>NC_090444.1:1411504206-1412847091 GCF_031143425.1 Pleurodeles waltl | reverse complement strand
GGCAAGAATGGCTGTCTCCTCTCCCTGCAGCGTCGTTATATTAAAGTTACCTAAACTATCCCCTAGTTTCCTATTGGTCAGTTAATCATATGTTCACACTCTGTCCAATAAAAGTAATATCCCAAATCTATGAATTCTAATATTTCTCCGTTCTCATATTGTGGATTGGTTCATCTTACGATGTCCACATTATAGGGCTTGTCAGGTAACAATATTGTTGCAGCTCCTCCTCTAGCCAGTATCTCTATTGTTCTTGTCCTGGGAAAGTCAGTCTCACACACATTACGCATAAAATTTTGTATTAGCAAGAACATCACCTCCTAGCAGTCGGTTCACACGGAAAGTTTCCATTATGAGCACATTTAAACAATACAATAGACATTTCACAGTTTAATTCACTTGGTCAGCATTTTTATAAAACGCTCAGAAATACAGCTTTACATGAGGCAAAATAGGTCTTAGTCTGGGCTAAACACCACAGTATCGTCTAAGTAGGTGTTTTGCTTTCACTGATGACCGAGCTGACAAAAATTCTCTGAAGTGCACTTCTTAGTTCAAAGAAGACATTTATTATTATTTGGCCACGAGGTTACTAAAAAATGAACGAGATTAGTAGTTCGAAGGCACACGTTTATAAATAGTCACAGCAAAGAAAGAAAAATATATCAAAATGATTCTCAACTGCAATGTACACAGCAAACATATGTAATTATATTATAGCATAATTGTAAAGCAAAGAATAAAGTAAAAATTAATCACCATAGGGCCTGCCAAGCTCTTCATCTTTCTCATGCCAGCAAGAAGATGACCCCATTCAGCTGCGAGAAAGAGATATCCACCCTCACAGGACAAGTTTGTGTGTCAGGCATTCGATGTCTAATCCTGACTGAGGTCATGGATATTCCCTCTCTACTGAGCAGGGCCACCTCTTTTATAGTTTAAACAACCATGGAAAGAGCCTTCTGAAAGGCCCTCCCCTCTCAGATGGAAATATTCAAACATGCTGGCTACTGTAGGTCAGAATTGGAAGAATTGAAAATTGGCCAACCTTTCAAGGCTCTCCTTCCAAGGCCGAACTGTTCCCTGCACTGAAGAAAAAAAAAGAATATGTACTTTCTTATCATGCTATTGTGTTCGGTAAGAGAAAGTACGGAGAAATACGAAGAAACAAGCTTAGTTTACCATGTGGAAACACACAGCTCAACTGCAATGTCTCAACTGCAATGTCTAATGTAATCTGCAGCTGGTGAACACTGAACAACTAATATGCAAAGTGGTGAACACTAAGGGGGTCATTCTGACGCCGGCGGGCGGCAGGAGCCGCCCGCCTGGAGGGAACCGCCGAATGACCGCACCGCGGTCAAAAGACCGCGGCGGCCAATCTGGCTTTCCCGCTGGGCCGGCGGGCGACCACCAGAAGGCCGCCCAGCGGGAAACCCCCTTCAACAATGAAGCCGGCTCCGAATGGAGCCGGCGGAGTTGTAGGGGTGCGACGGGTGCAGTGGCACCCGTCGCGATTTTCAGTGTCTGCAAAGCAGACACTGAAAATCTTTATGGGGCCCTGTTAGGGGGCCCACGACACCCGTTCCCGCCATCCTGTACCTGGCGGTAAAAACCGCCAGGAACAGGATGGCGAGAAGGGGGTCGGAATCCCCATGGCGGCACTGCAAGCAGCGCCGCCATGGAGGATTCCCTGGGCCAGGGGTAAACCGGCGGGAAACCGCCGGTTGCCCTTTTCTGACCGCGGCTTTACCGCTGCGGTCAGAATGGCCCAGGAAGCACCGCCAGCCTGTTGGCGGTGCTTCCGCGGTCCCCGGCCCTCGCGGTCATGGACCGCCAGGGTCGGAATGACCCCCTAAGTCAGTGGTCAAAAACATCTATTTTCATTACAGTAGGCCTCTGTATACTCAGGGTGTTCTTTGAAGAGGCTGTCTGTTAACCGTTGAAACATAGCAGGACTCCATGGAGACCAAATGACAACACACAGAATTGATAGAGACCAAAGGGGGTAGCAAATGCTGTTGTTTCCTTCAACACTGAGGGGCATTTGACAACACCCCTTAGTTAAGTCTAGTGCAGACATTACTTTGGACTTTCCCACTTTCTTTATTTCTTTGTGTACCCGGGGCATGAGGTATGTTTGAAACCAAGAAATAGCATTCACCTGGTGAAAGTCAACACAAAATCTCAGGCTACCATCTGGTTTTGGATCAAGAACTACCAGGGAACACAGTTCAGTACAGGATGACTCTATTATCCCTGCATCTTGCATCACCTGTACCTTCTTTTTCCATCTTGCCTCTGGTATGGCTTTTGATAAACAACCCTGGTACCTTTGGTCACTATGTTAAGGATAACCAGTGTTGTCCAACCTGGAATTCCCAACAAGAGTGCAGGAAATTGTCTTAAAAGGGTGTCTAGCTGTGCCCTTAGGCCACTAGTCAGGTGTTCTCCCATTTTTATGGTCTCATTATTTGGACATAGAGGGGATACAGCAACTCCTCTACCGTAGTGCCTGTGTTGATAAAAATTAACATTGGTAGCAAGGACCTGTTGGGTGGACAGAGGCTCCTCCCACTTTTTAAGAAGATTCACGTGGTATATTTGCCCTACACCTGTTCCGTGTGGAAGAGCCACTCTATATGTTACTGGAGTGACTTTCTCTGTAACCTGATAGGGGCCTTTGCAAGGTCGCCAGGAATTTATTTTCTGTTGTAGGGAGCAGGATCAATACTTTGTCCCCTAAAGCAAGGCCCCTCAATTTAGTTCCTTGGTCATAAGCAAGTTTTTGTTCCTCCTGAGTTTGGGTTAGACTTTGGTGCATCTCCTCCCACAGATTTTTTTGTGTCTCTTATAGGTGAGTACTATATCACAACAACAGGAGACCCTCCTCTTCTTCTTCTTCCTACAGTTCTCTTAGCATTTCCAAGAGGGTATATGGTCACCACCCAAATAAAAGCTCAAAAGGGGAGAACCCTGTAGTTTTTTGGTTGTGGGTTCGTCTAGCTTATAATACCAACAGGAGTTTCTTATCCCAGTTCTTCCCATTGTGGTTAACAACTATTTTTAGCATAGTTTTAATGGCACAATTGTATCACTCTACCAGCTCATTGGTTTGGGGGTGGCATACCGCTGTTCATATCTATTGTACATCTAGGATCTTGCATACCTGTGACATAAGGCGAGGCATGAATGGAATGCCCTGATCGGTCAATATTTCCTGGGGGAACCCAACTTGTGAAAGGAAAGTGATCATAGCTTGTGCCACAGTTGGCATGATCATGCTATATAGTGGGATGGCCTCTGGGTACCTAGTTGCATAATCCACCAGTACCAACAGGCATTGATGTCCTCGTGCAGATGGGGAAGGAGGCCTAAAGATCCATTCCAACCCATTTAAAGGGTATATTGATGATGGGGAGCGGTTTTAAGAGAGTCTTGGCTACTCCAGCAGGATTAACCAGTTGACATGAGAGACAGGAGGAACGGAACATAGCCACTCCTTCATAGACTCCAGGCCAATAAAACCTCTCTAATAGAAATTTAAGGGTGTTTTCTTGCCAATAATGTCCCCTTTCTCCCTGAATATAGGCAAAATAGAGCACCTTAAAGGCTTGAGGTATCAACAGTTGTTTAAGTTATTTTCCCCCTGCTGTACTGTGTCTATATAGCAGTCCCTTCTCTATAAAAAGAAAGGTCCTACCTGGTCTGTCTCAAGGTCGATGGCTTATTCCCTGGCATGTGTTAAAGAGCTATCCTCTCTCTGAGTTGTTTGAAAACTCCTGGCGGGAGGTGGGAGGTCATCTGGTGGAGATAGAAGACATATGTTTATAGAATCTGGCGATAGGTGGTACTTCCTTTTCTCCTCCCTCTTTTCCTTTCAACTTTTTGCCAACCAAGGTGTGGATGGTTCAATGGTCTTGGTGAAAAAGGTGCCTTTTATAACCAGTTGGCCTGTGTGAATTGCTGAGTCAGATTAGTTAAATATTGACAGAACTGGGGTAGAATCCTGTCCAAAAATAGCCCCCTTGGCTAGCTCAAGAACCACTCCTATCCTTCTCAACTGGGGCTCTCCTTCCACCTCTAAAAAGATCTCTGCCAGTGGATAGGTCCTAATCTTCCCATGTACACATGCTACATGTACATAATCCCTTGGTTTCACCTGAGTATGAGGGACATAGTCTGAACTAACCATGGTTAATGGCTTCCCACATATAACAGGACTTCAATCGACCTGCCATTCATGTGAAATTTTATTCTGTATTTCCTAGTTCGGGGTTCCAGCACACAGAACACGATTGGCGAGTATACCCTATGTCCATAGGCTCCCCAGTATTTGTTTTCTGGGGGCAATGTCTAGCGACATGCCCCCACTCTCTGCAATGGAATCACTGGGGCCCTTGGACCACAGTAGATCCTTACAGTGGGAACCTAGCTGGATATTTCGGGGTGAGGGTCCCTTTGTTTCAGAAATATTAGTGGCATTCCTACTGTGTTCCCTGGGGCTTCCCCCTAGGGGACAGGAGCCTGGTGACCTAAAATCTGGGGAGAGGTGGAATGCACATGCCAGTTCAATAGCCGAGGCAACAGTAAGGTTGGGATGTTGCTTTTCCCATGACAAGGTGGGTAGGGTAAAGGCCTCCAGATATTGCTTCAGGTACATCTTTTTGGTAACTTCTTCCATCGTTGATGTGCTTGGCTGTCACGATCTATTTCTCAGATCTCGTATCTGGTAATATAGCATCATTGGGTTGTCCCCCTGAGTCATTTTTTCTTTGCAAAACGTTGTCCTATAGTTCTCGGGGTTGCAACCTAGGTGTTCTAGAATGACTTTTTTAATTTCAGAATATGCTGTAGTACCAGTGGAATTAGCTGCATGGTAGGCAGCTTGTAGCTCGCTGGAAAGTTAAGGTGCAATATGTTGGCCCCAGTGATCATGTGGACAGGCAACAGTTGTAGCAACCCTCTCAAAATTAATGAGGAAACAGTCTGGGTCATATCCCACCTGAAACTTTGCATCACTGACCCCCTTGCATTTGGGTGTACCCGTGAACTTGCTACCACATTTGCCAGCCATCATATAGCAGTATATTGTACTTTCTGATTAGTGGTCAGTAGAGTGGTTTGTTCTTTGAAAGTGGTTTGCATTGTCTCTGTCTCTCTCTCTCTCCTTCCTGGCCTCTTGCACCTGTTGTTCGAAGACTAACTGAAGGTGTCTCTGTACTTCAGCCAGCTTTTTCTCCATCTCCTCCATACTGATGTGCTGTGTAATGTTAACAGACACAATCTGATCACACTTCTGACACCACTGTAATAAAGAAGGGGTCCTGTACCATGGGTTATTGGTTTTATAAGCCCTTCCCCTTCCTTCCTTCTTATTAGGTAGACTAGGGATGCTGGTTTACTGGGTATAATATCACACAGCTTTTTATTATTTATTTCTCATAAACAGTTGCACATGCGTTCTGTTATAAGAACTTTTCTCTTTCTCATTCTTGTATTCCTTTGTCCTTGTCATTCCCTCTTTTTCATTACTACCCTCAGAACTGAATAAGTTTCCTCCTCCCAGACAGGGGTCCCAGACACAGGAGTAAAATGGGCCCGAAGAAAAAGGACACACGAATCAGTTCAATAAACCATCAAGTTTTATTCTGTTAGATCCCTTCACCAAAGTGTAATGTTTCAATAATGTGAGGTTACCCGTGTGTACTACGTTGTTGAATATGGCTGAATTCATGCAGCAGGACTTTCACTACTTGTGTTTGTGGCCCAGAGTGCTGCCCACCACCCTTTTACACCATTGCTGTTCCACAGTACTTGCTTAGAGCCACGGCCATACCTGGACAATGGTGTCGGGGTCCACAGCCTCCTCCTCCCCTTGGGGACCACTGGGACAAGTGTGCTTACGGTAGCCTCCCTCGGTGCCATGGCTGCTTCCTGGACTCCTTTCTTTGAGTGGTGCCCCGACTTCCTCCTCTGGAGACCCTCTGCTCCGCTTGTCCGGTCCTTGTTCCTCTTCTTCTTTCTGCCACACCAGGTTCAGCATCACCTCCTTAACTCTTTGCATTGTCTTCTCATGTCTGCCTCTGGATGCTTCTTCCTCCTCTGCACCACACATACCTGTTGCAAGAGCTGAAGCGTCATTTTTAGCTGCGCAGTTCGCTTGTACCCAGTTCTCAGGCTGCACTGCTAGTACAGATAAACCAGTTGAATCATGGCGCATCATGGCAGCCATTCTGAAGTTCTCAGGAGTCAGCGACTTCATACTACTGGCAGATTTGGAATTGTAGAAACATGGAGGACCCAATGTCTGTTTCTTGTTTATTCCTCTGTGTTTGGGATCCAGAGGACGGCAGCTGAATGGACTAGTGATGCATGACATGTACTGTGCATCAAAGTTACTGGTCTAGTACTTTATGGAAGTGACAGCCATATTGAGTGTCCTGTGAGCATGTTGGCAATCTTTCCTCTGTTGCCTGCGGAGTGACGTGTCATGTTGGCCTTCTTTTTTCCCTGCGTAGTGAGAGCCAGTAACATTGGAGTTTGCAGGTCCAGGTGCAATTGTTGCAGAGTGCTGTGCAAGTCAGGGGCCATTTTCCCTGAGTGAGTGCACGTCGATGGCCTTTTTCCCTTGAGACGTGTGGGGCCAAGAGTGCTGGAGGTTGCTGGTCCAGTGGCAACTGTTGCAGAGTAACATGCGTGTTGGTGGCCATTCTTCTTCCTGCGCTGTGGAGGGGCCAAGAGTATTGGAGGGTGTGAGTCCAGTTGCAGTTGCTGCATTGTGCCGTGCACGTCGGCAGTCATTTTTGACCATCACTCGGAGTGGCAGCATTGAGGATGCATCGCAAGCTATTGCGGTTATGAGGTGATGCAGTGTTTCTAACGGCTGCATGAGTTAGTAATTTCCAATCAGTGCACAACTGGTATTAATTCTGTAACCCCTGGCAAGTAGGTGTATATAGGCTAAGTAGAGTTGTGGGTAAGGCTTTATTTCTGGTGATTTGCCCAGGGTCTGCCAATTGCATGACTTGTGCCCCCGTGTGCATGTGGCACTCTGCCTGCAACCTGTGTGCAAGACAGTGCGGTCAGTGACAGGCACATCGGTTGTGTGTCTGTTTAGTTGTTTTGGCACAGTATTGGCACTTCTTTTGTGCATTTTACAATATTTTGTGTACTGTAATTCTAATGGGTAATTCTTAAGTCAATTGTTCTGTGGACTACAGCCAATTGTGATATCGTGAGCTACTTAATTTCAATTGCCACTTTCCCTATACATTGTTCACAGTATGGTAACTATTCAATGCCCCCACATTTTTTTTTAGCAGAGCCTGAGGAACCATCCATACTGTGGGATTTATGGTTGGACAAGTTTGAAGCATGTGTGGAAGTACTGGAGGAGGATGAATGTTCAGATGAAAGACATTTGTCATTACTGAAACACAGGTTGGGGGTTCTTGGGTTGAGAGAGTGCAAATATTTGCCTCCGGTGGGGAATGCAGGCGATATTGGTGTTTACCAGTATTCAACTAAACAAATGCAGGAAAGATTTGGCAGGAAAACGAATGTGGTCATCGAGCGTTTTAAGCTCTATTTGAGGACACAGAAGAAAGACACAACTATTGATCAGTTTGCTGTTGCTTTAAAGGGTTTAGCGTCAAACATATTTTGTACGAGGACCAAAATCGTATGAAGACCACGTCTAAACAAAATTCAAGAAAAAATATTGTTGTGTGGGGAGATAACGTTGAAGGAGGCAGTTGAGGCAGCAAGAAGCATTGCGGTATCTGCATACAAACGGTAAGAAGTACGAGTTGCAGCTTTGCTCATGTAAACACTATTAGTGGAGAAAAGGATACAAAAAGTAAAGGTCGAGCTGGAGAGGGAAAGACAAATGAGGGGGGCTGTACACCTGGTAAAGGGTTGTTGTGCTTCAGGAGCAGTTCTATTAGTTATTTAGCTAATTCTGAAGTGCATTCGACATTGAACAAGGTATGCAGCAAGAGGGGCCATTTTATGTAAAAATATGGGTAAGAAAGTAAATCAAATTGTGGAGATGTTACAGATGAGGAGGAAAGTTTGCAGGAAGTGGCGATGAGTGTACAAGATGAACAAGTATCTGGGAGTAAGAAGGCTATGAAGTTACCTAGTTGTGTAGTACCAAAAGATAGTGTACCCATTGAGACCATGGTGGATTCTTGTGCGTGATATACTATCATAGGGAAAAATATGTTTGACAGGTTGTTGCCTGGCAGGGAGCGATGTGAGCCAGATGCTAATTTGGGTAGCTATTCAGGGCAGAAGGTTCCTATGCGGGAATTTACAGTATGTAGGCAGATATTGAATTTGGTTCCAAAATTGCTATGGGAAGATTATGTAGCTAATAAATGTGCCATGATCCTAGGTTTGCCACGTATAATTGAGCACAGGATGAAAATTGATCCATGTGTCAATCCGCCAGTGTTTCCTGTCCATAAGAGGTAAAAGGAAAACAATTTGACACTGAATATGCATATGAGAGTTTAAAAATGAATATCCAGGTGTGTTCAGTGATCGATTGGGAAGAATACAAGGGTTCAAACATAAAATGTATTTGGGTGATGTAGTGCGTAGCAGGCAAAAGTTGATAAGTGTGCCATTAAATTCCAGAGAGAGATTAAAGGCCATATTGCAGGATTTGCGTGAGAAAGGAATTCATACAGCTTTCATAACACCTGAAGGCATGTATCCGTACAAGAGGTTGTCTTTTGGGCTTGCAAGTTTATCGGCAGTTTCCCAAAGGGAAATTACCAGAATTTTATCAGGAATACAAGGCAACATTGTAATTTTCAGTCGAAACAAATGTTCCCATGACAGTGCCTTGCAATTGATCATGCTGGTGTTCAAAGATAATGGTTTGGCATTAATGTTGAGAAAATATGTTTATGGAAAACAGCGAGTGGAATATTTCGGGCATGTAATCGCTAAGGAAGGAATTCAGCCCAATATTAGTAATGTTGAAGCTATTGTAAAAGCACCAAAGCCAGGGAACAAGGACAGCTGATTTCATTTTTGGGGCTCACTAGGACAGGGGCTTACTGAATTTTATTCACGTTTTGTGGAGAACTATGCTTCCAAAGTGGAACGATTGTGGATTTTGTTAAAGAAGAATGTTAAGTTTTGCTGCTCACGTGAACAAACAAAGGGGCCTATTTAAGAGCCCCTAGCGCCACCGGAGCGCCACTTCTTATAACGCTCCAATGGTGCAGTGCCCTGCTCTGTATTTACAAGGTGGCGTTGTAAATACGGCCCCTTCACACGCAGCACTTTGCGTGGAAGGGGGGAGCAGTGGGTGTTGCTGTGGGCTTGCCACAGCATCACTCATTGCATTTTGATGCTGCCTCAGATTTACAAGTTTTCATAATCCTGAGGCAGCACCAAAATCTAACCCCACCGAAGGGGTAGCATTAGCATGATGCAAAGAGGAGAAGTGCTTTCATTTCTCCTCATTTTGTGCTCTTTCAATGTGTGCTGCATTCTGAGTTCAAGAAAGATATATCTGTAGCACCTTCTTTGAAACCATTTATAGGCCGGGCGGAATGTATATTATCTGTAGATGCAAACAGTTATGGGATTGGTGCCATTCCGTAACAAAAAACAAATTGTGCATCTTGGATTGTAGCATATGCTTCATAGAATTTACTGCAAACTGATTGGAATTACTTGGTTATTGAGAAACTGCAGCTGCGTGGGCAGCAGAATAGTTTCAAATGTATGTGTGGGGTAAGAAATTCAAGACATGTACTAATCATAAGCCTTTGGTCAATATTTTGAAGCCGGGTTGAAAAATTGAGACCCAGGCTGTAAAGACTAGCATCTAAATTACAGATGTTCCATTATGAGATAGAATATGTGCCTTGTGAAAACAATACAATTGCTGATGGATGAATGTGTAACAAAGGAAGGTGAGTGTGAGGTGACTTTTACCTATTAAGATATTGTTGGGTGTGGAGACAGACCAAGTGGATAGGAGCAAGAACTGACAGAAATGGTGTGGATATGAGAAATGGGATGGGATGTTTGGATTATATACTGATTTTCCAAAGACCAAGAACCTAACTGTACAGACTCGTATCTTATTTCATACGAGTGCCCTGGCCTTTTGAAGCATTCACACACGTACTCACACACTCAACACCTCCCTCCCCTGTCGGAAGCCCAACTTACCTTGGGCAAGAGGTTTTCCGGCAGGGAACGGGAAGGGGCACAGCTACTGGCAGAAGCACCCCGTCAGCAGAACACCGCCAGGCCGTATTTCACCTCAAAATACAGCTGGCGGCGTTCTACTTGTGGGCGTGCTGGTGGTACCAGCACCAGGTTACCACCGTCCGCCAGTATGAAGACTACTGGATTTCCACCCTTATTGTGGCGAAAGTCAGGGAGTGCCCATAATCTGGCGGACGGATGGTCGCCACCGGGGTGGTAAGCTGGAGGCCGTCACAGTGGCTGTAGGTGGTAATTACCACCAAAATCTTAATCAGCACACATGTTTTTTCAGGCAATTACTGCGTAAGATACCCTTTTCTCTGCATGGTGTCTAAGCACAAAACGCAACATTTAAGCTTGCCACACAACACACACACATGCAGAGAACCTAGTATACAAGATACACATGCAGAGTACCTAGTGGTGCTTTTCTTGATTTATGTTCTTTGCTTCTTTGGAGTCCTCCTCTGCTTGTTAGCACCTTGACACCTTTGGGTAACTGGGCACTTTATACATGTATATCATTTCATATAAATTCACATAGTATCCAGTTCACACATGGCCCTGGTCAAAGAAAAGCACCCAGCCACCAGGGAGATTTTACACTGTAATCCGGTAGGCCATCTATCTACCACTGGCTCAAGTACAAAGACACATGGTCCTACATTGGGATCGACTACTACTGACCTGCATTTTACCCATATGTGGGAGTAGCAGTGTCTCTTCACCATGGGTGCATTCCCTGGCTGCGTAACCTTGTGCTCAGATGGTACAGGTCGTCAAACACTTGTGAAATCTATAGAACCTATAGTGGACTCACAGATTGTTCAGTTTACATGACTAAAGTAAAAAGCAAGCCAATTCAAACAAGAATAGGCCGCATAGGTTTTTTTATAACCATGTGAGAGCCTTAGTTACTTGTGGCCCCCACTGCACTGAAGGTGGTGCAGGGCCCTTTGTCACACCTCTGACAGCTCCTAATACCTCCTTAGCAAGACTTACTACATCTTTGATTGTTCACATCTCAGTAAGGGAAGCCAATGTGTTCAGGTGGAGAAGTATTGCTCTAAAGGATGTTCATCCACTACACAACAACACTACATTTGCCCTCTTCCCATCTCCGTTTTGCTAACAATATTTGTAACCATAGGATTTGGTAAATTGCCATACCTGCTGAGGTAAAAATGTCGCTAAGTTTTTGTCATTTCGCAGAGTAGTCATTTCGCAGAAAAGTAGGGTGAGCTAATGTTGGAAAACAATTAAGTAAGTTTAAATTTTTAGACACAGTGTTACATCTTTTCATTGATATAGTAACTGATGTCACCTTCAGACTCGACAGTAAATCTTTTTTATTTGAAACATGAGCCTACACTTACCATCCATGGACAAAACTTTGTCAATACTTGTTATGTTTGTACGTGCCACATTTAGTATACACTCCACTAGCCTGTGTTTCCTTTAGCTGTCACTCCTCAGTAAGTTTTGATTATTTGTGAAAATGACCTTGTGTTAATTTCTGTTAAATGTGAGTTTATGTAGTATTTTTCAGTTTTGTTTTATACTTGTAGTCATTCCACTTCACATATTTAGAGTAACACATCTCTGATGTGGAATTGACTAATTTAAAATGTCTGTGTTTTATTTTCGTCTAGTTTTGCCACAATTTGAGGTTACTGTAGAAATGCCGTCTGTCCATATTGTACCAAGAACGAATAACCTAACAGGCGTAATAACTGCCAAGTAAGTTAAACATTTGTATTCTTTCCTATGACTCATTATTTGGGGTTGCCTAATGCTTTTACTGACTTGTAAAGTGTTGGATAGAAATATAACCAACAATCCTGATGAAAATTCTAAACTGCAATAGTGCTGGCGATTGGGACATTGATTGATGCAAAAGACAGGCATGAAACATTCTTGGTCCATGACGCTACCTCAGATCCCAATTGACAAATCATACAGTAGTACAGGGAGGATTTTACTCAACCAAAGACATTTTCAATGTATCAACATAGAGTCACAAATCATTAAATCAAGGAGGACTTTTTGCGGTGGAAATTGTTCTTGCATGAAAGCCTAAATATTTCATTTATTTATTATTAATTAGGAAATTCTATAGAGTCATAAGCGTCTCCTTTCAGTTACTTCAGAACACTTGACAAGGGTGTGAAGGTATGCAAAATTATGATGGGCATTTATGTACAGATTGATGGGTAGCTAACAATGTCTGAAATTATTTGTTGTTTGACAGGTGTTTTGGGGTGAATTCTGTTAAAGACATGTTTGAATAGTTGGTTTTCAGAAAGTTTACTGATCTATAGTCAGGTTAGTTCAGATCTCAAATTCCGGTTATGGACATTCCAAAATATAGGACCTTCTACACCCACTCATGTTCCTTGATACATCCTCTTCAATGACCACTGTCCAATCCGATTGGCTGACACTGAGCAAAGGGCTCTGGTTGGGGTGTTTGGAGGTGCCAGTTTCTGTATGAATGCCAGACCTTTGCCTCAGTATGCTTTTTGGTTGGATGTACAAGACCTTGAATTAGAACCTGACATGAACAGGAAACCAATGGAGTGCTTTAATGGTGGGTCTACATATAGAATCAAGAGAAAGAGTTAGGATTAGGACAAACAAGAGCCTACAAATACGTAACAGGAAATGTGTATGGTCTCAGCAGTGGTGGCTGAGAAGGTTGGGCACAGTTTGTATTTACATGGAGGCAGCCACCATAGACTGGAACTTCCTGCCTATCTACAAAACAATTTTGTTGCCAAATTCGAGAAACAGCTAATTTACCATAGTCAACCCCTTTCAATAATAAAATTAAATCATGAAAATAGTGCATCAATGATTTGTTTATGGCTTGAACTGCAACCAAGGATTCATTGAAGCAATTTGTTGACTGACTGAATGTAGAAACTTAAAATGTACACTTTGCACCAATTAACATAACATTAACTATCCACAGCTTACTATTAAAATACTGGCCAGGTGTCTTTATACTACTGAAGATACCAAACATCCGAAACAAACTTGCATTTGAAACCCTGTGGTTATCACATAAGTGCCCTGCAGCTAATCTCCCTACGGTAGAATCCAGAGGATATGTAGGAATTGCAATTACAAATAAGACTTCTGTTACAGTTCTGGACAAGCAAAATGGATGTCTCTGAGCAGGAAGCTCCAGTTCAAAACTCCTTCAGTGAGAATCCATTTCAAGATTACCACCTGAAACAGACTCCATTTCAAGAAATCCACCAAAAACTAATAGTATTTCAGTATGGTCCTTTCTGAGACCAACCATTTCCTTTCAGGTGGTCATATTCAGGGACCATTTTCTTCCTCTGAGGAGGTTCCTTTCCCAAAACAATATTTAAAGAACCTCTGATCAGAGTAGCAATATGTTGGAACCCCTCCTGCTTGCTTCTCCTGTTGGATTCTTCACTCCAGCTCCAGTTCCTGCTTTTACTGTAGTCCCCACTAGCTCCAGCCATGTCTGTCCAAACTCCTGCTTACAGTAGCACTGACAGCTCTGCTCCAGTCTATCTAGGACAGCTACAGTTCTGCTGTCCTGATTTTACTTCAGTTGTTCTCCAGTCCTGGTCTTACTGAAGCTCTACCTGAGGCCTGTGAGCTCAAACTGCAGCTCTGCTCCACTCCTGGTTCTGCTAAGATCCAAATCTTCTGCCTTGCAAGCATTTTGAAGTATTTTGAGCCTTTGGCTGTTCCTCATTTTGATCACCTGAAAGCTTTTGGGGGAGTGGAAGTTGGGGCTCTCAAGTGGCTATCATTAACCTTTCCCCAAAGCTTGACACTTGGTGCACAGTGTTTGTTTTATATAATTTGGACAGGATGTAACAGCTAGATGTACATGGATTAGCTCTAACAAAAACAGATTCATGTATTTGCTTTAGAATGCTCTACAATGAGGTAGACCGGGTTGCAAATTTATTCTTGGGGGACTTGCTCTCCACTGATAGCTCCAAGCTTCCTCTAATACCCTTCCTTTCTACCAGATTTTACATCACCCTCCCTAGAATACCCAAGGTTGAAGCCTTAAGAGCAGATTTTACGAATCCCATACTGCTACCCCTTAAAGTGACCCATGATATAGGTGATTTGAAAATGATGATTTTCAAAGTATTTCCCATGTGTCACCAGAGATGGGTCACCAGAGAACTGAAACCTAGAGGAAAAGAAATGTATTGTTTACACACATGAAATATAGTGGATGAGGGCTTAGCACTGTCAGAGAACTGCGAAAGAACATCAAAACAGTCTTTGGAATTAAATAATGGTAAGCTCAAAATAGAAAATTTGAATTAGGTGGAATATAAATATGAATTAAAAGAAGGAAATTCTAGAAATCAGTATTTGTTTGGAGAAAAATAATTTTATTTTCGATAATAGCTCAAGACATAAGAATTATCAGCTAACATTTTTCTACAAAGAACATAAAATGGTATATTAGAAATTATAGGAAATCCTCCTTCTCTGCGTGGTCACCCTGTATTTTCTGCCTTTTGTTGCACCCTATACTTTTGCTAGCTTTAGAAATCTGTTCACTTTAACCATTCTAACCAGTGGTAAAGTGCCTGCGCCCGCCCTTTAAATATTGTTGTATTGGCCTATTCCTAACTTGAATAATTAACTGACCTATTAGTCTTTTGTATATGGTACAAAATGTACTCAGGGCCTGCAAGTTAAGTCATTAGCAGCTGCCACGTCTAGTGTGTCACTCATTGCAGTTACAGTGTAAAGCATGGCTTCAGTTGTATTATTGCAGCCTGACTGTGGCAGTTCAAACATTAAAATTCGACCTCTCAAAATAAATCCCTTTGACAGGTCAGACCCTCCCTTTTAAATATTAATAAATCACTGCTATGTAGTCCAGAGGTGCTGTATGTGGTATTTAAAAGTATGACATGTAGAAATGTAATGTTAAAAGTGTCCTTACAGTGACTAGCATCCAAAAACTACTTTTCAGTGTGGCAGGCTTTGCTGACCTTTGTAGAAAAGCAGAATACAGATTGAAATCCTAATGCTGTATCTGGGGAATGGGATTAGGAAGAAAATAATTAAACAACTATTTCTAATAGTTACTAAAAATACAACTTAATGATCAAGTTGGATTTTGAATATTTTTTTCTCTGCCTGGAGTTACTGAAAGGTAATTTATATTTGCTCTCTAACTTCTCCTAGCCAGTAATAAGCATTTGCATAGGTGTGAATTAACTTACAACTATAAAATTCCCCCTAGAAGCCACACATTAGACCTCTGTGATTGACAGGTCAATCAGAATGGTCAGGGATCATTCCTTTGAGCTCAGCAGAAGAGTGGAGGCTGTGGGGATCCTTTTTGATATTACAGTGCAAAATCCTGCTTTAGTGTGAATCCTGCTTGACAACTCTGCTGGCAGTGATCCTCAAAGAACATGAATTGGATGACAGTACCATTCCTATGTATCCAGTGTCTGATTGCTGGTAAACACTGCTTTTGTTCCACCAGACCCCTCTCTTTGGATTATTTGGGTACAGTATCTGCTTCAATTTTGGTGTTAAATGTGGAAGGACACTAAGATTACCATAGTACAATCCCCTCCCACACTTACTCCCAGCCATGAGAGCCCACATTTTGCTGACCAAAGACCATCTTGAAAATGTCCTAAATTAGTAATTATGACCTCAGGAAATGCTACACCATTGGTGAGGTAATGCCCAGGAGTCATTCCAACACACAAAGCTGTGCCAGTCATACATTCCGCTTCTCTAGGAACTCACTTCAGACCTGAGGAAGAACAGAAGAGAACTGGAACAGCTGTTTGTGACCTGAGAGGAGCCCTGAAAGACTGGACCTGCTTCTTTGTTTACCCAGTACAAAGAAGTAGACTCCAGTTTTCATAACACTAAGGTCCTGCTATAGCTACAGTGGCACAACAAGCTCCAAGAGTCCTTCTCTACAACGTCCCAGCTATCCAGTGGTAACTCAACCTGTACTCGACCCTGTTGTAACCTCTGCCTGACACCATATGATTCTCAAAGCGCAACCCCTGAGGTACCAGGGGGGCTTTTTAAGAGAACTCCTGTGGTGGAATGAAACTTACCAGACTTAGTTAAAAAGTAAAATCTTTGACCAGAATGAACCAGGTTATTGTAATTGACCCACACTTCATTGCAGCCAGCCTCAAATTTTGCTGAGGTTCTGGTCTACCATAACTTTTGGCTATCATTGCCACTTTCTAAATGTATATCTTTGGTTTCTCTTATTGATTTTTTGTCATAGTTGTGTTGTTTATTAAGTTTACTCTATTTTCCTGATTCAGTTTGGGATTTTTATTGTTTTGACATTTGACTTTATTACTGCATAAATACGTTACACATTGACCTAAGTTAGGCCTGTCTGTTCTGTGCTTTAGCTACCAGGGGGTTGGGAACAGTTTAATTTAGTGACATTGAAGGTTCACCCTGACAATGGTTGTGATTATTCCTTGAGGTGAGTTATCACCCCCCCAAATAGCAATCCAAACCATGTCTTAATAAATCTTTTTGATTTAATTACGGGACAATCAAGTGGGAATCACACTAGTGCAAGAGCTGTTTCATGAACCTCATTATAATGAATAGTGAAGTTTGAGCCAAGTATTGTTCTGTAATAATGATGATGAATTTGAGGTCTTGTAAATTCACACAGTCATAAATTACCATGACATAGTTTATCATGGATAATATGGGAAAGCAGATAATAAACTTTGCATTATCTTTTACGTTTTATGAGGTAGTGAAAATTAATCCCAATAGCCTAAAGGTTACATAAGGGGTATTGAAATAATTAAGAAAGTGTACAGCTATCAGCCTGAACCATCTTGACTTTAAGAACTAGTCCATTAACATTCCTCGGTCATGAGAGAGCACTTCATTTTGTTTTAATAACACAATGACAGCTGGGAAATGTGAATTTACTAATATTCCTCATGCTTTGAAACTTTATCTTTATTTCTGTTGTGGGACGATATCACAAAAACTATGCGAAAGACCATAAACATTCAAAAAGTCCTATTTTAAGAATTTTTTGGGACACAGTCTTAAGTAAGATGTTTTGTTTAGCAAATTTTCCCAAAACGTGTTCCCCTTTTTGAAGGCATTAGCAGAGAAAAAATGTTACCTGAGCCACTCTGAAAGACTCATCACCCATGAAGAAAGAGTACCTTTTGTGCTAATCCAGGACACTAAATTAATCCTGGGTCTTTAGTTAGTGAACCAGAAATTCTCGTTTGAATCGGTCGACAAAAAGGGAGTAGAAAGTGGGCAAATGAATTGCCAGGGGAAGAGGCTGGGATAAAGGGAGTAAAAAAGGGTAGGGTTATTCCTAGGAGAGGGATCCTTACATTCATGATTAGTAAATGCACTAGGGAATAAATTAGGGGGAAGCAGAAAGGACTTCATGCTCCAAAGATTTCAGGATCTCAAGAAGGGCTACTAGAGTTGCAAGTACAAGTCAGGTGAAAGTGGGGAACGGCAGGATTTTGGGGAATAATGCGCAACCCACTCCAAATATGCATATTGAATAAAAATGAGACAAGAAAGAAATAAGATACATAGGTACTCCTACAAGGACTACGAGACAAACAATTCTGCCTAATGACATTCTAAACACCCCATGACATTCAGGATGGTTTTCTTGTCTTCAGGACTTTCAATCTTTCCTCCCCAAAGGGTCTATGTAAACTGCTGCTGCTTCCACCAGAGCAAAGAAGGAAACCTTTTCGTAAAAAATCACTTTCAATTATGCATGGATCTGGATTAATGCCTGTGCCCCTCTCTTTATTTCTACCTTTCATAATACTTACCTTTTTACCATCTTGCACTGGTCATTTTAGGTTCCCTTGATCTCTTCCAAGTTCCTTCAGTGCATAGATTGCCCTTACCTGACAGGAAGCCTAGTCAAAAGAGAAATGCCCTGAAATGAACAATTCCACCTGGTAATATTGTAATCATCTAATGATCTTCTGGATGGTCCTCTTCTCCTGCATCACAGATCTATTTATCTGGCTGCCACAAAGAGTTTGTCTGGGCTCTTCTCTTTGTCACTGTATTGCATTTTTGGTATATTGTAAAAGTCGAAGTACCTAAGCCAGAAAAAATAAGTATGTGATTCCCTTTGTAGTATAGCTCCTGTTGGCTTGCTGCTACCATTACGATCTTCCCCTACCTTCCCACTTCTCTCTCATATCTTTTTGTTTTCCTTGTAGGAAGTCATTATGACTTTACTGATGGTCACAACAGTAGTGACCAAGTCTGAGAGAAGCTCTATACAAAGAAAAGACACAAATGTTAATGGAGGTGGGGAACTGAGTGTCAATGAAAAGATAAAATCTGGAGATCACAGACAAACCCCTCTGGAATTGCTGTACTGTTGTTTCTATTTTTTCTTTTTTCACCTACCTGGTGCTTGCCTACCTTTCTGATGTGCAGTTTAATCACAGACAAAGAAGGAACGTTACTTTGAAAGAATTGCTCCCCTGGCACGGGTTCCCTTGTATGCTTCTTGGCTATGGCCCTAATTTATCACTGACTGTCTCTATGCGTGTTAGCCATTTTCACAATTGCTCTGCTCTGTCCCTGCTTGCCACTTATGAGTCGCTATTTGTCCGTACTGGGTTACTCCAACCTACCAGGGAGACTGGTTAAAGGAAAGGTGCACAGATGCTTCCACTGTTGCTGGTGTGTCACCTGCTAAGGTCATGTCTATTCCTCTACAGATTGAGAGCCACTCAGAATACCTGCTGCATCAGAATGCTTGCACTGTCAACCACTGGGTGGGTTAAGGGGCAGGAAAGCATTAAAATGCCCCTCAAATCTCTTGCTGATCACCCCTGTCCTCCAGGCCTGAGGTAATCCTCCACCAGCAGCTTCCAATCGTGGTTGACTGCACCTGCCATCCACACTTCCTGAACCCCGGACACCCTGCACTGTTGTGGAGACCTCAGCTGCTGACATGGATAGTCATTGTACCCCTTCCCTTACCAACGCTTTGTTATCTTCAGCTGCTGCACAGAAAAAGTGAGACACAAAGGGAGGTGGCTAAGGGGGAGAAAAGAAAACAGAATGCTTTTATGGAGCACAGAAAGGTACTGTTGTCTCCCAATAGCCCTTATTCGTGTGTGTGTGTGTGTGTGGGTGTGCGCAAAATTCTCTTGGGCGAGAACTTCTCTTCCTCTTTCATCTGTTTAACTTAATTCACTTTAATAATTTATTTATTTTATATTTCTTTTTTTTTTGTTTATGCTCTCTCCAATCTAAGTAATTTAAATCAAATTAATTATTAAAATACTCATCACAGTGGTGATTTTTTCCATGGCTATGATTTCCCATGAGGGCTTTGGAAATTGGTTTGTAAAGGTGATTGGGCACTTGATTTCCAATTTTGGCTCTGAAAAAGGTTGTCAGATTGAAACGGGTTGCTGAATAAACTTTTTCTGTGAATCACCGTCGTGAGTGCGATCTTGGTGTTCGTGCGAGAGTTGCATCGCTTGAATTGTATGTTTAGCGGGTTTCTGGCTTCCCGCAGTATCGCACTAACCTCGCCAGGTAGAAGTGATCAGCATCAGCTGGGTGAGATTATTTTATATATATACATATATATATATATACATATATATGTATGTATATATATATATATATATATATATATATATATATATATATATATATATATATATTCATTCATATATATTCAAATATTCACATAAAAAACAATGGTTACAGGGAAATTATAGTTAGGCTTACATTTTAAACATTAGAGTTATTTCAAGTAACTATAACGCATGCTCTAAGATAACTATAACTCGCACCCCCACAATGCACAGTTTTCTCACCAATAATTTTACTGCAAATATTACATTGATATTATCAATGATGCCATCAAAGATGTCATGAGTCTTGCAATATGTGAGGTAATTACCAGTGCATGGCAAGGGTAAAATTTTGACGCAAATTCGTCGCGAACCTAACACCGTATTTATACTATGACGCCCGACCCTGCGAACATCAAAATTCCTCTGTGTGCGTCATTTTCTGGATGCAGGAAACCACCTTGCGTTATTGACATGCAAGGTAGGCGTTCCCATCCGAAAAATTACTTTAAGGCCTGTGTGCCTTATTTATACTCCCGCGTCATTTTGATGCACAGGAGGGGGCGGGCCTTAAAAAACTGGTGCACAGCTTATGTGCGCTGTTTTTTAACGTCTGGGTGAGGGCAGGCGTTAAGGGGCCCGTGGGCTCACTTCCATAGTCTCTGACCATGGAAGCAGTCCAGAGATGCCCTTCCCTGCCCCCAGGGACACCCCCTGACACCCTCGCCCTCCCCTGGAGGACACCCATGGTTGGGGGGACCCATCCCAGGTAAGTACAGGTAAGTAGAGCTAAGTATAATTTTTAATTTTTTTTAAAGTGGCATGGGGGCCTAACTTGGGCCCCCCTACACGCCACTGTGCCCAATGGCCATGCCCAGGGGACACAAGTCCCCTGGGCATGGCCATTGGGCAAGGGGGCATGACTCCTGTCTTTGCTAAGACAGGAGTCATTTCAATGGGTGTTGTGCGTCAAAAAATGGCACAAGTCCGGTTAGAGCCATGATTTTTCACTCTAACCTGACTTGCACCATTTTTTGACGCACAACCCCCATTTTTCCCTATGCCGGCGCTGCCTGGTTAGAGTCATTTTTTTTTACTCTGACCAGCCCGCAGTGCCAGCTAACGTCAGTCCTTAAATAAGGCGCCCGCCAGCTGCGTTGGAATTGCGTTAGCCGGCGGTAACATTTTTCACGAAAACCAGCGCCGGCGCTGGTTTACGACAAAAAGTATAAATATGGGCCATAGTTACTTAGGGCATGAGTTATTGTTACTTGAAATAAGTCTAACTTCTGAATTGCTATGGTTTTGTGTGTTTAAAATGTGAGCCTAATTATAACGTCCCTGTAGTCTTAGTTTTTTTCAGTTAATTTCTATGCTTTTTTTGACGTAAAGTAATTTAAATTACTATACGTTAATCTAACTTCCGCTGCGCATGGCCTTTGGTTGTGCATGGGGTGGGGTTGGGCCTTGTGACTAACCCCCATAGCCTCCCAACCCCAGGCTCCACACGGCCTTCGGTCAGGCCCTAATGCCAACCTCCTATAATCAACCAACTCTGCATTGCGCATGGCCTTTGGCCATACATGGCAGGGGTTGGCCGCAGGGCCTGGCTTGCGGCCAAACCCCTATAACAACCCAACCCTGCATCATGCACAGCCTTTGTCCTTGTGATGCGGGCTTCGGTCTCAGCAGAATTGACAAGAAAGAACCCACTCATCACAGCCACTACATGATATATTGCGCTCGAAAAAAGTAAGGATGCAAACGCCTCCATCAAGGATTACTGATAACATTTCAAGGTGGAAATTAAGAGAAAAAGACACTTGATTTGCCCTAACTATATGCAAGAAACTAGGATCGGGTAGTACCTTAGAGAAGTATACATTGAATTTGGGTAAATGCTTTGTTTATATCTGTAAATTCTTCCCATTGAGTTTTAATAACTATGACATGAGGATCGTGCCAGAATGAATCCTGTCCTGTGTATTCATCCAAGAAGAGGCCACTGTTTTGTTCAGAATGTCTACCCAACTGGAGTACTTTCTACTGGGTAATTAGTAAGTGTTATGCCTACACTACAGCTGAGTAAAGGATGGCAAGGAAATGTCTCCAGTTACCTTGTGTGTCTGTAACGTCTCTGGGGGATCGTGATCCACAGTCCCATCTGTGGCTCTAAAAGGGGGCTGCATGACCCCCCTCCGGGAACGTGGTAGTCCCTGGGGCTAGGGTCAGCAACAGACCCTCTACATTAAGTTAATTGAGCCCCGTGTCTGTCCAAAGGGTTGCAGGGGCCATGTGGACCTCCTATACACTTAACATGGCATCTGCCCCAGGGAGGTGGTGGTCCCCAGGAAGTGGGGGAGGGAGCGCGTTCCCCTCATACATTGTATTGATTGCCCCAGGGAGGTGGCAGTCCCTGGTGCTGCAGGGGGACCATGTGAGCCCCCTGCATACAATAAAAGCTTTTTGCCCCAGGGAGATGGTGGTCCCGGGGCACACAGGGCTATGCGGGCACCCCACATATATTTGACAGCATTTACCCTGTGGAGGTGGTGGTCCCCAAAGTGTGGGAGGTCCCATGCTTACAAAATCATTACCCCGAGGAGGTAGTGGTCCCCGGGGCGAGGGTGTGCCACTCTGGCCCCCCCACATAGATCATATACAGTGTCCTGGCGAGGTGGCAGTCCCCAGGGCATTATTAAGCCCTGTGTGCGGGCCCCTGTGCCCCCTCCTATATTTTGGCAGTCCACCTGGGACCTGGCCAGATGGGGGCAAAATAAAAAGCAAGTGCGCAAGACCTTGCTTGCTTTTTCTTTAAAATGACAACAACATTTGTGGATTTGCTGTGATTTGGGGAGTTTCAGGGGTACCCCTGCATCAAGGCTAGGGGCTCAGAGTAAACATAGTGTAGGAAATCCTCCTTTTTTGCCCTGGTGACCCCCAAACATTTTGACTGATACTGGTGGTTACTGATTCTGACTGTGCCCTGGGCACTGCTAGCCAGTTCCAGTGCTTTGTGTAAAATGGCATAAGGAAATCAGGCTAATTATAATTGGTTGTACCAACCTACCTTTAAGTCCCTAGTATATAGCAGGGCATGTAGATTTAGGGATCCCAGCATAGACAGGACACTCATAGGTGCTTTGCTGTTCTTCCCAGTGTCATGTTAGAAGTAGGCCAACCTTGCTGGCTGTTTTTAAGTTAAAGTTAACCACAAATTTGACTTTGGAATGAAAGGCATGCCTCAAGTTCCCCCTGGGTTGGGGACAGTGTAACTATAAGCAGGGGCTTTATAAAAGATGTTTTATAAGTCCTGGTGAGGGAAAAAAAGCCAAATCTGTTTTCCCACACTGTAGTGAAGGGACCCCATAGGCTAACATGGAGAGACTTTATTTTAAAACAATAAAGTCTTATTTTCTATTGGAAGGAGCTAAATATAGCATATTTAGTATCAAAGTAAACATTATAATAAATCCAACAACTTGCCACTGTTGAATCTAATATAACTTGAACAGGGAAAGAGTTTTAGGACTCTTGCTAAAAGTTATCAACTTCAGCCCTGTAGTGCCCTTCTGTGATTTGTCAGCCTCTGGCAGCCTGAGCCAGGCTGCCTTGATGAGCTGTGAAGTGGCCTGGGCTGATACAAAGGGAGCATCTGTAGGGAGGAGATCTGCCTCAGCAGATGGTAGAACAGGATAGGGGGAGAACAGCCAAACTGGACATTTAAAGGAGGGAAGGACATTTGGGACAGCTACTGGACCTCCCCCATTTCCTGCAGCCCCAGACAGCCAGGTGCTCCCTGATTAGATTAAGAGAGGGCTGGAAAGGGGTGTGTTGAGGGAAACTTAGCCACACCAGTAGGTGGACTCAGCCAGATCTAAACTCTAAGATTGAATCATTGCCATCTTGGATTTCGGAGCAATGTTGCTCCTGGGGATTTATTTTTGCCACACTTCTCAGGAAGTGGTCATGCAAGAGGGTGATGACCTGCATGTGATTGTACAGGAGCATCCCCTGTTTTCCACCCAAGGAGCAAGGATAAATATGGCAGAGCTACACCCCACTTCAGATCCGTACTGGAAAAAGACAAGAAGAAGAAGGACTGCCCTGTTGGACCCCTGGCCTGCACGTAAATACTGCACTCAGAAGGACTGCACCACTGCACCATCAGCACACTTTGTGCTTCACCAAGAAAAGGACTTTGCCCGGCTTCTACTACTCCAAGAAGGGACTCCCTGTAAGCTATAGGTAGAAAGAAGCTGGCCAGAGTACTCTGCACCAAGTCCTGCAGACACAGCCCAGCTCCCCAGAGGCCAGTGGTCATTTTAGAATTTGGACCAGGTGCATTCTGGGAGTTGAAGACCTACCCCCAAGGAGCAACTCAGAGATTTTGGAACCTTGGGGTGAGTTGTGGACACCTGAAGGACCTTATATACTCCTGGAAGAAGATCCAGAAGTTTGGAGAAGTGGACTGGTCCGACATTGTGAGTCAAGTGGTCCAATGTCGATTGCAAGTTTGTCCTGCTGAAAAGCACTGGGCCACAGACCTCCAGGATTTGAGCTTGTGAAAAGGCAATCCAACGATGTTGCATCAAAATCAGCTTGCTGAGGAGTGTCATTCGATGTTGGGGAAGAAAAGCTCCCAAAAAGTTTCTAAGTCCGAAGAGTTTGACCGAGGCCACCCATGCAGTGCATCCAAGGGGTGTTCCTAGAGGTCGGCTTCAACTTTTGACTTGGTCCCGGACGAAGATTTCCTTACCCAAAAAGTTTCTAAGTCCGAACGTAGGACACTTGCCCGAGACCTCTTGCACAGCATATCCAGCGAGGAAGCATTTTCAAGAAAACGATTAAGTGTGAAGGTAAAACTTTAACCGAGGCATCCCACTCAGTGTAGCGAAGCAGGGCTCCATCGCGGTAGGCTTCAACTTTTCACTTTGTCCCGGTCGAATGTGACCAGATGTCCAGAGTGGCGATTTTGATTTCTAAGCACTAGAAAACATTTATGTCATTATTTTTTACGTTAATTTGGCCCAATGGGGCCAAAATCCCCATGCCGTATTTACATAATGGCCCAATGCATGCATTGTGCCACTCTGTAATCCTTTGTGCTACATTTTGCCTTTGCCAGGCATAATGTATGCAAAGGGGGTGTTCCCCCATTAGGGAAGCCAGAAAAATGGCGTAAGGAAATCTATGAGATTTCCTTGCGCAATTTTTTACACCACTTTTAACGCCTCCTCAGGCTCAGGCTTTAAAAGGGGGTTCCTTTCTTTAGAATGAGGCTCTATGTACTCCGGAGCAGTAGCTCCACTTTCCATAAATCTGCCCCTTAATCTTTACAAATTCATAACTTCGGCTCCCTTTCTTGGATTTTTGTCATTTTGGTGTCATTTTAAAGATAAACATATGGGCCCTCATTACAACCGTGGCGGTCGGTGATAAAGTGGCAGTAATACCGCCAACAAGCCGGCGTTAAATAAAATAGAATTATGACCATGTGGAAACCGCCCACACAGACAGCCACTTTAACACACCGACCGCCACGGCGGTAGCAACATGCACCACAGCGGTAACCACCAACAGCCAGGCGGAAGACAATGTACCTCCCACACTGTTATAAGGAGCCTATCCACCACCTTTTCCGGGGCGGTACCAACAACATCAAAAGCTCGGAAGAAACAGAACACAGAAGGTTAACGACTCACCTCTGGAGACTCAGGGAACAACCACAATGCCATGGAGCCCGAACTGCAGGTGTTCCCATGCTGGTCTACCTCTTCCTACACCATGAATACCAACATCGGCGAAGATGACCACGGTGAGTACTGCCACCTAGCAAACAGGGGAGGGGGAGGAAAAAGAGAGTGACACACACACGCAACAGCCCCACCCCCAACACCATACACACAAACAGATGCAACAACACATCCACCCCGAAGCCCTCAAGAATAATGCAAGGACAAAAGGAAGTTATTGAAGTGATTGTAATGAGATAAAAAATGTGAAATATGTCTTCAAAAATCAAAACAGTATTTACATATATACAAATGGAGGGGCACTGCCCAGTCCACAATGTCCGTGGGCCACAGGGCTGCATCACATAGGTAAAGGCCCCACTTGACTCCTGCATCAACACGAAGAGAACACTGCAGGGGCATCAGGTCGAAAATACACAGGCACCTCAGGGGGACACAAAATGGGGGGCACCTCAGCCTGAAGATGGTATACCACCATTTGTCCTGGAGGGGGCAACATGCCCTGTGCTTGGTCCTGGAGAGTGCAAAGCCACAGTCTCTCAAGTGGGTGGTTTGCCCACTGCTTGGTCCTGGGGAGTGCAAAGCCACAGTCTCTCTAGTGGGTGGTTTGCCCACTGCTCAGTCCTGGGGAGTGCAAAGCCACAGTCTCTCAAGTCGGTGGTTTGCCCACTGCTTGATCCTGGGGAGTGCAAAGCCACAGTCTTTCTGCGGTGAGTGGATGCCTTCTTCCACTGGTTCTGGAGGGGGCTTTGTGCCCAGTGTGCTCATCCTGGCAAGGATGCTGTGAGTGGATGGCTTCTTCCACTGGTTCTGGAGGGGGCTTTGTGCCCAGTGTGCTTCATCCTGGCAAGGATGGGGTGAGTGGATGCCTTCTTCCACTGGTTCTGGAGGGAGCTTTGTGCCCAGTGTGCTTCATCCTGGCAAGGATGCGGTGAGTGGATGCCTTCTTCCATTGGTTCTGGAGGGG
Organism: Pleurodeles waltl; assembly: GCF_031143425.1. Taxonomy (NCBI): domain Eukaryota; kingdom Metazoa; phylum Chordata; class Amphibia; order Caudata; family Salamandridae; genus Pleurodeles; species Pleurodeles waltl. The sequence goes on along the minus strand of NC_090444.1, from coordinate 1,412,820,488 downwards.
GCTTTTTGCCCTGTGATGCAGCACTTGGGGAGTGCAAGGTCACAGTCACTCACCTGGGTGTCAGACCCACACGATTTGCAGTGGTCAGGATGCACTACAGTCCATGGAGGAAGAACTACACACTGCCCGCCAGCGGCAACGGCTGCTCAGTGGTGGCAGTGCCGATGCTGGTGTCTGTGCTGCCAGTGGTGGGGGAGGCTCCAGTCCTTCCCCTGCAGCCTCGGATGGCTGCCCAGTGGGGCTGCTGCTGCTGGCAGTGGTGCTGATGGCGGTGCATGCAGTGGTGGGGGGAGGCTCCAGCCCTTCCCCTGCAGCCTCGGATGGATGCCCACTGGGGCTGCTGCTGCTGGCAGTGGTGCTGGTGGCGGTGCATGCAGTGGTGGGGGGAGGCTCCAGCCCTTCCCCTTCAGCCACGGACGGCTGCCCACTGGGGCTGCTGCTGCTGGCAGTGGTGCTGGCAGTGTTGCTGGTAGTGGTGCAGGTGGCGATGCAGGTGGCGGTGCAGGTGGCGGTGCATGCAGTGGTGGGGGGAGGCTCCAGCCCTTCCCCTGCAGCCTCGGATGGCTGCCCACTGGGGCTGCTGCTGCTGGCAGTGGTCCAGGTGGTGGTGCAGGCAGTGGTGGGGGGGTGCTTCAGCCCTTCCCCTGTAGCCTCAGACTGCTAAAGCACCATAGTTGGTGTTGGGGGCTCAGATTCAGGCCCTTTGTCCTCGCCCTTGCTATATGGTGGTGCCTCCTTGCCCTTGCCATTGCCAGCTGGTGGTGCCTCCTTGCCCTTCCCCTTGGCAGCTGGTGCAGGCACACTGCCAGTGCTGATGGGTGTTTCCTTGGAACCCCTCACACCTACAGTAGCTGCTGAAACTACTGTGGCCATGGACTGGGTGGCTGAGGTGCTAGCCTGGGTTCTGCCCACCCTGGCCCGACGTGAAGGACGGAGGGGTAGGGAAGAGGTCAACGTCAGAGAGGAAATGCTTCTTAGGGACACTGGGGCGGGAAGAGGGTGAAGGTTTGGGAGTGGAGGAAGAGGGAGTGGTTGTTGGAGGTGTCTGTCTGCTGTGTTTGGGTGCAGGTGCATGGGCTGGATGCTGTTGTGAGGTGGATGGCTGTTGGGTGTCAGAGTGCTTGCGTTTGTGTACTTTGGGAGGAAGGGTTACAGACACAGTGGGAGAGGACACAGGGGACGTGTGCATGGATGTGGGGATGTTGACTGCAAGTGAGGGGCATGTAGTGATGGGCGTGATGGAGGCAGTGGGTGTGGATGAAGTGCATGCAGGTGTGAGTAGAGACACTACTGAGAGGGAATTGGATGACGAGGAGGAGAGGGACACAGTGGAGGCAGTGGATGTTGGTGTGTCTGCATCTGGATGGTGTTTGTGTGAGTGCCTGTGGGATGATGTGTGGTGCTTGTGTTTGCCTGAGCCACTCCTGTGTGTTGTCTTGGGTTCATGCTTGTCTGAATGCATGCTTGGGATAGGTTGGGGTTTAGGGGAATAGGGCTGGGCAGAGGAAGTGGGAGGGGGGAGGCTAGAGACAGGAACAATGGCTGCCATCAGGAAGGAGGCCAGAGCATGGAATGATCTCTGTTGAGCCGCCATGCCAGAGTGAATGCCCTCCAGGAATACATTTGTTTGTTGCAAATGCCCTGCCAGCCCCTGGATGGCATTCACAATGGTTGACTGCCCAACAGAGATGGATCTCAGGAGGTCAATAGCCTCCTCACTCAGGGCAGCAGGGCTAACTGGGACAGGGCCTGAGGTGTCTGGGGCGAAGGAGATGCCCACCCTCCTGGGTGAGCAGGCACCGGAAACTCGCTGAGGGGCTGCTGGGAGGGCGGTGCTGGTACGGGGGTGGGGGCTGTACCTGTAGTTGGGGTGGCCACAGAGCTGTTTGCCACCACTAGGGAGCTTCCAACTGTCCCCTCCTGTTGCCACCGTCGTGCTCCCCTCCATCCCACTGGTGCCCTCACAGTCGGTGGATTCAGCCTCATGGGCCCTGTAGGATGCAGCTCCCTCTGTCGCCAGTGCCTCTGCTCCTTCGCCAGATGATGCTAATGACAAAACAAAAAGGGGGGGAGAGAAAGAGGATACACTTGGTCAATGGCAGCAACAACACCACTGTTGGCGTACACAACACACAGGGAACCTCCCTACGCACTAGGCAATGTACTACCAGTCACAATGCAAGTCACCATGCCATGGACAGTAATACCTAACGCCAATTGCAGCATACCTGAGAACCACAGAGCCCTGCCAAGTAGTAGATGCCCACTTGCTTGGAAGGAGGTGGAGTTCATCAGCCCCTGCCCATCAAGGAACCTACCCTGCAATCTCCGGCCTGGCCTAGGGGCACAAACAGGCCCAAACCCCTCCCCAGAGACCACCATCCACAAATAGTATATTGGGAAACTGTACTCACTCCCTTGTGGCTGCTGTGATGCGTGATGGCCTCAAGCACCCATCCAGCTCCAGGTAGGCCATTGCCAGTATGCGGAACATCAGGGGAGTCAGGGTTCGACAGGCAACCCTTCCTCGTTGGGAGACCATCCCCAGATGGGCCTCCGCCGTCTTCCTTGCCCAGTGTCTCAGGTCCTCCCACCATTTGCGACAGTGGGTGCTCCGCCTGCCGTAGACCCCCAGGGTCCGCACATCATTGCCGATGGCATGCCATATACCCTTTTTCTGATGGACGCTGACCTGCAGAGGAAATACACAGAGAAAAAGGGCATCAGTCATACCATCCGGCCTGTTACACTAATGGCCCACCATATCCCTCCTATCCCCTTACGCACATACATTGCCCACCATACATGCAGCACGCTGCCCAGGACCCTTCAACCATGAGGCCCTCACATAAAGCAAGCCATGCATTCATGCCCCAGGCATTGTGCTCACAGTGTACTCACCTGTTGGTCTGGAGGCCCATACAGCATTCGGTACTGGGGTATGACCTCATCTACCAGTCTCTCCAACTCTGCAACGGTGAAGGCAGGGGCCCTTTTCCCAGTGAGACGAGGCATGGTTGGTTCCAGACACAGGTCACAGCAGCACATGCAGTGAAGGTCCTCTCCTGTTGAAGGTCACGTAGCAAGTGAGAGAACAGATAGAAAATGGCGGTCACGCCTGCGGCGGTGCGTACCATCACCCCCAGCGTACCACGCCATTGGCTACTGTAACCCATAGGGCCCAATGACAACCAATGAGGAGTTGCACAGCGGTACTCGATCGCCTCCTGCAACGACGCACACCGTCAGCGGCATTACCTCATTTCCACATGTCCATCCACACAGGACAGGTGGACGCCATTTCAGGGGGGGACAGGCCATGACACCTAACTACTTCACAGCACACATATACACCATTTGGGCCTATACAACAACATACAGTTTCTGTCACAACATGCAATGCACTGCACATTTTGGAAATGCTGAATACTGACCAGATGCTCACCATAGATTGGAACCGCTGCGGATGAATAGGAGATGGAAACATCCCCCCGTGTACAGACCCCTGGTGGACTTGGCAACAATGGAGGACAGGCACATTATCCTCACCTATAGGCTTGACAGGGCCACAACCCAAGAACTGTGTGCCCAATTGGAGCCAGAACTGATCTCTGCTATCCTGCTACACTGGGATCCCCCCTCTTGTGCAAGTCCTATCTGTGCCCCGTTTCTTGGGAAGTGGCTCCTTCCAAGTGACAGTGGACTTGGCAGCAGGAATTTCTCAGCCAATGTTCTCAATATTGCTGACCAGAGTGTTGTCTGCCCTGATGAAACACATGTGCAGCTACATTGTTTTTCCCCAGGTGGAGGATTTGGCCACAGTCAAAGCTGACTTCTATTCAATGGGACATATCCCCAATATCATTGGGGCAATTGATGGTACACATATTGCATTTGTCCCCCTTTCCCCCTGGAGAAATGAACAGGTGTTCAGAAATCGAAAGAGCTTTCACCCGATGAATGTGCCGATAGTGCCTGGCGGACCAGTACATCTCCCATGTCAATGCAAAGTATCCTGGGTCTGTGCATGATGCCTTTATCCTAAGGAATAGCAGCATTCCATATGTGATGGCTCAACTCCAGAGGCTAATAGGTGAGCCCATGGTCCCCACCCAGTATATGTTGGTGTATGGGTATAGGGTTGGCCCTAAAGGTTAGTGTCTGGCTAACAGGTATCCCTCAGTATTTTCAGGTGACTCTCGTTACCACAACCTCTCATGGCTACTGACCCCAGTGAGGAATCCCGGGACAAGGGCAGAGGAATGTTACAATGAGGCACATGGGCGAACAAGAAGAATTATAGAGGGAACCTTCGGCCTCCTGAAGGCCAGGTTTCGGTGCCTCCATCTAACAGGTGGTTCCCTATACTACTCACCCAAGAAGGTGTGCAAGATCATCATGGCATGTTGCATTTTGCACATCCTTGCCTTACGTTGCCAGGTGCCTTTCCTGCAGGACGATGAGGCTGGAGATGGGCGTGTGGCAGTGGTGGAGCCTGTGGACAGTGACGAAGATGAGGCAGAGGATGAGGATGTGGACAATAGAACATCAATCATACGACAGTACTTTCAGTGACACACAGGTAAGACACTGTAACTTCACCTTCCATTGCATTTTTGTATTGTAAATTTTCACTGGCAGGCTGATATTCCTACTATTATGGCCACTTACTGTACCCTTTGACATGTATTGACTGCAGCCAACTACAGGTCATACCTATGTATACATTACTGTACAATTGAATTGCAATGTCTACAGATTGTTAAACGTATACATAGTTCAATCACTTGACAGACTCAGTACTTGTAATTTTTTACAAGTATGTTTATTTATGTGCTAATAAGTGGATGGGGTATTGCTATAGGCTGGGGGGTTGGTGGAGGAGAGTCCAGGTAAGAGTTCCAGTCTACTTGTATCACAGGTGCATTGTCCAAGGGGGCATAGGAAGGGGAGCAATGGCAGTTGAAGGTGGACAGGGACACAAGGGTGACAAGCAGGAGAGTCTTATTTCCTGGCCGGGTCTGAGCAATGTTCTCTGGCTTCTGCCTGGATCGCAGGGACTGTTTGCGGTTGGTTCTCCTTCTGCCGGAGGAGGGGTGCTGATGGCCTGTTTTTCCTGTAGCGGGGCCTCCTGTCCACTAGTGTCAGCGGAGGTGGAGGGCTGTTCACCGTTTTGGCTAGGGTCAGGGGCCCGTTGGTGTGCCACTGCCTCTCCCATGGTGTTGGCCATGTCTACCAGCACCCCTGCAATGGTGACCAGGGTGGTGTAGATGTTCCTCAGGTCCTCTCTGATCCCCAGATACTGTCCCTCCTGCAGCCGCTGGGTCTCCTGCAACTTGGCCAGTATCTGGCCCATCGTCTCCGGGGAATGGTGGTATGCTCCCAGGATGTTGGTGAATGCCTTGTGGAGAGTTGGTTCCCTGGGCCTGTCCTCCCCCTGTCGCACAGCAGTCCTCCCAGCGTCCCTGTTGTCCTGTGCCTCTGTCCCCTGAACCATGTGCCCACTGACCCCAGGACTCTGATTGTCCTGTGTTTGTCCTGTAGTGGTGGACACACTGCTGATTGACGTGTCATGGGGACAGATGGATAGGTCCGCTGGGTGGGTACTGTGGTGGTGTTTCCTGAGGGGGGGAACTCCCTGGTTATCTGTGACTGTGCCTGGGTAACTGACTGTCTGGATGTCCCTGAAGGGCCAGGTTGGTCATCCTGATCCAAGCGTGCAGATCTGCTGTCATCACTGTGGGCCTCTTCTCTGGGGGGACTGGATGTTGCTGGCACCTTCTCTCCAGTGATGTTGTGTGGGGGACTTGTGGGGATATAAATACAGTGTTATTGTTTCTGCATGTGCCATCTTGTGCATGGGTATGTTGCCCTGCATGGTTGTGATTGGCCTGGCAGCTTAGGCTTGTGTGAGTGGTGATTTGGTTGGATAGGTGATTGTCTCAAGTGTGCATGCTTTGGTGATGGGTGTCCATGCAGGTCTGTGATCGGTGTCCATGCATTGGTGTTGCATGCAGGGCTTGGTAGTGAGAGGGTTGGGTTGTGATGGTGGGGTGTGTGTGAGGTGGTGGAGTGATTGGAGTGAGGGTGAGGGTGAGGGTGGGGGTATGTGATGTCATGCAGATAGGGGGTGATAGTAATAGAGATTTGACTTACCAGAGTCCAGTCCTCCTGCTATTCCTGCCAGGCCCTCAGGATTTGCTCCTCCCATATTGTTAGTTGTGGGGAGGAGGTGGGGTCCACCACCAGTCCTGTGTACGGCTATCTGGTGTCTTGCAACGACGGATTACACCTTCCCCAGTAGGTCATTCCACCTCTTCCTCATGTCATCCCTTGTTCTTGGGTGCTGTCCCATGGCGTTGACCCTGTCCACGATTCTCCACCATAGCTCCATCTTCCTAGCAATGGATGTCTGCTGCACCTGTGATTCGAATAGCTGTGGCTCTACCCGGATGATTTCCTCCACCACGACCCTTAGCTCCTCCTCTGAGAACCTGGGGTATCTTTGTGGTGCCATGGGTGTAGTATGAGTGGTGTGTGTGAAGGTGTGTGGGGTGATGTGATGGGGTGTGTGCTGTGAGGTGCGTGGATGGTGTATGGGTGATGGTGTTCTGTGGTTCTGGTTGTGTTGGTGCTCTTGCTATATCTCTCTCTAGTGGCAATTTTTTTGAGTCGTAAAGGGTTGTGGGTAATGAGTGTGTGTGTGTTTTATAGTGGTGTCGGTGTGCAGGTGTGGTGTGTGTTTGGGTGTCAGGTGTGAGTTATTCAAATTGTCCAATGTGGTGTTGTTTTGTTTGTGTGTGTGTATTTTGAGCGGGACGGTATGTACCACCAATGGTTTACCACGGTTGAATGTCTGCTTTGGTGATTCGTGGGTCATAATGCTGTGTGCGCAGTTCTGTGGCATGACGGTGTGGGTTTTGGTACAGCCATTTTATCACTGACCTTTGGGCTGGCGGACGTATGTGTGTGTCTGTATAGTGACGGATTGCTATGTGTGTGCCATAATATGGGTAGCTGTAAACCGATACAGCGGCGGTATGTTGACCGCAGTCAGCATGGCGGTAAGCAGGACTTACGGCCAATGTCATAATGAGGGCCTTAGTTCCCTGTCTTGAAAATTTATAAAATAAACAATACAAGGGGACAGGGTCAGGATACCCTGCCCACTAGCTCTTTTGGGGATCAATGTCTGCAAGTATTTTGGAGGGGGCATGTGTGGGGCTCCTCCCTGAGCAGATTATGGCACCCAGGAACTACATCTCCTGGGGCCTGACATATTAATAAAAGGTGAGGAGCGCACAAGGCTCCAATGTCCACAGCAGTGTGGAAGCCCCAGGTGGGCACTGGGGCACCCACCAGAAATGTTTTTAAAGGGCCAGTTCCCACCAAGGGACAAAAAAGGGGCCCCAGAGGCCCTGGTGTTCCCCTGAGGCCCCTCACAAAGATGGAGCTGTGAATGGATGGGCACCCACAGAAGAAAACAAAATGCCAACTCCTGCCTGTACCCACCATGGGTAATGACAGGGGAGCCAGTTGAGGCAGCGGGCCCTGGAGCTCTACCCGCATCCCTTAAACAAAATTATAATATGAGTTCCTGGGTGAGCACCAGGACATAAACAACAATATTTTCTTATTTAAAAAAACGAACAATAAATGAGTGCAGGAGTTTCACATTTATTATTCACTGCTCCTTGAAGGAGCACCTCATAATGCCCTTATTTTTAAATGTAGGTGTATCACCAAACATTTTTTTTAATGTTGTAGATAGGTGCAGGACGTGGAGCACCTCTCCAGTGACATTTAAAAAAATCTGTAAGTCTCCTGGGTTCTTAGATTCATGGCCCAAGGAGAACTTATGATATTCTTCCAAGGACTCCAATGGGATCTCTTTGCTCATAAGTGAAGTGCAAGGACTAGCTGTGGTCCTTTCTATGATTTCAACTTATGGGCTGAAAAACATAAAAAGAAGACTCTGAGATAAGTTGATTTTATTATGTTTGGGCCTTTTTCAGGCCACAAAATGCAACTAAATGAAAAACAGCATTAACACTTTGCTAAATATTTTTATAATACTCAATGTTACTAACCATTGCATTGTATCATTTACTAAAATATACATTTGCTTACAAAGTATTGTTGATTGTTGGACAAAGATGATGGAACTGCTTTATATTGATATACTGACCCCTTTATAAAGCCAATATGCGCAATTTTTTACACTTTGGTGTTGTGACTCTTTGACAAAGTTGGTAAGTCTGCCTTAGACCAAAGCGTGGGGTTGTTTGCCTGTGAGGTGTTACGTGCAGGGCCTGGCCCGGCCAAAGGCAGTGCATGGAGGGGGCTTGCCTGCCCGTGGGGGTTGGATGCATGGCCTGGATGCAGGCTATATATGGCGTGGGGTTGGCTTTACGTATGGTAATAAAATGTTACTTTTTTTTTGTTTATTTGCATTTATTAAGAACAGCAACAAACATACAAATCAATGAGGTCATCAATTCGCTCAATAGCTACAATATAAAATAAGGAGCATTAAGTCTAGTACCCAAAAGACGTAGAGCTCAGCACAAAGGCAAATAGTCTCTATTAACCGCAATGGTGTCCAATTCACATCAATGACACCTCCAAGTATGTAATACAAGCAAGCCAAAGAGACCATCACATATAAGAAACAGGAAGCAGGGAAGGAAGCAACCAAATGTGGAGTAGAAAAGATTAGTATGCAACAGAGGGAGGAGGAAAGGAAATAAGAACATTGCAGCCATCAGGACGTCGACATGAATACAACCAATGATATAATAACATACAATAATATATCAGGGGAGCATGATTGTTGCGCAATCACTTGGGGCGTGAAATTACTGTATGTTGGTCAGTGAGCAATTCTCCAAAAAGGATTGCAGGGGGGCCCATATATCCTGCGTTCTGGATCCCTCCGGCATGAGGTACCAGTATATCAGCAGCTGTTCCTGACAGTACGAGGCATCACTTAACCATTCAGCACAGCAGGGAATTTGACATCTCCCCCAGCACATCACAACTCTGTGCTTGGTCAACAGCAGTAGCAGTCCTATCAATTGCCTGTGCGCAACCAGGAGTTCCTCAACTTATCCCAGAAGGGCAAGCTTAGGGGTGTGCGGCCGCTGGGTCTCAGACATCTCCTCCATCGCCCGCAACACCTCTGCCCAATAAACACACAGCGCCTGGCAACTTCATGCCACATGCAAGAAGTCTGCATCAGGGGCCATGCATCTCACGCAATGCGCTTCAGCCCGAAAGCCCATATACTTTAGCCTAAGAGGAGTGTGATATATGTGAAATTAAAAAGTATAAGGCGCAATCTGTAATTGGGGGATAGCACTCGCATATGCACACAGCAGCGTCGCCACTCTTCATCTGAAATGGTTTCCCCCATGTCCATCTCCCATTGGGCTTTGGCTTTAGCCTCTGTCCCCTACACCTCACACTGCATATAACCTGGTAATGAGCCTGCGTGGGGATCGCATTTGATACAGAAGCTCCAGTGCCCCATATGCTGCATGCATTGCATGGAAGTAGGGTTAGCGCGCACATAGCATAGCATGAATCCTAAGGAAATATAGTTGATGCAGCGCAGTATCGAGTACATCGCCAAATGCGGCCTCCAAGGAGATAAATCTCCCATCCAGAAACCAGGATCCCAGGGTGGTCAAAACAACCTTGCGGATGAACTCACAGATATGAACATCCTCCGACAGCCGTAAATCGGCCACGCCCAGAACCGGTATCGAGGGGGCAAAGGTCTCCCTCACATCTGCGAATTGCAACAGCACCATCCAAGCTCTTGCCGTGCATGCCACTGTGTCAATCCCTCGCGGTCTGGGCCTGGGCAGCCCAACCAGCACCCTCTGTAGTCTATCTAGTCACACAGCATCACTTTAAGGCACCAAGGGCCAGATGTATCAAAGGTTTTTACCCATTCTGTGTTTATGGGAAAAAGTGTTCGTACATATGGCCCCAAGTGAGGTAAGTATCTGATAGAGTGTATCCAAAAATGTGCAAAGTAGGCCTGAGCACAATGGTAGTATAGTCCCAAGTCCGGGGCCGCCAGCCCACCCTGCTCAAACGTAAGTGTAAATTTTTACCAGGAGATTCTGGGGCGTTGGCCAATAAAATATTACCTTAAGTAAAAAAAAAAAAAAAAAAACGTAGAAATTCACTGAAAAAAACAAAGGTTAAAGTAATTTTCTAATTAGGTGGATGGTGGGGGCATGAGTTATAGGGCCAGATGTATGAAGAATTTGCTTTGCGACTCCTTAATAGCGAATTTTAAGAAATCGCTATTTCCGGCACGCAAAATATGATTAACAAAATTCGGAAATAGTGATTTCTTAAAAATTGCTAATGCAATTTGCGACGTCCAAATACTGAATCGCAAATAAAATTGCGATTCGGTATTTGAAAACCGCAAATTGCGAAAACGGTTACCTGGCACAGCCTGATGACATCACAAGCAGGAAGTGAGTCAGCCCATCCTGTTTCCAGGTACCACACCCACAGGAGCAGTCACAGACCAGCCCCAGGGAGCAAGTGTGTGAGCAAGCCAGGACCTAACACCAACATGGCCAATGCTAGCAATGGGAAGGAGAAGGGAGAGAGGAAGAGGAAGCTGAAATTCAGTGAGCAAGAATTGGAGGTGCTCACTGAGGAAGTGGTCAGGAGCCATGACCGGCTCTTTGGGAAGAGCTCACTCCAGGTACCAGAGAGTGAGAAGCGGAAACTTTGGGTTGACATCCAGACCAAAATCTGCGCAGTGGGGGTTGCGCAGCGCTCGGTGGAAGAGATACGCAAGAGGTGGTACGACCTGCGTTCCCGTCCCAAGGAGAGGGTGGCCAGCAGGCTAAAGGAGGCAAGGAGCACAGGAGGCGGACCATCCACCCAGACACCCTCCACCCCCATGGAAGACCTGGTGGAGTCCACACTGCTTCCAGAAGCTGTCAGTGGGGTCACTGACATTGACACTTCCGTCACACCCAGCACCAGTAAAGGTAAGTTCAATAATGATGTGTAACCCCATATGTACATGTACAAATGCCCCTTAGGAAATAGCAATTAGTGCAAAGCATTGTGATAAGTAGTCCATTCCACATCTTACATGCGGCACAACAATGCCTTATGGGAGTGGTAGTCCACAACCCAGAGCTGACAATAGCACATAGATAGCAATTAAGTATACCGACAAAAGAAGAACAAAACACACAATTCATAGTGATACGATGTAAGTGTACATTTATTACCATGGTGCCATATTTGGTGATACATACATAAATGACATGCTGCACATTGTCGTTGCAGATGGCTCAGACCCAGCAGCAGCAGAATGTGCCAATGTGGGGGATGCAGAAACACAGCCTCTGTCCGACTCAAACACCAGCGAGTCATTGTGTATAGCACCAATCAGACACAGGGCAAGGGTGTTACCTTTCCACGAGTTGAACCTGGACTCCTATGAAATGCAGGATGAAGGACACACACCACCCCCAGTAGCTAGATCCACAGGAAGGCAGCAGTCCCTGCCCCAGCGTCACTCACCTCCCCGCAGGAGGCCTCATGATGCAGGCACACAGCACACAGATGAAGGTGAGGGCCCATCATTCTTTGGTGGCCTTGAAGCGTCCATGCTCAAAGTGCAGCGCCTGCAATGCAAAAACATGAGGGCAATGCACAGGCAGTTGCAGTCACACAATGCCAATATGGGGGGACTGCACAAGCAGTTGGAGTCTCTGAATGCAAACATCTGCAAGCTTCATGAGGGACAGCAAACAGCAGCAGATAACACCAAGGAACTGACAAATGCCATTAAGGAACTCTGTATTGAGATCAGGCATGAGCGTGTTAGCCACCACAGGCGCAACCGACAATTCATGGTAATGTTCAATGGCTTTTGCAGATCTGTGGATCGTCTTGCTACATCAACTGCCCTGACATCACGGTGTGCTGTGGCCACACAGGTGGAGGCAGCACATAGCAGTCGGGATGTTGCCCAGGGATTGGTGCAAATATCCAAGGTTCTGGATGCTATGCTGACAGCACGCAGTGCTACACCCAGTGAACTGGGTGTTGGGGATACTGAGGAGTCATCTAGCCTCAGCAGTCTTGCAGTCCCCGTGATGGATCCTAGGCGTCGCAGTGCCAGGCACAGTACCTGTGAGCCTGATACAAGAGGTGCCGGCGAGGCCACTGCGCACTCAAGTGGAATGCGTGGTCGTAAGAAGCGACATTGAGAGCTACAGGGGACTAACTTCACATGTAGCAAGACAGTAAAACTATGATGTTATTAGTGTGACACTGTTAATGGCTCATGTCTGCCTCATGTGTATTGCTTTGTCCTAGTGACACTTATGTTACCTGACGTCAAGGTAATAAAGGTGCTAACTACCGGAATACATGTCAGCGAGGTGGTGTTGTCCTTACTTACATCTGAAATGGTTCTGCATGATGTCAGCACGATTTTGCCTGCCATCTGCTGCACTGGTCCTGTCTGTTGGCTGTAGGGGTGATATGGGATCATCATCCTCATCTGAGTCTGGCTCCGATATATCCACAGGCATGCCCCTGGTGGTGGCTATATTGTGCAAGATCGCACATGTGGCCACTATTCTACAGGTCATGTTCGGGCTGTACTGTAGTGCCCCTCCACTTTTGTGGATGCAGCGGAAGTGACTCTTCAGCAGGCCAAAGGTACGCTCCACCACATTGCGGGTTGCCCTGTGTGCTGAATTGTATCTCCGCTCTGCTGGTGTTGCTGGATTTAGGTAGGGCGTCATAATTTTGGTGCGCACTGCGTAGGCACTGTCTACTGGAAGGAACAGAGGGTATAATGAGTAGCTGTGCCATCTGATGTCACACTGCCATCAATGCAACATTGTAAAGCTGGAAATTACCTAGTAGATATCCTTCACCAAATTCCCCAGCTAGCAGTCTTGTGTGAATTCCGCTGTGGCGAAAGATATACGAATCATGTGTGTTCCCTGGGTACCTGGCCACTAGATCAGTTATGATGTTGGAGGCATTGCATATCACCTGTATGTTCATTGAATGTTGGTATTTACGGTTGCCGTACACATACTCTGTGGCCGATGGTGGACAGATTGCAACGTGTCCCATCTATGGCACCTAGGACATGGGGGAACTGTGCTAACTGGTAGAAATCGATTTTTGTCTGCTGTATTTCCTGTGGGGTGTGGGGGAATCTGATGTACTGGTGTATCCTGTTCAGCATGGCATTTAGAAATGCATTGAAAAAGCATGAGAGAGCACTCTGTGATACTCCTCCAGCTGCTGCTATGACCCCTTGATAGCTCCCTGAGGCAAGTAGGTGCAGGGAGCAAAATACCTGCACATGGGTGGGTATGCTATTGGTCCTGTGTGTTGTGCGCTGCAGTATGGGTTGTAGCTCAGCTCTCAGGTCAAGTATCATGGCTGAGCTCAACCTGTACTTATCAAAAATGTCCTCCTCAGTCTGGTCAAAAAGGGTAATGTGCACTCTGAAAATGCGCTCCTGTCTCCTCCTCCCTCTCCTCAAACCTGCCAAGATCCTCATTCTCCTCGCCATGACGTAGAGTGCAGCCATTGTGGAAAGGAGGTGGAGGCATTCTGGGCCTCTTTATATAGGTTGCACCTGGTTACCACCTGCTTTCAATCCGTGGTAAACTGCATGTGCAAAAGGCCATTCTGCAAATATTCGCAATTTGCGATTTTTTGATGCATCGCATTGCGACATGGTTTTGCGGGTCGCATTCTGCGTATTGCAATTTGCGACAAGAAATACTGAATCTGTATTTGCGAGTCGCTATTCGGGCTCGCAATTTCCGGGATGCAAATAGCGATTCGGTTTTTCATGTCGCAAATTGCAATACTCAGGTTGCGACACGCAAAACCATGTTGCTTTGCAAAAAATCACAATTTTGGGGAATCGTTGTTTTTGGCCTGCAAATGCACTTCATACATCGCAAAACAAATTTTTGCATTCGCAAACGGCCGATTTCTGCAATTCGCACTGTTTGCGAATGCAAAAACGTTTGATACATCTGGCCCATAGTTACTTGAGATAACTATACCTTGTGACTTTCAGTAGTTTTTGAGTTTAAGAGGTTGAGTTGACACTGAATTTTTCACCTAAATATAACATTATTATCAAAAAGGTCTTGTATAGTGCATAGCTACCCCAAAAAGGGTTTCCCATCGCTTTGGCAGGAAGGTAGGAGCTTGTGGAGTAAGACGTGATCAGAACAACCAGGTTTTCAGATTTTTACAGAAGGTGGTCAGTGAGGGACAGCTTCTCTGAAACTCAGACAGGGTTTTTCACAGTTTAGCGCCCAAGTATGAAAAGGAGCGATGGCCCATGCTAGCCAGTTCAACTCTGGCAACCAGAGGTACTGGTTGCTTGATCGAAGGGAGCAAGTTGGCTGGTGTGGTAACACTAGTTCCCGTAGGTAGTGAGGATCAGTACTTGACCTAGCTGTATGCATATAGCATAAACTGTATGCATTTGTCCACCAGGGAGAGAGACACAACACATAGGCATCTTTACGAAGATGAAAAAGAAGCCTGGCGATGGAGTTCTGGATGACTTGTACGCATCTAATAGTAGAGGATGTTTCCATAATCCATTCTTCATGCAATCAAGGCCTAGTTGACTGTCCTTTGGGCTGAGAAAGGGAGCATCCAGATGATTTTTTCAGCCATTTCAGGCCTGAAGTAGGTCGAAGCTAACTTGGTGTTTTGTGATTTTATCAACAGGTTGACATTTAGCCAAAACCCTAGGTTCTTTACTTTGGAGACCAGTTCCGGGAGAGTGCCTAAGGTCTCGGGCCAGTGCAAGGGGCCCCATAGCAGGGGTTTCTTAACCATCAAAATCAAAATCACCTCAATGTTATCAATTAAGCTTTAAAGAGTTAGTGTTCATCCAGGTGGAGATCTTACCCAGACAAACCTTCAGGGCATCAGAATTGTTGCCATGAGCAGATGACAAAGAAAAGATGATTTGAGTGTCATCTGCATAAGAAAAAAGAGAAAGGCCACAGCTTCACACAATCTTTGCAAGGGGATGAACATAGATATTAAATATCATCAAGCTTAAGGCCAATCCTTGAGGGACTCCAGAAGTAAGAGCATGAGACTTTGACATAAAGCTGGAAGAAAATACTTGGAAAGTGTGATCTCTTAAGAAAGAAGTCATCCAGGATAGAGCTGTCCCTTGGAGACCTAGGTTCACCAGTCTTTCTAATAGAATGGTGTGTGAAACAGTGTTGAAGGCTGCGCTAATGTCAAGTCGCGCTGCCATTCTGCCAATATCCAGAAGCAGTTTCAGATGTTCAGTGACTCCCAGAAGGATAGATTCAGTACTGTGTCCGTCTCTAAAGCCCAACTGTGAGGGATGATGAAAGTTTTGGGAGTCTACACAGGCATTATGTTGCACACTAACACATTACTCCAAGATTTCAGTGAAAACGGGAAGCATTGAAATCGGTCTGCAGTCAAACCAATTGGAGGGCTCCAAATTGGGCTTTTTTAAGAGAGGCAGGACCGTAGCATGTTTCTATGCCTGAGGAATGCATCCCACTTGTAAGGAGGAGTTGAGGATAGCTGTCAGTAATAGTATTACGTCAGGACCAAGTGTACTAAGTTTGGCCGGAGGAAGAGGGTCTCGTGGAGAGCCCGACTTTATGGAATGTAAGAGGGTCTGAAAGAGATTGGTGTCCAGAGGGGCAAAGAGCTCATCTTTAGAGTTGCTTCCGTTGATGTTATCTGCTTCACAGGTTCAGCAGTCCATCTGTGATCTGGCACTAGAAGTAATACCATCATATGCACTCATCATAACAGTTGAGAGAGAGTGTTGTATATCTATTACCTTTTTTTTTTACACAAAAGTGTGATAGATTCTCACATTGTGATTATGACAGCAAGGAGAATGGAGATACATTACTGGGATGTGACAGTTCTTTAACTACTTAGAACAGTTCTGAGAAGTGGTGATTTTATCTGTGTAAAACGCCACCCGGGAAGCTCTACATAGTTTGTAATTATGTTTTAGTGCTGCTTTGTACTTATGTTTTTTATTCTCACAGTAGGACGATCTCCGGGACCTTTCCAGGAGATTACACCACTTTTTTTCCCCATTCAAAGCCTAATTGAACCTGGGGGCAGAAGAGTGGAGTCTGGCTGAGGAGCTTGGTTTAGCCGGCAGGATTGCATCCAAGGAATCATGGATCCGATCATTAACCATAGGTTGGTCTAGATTGACAGACTGCACTAGGCTCAGTAAGGAGTCTAGAAGTCAGAAGTTAAGAGAGAGTAGATCTAATTTGGACAAATTTGTGGACATAGCCAGAGGTCCACCAGTAGCTTTGGAAGGCAGTGAATGAGTCTGAATGGAGAAAGGCACCATGAAGTGGTCAGACCTGAGTAGTGGCGGGGAGCCGCGGATCAGAAGTAAGGCCCTTAATGTACGAGAAAATAGCATCCCATAAACGTCGAGCCTTATGTGTTGGTGCAAATTCATTAAACCAAGGTTCAATGCACAAAGGTGCTTTATAAGGGCCGAGCTAAAGCTACAGGTGGGATCCTCCAGATGAATATTGAAATGGGGCATTTACGAATGTAGGTGGATACCAGGTCAGGAACCATGCAGCTTCTTACATGCAGCACCTACATCAAAGGAGGCTCTCGCTGTGCGCCTAGCCCGACCCCTCGCGGTCCAGCGAGGGGTCGGGCTAGGTGCACAGCGAGCGCCTCCTTTGATGTAAGTGTGACTATAAGGGGACACTCCCCCTCCAGGAATCTGAGGCCAATAGCCTTAGATATTAGGGCCTCCGCGAGGTAGTTCCTTGCCTCAGGTAGGCCCTCTCATTTGTTATAATTATTTCTCTCCCCCCCTGTATTAGGGGAGGTTTATCTATCTGCACTTTGCATGATGTTTAGGGATCCTAGGCCCTGAAGAATGCCCCCAGACCTTCCAAGGTTCATAGTAGAGGGCAGAAACATGTCAGCCATTTTTTAGATAGGCTACCCAGTGAGTCCTCATTCTCACCGAGGTGTCCCGCCCTTGTTTTTAAATACACCAGCAGACACCACTATTAAAAATGTAGATCACACACAGGTAACTGCCTAGGTGTTTTTATATTCCCTTATCTTAACTGGATCCCATTATCTCCAGATAAAATATATTTACTCACTCCCTCCCGTTCTTTTAACGGTGAGGTTGAGTCCGCCCAGGTGGCACTGTCCTACCTGGGTGGGGCTAGGTGGTCAAATGATGAAGCATGACACTATATAGTGTCAGAGACCACCTAGTCCGTAAATGAAATACCCTCTTCCCTCACTCACCCTACACAGCACCCACACTGCACGTTTTTTACACTCAGCAAGTTCTAGGAGCCCATGGATAATCTCTCGTGAATGCAGCTCCACATTATTGGTGAACCCCATACTTAATATATACATAATGTGCAAGTGTTCATTGAGCTACTAAAATGATGGTATTTGTCTTTCAAGTTAGATCATGTGGCACGGGATTGAGTCAAAAAAGCTAATGAAGTTCAAGTATGAACATAATATAAATATATAGGTCCGGTTGAAACCAAAGGACCGAATGCTGGGAATGTGCATGGCATTGAGAAAGATAAGCATTTTTGATGCAACTAAGACAATTGCTATGATGCACAAGTTCATAGATTGGACAGGAAAACAGACAGTCACTCTGTTATTGTAATGATCAAAGCTGGTGAGTTGGGGATCAACAATAGTCATAGACCTCCAGGATCAAAGGCGAGCAACAATAATTTGCAGGCCAACACATAGTGGTAATAGGTGATGCAGGGAGATTCTGAATCTTCACATAGTGCACTACGGTTTCTTGGCTGGCTCCACATTCACCTATGACTGCATGGTTATAATCTTCTGTTGAGAATCAGACGTCAGCCTCACTCAATTCTCAGTGATCTTCAGTTGAACTGAACAGCAGCAACAAGTCTCTGCCCTAAAGAGCATTTTGACAGCACTGCAGGTCAAAGTTCTTCTGTGCAGCATGTGGAGCAGTTGGGCCTGGGACTTTGGATTGAATGAAGGCAGGTTCTCTACCTACCAGGCAGTCTTCATAGAGATAACATGGCAGTTGGTCAAAAACAAACAGGCTACTCAAATTCAAAGTTTTCCACAGACATTAGAGGGAAGCAAACATTCAAAAATCTACCTTTCTTGTGCATATTGTACAACTCTACGGTAACTAGATACCAAGGGTGGGGATACCAGGCATTCCATAATGTCAACTGATTGTGTGTATTAGCACCAGATAGCCTCCCAGCCATCCAGATGCTTTTGCTGTGCTCTTTCTTCCTGGGCAGATGAGGAAATAGGTTGTGGAGATGGGCAGGCAGCCCATTTGCCACGGGTGAGTATGTGCTATGCTATTCATTACAGTCCTTTGTTCACAGACTTATCTCTCAGGATAGCTGGACCTGTTTTGATCTAGGGTAAGGTGAACACAACAAGCGTTTTCTCCTTTTTGAAAAATAGCATTATTCTAATTCAAATATGTGAGAAAGTGGATTATTACGTGGGGTAGAGGGTAGCCTGGTACACATAATACTGCTATTATTCTTGTTAGGTCCATTAATGGTTCCATTAATGAGTAACTTAAACCTGGGCTCAACCCCTGGTAACTATGGCACAAAGCAGACAGGCTTATCTTAAGAAATTGTGTAAAGTATTCACAAGAAACAAAACAATTAAAAAGTCAAAAACACAACACAAAACAAATCCTACTAAAACAACACAGATCCAAAAAGGGGAACCCGAGATATGAATTTTTAAGGTTTTTTTTTTAAAATAGTGGCAAAAAGCATTAAGCATCCACTAACATCATTTAGTTCTTCTTGACCTGTACATAGGTGCAATTTAAGGCCGACCCTGATGGAGCGCTGGTCGGATACAGAAGCCAGGTTTGTCCCGGTCAGAAGTTTTACCCTCTGAGAATCTCTGAAATGGAATTCAAAAATCCTCAGCGGGGCAAGACAGCGGCTGAGATAGGCTTCATAAGGCCAGATAGCCATCAAACAAAGTCTTGATGAAGCCATTGACTTTTAATAGAAAAGCTCAGAGGAATTAAAATTTTCACATTCATTAAAGCTTTATGGCTGGCCAGATACTTTTGGTGCCTTTGCCCAGTGAAGATTTTTACTTTTGGATTTAGGGCCTCATTACGACTTTGGTGGTCAGTAGACGCCATGTTGGCAGTGACGGTCTGACCACCACAACTCTGGTGGTCCGACCGCCGTATTATGAGTTTGGCTATGGGACCACCAAAAGACCGCCAGTGCTCCTCTGGCCCCTCCAAACTGACTGCCAGTTAGTATGGTGGGGACCATGGTGGTCCTTCACTGTAGTGGTCAATGTTAGAGATCCAGGCATTGGGACTTCCATGGCTATTACGACCTGCCAGACCATAAAGTTTTAATTGAAAATTCCACTGCCATGGAAAGCTTGGCAGCTCGGCAGTTAAGGGGCCCAAAATGGGGTGCTTCAGGGGGTACAGCGCATAGAGGGTGAGACATGCCCCCCAAAAAAATAATTGAGGTTCGGGGCATACTGTGTCCCATAGGGACTTACAGGTATGTTAAATATGTCAATTAGGAGCATAACCAATTTTTATATATTTTAGGGGTCAGAGCACCTGCACTGGGGTCTGCCTAGAAGAGTCTCAGTGCACAAAGTCAAAAAAGCAGTATCAGTATGAAATAATCAGGGTTATCATGCCAAAAGAGCCATTTTCCTTCAAGACACAAACATTTGGCATCGCAATGATTGGTGTGGGGAGAAAGGGGCACATGTTGGTATGCAGAGTAACAGGAACAGCAGATGTCTGACTAGCACTTAATCTATGATGCACCCTTAAAAAACATCGAGGTTACGTATGGGTAATGGGGGTAATCCCTCATAAACCCAAGCACTATATAAGCAAAAACCTCTTAGACTCAGAAAGAATTGTGTGATCATTTTTACATCCCATTATCCATGTTTACATATTGAGAGAGAGAAGGCTTTTTTCCAACTGTGGTACTGGTGCAAATGCCAGTACCCCACAAACATAGATCATCTGACACCTCTGATAAAAGGAGTGCCATCTTGAGTGTATCCCTTACACCTCACTATCACACTGAGTTAACCAGAATGGTGTAATTACGATCAGGATGGCACATGATAATCATTTTCGGCTCAACACTAGTACTTCAACAAATTGGTGTTGTGGACACTTTTATCATTGCACCTCCTATTCATATCTAATAGAACTTTATGACAGCTATTATCGCAGTCCTGTATTTTAAAGCACTGTTTCCAGTCTTCATGTTTTGTCATACATCCACATAGTTTTCAATAATAGGTTTGCAACCCACAAAAGAGACGGTGCAGTGAAGAGGCCAACAATAGCAAATGAAACAGTAGCAAATAAAGCAGTAGCAAATAACTGAATATGTTCTGCACTGTGAAGCTGAACTACAAGCTCTTTGTGTATAATACAATATTACACAATGCTCATGACATTTTTGCATTATTTTCACAGATACAGTTATGGAGAGCCTGTGGTAGGAAATGCAATTGTTACAGTCACTTCCCCATCTTATACGTCTGCAATATATTCAAAAACATTTGAGGTGAGTTTGGTGCCATGACACTATATTCAGATTTCAGTTTATTGCTGTTAAGGCGCTCATTGGTAAAATTGTATTTTCATATGCCTCTGCATCTCTGTGATGGATTCAAATTCAAAGAAATTGTCCCTTTTTTGTGTTCCACACATTCATTGATAAGATTGCAATAAACCTGTTCTACCATGCTTTAACCTTGATTGTAAGTAGACTGCTTCAGTTTGGGGCTGATGTATCACAAATGAGGTCTGAGGGTTCTGTAGTTGGTCGACAAATAGGGCAGAACAGCCAATTACTGCATAAGGTGCAACATGTCTGCTACCACTCAGTGAAGAATACCCTCCTGGAACAGGAGAAGCCCACTGATGCCTTCTCCTATCACAGGACAGTGTAGCTTACTGTGACGTATCAGCACTTATGAAACAGTATGTGTAACTGCAAGAAGAACAAGTCACGGTGCTGCATCTGGCTCTTGGCTGGTGCTTTCTGGTCTCACGACAGTCAGCACTGTAGGCTTACGACATTGTATAATCAGTGTTGACAGCCTGTACACAGAATGCCAAATTAATCTTAATGAATGTGGGGACCAATGGATTAGCTTTCTTAAGGGCAAATAATAGGGCTTATATTTCTGCCTTCTGTGGTGGACTCAACTAAAACTTTAGTGTACGCATAGCATCTTGAAGTTGCTATTTTCAAAAACTCCCTGTACTGCAGCACAAGCCACAGAATATTTTTGCTTAGTATCTAGTGCTGGCTGTGCAGAACCGGCCACGTCGAACATGCTTTTATACTAATTTTTAGGTAAGATATATGGAGTTTGTGAAAGATTTTGTGTGTACAGTGGAAATGCTTGACTCCTAACTGCAGGATCTTATTCAAGTTTTATATCAGTAGCATTTGAAGATTTAGCCCACTGCACCCAACAAAGGTGTGGAGCACAGGCATTGGGAATACTAGCTTTAAAATGCTACTTCTAATGCACGCTTAATGGACACCATAATTATTTGTTTTCCCTATGCCATGGGATGCCCCTTCAATATGCTGTCTGAACTGCCATGAGATTTTTTTCAATATGAGTCAATTGCTTCTCTGCATTGGAGTACAAATGTAATGGGTATGCTATGAGGGTCCTCTGTCCCTCATTGTAAAGTACATATTCATAGGCTGAATTGCTATGAACAAACCCTATTTCTAGATTGGTCTTGTTTTCCTGAGTCTATGTATTTAGTCTGTAACATATCTGCCTGCAGTCCGCAAATAATACCAGTATATGTGTTTGTTCAGTTTCTTTCAGGGAATGTCATATTGACTAGTTCGTACAGTTAACTCATCTGAATAATATAGCAGTTAATCCCTTCCAGAGCTCAAAAACCCTATCAGGGCTTGTAACATTCTCAAAGTATTTAGAGATTGTAAAGTACCACCCTTCTCTAGGAATTCAGGTGTCAGTCCTTTATCCTTAATGTATAATTCGTATCCAAGGAAGATCACATTAAGTTGTGCAATTTTAGATTACCTAAAGTTCATTTAACACCCACATCAGGTCAGAAGTCACTATTCTCTGTATCCTATTGAGGTGTTCACTCAAGTCATCATCTGCAATGTATATGTCATCAATGTATGATAATGCCTCTGGATCTTCCTGTAAGATCTCCATAACTCTTGTTACAAAATGTTCAGGGTGCTTATACCGGACAGACATTCTTGCATATGCATATTGAAAACTACTAAATGAATAAGCATTTAGTAGTTTTCAATATATACAGCTATTCAGGTGCCACATCTTGGCTATAAATCTCCACTGAAAATATCTAATGTTGTTTTGCATTTTTAACTAACTAGGTTTGTCATCAGTCCATTGTTGTGAGCCTTTTGCACTGCATGTCTGCATGTGTTTAAGTTCCTATAATCTAAAACAATTGTATATGAGTAATCAGGTTGTAATACAGGGAACTTAGTGGTATTCAGTATTGAATGGCAAGGTACTAATATTCGTTGAATTTGTAATTGATCTGGGATGGCTTTGATATTATGCTCAGTTTTTGGCTTTAATGGGTACTGAGCCTGAATGTGGGGCTCACTCCTTAAGAGAATCACAGGTGGTACAGAATCTTTGATCCACCCTGCTTACTTTCTATGCAGCACCAGAGCCTGTTTTAGAACCCACTCACATACATATTTTTCCATGAGTCATTCAGAACTAAGGAGGAATTGGAGGAAAATGCTTGCCTTATTGCCTCTTAGCCCCTATCCCTTTTAAATAATGGACACCAGTCACCTTCTGTGAGAATACTGTCATGGGTGTCTTATAAATGAGACTAAAGCATTGCCTTAATTTTGTGCAATATAACCCCTTCAGTTTGTATTTCTACATCATAAATCCTATCTGGAAAGCTTACGTATCCATGCGGTGTTTCTACATGTATTCTTTCGTTGGAGTTACTACTAGATGCTATTTGAGGGTCTGACAAACTATTGTTACTTCTGCTGATGTGTCCATAAGTGCTGTCACCCAAGTCTCGTTCCGCATGTCTGCATTTTCTGAGGCATCCTTTTTTGCTAAACTGAGCTTTTGAGTTCCAAACATTCTGTTCTTTCTTCACATTCTCAAGCGTGTGTGCTGACTCGCTGACATTTTTCTGTTTAGTGTATTAATTTTTTCTGAGAAACTGGGGGCCTGATTACAACTTTGATGGTCCCACTATGGGACTGCCAAAGCTGCAGGAAAACGCCATTGCCATGATGCCCCCTGTATGAAGCAGACAGTGTGCATTCTTACAGTGCAGGGGCACCCCTGTGGCCCCCAGAACTGTCTTTCCTACTGCCTTTTCAATAGGCTGGTGGAAAGTGGGGCTGTAATCAGCCAGGCAGCGCTGAGTTTAGCACCGACATGGCTGGTTACAAGCCGGACCACCTTCACCCCATCGAGGTCTGTAATCCTGGCGGGGACGGAAGTCCTTCGGTATTTCTGCCCGCCTAAGTCACAATTGGACAGTCGGACTGTCCGGAGTGCGGCGGTCCAACCATCAACATGATGGGGTGGTCCTTGGATTGCCACACTCTTAATGAGGCCCTTAGTTTGTCCTTTTACTGTGCCCAGAGTTTTGTGAAGAATGGGAACTACAGGTATCAGAATACTCATACCAAACATGCTTCTTAATTTTATCACTGTTCCTCAAAATATATCCACTACTTCCTGGACTCCAGCTGTAGTGCATAACCAGTCCTGGTTTTCTGTTTAGCATTCTGCTTTTTTGTTAGTCTCCTGGGCAGACTTTCATGTACCAGAAAAGTCAGACTCCTGTTTTATTTTGATTTGTGGTTTTGCGGCTTGAGAACTTAAAGTATCCTGTCCACCGAGGTGTATGTTTCTGAAATACATTTTGGAAGCTCCCCCTAATGATCTTGAACAGGAACAGTAGCCTAGAACTGGCACACTGCCAAAACACCACTTCTCCTTGAATGTGCTAGAGCAGGGACTTGGAATAAATAATTTCTAAATCTGCCTCTTGTAAAATCTACACTTACTGCTGGACCCTATGCAATGAACCTTTGAGGTTAGTGAGAAGAGAAGAGCTGCAAGTCAAAAACATCAAATATCCCCAGTTTCTCAAAAACATTTTCTTTCTAAGAGTCAATGATGAGAGTTTTAGATTATATTTAAATCTTTTTATTAAATCATTAGTTTATCAATATCTTTATTAGCATATAAAATAAAATCAGAACAGTTTCAGGACAATGCATATCTAACCCCTATTCGTATCTAGTTTCAGAAAAATATATCTCAGTAGAACATTTAAAGAATTTTCATCTCAGATATCAAAGCATAACATTTAAGTTTATGTACCTCACTGAGAATTTCAATAGAATCTCTCAGTAGTAAGTTTAATCAGGATAAAGTCAGTCTCAGAATAAATCCAAGACATAACCAAAAAGCGTCAGAATCAGAGGGCTCTCAGAGAGTCCCTGGGAAAGGGTGAGCCTGTGAGTGGAATTAGTCTATGTAAGCTTCAAATAGTGCCAATCTGCGCTCTTCACCCTATCTTAGTCTGAGAACACTCATATAATATTTTACAAAGAAACAGGTTGCAAATTGTTTGTAGACAATCCTCTTCTCTATCTAGTAATCTTTTGGAATCTTCATGTAAACAGGACAGCTTGCATCGCCATAGCAAGTTTTAACAAAGAACATTCTAAATACACAATACATTTAAATATTTTCTAATCAGCAATGAAACATTCAAGCTTCTTCCCATGGCTGAACATATATAGATAAAGACCAGTTTAGTAGACATGAAACATTTTAAAAATAATATAATTTTCACTTTCACACATCTTTCTACCAAAGCCTTTTTCATAAAGACACAGTTTTAAGATTAATCTAACATTGCAATATTAGTTTTCGTGGGTTAAATGGTCATGAAACAAAGCACTAATATTTTCTCTATTCAGCTACTATTGGACAGTTGTGTCATGAGATTTTACACTTATTGCCATTACACTGGCCAAATTTAACAAAGGGGAAAGAACAAGTAAAAAAGAAACAGGAATTCATATTTGCTATTAAAGTTCAGCCAAAAACATGTCATTGTGCAGGCTTCAAATGCAAAACCCATGTTTAAATGCAGTGTTTGGTTGAGGCCTACAAAATCCTTTTGTACAGGTTAAGTACTAAAATACTATTTTTTTTATCTTAGAAAAACTCTCTCTCAGTTGTTACTGGGACTTAGTGAAGGAGCTGTTTCAGAACTACCTATTAGTTTAATGTCAAAATCAACACCAGGTGCAGCCCAATGCTTGTTCTGTATTTGTTTTAGCACCTCTGGTAAATCTGCCAATGATGGTGTTCTATGCTTAGTAGTATACATACTCACAACAATTGTTCTACATGCAGTATGCTGTTCTTTATGTGGGACCGTACCAAGTGGAACTCACATATTGGTCCAATTTCTTCCATTTAAATCCATACATTTTAACCCCCAGTTTCCTGTAGTGTTAACAAAGTCTAATAAATTAATCTACTTTCCTTCCTCTATGTTCTCTTTGTACTGTACATTGGGGTACATCCTGACAATTAGTTGCTGAAACATATGGGAAACATATCTTGTGTGCTAATGTCATCAGGGGTGGGTGATAATTTATAATCAGCTTGAATGCTAGGTAGTAATGTGCATTGGGGGAACCATTTATCATGTTTCTGATAACATTCACAAGTAATTCTAGGTACATGATAGACAACCCCTTCCTCATATTCTTTTAGTGGGACTGGGGATGCATATAGCTCTCTGGGGTCCTCTGGATGTTGTGATAAGTGAGAACATATCCAACAATCCTCAAGACTCCGAGTTTTTGGCAAGCTGCTCGTGTACCTGTAGGGTGTAAGATCATGTTTTTCAATAAAATGTCCACATTTTGAAACATTAGGCATATCAACAAAACACATTTGTGGTAGGCCATTATTAATCAGTTGTGCAAATCAATAGCTTAGGGTGAGCTATGCTACAAGTCCCGTGTATCTTTCTTTTCAGTTACACTGTAGTCAAAATCAAAAAGGTGTTCTGAATCTCGTAATTCCTCTGCTTGCACTTGTTCTTCTGTTGGCTCCTTGGGGGCTGTCTTTAAGTGTTGCCAACAGTTCTCAGTTAGTGTAGGTATACTTCCATTGTGGAGATGATAGATAGTATTGTTACCAGTTGGTGTTAAGTTCATGAGGCCCTTACAGTAATATGCTCCTCTTTAATGCTAAGTGTTCTGTCTTTTGGCAGGGCCTCAGTTGCACTAACTGTATTTGTTATATATGTTATCTCTAGTTCCTGTTGTAGCTCAGCTGGTATGGCTGACAAAACAGAATTGATGTCAGGCTTATCTTATCATCGGGAAGATGAGCGGTGATGGAGCACTTGCTATTACTCTTGTTTCATCCTCTTGTGCTGGTCTGCTGTTGTCTTTTTCTTTCTTGGTACTGGTTGTCAGAAGTTGTCTACTTCTCTTCCTGGTCCACTGTTGTCTATTTATGGGGCAGTTTCCTGGACCAGCCCTACGTGGTCCCTTGTTGTTCCTTTGCTATGTTCTGTATGGAACATTGATCATTATCTGGTGATGGATCTCCCTTGCATTGGGTCCCGTGGATACACTCAGGTCTGTCCTGTACCTTCACAGATGTTCTGGTCACCAGCAGTATCAAGTATGGTCCGGTCCACCTCAGAGAAAGAGAAGCATGTTTTATTTTTCTCACCATCACCCAGTGACCAGGTTTAAATGGGTGTGTATTTCAATCTGAAGGCTGAGGCAGTGCACTGGCAACTTCACCATGATGTGAACTCAAGAGACGGTTCAGGTCAATTGCATAATCTGATACACTTTCATCAGCCCAGACATTCCCTGCACTGTTACCTGTCAGTGTAGTTCTAGGTCAATTACCATAGGTCGCCCATGAGCACCTTATGAAGGGACAATTAGTGTTCCTGCATGGTGTGCTTCGTAGTTCAAAAAGCACCAGTGGCAATGCATCTGGCCACTTTAGGTCTGTCCCTTGTATAGCTTTCCTCAGCCGCTCTTTTTATGTTGTGTCCATGCGCTCCACTTGACCTGAGCTGTGCAGGTGATAAAGTTATGTAACTGCCATTTTTGTCAATTATAGAGGATGCAAAGTACACCCCCCGTCACTGTCTAATTTTTCTGGCACTCCAAACAATGGAATGGTGGCTTTTAACAAGCATTTGGCCACTGTGTTAGCGTCATTTTTCCTAGAAGGGAAAGCTTTTACTCATTTAGAGAACATATTGATGTATACTAACATATATTTGTATCCGCTATAAGGAGGCCTGTATGCAAAATCCATCTGCATATTTGCAAACGGTCCATGAGGTACTGGTAAGTGGTTGTGAAATGCTGGTGTTTTCCCCTAATTATTTTTGGCACATTCAAGACAGCGTGAAAAAAATTGATCAGTATATGTTGTGATGCCTGATGGAGAAAAAAAACGTGTTCTAATTGTACTATTCATTCCCCCGTTGCCAACATGAGTTGTCCCATGAGCCACCTTTGACAAGGGTAGAAAAATAGCACGTGGATCTACAGGCCTGCCATCAGCGTGAGTCCATAGTCCCTTATCATTTTGAGCACATCCGCTGTCATCCACAACTTCACCCCCCTCGGGTCTGGTAATTCTTGAGCCTTGATGACGTCTTTGGTTGTTAAGCGTTGTTTGTCAGTTTTATTTTGATCATGTCTCGTTTTAGCAAACAATGGGACTGCTAGCAGTGGTTGCAAAATGCTTTCTTTTGCCATGTCATCAGGACGTGCGTTCCCTCTGGCTACTTCAATATCGGTATTTGTATGAGTTTCACATTTTATTACTGATATCTCTGCTGCGAGTAGGACAAACTTGAGCAAATAGGCAACAATTTAAGCATGTTGGATAGTGCGACCTGATGCAGTTATGAAATCATGGCACTGCCACAGTTGTGCAAAATTATGGACAACCCCAAATTGATACCTGGAATCTGTGCAAATGTTAGCTCTTTTTCCCTTTGCTAGCACACAGGCTGTTGTGAGAGCGCATAGCTCTGCCTGTTGTGCTGAAGTGCCCATTTGTAATGCTGCACTTTAAACAACATCAAAAACTATAGCTGTTGCATAGTCTGCTCTGTAGTCAGTGTCAGTCAGTTTGCTAGCTGAACTGTCAGTGTACCAGTCCACATCTACGTTGCGCTGAGGTCTCTGTTGTAGATCTGGCCTAGGCGATGTATATAACTCAACAGTTGCTACACAGCCATTGTCATCTTCATCTTGCACATGTATTTCTGTGTCCCCAATTGGGGGGGGGGGAGCAACAGTGTGGATACATTTACAGGTGGGCAGCGCTGTATATAGAGATTGCTCTTGGACAACAAGGGGCTCTCATAACCCATGTGCCTTGCAGTGGAGAAATGTTGGGTAGCAGTTGCTTTCAGGCAGTACTTAATTTGCAAATAAAAATGTGCCAGTGTCGAAAACCACCCTCCGAAAGATGCAGCTCCTGCAATTAAATGTGCGAGCACAGAATACTGAGGCAGCGTAATCCTGAAGCCATCTTGGGCCTCCTTAATCCGTTATGGCCACTCCTTGCCCTTCAGTTCACTCTTGCAGTTTTCTTCTTTCTCCCTTTGTGATGCTTTTTAGATTTTCTCTTCCTCTGCCTTTCTCATACTAGTCTTTTGCTTGCAGTAAATGCTTAAGGCAGAAAAATAATTGCTGGCCCTCAAATATACGCGCAGGCGCTCTGCACCGGCAGCCATCAGCACACATTAAGCACCGCTTTCAGGGCTCTGCAATTGAATGTTTTTAGCGGCAACAATCACTATTTTACCTAATATTGAAGTAAAAACAAGCTCCACAATCAAGATGACTTGTCAACTAATTACTGGCTCTACGACACGTTGTTGAAATTCAGATACGCTCAGTGGCGTGAATGACAAATAAACAATGTGAAGCACCAGTAAACACCTGAGTTGTCTGCAAGTGGTAAATAAATTATAAACTATCAATTCATACTAAAGCAATGATAGTATGACATATTTGTGCAAAACAAATTAAATTACATGCAACACGATTTTATAATTGTAAACAATGCAATCAAATAAAATGAATATATAAAGCACAAATGAGGATTTGAAAACCGAAAAATTTAAGATTACATCCATTGTCATTGTACTTCCCATTTCTTTAAACAAAATGTCAATGGGAAAGCAATGCCCGAAATAGATGATAACAAAGCAAATGTGAAGCACAACTGTGGAAAGCACAGCCCAATTAAGCCCATCATACAATGTGATATGCAAATACATCTCAAACAAACGTGCAACAATAGAATACACAAAGGCGTGAACTGGAGAACTTAAATCATCGCCGATCAGCAAGAAAAGAGGCTGTTACTTGCTGATGACTGCTATATACAGGGCCGGCTCTAGGGCGGTGCGACCATAGCACCGCTTCGGGTGCTCACTTTGGGTGGGGGTGCCGTGTTTGTAAATATACTATTGTTTTGAAATCACCTATTGCTGCCTCTCTTGCCTCCATCAGTTTTCAGGCAACAATAAGAATTTTAAGATAACTCTGGTGATTAATGTTCTTCCTGGAGAGAGGTTGGAGTTTTGTCTAGTGGAAGTTTTGACTTCTCTAAAGGTGGCGTTTTAGCAGAGGGTTAATACGTCTGCTGCAAAGAAGCTTTACATGCAGATCAGTGCATATCATGTGAATGGGTTACTGCTTTTGTCAGAGAGATCCTTTTGTCACTTGCTGTTTTAAGTTGAAACCTATTATAGAACAATCAGCAATTAACTGTCATAAAAGAGCTGCATGCAAACTGCAAGGTGTAGATTAGAGCATTATGATTTTTCCCCAGTCTTTAAAGAATTTAATGTTGCAAAATGGGTTTATTTGAGAAGATATCAATTTTTATTATTAAAGAGAACACCCATCTATGGTGTTACATTATAAATTCTGAGTTGTCCTCTCGAGACAAATCACTCTTAAAGTCTACAACTATGGATGGCATGTGAAGGCTACACCTTGTAGTCCTCTTTCTTGTGTAACATTTCCTATACATTGATTTACACACATATGATTGTCTCCGTCTAATGTCTGTGTGATGTCAAATGCTGTGACACCTTACACTGCTATGAGTGGTGCTATAAAACAAATTAAATTGATCTGACAGAGTAGTTATGGAGGCTTGATGGGCACTGTTAAAGGGTGGCAGGGAATCAGTGGCAGAGGTGGTCAAATGGTAGGGGTACCTACATACTTTGTTGCACAGGGTGCCACCAGCGCTAAGGCTGACCCTGGCTATATATAGACTAGCTCATGGCTATGTGGTAGTTTCACTTTCCTTGGCTTTCAGCTTGTGACTAAGGGTGGGCTGGGAAGTATAGTTTTTATCTGAGTCGTGTAATAAAAGTAAAGTTAGCAAGTTAAGAACGCATAATATGAGCCACTGGTCATGCAATAACATGTTTTTTTCTGATGGTATTCCTTCAGTACATGACATTTTGTACATTGTGGTTTGATCCAAGGCAAATACTGCAGACAGTTTAAGTGCAAATGATGGTACTGGGAAATGCAATCCCAAGTTCGTGTTTTGCAGGAAAAGTTTTATATCTGCTGGAGTCTAGCTCTGGAGCTGTAATTACTTCATTTCAGCAGATGCAGGTCATGGTGCCTAGGAATTCCAGTAGCTGTGGCAAAGGACGACTTTCTTCTTTATTGCAAGGACCTTCAATAAATACAGTCAACCATTGATGGGTGGGGTGGAATAACAGGCAAGCATAAAGATTCTTCATTTTTAAATATTTTTTAAGGAAAGTGTGCACAGTTACACTGCTAAGCAAAAATTGTGTAAAGTGCACCAAATGCATGGGTATGTCACATTACTTAATGCCTGTGTGCGTTCTTTTGTGGAGCTTAACTGAGTTCTGTCTAGATCCTCATGCTTGTCTTTGCATGGCTGTCCATGAGCATCTGTGTGATGCCCCTGTTCCACAATATTAATAGACTGTTGCCTAGTGGCTCAATGAGTAGAGTCCTTATTCTAAATTCACTAATGATCTGTGGTTCACTTGTTCAAATCACAATATGAGCAACACAACCTTTCACACTTCCAAGGTGGATGCATGCAACACTGTTAAATTGGTTAAAAGTAGTATCTGTTATTGCAGGTCTTAAAACTGCAATTTACTATTGTAAACTGTATTGTACTGTATTCAAACATATTGCATTGTTAAATTGACAGCAGGAGTGGGCAGCAGTTCTGTTTTTGGATTGTCCACCTGCTGTGCTAACATCCCCAGCTGTACTTTAGCTTTTATGCTGTGATTTTTCGCATGCACCTATTACCAGGGCATTTTGTATTCTGCTGCTAATATTGCCTCCACGACAAAGAACACTGTTGTGTTGCCTCTGTGGCTCCTTGTTGCCCAAATCTTTATTCTATCATCCTGCATTCTAAACACAAAAGGAGTGCTGGGATAAGACACGGCTTCCAGTGCCCACTCCACCAGCTCGCTCCTTTTAGCCACTCATTTGTTTTGTTCCATAGCAATACAAAATACTGGTCGTATTCTGGCAAGATTAGTGGAATCCTATGGGCTCTTCATATTAACTATAATCAGAACGAAGCAAGTTTGCACAGTCCAACCAGTGCAAAATGTTATTTGCACAGACGGTGTGATGCAGAGATAGCTGGTGCACTGTTGGAATGAAGCAAATGTTTTTGCCCAGATCATCTCTTGAAAATATCATTACTACAATGGTTATTGGTAGGTGCAAAAATGCACCAGTGGAGTTTCCTCGTGTTGCATTTCTACAAAGTGCTGCCTGACACTTGTTGCGTCCTCCACAGCCTGGGAGCATACACAAGAAAACATCACACACAGAGCTTTAGTGACCGATGATCAACTAGACATATGTTTGAAATGGGGCGTTATCATTTGTCCCTTGTGCTTCACCACTTTCAAAGGTTTAACATTAAATGGAGGATCTGTCTTTCGCTTTTGGTTTTGCTTGATGAGAACCCAGTCACCCTCATGAGCCACGATCTCCTGAGTTCAATGATGCTGATCAGCTTATGTCATCATCTGACATTTCCATGCAGTTTCAGTAGCAGGAACCTTGTCATCTTTCAGGGTTCATTCATGCGGTTCA
The DNA here is from genome assembly GCF_031143425.1 of Pleurodeles waltl. Lineage (NCBI taxonomy): Eukaryota > Metazoa > Chordata > Amphibia > Caudata > Salamandridae > Pleurodeles > Pleurodeles waltl. Next base: position 1,412,788,119 of record NC_090444.1, on the reverse strand, counting down.
TTGTGATAATTTTGTTCTTTTAGCTCTCCCGTACATCAGGATGGCAGGACTCTCACCAGCGGCAGAGTGAGGGGTCGACCAATAGGGATGGAGGACTTGACATAAGGCCTGACGCAGCTCAGTTCCCTCTTTTGATGCACATTGGATCACTCATTTCAGGATACCCATAAACTGTTCCACAACACTTTTGGTCTGAGGCCACAATGGTGTACTTTTCTGCTGCTTGGCATTGAGTTTAGTCAGAAACTCCTGAAACACCTTGCTGTTGAACGGGGGACTATTGTCAGACTATTGTCAGACCTGAGAGTGTCTGGTATGCCCCACACAGCAAATATGTCAATGTCTTTGTTGTGAAATGTTGATGACATATCCTCCACCAGAGGAAAATGGGAATGCTCATCAGTGTCCACCATAAGATAGTGCCCATTTGCCAGAGACTGAAAGAAGTTTACGGCTATTCTTTCTCATGCGTGCACAGGAAGATTGGACGTGGTCAGTGGACGCTGGGTCACGTTAGGAGGTAGGCAATTGCATAAATTACACTCCTTTGATTCCCTCTCAAACTTCTCATCCAAGCAAGAGAACCACACTCGATGTCTCAAGGCCCTCTTGGTGGCTTCTATGTCATGACGTCCTTCATGAGTGAGTTCAATAACTTGCTGTCACAGACTCGCAGGTATGACAATCCCAGATCCTCTTAGCATAATATTTTTTTATTTCAACATTGTCACTTGGAGGTTGAACACACTGTCTCTATGATTGTACTAAAATTATGTTTTTAAGGGCAAGCATGTCCTTATTGACAATTGTAGCAGCAGTAATCTGTTTGACAGACAGTGCCGCTGGCATGTTCTACTTTACAATGAAGCTGATGTACTCCTCAGAAGTTTTCAACATGGAACTGTGCCGCTGTATGGATAACCTTCAACTGCCGTACACCACAATGTGTTTCTGAGCATTTGGATGTTCATTATGCTGAGCAAGGATTGCCCCCAGCCCAACTAGGCTCGCATCAACAGTGATCTCAGGGTGTAGTTTAGGATCAAAGTAGGCCATTTCAGTCACATTTTCAATTGCATGCTTTACGCATTTGGACCTGCGGTCACATTCAGAGGACCATCGGACCTGGACATTTAGTTTTGTTAGATCTCGCAATGGGGTACTCACTGTGGCAAAATCACAAGTGTACCTTGAACAATAGCTGATCATGCCCAAAAAGGTACCATGATGACATTTTGTTGGGGTCTGGTGGCTAATAGTGATTGCACTTTATCAGGATCTAGAGTCATCCCTCCATCAGAAAATACGTGCCCAAAGAACACAAGTTTTGTCTTATTAAATTCACACTGTTCAGCATTTACTGTGAGGCTTGAATCTGTAAGTAACCAACACAACTGTTTGAAAGCCTTATTATGTTCCTTCTGTGTTGTTCCAAACACCAGTTTTCTTCATTGTAATTGAAGGCACGTGTAACATGTTAAATAATTCTACGTATATCATCTTGGAATATTTCTGCAGAAGATGATACTCTGAAGCTCAATCTTTTGTACCTGAACAAACTAACATGAGTCAAAAAAGTGGAAATGTACCTGCAGGTTTCTTCCAATTCGAGTTGATAGTATCAATTGTACAGGTCAAGACAGGAGAAGACTTTGGCTCCATTGAGCGGCATGATCATATCTGCAATGTGTGGAACAAGATCTGTCACTCTCTCGCTTTGTTGACAACATATATCCACACAGATGCGCACTGCTCCGCCACTGTCCTTTTTTGGCAGCACCACTTTGGGTGTCACCCATGGTGTGGGACCAGTAGAACGCTCAATTATGTTGTGTTTTAGCAAGGCTTCTGATTACTTCTCAACCGCTTTTTGTAGCGGAAATGCTATTCTGAGGTGTTGCTGTGCATGCCGGATGTCTTCATTATTATGGAGTTGCACCTTCATTGTTTTTAGCCTTCCTAGGAAATGAAAGAGGGATGGGATCTGACTCACAGTTTAAGATTGCTTATTTAGGTTATAATTGATAGCTATCAGTCCCATGTCAGAAGCGGTTGCAAAACTAAGCAGGCATGCACTGTACCTTGAAGAACATGGATTGGGGTCTGCATAGATTTCTTCTTGTGCTGCAAGATTGCTGTGAACAATCCTTCACTCCGCAGCGGTTTGGAAGCAGCCCAGGTATATACCTTCATATTGGACTCCGTGAGTCATGCTATAGGCAAAAAATGGATAAATTAGTCAACTGCATGATGTTGATCGATGCACTGCTGTCAATTACAAAGGTTATTGGACAAACGTTGACTTTTAGTTTGATCTGAAGTTAATGTCCACAAGAGTTCTTTTGTTTAGTTAACTCACCTTTTTTTAGTCTTTTGTGTGTCCTCTTTACTCTTGGCAAAGCCCACATGTGCATGTTGCTCTTTTTTAGACATGATTATTGCACAGTCACCCTCTTCCCTGTCACTCAATTATGACATCGAGTGATCCTTGTAGGATGAACTTGACGTTGTTTAATTTCCACCTGTTGCAGCAGAGGTTCCTTTTAGTCTTAGTGGGCGTTGCTAGAGTGCTTCTGGAATCTTCAAGTATCCATTTTCTCATCTTGCCATGATGCACTTTGATAGGCAGAATATCTAGGGAGAGGCAGAATATACAGGGATTGGTGGAATATTCAGGGATTGGTAGAATATCCAGAAATTACTTCTCACATGAACACTGACAAAAAGGATGCAAGAACACTTCTTGCCTAACGAGGGAATTGAGCATTTGTGAGCGTGTTTGCTTTCTCTACAATGTGGCATGGTGAGTTAAGGCCTCTTTTCTGAAGTGTGAGTATGACCTGCATTTTAAAAGGTTGTTTATCAGCGAACCATGACAGTCATTCAAAGTATTGCATCTCCGCTAAAACGTGCTGCCATCCTATCTTTTGAAATAAATAGATGGTGGTACCCAGTACCTGACAGGGCCTGACCATGTAAAGCTCTCATAACATTAATTCATGTATATTCTGGGTTGATAGCTAGGCGGACGGTCAAGGTAATAATAATTACCTGGAGTATTACATAAGTGTGGGTAGCATTTGTCTAAATGTATCCTTGTCCCACATATATGACATTTTGCATCTTTAAAAGGACAGTCCGGGTGAAACATCCTGGATGAGGTACCCACTACAAGAATAACATCAACTCCGTGTTGATCAAACCCTGAATCGGAAATAATTGTTTGTGAAGATTGAGTACACAGCTCGATGCTATAGAGCACTAAAGGATGATGGGCTTGTTAAACTCATTTAGTAAAACATGCAGGATGGGGACGAGAGAGGGAGCACCAGAAGGGGAAGGAGCAGGAGCTCTCATAAGAAAACAAAAAAAGAATACAAGGCAAAATGCTATGGACTTCTTTTTTTATAGAGGTCACATCTGCAACATACCATGGGCTGATACCAAGGCTGATGGAAACCCCTCTAACTCGTGGTTAAGTCTTCTGAACCACTGTGGATAACTGGGGAAAGGTGCTGTCCAAAAGCCCCTTTCTAGGTGTGTGTATGTGTCTGCGTGTGTCTGTATTTTGTGTGTGTTTGTGTTTTGTATGCGTGCGTTGTTGGTGTGTGATAAAGAGAGAATGACACGAGGTCATGGCAGGCAGCTAACGTTGTCTGGAGGCATGTCCTAAAAACAACTTCCCATCTACTTGCAATCTGCATTTTCAAACAAGCATTGGCAAAGTTAATAGGTCTCGTCCATGCAAGAGCTAATGGCTTGGCCAATGTGTTTTGGTCATGTTGTACACCAGCGTGGCTGCTCTTCAGCATGACTACAAGTTAGTGGCGTAGAGGAGAGTTGTGTGAAGTGGAGTGTCATAGTGTTAAGTCGTAAAGAGTGGATTAGAGTGGAGTCACGTAAAGTGGTGTAGAGTGGAGGGATGTAGAGTGGAGGAGCACGGAGTGGAGAAGAGTGGAGTGGAGTAGAGTGTAATAGAGTGAAGTGGCCTAGAGTATTGTAGAGTGGAGTGGCATAAAGTAGCATAGAGTAGGTTGGCATAGAGTGGCGTACAGTGGAGTGGTGTACAGCGGAGCAGTGGATTAGTGTGGAATGGAACAGAGTGAAGTAAAGTAGCCTAAATGGAGTTGTTTAGAGTGTAGAGAATGTCGTAGGGTAGAGTGTCATGGAGTGGAGTGGTGTTGGACATGGCTCTTGTTAGACTTTTCATCTTTGAAAAAGTCTCTTAGACGAAAAACATGTCGGCTGTTTGGCTGTTGTTTCCATTGAACTTATTGTTGCCTTGGTTTGAATCTCTTGCCAACGGATGAATAAAATCCTCTTGATGCACCATATACTCTTATCGCGCACTGACTTACAAACATAGTAAAGTTTGGACTTCTTGGACTTTTTGGGTGTGCCCCGGTACATACTTTCTTCATGTTGTATGCTGGTGTCTTTACCAACTAATTTGCACATGTAGTGGCTGGATGCAGTACTGATGGGCACCCTTTTTATGGGCGCTCATTATATGAACAATACATCGATATGTACACATAAGGAGGTGCGAACCATATGCGCAGCCACTACCTTGTTTGACATACAGCCACTTTACACCTAGCACTCTGAAGTTAAGCCTACTGCTCTTCCAAGCTACCAAGGGGGTAAGCAGGGGTTAGCTGAGGGTGATTTTCTTTTACCCTGACTAGAGTGAGGGTCCTTGCTTGAACAGGAGGTAACCTGACTGTCAACCAAAGCCCCCTTTTCTAACAACTCTTCTGAGGCAATTTTCCTAAAACATTTTGCTTTTTTCTCCCAGTCTTTTCTGACTCTCTGTGTGTGACCTTAGGGCTCTGGACACTTCCCCACTGCCTGGGAGTGGGAAAGTGGGTATGCCCATCCTACCTATGTTAGCAAGTGGTGGCCCAGGACATGGTTGAGGGCCTGTACCCAGGAGGGCCCTGTGAAGCAGGTATACCACATACCCAGGGCAGGTACAGCCCTGGGTACTTGGGGGATGTGCACTGGGTGTGCCACCCACTAGAAGTCCCCATTAACCATGTCCTAGGCCTACGGAAGAGGCTTGCAGGGGGGGCTAGCACACCTGCGCTCATGGTGGATGTCCTCATGCGGGGATCAACTCTCAGCTGCCTTACTCCTTTGACTGTAAGGTTCCGAGAGCTGGGCTGGTGGTAGGCAAAGGACAGGGGAGGCTACAAAGATGTACCCTGTCCGGGCAGGCGAGCACCTGCATGTAGGCGTGCCCTACCTGTAGGGGGGTCAGCCACATCCACAAGGTTGGGCCGGTCCTCTACTGGTGGCTAGGAGCCATGGGCACTGTCCTCCTGTATGTGCAGGGGGTAGTGCATGCGCATGTTCTCCCCTGGAGGGGAAGTGGCATTAACCAAAGTGTGTGGGTCCCACCATGGCAGGGCCCAAAGTGTGACCAGAGGCAGTGAGGCCTTCAGACGTTCTTAGCCTGGCCTACCAGGCCAGTGTTTGCACACTTACACAATGGGGGGTTTCAGGTATGTTGTGCTTAGCACAGCTTGCCAATAGGGACACTCTTGTCAAGGGACACCGGATCGTGTAGTGAGCCAGGCCCAGGGGGGCCTCTCCGTGCCCATGTGTACGTGGGAGTTCATATACATGGAGCATTTGGCATAGCAGGCCTTGAGGGGCCTACTTGCACCAGGGCAACATATGCTTAAATGAGACTGGCACAACTTGCCAGTGTGTGCATACTTGCACACTGGTGTTGCAATGTGTGAGTGGTGACTAGTAACACTTGTATGGGTGTGCAACTTGTACCCTAATGGTTTTTCTATATAGGAACAGGAGCTGGCATCACTTTCTGCCAGGATGTGCACATTTGCCCCAGCAGGCATGGGAGTGCACCAGTGCGTATGTGCCCCTGGAGAGCCAATCACCCATGTGTGTTCACACTACCTTTGAGCACTACTCTACCCATAGGTTAACATAGGAGAATGAGCCTTATTAAGTCTGGCTGAAATAGTGGATTGCAGGGGAGCAGCCTCATGATGTTTAGTATCAATAACAAACCCCTTCTAATGGTAAAGGTGGTTCTGTCATTGATGTCCTAGAAATTCCAATTCTGGGAAGTGGACATTTCTAGGATCCAAAGTGGTTCTGGTATCTTATAAATCTGGCTTCATTCTACGAGTCATGGGGTAGAGCACATCTGTGCATTCCCCAGGTGACTGCTATAAAAATAGGGCCTCCAGAATGACAGATCCATGCTGTGTGGGTCCTGGATAGATAGTTTGGGGAGAGAGGTTTCTGACACTTGGCCTCTTGAAGCCAGATCATAGCCTCACTAAAGATAAAGGTCTGTATTCCAGAGCCTCAGGGCAGACAGGAAGAAAATGTAGGCGAGGCATCTGTGGTTCAAAGGAGAACTCTTTGAACCATCCCAAACTTCAAAATATCCATCTAGTATAACTAGGGGTACTCAACGTCTGCAAGGCAAGGTAACCTTTACAACAATGCGGGACCTGCACTGTTGGACTGCGTTGGGCACACTGTCAGAGGAATCTGTTGTGCCTAGGAGGATAACTCTCCAAGGAGGGGATCCGCTCTCCTCTTCCTGCTTGGAGACTGGCCTGGGGGTTATTGCCTGCTGCTGTGTATCATCTTGAAGGGTAACGCTTCAAGGGCAGGTTGGCTTGCCCCCTTTCTCTAAGGAGGTCTCAGGGACTTACTTCAGCAACTGGTAATATCGGGAGAGTTGTGCTCCCTGTTGCGTCTACATCGGATGCTAGACTTCATCTGACAGCAGCGGCATTAGTGTGGCCTAAGTATTGTGTCTTGAGACCAGAATTGCCTGGTGCAGAGCACGCCAAGAAATCCCTGCACTTTAGGTGAGTGGCCCTTCATCATGGGGACAACTGGATGCTGAACTGTCTTGTTGGTGTGAACAGGATCACCAGAAATCCAGACTCCGTGGGGTCCCCTATTATTGAATGTGTGGCATTTCTCTTCTGTGAGACTCACCTGCGTGTTTATTGCGTGCTGTGCTCTGTTCACTGGTTACAACCCTTGGAGGTGTGGGTGCAACCTGAGTTGTGTCATACTTGGCCTTGTATGGCATGACTAAATATGCGTCAAAGTATGTGACTGAGGAGTCTGGTGTTACACAGTGTACCTCATTCCAGAGTAGTACAGAAACCAAGTTTAGAGTGTGACTGGATGGTCTAGTGAGAGTCAAGTCATTGTGTGCTAGACGTTATTTCTCTGAGAGGGAAGCGGGATTTACATCCTTTGTGGGAGGGTCCAGGAGGCTCTGGTGCGGTTCAAGTAATCAAGCACCAGACTGGTGCCTCTGTCTGAGGAGGTATCATCTTAAGAATTGACTTGTGAATGATCGTACGGTTAGGCTGATTCAGATCAGCAGACCCCTTTTTGTGTAGGTACAGAACTGAGCACTTTTCACATAGAATCATAACTGTCTGGGGTCACTTGAGTTTTTGTGCCCCAGACATGGCATCTCCTGGTTCAGGAGGCATGGGCCTAGTCACTTGTTGTGTGCATTTTGAAATGTTGAAGGTGACTCACGTCAACAAGCCCTGACAGTACCTCTCCATTCATGAGGTGCTGAAACTGGTAACTATTTAGTAACATTGAACTGTCTGGCTGGGCTGGGCGCCTCAGTGTGTAATGGCTGCCCCAGTGACTCCCCACCTGTATTTTGCAGACTTCTGAGTGAACCTCCTGCTGGGAGCCCGAGTGTCTCCTCCTTAATTGTTCACCGGCTGTTGTCTTTCCTTTGCCCTACCTTGACCCTGGAACCCTGAGAATGGTGACTTAGCCCCGAGCTGGGACCCCGCTTTAGCCACCCAGAACATGCCACCTCCAACAAGTGGCATTGAGGGAACTGCGCAGAGCGGAGTAGTGTAGAGTGGCATAGAGTAGAGTACAGTGTCAAGGAGTGGCATAAAGTGAGTGAAATGACATAGAGTGGAGTAGAGGCTGTATAGTGGAGTGTTGTAGAGTGGTGTAGACCGAAGTAGTTTTGCCTAGTGTAAAGGGGAGTGGCATAGAGTAGAGTGTTGCAGAGTAGAGTTGCATAGGCGGAATAGCGGAGAGTGCAGTTTTGTTTGTCCATCAAGACTGTTACATGAATAATTGCACTTTTGCCAATACATTTGACTTTGAGTAAACTTCTTTTTCCTTTTGTGTCTCTCCTTCACACTCATGCTGGCGGCCGTGGCACTTTGAATCAGCTCGCTTATGTCAACTGTTTTACTTTTCATTTTCAATTTATGTGGCAAGAAAAGTCCAGTTAGGAATTTGCAATGCTAATAGCTCTAACTTGAGCAAACGCGAAACCCATTGCATTGCAAATGCTTGTTATTATTTGTAATTTGTGGTATATCTATTTTTTGGGGTAAATACGTCCTGGAATGGTGTATCAATCTGACATATATCCAGATAAACTGTTTCCTTGATGTACTGTGAATACTGTTATTGTAACCTTTAGCGATTTCTTCAAAAAACACTTGGAGTACATATCACCATGCTGTTGGCGACATTTATTTTCCACAGCACAGTGGTGAAATCTAAAACAACCTTTGTGTTCATATTTCAGATATCCGGCACACTTAATTTCAGTTTCAGTCATGATGAGCTGTATTTCATGTATGGCTTATCTGGGCACGAAGATTGGCTCAATTATGTGACCCTGAACATAAATGCAACAGTCACAGAATCATTTACAGGTATGGGCTTCAAAGAGTATCTACTTCAGCTGTCATCATTTAATACCTTTAATTGCACTAATCATTTCTCGATTTTCTCCATTATGTTTCTGTTAAATGTTATAATGCATACTAATTTAGAATTGTTACACTTTCTACAAGCAGAATTAAGTTTCCATCATGTAGTACCAATTTGAGGCAACCTATGACTTTTGTACCTGAAATTGGAGGTTTTGATTGGGAATTGTTGCAACCTTTTCAGGAACCTCTGATAACCCAGTATGATCCACTAATGTTGGTGTCTAGAATATTGAGTAGGGAATAGCATTACACCTTAATATCATATTCAAAATGTCGTGGACACAAATATCAAAAGATGCATACCTTGAAGATATATATATTGCCAAGATACATTTATGAGGAATTAGTTATTGAAAATCTATACATACTTACATGTCAATATTTTTATCCTCACTATTACTATATAACAATACTCTGTTCGATATTCAGGACCCACACCTCCATCAACATATAATACAACCTACTCATGAAGTGAAATTTGTTCCTCACTATTGGGTGTAATAACAGCAATAACAGCTCAGGCATGTGCTTCTTAATAAAATAAATCACCACTTGTCTTATCTTATTCCATATTTTATTCATATTTCATTACATACATCCTCAGTTTTTCATATTCAATTGCTCTGATTGAAAGCAATCTAGCATAGTTAAATGAATTATAATATACTGAAATTATGTCATGGATCAGACCCTGCAAGTCATGTGTTTCTCACTTCTGTTCTAAATCATCTTCCATCATTCTTAGAGACTATACGATCTCTAAGAATATTTTACTAACAGAAGACACATCATTAGTCATTTAACAACCATCCAGTTATTACTCCTGTCATTTGTTGATTGTATCGATGACTTTGACCCAGTGCATTGCTCTACTGTCTTTTGGCTACGTTCACATGATACAAATGCCACCTGCATAGATGCTTAAATAACAAACCACCCATGTAAACCCCACTACAGCTGCTCATTATTCTACCTTGGCAGACACTTGGTGAATGATTGGGGTGAAGAGTGGGGTGACAGACTCAGTTGTGCAGGGTGAAGAGACCATTTAAGTGAGTCCTCGTCTTTTGTCTTTTTCCTGGTTACACCTTAAGCTGGGCAATGACAGCAAGGTGCAGAAACTTCACACCTCTTTCTGTCTCTGCTTTTGGTACTCCTGACCAGAATTACTCTGTTATGAGAAGCATCACTCTACACAAAGGCTGTATCTGGAGGGTAGTTTGGAAAAGACGCTTTAATAGAGGACCACCTCACCCAAGTTATAAACAACTCCTGTCTGCTTTTGCTGTATACCCCACTTGTTCTTCCTGTTCCTAGTCCCATATCACAAAGGAAGGGAGTTTTTTCTACAGAATACTCAGCTGGGCCGCTATACAGCCAGAGCTGGTGTGTGAATGACAGCCAGCTTGACCTTGGCTGGAAGACCTTTATACATTGATACTCTTATACATGTCCTCTAATGCCTATAAGGCAGCCTGCCTGCTGAGAGAGAGAAGGAGCCTACCATCTCTGCAGGTGTAACTATCCAGAAAGAGCATAGGGCAGCAGGCTCCTGGTGCTGGTGTGAGGTCCAGCAGAGGAGGATTATAGAGAGCTATGTTTATAGCCTGGTGCTGATGGTGTACAGTCTCTCTGTAAGTGGTTCCTACTGGGAACCATGGCAACACTTTCTGAGATCATGAAAGCTTGGTCAGGGCTGTGATCTGAATCTGAATCAGCCTGTTCCTGGTCGTACTGACCAGATGACTGGCCTATATGTGACCACATTGCTGAGAAGAAAAGTGACCTGTGTGTAGCCTATTGCTCTGAAGAAGATTGGACTGTGTGTGACCATATTACCCAGAATATAGACCTGTGTGTAAGAAAATGCCTCTTTTTGCATGATCACACCCATTTTTGTGGACTAGTGCTGCTGTTTTTTCGACTCTGCACACAAGGAATCTACTAACCAGGCCCCAGTGCATGTGATCTGACTCTAAAACATGTAGAAATTGACTATGCTCCTAATTGGCATATATACCCTACCTATAAGTCCCTAGGATATGGTACAAAGTGTAACCAGGAATCCATCTCCCATTGCGCCACCACTAAATTGACAATACAAAACATGACTGCAGGCTTGCCACCAATAACCTGGCTTTGCAGGTTTAAAAACTGCAAATTCACTTTGACAAAATAACCCCTTTTGACAGGCGTAAACCCTCCTTTTACATAATAATAAACAACCCCCATGTAAGATTAAAGTGCCTGTAAGGCAGGGTGGATAGTACTTAAAAGTTGGACATGTAAAAGCATAATGTAAGCATGTCTCTAGTGTCAAGGCCCTAAAAGCTTTGTTTACTGTAGCACGATTAGCAGTTCCATAGGAAAGTTGGGGGTTAATATTCAAATGAAATAATGTTATATCGACCTAGGAACCAGATACAAAGTTAATTCTTAGACTTGTTAAATATTTATCACAATTCCTATTCATTGTCAAAGTCATATTTGTGCTAATATTTTTTTTTAAATCACCTTTCATCTGACTAAAGATTTTTGTCACTCATCTTCATGAGCTTCCCACGGTCAGCCAGGATCTAAATAGCACCTTGATGAGGCGTGAACTAGCTCCCAGAGCGGAGACAAAGGGCTTGAGTGTTGGGAGGTGTCCTGTTCGTCAAACAGGGTGACCATCGGGGTAGTGCCCAGTAACTCGATTATCTTCAAAGGGCCTTCCCTGTCCCAAGCAGTTATAGCTAATACCTGGGCCTTCCTCCTCTATTGTTCTACTAGCTAGCCAGGCACTAATTCCAGTGGGAGAGGAGTTACTGGCAGAATTGGTTCAGAGTGACCACAAAGGAGGAGGTACTCATTTCCCTGGCCACACATCTAGTGTGAGAACAGGAGCGCTGCACAAGGGAAGAAAGGTTCTCCTATCTTGGTTTTAGATAGAGCGAGACACCATGGGATTGTTTGCAATAGAGCACTTAGGAACTACTGCAAAAGTGGGTAGAGTTACCCCTAAGAACCTTTCCTAATTGGGTAGAGAGAGGCCAAGATTCATCCCCACCCATAGGCTAGTGCCAGGCATGAATGTGGCACTCGTAGGCAGCCTCTTCAAAATACTACTGAATCAGTGAAAGACAGAAGAAGGACTGCACCTACTGTTGATGTCAGTGAGGAGAACCATAAGGGCTGGACCTGCAACCACATGTACCCAGGACAGAGAAGTGGGCTTCAAGGGTCAATTGGCTGACATCATGTTAAACTACAGGGACACAGAATCTACAAGAAGCCCACATTTCTGGAAGAGCCCAGATGACCAATTCCAACTGGGTCTGCCCTGGATGCTGCTGGTGGTTCTGTTGGAGTGAGTCCTGGAATTCTTGACTAGTGTCAGAGTGTACTCTTCTTGCCGAAACCCAAAAGCTGGAACTTAAAAAAATGTAGCTAACTTTTTTCCCTGGAGAACTGTTGTAGGACCCGGAACAACCTGCCAGCTCATGCACAATGGAGCATCACCAGTGGGCCTGATTGTGCTGCAGATGCCCTTAAGTTCTCTGCAATAGCAAATCCAATCCAACAGGCCCCCACTCTGGCCAGCATCTAACAATGTCAAACTCCCTTAGGCTATAGCCTGCAGCCTAACCCCCGGAGTAAATCCAACTTACAGAATAAAGTCCGAAGGTAGAAATCTTCCCCAAGGCTGGCGCAGAGCAGGAACCGATCACCTTTGATGGCTTTCTGGGTGCAAACTCCAGACTTTTCCTATTTTTAGGTTTCCCTGCCATTGTTGACAGCTTCTCCAAGAACGTGCTCTTTGTCAGCCCATCACAGATGAGCCAGTCTTTGAATGCAGCCTGCAGCTTTGCCCAGCTGCGCACTCTACCTTCTTGAAAATGTTCTAAGTCTGATGGCAACTCTTTGAACAGGACCAACCGGGTCCCTGTAACTGGACCACGCTCCACTGTGCTCGACCTTTAAACTTACCTTTCTCCCAGTCTGGTGTGGCCAGTTCCCTGTGGTTCATGCTTTGTTCTTTTTGGCATTATCTGTATGTAAAAATGTAAACATTTATATATCTAGCTCTTCTCATTAGACTTTTGTCATTTTGGTGTCATTTTGTTCATTAACATAATCTCTATTCCTATAAATTGAAGTGCATTTTTGATGCTGTGTTTTCAACTTTCTGGCTGTTTTGGTACTTTTAAATGCTTTACACATTTTCTTAAGGTAAGACTGCCTTCTCTGTGCCTTAACAACTGGGAGCTGAGCTCATGTTTAAATTACTGAAACCTTTCCTGGTCCTAACAAGAACAGTGACATTATTATTTGTAGTGGGCTACCAGCCAACCAAACTGGTAATCACCTGTTCACACTGTGCATGGCTGTGTTGTCCAGAAGGAGATTGGCAGGGTGAATGCCTGCAATGCCAGAAAGAGATCAGCTTTTGTGTGGCTGCACCACAGGAAGGAGATTTGCCTTCCATGTGGATCCCGTGGCTCAACACCCACCATGGACCAAGGGAAACATCCAGAAGCAGGAAGGCTGAAGCTGCACCTGCTGGGTGAGCACCCACAACCAGAAATGAGACCCCCAGATAGAGTTGCAAGTGAGCACACCTCTTGTCAGAACTGGGAAGGAGCAAGGTGCTCAAATGAAGCTGGTTGGCTGCCTGACAGGACTGTTCCACCATGGGTGGTTAAAACTGAACAGGCCATACATATCTTGTTCGTCTTAAACAGTATTTACAAAAATATTGTCCTATAGGGTATAGATCTTCTATGATTAACTCCAATGTGGCAATATTTTTGTAAAGTATATTTTGGATGCACTTTTTCTATCAGGTGAGTGTTTTGCTTACGCTATTCAGATAACGTACTCTCCGATCTATTCTCCCATCTATTCTTCCTCTATACATTTTATCCACCAAACAGGAAAACCCTGTGCTTCATCTTGTCATCTTCATGCCCCTGCTCTCCTACCTGACCCAGTGCTTCACGTTCACAATCTGCCTATTGTTACCTCAAATGGCTAGTTTCCCAGATTCTTGGAACCAATTGTAAAACCAGGTGTCTTTCTGTGCTGTGAAGCCCCTAATTGATAACTGATTAACCTTTTTTAGTGCTTGATTCTCAGGATAGTGAGGCAGAGTAGTCCAAGGCTTACTCCTTGGAGGTGCTGCGGGCTAAAGACTCACCAATCTGGAATGCAACAATCAACACTTAATACCTCACTGCCCAAGCAGTACCTTTACTTATAAAAACGGAAAAGTATTTTATTTCAGAGCTTATTAAATACTACATACGCATTTTCAAATATGATGTGACACAATTTTAAGGGTCATACAACCAACAAGGAGTGTGTACTAAAGAAAGGCCCCATAGATCTGCTAATTAACTAGATGTGCTTGAGAAACATTGTGCTGGAGACACCCCTGATGGTCTGCGCACCATCATGTCCTGATTCTTCCTGAAACCACAATAACCTCCTATGTGTTTACATAGGCTAGTGGGTGCAGTCATAAAGACTAGGCCTACTGGCTTTGTTAGAGTGTCTAGAGTGTATCTGCAATAAAGAGTGTCTAGCATCTCTATACAGTAAAAGGTTTTAAAGAGTTATAAGGTTAACACAGAGTGCAATCAATCAAAAACGGTTTGTGAAGGTACCACTTTTCAATAGCAGTCAACAGTGCTCACACATTTTCACTGTCAATACTGTTATAGTCAAAATCAATCAATCAATCAATTTGTAAAGCGTGCTACATACCCGTGAGGGTTTCAAGGCGCTGGGGGGGGGGGGGAAGGGGGCTGCTCCTGTTTGAAGAGCCAAGTCTTGAGTAGTTTTCTGAAGGAAAGAAGGTCCTGGGTCTGTTGTAGATCCGGCAGGAGGGTGATCCAGGTCTTGGCGGCGAGGTACGAGAATGATCTGCCGCTGGAAGATTTGCGTCAGATGCGGGGGACGGAGGCGAGGTTAATGGAGCGGAGATGCCAGAGTCTGTTGTTCATGTATGATGGTCCGGTGTTGTGGAGTATCTTGTGTGCGTGGGTGAGGAGCTTGAAGGTGATCCTTTTGTTGACGGGGAGCCAGTGAAGGTCTCTGAGGTGGGGGGTGATGTGGCAGTGGGGAGGGATGTTGAGGATGAGTCGGGCGGAGGCGTTTTGGATGTGTTGGAGGCTTTGGAGGAGTTTGGATGAGATACCGGTGTAGAGGGCGTTGCCGTAGTCGAGTCTGCTGCTGACGAGGGCCTGGGTTACTGTTTTTCTTGTTTCTTTGGGATCCATTTGTAAATTCTGCAAAGCATGCGGAGGGTGTTGTAGCAGGAGGAGGAGATGGCGCTGACCTGCTTTGACATGGAGAGTGAGGAGTCGAGAGTGAAGCCGAGGTTTTGTGCGCTGTCAGTGGGTGTCGGTGGGGGACCCAGCGTGGATGGCCACCATGTGTTGTCCCAGGCAGAGGGGGTGCGCCCAAGGATGAGGACCTCTGTTTTGTCCGAGTTCAGTTTTAGCCGGCTGTCTATGTATTGTTTAAAATTATATTGTATATGAGATTTACTCATTTATACTAGCTGCCAAGTAGCAATAAGACCTAAAAACAAACTCATGTACACCAAAACCATAAGCCTAAATGTCCCTGCTCCAGAAAGGCTTATAACTGCATCTAACATTTCCCTAAAACACTCTTACTTTTACCTGGTAGTCTTAGTGTGTCATTCCAACAAGAAAGTGTAAGATTATTTGAAGATGTCTTGCCACTCCCCAGGCACCCAATAAACTATTCTTGTGGTGCCGCTGCTGTATCCAGGCACCACAAACTCAACTATTTACAATGTAGTTCTAGCTTCCGTGGGTGGGAAGGCCTTGTATTTTCCTTTTCAAATGAACCTGCTATAGTGATTTTTGTTTTCCCAAATGCCTGTGCCCCTCCTGCATTGCACCCGGATCTTGTGGACACAATTGCCAAGGTCATCCCACGCTTGCACAGGTTTGCCTGCTTTCTGCCTGTCAAAGCTTTTGAATACAGGCACAGAGGCTGGCTTTCTCCTTCTTTCACCCATTTCTGTGTGGTCAGTGACTGTGGTGCGGTGTGCTTCTCTCTCTCCACCAGACACGGACAATGGGCAGATGAGACACACCACAATACTTCTACTGCTCTGGCTTTGCCCAGGAGCTCCTATGATTGGAGGATAGTGACACTTTACAAGACCCCAGGGATACTTGCCTGTCATGGGGATCAAAAGCTTAATGTGAGGGAGTGCCATACTCCTGAATAGGGTTTCCCCCAATTTTCCCATTGAACCTATTTACACAGAATACATTTCATAGTTCAAGTTCTTAGTGGTATACTCTTGCCACCAGGAGCGTTTCTACCTGGTCTCTAGTCATCTACAATCTGATGACTTTTCAGACAGAGGTTTTTAGACTAGTGTACCTCTATTGAGGTACAGCTCACAGACATAGGTGGTCATTCTGACCTCGGCGGTAAAAGGCGCCTACCGCCGGTCAGAAATCCTCCATAATCCCGCCGCGGTCGCGGAAACCCGCCACGGTCATTCTGACCCGCAGAAGGCAAACCTCCGAAAATCCGACAGCCACAACAGACCGCCAGACCAGCGGTCGGCGGAAAAGTGGAGGTGACAAAACCTCCACCGTCACGCCAACAGAAATACGCCCATGCCATTACGACCCACGAATCCACGCAGCGGTCTTTCAAACGCGGTATTCCATTGGCGGGACACACCGCCGCGGTCAGAATACACACAAACGAACAAAACCCAGCCACATTGGCCGATTTGAATACCACACACCTGATACACATACACACACCACTCCCACACACACAATGCAATATAAAACACACACCCACATCACCCACAAACCCCTACGACAGAAAATTCTGAAAGAAGGCCAGAGCGAGACACCACCATCCACAAACTATCAGCCACAGCCACTCAACACCATCACCCACACACTATCCACACACAAAACAACACACACCACCACACTCAACACACTTAACTACACATACTCCACCCCACACATCATACACACCACCCCATGGCACCCCAAAGACACCCCCGCTTCACAGACGAAGAACTCAGGGTCATGGTGGAGGAAATCGTTCGGGTAGAGCCCCAGCTGTTCGGCACACAGGTCCAATACACCAGCATTGCCCGGAGGACGGAGCTATGGCAGAGGATTGTCGACAGGGTCAACGCTGTGGGACAGCACCCCAGAAATCGGGAAGACATCAGGAAGCGATGGAACGACCTACGGGGGAAGGTGCGTTCCATGGTATCCAGGCACAACATCGCCGTGCAGAAGACTGGCGGAGGACCCCCACCTCAACCCCCACAATTTACAACATGGGAGGAGGAAGTCTTGAACATCCTGCATCCTGACGGCCTCGCAGGAGTCGGCGGAGGAATGGATACTGGTAAGTTGAAGCTTCACTACTGCTTCCCCCCCCCCTGCATGCCAAATCATACCCCAACCCTCACCCCCATCCTCGAACCCCACCCTCACCCCCACCACCATCCTCACCCCCACCCTCACCCCCACCACCATCCTCACCCCCACCACCATCCTCACCCCCACCCCCAGCACACCTATTCCCTGCCAATGTCTCACCATCACAACCCACACATCCCAAAACCTAGGCCTGCATGCGTCCACTAAGCATGGACACCCATCACCAAAGCATGCCCAATGCATATACACATCCCCCCCACAAGCCACCCTCACCAAAGCCCCCACACACGAATGCCAGCACTTGGGGACACGGGAACCCACAGATACACCCATATGCCACACATTGAAACTATAACCATACCTCTATACCCCTGCAGGACCCGACCGTCAACACACCGCCGCGGAGGGCCCAGAATTCTCCACACCCCCCACCCAAGAGGCCGTCAGCGATGACAGCAGCTCTGTCGACCTGGACACCGATGACCAGCCCGGACCATCGGGGACCTCTGGACAGTCGGTTCCCCTCACACAGGCCCAGGCCACTACAGACCCAAACCCCTCTGGGAACACCAGCACAGCTCCCACCCAGCGGGCCCATGCCTCTGTCTCCAGGGCGCGTCAATCTGCGGTGTGTCTACCACTACAGGGCACCCAGGATAACCCACCACCCCAACAACAACAGGGACCTGGGGGCAGTGGTAGTGGGCACACCGGCCAGGGGGCAGAGGCCCAGGGAAACAGGGCAACTCGGAGGGCAGCTGTGCGACAGGGGGGGGACGGGCCCAGGGAACCCACTCTCCACGAGGCCCTCACCACCATCATGGGAGCATACAACCGCTCCCAGGAGACGATGGCGACGGTACTGGCCCGGTTCCAGGAGATCCAGGTACTGCAGGAGGAACACTATCAGGGGTACAGGGAGGACATCAGAGCCCTCACCTCCACCCTGGTTACCATGGTAGGGCTGCTGCAGGACCTCGTCAACACCAGGACGGACACTCAACAACACCCAAGGGCCCCTGCCACTAGCCTGGACCAAGAACAGCCAACCACCTCCGCCGGCGCTAGTGGACAGGAGGCCCCCGCACAGCAGCAGCCCACCAGACCCCCACCTCCTGCAGGAGAAGAACCACCCCGCAAGAGGGCCCTGAGATCTCGCAAGAAGACAGAGTAGGATGTCAAGACCCCCGCCAGCAAAGGATACCACCTGATGTCATCCCACTGTCCCACATTGTCACCCTGTCCATCCTTGAACTGCCCATGCTCCATCTCTCCACAGGCCTCTGGACAATGCACCTGTGTGACTGTTACTCTGGACTCTGCCATGGACATTCCTTCACCATAGCCCCCACCCACTTGAAACCACCCATCCCATTTTGAGCACTTAAATAAACACCTATTTTGCACAAAACTATCTGGAGTCTGGCTGTGATTTCAAAATATTGTAAGTGACATGACAGTGCAAATATGTCCTTGTACATAGTGAAGTCAACAAACAGCTGCCACAAAGCTGTAGTCCATGGGGAAACGAAGCACAGGACTCGTAGTGGGGACCCCAGATCTGAAATAGGGAGGGAAAAGCCACAACTCAGTCATCATACACTGGGGCAAATAGACAGGCAGCAGAGATGCAGGAGAGTAGTTCACATTTACTAAATTATCTTTGAATTGTTACCTGTGTCCTATTGGAAGTACTGTTCAATGATTCTGTCCCTGTTGTCTGTTTCAGCCCCGTCGTCTTCCTCCTCGTCACTCTCCTCAGGTTCCACCGCTGCCACAACACCACCGTCTCGACCATCCTCCTGCAGGAAAGGCACCTGGCGGCGCAAAGCCAGGTTGTGAAGCATGCAGCAGGCCACGATGATGTGACACACCTTCTTAGGTGAGTACATTAGGGATCCACCTCTCATATGCAGGCACTGAAACCTGGCCTTTAGGAGGCCAAAGGTGCGTTCGATCACCCTCCTAGCACGCCCATGGGCCTCATTGTACCGTTCCTCTGCCCTGGTCCGGGGATTCCTTACTGGGGTCAGTAGCCACGACAGGTTGGGGTACCCAGAGTCCCCCAATAGCCATACACGGTGTCTCTCTAGCTGTTCCATCACGTAAGGGATGCTGCTATTCCTCAGGATGTAGGCGTCATGCACTGACCCTGGGAATTTGGCATTTACATGCGAGATGTACTGGTCAGCCAAACACACCACCTGGATGTTCATTGAATGGTAACTTTTTCTGTTCCTGTACACCTGCTCCCTGTCTCTTGGGGGAACCAAAGCCACATGGGTCCCATCAATGGCACCAATGACGTTGGGAATATGTCCGAGGGTGTAGAAATCACCCTTCACTGTAGCCAATTCGCCCGCCTCAGGGAAAATGATGTAGCTCCTCACGTATTTCATCAGGGCAGACAACACTCTGGATAACACCTTCGAAAACATGGGCTGAGACATCCCAGAAGCAATTCCCACTGTTGTCTGAAATGACCCACTTGCCAAGAAATGGAGTACTGACAGGACCTGCACCAGAGGGGGAATCCCTGTGGGTTGGCGGATGGGGGACATCAGGTCGGGCTCCAGCTGGGCACACAGTTCATGTATAGTGGCACGGTTAAGACGGTAGGTCAGGATAATGTGGCGTTCTTCCATTGTCGACAGGTCCACCAGCGGTCGGTACACGGGAGGATTCATCCGTCTCCTCGCCAAACCCAGCGGACGGTGCCTAGGAAGGACAACATGGAGCACACAGTCAAGCAACCCACAGGTACGTACTCACAGCTAGCACAGTAAACGATTCTCTATGCAGTGAATGGCGTGTCTGAGTGGCCATGCAAGGCCTAGGCCTGTGCGACGCAGTTGAAATTGAGCCATGTGGACCCTCGAAATGGCGGCTGTCTGACCTGTGAAGTGTGACAATGGGATGTGAGGTCAATGCGCTGGCGTGGCACACCGCGGCGGGCGGCGGGCGAAGACCGCGGCGCGAAGCCGCATTGGTTAACATTGAAGCCTATGGGTTTCAGGAGCCAATGGCGAAGGGCGCCGGCGGTGGCGGTACGCACCGCCGCGGTACGCACCGCCGCGGACGTGACCGCCATTTTCTATCTACTTATCCACTTGCGACTTGAACTTTCACAGGAGAGGACCTATACTGCAAGTGTTGCTGTGACCTCGGTCTGGAAGGGACAATGGCTGCTGCGCCTGGGGAAAGGGCCCCTGCCTTCACTGGAGAGGAGTTGGAGAAACTTGTGGATGGGGTCCTCCCCCAGTATGCGCTACTCTACGGTCCTCCAGACCAACAAGTGAGTTCAATTCAATCTGGATTTGGGGCCACTGGCTGGCTTGGGGGCCTGGCGGGGGGCCTGGCGGGGATGGGGGGGCATGTTGGGGCTGGCGGGGGGCATGGCGGGGATGGGGGGCATGTTGGGCCTGGTGGGGGGCATGGCGGGGGGCCTGGCGGGGATGGGGGGGCATGTTGGGGCTGGCGGGGGGCCTGGCGGGGGGCCTGGCGGGGATGGGGGGCATGTTGGGCCTGGTGGGGGGCATGGCGGGGGTCCTGGCGGGGATGGGGGGGCATGTTGGGGCTGGCGGGGGGCCTGGCGGGGATGGGGGGCATGTTGGGCCTGGTGGGGGGCATGGCGGGGGGCCTGGCGGGGATGGGGGCATGTTGGGCCTGGTGGGGGGCATGGCGGGGGGCCTGGCGGGGATGGGGGGTGTTGGGCCACTGGCAACGAAAATGCAGACAAACTTGAACGTGGTATTTCTCCCTCCCTGTACGTGTCACATAGGTCCGCGCCCATGAGAAGATCGGGATTTGGCGTGCCATCGCCAAGGAAGTCCGGACCCTGGGGGTCCACCATCGACGGGGCACCCACTGCCGCAAGAGGTGGGAGGACATCCGCCGCGGGACCAAGAAGACCGCCGAGTCTCTGCTGGGGATGGCCTCCCAACGTAGGCGGGGTGCCTGCCGTCAACTGACCCCCCTGATGTTCCGGATCCTGGCGGTGGCCTACCCTGATTTGGATGGGCGCGTGAGGGCAGCACAGCAGACACAAGGGGGTGAGTACAAGCATTATCTACTCTGTTGTCGCGCAGTGGAGGTGTCTGGGTGGGGGAGGAGGGCTGTGGGTCCCCCTAGGCCAGGGCGATATCTGTAGGCTGGGCACCCCCGTAAGCCCCTGTGTCCCCAGCCACCACCCTCAGTAGTTTGTCAGTACAGCCATCCCTGGGCCGTGTCATCCATGGGTGCAGTTGTCAACTCTAGGCGTGTAGGGCATGTTCCACGGAATGCGTAGCGGACCCCAAGTGCGCAACTTAGTGCAGGGGGCATCTGTGTCTGTCATGTCCGCTAACTGTACCGGAGATCCATGTACTCAATATCCCTTTATTTCTCTCTCCCCCCCCCCTTTTTGTTTGTCTTTCTGTGCTTGTGTGCATCAGCATCATCAGGCGGAGGAGAAGTGGCATCGGGGCAGGAGGGAGCTGCATCTCACATGGCCCAGGAGGGCCATGCCACAGAGTCAGACTGGACCAGTGAGACGGAGGGCGAGGGGAGCTCCACAACGGGGACGACTGGACCCTGCAGCGACACGGACACGTCCTCGGAAGGGAGCTCCCTTGCGGGGGTGGCACCATCCGTGCCCCCCGCCATTACAGGTACAGCCGCCACCCAGCGCACCATCTCCGCCCTCCCAGCAGCCCCTCAGCGTTCGCCCCGTGCCCGCTCTGCCAGGAAGCCGGGCATCGCCTTCGCCCCAGGCACCTCAGGCCCTGCCCCTGTTACCCCCGCTGCCCTCAGTGAGGAGGTCATTGACCTCCTCCGAACGCTCATTGTTGGGCAGACTACCCTTTTGAATGCCATCCAGGGGGTGGAGAGGGAGGTTCATCGCAGCAATGCGTACCTGGAGGGCATTCATTCGGGTCAGGCTGCCCATCAGCGATCGTTCCAGGCTCTGGCCTCAGCACTGACGGCAGCCATTGTCCCTGTCTCCTGCCTCCCTCTACTAACTCCCTCCTCCCAGTCTCCTGTTCCTCTGCCTGTCCCACCCACACCATCAGACCAGCCTGCACACACCTCAACACCCAAGAGAAGCTCATCCAAACATAAGCACCACAGATCACGCAGACATTCACACACGCAACATTCCGATGCAGACATGCCAACAGTCACTACCACCTCTGTGACCCCCACCTCCTCGTCTCCCTCCTCCCTCCCTGTGACGTCTACACTCACACCTCCATTCACCTCACCATCAGCCAGTGTTTCCATCACCAGCACACCCTCCACTCCAGTCCGCACACGTGCAGTCACCACCCCCACTGCCATTTACACGTCCCCTGTGTCCTCTCCCACTGTGTCTGTCACCCCCTCTTCCACACCACACAAACGCAGCCACCCACCCACCCAACAGCCATCCACCTCACGACAGCCTATCCCTCCTGCACCTGCACCCAAAGACAGCAAACGTGACTCACCTACAACCACATCCTCTCCCTCCACTCCCATTCCCACTGTACCTACCACTCTCCATTGTCCCAAGAAACTCTTCCTCGCCACTGCTAACTTCTTTCCTGACCCTGAGCCCCCCCCTCCTTCTCGTCGGGGTAAGAAGAGCACCTCAGCCACCACCAGCCCTGCAGCCCCCTTGACAAGGGTGCAGGGGTATTGGAGCCCACCAGCCCGCATGTCTGGATCTTCGCCCAGCAGCAAGGGGACAGCCAGCCCACCCCCTGGGAAGAGGAGCAGAAGGCGGAAGGGGCGCCGCAGGAGCCCGGCTTCTACATCCCCCCCGGACACCACCCAGACACAGTCACCAGCCACAGCTCCAAAGGGAGGAAAGGGCCACAGACTCCCGACTAAGGAGGGCAAGGGCAGCAAGTCGGAGAGGTCAGGCTGCAGGCCTGCTGCCCAGGAGGAGCCCACCACCCCCATAGCCGCTGCCCAGGGAGGACCCAGCCCAGCTGGCCAGGAGGGCCCCACCACCCACAGCCCAGGTGGGCATTGAAGGAGCACCATCCCCGCTGCCCAGGAGGGCACCACCAGGCAATGAGCAGTTGGCCATAGACCGGCCGCCGTCTCAAGAACCGCTGAACTGGGCCCCGCCGTCTCAAGCACCGCTGAACTGGGCCCCGCCGTCTCAAGCACCGCTCCGCTGGGCCCCGCCGTCTCAAGCACCGCTGAACTGGGCCCCGCCGTCTCAAGCACCGCTGAACTGGGCCCCGCCGTCTCAAGCACCGCTGAACTGGGCCCCGCCGTCTCAAGCACCGCTCCGCTGGGCCCCGCCGTCTCAAGCACCGCTGAACTGGGCCCCGCCGTCTCAAGCACCGCTGAACTGGGCCCCGCCGTCTCAAGCACCGCTCCGCTGGGCCCCGCCGTCTCAAGCACCGCTGAACTGGGCCCCGCCGTCTCAAGCACCGCTGTACTGGGCCCCGCCGTCTCCAGCACCGCTCCGCTGGGCCCCGCCGTCTCAAGCACCGCTGAACTGGGCCCTTCAAGGCAAGACCCGCTGAACTGGGCCCTTCAAGGCAAGATGCGCAGAACTGGGCCCTTCAAGGCAAGAAGCGCTGGCCCTTTGGCAGACGTGGCAGGGCAGGATCTGTCTCGGGCAGGGCTGCAGGATGTCCTCTGGCCAACATGCCTCCTCCAGTGGCAGTGGGGTCTGTTATGGACTGTATGGACTGTGGCTTTGCACTCCCCAGGATGGCCCAGTGGGCAGGCCACCCACTGTATGGACTGTATGGACTGTGGCTTTGCACTCCCCAGGATGGCCCAGTGGGCAGGCCACCCACTGTATGGACTGTATGGACTGTGGCTTTGCACTCCCCAGGATGGCCCAGTGGGCAGGCCACCCACTGTATGGACTGTATGGACTGTGGCTTTGCACTCCCCAGGATGGCCCAGTGGGCAGGCCACCCACTGTATGGACTGTTTGGACTGTGGCTTTGCTCTCCCCAGGATGGGCCAGTGGTCATGGAGTCCCCTCGTGGATCTGGCGTCGTGTACTCAAGTGGCTGAGGTACCCCCCCTTCCCTTCCCCCTGAGGTGCCTGTCCTATTTTCTTTCTGATGCCCCTGCAGTGTTCTCTCCGTGGAGTTCTTGTCGTGGGACTGGGCCTTGCCCCTTTGCACAGGACCCCTGTGGTCCACGGACAGTGGTTGGACTACATTTAGTAGCTGTATATATTTTGTACATAGTTTATTTATTTATTGGGATTACTGGTGTCCATATTTCAATATATCTGCCCGTTTATGATCTCTTCTTTTGGTCTTTGCATCATTTCGGAGGGGGGGGTTTGTGGGTTGTGACAGTGATCTGTGGGAATGCATTGATGAGTGTGTTGTAGTGGGTATGGGTGGGTGGGTGTGTGCCGGTAATCTTTTCCCTCCCCTGTGTCGTAGGTGCAGTACTCACCGATGTCTTCCGCGCCGCCGGGCGTGCTCCTGGTACAGGAGCAGGTATAGGAGTGCGGGGATGACCTGCAACTCGGGTTCCATACTGCCGGAATCTCGCGTGGAGTGCGTAGAGGTGAGCGTTTTCCCGTTCGTAGTCTGTTTCCGCCGTGTTTTTATCGGCGGTGCTCCCGCCCCGGAAAAGGTGGCGGATTGGTGGGTCGTAATAGGGTGGGCGGTACATTGTCTGCCGCCTGGCTGTTGGCGGGGACCGCCGCGCTGTTTGTCTGTCCCGCCGTGGCGGTCGGAGTGTTAATGCGGCGGGCTGTGTTGGCGGTTCCCGCCAGGGTCAGAATAGCATATTTTGGACCGCCGGCCTGTTGGCGGCTTGGCCGCCGCATTATCACCGACCGCCAGGGACAGAATGAGGGCCATAGTCTCCTTCCCCCACCCTTGAGCAATATCCTTGGCTCAGGGTCTCCAGCAGGAGTATTCTGTGGGTCTCAAGGCAGACCATCCTGCATTTCTGTATTACACAGGTACCATAGGCTCTTTACAGGTCCAGAGTGTCCCACCATTCCATATAGGGGATACTCTCATATCTATGAGGAATCTGCTTGCCTGTTTAATTTGTATTCCGAAGTCACATCTATGATCTGTGACCTCTTCTAGTTCAAGTACCAAAAACAGTATTTCCAAAAGCTTGTTACAGGGTCCTTCCCTCTTGAGGTTGCTTGATCTCATTCTAACCTATTGTCCGACTGAATTGTTTTTTTAGATTCAAACATAATATTCTCCTTTGTTGCCTGCTTAGTAGTCACCTTTGTTTTTTGTCTGTGGTTCCCCACAATGGTTTGCCTGTTTCTCTGAGCTTCTACCTGCTGATGTCTTTCTCTCATCCCCTCATACCTAATCCTCTTTGTTGCCACGACCATAAGTCACATGCATAAATATGCCCCTCAGATGTTTCCCTGCAAACCTGACACTGCCAAAGGTTGCATTGCCACCCATGCTCAATGTGTAAAGGAATGAGGGCCAGGTCCCAAAGTTCTGCTGAGAAGACCCCGACCTGTGCAATTAAAAGTTGGTGTACCAAATACCTAGACTGCATAGTATTAAATCCAGAGCATGCTGCTTTAATTCACTATCAGACTCTACCCCTCTTTTTTCTCTCTTGGAGGTTCCTGCTTTCTCTTGTTGAGAATTTTTCCGTTTTTCTCGTTCTGCATCCTTCTGCTGTGGGCATTTGTCCTTCTCTTGCTCTCCCTAAGTGCCTGAAGTAGAAGAAAATAAGTGCTGATTCCCAAACATTAGTTCTGGTGCCCCCACCCTCAACCATCAGCTCAAATTGAACACTGGTTGCCATCCTTACATTGGCAAAGGCCGAATGAACATCTAGAGATTGGCAAAGTTCCTGTAATCATCTTAATATTGGGATACCTTGCATGTCCACCCACCCTAAAATGGCAATGGCCATGTAACCCCCAAGACGCTGACAGTGCTAAATGTTATATGCCCATCCAGACAGTGCCAATGGCTAAGTCCTCAGCCTCAGCACACTTCACATGTCCTCCTATGACACAGTTGAGCATCACTTGACCAGTCCAAATTCCAACCGTCTAATGCCATGTTTTACATAAAGTAAACAGAATGTCCACAGTTTTCGACCAGCAAAGGTTACTCGCAGAGATTCAAGCTGCCACATCCGATAGGTCTACTGTTGATGGAACATATCATTACAATTAGAATAATCTTGCATTTTGACAAGGTGAGCCTGGTGATGTTCAAGTACTTTACTACCTATTTTGTTATTTGCATGGCCCACGTACTGGTTGTTTGTCACTGAACACGTGGTTTCAACACTCTTTAACTCTGGTTTTCACAGGAAAAACTGGTTGCTGCACCCACTTCGGATTTTTTTTTTAACTTGCTGTGAGGGCATAAAATGCTATTTTGAACACAAGGGTGTTTTACCTGAATTCCATTTTACCGTTATCATGCACAACGGGAAAGTGTAAGTCCCTTGAGATTTATGAGTAATTTTGGATATGTAATATATGTTTGTTTTTTTTGCCCTGATGAAGTCAGAGATGACAAAACACCTGTTGGCTAGAGTCGACGAACAATCCAATGAATAAAGTTTGAATTACTGCAGTGATTTAATTTGTGTTTTTCGACTCCCTGTTGCCTGCAGTGCTTCAGGGTTAATTGTTGAACATAAGGGGTTTGCCTCTTGGGAACTGTTTGGTAACCACTCATTCCCTCTGGGAGCAATGAGACCCTCAGTATTGTGATTATTAGATAGTGTGCATCCGCAACTTTCTAGTTGCCAAATTTGTGGAACTTTGTGTACTGTCAACTCCACCATTTTGACTTCATTTTGTTAACTTGTGTGCAACATTGTAAGTCTTTGTGCCATTTTTCTGACTGGGTCTGGGCATTTGTGCTCTGAGATTTGCCTGGATTTGTGATGTTCTTTGAATGCAAACTTTTGTTAGGTTTGTACGAACTCCATACTATGGAGGGCGCTCAATCGGTTAAAAGCCCTCTCTGAACTCTGCAATTATTCTATACAAACCTACAAATATGTCAGGTAACTAAGCATGGGTTCAAGTGATTGCGGTGTGATGGCTGTTATGCTTCTCAACCAGTGGCAAGACCACACCTAAAGATCAACTCTGCTAGAGCCAATGAGACTCTTGGAAAAGCTTGTAGAAAACCAGTTTCCTAGATTATACATCTAGATCCGCATATTTCATAGAAAGTGGCAGTGTCTTTTCGCTTCTGGTATCATTCTGAATTTAATTCGGTCACAAACAAGCAGCGATCACGTTTCTGTGCCTGTCTGCATCAATTAGGCATGAATTACTTACTGTTTATGGTTAAGTATCTGATGATCATTAACCTTTTATTCATTCATAGCTGACCTAAGTGAACGCATCTTGACACAATTATGGTGTGTTTGTGCTGTGACTACATTTTTTGTAAGAGTGAAGTGGTGGAACACGACCAATTGATGATCTCTGTGTATATCATAGGAATGTGTAGCATGTTTCATTTATTGCATGTTGCCTTTCAAGTTGATTCACGACCACAGTACCGCTCTACCTACTAGTACTTAGTGGTGAATTTTTCTACAGGAATGTCACCCAGTATCCCATCTGCGGACATCTCGCCAT
The DNA here is from genome assembly GCF_031143425.1 of Pleurodeles waltl. NCBI lineage: Eukaryota > Metazoa > Chordata > Amphibia > Caudata > Salamandridae > Pleurodeles > Pleurodeles waltl. The sequence continues at coordinate 1,412,760,331 of NC_090444.1, read as the reverse complement.
TGGCTGCATGCAAGAGCTAGGACTGATTGCAAAATCCTCACACTCTACAAATGCCTTCTTGAAACTGCTCCCCAATATTTTAGTAAAAAAAACAATTGGGAACATAGTTTCAACCAGATGTTGCATCTTTTGCTTCTAACGATTGTTCACATTAAATGCAAGTCTCACAAGGCTGGAGGTTTTCTGTCACTGTCCCAAACTTTAGAATGCAATTCATTTGCATGTTCGGAAGTCAGAATACCATGTATTTTCATAACTCTTTAAAAGTAAAAGCTCGTCTGTTCCGTTAAAAATAACATCGTTGTTAGGACTTTTCCAGTTGCACTTCTGCTTCCGTATCTTGATACTGGGAGACAAAATTCTGTGGTATGTGCATTGTACAAATACATTCTTAAATCTGTTGGCATTAACAGTTAAAATAGCTGGGGAATTTCCATCATAAACCAACCCTTCTGCACACAACCCTAAAAATATGCATGAAACGTAGAGAATAAGCTCTGAAGAGAAGTCACAAAGAGAACACGTGTTCTTGGTCACGTCAGTTGGCAATAGGGAGCTCACTTCTGCTTAACACTTGGTACATTCTAATCCCTCTGCTGTTTCCACATAAATGATGTACAACAGAGAGGATTGGTGGTCAGTATACAACCACAGAAACTCAAACTTGAATCTGATGAGGCAGCATTTTCAGAGCATGTCAATGGAGAGCAACAGAAGGGTGCCCTGTTTGTAATTAAGGTGTATCATGTACAATGGACTACTACTAATTTCAAGCTCTGTACTTGCCTAAGTAGTGTCTCCCAATATATGTGCCAGGCACGACCATGACAGTTGTCTTGAATGAGGAAGAATTATGACAGTGATTAACCTTTACAGTGTCGCTCAGAGTGTGCTCAGAAAATCCTACTCTGATAAATCTGTTGCTGAAGTTGAAACAATGGAATACAGATGTTCTCTGTTATGTAGTGGTGCTCTATAGAACACATCTTGGGATAAAGTGGATGAAACCTATTTTGATGCAGTATGTGGGTCCTTAAAAATGTCATGATAGAGATTGTTCCAGGGAGTTTCTTAATTGCTATAAAGTTTTAGCGGTTTTGCTACAGGCAGTTTTATGCTGTCCGTTGCAGCCAGCATTGTATTCCATATGTCAGAATCTTTGTTATGATTTTTATTTGGATGGCTTTGTTGTCTATATCTGATAGAGACTTCTAGTTGCAGATTCCTTACCTTAGAAGTTTCCCCCAGGCGTCAGACTGGATCCGGAGATTTTTTCTTAAAGCAATACCCTTGTGCATCGGTAGGTGGCATTGGTCGACTCCGCAGGCGTCGTAGGCATCGTGGTCGCCGTGATGACATCGGGAGTAGTTCATAGACGCCACCCTCTCGCAGTGACGTCAGTTCTTTTCTTTCCGCGCCACACGCTGATCTGAGAGAGAGCTACCCTCGGCTTTTTTTTGCCTGAATTCGACTGTTTTGTCAATATTTTTTGCTGCGACCTTTGGTGTGTCGAGGATGTCCCCGAAGACCGAGTTCAAGCCGTGTGAGGACTGCCACCGCATGATGTCGGTGACTGGCCCTCCTCGTGTCTGCCTGTGGTGCCTCGAGCGCGACCCCGACCCGAAGTCGTGCTCCGAGTGCCGGGCAATGCATCCGAAGGCTTTGAGGGAGTGGTCCCTAAAGCTGATGGCGGCTCTGCACTCGACTCTGCGTTGATCCCGATCTCGCTCGAGAGGAAGGTCTCGAGATCGGTCGGGAGACTCCACCACTCGTCTTCTTCGAAATCTTCAGGTCAAGAAGAAGAAGTCAAAGAAGTCCCATCGCTCTCAGACTTCATCCCATCACTCAGCCGACGCGACGCGGGACGAGCGTCCACGAACTAGGCCTCCGTCCTCGGAGCCTACGTCTGGGTCAACTCCGCGCTTTCCCGAGTTTCCCAGAGCCGGAGCAACCCCCGCCCAACTCAAGGAGTTCTACGAGGCCATGAGCCTCATCTTTGGGCGTGCCGACCCCGATATGGCGCCTTCAGGCCCAAGGGGCTTGGCTGAGGGGCTGATATAAAGACACTTCAATCAAATTCCTTTTACTTCAGTCTTTATTCTTTCATCTCTACTGCCTCCGCAACAGTTCTCCACACAGCTGCTCTTCTAGCTCCTCAACGTTCTACTGCCAACTCCAGCCCATAACTGTCGGACTCTTCCATTCGAAGGGGAGGTGGAACATACTACTACTATCGGTGTAAATATTAAACTCCTATTAGGATAAACTTATTTATATAGAACAATATATATATAGCTTATTTAATTAAAACTGCGATACAACACATCTCCTCTTCTAACAAAACTAGGAATAGTACAGTCATCTGTTATCATTAATTACAGTTCATTATACTGAAGTAGTAATCTCGTAATCTTTATGCCAAACAGGAGGTTTAATTCGTCGGCTATATGTTCTTTTCTCGTAACCTCCTTCATTGCGATTCTGTGGAACTTCCTGACTTCCTCCCGCTTCCTCAGGATTGCTTCCAGTCTTTTTTACAGCCGGTGGCTGTTTGACGATCCTATCCATGCTCCAACACTGTCCATTCTCCAACTACATTTCTTTTTACTTTGGCAATATTGAATGGGCCCATAAACTTGGTGTCTCTCACATTTGACCTCATTCCCTTCAATGGATTTTTAACATACACTCTGTCCCCTACCACCCACTGGTGTTGTTTCGTACCATGTTTCTTATCATACATTCTTCTGTATTTATCTTGGTGCAGAGATAATTTAAGTTTGATGTGAGGGGTTGCAGGTTCACTCTTCTCTCCTCCACCTAACCATGAGGGAAAGAATTTTGTGCTTGGTTTTCTGCCTTTTAGCGCAGAAAACGGGGAAACTTTAGTGATTAAATTTGGAGTTGTATAGCATGCCCATAACATGTCTCTGATTGCATTTTCCACACTCAAATGATTAACACTAGCTAACTGTATGCATTCCTTGATCATACGATTGGTTCTCTCAATCAGACAATTTGCCCTTGGGCATTACAAAGCTGTAGTGAGGTGATTTATACTGAGAGATGCAAGGAAGTCTTTCATTGCTAAAGAAGTCAACTGAACCCCATTATCAGTAATAAGGGTAGCTGGTATGCCCTCAACAGCAAACACATCCTTGAGGAAATTTATCACCGATTCAGTTGTGATTTGATTAACTAATTTTGCATTTATCCAATGCGAGTGGTAGTCAATTAATACTAAGGCAAAGCGTTTGACTACTCCTGTCATGTTGATTGGCCCAATGATAACTAATGCCAGTTTGGACCAAGGCTTGTCAGGTATGGACACAGGAGACATTGGGGTTTTGCGAATCAATTTCGTTTTATCACTGCGTGCACATATGGTGCAATCTTTGACTTCTGTTTCAGTCATGGAGTCCATATTAGGGAACCAGTACCGTTCCCTAATACGTGATTTGGTTAGGCTTCTGCCAGATGGCCTTCATGAGCCAGCCTAATGATTTTGTGTCTCAAACTTGCAGGAGGTATTATTTTATCATTCCTAAATACACAATTTCCTATTTCATTTATTTTGTATCTCACCTCCCAGTAGCTTTTAATAACTTCATCCAGATCCTTCCTGGATTCAGGCCATCCTTCCTTGGCTCTCAGTTTTAGCAAGGATAGAGATTCATCTTTTTGACATGCTGAATTCCATTCTTCTTCATTGATAGAAGATGTAGAAACTACCATTATAGGATATTCTGGAGTATCAAAGTCTTCTACTACATCCAACGGAACTCTAGACAGAAAATCAGCAGCCAAATTTCTATTGCCAGGGAGGTACTCAACCTTGAAACAGAAGCTTTCAAGGCCCAAGGTCCACCTCGCAATCCTTGGAGTGCTGTTGTAAAATCCCTTAGTGGAGAATACATAAACTAAAGGTTTGTGGTCTGTGCGTATGGTAAATTGTGCACCCCAAAGAAAAAAATTAAAATGTTTAACAGCCCAGAAACATGCCAGAGCCTCTCTTTCAATGACTGAGTAATTGGATTCAGCTTTGCTTAGAGCCCTTGATGCAAAAGCCACAATCCTCTCTTTGCCATCAATGACTTGTGATAGTGTAGCCCCCAAACCCAATTTACTGGCATCTGTGGTGAGAATAGTTTTCCTTTCATGATTAAAATTACAAAGATATGGTGCTGTTAAAAGGGCCTGTTTAATCTTTTCAAATGCATAATCATGACATTCCCTCCATTTATAAGGTATGTGACTCTTAAGTAACTCTCTGAGATCATATGATGTCTCTGAGAAGTTTTTGACATATTTGGCCATATATTCAGTGAGACCCAGAAATGACTTAAGTTCATCCTTATTTTTGGGCGCCTTTGTTTTTTTAACTGCCTCGACCAGGGAAGTTTTAGGTTTAAAACCATCTCTCAATATTGTATGCCCTAGATAATCTACAGAACTCAAACCAATCTGGCATTTTTCCTTCTTTAACGTTAAGCCTGCTGTTTTCAGTATATTCAGAACCCTCCTCAGGTTTGTGTTGTGTTCCTCAACTGTCGCCCCATAAATTAAAATGTCTTCCTGGAAACACAAAGTTTTAGGAGTGTCTCCTAAAATATGCTGCATGATTTTCTGAAACACTGCAGCAGCCGACGCCAGCCCGAACGGCATCCTATTGAACATAAAGGAACCCATAGGGGTGGTAAATGCCGTAAGCCACTTAGACTCTGGGTGAAGTTCTACTTGATGATATGCACTGGAAAGATCCAGCACCGAGAAACATACTGCATCTCCCATGGTACTTAAAATCTCATGGATTACAGGAAGAGGGTGTCTTTCTACCCAAATATTCCTATTCAGGTCTCTTAAATCAATACATACCCTGATGTCTTTTGAATTACTTTTCCTAGAAATCACAATGGGGGATAACCATTCAGAGCTGTCAATAGGTTGAATTATGCCTTGAGATTGCATTCTGTCAAGTTCCTCCTTGAGCGCCTGTTTCAGTAAATGGGGTATCGGTCTGGTTTTGTGTACAGTAGGCTTTGATTGGGGTTTCAACTTGATTTTGTGCTGAAATCCTGCTAGTAAACCCAATTTTCCACTAAAAACTTCTGGGAATTCCTGAAAAATGTGTTCTTTTGAGTTGGGTTTGTCAATGATCAAAACTTGTTCTGGATTGTTTGGATCCAACTTAATCCCCAACTCCTTCTGATGCTGCCAGCCGAAAAGACTTGATCCCTCCTTTACAACATAAACCTTCCCCACAGTGGATCGACCCTTGAATGAAATAAGTGCTCTGAACATTCCTTTAAGAGGAATAGGGTCCTGGTTGTAACCTTTGGGGTTAATATCTGGTTCCGTTAGGCTGGTCACAATTCCATCATCAATTTTGTCAAGGTTCACAGCATTAATAATCGTAGAAGGAGAACATGAGTCAGCAAAGACCTTAACCGGGTTGCCATCAATGAAAATTTCACATTCTGGATACTGAAAAGGAATTACTTCTTTATCATTCACCTGTAATATAATTTTTTTAACTTCTTGATGATTTCCTTCTACATTCTTGCCATCATATAGTCTTTCTGGTCTTGACATATCCCTACACATTCTAGCAAAATGCCCTTTTTTGTTACATTTCCTACAAATAGCTGTTCTTGCTTGGCAACCAGTTGAATTCGCTAAAAGGTTGCTGCTTCCGCAACGAAAACATTTTAGATTAGGATTTACAATCTTGTTTTTTTGAGGTATTTTATCTGCGCCTCTAATTTTGAGAATGTTGTCTTCTTCTATGTTACCTTTGATTTCTGTGACCTGATCTGGAGCAGATGGACATCTAATTTCCTGTAAGCATATAGCAGTATGCTCAATGGATTTAGCAATTTCAATTGCTTCATGTAAGTCAGGTTGCTTTTGTAATAGCTTCTCTTGAATTTTTATATTACTGGTGCAACAAACTAATTGATCTCGAATGAGTGAATCATTAAGCTCCCCAAAATTGCATAAAGTACTTAATCCTCTCAAAGCAGCAATATAGTTGGTTATACTTTCTTGCTTACTTTGATTGCGAGAAAAAAATGTATGACGTTCTAAAACAACATTTATTCTGTCTCCAAATTGTTTTTCTAATTTCGTGTATGTGGTGACATATTCATCCCGCACCTGATCTTCTGGAATATTAGGTTCAGGCAAGGATTCGTAAATTTTTCTACCATGTGTTCCTAAATTGTGTAATAAAATATGCTGTTTTCTAACTGGATTAAATCTGTCACCCCCAATGGCAATTAAATATGATTCAAATATTTTGAACCATTCTTTCCATGGAGAACTAGGTTCTCCAACCTCATTTAAAAACGGAACAGGTTGGGACATACCTGCAGCAGCCATCATGAGTACAGATTCCCAGGTAAATAGGGTAAGTCAAATGCAATTCACCTTAACACTAACTAAATACACTATAAAATATTATTGAAGTAACAGGTATGCAGTTATCATCAGTACAGATTCACAGATAAATAGGGTAATTCCAAGGTAAATCCCCTTATCAATAATTAAATACACATAGAAATTATTGAAATAACAGTAGAGAACAACCAAAATGTAAAGAGTAGGTTTTGTAGCAAAATTAGAGGAAAGAGCTCAAGCAACACACTTCCCACCATGCACCTCAAAAATGAAGAGAGCTGTGGCCTGTCAGCGTTTCATTACAGGCTTCCAGAATGCACCCAGAAAGTGATTGTGAGCGCTTGAAAACGAAGTTCCAGTCAGATTTTCTTTGAATGCACTTCAGATTTCTGGGTTTCAGGTAACCGAGATTTATTTAAAATGTTTTAGTGCACTGCCAGCAACAGAAATGTGAGGATACTCGTTCCGCAGTTTACCGCGCCTTCCACATTACCTCATTGGTCTGTATTCATTTTCCTTTCTGGTCCGAAATGCCGCTTGTAATGTAATTAATTCTGTCTTAAATGCCAGTTCTAAAATCTTTAAGGCAACAGGAAAACAGCTTTTAATTTAATTATATTGTTGTGCTGCCAGGAACAGAATGCTGCCGACATGAAGACACACGATCATTGCACTTTACCGCACTGCATGTGCTTATTATTTTTATATTTTCTTTCCTCTGTGAAATGCCACTTGAAAAATTACAGCCTGGAATACTTTTCTTGTTTTGTGTCAGCGCTTAGATGAAATGCTGGTTAAAAGCTGGATTGAATTTCAATGCTTCCGAACGTTTTCACTTTGTTATTTCAGTGTTCTCTGTCAGCGCAAAGTGAAATTCCAGTATCTTTTAGAAAGGTTAAGTGTTCCGATTGAAGATATAAATAGAACAGCAGTTTAAGTCTGTGTGCTGACGTGAGAAATTTGAAAAAATGGATTGAATTGGAGTAAGTAGTGTCCTGGTTCCGAAAGTTAAAGTAAGGCACGGGAAGCGCTAAGTATAGAAATGGCACGCTTATGCTCAGCGTAGAGTATTCTTTAAAGTAATAACAGTACCTTAAGATAATTAAAGTTGCTAAAGGGTTATCCAAAAGGGGTAGAGATGAGAGTGCCCCCTTCCGCACGTAACTCGTCGCCAGTGATATAAAGACACTTCAATCAAATTCCTTTTACTTCAGTCTTTATTCTTTCATCTCTACTGCCTCCGCAACAGTTCTCCACACAGCTGCTCTTCTAGCTCCTCAACGTTCTACTGTCAACTCCAGCCCATAACTGTCGGACTCTTCCATTCTAAGGGGAAGGGGAGGTGGAACATACTACTACTATTGGTGTAAATATTAAACTCCTATTAGGATAAACTTATTTATATAGAACAATATATATATAGCTTATTTAATTAATGCGATACAACAGGGGCCTTCGGGTTCAACGCCGGTGGCTTCTGCCCCGGCCACCGAGGTCGCCTCTGGATCCATGCGTAGATCTGCGCCGATGCCGGTCGCACAGTCGAGACCCTCCCCAGCGCCGGGTCGTTTAGCGACGCTCCCGACGTTGGTAGTGCCCACTATCAACGTCAACCTGATTATCATTCCTGACGACTCGGAGTCGGAGCGGCATCGGCCGTCGTCGCCACCGGCTTCGGTGGGCCCCATTCGCCCGAGGTCGGATTCTGACCCATTTTCCTATGGGTACGAATACGGGGAGGAATTGCAGGGGTCCCTAGTCCCTTATGAATACCAGGAAGACCCTACTATGGACTGGGCACAGGACTTAGGCAAAGCCAGTGATCTTGATACTTCTCCTGACCCTAGCATGCTGTCTCCTCCTACCGTGGCTACGGCAGAGGGAGCTACCTATGGTATGTTGGTTAGTAGGGCGGCTGAGGTCCTTGGCCTTGAGATACCTACTGTCAAAGTCATGTCTAACCTCCTGACAGAGGTGCTTCAGCCTGGGGCTTCTACGTCTGAACCCCTTCTCCCATTTAATGAAGCCCTCACTGACGTCCTTTTGGTACATGGTCCAAACCCAACACAGGGGCTTCTGTGAACAGGAAGATCGCCCGCCACCATCGGCCTGCGCCAAACGACCCAAGGTTCCTGTCCCAACATCCTACGCCTGAGAGTCTTGTTATCCTGGCGTCCTCTTCTTCTGGCGCGTTCCCTTCCGCACCCCTGGATAGGTAATCCAAAAGGCTGGAACAATTTGGTAAGAAGTTATTTTCTTCCTCCAGCCTCACGCTGCTGTCCGTGAACACCACATGCATTTTGGGCCATTATTCGTACTTCCTGTGGGATACGGTTGCGCAAGTCCTTCCGCAGATACCGGAGGAGGCCCGTGCTATTGTCTCCCAAGCAATCAAAGATGGGAGAGACGTGGCGAAGTTCACAATCCGTTGTGGGCTCGATACGACCGACTCTCTGGGTAGATCGGTTGCTACGACAGTGGCCTTACGGCGCCATGCCTCGTTACGTACTTCTGGTTTCTCGGGGAATGTCCAACAGTCACTCCTGGACATGCCCTTTGATGGCACCTGTCTCTTCGGAGACAAAGCAGACTCGGCCTTGGAGAGGTTTAAGGAGTCCAGGGCTACGGCTCGGTCTCTTGGCCTTTCTGCCGCCACACGTCCCCCACAGTCTGCTTTTCATCCCTTTCGTGGACAGCCTATGCGTGGCCGGGGGCGTGGAATCCCACGTGGTCGTGGGACAGGGAACCAGAGGTCTGTCCAGTCCAGCCCTGCCCCCGCAACAGACTCCAAACCTTCCTAGTCCATCCCCTCACTCCTGCCCAGTAGGTGGCAGAATCTGCCATCACCTGCCCCACTGGGAACATATCACCACGGACGGGTGGGTTTCGCAAATAATTCAGAAGAGCTACTCCCTTTCGAATCCGCACCACCACACATGCCACCATCCTTCCATCCCCTTTTGGAGGATCATTTGGTTCTTCTCCGCCAGGAAGTCACGGCTCTCTTGGCCAAGGGAGCTATAGAAAGGGTCCCTGCGCCAGAGGTAGGTGGTAGTTGTTATTCCCACTACTTTCTGATACCAAAAAGGACAAAGGCTTCCGCCCTATCCTAGATATTCGGGACCTGAACTACTTCCTCAAGAAGGAGAAGTTTAAAATGCTCACCCCGGCTCAGGTTCTGTCTGCCTTAGACCCGGGAGACTGGATGGTAGCGTTGGACTTTCCACATCCCCATGCTGCCTTCCCACAGACGTTACCTACGATTCGTGGTAGATCACAAGCACTTTCAGTTTACCGTGCTCCTTTTCGGCCTTACCAGTGCCCCTCAGGTGTTCAAGAAAGTGATGGCGGTGGTTGCAGCTCATCTGCACAGGTTAAGGGTCTCAGTCTTTCCCTACCTAGATGACTGGCTGTTGAAAGCGCCTTCGCCCCAGACAGTGGTCTCACACCTCCAGACTACGGCGAACCTCCTGCACCAGCTGGGGTTCACTATCAACGTGCCGATAGTCACACCTGACTCCCTCTCAGATGCTCCCATACATTGGGGCGGTTCTGGACACAGTGCGGTTTCGGGCTTATCCTCCCCAAAAGCGAGTCCAAGACATTCAGGCTATTATTCAGATCTTTCAGCCTTGGTCTTGGGTTTCAGTGAGACAGACCCTGAGGCTGCTTGGCCTCTTGGCCTCCTGCATCCTGCTAGTAACACATGCCAGGTGGCATATGCGGGCTCTGCAATGGGACTTGAAGTTCCAGTGGGTGCAGCATCAGGGGAACATCTCCGACATGGTCCAGATCTCGGAGGGGACTGCGAAAGACCTGCAGTGGTGGCTTTCGAATCTCAATTGGGTCAATGGCAGATCCCTCTCCCTTCCCCAACCAGATCTCTCAATAGTGACAGATGCGTCGCTTCTGGGTTGGGGGGACCACATGGGAGAGGTGGAGATCAGAAGGGAAAGTGGTGCAGGTGTTCACGGACAACACTGCTGCCATGTGGTACTCCAATAAACAAGGCGGGGTAGGGTCCTTGACCCTATGTCAGGAGGCACTACTCCTCTGGACATGGCTGGAACATCAGGGCATTACCCTGATGGTTCAACATCTGGTGGGCTCTTTCAACGCCAGAGCAGACGAACTCAGCCACCGACGCACTGTCAATCACGAATGGCGTCTCCATCCGGAGGTGGCGCAAGGTCTCTTTCTCAAGTGGGGAGAGCCTTGGTTAGATCTGTTCGCCTCCGCAGAAAACGCGCAATGTCAGTTATTTTGCGTGGTGGAGTTTCCAAGGCGACACTCGCTCTGAGACGCTTTTCGTCTCAAGTGGAACTCCGGCCTCCTTTACGTCTTCCCGCCTATCCCTCTTCTGCCTAGGTGGCTCCGGACTGGACTCGAAGAGTTTGGTATCCAGAGCTATTGAGCATGTCCATCGACCCTCCACTCAGACTGCCTCTTCGGGCGGATCTTCTGTTGCAGCAACAAGGGACGGTCCTCCACCTGAACCTGTCCAACCTCCGTCTTCATGCGTGAAGATTGAGCGGCAACAGTTGACGGCATTTGCCCTTCCACCCGAAGTCTGCAATGTTACCTTGGCAGCCAGGCATCCCTCGACTAAAACTGTATAAGCCTGTCGTTGGAATAAATTTGTGGCATGGTGCACCAACAAACCTGTTGACCCCCTATATGCCCCTCTTTCAGAGGTTCTTCTATTCATTCTTTCCTTAGCACAGCAGGGCTGTGCATTCGGCACCCTTAAGGGGTATCTGTCTGCCATTTCCACCTTTCTTAGGCTTCCTGATCAGCCCTCACTCTTTAAATCTCCTCTTGTGAGTAGGTTCTTAAAGGGGCTCACCCACTTTTTTCCTCCCACTCCCTTCATCATGCCTCAGTGGGATCTTAATCTTGTGCTTACTTTCTTGATGTGTACTCCCTTTGAGCCTATGCATAATTGTCGCTTACAGCTCCTCACATTCAAAACTGTCTTTCTCATCGCCATTTCCTCTGCTCACAGGGTGAGTGAGCTTCAGGCCCTTTCTTCAAAGCCTCCGTACTTGTCCGTACACCCCGACAAAGTGGTGTTACGCACTAGAGCTTCCCTACTTCGTAAGGTGATTACACCGTTTCATGTAGGCCAGTCCATCACTTTGCCTACCTTCTACGCACCCCCACATCCTTCCCATGAGGAGGAGAGACTCCACCGTCTGGACCCAAAAAGAGCATGGCGTTCTATCTCAATCGTACTAAAGACTTCCGGGTGGACGATCAACTCTTTGTTGGCTATGTGGGTGCGAAGAAAGGGAAGGTGGTGCAGAAATGTACCATCTCTCGATGGGTGCTTCTTTGCATCAAAATGTGCTACGCTTAGTGAAAAAGCAACCTCCTGACAGCTTGCGTGCTCATTCTACCAGGGCCACTGCTGCATCCACTGGGCTAGCACACAGAGTTCCTGTCCTGGATATCTGTCAGGCAGCTACGTGGCGGTCTCTGCACACATTTGCTAAGCATTACTGCCTGGACAGTTAGGTCCGTCAGGACGGCTACTTTGGTCGTTCGGTCCTGCAGGACCTTCTAGTATGATCTTAGTTCGCAGCCCACCACCGAGGATGGCATTGCTTGGGTATCTATTCTAAGGTAAGGAATCTGCAACTAAAAGACTCTATCAGATGTACAAGTTACTTACCTTTGGTAACTAAATATCTGGTAGAGACATATTCTAAATGCAGATTCCTTACCGCCCACCCATCCTCCCCGCTTGCGAACTGATTTCTAGGGACAGGGATTCCCCCCTTTCAGGTTCTTAGCTGTGGCGCACCAATATCAGTGTTCTTAGCGGCTCTGCGCTCTGGCGTGGAAAGTCGTTAAAAGAAACTGGCGTCACTGCGCGGGGGCGGCATTTATGTACTACTCTCGACGTCATCACGACAACCACGAAGCCTACGATGCCTGCGGAGTCGACCGACGCCACCTACCGACGCGCAAGGGTATTGCTCGAAGACAAAATCTACGGATCCAGTCTGACGCCTGGGGGAAAACTCTAAGGTAAGGAATCTGCAACTAGAATATGTCTCTACCAGATATTGTGTTACTGAAGGTAAGTAACCTTGTATGCCCCTCCCCTGGAGCATTGATCTTTTACCAAGTACTTTTCATTGTCTGCCTTGTGTGTTACACTGCTGATGTCACAGATCTACTTTTGCTCTTGCTCCTCCCCTCTCTGTTGACTTCCCATTCCAACCCTTCTCCCACGCTGATGATAGTCCCCACCCCTTTCCATCATTTGCTTCACTGATGGTAGGCGCGATCTCTTCTAGCAGGCCCTTGCCCCTCCACACACTGCATAACTCATACTACTGTGCTAGGAGTCAGACAATACTCTCAGAGAACCTCCTATCTGCAGTAAATGATAAAGCAGAGCGTCACCTTGTTAACTTAAATCAATATATTTGCCGATTTATTAGTATTTCACAATTATATGAGTATTAATCATGCAGTACTTGTCTCCATAACAAGTGTATTAGAATGATCACAAGTATTAGAAACAATTTAGTGGTGAACCTTCAAAGTAGGGTGAAAGTTAAGAAAGCCCAATTTATATTTTATATCACACCTCCTAATGTATGAGTTTATTCCCTACTAAATAAATCCTTAATGATTTCATCCCTAAACCTAAATGACTCCTCTAGTTTGCTGAGCTTTGTTATGCCAGGGTTTGTGTAGCTTCCCTGCATACCTTATGCAATCATAGTCGTGCTTGACTCCTGCTTTCCTGCAAAAACGTGCAAACAATGGCCCCTTTACTAAAGCCTAATGAAGCCAGGAAGCTAATGCTACCTTTCTTTCTTCCTTGCAAAATGGATCTCTGCAAAGACATCTTCCACTGATTACAAAACGTGCAACAGAGAAGTAGAAGGTTTTACTTCTCTGCCATGTCGGTATAAACTGGGTCAGAAAAACATCTAGTTTGTAAACTGAAAACACGGAACTCAAGCACAGACTTGTTAACATGACCATTCAAACAGTTGGTCTAGTTTCCTCGACTATATTACTATACATGTAGTCTCTAATGTTAAATATCATGTTTACATACAATCAGACCTGCTTGTTTGTAATATGCATTATTATCATACAAAACCCTGTCACATTTGAAAACATGAGGTTGGGCGAGACGACATCTGAGTCCATCTCTAGGCTTGACCTAAAATGATTTGATACTTCAGTAAAGGTATGCAACTAAAACAATCACAACTGTTTTTACATTAACATAGAACAAAACCTCTATTGCTCATGCAATCTATTAGGTCTTGCAACCTAGACAGCCCATGCATTGTATTTTGTGAGATATTTTTGGCTTACAGTAGACTTAGAGCCCATCTAGTGCTTACTATTGGTTAGATTTATTGTCACTCTCATTAGCTTGCTTCTTATTCGTTACCTTGTGGGGACTTTACTTCCTCTTTTGGTGTTTGGTCCTACCCTGGAGCATGGATACATTACTTGTGTGTTTCCACTGCTCATTTTCCACCCCACTCCACTCCACCTTGTGCTCTCTCCCCATTTGTTTGCTTCCCTCCCTGCACCATCAGTGTTGCTTTCCCCAGCTGCTTTCCTCTCCTGTGTTGCTTCCCCTACCCATCTGATGCTTCTCACTACCTCCGTCCCCTGTGATTCCACCCCCAACCTCCATATTGCTTCTGCCCCAGCACACTCCTAGATTTCACTTGCCAGTGTTTCTCCCTTTGAGCTTGACTCCAAAAGAAACTGAAGATATTTGGATCTGCTTTGCCATTGAGCAAATTACCTACATGGATTTTTGACCTACTTTGCCAGGGAACAAATACTGCAGCTCCACTTCTAAAGGGGTATGTTGACACCAAGAGCCCCGGACCTACAATCGTGACTTAGGGTGTCACAGTGCAGGAGGTCGGGGCTACAGCTTTCTTCCACTGAAGCACACGACTCATCCACACTGACATGCAACATCAGATGTGCTCCTGCCAGAGACGCAGCAGAGTGAGTGCCAGAGAGGAGCAGAGTGGTCTGTCCTTGTTTCTGCTCCACAGATTTTAAATTTGACTCCAAAGACTTGTTTGTAGGCAAATGCCTATTGCAGACCACAGTGCTATAAGTGAGATGAAAATGGTGGGCAGTCTCTAAATGGGACATGGCCTAATTAATTAAGGGTGTGTCTTAAAACATGTGAACTACAATCGTGTACTTTGCACAGCAAGCTGTCTGACCAGCATTTAGATGCCTCTTTATGAGTTTCCTACCATTGCATCCAGGTATATCACACCAAAGCAAACATGCCTGAAACAAAATCAGACCTGTTGGCATTGTGAGTGTTTGTTAGCACTTTGATATAGATGAGTAACAACAATGATTTTGCGGTACATTTTTTGAACCGGTGTTTACAAATGGTTCTGATGTGACCATCACTATGTGCGCACTGGAGAGAGTGCAATAATTAGATGAGCATGCAATCAGAACACTGTTATGGCCCACTTACACTGCCTTCATACACAGCTCCAGAGCTCTCAATGCTGTCCCATTATGAATACCTCCCCACAACTCAAACTCATCGGGGCACCTAAATGTGACTCAGCTCACATGCACCAAAATAGCATTGGAAAAACCCAATAACTCAGTCTTGACCAATACTTAGTAAAGTAAATTCCAATTGAAATACCAAATTGCACTAAAGCAAAGAGTTTACAAATATGAATAAATTAAAAGTCTTTGCTTACCTAAAATATGCAATGTACATACAGTAAGGAGTAGATGCCCAGAAGTCTCTCTTCTGCTCCAGTGCATCCTTGGCCTCGCCTTGCCTTTCTGACTCATGTTGGTATCTATCTCTCACCATTTTTCTTGTTAGCTGATAGTTCAATCCCCGACCTGGTAACTGCTCTTCCTTGTTTGCGCTGTCTGTTCTATCTGCCCCGTTCCATTTTGCATAATTTGTTCCTCTTAACTGCCCCTTTTTGCATATTTTGCTCCTCTGCCTACTATATTTTGCATCTTGGTCTCTTGTATAAGTTTTTGCACCCTGACTTGCTCTGCTGACCACGTTTTCCCACATTGCTGCTCCTGCTGGACTTTCCTGTTCTTCCTAGTGAACGTTCCTGCTTTTGCTGAGCCCCCCTCCCCCTGCCTTTCTGCACTCCTCCCATAGTTGAAGGCCCTACTTACTGGAGGGTGCATTGAGGCCATGCCAGAGCCTGTCTGTGCCTAGACAGTGCCCAGTGGCAGGAACCCTGGTCCAAACTCCTCCCGCATCTACACTACCAACGACCTCCAACTGCTCAACCCTGGACGCCTCCATGAACACTGCTGCTGAGTCACATCTCAGTCCATGGTGGGCCCCTGTCTACTCACATTCCCACTTCACCTGCCTCACACACTTGTTCCCACCATCCACAGACACTGCACCCCTCATCAAGTCATAAATAAGACCTTCACTCACACTGCACCACACGCCCACCCTGCACAACAACAGTCACTTGCATGCATGCTTCTCAATGTACACATACTCGCAAGCACTTTGTATTACTGAACCACATATGGTAGAACCATGCGTGGCTGAACAACATGTTCGGAACTACAACCGCATCTTTACCATGCATGCCTTTACCATGCATGTCTTTATAACAAATTTTGTTGTAGAAGCATGGCTGGTAAAAGTATGTGTGGTAAACACATGCGTGGTTCAGTCAATCAACCCTCCCCCTTAAGTTAAAAAAGTTCCCTGACCCCCCCCCAACTGGCCTGAGGCCTAAAACTACCCCACCCCTAAAAACCTCGACCCTCAAACCAAAGCCTAAGCCCCTCCCTGCCCTAAGCCCTGAAACCTTGCCCTTGCAAAAAAAAAGTACCCCAACTCCCACAAACCCTGGGCCTTGTTAAAAAAAAGAAAAACAACTACTTCAAACCCTCTTACCCACCCTGTGGCCTAAACCCTTCCCCCGCACTTAAAACAAAATAACCCTGCCACCCAGCACCCGCCCTAATCCCTAAAACATTCCCCCACCCTGAAAAGCTTCACCCTCCGAAAACCTGGCCCCAGACCCTCCCAGCCTTGAGACCTAAACCTTCCCCCAGCCCTAAAAACTAAAGCACCCTGACCCCTAACCCTTCCTGAGGCCTAAAACTTGCCCCTAAAACTGCCCCTCTCCCTACCATCAACCCTCCAAACCCACCCTGCCCTAAAAACTACCCGACCTCCCTCCACCCTGAGCCCAAACAGCAACCCCTTTAAAAAAAAACACAACCCCCTCCACAAAACTGGCCTCCCCCAGCCCTATGAACCACCCTGTCGTTAAAACACCCACCACCCGCCCGCCTAGCCCCACTTACTCAGCCACTACATTCCTCTCCTAGCTGTGTACCTGAACCACGCATATGCATGGTGTCCTAACCACGCATTTAAGTGGATCAGGTACATGCGTGGTTCAGGCCAAGTGTGGTAATGCTTGCGTGGTTACAGTCTGCGCAGCTCCGGTGACGTGGTAAAGGCCGTTTCCCCTCCACTGAGATTTGGGACCTCTTTAACTCCAATGAACTGGACCTCCTCTTCCTCGCCAAAACCTGCCTCAACCCCACATCAGCGCTTCACATTGCTACAGCCATGCCCACTGAATACAAAAGGCACCATCAAGTGTACCTCTCACACTGACTCAGAAGCCACTTTTATGGAGCACATGCACTTCGAGTGTCAGACAGACAGTAATAGCACTTATAAAGACACCCTTGCCTACCGTCCCCCAGGACCTCACACTTTCTTTAGCAACCTTCTCACTGACCTCCCAACACCCCTAACCATGGGCACTTTAGAATTAATACTCCTAGGCGATCTCAACTTTCATCTCACAACCTTATGGACTCCAACTCCAGTGACTTGTTTGAAAGCATACAGAACATCTGCCACTCAGCCAGTACAAGGCCCTACCCACATCACTGGAAACACCCTGGACCCCATCTTCTCCTCCAGCAACAAGGTTAAAGTCAGCCACATCACTCCACTCACATGAATGGACCACTCCATTGCCTACTTCCGCATAACAGGGCCACCAACCACCCCTGGAGAAAGTTAAGAAACAGAATGGCTCAAAGTCCTTCAACTAAACTAGCCAGAACCCACCAACGACCTCCTCAATGACACAAACAATTTCAACAACTGGATCACCACTTGAGCCCATACCCTGGCTCCCCTGAAAAACAGCAAGCCCAAAAGATGCTACAAACAAGCTAGCTGGTACATTGTTGACATCAGAGAATTCAGGAGAGTTTGCAAACAACTCAAAAGGAAATGGAGAACCACCTGAGGAACCACCGCAAGAAACAACTACCAGGCCGCACTTAGACACTATCACCATCAAGTAAAACAGACCCTGACCCCGAGAATCAAATCTGTTCCAACAACTGCAAGGAACTTTTCTCAATTGTCAAGGAATCCACCAACCTAATTGCTGCAACTCAAACCATCATCTCTACTCAAGAACTCTGCAACATCCTTTCATACTTTTTTCATGAAAAAATCCCCAAGATCTGCAGCAATTTCAAACCCCAGCCACCCCCCAGCGACCTTCCCAGCCTGCTAATTGCAATAACCAAAGACTTCCAACTGACAGCATGGAACCCTCTATCGATCAAGGCCACAGAAGCAGTATGAAGGCTGTGCACTCAAGGGCTCCCATAGACCCCTGCTCCCATCATATCTACAACCTGGAAAGAGCCACATTCAGTGCTGCACTCACTTCCATCATCAACAACTCCCTCAAGGCAGCCACTTTCCCTGACAGCTGGAAACATGTCGAAGTCACCACCCTCCTCAAAAAACCCTCAGCCAACTCTGAAATACTCAGCAACTGTAGACCCATCTCGCTGCTCCCCTTCCCAGCCAATGTCATTGTGAAGACCATCAGTAGGCAACTCTCTACCCACCTTGAATGCCACAAACACCTGGATGGCTTACAATCAGGATTCTGAAACAAGCACAGCACTGAAACAGGCCTCATTGCTGCCACAGATGGCATACGTGGCATCCTTGACTGTGGACAGTCAGCCGCCCTCAATCTCTCCACTGCTTTCAACATCATCTCCCACCACATACTCATCTCCACACTACACTCAGTGGTAATCCAAGGACCAGCACTCAAAGGATAGCTTCCTTCCTTTCCTGAAGCATTGTTACATCCTATGCTGCATGTGCTGTCTGTTACCCATTTAGGTCTCTGTGGCACCCAAATCGTGTCCCTAATGTGATATGTTATGTTATAGTGTTTATAAAGCACTTGGTTACTCCAAAACGGAGTGTTCCTGTGCTAAGAAGTTAGGCTACCAGAATTACACAGAAAGAGACTATTAAGATGCTTTGAACAACCAGGTTTTGAGTTTCTTTCAGAAGGTCAGTTCTGACTTTTCCTGCATGAGGTCAAGAGGGAGAGAGTTGCACAATTTGGGGGCCCGAAGGCTGAAAGAGCAGCCACCCATCCAAGCTCTTTCCACCCTTGGCACAACCACTAGCCTGGCTTTGAAAGATCTGAGACACCTATGACTACGGTAGGGCTCAGTCAAAATAAGAAGGTTGCGGGGTAGTGGTGTTCAGGATTTTATGGCAGAAATAAAGGGCTTTAATTGATACTCTTTTATTAATTAGGAGCCAGTGCAATTTTATAAGTGCTGGTCCCAGAGAAGAGCATCTAGGGATAGTCAGGAGCAGCCGGGCTTGGGTAGCACTCAGTTAGAGTACTTTACAGTAGTCTCATCTTGAGACCAAGGGTGCTTGGGTTACTGTTTTCCTGCCCGCTTCTGGAAGGAGATCAAAGATCTTGTGTAGCATTTTCAGTATGCCAAAACTTTCTCCTGCAAATTTGGATATCTGGTTGTCAAACATAAGATTTCTGTCAAACCAGATTTCCAGGTTCTTTATTTTTGGTTTTGGAGTTGTGGACCAGATGGATGGCTGCTTCCCCATGATTAGTACATCAGTTGTCTCTGCATTCAGTCTAAGGCAGCTCTGGCCCTTCCATTCTGTCAGGCTAGCCAGGCAGGTCCGAAAGCTGCTCCTGGGGATCCCATTGTCCTGGGTCAGGGTGATAATAAATTGAGTGTCATCGGCATATGACACTATTTTTTCACTGTGACGCTCAACCACGTCAGCTAAATGATGCATATACAACTTAAAAAGTGTCAGGCCAAATGTAGAGCTTTGTGGGACCCACTTTTGGAGCCTCAGAGGAACCTGACTGTTGTACTACCTGATAAGTGCGGTTCTGAAGAAAACATGTCAGCCACTTTGTAGGACCACAACCGTCTAACTAAAAGGCCACGGGAAATGGTGTCAAAGGCCGCACTCAATTCCAGCATGATCAATGCTGCAGTTTTGCCTTCTCCCGCAATGAGTGTTGACGCAAGCAACAGTGTGGATTAGGTACTGTACTGGAGGCGGAACCCTGATTGAGTCTCATGTAATAGGTCCTTAGTCTCAATATATTTCGTCAGCCATTGGTTGACGTATTTTTCTGTCACCTTAGAAAATAAAGGGAGCTGAGATATAAGCCTAAAATGTTCTGGTTTGTCTGCGTCCAGATCTGGCTTTCTCAACAGAGGCATTCCTATTGCATGTTTCAGTTTCCGAGGGAGTTGACCTGTATTAAATGACTGGTTAAGTAGGTCACATAAACTAGGTAAAAGTAAAGTAGGGAGCCCGATTTTACTTTGAGGGCTGGCACACACAGTTCCAGTATGTTAGGGTGTTAATCCTGTGTAAGATAGTGGGGTTGAAAATCTCTCTGTCCTTTAAGGCGAAGGACACATATATCTTAGAAACTTTGTTGGAGAAAAAATGAGCAATTTCATTACATATTTCAACCAAAGGCACCATAGCAGGGGAGACACGTTCCAAGGAAAACAAAGGCGCTCATTCTGACCGCCGCCCGCCATGCGGTTACCGCCGAATGACCGCCCCGCAGTCAAAAGACTGAGGCGGCCATTCCAACTTTCCCGCTGGGCCGGCGGGCGACCGCCAAAAGGCCGCCCGCCGGCCCAGCAGGAAAGCCCCTGCAACGAGGAAGCCCGCTCCGAATGGAGCCGGCGGAGTTGCACGGGTGCGACGGGTGCAGTGGCACACGTCGCGTTTTTCACTGTCTGCTAAGCAGACAGTGAAAATCCTAATGGGGCCCTGTGAGGGGGCCCCTGCACTGCCCATGCCACTGGCATGGGCAGTGCAGGGACACCGGTTCCCGCCATCCTGGTTCTGGCGGTGAAGACCGCCAGAAACAGGCTGGCGGGAAGGGGGTCGGAATCCCCGTGGCGGCGCTGCAAGCAGCGCTGCCATGGAGGATTCCCTGGGCCAGGGGAAAACCGGCGGGAAACCGCCGGTTCCCCTTTTCTGACCGCGGCTTTACCGCCGCGGTCAGAATAGCCCAGGAAGCACTGCCAGCCTGTTGGCGGTGCTTCCGCTGCCCTCCGCCCTGGCGGTCATGGACCGCCAGAGTCGGAATGACCCCCAAAGATTTCATTATCTGAAACAGTTCTTGGGGTGAATTTGTGCTTGATCAATCTTATGAGCATAAAAGTTCTAGGCGCTTGCATTTTTCTTTTAGCAGGTGGAGCACAAAATTAATCTACTTTGCTGATGGTTGGATTCAAGTGGTTTTGAAGGTGGTCAGCAGGGCAAAACCGTCAAGTGCACTGCTAATCCAGTTCTCTACTTGTGAGTTTACTGTATCTAGGTTGCCACAAAGGGTGGGGCAATTTGCTCCCAGAGATGCTGTAAAGGATGTTGGGCAGATGATAGATCAATTCCGCCTTAGTCAGAGCTGACTACCTACCTGTGTAAGGGATCGGGAAGGTGAAGTGAGCTAAAAAGGAAACAGAAAATGGTCTGACCAAGCCATGGTTATCAGTGGATCCATACTCACTGGGGAAGAAGTCGAAAATAAAGGGTCCAAAGTATGACCCTTCTTATGAGCAGGAGCGTGGACCAATTGATTGAATTAAAAGACTTTAGGATTCTCCCTAAGGGAGGTTACCAAGTGGCATCTGGTATCCTCAAAATGTAAGTTGAAGTCACTAAAAATTAAAAAGTTAGAATAACGAAACGCGTAGGTGGGTATGACATCAGTCAAGGTGGTTAGAAATTGTGAAGTGGAGCCAGGTGGCCGATAAATCAAGAACCCTGCTAACGTACAGTTGGTGTACAATGTTGTAGCAAAAGCTGCCGCTTCACAGCCCACAATTGTAACTTCTGAGAAGGAGCAGGAAAGAGTGCATTTAAAAATAAGTGCTATCACTCCACCCCTTGGGACTGTCTATCCAGCTTCTGGAGCCCGTAGTGTTGCAGGACAGCATCAAGGGTGCTAGGAGCTGTGTGTGGTCAGCCAAGTTTCAGAGATGTCCTAAATCTCAGGCTTGTGCTTTGGTAATGACCAGCAATTGATATAATAACAACATGCTATACTCAAGTTATCTATCTCTCTTTCCCCTGTTAACAGCTCTCCTTTGCTGCAAGCAGAGGTTTCCTCGGTCTCCCTGCCTTAAAATATGCAAGCAGGGAAACAGAGGAAACATTGCTCTCACAGAGAGGGAGCTGCTTTAGCGACTTTTGCCAAGGGGGCAGGTGGCTCCCCTCCCCCAAAATAAAACAAATTCACCCAGGCCTCCGGGGATGGGGTCCTCGGGCGGAGATCCGCATTAAGAGGGGGGCTGCGGGGTCCCCTCCAAAAAAAATAAAAATAAATGTTTAGGCCAGGCCCCGGGTTATGGAATCCTTGGTGCTGATATCGGCCTGGGGGGCGCCCAAAAATAGAATATTTACACTGGGTCGTGGAAAATGGGGTCCCCGGGCTGATATAGGCCTGAGGAGGAGGGCCATGTGGGGTTAGATGGTTATAGGGATTGTCTGTAGGGTCTGGCCGCAGGCCATGCACGGCACTGGTTGGATTAACATATAGTAATGAAAATTGCTATATGTTAAAAAAAACCATAGGAATTCACTGAAAAAAACTAAAGTTACAGGGACGTTATAGTTGAGAAATAGAATTTAAAAACCCATAGAAAGGTAACTATGACCTAAGGTGACTATTGCTTGTGCCCTCGCCATGCACTGCTAATTACAGCACAAATTACAGCACACATGACATCCTTGATAACATTGATAATGTCACTGTAACATTTGCAGTAAAATTAATGATCAGATAACTGTGCATGGCGGGGACATGAGCTATAGTTACCTTAGGGCACGAGTTATAGTTACTTGAGATAATTCTTACACTAACTGGTGAATTTCTATGGCTTGATACATTTAAAATGTGAGCCTAACTATAACGTCCCTGTAACCTTTGGGTTTGGTTATATATATAAATATCTTTATATATCTATTTATCGATATATTTATACACACACACACATATATATATTGGCTGAGCTTGTGAATAGGGAGCCAGTGAAGTTTCCTTAGTTGTGGTGTGATGTGGGTGAGGCAACTAGAGTTGACTGTGAAATACCTAATCCACCCTCTATTTCTTACCTCCCTTCTAAAACCCTTTGTGCCCTCCTCACGGCCTCTTCCACCATATACACTATTAGTTGTTGACAACCATGAGGAGTATGTGGTAAATTATATTCTTGATTCACTGTGGTGGCAAGGTAAATTTTTTTACCTGCTGAAATGCATGGGGTATCCTCCTGAGTACGGTCCTTTGGGGGCCTGCTGGTCATGTTCATTCTCCCAGGCTTGTACAGCTTTTTCATGGTTGTAACCATTCCAAGCCCCATCAGTCAGCCTTTTGGGGGGTACTTATTACATCTTGATCTGCATGTGCTGCCTGTTACCCATTTAGGTGCCTGACAACACCCAATTTGTCTCCATAATAAGCATAATTTTTCCTTGTGCCCTTCCTATGCATCTTGAATTACCCCCTAGGCACACTCCTGCCTCTCCTCTCACTTACTGCACCGTATGCATAGTTGTTCTTGTTTGGCTCTGGTGGTGGTGGTGTGCACTTTACCACATTTGTGCTGCATCTGGGGGCCACCTTTTAGAAGGATTCTGGCACGCACTAGTTTGCTCCCTTGCCACGACCATTATGGTCCCCCTTCTTGTATGGTCTGGAGTCTGTGTAGAAGTTGTTTGGAGATTCTGATGTAGAGAGTGTTGCCGAGTCCGGCCAGCTGGTGTTGAGTGATTGTGTGATGGTCCACCTGGTGTTCTGAGGCAACCATTTGAAGATTTTTCGCAGCATGCGTAGCATGTGAAAGCAGGATGTGCGCACTTTGTTGACTGAGCCATCATGTTGAGCTTGCCATCTAGGATGATTCCTAGATTTCTTGTGTGGCCTGTGGGTGTTAATTCTAGCTCCAACAGCCACCAGGTGGAATTCCATGGGGAAGTCTTGTTGCTGAAGACCTGTACTTCTGTCTTGTGGGAGTTGAGCTTCAGTCATTTGGTTTGCATCTAGTCTGCTACCGTGGTCATGCAGTTGGTGAAGTTGGTTCTGGTGGTGTTTGTCTTGCATCAAGGTGTGTTGATTTGGAAGTGGATGATAGAGTGGTTGGTCCATGTGAGCTGTGTAGTGATGTTGTATTTAATGCTGTTGCTTGTGAGGAAGATGGGGCATAGTATGTGGCCTGCTGTGTGTGTTGGTTCTCTGACAAACTGGTTGAGTCTGATGTTTCTCAAGCTTTCTCAAACTTTCAATTGGAGCACTAGTTGTTTTGATCATCCAGGTGAAAGTTGAGGTCACTGAGGAGAATGTAGAGGGTGAGTGGAGCGTCATAGTCGGTGATGAGGATGGTAAAAGTGGCTTGGGGTCCATTTCGTCATTAGGTGAGGGTCCGTTCAGGGTGAAATTTCCAGAGATGTGCAGATTGAAGAGCAGGTTTCCCATGAAATGGGTGGTGTTTTCTGTGGATGTTGTCATCTGATGAGTTCCTTGTAGATGATAGTAAATTGTCCTTGCTTGTGAGGGAGGTCCTGTCGCACAAGCTTGTAGCCCACTGGCATTAATGAAGCGATGTCAGGAGCCGATGAGGGGTTAAACGAGACCTATGTGATGACGAGGATGCTGGGTGCGTAGCTGCTCAGAAGGTACCATATTTTGGTTTTGTGTTTGCTGAGTGATTGTATGTTGAGAAGCATGCATGCGTGTAGTAGTTGCTGTGTGGGTTTGCTATGGCATGTGGTGTAGGATGAGAGTATAGGCATTGTTGGTGCTTTTGTGGTATGTGGGTTGGGAGGGAGGGTTAAGGACGTTGTTAGTTTTTGTGTGAGGAGTGTGGGTGGAGGGCTGCTGGAGACCCAGCAGCGGGACAGGTGAAAGCCCCTACTACGGTGTGAGGTACAGCATGGCAGTAATTGGGGGGAACAGCACCTGGGGTCTAGTGACCTAAGGAGTGCTGCAGAGTATTGATGGGCATGACTGGACCAGGCTTCCTGGTGCTGGGTGCGGTCTGGGTGCCAATGGGCACAGACGGGTTCGCCTTTGGTGTATCTATGCATGTCTGTAATGCAGCTGTCATTATGTAGGTCATGGGAGGGGGTAGGAGTCCAGGGTGCCTGGATGTCATTTCCTGTGCTGATGGGTGAAGGGAAATAAAGTCCTTTTGCTTGGCTTCTTCTTATAAAGATGGTTTTGGAAGGAAGGCCAGTGATGTCACTTCCTGTCCAGACGGGTGGTGGGCAATTCAGTGATGTCACTTCCTATGCAGGTGGATAATGGGAGATCCAGTGATTTCACTTCTATGCTGATGGGTGAAGGGAAATTAAGTCATTTTGCTTGACTTCTTTTAATGACGGTTTTGGCGGGAAAACCAGTAATGTCACTTCCTGTCCAGATAGATGATGGGAAATTCAGTGATGTCACTTCCTGTGCAGGTGGATGATGGGAGATCCAGTACTGTCACTCCTGTCCTTACGGGTGGTGGGAAAACACTTGTACCTTTATTTGCAGTTTGTGTCTGTGCATGGGGTGTGTTCAGTTTGCATGCCATTATATGCTAATTATTTAGGGCCTCATTATGACATTGGTGGTCTTTTCTGAAGACTGCCATGATGACGGCTGGCAACAGACTGCCATGGAGGAGGGAATCCGCCCTCCACATAATGACACACAAAACCAACAGAAACCAGCCACAACGATAATTCCGCCAGACCCAACGGAGGTGAAAAACTATCAGACCCACCATCCTCCCCGCTAGGCTAGCAACACACTGCCCTCCAAATAATGGACCACAAATCACCACAGCGGACACTCAACAGCGGTCACCAATTGGCGGTACAGGCCACCGCAGTAGAATTGGGTACCCAACCTAAGCCAACAATGGCCAGATAAAATAACCCACACCTGACACATATACACACACTGTACACACCCACCAACAGCATTATAAAATACAGCCCCACACAACCCACAATCCTTTGCAAACACAAAAAATGAACCACACCTTGCCAGCAAAAGACAATACAAGAACTGCACACACAAACTGCAGCCACCTATTCACCTTTCACACATCAAATACCACACACTATACCCCAACACTCATCACAACACACACACTACACCCGCCACACAATAGGTATGTCCCCACATAAGAATCCCTGTTTCACAGATAAGGAGTTGCGGGTGATGGTGGAGGAAATCGTCAGGGTAGAGCCACAGCTGCTCGGTGCACAGGTCCAACAGACATCCATTGTCAGGAAGATGGAGCTATGGCGGAGGATCGAGGACAGGGTGAACTCCGTCGGAACATGTCCACGCACAAGGGATGACATTTGCAACAGGTGGAACGACCTACGGGGGAAGGTGCGTTCCATTGCATCCAGGCACCAAGTTGCCATTATGAGGACTGGCGGTGGAATCTCACCTCCTGCCCCACAATTGACAGCATTGGAGGAGCAAGTCTTGGCAGTCCTGCATCCTGCGGGCCTAACTGGAGTCACTGGAGGGCTAGAAACTGGTAAGTCAACATTACTAACCTACCTCTACTGAGAGCTGTATGGCATATCACCCCCCTCACCCTGACTCCCTACATTCCACTCCATCCCATGCAGTGCAGCACCCCATTAACCACCCTCAATTGTGTACCCCTGCATGCCCTACCCACTGCAAGCATACCCCTCCCAGCTCTGCATGCACACATAACAGGAATGCATGGGCAGCATGTAGCACTACCAATCCCACAATCCATCACCATACACTAACCAAAGGTGGGAGGACAACACCCAACCCATAGAGGAGGCCAGAAATGTGGAATATGTGACAGATAAATGACTGTAACAAATCACTTAATTGTCCACAGGTGCCCCAGCCAATGTCAGCGGCGAGCATGTTCCACAGCAACCCAGTCCTCCACCAGAAGATGCCCTCAGTGATGACAGCAACTCTGGATGTCCCGATCTGGATGAACTCCCTGGCCCATCTGGGGCCACTGGTCAGTCGGCTTCCACATCCTACACCCAGTCCACCACAGGGCCTCCCCCATCCGACTCCAACACCACAGCAACCACCCAACGTCCACAAACCCTTTGTCCCCAGGACACGTCAATCAATAGTGTGCCCACTTCTACAGGGACCCGAGTCAACACCACACAGGCAAGACAATGAAGGTCCTGGTGTAAGTGAGAGTGGGCACACCATTCAGGGGACAGAGGCACAGCGGGCCAGGCCCAGTGGGATATCAGCTGTGCGCCAGGGGGAGGCCAGACCCAGGGAACCGACTGCCCAGGAGGTACTCACACATGTCCTAGGGGCATACCAACAATTCCAGGACAAGATGCGGCAGGTGATTACCATCTTTCAGGAAACCAGCGGCTGTAGGGGGTACATCACCAGGAGGTCATGCAGCAGTTGCAGGGCCTACATGCCAAAATTGCCTCCATTGCAGGGGTACCGGGTGGCATGGCCAACAGAGCACACCATCAGGCCCCTTCCAATAGCCAGTCTGCTCACCAGCCAACAACATCTGCTACAGCTAGTGGACTGGAGTACCTGCCACACCATTCACAGGCCATCAGCACCCTTCCCCCTACAGAAGGTAAGCGACCCCGTAAACGTTCCCTGAGACCCAGGCAGACACTAGAGACTGTTGCCAAACCATAACCACCGCCAAGAAATGAACCCCTCCAGAATATCTCCTTTGTGTGCCACTGAGTCACCTTGTTCACTTTGCACTGCCATCGCTCCTTTTTCTATAGCCCTATGGATAATGGACCTGTGCTACAAACCAACTGGGCTAGTTTTCCTCCACCATCACCCCACTCTATTGCACTATCCCATCCTTTTTGTCACTTAAATAAACACCCTTAAACACAACTGAAGTATTTGTGCTTTATCATACAACAATATACAATGTATTGAACTGCATTATCCTGTGCAAATGTCCTGTAATGTGTGAATCAATCCAACAAATGTGTCAAAGCAGTCTGTAGTCATCACATCAGTACACAGTTGTGACCACACCAACATCTGCAAAAAGGGAAAGCATGAGAAACAGTCAATTGAAAAGTAAAGGTAGTGCTTGGCACAACACAGCAGGCACACATCACTTAACTGTAATGGAGATATGAACAGAAGTACAGTCTTACCTGAGTGTCATTGCAAGTACTGCTGTATCATATGTGTCCTGTTGTCCACATCCTTTTCCTCCTCCTCCTCCTCCTCCTCCTACTCCTCACTGTCTACAGTGTCCTCTGCTGCCACAGGTGCATTGTCTTTCCCCTCCTCCTGCAGGTAGGGCACATGGAGTCTGAGGGCCAAATTGTGCATCATGCAGCAAGCCACCATTATCTGGCAGACCTGCTTAGAGGAGTAGTATAGGGATCCACCAATTAAATGGAGGCACCCGAACCTGGCTTTCAGTAGACCAAATGTGAGTTCAACAATCCTTCTGGTACAGCCATGTGCTTCATTGTACTGATTTTGTGCCCCTGTCCTCGGATTCCTCACTGGGGCAGCAGCCAGGATAGGTTTGGGTAGCCGGAGTCACCTGGAAGTAGTGAGGGACACACATTACTCATGTACAATGGCATGGGGTTCAACTTTAGTTGGCATACACTGACATACATTGGGTGAAGACTCAAGCTCACCTACAGGCCACACTCTCTGCCCCTGTAGTCGTGGCATCACCTGTGGGACACTGCTGTTCCTCAAAACATAGGCATCATGCACAGATCCATGAAACTTGGCAGTGGCATGGGAGATGTATTGATCAGCGAGGCACACCATCTGGACATTTAGAGAGTGGTAACTCTTCCTATTCCTGTAGACCTGCTCATTTGCCCTGGGAGGGACCAAGGCATTATGGGCCCCGTCAATGGCCCCAATCACATATGGTATGTGTCCCATGGTGTAGAATCCAGCCTTCACAGTGGGCAAATCTTCACTCTGGGGGAATGGGATGTCGCTGCTCATGTGTTTCAGCAAGGCAGCCAAAACCCTTCCAAGCACAATCGAAAACATTGGCTATGACATTCCTGCAGCCAAGCCCACAGTCAACTCGAAAGAACCACTTGCCAGGAAGTGGAGCACTGACAGTACCTGTTCTGCAGGTGTTATTGCTGTAGTGCTACGGATTGCAGGAATCAGATCTGGCTCCAATTGCTGACACAGCTCAGTAAAAGTGGCACTATCCAAACAATAGGTGATTATGATGTAACGTTCCTCCAATGTAGCCAAGTCCATTAGGGGTCTGTACACGGGTGCTTGCCTCCTCCTCTGCAGTGGTAGGTAACTAAATAAACCAAAAATGAGATGTGTGTGACTACAGGAAGTATTGATACAAAATATCGCAGTACACAGAGCATGTATGTATGCAGCAGACTGGAATTGCTTTGGTGTGTACCATTGATAGCTATGATGCACATTAACTTGTCCAACATGAGTACCAGCATTAGGAATTGACAACCCCCAGTCCTGTATGCAGGGACAGGTGGAAGTGACCTCACTCTGCCGGCATTTGGCGTCATAGCGATCTGGTTAACATTGGTTAACATGGAGCTCTATGGAGCACAGGCACCAATGATGATCAACAGCGGCGGTGATGGTGTTCACAGCCATTTTCTCTATACCACTTCATTTGATACCTGCCTGTACTGATCAACACCAACACTGCGTGTGCTGCTGTGTCCTGTTCTGGAACCCGCAATGGCCCGTGCTACAGGGGAAAGGGCCCCAGCCTTCACATCAGAGGAGTTGGAGAAGCTTGTGGATGGGGTCCTACCCTTGTATGGGCAGTTGTATGGGCCTCTAGACCAACAGGTGAGTACATCATGGGTATGTTGGCTATGACATGGCTGCATGAATATGTATGTGTGCTAGCAGTGTGTCATTTGGGAGGGTTTGCTGCATGCAATGTGTATGCAGAGGTACGGGTCATGTGTGTGCTTAATGTGGGATCTATGCAGTATGTACGCCATTTCTGTTACAAAATGGAGTGTTGAATTCATGGTGTCCCTAGGGTCTGCACGTCCTTGGCGATGGCACGCCATAACCCTTTCTTCTGATGGGTGCTGACCGGTGTTCCCTATGCAGGTCAGCACCCATCAGAAGAAAGGGTTATGGCCTGCCATCACCAAGGACATTTAGACCCTAGGGGTCCCTATCCAGCGGAGCACCCACTGCAGGAAACAGTGGGAGGACTTGAGACGCTGGGCCCGGAAAACCGTGGAGGCCCAGCTGGGGATGGCCTCCTAATGAGGGAGGGGTGCCCGTTAGACCCTGACCCCCCTACTGGCGGAGGCCAATCTGGAGTTAGATGGCTCCTTGAGGGCAGCACAGCAGCCACAAGGTGGCAAGTACAGACTGTGATATTTGTTTTTGTTGCCTGCCATGGGGTTTGGGTGCAAGGTTCTAGTCAGTGGATGCCCCAACATGTTGGTTTAGCTAATCTTGTGGACTCCTGCTTAGCAATGTAGGGTGTATGTATATTTGGTATTGGTACATAGCGGGCATACCATGCCAGACATGGCATAGTGAGCCTCAGTAGGTGTGCAGATGGTAATGTTTAGGTTCATTTCTGCTGTTGTTCCCAGGTAATGGTGTGTCATTGTGGTTCATACTGTGCAGTGTTAGTCCCAATGAGTGATAGTGATGTGTATGCCATATGTGCTGGGATTGACCCTTTGCTCCCTTTCTTTCTCTCCCACCCTCTCTCCTTTTCTCATCCTGTCCTTGTGTGCATTAGCATCATCTGGCGAAGGAGCAGGGGCACCAGCGAGTGGGGGAGCTGCAGCCCATGGGACCCAGGAGGTAGAGGCCACCGACGCCCAGGGGACCAGTGGGTTGGAGGGTGAGGGGAGCACCACGGGGGAGACTGGAGCTACAACTACACACTCTGATTCCTCCTCTGATGGAAGTAGTGGTGGACCCCTCTGGGACCACCCTAGCTACTACATCTTCCGCCAACCTCTGTACCAGCACTGCCCTCCCAGTAGCCCCCCACCTAGTTGCCTGTGCCCGCTCACCGAGGATGGTGGGTGTCTTCTTCACCCCAGGCTGCTCAGGCCCTGCCCCAGTCAGCCCTGCTGCCCTCACTGAGGAGGCAATTGACCTACTGTGATCCATCTATGTAGGGAAGTCAATCATAGTGAATGCCATCCAGAGGCTGGCATCCCAGATGCAGCAACGCAATGCTTACCTGGAGGGCATTCAGGGTGGCTTGGCTGCCCTACAGTGATTGTTTCAGGCTCTGGCCTCCTCCTTAATGGCAGCCAGTGTCTCTGGTTCTTCCTCCCCCCCTCCAACTACCTGTTCCCAGTCCCAAAGCCCTCTCACTCAGCCCATTCCACGCACACAAATAGAAAATCATGCACCCAAGACAACAGACAAGACTCTCACAGACAAGCAAAGGCACCACACTTCACTCCACAAGCAAACACACAGCCAACACACAGAAGCACATAGAACAACAGCCACTGTCTCCACTGTCTCCCCCTCCTCCTCCCTCACAGTCACATCAACACTCAAACCTGCAAGCACTGCTTCAGTCCCAGATCCTGCCACCTGTACAGCCTTGCCCACAGTCACCACAAAAGCAGACATGGAGACTAGCACCCGATTCACATTAGCATCATCTGGCAAAGGATCAGGGACACTAGCCAGTGGGGGAGCTGCAGCCCACGGGACCCAGGAGGAAGAGGCCACCGACTCCCAGGGGACCAGTGGGTTGGAGGGTGAGGGAAGCACCACCGGGGAGACTGGAGCTACGACTACGGACTCTGATTCCTCCTCCGATGGAAGCTCCCTGGTGGTGGTGGTCCCCTCTGCGACTACCACAGCTACTACATCTTCCGCCAACCTCTGTACCAGCACCACCCTCCCAGTAGCCCCCCACCCAGTTGCCTGTGCCCGCTCACCCAGGAGGGTGGGCGTCTTCTTCACCCCAGGCACCTCAGGCCCTGCCCCAGTCAGCGCTGCTGCCCTCACTGAGGAGAATATTGACCTCCTGAGATCCATCTCTGTAGGGCAGTCAATCATAGTGAATGCAATCCATGGGCTGGCATCCCAGATGCAGCAACGCAATGCTTACCTGGAGGGCATTCAGGGTGGCTTGGCTGCCCTACAGAGATTGTTTCAGGCTCTGGTCTCCTACTTGATGGTAGCCAGTGTCTCTGGTTCTTCCGTCCCCCCTCCAACTACCTGTTCCCAGTCTCAAAGCCCTCTCCTCCAACCCATACCACGCACACAAATAGACAAGCATGCACCCAAGACAACAGACAGGACTCTCACAGACAAGCAAAGGCAGCACACTTCACTCCACAAGCACACACACACAGCCAACACACAGAAGCACAAACAACAACAGCCACTGCCTCCACTGTCTCCCCCTCCTCCCTCACAGTCACATTAACACTCACACCTGCAAGCACTGCATCATCAGTCCCAGATCCTGCCACCTGTACAGCCTTGGCCACAGTCACTACAACAGCAGACACGCAGACTAGCACCCCATTCACCACATGCGCAGTCACCACCAACACCATCACAACCTCATGCAGCACACCCACCTCACTTGCAGACACCACAACAACATACATACACACGTCCTGTTTGTCCTCTCCCACAGTCTGCATACCCCACCTCCAAAGACATATCAACGCTCCCACTCAGCCAATCAACAGCCATCCACCTCACACACGCAAACTGTCCATGCACCTGCAACCAAGTCCAGCACATCTACTCATCCTACAACCATTACCTCAACCTCCATTCCTAAACCTCCTCCCACAGCCGTCCTCATTGTACCTGAGAAATTTTCCCTTTCCCCCTTGACCTTTTCCCTTCTCCCCCGTCTTGCCCATAACAGGAAGATCCCTCTCCCCCAGCCCAGTACCTCCAGCTCCCAGTCCACTCCTGTTCCTCCCCCTACAGCTACACCTGCCACTAAGGGGCACAAGAGTGCCACTCGGCCCCCCGCCCCAAGCAATCACCTCCACCCCCTAAGCAACGTAACAAGGACCCACCCCCTTTCAAACCAAAGTCCAAGGACCCCCCTCCCAAGAAACTCGTACCCCTCACGCCCTGAGGTGCCTGCCTGCCTGCCATCACGATGATGCCCCTGCCCAGTGGAGTGACTTGGGCTGTCAGGAGTCAAGTTGGGCCTTGGACGTTGCCCTGCAGCTTTTGCCTAACATTGGACTGGCCAATGGCTCTTTGTATATAGTTGCCTCATCAGTTGTGGGTGCAGGTCCACTGAAATATTGAGGTTGGACCAAAGGTATGTGTCCTGGCTTTCTTTCTTTCTAGCTTATGTTGTTGTTGGATTTCTCTGCTGATTGTTCCCAATGTGTGGTGTGTGAGTGTGGGTGTGTCACTCTCCCCTCCCTTCCTTGTGTGCTAGGCAGCTGCTATGTCATTATATGGTGGGCGCGGTGTTGTCTGCCACCAGCCTGAAGATGGCAACTGCCGTGGCAGTGGACGGACTGCACTGGCAGTTCGGGTGGTACATTGGCTGTCTATGGGAGGGATCACCACCATGGTCATAATTTGGTGGTCTTCACCGCCAGCCTGGCGACGGACTTATCACCATCGCCGGCATGGTGGTCAGCTGACCGCCAATGTCATAATGAAGTCCTTAGTGTTAAAGCAAAGCAGCACATTTTTAAATTCCTCCGTGTGATATTTACCTGTGAGGGAAGGAAGGCTGAGTTTAACATATGCGACATGGAACACATTTCCTCGCTCAAGCACGTACCCCCTAGGATTTCCAACTGGCTTTTAGTGCTTGAAGTCACCTGTTGAGCCATTGAAAACAGCCATCTCTGTCACATATGTGTGTGTTGTTAGGAAGACTCAAGGGTCCTGACACTGAATGCTATAGTACTGGTAGCCTGTCAGCCTGTCAGGCCTAATTTGTTTTTTCAGGTTAATTTCGTAAGGGGACGCGCTAAGGGGTCGATGGACCTTTGGACCCCATTAAGATGTTCAAGCCCTGAGTCAATACAATGCATCAATATCACAAAAAGAAACAATAAAAATTCTTCTGAGTCAGTAATTTTCACACACCATGACCCATTTAGTCATGAACAACCACACCTTTAGTATCAGTTAGAAATTGTATTTCCCTAGATTGACAATTCTAGTATCACGTAATTTAGTCTCAAAACCACATGATATATGTATAAAAACAACACTGGTTGACCAAATGTTCTAAAGAATCTCAACTTAACCAATGTATCAATAACTAATCGTCCTAAAGTCAAAGAACAAATCAACAGCAACAGTAATTGTGCAATGGAAATAGCATACATTTGATTTCAGCAATTGAATAACATCAAATAACAATGTAGGTGAGTAGAGGAAACCTCACTAACTCCAGATTAGCATCAGCAAGTTTAGCGTTCATGCAAACGATTTAGGGCCACATGTACGTACGTTTGGTTTTGCGACCCGCAAAACCTTATGCACCCAGTGTCCATGACACTGTTAGCGATTCGCAAGGGGGTCGCAAATGCCCACCTCATGAATATTCATGAGGTGAGTCGCAATTTGTGACCCCCTTGAGAATGGTGGCCCTCAGAGGGATGGTGGCCTGCTGCGGACAGCAGGCCACCATGTCTGTGACTGCTTTTAAATAAAGCAGCTTTTTTTTTTTGCAATGCAGCCCGTTTTCCTTAAAGGAAAACAAGATGCATTACAAAAACAAAAAATGAAACGTTTTCATTTCATTTTTTCAGAGCAGACAGTTGTCCGTTTGCTCTGAAAAATGTTTTCAGTGACATTCACAACGGGGAAGGGGTCCCATGGGGATCCCCTCCCTTTTGCGAATGGGTTAGCACCCATTTGAAATGGAACTGGGTGCTAACTGCGATTGTTTTGCGACCGCGTTCGCGGTCACAAAACAATCCTACATTGCACTGCGAGACGCAATTAGGAATGGAACACCCCTTCCTAATTGCGAGTCGCAAACCTGTTTTGCGATTCAGTAAACAGGTTACCGAATCGCAAAACGTGGTTTGTGCATCGCAATGTGCTTTTTGTACGTCGCAAACAGCCAAATTCCCTGTTTGCGAGGTGCAGAAAGCTACCTACATGTGGCCCTTAGTTAACACAAATTTGTAAAGCATCTATCAATAAGCAGCAGTTGGTGCCTAGAAACAAAAGACAAATCAACAATAAAGACATTTGCAGATTTCAGTATACCTCTCCTTGTGGATCAGCAAGCTACATTGTTCTTCGTCAGGCGGACATCAGTTAGATCAGCATCAGCATCGGGCATTGAAGGGTAGGGGTAACGGTTCAGAAACGGGGACTTTAATATCTCCAAACCATTAGAAGAAAATATCTAGGATAGACAGGAAAAGGCGCTACAAGCTCTTAGCAACAAGTGCAAAGGTAAGCATCATGCATGGAGCATAAGAAAAGTGAAATAACGGCGAATGCCAGAATGACTCTCAAAATGTTGAATGACCCAGAACCCTGAAAGCAGTGCGGTTAAGTTAAAGTTTTCTCACGTTGTCATTGGTCAAAGAATCGTGCGATAGCCATTAGTCCAATAAAAATTAATTTTCAAACCTAAGATATAACTAAACAGTCTTTCATAGGTTGATGATTGGCTTCTTTTCTTTTATGCACTTAGTCCGACTCGCCAAGAATAAATTTTTACATTCTTCCATCCGTACATCCATTGTTAGTTCCTGGAAACATTGCTTTCTCATACGCTTCAATTTAACATTTGTATCATTTGTAACAATTTGAGAACATTCAAGTTTACACACATTTCTTAACGAGAAAAACATTTTGTTACTACAGTGACTTGGTCATCCTTCAGTTAGCAAAATACATCTTTATCATTCAGCAAGCATGACATCATTTTTATTCTGACATTGCATTTTTCAATATGTGGCAGTGCATTATTAAGGCCTAGACCTCGTTAACGTGAGGCCTACAGCTAATATAAGCGAATACATAGCATTTAATCATAGTTATGACACATTACTGCATTTTAACATTCACATAAGCTCTGAATAAACATTAATACGCTTTTAATAAAGCATTTTCATAGTAAATAGCGGCCATTCAAGTAGGCACATTTCAAGTTGCACGTTATTTTCTATGTTAATTCATTTTCTATGCAAATTTAAAATACAGTATACATGAAATATTTATTAGTAGTAATTTCAGCGCTCACAATCTCTCCTCTGATGACTAAATATGTCATCACACTTGCATTTCCCCAAATAAATGTATTTATTTTAGTATATTTTCTTCAAAATTTTGCCTCTTTTGTATTGTTATTTTTCCCTTTCTGCCTTGAATTTTCCCTAAACAATCTTTCCATTCTAATTTCTTCCCTCCTCTGATCCTTTTTCAATCTTTTCATTTTAACCACATTTTACAATTTACGTATTCCAATTAGGCAAATCACAACAGTTAGAATCACTTGAATTATTTTCAATAATATCCCTTTTCCCAGGTTGCCAAGCCAATTCCCCACAGAAGCAATTCCTTTGCCAAAATGTTCCCATAA
The DNA here is from genome assembly GCF_031143425.1 of Pleurodeles waltl. Classification (NCBI taxonomy): domain Eukaryota; kingdom Metazoa; phylum Chordata; class Amphibia; order Caudata; family Salamandridae; genus Pleurodeles; species Pleurodeles waltl. The sequence continues at coordinate 1,412,723,974 of NC_090444.1, read as the reverse complement.
ACTTTGTTCAGTTAGTTCTTTTCTTTTTTCTTTTTTCCTTTTTTTTATCTTTGGTTAGATTGTTACTAAAGTCTCTAATTTCTTTACAATTATCTGGTATATAGGAGCAACAATGTTGCGGACTAAGCAATTTACAAACTCTGCCTTCTTTTGCTAAAAGGATGTCTAACGCAAGGCAGTTCTGAAGAGTCATAGCTCTAAACGTAGCCATCTCTGTATTCACTAGGATAACGGTTCCCGAAAAATCTGTCAGCATGTTATCCACAATGGTAGACAGATTTTGAATTTTAATAGAATTCAGAACAACTCCTACTGAATGAATTATTGCTCCAAATATGTCTCCAACAATGCCAGTCGCTTTTGTCTTTCATGATGTAATTCAGTCATTTTAGGTAATTTGTTCAAGTCCTCAAGTTGGTACATTTTTGGGAAAACTATCCCCAAGTAACATGTATCATACCATCCTCTAGGAAGACAGTAATATGCATGTGGCCCATAGCTGTAATAAACTTGTGGAACTGAAAGATCCTGTCTGTGTAACATAAGTGTCCATTTATACTGGAACAGAAACACATGCCTACATTCACTTGTTCCCACAAACACTTTGTCAACTCTAGATTTAAGCCTATATACACAAAGCTTTCCTACATGTTGTGCATGTAAAGCTAATTTCCCTTGTTTTGTTATGTTACTAAATGCATGATAATTTCCTTGTGTTCTTAAAACTAACCCTTTATCTATCTTTGCCTTTAACGCCCTTCTTCTATCTTCTGTGTGATCTAAGAAGCTCTTTTCTACTGGTGTCAGCAAGCATGTTAAATTATTATGGTGGGCAAATGCAGTCCTAAAGCTTAATGTTGGTTCAAAGAAGTCTCTCACTATTACTATATTATTGTCCTTAGCTATTTTAATCAGATCCCTAATTATGGAAACAAATGAAAACACAACATTTTAATTGGAGTAGAAATATTGGATGTACTCCTGGTTATAGAATCTTGTTAGTAACAGACTACAACTTATGCCATATGTAAGAGGCAAGCTGTGATAGGTAACTCCTTCCTCGACTGAGGCAGGAATGTGCTTGGAAACAGAACAATCCCTCGCATCCATCATCTCCACATACGCACTCAATAAGCAATAGAAAACATTAGAAGAAAGTCCTTCTTGGGTGTCATCTGCATGTAAATATTTCTCATCTAACCTAAACTTCTCTGCTTCTGTGAGTACAGTAGTTATTTCTAAATCTGAGGTACGGTTGGCCTCACTCTTATAAAAAACAAACACACCTACAATCAATATCAAACATAATATCATGCATACTATGGCCAAACCAATACCCATATATTTACAGCACCTATTCTTCCTACTCTGCTGGTTGTGGTTACTCACGGTCTGTAAAGAATCAGAAAGTAGAAGCAAAGAAAATGTTTACAGCTATGCAGTAAAAATAAAAAACAAAAATATCTTTAAATCTATGGCAATTATTTACAACTTTCAATCTTTCTTCCAGGACCCTTGTCAAAACAAATCTGTAATGTTCGTAAAAAATTGGTTTAGCAGCTTCTCAAATCAGGTTACCAAAAGAATTTTCCAGTAAATTTTCAACAGTCTCTTTTTCTCTTTTCTCAGAGTTATAGGAATTCTCGACAGTTCAATTCATTGGTTTCCTTCAAGTGCCAAAATATTGACCTGGAATATCTCGATCAAAACAAAAAAGACAAAAATTATTTCTGCCACTCACTGGCAGTTACATATGCCCATTGAGGACCGGCATACCTTTGATTCGCAACTCTATTTCTTTCCAGCTTTCGATCACCACTTAATTCTCCTTCGCTCGAATCTTCTTTCCTTGTAGTGTCAACTTCCTTTGTCACTGTAATTGCTTTCTTTTCTTTTGGCTGTGATTCTGGTCACTTATCTTCTTTCAATGGCCTTCTTGTCAATGCTCTTGTTAGTGTTGGACTTGCAAAATCTTCTTTTGACGTACCCGCAACCGATTCTGGAGGAGTCAAATCGTTTTGGCTTTGATCCACCTCAACTCCTTCCCCGCTGGGGCCAGTTGTTTGTTCTGTTAGACTTTTAAGACCGTCTGCTTCCGAGAGAGCCCTCCTCTGACCAGACTCTCTTATTTCTTCAGTTGAGGTGAGTTCATTGTCACTCTCCTGTATCTCTTCCACTTCATCTCTTACAGGAGTGTGTATGCTGGATATGGGTTGTTCAGGTACCATCTCCAGTTTGTTTTCTCCTCTCTCCAACACTGTTGTGCGTTTGGACATTGTTGGTATTCTCAACAAACCTTCTTCATGGTCCGAAGGATTTAGTACTTTCCAAGTGTGGCCGGTTTGGATCCAGTTTGGAAGTCCAGCACACTTTACGGCTGTTGTTGTGATCAACACTATCTGGTAGGGGCCTTTCAACTGAGGCTACATGCATGACTTCCTCACATGCTTTCTGTTCAAATCCCAGGCACCTGCTCTCAGGTTGTGTCCTTGGTCTTGAGACGGTTATAGGGTTGTAGCTTTCACCTGATGAAAGAGCAAACCACATCAGCCAGGCTTTTGCAGTAGTCCAACACCATATAATCTGTAATGTTCACAAGAGCATTTGCAGGGACCTCCGGCAACCTCATTGCTCTGCCCATGAGGACTTTGTGTGGTGACAGTCCTGTTTTCTTATCAGGTATGCTCCTCATTGACATCAGAACTAACGGTAGTGCGTCAGGCCATTTCATATTTGTGGACGCACATGTTTTTGCCATTCTTGCCATTTGTTCTATGAGTCTTGAAGCTTCAGGGCGGTAACTACAGTGCAGTTTCTGCTCAATCTTTAAAGCTGAACATAAGCAATTTGATTACTCTGTTGCTGAAGTGACTTCCTCAATCTGATTCTAAAGAGACCGGAAACCCAAAACGTGGTATCAATTCCCTAAGCAGTAATTTTGCTACTGTGGAACTGACATTTCATCGTGTAAGGTAAGCTTTGATCCAGCTTCAATACAATGACTAAAGATACACACAATCACCAACACATATCGCAATCCTCCGCACACATGCATCTCAATGAAATCCATCTGCATTCTGCTAAACGGACCTCCAGCTTTTCCAATGTGGCCCATTTAACTACTGTTCCTTTTCCAATGTTTATCTGTGGCAAATTACTTCGGCAACATGTTTAAATTTCGGATTGAACCAAAACTGTTTAAAAGTATGAACCATACCATCCTTTCCCACATGTGCTTGTCCAGGATAATATCACGCCATTGGAGTCAGCAAACTATTTGGCAAGACCAACTTTCCTTCTCCTGAAACCCAAACATCGGTCTCCTTCTGAACACATTTCATTTTGAGCCATTCTCATTTTTTATCTTTAGACATGTTGTTCTGTAATGTTTTTAACTCATCCATAGTATCTACAACATGCAATGTGTAACTTGTGTACATTTCATTGTTATCAGGTAACAGTTCCCAGTTTTCCTTGAACAATATACAGTTCAATGCGCAAAACCTTGCAACTTGATCTGCATATCGATTTCCCATTGAAACAAAACCTTGCGATTTCAGGTGTGCACTGCATTTCACAACAGCAATCTTTTCGGGCAACTGGATGGCTTGTAACAGTTCATGAATTCTCTCGCCATTTCTCACTGATGAACCAGAAGAGTTCAGGAAACCTGTCTGTGACCGCAATTCGCCAAAGTCGTGGACCATTCCGAATCCATATTGACTGTCTGTATAAATGGCGACCTTAAGTTGTGCGGAAACATGGCACGCTCTAGTAAGAGCTACCAGCTCTGCCACTTGTGCAGAATATACTCCTTGAAGCCAGGACGCTTCTAATATATCAGAGATAGTACATACAGCATATCCTGCTCTCAATAGGCCTGTGTTGTCTCTCAGGCAGGAGCCATCAACAAAGACAATTTGATCATTCTCCTCCAAGCAAGTATCTCTAATGTCGGGTCTTGGTTTTGTGCACAATTCAGTTACTTCTAGACAGTCATTCAATATCATCCATTTGATAAATTTCTGCTTTCTCGTGTGGAAGCAAAGTTGCTGGGTTAAGCACTGTACATGCTTTGATTGATGCATTTGGGGACCCCAGGCTCACCGTTTCATATTTCGTCAATCTCGCACTGGTCAAGTACTGCGTCTTGGATCTAAAGAGCAAAACTTCAATGGAGTGTGAGACTATGATTGGTAATGGGTGTCCCATCACAATGCTCTCATTCTGAGTGAGGCTCTGTTCGACTGCTGCTACAGACCTCAGACAGCCTGGTAATGGTGCTGCAACTGGGTCTAAAGTAGTTGAAAAATATGCTACTGGGCGATTATCACCGCCATGTGTTTCTGTCAAGACAGAAAAAAAACATGAAGGGTTTTGTGTAATCAGTCATACCGAAAGCTGTGGTTTGACAGAGGTTCTCTCTCAAATCCGCAAAGGCTTTCATACAGGCTTGGTCTAGCAACAGAGGATCAGTAATCTCTTTGTGAGTCAGATTCTGCAAAGGCTTTGAAATGACCGAAAAATTTGGAATCCATTGGATGGCAGTAGCTCACCATACCCAAAAACATCCTAACATCTCTCTGATTGGTTGGAAAATTCATCTGTAATATGGCTGCAACCCTTTCTCTGGATATTTTCTGAATTCCTTTCTCAATAAGGTGACCCAAATAGTTCACCTCTTTCTGGCAGTACTGCAATTTAGCTGGGGACACTTTGTGACCATTTTTCCCTAAATGATTCAGTGAGGCAATGGTGTCATACTTGCATTCCTCCTTCGTTTTGGATGCAATCAGCAAATCCTCAATGTACTGTACCAGTGTCGACTGGTAAGGCACTTCCAGTGACTCTAAATTCATTTTCAGGATCTGATTGAAAATGGAAGGTGACTCTGAGAATCCTTTTCGGATCCTACACCAACAGTAAACTCGATTTAAAAATTTGAAACAGAAGAGAAATTGGCTATCCTCATGAAGAGGAACAGAAAAGAATGCTTGTGACAGGTCCACTACAGTGAACCATTCAGCGTCGCATGGGATTTGAAACATGATTACTGCGGGATTGGGTACATTTAACATTTAACCACAATGTCATTTAACTTTCTTAAATCCTGAACAATTCGAAATTTCCCACATGGCGTGTGTAATCCCATTACTGGAGTTCAGTACTTTTTTCAAACCTCCTTGGTCTACGAATTCTGCAATTATTGGTGCCAAACCTTCAGTCGTCTCTTTGTCATGTGGTACTGCAGAATTTGGGGGAAACTAAATTTGGTTTGATTGTAACTTTAACAGGCTCAACCCCTTTTATCCGACCAATGTCTTTTCCTGTAAAATCCCACACTTCTTCTTGACAGTTCCCTGTAAATCGAAAGGAAGATCTCTCACAGTGAAAACTGGAAATAAACTAATCAGAGGGTATTCCTCATTCACTGTGTCACAATTTGTCTCGGGAGTCGGATTGTCTTTATCATCAGTCAGTGTTTGTCTGAATCTCAATGCCATCATTGAGCAAGTAATTGAACATTTTGTTTTGCAGAACAAATCCCTTCCCAGTAGGGACACAGGACTTGAGTCACAGACTACGAATTCGGGCAATCCCCTGAAGTTGCCAATTTTTACCGGGAGTGGTTCTGTAATTGGGTTTGTCAAATATTGGTTTGCAACTCCTGCAGTCTAACTGTTTTCCCTGAAAGAGGCAGATTTGGAACTTCTATTGTCCTCACTGTATAGCTCCAGTGTCAACCAAGAATGAGACTTTGTGACCGAACACCTTTCCTTTGACATACAGACCTTTCTGATCTACCTCTAGTGATGCCGCCAACACAAATTCCTCCTCATCTGAACTTACTCATCCATCCATTGTTTATCCATTCTCACTGTTCAGGGGGAATTGCTGTATAGTATTATTACTCTGGTTAAACCTTTGACCTGTGACCAGCTGAGAAAGCATCACGTGCTGCTGCTCCATAGGGGCTTGAGGTATTTGAATGTGTTGTCTAGGCGCCATTTGAACTTGAGGTTGCATCTGCTGTGTCTGTGTTATCTGCAATTGTGGCAACTGCATCAGCTGCATAGGCTGAAAACCTTGCATCTGATTCACATTATTTTGAAATTTTGGATTCTGGCATTTCATTCTTGGCCCTCTCATATTTTGGAAAGAAATGACATCATTAATTTGCTGAACCATACCTCCCTGACTTACCATTGGGCACTCCTGTTTCCAATGCCCGAGGCATCCGCAAGCGTGACATGGCAAGATTCTTTTAATTCCTTGCACTAGTACTGTGCTTAAATCAGGACCACAATTCACACTTCCAATTCCTCCACAACCTCTACCTCTACCTTGACTTTTAACGGCATGTTTTCCTGCTGCTGCTGTGGCGGAAAACTTCCCTATAACCCTGTCTGTGACGATTTAATCAGCATCACCATTGCCTTTTCTTTCAACTTTCTATGCTTCAATTCAATCTCATTACTACAGTATTTTGCATACTGCAACACTTCATCAGTTGGTTTTGCTTGCCAGCAAATTAAAAGACTCTTAATCATCTGACTAATTTCAGGTCTTGGTCCTTCCACAAATCTGAACACAGAATGAATCATGTCTTTCGGCTCGTTTGTTTCTGTACCACTGTACTGTTTGAATGCCTGCAACAGTCTCTTGTAGTATGCATGTATAGACTCCTTAGCTTCCTGGGCTGTCCTGTCTATGCGCTGCCAGTCAATGTTTTTACACAAAATCCTTGTTTTCAAAAACTCAGTCACCTTGAAGTAATATTTCATTACTTCAGGAGATGGTGCACCTGTGGCTGGATCTCCCTCTGGTTCTCTTGTCGGCCAATCTACACTCCTCTTGCATTCCACCCATACGTCTGCAGGGACTACTATCTCTAACTGAGTGCTTAAGTCTTTCCATAGGCATTTCGCAAGCTTCACAAACCTATCCGTCTGTTGGTACCATTCTACAGGTTTCTCTCTCAACCTGGGGTAGTCATTGGTAAATGACAAAATGTCACTTCTGCTCCAAGGGACATGTACAAAGCTCCCTCCTGGGATTTCCCTTATTGGTAATAATTTTACTAGGTACTCAGCCTGTTTCATGTTTGCAGGGGTGGGTTCAGAATCTCTTTTTATTTTATCCCTTATTTTCACCCATCTGCCTTTCCATTTGTCTAACGCTCCCCATGTTTGGATGCTTTGAATCACATTCTCTAAGGTGTTTTATTCCTACAGTTCTCTTGTGTTCAAATTCATTTGCGTCAAAGTCTAGCCTGTAACTTCTCTTCAAATGTTTAGTTTTTTCAAGATCTATATCATATTTGTCTGCTATGTCTGCTAATTTTTTATGTACTATACCCTCTTCCTTTGTAATTAATGGGCACAAGTAACGCAGCTCGTCTTCCACGTATGATTCAAGTCTGTTTACTCCCATTGTTCCTTCGATGAGCTCGTCTGCCTCAATCCTAAGACTAGTATAGTTTAGGTAATTCCCTCCTCCAGAAGCACCTTGAGGACTACTACATTTTTCCAGCCATTCAGTTAATTGTTGGGCTGTCAAATCTTGCCATGAAATGTTGTTGGGCTTAGCATTTGGCAACTGCTGTAGAGTTAGGTTTTTAACCCTTGGTGTCACTAAGCTCAGGTTAAGACTTATTTATGACCCTGCGTCAGTATTTGGGGGAGCTCTGTAAGGACTTAAGTCGATTAAAGGTCCTGCTCCATCAAGGGTTGGTCTCATGCGGGACACTAATCCGGTATTCTCATCCAGTCTCTCTCCCTTTAGGTTCCGGCTTATGACTCTCTGGCTGCTAGTCTCGCTATTTCCTCAGGCAAACAATGGTATGACTGGACCAATGGTAACAGGTATTGACACTGCGTCTGGATTTGGTCTGATATTTGGTTCTCGTGGATGCATTACTCCTGTATTCTGGCTCATCAGCACAGACATCTCTGTCTGCGTTCCTGTCATAGGGGTATACGTTTGTCTCTGCAATGAAGGCACTAAGGGCCATCTGTACGAACACATTTTCCCATAGACAAAAAATGGGTAAAACCCTTTGCTACATCTGGTCCTAAATGAGGAGTTGGTTCCTTCTGAACCAATGCTGGTTTTGAGTAAACCTGTCCTGTTGGCACTGAAAGGTTTGTTGCAGTATCTACAATTGGTACATCTGGGTAACTTTTGGGAGTATTCGACTGCGGCATCATGTTTTGAGCTGCTGAAGTAGTAGGTTCATTAGGACTACTCTGTACTGGACTCTGGGTCAGTTCAACTTGTGTCGGTGCTGTAGGGTTTACATTAATGTTTGAACCCTTCTCATGTGCTGCACATGGTGGAGGTTGATTCCTAAATAACTGTAAAATGAACTCATCATCATCTGAGTCTTCACTGAGAGTCAAAGACTTTCTGGTTTATGCTGATTTCTGCTCTTTACCCTTGGAAGGAGCTGGGTCATTCTTTCTGGTAGCTTTCCTTGCCATGTTTTCATTATCTTGTGCAACTGCAGGAAACAATTTAATTCCTTGTAAAGTCTCAGACCTCCAGAACTTCTGGTCACTATTCTACCTAGTCTCCGCTAGTGTCTTTTCAGCTTTTCTCATTCTTCTCTCACATTTTAACTGCTGTTGTTGTCTTGCTACTAGTTCCCAAACTGCTAATGCTTTCAAACTATGCTGGTCTCGGGAGGGGTTTCAAATCGTACATTACCTTTCACAAGTTCACTAAAATCCTCAAATGAAGGCCCTCATTATGACATTGGTGGTAAATCCCGCTTACCGCTGTGGTGACAGCCGCCAACATACCGCCGAGGTGGTGAATACCCATTCGCCATATTATGACACACACACCAATCTGACAGAATATAGCCACATACACAAATCCGCCAGCCCAAAGGTCAGTGATAAAGTGGCGGTCCCAACAGCCATACCGTTACTGCAACCAAACAACTCCCATCACATTATGACCCACGAATCACCACAGCGGACATTCAACTGCAGTAAACCATTGGCGGTACATACCGCCGCGCCCAGAATGGACACCCACATTTAAAACAACACCACATAGGCCTATAATAAAAACACAAACCTGACACTCATACACACAACACACCCACACACCCACAGCACTATAAAACACACACCCACAGTACCCACAACCCTTTGACAGAACAGCACAGAGACAACTAGACACACACACCACATACACCCATGTATCCCTCATGCACCCCTCAACACACATCCCACCACATTACTTAACACACTCTCACCAACACACACCACACAACACCCATGTCCCCACAAAGGCACCCCTGTTTCACCGATGAGGAGTTAAGGGTCATGGAGGAGGAAATAGTCAGGGTAGAGCCACAGCTGTTTGGAGCACAGGTACAGCAAATATCCATTGCAAGAAAGATGGAGCTATGGCGGAGAATTGTGGACAGGGTGAACGCCGTGGGAAAGCACCCAAGAACAAGGGACGACATCAGGAAGAGATTAAATGGCCTACAGGGGTAGGTACGCTCCATAGCAGCAAGGCACCAGCTCGCCATACAGAGGACTGGCGGTGGACCCCCATCTCCTCCCCCATAGCTCCCAGCATGGGAGGAGCAAGTCTTGGCATTACGGCATCCTGAGGGACTCGCTGAAGTAGCCGTACGACTGGACACTGGTAAGTCAAGATTTACTACTTATAACCCCCCATACCTGCATGCCATCACACTCCCTCACCCTTACTCCCATCACTCCACTCCATCCCACACACTGCACCTACACATATGACTAACCCCAATGCCAAATCCTGCATGCCATACCAATGCATGGACACCCCTCCCTGCATGGACACCAATCACCAAAGCATCACCATACACAAACAAAAGGTGGCAGGGCAACACCAACGATAGAGGGGAAGCGAGGGATGTACAGTATGCCACAGACATGAAGCATAATACATTACTTACATCCCCACAGGTGCCCCAGCCAATCTCAGCAGAGAGGAGGTGTCACAACAAACCAGTCCCCCAACAGAAGATGCCCCCAGTGATGACAGTAACTCTGGTCTTTAAGATCTGGACCAACAACCTGGCCCATCAGTGACCACTCGACAGCCGGTCACCCAAGCCCACTCACAGTCCACCACAGATCCTCCCCCATCAGTATCAAACACCACAGCACCCACCCAGCATACCCACACCTCTGTCCCCAGGACACGTCGATCAGCAGTGTGCCCACCTGTACAGAGACCCCAGGCCGCACCTCATACCCAAGATAATCAGGGACAAGGGTTCAGTGGCAGTGGGCACACCATTCAGGGGACAGAGGCACAGGCCAACAGGGACACTGGGAGGACTTCTGTGGGCCAAGGGGAGGACAGGACCAGGGAACTGACTCTCCCGGAGGCTCTCTCCGAGATCCTGGGTGCCTACCAACATTCCCAGGACACAATGGGCCAGATCCATGACAACGTGCGGGAGAAAAGGCGGCTGCAGGAGGGACAGTATCAGGGGATCAGGGAGGACTTGCAGGTCATTAACACCACCCTGATCTCCATAGCAGGGGTGCTGGCAGACATGGCTAACATCATGAGGGCGGCAGCAGCACAGCAGCGGGCCCCTACCACTAGCCATTCCATTGACCAGCCCTCCACCTCCTTTGCAGCTAGTGGGCAGGAGGACCTGCCACAGGACCCACAGGCCACCAGCATCCCTCCCCCTGCAGAAGGTGAACCACCCCGCAAACGTTCCCTGCGAACCAGACAGAAGCCAGAGACACTTGTCAAGACCACTTCCAGGAAATGAGACTCTCTTGACTGTCCCCCTTGTGCCCCACACAGTTGCCTTGTCCACTTTGACTGCCTTCACTCCCCTTCCTATGGCCACTTGGACACTGGACCTGTGCTACAAACAGACTGGAACAATACCGTGGACTTTCCTCCATCATCGCCCCATTCCATTGCACTTTCCCCTCAATTTCTTACCAATACAATAAACAGCCTTGAACACAACTTGACTACTAGTGTTTTTGTGTTTTGCAAATGTGCATTTATGGAAACAGTCACATCTAGAGCAAATGATCTGAACACTATGAGAGCATAGAAATGAGGACCTGTAGCTGTCTGTAGTCAGCACATCAGTACACAGTTGTTATATCACCAACATCTGTAAAATGACAAGCCATAGGTGACAGTAAGTTGAGATGTAAATGAAGTTAATGCCATCATGCTACAGCCACACAGAATACACCAATATTCATAGCAATTGTCAGTTGCTCTGTCTCACCTGTGCCATTGGAAGTATTGACGGATAATGTTCTGTTTTCCTCATCCTCTTCTTCAGCCTCTTCATCCTCACTGTCCTCAAGGTCTACTGCTGCCACAGGGGCATCTCTAGTATCCTCCTCCTGCAGAAAGGGTACATGCCTTCTGAGGGCCAGGTTGTGCAACATGCAGCATGCCACTACTATCTGACAGAACATCTCGGTGAGTAGCACAGGGATCCACCTGTCAGATGGAGGCACCTGATCCTGGCCTTCAGGCACCTGAAGGACCTCTCGATGATCTGCCTGGTTTGCCTATGTGCCTCATTATAACGTTCCTCTGCACCTGTCCTGGCATTCCTCACAGGGGTCAGCAGCCACAATAGGTTTGGGTAGCCAGAGTCACTTTCAAGTATTGACCTCACACAATGATTTGGGGATGACAGCTGAAGGCATACACTAACATACAGTGGATGGGGACCAAGGCTCACCTATTAGCCACACCCTGTGCCTCTGTAGTTGGGCCATCACATTTGGGATGCTGCTATTCCTCAGAACAAAGGCATCATGCACCGACCCAGGATATTTAGCATTGACGTGCGAGATGTACTGGTCCGCCAGACACACCATTTGCACATTCAGTGAGTGAAAACTCTTATGATTCCTGAACACCTCTTCATTCTACCGGGGGGGGGTACAAACGCAATATGTGTCCCATCAATCACCTCAATAATATTGGGGATATGTCCCATTGCATAGAATCCGGCCTTCACAGTGGCCAAATCTTCCACCTGGGGGAAAGAAATGTAGCTCCACATGTGTTTTACCAGGGCAGACAAGGCTCTTGCCAGCAACATTGAGAACATTGGACATTCCTGCTGCCAAGCCCACTGTCACTTGGAAAGAACCAGTTGCTAAGAAATGGAGCACTGATAGCACTTGCACAAGTGGGGGGATCCCAGTCGGATGACGGATAGCAGATATCAGGTCAGGATCCAATTGGGTACACAGCTCTGTGATTGTGGCCCTGTCCATTCTATAGATGAGTATAATGTGCCTGTCCTCGAGTGTAGCCAAGTCCACAAGGGGTCTGTACACAGGGGTATGTCTCCACCTCCTATTTATCTGCAGCTGTAGATATCTAAGGGACACAAGAGTGAGTAGGGTGTCACAATTAGAACAATGGAACCACAACCTCAGTGTACTTGGTGCATTTATGTTATGGGACAGTGGGAATGGCGAGGTATGTGCTAATCTAGTCTGTGAGGCAGTTAATTTCAATATGACCGTTGCCCCCCCCTGAAATGGTGACCGCCTGTCCTGTATGTAGGGACAGGTGGTAGTGAGGTAATTCTGCCGACGTTGGACGTCGTGGCGGAAGACGGTCTTGCACCGCCGTGCAAATTCCTCATAGGATAATATGGGGCTGTATGGAGTACAGTGGCCAATGGGGATCTGCACCGGCGGTGACAGTGTACACCGCCACTGACGTGACTGCCATTTTCTATCTGATTTCTCACTTGTTGCCTGACCTTCCACAGGTGAACACCTACACTGCATGTGCTGCTGTGACCTGTGTCTGAACCCACCACGGCCCGTGTGAACGGTGAAAGGGCCTCTGCCTTCACTTCGGAGGAGTTGGATCGACTGGTGGATGGGGTCCTACCCCATTACGGACTGCTGTATGGGCCTTCAGACCAACAGGTGAGTACACATTGGGCACAATGCATGTGGGAAGGATGCATGGAGATGTGTGTGCAAGCATTGTGTCATTGTGGTGGAGGGTATATCTTGTGGTGGTGTACATGGTGTGCGCTGGGCGATGTGTGTGCCAACGGTGATGGAAATGGGATTGCTGGGCCATATGTGTGACAGGCTGGATTGTATGTGTAATACTGTTCTCTTGTCTGTTTTACCACCGCAGGTCAGCACCCATCAAATGAAGGGATCATGGCGTGCCATCGCCAAGGTCGTGCGGACCATGGATGTCTATTGCAGGCGGAGCACCCACTGTGGTAAACAGTGAGAAGACCTGAGATGCTGGGGACGGAAGACCATGGAGGCCCTGCTGGAGATGGGCTCCCAAGGAGGAAGGGGTGCCCATCGGACCCTGACCCCCCTGATGGCCTGCATACTGGCGGTGGCCTACCCAGAGCTGGATGGGCACTTGAGGGAATCACAGCAGCCACAAGCGGGTAAGTACAGTGGGTATTATTCTAAAATTTGGCAGGTGGGGATGGATCCGGGTGGTGGATGTGAGTTAGTGGGTGCCCCTAAGGCCAGGCCAGACATTGCAGCGTTGGTCAACTCTAGTGTAAAGGGTGTATGGCAAATGCAGGTAACCTAGCTTGGTAGCATTCCATTTCATGCAAGGCTTTGTGGGTACCAGGAGGGGTGCAGTTGGCAGTGTCTGGCCCTCATCTTGCCTTAGCCTCTAGCCAAATCACTGGCAGTGCAATGCATAGTGCTTAAGCCTGATCCCTGTGTGTGCTGTGTGTGCCAACTGTGGTGTTGGTGCAGTAATTGACCCAGTGTTTCCTTTTTCTCTCTCCCCCCCTTTTTCCTTCTGTCATCCAGTCCATGTGTGCATTAGCATCATCTGGCGGAGGAGCAGGGGCACTGGCGACAGAGGGAGCTGCATCCCACAGGACCCTGGAGGCAGAGTCCACCGATGCCTAGGGAACCAGTGGGACAGTGGGCGAGGGGAGCACCACGGCGGAGACAGGAGGTAAAAACAGCTCAGACACCTCCTCCAATGGGAGCTCCCTGGTGGTGGCGGGCACCTCTGTGACCACCCCAGCTGCAGGTACAGCCGCCACCCCCGTACCAGCACCGCCCCCCCCCAGCAGCCCACCCAGGAGGGTGGGTATCTCCTTTGCCCCAGGAATGTCAGGCCCTGCCCCAGTGAGCCCTGCTGCCCTGAGTGAGGAGGCTATTGACCTCCTGAGATCCATCCCTGTAGGACGGTCAACCATTGTGAATGCCCTCCAGGGGCTGGCATCCCAGATGCAGCAATGCATTCCTGGAGGACTTCCATGGTGGATTGGCAGCCCAACAGAGATCGATTCAGGCTCTGGCCTCCTCTCTGAAGGCAGTCATTTGTCCCTGTTTCTACCATCTCCCCTCCAACTACCACTTCGCAGTCCCAGTCTCCTCAACCCCAACCCATTCTATGCACACATACAGACGAGTATGCACACAAGACAACACCCAAGAGTGGCACAGGCAAACACATGCACTACACTTCATCCCACAAGCACTCACGCAAACACCAGACAGTTGCAAACACAACCGCATCCACTGCCTCCACTGTCCCTCCCTCCTCCACCTCCCTCCCAGTCATGTCCACAATCACACCTGCATGCACTGCACCAACATCCACTACCAGCATCACCACACCAAGCACCACACACACCTCACTAGCAGACACCTCCACAACATCCATATACGCGTCCCCTGTGTCCTCTCCCACCCTGTCTGTCCCCCCTAAAGGACACAAACACAAGCACTCACACACCCAACAGCCATCCACCTCACATCAGCATACTGCCCGTGCACCTGTACCCAAATCCAGCAGACATACACCTCCTACAACCACTCCCTCAACCTCCACTCCCATCCCTCCTCCCTCCTCCCACCCACCGTCCCTAAGAAGCTTTTCCTTGCCCAACTTGACCTCTTCCCTCCCCCTCCCCCGTCCTGCCCATCAGAGAAGGGTCCCAATGACGCAGCCCAGCACCTCAGCCAAACAGTCCACGCGGACAGTGGTGGCACCAACTAGTCGTGGTGGAAAGTCAGTGAAGGATCCCACTCCACCAGCCAAGAAGGGGAAGGATCCCACACCTCCAGCCAAGAAGGGGAAGGATCCCACACCTCCAGCCATGAAGGGGAAGGAGCCTACACCTCCTGCTTTGAAGGGGAAGAAGCCCTCGACTCCTGCCTAGAAGGCTTAGGAACACGTACAACCTGCCATGAAGGGACAGAAGCCATCAACCCCTGCCAGGAAAGGTAAGGATTCCACGCCCCATGTCATGGAGAGGAAGAAGCCCTCTACTCCAGCTGAGGCTATCAGGGTGACACCTCCACCACCACCAGTGGTCATGGGGCCCCCACCACCAGCTGAGGAAGTGCAGTCATCACCACCTGCAGAGGCTGCCCAGGAGGCACATCCATCTGCCACCAATGTGCAGCCATTACCACCTGCAGGGCTGCCCAGGAGACACCTCCATCTGCCACCAACATGCAGCCATTACCACCAGCGGAAGCCATGTAGGCCACCCTCCAGGGGCTGCTGTATGAGGGCCCCCTCCAGAACCAGTGGGCACGTCACCCACTACAGAGCCTGTAGCCTAGCACTCCCCAGGACAGAGAAATGGACATAGAGCCCCCTCCAGAACCAGTGGGAAAGTCACCCACGCCAGAGACTTTGACCTTGCACTCCCCAGCAAAAAGAAATGGGCATGGAGCCCCCTCCAGAACCAGTGGGCAGGTCACCCACCTGAGAGACTGTGGCCTTGTACTCCCCAGGACATAGAAATGGGTATGGAGCCCCCTCCAGAACCAGTGGGCAGGTCATCCACCTGAGAGACTGGCCTTGCACTCCATAGGACAGAGAAATGGGCATGGAGCCCCCTCCGGAAGCAGTGGGATTGTTCCCGACTTCGGCTGAGGTCCCCCTCCTGCCCCCTACCCCCCTGAGGTGCCTGCCCACTTGCAAACTGATGCCCCTGCAGAGGTTTATCCGGATGAAGTCAGGATTTGAGTTGGGCCTTGGACTTTGCCCTGTGGCCATATGGGTCCTTTGAACATTGGACTGGGCAGTGTCCCATAGTGTACATTTGTACATATCTGTTTCACGGACAATTTGATTATTTATTAGCTGTTGATATCAATACATTCACCTTGGTGCATTTCTGTTGTCCTTGCATTATTCTGCCGTGTATCGGGTGCAAATTTTGTGCAGCTGGTTGCGTGTGTGAATGGTGTGAGTTGTGCGTGTGTGTGTGTCACTCTCGTTTTCTTCCCTCCCTCCCTTGCATGCTAGTCGGCTGTACTCACCGTCGTCATCTTCGTCAGGGTTGGTGTTCCAGGTGGAGCATAACGTAGAAGATAATCGGAAAAACTTGCAGTTTGGGTTCCATGGTGGCATTGTTCTTCCCTGTGTCTCTGATGGCGAGTCTTTTCTCTTCTGCAATGCGTTTCCACCAGGCTTTTGATGGTGTTGGTACCGCCACGGAAAATGTGGCGGATTGTAGTGTCTTAATGTGGTGGGCGGTACTTTGTCTTCCACCTGGCTGTTGTTGGCTCCTGCCGTGGTGAGTGTTGTTTCCGCCCTGGCGGTTGGTGTGGTACATTGGCTGTCTATGGGAGTTATCACCACCATGGTCATAATTTGGCAGTAGTTAACGCCAGCCTGTTGGCGGTATTACTGCCACTTTATCACTCACCGCCAGGGTCATATTAGGCCATAATGAGGGCCTAAATGTCCCAGGGGAAGGAAACAGAGGCCTGTGTAAATAGAATAACTCCTATCTAAAATAAAATGGTGCACAGCCTTGGATTCACTGGAAGCAAACTGCACAGCATGCAATGAGAAGCCTTTTTTCCAGTGGCTAGTCCGATAGAATGCTGCCCTCCTTCTTAACTCTGATTGGCTGTTGAGAAACCAGTCAGTGTGGAGGTGTGTTTCACAACATTGAAAATGTGTTGGTTTGACTGAGGGATGAGGAATGAGAAGTAGGGATGATGGAGAAGAAGTAAGGATAGTAGATCAGTAGTAGGGATGCGAACCAGAGATGGGGATAAGAAGTAGGGATGATGGATGAGAAATAGGGATGATGGATGCAAAGTAGGGATAATGGATGTGAATAGGGATGAGAAGCAGGGATGAGCGATGAGCAGTGGGGATGATGGATGTGAAGTAGGGATAAAGGATGTGAGTAGGGATGAGAAGCAGGGATTAGAAGTAGAAATGATGGGTAAAAAGCAGGGATGAGAAATAGGAATGATGGATGGAAAGAGAAGTAGGGATGAGAAGTGAAGAATGACAATGTTCTAAAATGGATGTTGTATTCCTGACAGTGTCTTCTCCCGTCCAGCTCCTGTTTCCCTTTCCTACCAAGTGCCCCTCCTCTGGTACATGCTCCCAGGTGTCAAACTCCTGAGTGAGAGGCATGAGGTTCTCGTACAAACGGACCAGGTGTGAGGAATAAACTAGTCAATGCATTACTTTGTTAGCAAACAATGCAGGCAGAAAAGTTTATTTTAGCATGCATGCCAGCATTATTTTGTTTTGAAAAAACCTGGGTCAGCTATTTGGCCTTCCAGGAGTCATTCGAGAGAATCACACTAACATTTTACTTGATATTAATGTCACTGTGTTCTTAAAGTCGAACCTAAAAAAGAGAATGGGTTTGGAAAATATGCAAACCGAACATTTGTTATAAATGGACACAATGTTTCTTGCTCTGATATTTTCGATTACTTATTGCAGGTATGGAAGTCAACGGAACCAAAACAGTTTCTTTAGCAACCAATGATTACAAAATATTTGATAATGCTGGACCTTTCAAACCACATCTCAACTATACAGTAAAGGTATGTGAAGACAGTCTTTCAGTACCCTGCTTACAAATACCATGCGCCCCCATCACTCCATCACTGACTAATGATGTTTTCCATCATTCTGAGGGGTCTCTCTTTGCACATACATGACTACAAGTCCACCTAAACGTTAGTCTCTTTTCACTTACACAAATAGGACTAAACCAGCCCCGTGTATTGTTGTCATTGAAGTCAGTGGCACCACTGAGCTGACCTGGAGTGGGATTTCCTCTAATACTGTGTGGCATTTGGCTCACCATGAATGTGACCTACTTAAAGTCAGGGCCACTAGGTCATTGAGTTCAATAGGAATGTGACTAGTATGAGCTGTAGGTCCATTGAACTGGCCTGGATTGGGTCTCCATTAAGGTCACCGGTGCTACTGAGTTAACTAGAAATGTAAGTTTATTAAAATGACCGAAAGCAGTGAGCTGACCTGGAATCCCCTCCATTAATGTCAGTAGGGTATTGAGTTGACCTCGACTGTAGCTCTATTCATTTCTGTAGGTCCATTACATTGTTCTGTATTGGGACACCATTAAAGTTACTGGGCCCATTGAGTTGACCACCAATGTAACTTATTAAAGTCAGTGGAGCATTAAGGTGGCATTAGGGTGACCTGAAATGTGACTATTAACGTCAAGTATGGCTTTCGAGATGGACAAGAATGTGACCTTAATAACATCAGTAGAGTTCTCTTCCTTATTGAGCTATACACCTCACCACCAGCAGGGCGGTGGGACCACTGATTGTCTCCTCTGAGTGTGTCGGTCAGAGGTGTAGGAAGCAAGCTACCAGCTTTGGTGGATTGATATTATTGAATTGTTAGTTTAGGTCACCTCCTTATGTTATCACGGTCACCTTGCATGATGGGATTCCTGTCACATTAATAAGTGCTCAATTTTATTTTCTATTCATTGCATTCTATTGATTGCTTCTTGGCTACGACTGCTGGTAGTCCACTTCCCTGCAGCACCTGAGCAGCTCATTGGTGGACTCATGTGCTCGGAGTACCCTATCTGTGGCCCGCTACCCTGTAGACTGAGGTCATCATATACTGCAACACCAGACAATTACACCTTTACCACGTCAAACATGCAATGGCTGTAGGGTTGACTCAAAGCTCCTGCTTTTTGTGTTATTGGTACGAGTCCTGATAGGCTGCTAAAACCGTCTGAACTCAGACCTAAAAAGTTAAAGTACAATTATGTCTTAATATGTAGTGTGAACTTGGCTAGCAGAAAGGGTGGAGCGTTAAAAGGTTGCACTTGACACATTCCTCTTCCTGTTTAGCCCAGATGAGACTGCAAACAAAAATTACAACGCTCACCTTGAAATTATCCTTTGTTTCAGATACAAATAATGAGAAGTGATATGCAACCGATGACAAAACAGGAGCGGGACCAGAATGTGTCTATACTAATAATTCAATCAGCTTATGACCACATATGGAGATCATTTAATGGCGAACTTGTTTTTTCCGATGTACCATCCTCTACGCCAGACACATGGGATCAGCGACAGTATGCTATTCCAGAGACCGGCCTATTAAAAATTCAGTTTCCAGTGTTGGCATCAACAGAAGTGATCACTATGCAGGTAATAATTCTAAATCATGAACTGACGGGTCTTCCTATTACAACTGTTTGATTAACACCTGCTGCGTTTGACGACTTTTACCCCTGTATCCGTGCTTGAAATAGAGCTAAGGATCTCCAATAGGAAAACAGATGACAAAACACATGGAAGCGTTTTTCTCGCTTTTTCTCTGCTTCCTGAGATTGCTAATGGGATATTACAAATTTAAGAAAAAACAGAATGGCTCATCCTTACAGGCTTTACACGGTGACATATCTTTTCCATGTACCTGATTCCCTGTCATTCTATTTCATTAAACTGGAATATGTGTATGCTTTCAAGGAAACATTGTTGAGCGAGATTTGGGATTTTTACAATTTGGAGAGCTCATCCTGAGAGAGAAAATCTTCCTTCAAATTTTGAGCTCGTCTGCTTAATGTATCTACCATCCAATGTTTACCTCAACTAAGTAAAGACAGTTATGGATAATTCAGTAGATATAGCTTAATGACTGATGAAGATAATTACACGAACAGAACGGCAGTCCATGTACTAAAGGTGCTCTGCTAAGGGAAGTAATTGTGAAAACTGGTAAACTAACAAAAAAAGTACGAACTAGCCAAAAGGGCCACCATGAGTAGTATTATTGCACAAATTCCTGTCTCATACATTGGAGCTGTCAATAGTCCTCCTTACTAATGAGAGGCATCCTTCACAGTGATACTTGGACACCAGCCTGAACATACAAAAGCGCACTGAAAAATACCATAATTAATTCAATACATTTATTCTGTGAAGACAAGTTGCAGCCAAAGAGGAAGACGTCAATCAGTACCCGCGTAGTAAGCCCACATCTAATTATCATGTATGTGTCATGTTACTGTCGAATGAAACCAGTAGTGATGGTTCTCCTATTTGCCGCCATAGATGTTTAGCCCACGCACACTGGACCTTTATTCTGAATTTCTAAGTGGACAGTTCAGAGGCTTTTAATGTTTGTGGATTCGTGTTGCTTGGCAGCAGCATCTTCCAATAATCTACTACAGAGCCACATGGAAGTTCATTGCGGCTCCTCTTCAGGACGACCCAGGCTGAATCAGAAATGCCCTGGACTAACACAAAATAACCCATCCTGCATATTCCTTAGTGTTGAATAATATCAGAACTGTGCGCTTTGCTCCATACTTCATCTCCTGGATTTAGAGTTTCCTTGAAGTTTGATCTTATTTCAATTTTCTATAACAATACCAAAAATATCAAACGAAGCACGAGCAGAAAGATAAATAGAGCAATACAGTGTATCTGTCCGACTGTTACATGAATTTTTATCTCAGTTTACAGTCGAATAGATTAAAGCACGTTGGGGCATATTTAAGAGCCCCTAGCGCCATTTGAACGCCACACTAGCGTCATATTTTATGCTAATGTGGCATTAGAAGGCCAAAAACGCAGCACTATATTTATAAAATGGCTCAATGCATGCATTACGCCACTTTGTAACCCTTTGTGCTACATTATGCCTGCACCAGGCATAATACTGTATATGCAAAGGGAGCGTTCCCCCATTGGGGGAGGGGGGCAAAAAATGGCGCAAGGACATCTAAGAGATTTCCATGTGCCATTTTTTCGGCACTTTTAACACCTGCTCAAAACAGGTGTTAAAAAGAGGCTTCCATTGGTTCAGGATTAGCATCCATTGGTTCAGGATTAACATCCATTGGTGCAGGATTAGCATCAGAATTTTTGACGCTAATCCTGCAAAGTGGCAGACTAGCGTAAACAATTCTGATGCTAGTCCCCTAACTACTGCCATGGTGTGCCGTATTTTAAATATGGCGCACACATGGTGGCGTTAGGGGGCACTAAGGGGTGCAAGAAAAGTGGCGCTGCACTGCTTGCAGCGCCACTTTTCTTAAATATACCCCTTTGAATTCTGTCTTTCCTCCCCAGGATCTATGAATTTAATTGAGTTTGTTTTCTTTGACCACTTATCCTTCACTCATCGTATTACAAACTGTTCATTGTACCATAACATCACTTTCTATCTTAAATATCTCTAAGGTATATATTTCTGCCTTTGAAGAATTAAGGCTACTGGGATTGTTGTGGTCTGTCCTTACCTTTCTGATGATTCCTTGCCTACTGGTCTATTTTCATGGGTATTTTGTCGTTAATGAGGTAGTTGAAGACAGCTTTCTTGGAAGTTTGCCTTCACCTGACAAGGGCATATTGTGATGGGCCAAGTGCCCATTTGTTTGCATCCGTAGTATGTAAAGTTCAAGCGACTGTTTGGTCACAGAGTCTGCCTCCTTACAGTGCACTCAGAGATTAAGAGGTTTCGGTTCCCTTTAAAATATGAAAAATTGGGACCTTCTGCTGCTCTTTATCTCCTGTTCTTCTGAGCTTGCTCGACTAGTGTAAAGGTGCACAGGATGGAACAGTGCACAGTCCTCTGTTCAGTTAAGCAATGGCTACGGCACACTCCTTAGGGACAGTGTGGGAAGCTGAGCTCTTGGAACTGTGCACTATGCCATCAAAAGTCATGTTTATGCTCCACTAATGGCCTCTCTCCCATTGGTGGCCTACTATGGCTCGGGCCTCTCAGTCTTGAGGAATTGAGCCCTTCAATCTTGGCTTGAACTACCCGCACCCTCCCTGGTGAGCATTTTAAACCCCACAAGATGCCCCCCATGCCTCAAAGCAGCCCAAAGTTTATGATGTAATAAATGTGTGCCAAGTGCTGAAATAACCCACAAGCCACTGCACAAAGTGAGGGTACTTCACTGGATGTAGAACGCAAAAGGACACCTGTCCATATGCTATAAATCCGTATAATCAAAACCTAAAAAAACAAGAACTATTCAATTTCCAGACAAAAGCAATGGGTCACAAACTTTTGAAAACCTAAGATGTCCATCAATCTGATACAGTGAAAAGAGGCAAATATGTCTGTCTCAAGCTTTGCTACTTTAGCCCTCAGGTAGAGATCCACTCAATGTCACCCAACACTTTTCGGGCAAGAAAAAACATGACATCTCCTGATGAGACAAGATGTTTACATTATTTTGAAGGCATCCCTGATGCTTCACAATGGAATAGTCATATGACTGTGAAGCCTTAAACCTTAAATGAACATAATATTCACCAACTGTTAAACATGTGTAATCTTTGTTATACCAAAGTAGCATTGTCTGCAGTCATCTATACCAAGGCAGCACCTCATTGCATACAGGGTCGTGCTAAGGACTGCACAGGTCTTGTTGTTTTGTCGACAGCAATTACTCCCTCTGTTGCCCTTCCTGGCATATAGGGTCACCGCAACAAGTTGGTACGGGTTTCATGATCCCCAGCCCACACTCAATTTGCCGCTGAGTTTACAGATTCTCTCTTGTCACACGGGGGTCAGTGGCAAAGACCCATTCAGTGCACAGTCATCTCCCCACACCTTGCACCGGGAGTCCACTTGGCAAGGCTTACCACTGGACCTTGCTCCTTCCAACATGTTCCTCTCCCTCACAGGGCACATTGGTCTTGGCAAGCAGACAGGCATTGGTACTTCAGGCTCCAGAGCAGGTGGTCTTGGTTTCTCTTGGTAGTTTCCTTCACCCAGCAGGCAGACTTGGCCCCCAGTCCTGGTCGTCACAGTCTTGCAGAGCTTGCAGAGTCTGGCAGAGCTTCCCGTCCTCACAAGCCTACCTGGCTGCTAGGCAGATGACACATTTTTGAAGACTCAACCTCCCCTTCTTACAGTCCATTTCCAGAAACCAAAGGGCGGGCCCGTCCTTCGCCTGTCATTGACCGGAAGAGGCTGGGCCCCCCTCTAATGTCTCTTCCTCCCGCCTTGCTGTAATTTCTTCCGGAAGCTGTGAAAGGTACTGTGTGAGACCATCATCTATAATGGGGAAGAGAAAGATCAATGTGCAAAAGGGGGAAGGCGGGCCCAGCTCTCTCCTGTGCTCCATTACTAGCTATTTATCTTCTGTGATGGGGGCTATTGAATCTGAACTAGAACATGTAGAAGAAAGGATTGGGGCTGTCCAAAGCACTGTACAGCAGCCCCCTTTGGAACCTATTGGTCACATAAACACTATTTCAAGAACCGGACCCTTACTACTGATCCTGCCTTCGAGTACTATACAGTCGGGCAACGATATGCTCCCTCCCACAGATCTGAACATTTCTTCTACCCTATTAGTTATTCCACCCCTGGAAGGCTCTTGTTCTCAGGCCGATTCTCCTCCTTTGAAGAAGAGGAGAGCTGGGAAAAAGCCCAAAAATATAAAAAAAGGCCCTGGGCCCTAAAAAGAGATTACCCACCATCCCGGTTTTAAGTGACAAAGTCCCAGTTTCCTTGGTTTCCACCCCTGAATGTCTTCTGAGAAAGGATGCCCCTGAAGATTTTTCAAGTATTATAGACTTGACACTCAAATCCTTTTGTGCAACCTTAGAGGCGAAACTTATCACTCTGATTACTAGGAAGCTTGATTGCTTTTGTAATGATGTGACCAGTACTCTATCTAATTTCTTCAAGCTAGGATTAGTAAGTATGGGAATATCTCACAGCCAAGTACCGGCTTATTAAACTAAACCTCCTTCTACCTTGGTACCTCAAGGAGCAAGTAACCCCTCGCTTGAACTACAGGCCGTTTCTGGCCAAGGAATTTTAGCTGACGACCCTGCACAAGGGTTGACAAGGGAAGTTTATTCCTCTAGGTTGCATGATACGGGTCCAAATAAATTTACAATCCATGCAGATTCTTTACATCTACCCCCTGATTGCAATCCGTATGTGTTGGTTCTCTCGAATGTTTCCCCTTTGGAGAGTTCCAAACCAGAAGATACCCAATCCCTAATCAGGAAAGCTGGTCACTGGTTGAAATCCAACATTAAATCTAATTTTCATCATAATGACAAGATTCTTATGGCCCGCAGAGTGAGGAGGGTTGGATATTCAAAGAAAATGGAGGAGGAAGATTATGTTGTTTTAAATTTAGCAAATCCTCGTTCAGTGGACTATCTTTTGACCAACTCGGAACAATGTAATAAGTCATGTAATAGGATCCAAATACATCCCCTGTGTCAATTTTATGACCCCGCGCTCCTACCAAAATGCATCGTTACTAATTTAAGAACCCACAGACCTGACCCAGAAAGGTCCCAATTGCAGGTAAATGTACCCACTTGCAATCGGTTTTCAGCTCTTAATTATCTTGAGGAGAACGATTGACTGGCGGCTTTGGTCTACCCCTGTTCCTCTAACATGGAGAGATCAATAGCTGGGAATGTCTACAATGAATGCACTTGGGACACAGGAAAGCCTGTATTGGACTTGTTAACTCCTATAAATACTGGAGTTTTAACATCATGTCCTGGGTCTAGACCACAACTCTGCTTAGCTGGAATATAGCAGGGCTGTGGTCCAAAATTGACAATTCGGATTGGAGGTGCTTTTTTTTCTTCTTATGACATAATTTGTCTACAGGAGACCTGGTCTAAGGATACTTTCCTTCTGAACAGATTTACTTCTCTGTGCCAGCTGGCTATAATCTCCCAAATGGGGAGAGCACGTGCAGCCTTTTAGTTCTTGTTTCCTTACATCTACCTCTTTTAAATGTGTTTTTAATCTGGTCTTCCCCTCATTTCATGGTTGTTTTAGTTTCTATTAGCAGTCAAAAAGATATCCTGATTTAAATTTTTTATAATAATATCCCACGGGGCCTCCTATGGGACACTTGGAGGAGGTAACAGACTTCATAGATTCATCAAATGTCTTGCAGAATAGTGACCTAATTACCCTATGGGTGGGCAATTTCAACACTCCTCTGTGTAGCAAGGAACTCATGGAACTGTGTGCCTCCCCTGCTGAGGGCAGAGAGTCATTAATCCATTTCAATCATACAACTGAAGGAGATGCCCTAAACCTTTTTATTTGTAAGTTTGATTTGGTACATGTTACAAAGAAATTGGCTGTTGTCGCCCGTAGTATACCAACCTTCACAGGGAATCTGAAGGGGAGCATTATTGACTACATACTTATTGGCTCCTTTGATTATCATTTAATTCAAGAATTTAAGATCACGCCTCACTGTGCCAGTGACCTTAACCCCCATTAGCATTCATTTGGATTTAAAAATTAACCAGGTTCCTAAGAATAAAAGTCTGAGAGCTACTACTGTTTATAATCCAAACTGTGGTTTACGCTTAAAATGGGGCAAAATAAATCCTAACATTTTTAACCACGAAATTGTAAGAAGTAGGTCTGACTCTATTCATATGTGTTTGTCCCAGCAGCTAGATCCCGAATGTATAGTTAGTGAATTTGAATCCTTAAGTACTGATATCTCGCGAGCCTTGGTGGTGGACAGGCCCTTAAAGGGGCCAGTGGCCCACAGATGGTTTGACTCTGTGTGCTCATCTGCCCATAAAAACTTAAAGATGCTCTTAAAGCAGTTCTCCTCTCCCGCCAACTAGTTAAACTAGCTAGAGCCGATTACAAGGCCACCCTTGAAAAAAGGACATCAGAAATTAGGTCTAAGGCCTGGGATTATCTTTTGGCTGCCTCTGAGCTGAGGGACACTTCTAAATTCTGGAAGGTGATAAATCACTCTTACTTTTCAGATGATAATACTAAGGCCGATGATTGTCTTATTGTAGAGGACGTTTGGGTAACTGATTTTAGAAAAGTTTTTTGTCCAGGAAACAACGAGAACCTGTATACAGAAGATAATCCTACTGCATATTCTATTTTAGACCCCAATATTAAGGCCTTAGATATTACCTTTGATCTCCATAAGGGCCTAAGTGCCATCAACCGATCAAGGCAGGGAAAGGCTCCTGGCCCTGACGGGGTTCCCGCTGATCTTTTCAAATCTGAAATTGACCTTTGGGGTCCGTTAGTTACAAATGTATCGAACAGCGCGGTAAATAGTAACGTACCAATTTCATGGAAATTGGCTATTATTGTTCCCATCTTCAAAAAAGGAAACAGACAAGATCCTTCCTGTTACAGACCAATTTCTCTTATTGATTCGACGGCAAAGATTTTAGGAAGTGTGATCTTATCCCGGTTAGAAGATTGGGTGACTGAGGCCCAGATTTTATCTCCTATTCAATTTGGTTTTAGACCCGGTGTAGGCACAGTTGAGCAAGTTTTAAATCTCCATCTGACACTTAGTAAATACGTGACAGTCAAAAAAGAGTCCATTCATATGGCATTTATTGATCTAACTAGTGCCTTTGATATGGTTAATAGGTCGAAGTTATGGCAAATTCTGGGAGCTTTAGGCTGTGATACGTCACTTTTGGAGCTTATTAAACGCCTAAACACAGATTTAACGGTTTCAGTTCAGACTGGTTTATATGGCCAGAGAACTTCTCCCATTCCGTCAACGAGGGGCGTAAGACAGGGATGTATTTTAGCGCCCTTTCTTTTCTTGATATATATAAATGGGCTCTACAATTCGCTGGTAAAACATGCAAAGGATGTACCAAAGATGGGCCAGAGACCGCTTCCAGTTTTATTATATGCTGATGATGCTGTCTTAATTGCTCGTACCGCAAATGGTTTACAGGGACTTTTGGACCTATTTTACAATTTTATGTTGAACCTTGATCTGAAAGTAAACTACCCAAAGACTTTTGTTATGACATGTGGCCCACGTAATACAAAGTCTAAACAATTTATTATGGGAGGACATATTTTAAACAAGGGGAATAGTTTTTGTTATTTAGGTATGTATATGAGTTCTTCTCTGTCCTGGAAGACACACATTAACTTCAAGCTCCAACAGTTGACAAGGATTAACGAAGCGATTTTTCGCGTAACTAGTAAATTAGGCCACAGACCCCCTGCACAGACGACAACACTCTATAACTCCAAGTGTGTTGCAGCAGTCCTATACGGGGCAGGAGTTTGGGGCTACAACAAAATACCCTCTCTCCAAAGCGCCGAAAATAAATTCCTGCCTAGATTACTGATGGCACAACAATGTGCGGTACCCCTCATAAGACAATTTGTTAGAATCAAATCATAATGTGATCACTTTCCCACGAAAAAACATACTTATACAATGCATGCCTCAACACAAATTGAAGATATAATTACAATTCATAATAAAACAATTTAACCATTTATTTTAACCCGTTCGCCAAGTTTTTCAATTCAACCCAGTTTGTGACAATCAATTCATTATAGATCATCCGTCCTGTTATAGTAATTCATTAGAATTCAAGCCGAATTTAGGCCAACACGTGTTTCGTCTCGGGACAGTGTTTTCTCTCATCCCAAACGACTTCTTCAGGGCTGCAAAGATTTTGTAAACAAATTAAATTATACAAAAAACCTTTTTTCAAAGTCTAGAAAATTGTACAGCTACATAAACCAAAATGCTCCAACTTGAAGATTCAAAATTTCTCCCAAAGTTCCCAAAGAGAAATTACAAAAATAAAAATAGAAATAAAATAAGAAAAGAATAAAAATAAATATAAAAGTGGGATGAGAGAAAACACTGTCCCGAGACGAAACACGTGTTGGCTTAAATTCGGCTTGAATTCTAATGAATTACAATAACAGGACGGATGATCTATAATGAATTGATTGTCACAAACTGGGTTGAATTGAAAAACTTGATGAACGGGTTAAAATAAATGGTTAAATTGTTTTATTATGAATTGTAATTATATCTTCAATTTGTGTTGAGGCATGCATTGTATAAGTATGTTTTTTCGTGGGAAAGTGATCACTTTATGATTTGATTCTAACAAATTGTCTTATGAGGGGTACCGCACATTGTTGTGTTGTAGTTTGAGGTTCCGTTTGGAACCTTGTTGAGGGTTGGGTGATTACCCTCGTGTAGGCATCCTCTTTTTTTTAGATCATTGGTTTATTTTGTATCCTGAGCGCCTTGGTATTCCTAGTATTTCACCCCATTATTAAGTCTAGATTACTGATGGTTCCAAAATATATAGCAAACATCATCAGCCATGAGGAAAT
The DNA here is from genome assembly GCF_031143425.1 of Pleurodeles waltl. Taxonomy (NCBI): domain Eukaryota; kingdom Metazoa; phylum Chordata; class Amphibia; order Caudata; family Salamandridae; genus Pleurodeles; species Pleurodeles waltl. Next base: position 1,412,695,549 of record NC_090444.1, on the reverse strand, counting down.
CGGCCGGCGTTTTTTGGAGTACAGGATCTCCATTGCTCCTCTACTGCTCTGGATTAGATGCTGGCTGAACCCTGCGGCAAAACTTGTTCAAGACTGCATTTCTGATAACCTACAATTAGACAATTCAAATAGGATTCCCTGGCTTGTGTTTCTGCAAAACTCCTTTGAGAAGCTAGGGCTTAGGTACATGTTTGAGGAACCCCATTTGTTAACTGCAAATTCTAGGTCTGTTTTGAAGTTAACTTAGTCTGAGCACGTATCAGAGCTGAGATTTTATAGCTCCCTGAAACTGAAATCTTTCGATCCCTACACTCGGATTGTGACTGCTCCATGCCTTGAACCCTATTTGATATGGTTTTCAAGTTCTAGAATAACTTCTCTTTTAACACTTTTCAGATTTAATCTAATTCATTTTAAGGTAGCCTTTCCCGAACCATGTTTTTGGAAAAAGGATCTACCACCCTGCCCCTGTGATTCCAAATCAAATCAGAGTACCTCGCATTTTCTTCTTTTTTGCCTTCTATATGCTGCTCCCAGAAAGGCTTTTATTTTACCCATTTTATGTCATCTTAGACCTATCCACTACAAGGAAGCTCTATTATATTTCCAGAGACTGCCAGATATCCAAACTTGTCATCATGCACTAGATTTTGTTACAGTTTCTTTAAGTATTAGGAAAAGGTCTACTCTATTTTAATCTTTATATGTTTGTGAAAGTTTACTATTTTGAGATAACATCTGTATTTTTTGTGCTTTTGTGATTTTTAATTATGTTTTAGTATATTTATCTGCTATATGTCAAGGGGTTTTAGTTTGGATGCTTATATGATGTTCTTAGGAATTGTTTTATAGTTTTCATTTGTGTTTTCTATTATTTATAGATCTGTTATATGTGTTCTGGTTTGTACTTTTATGGCAATTGCCGAATAAAGTTATTCGACCGACCGACCACTGCTCTATCCCTGTACTGTACCTTTCCCAGGCACACATGCAATCAGTGCCAGAGCACCACTCCTTCGCTGTGAGCACTGTACATCTAACTGATGTAGGCCAAGGGTAAGTTAAGCACACAGCAGCAGAACTTTTGAAAAGGTGAGAAAGTCTGTAGGCCTCGCTTCAGTGGCGCAGGTTAAAAGGACCCATTCGCTCCTACTGATCACTACACAGTATCCTTCCACAACTACGCTTGTGCTGTTCAACACCTGGTAAAGGCAGTAGCCTTCTATAATTATGAGGATGATGCTTTGGCGCCCCTCTCAGTCCAACAAGACTGCAATCTCTGTGAAACAGGCCTATGCCATGGTGCACATGCATGATCCGTGTTTGCCTATGACAGTAAAAATCAGCGTTAGGAATACAGACACAAGTACAGTAGGGCACTCAGGGCAGGGTACACCTCCATTACCCGGCAGAGGAGTTTCTCCGTCCTAACAATAAGAGGTTAAATTAGAAACCTGCCTGTAGGTTTTAGTGACTCAAGTCTATCTCAACTGTAGACAAAGGCACTTGGAAGGATATTAGTATTTCTAGAAAAAACAAGATTTAAAAATAGTATAACAGATTGCCAGAGTTTTTCCAAATGCACTAGAACACGTACTGGGTGTGCAGTTTAAATAGAAATGGTAGTCTAGTGTACATACCAATAGCCTCACTCTGTAAGAGTGTCATTTTTAGTGGCATTAAAAGTTTACAGATTCACCAAAAGGACATGAGAACTGATGCAAAATACTGTCTCAGTTCCCTGGAGAGGTCATAAATGAAATGGAACAAAGGATTATTTGGGGGTTCATAGTGACTTATGGGGTTCTTTATATTATCATCTTACACATCACCATAACACGCTACTCGCTTGAATGTTATTTTGCACTGTTTCCCAAAACATTGTTCAAATGTAAGTTAGAAATTAATCTTTTGAGTGAGTGTTATGGAATTCCTAGGACACTTCTCTCATCTTGCAGGCTTGAATTGCTTATAGGGGGTGTGGAACAATGCTCATTCTCATCTGATCTCTTTCTGTATCGACATACAATGATATTTTACCTTAGGATGAATAACTATGCATAACGTGTTCAGAACTAAACATACTTCCCTTCAGATCCATAATACAGCATCTTAACCCAGAAAGATGTTTTCTCAGAATAGTCTTAGACCGCTTGTCTTAATGTCAGCCAGTTTTCCTGTTTTGAAGTCGACAATCATTCTTGGAAATATCCATCGAAATACTTTAAAGGTGATGTGTTTTCAATGTGCATTACCACACATGTGATAAGGTTACTAGCCTAGAAATCTATTTCTGCATCTTGGTGAAAAGCAGGTGCCTAACCAGCATCAATTATGAGGCAAACTCATTCCCTGGTTTAACCACTTGACCTTGGAAATGTGATGTGGTCACAGGGAAATTCTACCATTATGGCAGAATGTGCATGTGATCAGACAGACAAATGCAATCAGTGAATCTATGCCCTCAGGTGGAAATGGATTACCCTTCTCTACCTGTGTGGCTTGCAAATTCAAATTCAGTGGCCATGCATTAGGCCTCCACTTCTCACACTCAGGCTAATTCTAACTGCTTTCTTGGTTGGATCCTGATATTTATATTCACCTTCAAGCAGTTTGTAAACAACACCAGGCAGCAACAAAGAGTCACAGATTATATGCAGGCGTTTCAGTCTGAAAAGAGGCCAGACCAAAATTTCTTCCAGTGGCACAGGTTACTGTAGACTGTCAAGGGCAGAATCTGGGATCTCCTCTTGCCATTCCAGCAAACCTTCAATGTGGAGCAAGCAGCCTTTTAAGTTCATGAAGCGGGCCTCTCAGCTGTAGACACTATCTGCCTTTTAATTGTCCTTCACATTATAGAGCACTGCACTTTCATTCAATGGTTCTGTATCTAAAACTCTTTGTGAGTAGTGGTATAGCCATATTCTCAGAGTCAGGTTAGTGATTCTGTCAGATATACTCTACAGGAATCTTCTTATTTTTGCAACTATCTTCTGGGACAAACCCCTCCACTTCAGGAGAAACTGCCAGTGTCAAGGTATATTCCTGCTCCTCTTACTAATCCTAAAATGGAAATTATGCCCAGTAAGGTAATCTTCTTCATACTTTTTATCTACCATGGTCAGTTTGAGAAATTGGGTTATTGGTTGAGGGGGCTAAGTACCCATCTCAATTATTAACCACAATCCCTGTCAGGGTGAACTACTAATATCACTAAACAAACCTGAGTTCAACGACCTGGTAGCTATGACACAGAGCAGAAAAGACCAGAGCAGACAAGCTCAACATAGAGGGAATGTGTAAAGTATTTATGCGGTACTGAAATAGTAATAAAGATGAAATGCAAAACAATAAATATCCCAAAATAAAATAGAAAAATAGAGGAAAATGTTACAAGCAAAATGACACTAAAATGCCAAAAATCAAATAAGGGAAACTGGAGATAGGAATTTCTAATGTTTTAAGTGACAATAGCACCTAAAAGTTCAGTGCCTAAGATAGTCACGGTCCCAAAGGGGGCAGAAAGCCCACCAGAGACCAGGGAAGATTTTTGTTTTTAAAAGGTGGGTGGGTGTATGGCCATACCCCCACCCCCAAAAAATGGGGACAAAGTTGCTCTGCCCAACGGTGGGAAGATGGGGCAATAACCCCCGATCCACTCCCCAGGGGGGCAGAAAGCCTACTAGATGCCAGGGAATAAAAATAAATAAAAAAAAACAAGTGGGATGGTGGCTACCAAGTAGTATGCGGATGGTTAAGCCCCCACCCCAACTGAATGAATTAACAGTCTTTCACCTCCCCCGCACACTAAAACATGTATCACACAGCAAGCAAGAGAACATTTGAATATTTTGGAATTTGGTTTTACATTTGGGCCATGAGAGCTTGTCTAACTCTCAAAATCATCCCACTTGGAATGGTGAGGGCTACACTTTTTGGACTTTGGGACGCAGACATGAAGAAAAATCCACAAGACCTAGATATATCTGAAAACTAAACATCTGGGTGAGTCCAGGGTGATGTGCTTCATATGCACCCTACACCATTTTCTTACCCACAATGCCCTGCAAACCTCCAACTTTGCTGGAAATCACACATTTCTCCCACATTTTTGGGATGGAACCTTACGGAAACTGCAGGAATCCACAAAATTCCTACCACCCAGCATTGTCGCATCTACACAGATAAAAATTCTGCCACACTTGTCAACCTAAAAATATATTTTTTCAAACTGCCCTTTTGGACTCGCTTTGGTTCTCCCTCAATTTTGACATGTTTTTGGCTCTTCCCTGTCACAGGCACTTGGCCCACCTACACAAGTGAGGTATCATTTTTACCAGGCGACTGAGGGGAACGTTGGGTGGTAGGAAATTTGTCCAGGTGCAGTGATCCGACACAAAAATGTGGGAAAAATGTGATTTTTTAGCCACATTAGAGGTTTGCTGAGGATTCTGGGTAAGGAAACACTGGGGGATCCATGCAAGTCACACATCCCTGAACTCCCTTGGATGGCTAGTTTTTTAGAAATGTCTAGGTTTGGTAGGTTTCCCTATATGGCTGCTGAGCCCAGGACCAAAAATTCAGATGCCCCCCTGCAAAAACAAGTAGCTCTGTATTTGATCATTTTGATGTGTCCAAATAGTTTTTTGGGGCATTTCCTACCCCCACACAAAGGACTGCCATACCCCCTGTTGGGACCGTGGCAGACAGGCTTGAACTGAAAGGGGACCTTGTGCACTTCTAAGCCACTATTTGAAGTCTCCCCCACTTCAAAGGCACATTTGGGTATTTAAACAGGGCCTCTGCCCCTACCAACTCAGACACTTCCTGGAGAAGAGAACGTGAACCAGAATCTGCAACCTTCCCAGAAGAACTGCCTGGCTGCCCAAAGGACTCACCTGACTGCTTTCTGTGAAGGACTGCTGCCTTGCTGTTGCCTTGCTGCTCTCTGGCTGTGCTGAGAATTGCTCTCCAATGGCTTGGCTAGAACTTGCCTCCTGTTCCCGAAAGTCTCAGGACCAAAAAGACTTCATCTCTACAAGAAGGACTCCTTGTGTGGCGAAAATAAATATACAGCTGGCAGAAACGATGCGCAGCCTGCATCGTGGTGAAAAAAAAATTCACTGCATGCCGAACCGGAACAACCCAGCCCGACTTCGCAACGAGAAGATTGACGCAGCGCCAGCATAGCGACCGGAAATTTGACGCATGGCCCACTGGATCAATGCACAGCTGAGCCGGAACTACGCAGCCCGACTTCCAGAGAGGAATCGACGCAGTGCCTGCTGTGCAGTAGAAATTTCCACGCAACGCCCACCGGATCGATGCAGCCCCTGTGACTTCGTCCTGTCAACTCTGGAAATCCAAGCATCGTCCATGGGGCGTCCGAAAATCCCACAACCCGAAGAGGATCCAAGACCAAGCACCAGAAATCGACGCAAAGCCTTCCCTGCGTGAAAACTAAACATCACTGTTTTCCATGCATCCCCTCCTCTAAGGTTCTTTGCAGAGATTTTGAACACAAACCAGGTACTTTGTGGTTGAAAGAGACATTTATTGCTTTTAAGAGACTAAAGACACTCTATATATCATTTTTACAGTGATATTCCAAAATATCACTTACTGCATTTTAATCGTTTTGACCTGCATCTTATCAGATAAATATTATTTATTTTTCTGAACACTGTGTGATGTATTTTTGTGGTGCTATATTTTGTTATTGCATGATTTATTGCACAAGTACTTTACACATTGCCTTCTAAGTTAAGCTTGACTGCTCAGTGCCAAGCTACCAGAGGGTGGGCACAGGATAATTTGGATTGTGTGTGACTTACCCTGACTAGAGTGAGGGTCCTTGCTTGGACAGGAGGGGTAACCTGACTGCCAACCAAAGACCCAATTTCTAACATTGGTGATCAGAGGTGAGGATAGGACTTGTATTTGCGCAGTGACAAACAATAGCTACGTGTTCACTAGCTACCCACAGTTGAAGGTCAACTTGATTTTTTATCTTTTTCTGCAATTTCGTTTTCCACCTGACATTTTTTAACTACAATCCTCATTCAACATGTCTCTGGCTGGGTCTCAAGCAGGAGATGAAGATTTTAATTTGGCCATGCTGGAGATCTAAACAGCTAAAGGGGTTCTTCAGGGATATGGGCGTACCTACCCAGAAGGCCTCCAGAAAGGAGGAATTCCAAATGGCACTGAGGGCCTGGGCAGAACCCCATTCTGATGAGAATGTTGCGGAGGAGGGCCCCTCAGAGGATTTTTTGCCATTAGTGGAGGATGTTACCACTGTGATTGTGCCCCCTGCCAAACTGGGGAGCAGTGTCTCTGGTTAGGGCCTGACCGCAGATGAATGGAGAGAGGAAAGAGAATTACAATTGCAAATGGCAAGGTTAAAAATTGAAGCTCAACAGGAGGAGAGGAGGGCAGAAAGAGAAGCAAAAGCAGCTGAGAGAGCCTTGGCTGAAAAGAAACTTTTGTTGGCTCATGAACTGAGTCTCAAGGAGCTGGAGATCAAGGCAAGACAGTCTGAGTCCAGCAGTGATGGTGGCAGCATACGTGCAGGACCTGTTGGGGAGAGAAAGGTTCGTATACCCAAAAATGCGGTGCCAAGTTATGTGGTGGGAGATGACATTGATAAGTGGTTGGCTGCCTATGAAGTTGCACTGAGGGCTGATGGGACCTCTGAGGAGCAATGGGGGACGGCCTTGTGGTTTATGCACCAGCAGTAGGGAGGGATACACTCCTTACACTAGGTCCACATGATCAGAATGTCTATGCACCCATGAAAGCCGCTTTACTGGCCAAGTTTGGTCTGACTCCTGAAAAATACTGTCAGAGGTTTAGGGACAGCAACAAACTTTCCACACAAACTTGGGTAGAATGTTTTGATTTCTCCAATAAGGCACTGAATGGATGGGTGCGGGGCAGCAAAGTAAATAAATACAAAGGATTGTATGATTTGATTCTGAGCGAGCATATGCTCAGTATTAGTTGTACAGAGTTGCGCCAGCACTTAGTAGACAGTAAGCTGACTGATCCTAGAAAGCTTGCTGAGGAGGCGAACCTCTGGGTTAGCACCAGAGTGTACAAAAAGGTATCTGGGGGGAACACCCACAAAGGTGGTCAGGGTTCCCAACAGAAGAAAGAGGGCGGAGAAAAACTTAAAGATAAGGAACTCTCAAAAGCCCCCAAAACAATTCCCAAGGGGGGTTGGTAACCATTCCTCATCTAAATTTGGGAAGAAGCCATGGCACTTCGATAAGAAGATAGGGAAGTTCATCCCCAGATGCTTAGAGTGCTACCAGCAGGGACACTCTAAGGGCGACTCCCAGTGTTCCAAGAGAGCACAGCCCTCCACTGGAGGGCAGACACCTGGGTTGGCTAGTGTAGCGCTCGGGGGAGACAGTTCCAGTTAGCTTTTGGGGGCAGATATAGGTGTCCCTAGTATCCCTGGGAGATAAGGAGATGGTGCCAAAAGCCCACATGCCTGCCAATACTTCCAAGTATAGGCAGTGGGTCACCATTGATGGGCAAAGGGTGGAGGCTCTGCTTGACACAGGAGCCAGTATGACTACTGTCAAGAGTCAGCTGGTGTCAGCAGAGCAGATAGTCCCTAATACACTCCACCAGATCATAGTCGCTGACAATCGCGAGAGTCACCTATCAGTGGCTCTGGTTCTCTTTGACTGAGGGGGTCTCTGGTACTCTAAAGGTAACTGTGAGTCCTGCCATGCCTGTAGATTGTCTGTTAGGCAGTGATCTTGAGCATACTGCCTGGAAAGAGGTAGAGCTCAGATCCCAGCTGGAGACGTTAGGTATGCCTGAGTGGGTCTGCATGACCACAAGGTCCATGGGTGCCCGGAAAGGGGTTCAAGGGCGTCTGGAGCCTGGAACAATGGACCAGACAGCTCCACAGAGGTAGGGCAAGAGACGCGGGAACCCCGCCTCAGATATTCCCACGGTGGTGGACGGCGTCCTAGAGGAGGACGCCCCTGAGCCAACCAGAGAGGATATTGCTGACCTGGGCAACCTGCCTGAACTTGCTGGCTGGCAAATAGAGGGTGGGCCAACCAGGGAAGAATTCTGAAAGGTGCAGAAAGAATGCCCCACCCTTGAGGGTCTGAGGAAACAGGCCGCAGCCCAAGCAGCTGGTGAAGCCTCTGGCATTCACTATATCTACTGGGAGAATTATCTCCTTTACAGTGAGCCTAAGGCTCCGACCATTGGGTCAGAACGTGTGCCCATGGTCCCCAGTATTACCGGGCATTCCTACTGGGTCTGGCTCACAACATCCCCCTTTCAGGACATTTGGGCCAAGACAATACCTTTGCCAGGCTTGTCACACACTTCCATTGGCCTAGAATGCGGGTAGCCTCAGATAGTTTCTGCAGGGCCTGCCCCACCTGCCAGGCTAGTGGGAAGACAGGGAAAAGGCTTAAGGCCCCCCTGATCCCACTCCCCATTGTTGGCACCCACTTTGAAAGGGTGGGCATCAACGTTGTTGGTCCCTTGGACCCCAAAACTGCCTTGGGCAACAGGTTTATCCTGGTTTTGGTAGACCATGCCACCCGCTATCCAAAGGCAATCCCTCTGACAACAGTGATTGCACCAGTGGTGACCAGAGCCCTGATGGGAATATTTACCCATGTGGGGTTCCCTAAGGAAGTTGTGTCTGACAGAGGCACAAACTTCAAGTCTGCGTACATGAAGTCCATGTGGGAGGAGTGTGGGGTAAGCTACCGGTTTACCACCCCTTACCATCCTCAATCCAATGGGCTTGTTGAGAGATTCCACAAGACCGTCAAAGGCATGATCACTGGCATACCTGAAGCTATGAGGCGTGAGTGGGACGTCCTCTTGCCATGCCTTCTCTTTGCTTATAGGGAGGTGCTCCAGAAAGGGGTGGGGTTCAGCCCCTTTGAGCTTCTCTATGGTCACCCTGTCAGGGGACCACTAAGCATAGTGAAAGAGGGCTGGGAGAAAGCTCCCAAGACACCTCCCCAGGATGTGGTCAACTACATGCTGGCCTTCCGCAACCAAACCCAACACTTCTGGAAGCAGGCCAAAGTAACCTTGAGCCCAGTCAAGAGGTGATGAAGGAGTGGTATGACCGGAAGGCCACTCAGGTCGAATTTTCATCTGGAGAGAAGGTTTAGGTGATGGAGCCAGTAGAGCCCAGAGCTTTCCACGACCGCTGGACTGGCCCATTTGAGATCAAGGAGCGGAAGGGGGAGGCCACTTACCTAGTGGACCTCAAGACCCCTAGACACCCCCTAAGGGTTCTCCACCACAACCGACTCAAGCCTCATTTTGAGAGGTCTGAGGTCAGTATGCTCCTTGTGACAGATGAGGGCATGGAAGAGGAGAGTGAACCTCTCCCCGACTTCCTCTCTGCCAAAGAAGATGATGGGTCAGTGGAGGATGTCAATCTCTCTGACTCCCTGACTCTAGATCAGAGAGGAGACTGCTACAAGTTGTTGGAGCAGTTCTCTTCCCTGTTGTCCCTTACTCCTGGACTCACCCACTTGTGTGTTCACGATATTGCCACGGGAGACAGTCCCACTGTAAAGAACAAAATGTACAGGTTGTCAGATAAGGTGAAGGCCAGAATCAAGGAGGAAGTTGCCAAGATGCTGGCCCTAGGGGTTTTTGAGAAGTCTAGCAGTCCCAGGGCCATCCCTGTGATGCTGGTACCCAAGGCTGCTGCACCCGGTGCCAAGCCAGAGCTCCGGTTTGTTGTGGACTACTGGGGTCTCAACTCAGTCACACAGACTGACGCTCACCTCATCCCCCGAGCTGATGAGCTCGTAGACAGACTAGGCGCTGCCAAATTCCTCAGTACGTTTGATCTCACATCAGGGTACTGGCAGATCACCTTGACTGACGGGCTATAGAGAAATCTGCATTTTCCACACCTGTGGGCCATTACCAATTCTGGGTGATGCCCTTTGGGTTGAAAAATGCCCCCGCTACCTTTCAACGGTTGGTCAACGGGGTCCTAGCTGGCAAGGATGCCTTCTGCGCAGCCTACCTAGACGACATAGCGGTCTATAGTTCCAGCTGGGAGGAACACCTGCTCCACCTCAAGGAGGTGCTTCAGGCTCTGCAACAGGCAGGCCTGACCAATAAGGCTAGTAAGTGACAGATTGGGCAGGGTTCCTTGGTGTACTTAGGACACCTAGTAGGTGGTGGCCAGGTGCAGCCGCTCCAAGCCAAGATTGAAACTATCAAGGCCTGGCAACCACCTAGGACACAGACAGAGGTGACAGCCTTCTTAGGCCTCACCAGATACTACGGTGGGTTTGTCAAGGGCTATGGATCCATTGTGACACCCTTGACAGAACTTACTTCCAAAAAGCAACCTAGGTTGGTGCATTGGACAGAGGCTTGTCAGAAAGCCTTTGACTCCCTGAAGGAAGTCATGTGCACAGCCCTGTGCTCAAGGCCCCCAACTACTCCCAGGAATTTATTGTGCAGACAGATGCTTCAGAGCATGGCATAGGGGCTGTTCTAGGACATCTAAATGAGGAGGGCCTAGACCAACCAGTAGTCTTTATTAGCAGAAGACTATTACCACGGGAACAGACGTGGAGTGCTATTAAGAGAGAAGCATTTGCTGTGGTCTGGGCACTGAAGAAGCTGAGACCATGCCTGTTTGGGACTGCCTTCCGGGTTCAGACAGACCACAGGCCCCTCAGATGGCTCATGCAGATGAGGGGTGAGAATCTTAAACTCTTGAGGTGGTCCATTTCCCTACAAGGGATGGACTTTACGGTGGAGGATCACCCGGGGATGGACCACGTCAACGCTGATAGTCTCTCCAGATACTTCCGCCTTAGGGATGAGAGCTCCCAGGAGGTTGGGTAGCTCTCCCCACTTTCAGCTGGGGGGGACACATGTTAGACCTGACTGCCTTGGGGTAGTCACCCCAAACTTTTTCCCTGCATCCCTCCACTTTTTGGATACTGCTGGTTTTAAGACTCTGCACACTTTACCACTGCTAACCAGTGCTAAAGTGCATATGCTCTCACCCTTTAAACATGATAACATTGGATCATACCCAATTGGATTATTTAATTTACTTATAAGTCCCTAGTAAAGTGCACTATATGTGCCCAGGGCCTGTAGATTAAATACTACTAGTGAGCCTGCAGCACTGATTGTGCCACTTATCTAAGTAGCTCTTTAACCATGTCTCAGGCCTGCCATTGCAAGGCCTGTGTGTGCAGTTTCACTGCCAATTCGACTTGGCATTTAAAAGTACTTGCCAAGCCTAAAACTTCCCTTTTTCTACATCTAAGTCACCCCTAAGGTATGCCCTAGGTAACCCATAGGACAGGTTGCTGTGTAGGCAAAAGGCAGGACATGTACATGTCCTGGTAGTGTAAAACTCCTAAATTCATTTTTACACTGCTGCCAGGCCTGCTCCTTTCATAGGTTAACATTAGGGCTCCCCTCATATACTGTTTGAGTGGTAGCTGCTGATCTGAAAGGAGTATTAAGGTCATATTTAGTATGGCCAGAATGGTGATACAAAATCCTGCTGACTGGTGAAGTAGGATTTAATATTACTATTTTACAAATGCCACTTTTAGAAAGTGAGCACTTCTCTGCACTTAAATCCTTCTGTGCCTTACAATCCATGTCTGGCTGGGTTCGGTTGACAGCTCCCTTGTGCATTCACTCAGGCACACCCCAAACAGAGGATACTCAGCCTCACTTGCATACATCTGCATTTTGAATGGGTCTTCCTGGGCTGGGAGGGTGGAGGGCATGACACTTACATGTCAAAGGACAGTAGCCTACCCTCACACAAAGGACTGCCACACCCCCTACTGGGACCCTGGCAGACAGGACTGAACTGAAAGGGGACCTTGTGCACTTCTAAGCCACTCTTTGAAGTCTCCCCCACTTCAAAGGCACATTTGGGTATTTAAACAGGGCCTCTGCCCCTACCAACTCAGACACTTCCTGGAGAAGAGAACCTGAACCAGAATCTGCAACCTGTCAAGAAGAACTGCCTGGCTACCCAAAGGACTCACCTGACTGCTTTCTGTGAAGGACTGCAGCCTTGCTGTTGCCCTGCTGCCTTGCTGCTCTCTGGCTGTGCTGAGAATTGCTCTCCAAGGGCTTGGCTAGAGCTTGCCTCCTGTTCCCTGAAGTCTCAGGACCAAAAAGACTTCATCTCTACAAGAAGGACTCCGTGTGCAGCCAAAATTGACACGCAGCCTGCCAGATACAACGCACAGCCTGCATTGCGGCGAAAAATTCAGCGCACGCCGAACCGGAATGACGCAGCCCTACTTTGCAACAAGAAGATAGATGCAGCGCCAGCGTAGCGACCGAAAATTCGATGCACAGCCCACTGGATCGATGCACAGCTGAGCCGGAATGACGCAGCCCAACTTCCAGAGAGGAATAGACGCAGCGTCTGCTGTGTGGTAGAAATTTCCAGTCAATGCCCACCGGATCGACACAGCCCCTGTGACTTCGTCCTGTCAGAGCTGGAGATCCACGCATCGTCCCCAGGGCATCTGAACACCCTGCAACCCAACGAGGATCCAAGACCGAGCGCCGAAAATCGACGCAAAGCCTTCCCGGCGTGAAAACTAAATGATGCATCGCCATGTGCGGCCCAAGAAATTGACGCACACCTCCCTGTTTTCCATGCATCCACTCCTCTGTAGTTCTTTGCAGAGATTTTGAACGCAAACCAGGTACTTTGTGCTTGAAAGAGACATTTAATGCGTTTAAGAGGCTAAAGACACTTTATATCATTTTCACAGTGATATTCCAAAACATAATTATAGCATTTTAATCGTTTTGACCTGCATCTTATCAGATAAATATTATATATTTTTCTAAACAATGTGTGGTGTATTTTTGTGGTGCTGTACTGTGTTATTGCATGATTTGTTGCACAAATACTTTACACATTGCCTTCTAAGTTAAGCCTGACTGCTAAGTGCCAAGCTACCAGAGGGTGGGCACAGGATAATTTGGATTGTGTGTGACTTACCTTGACTAGAGTGAGGGTCCTTGCTTGGACAGGGGGTAACCTGACTGCCAACCAAAGACCCCATTTCTAACAATCCCCGCAACCAGAAGAGTCCAGCAGACGTAACAGTATATTGCTTTAAAAAAATTGTCATAGTTAGAAAAAGTTATAGAAGAGAATGTGGACAGAAATGGCTCTTAAATGGCTCTTTTTTCACCTCAATTTCATTATTTTTATATTTTAGCTGTTAATTTCTGTAGGAAGACCTTGAAGGATCTACATAAATGACCCCTTCTGAATTTAATATTTTGTCTACTTTTCAGAAATGTTTAACTGTCCAGGATCCAGCATTGGTTTCACACCCAATTTCGCACTAACTGGGAGGAGGCTGAAAGCACCAAAAATAGTAAAAATTGGGTATTTCCCAGTAAAATGCCAAAATTGTTTTTAAAAATGTGGTTTTCTGATGCAAGTCTGCCTGTTCCTGACAGCTGGGAAGATGGTGATTGTAGCACCAAAAAACATTTGTTAATGTCATTTTCAGGAACCAAAAAACACAATCTATCTTCTGCAGCCCCTTTTCCCTTTTTTTTTGCAAAAAAAAACGAAATTTTCGCTGTATTTTGGCTAATTTCTTGGTCTCCACCAGGGAACCCACAAACTGTCGGTACCTCTAGAATCCCTAAGATGTTGGAAAAAAAGAACACACATTTGATGTGGGTAGCTTATGTGGACAAAACATTGTGAGAGCCTAAGTGTAAACTGCCCCAAATAACCAAAAAAAGGCCTGGCACCTGGGGGGGAAGAGGGCTGGCAGTGAAGGGGTTAAAATATGGTCTTTAAGCCTGTCAAAAGGGTTTTTGACAGATTGAACTTGCAGTAGAACCCTGCACAGACAGGTTACTAGTGGCAGACCTGCAATCATGTTCACATTGTGACAGTAGTGGATGGCACAATGTGTGCTGCAGTCTGCTGGTGACATATAACTTACAGGCCTTTGGTACCCCTAAGTACCATGTACTAGGGACTTATAGGTATATTAAATATGCCAATTAGGACAGTTTACCAATTTTACCATGTTAAAAGGAGCCACACACTATAGTATACAAAAAAGTGATGGATGAAATGCTTGAATTAATCTCACCCACTGTAATAACTCATAGCCACATCCAGGTCTATTGCTATTTTTCACACCATGCCAAGTCAGCTTGGACCCAGACATATGCAAATCAGTCTTGACCCTGCTCCAATGGGAACAGTGCAGCCTGAACTGGCAGGCCTCAACCTTCCTGAACCAAAACACATGCCAACCAGGACCAGTTGTGCCCTAGCTATGGCTCATCAGCAAGGTATAACTTGCTTTCAGTGATACATTGTGCACGGGAGACACATCTGGGCATACTGATCCCACTTAGGGAGACACAGGGTATACAAAAAAATGATGGATGGAATATTTGAATTATTCTCAGCATCTGGTACTTTATCAGGGTCACATCACAGTCCATCATTATTTTGCACAAATTGTACACCAATAGGCCCTATTTGCCTTCTGTTGCTACAGCAGACCAGATGAACAGTTTTCCTTTACATAAAATGTGTCAGTGAAACCCAGCAGAATACACTGTCTGAATAGTTGCCTGCGGTTTATGCCCTTTGCTCTCTGCCACACAGCTGATATTGGTGTAAAATAGGTAGTGCGATGAATTGATCACAATACCAATTCAAATGCTCCAGAACACACCCATTATTAAGTGTAGCCCAATAAGGATGAAAGAACTGAGCCACGAGTCCGTGGCATCAGTTTACTGCATAAAATAAATCCATTCATTTGGACACACTGCATCAAAACTGAAATAATACCCCTTCAACTTTCCATATGTCCTAATAAGCAGACATGTATTTGCTTTAGTTACTATTATGCTATTTTATTAATTTTGCTTTTATTGTACGGTTCAACTATGTAACTCTTGAGATGCCGTCAAGGTCAGAGGCCATGTTACATAATTTCCTGGGAAGGCAAGAAGCCATACAATGCCATTCCCTGTAAGGCCATTTGCGGTCAAAAGGCACATGACGTCGCTTCCTCTACCCTAGTGTTTTGGTCAATCAGTTTCTATGTATTTATCTCTGGAACACATATATCATTCAACATTTTTTAAATGTAATAATACATTAGTATGGCGGCATGATTATTGGAGGCATTTTGAATACGAAATGAAGCAGTTGTACGCATCTCGAGAGATATTCACTCACTGATAATTTTGCGATCTTTGTGCCTAAAAGATTGTATTTTTTACACAGGAGGCTTTGCTTTTTTACCAGCGGTGGCTTCTCCGCAATGGCAGCTGAAAACGAAAACAATATTTTGTTTTGTTTTTCAGAGGCTGGCTCATCTGAGCCAATGTGTGAAGGGTAGGGTGGGGCTAGGCCATCGGAAGAGGGAGGCGACGGGGAATGTAGTATGTGTAATTAAGTGTACATATCAGTTTGGCTGGCCGTCTTAAGCCATCCAAACTGACATGCACACTTAGGTTTCTCCAACCCGACTGTGTTACAAAGCCAGGTTGGAGAAACAGCACAGACTCCAACTCAGTGTCTGAGCGGCAGGGCAAGCCGCCCAGACCAATCCTGGCACTGCTCTCAAGCCAACTATAGCATGAGCAGCAGCACCAGGGTTGCATGGGGGAGCCTGTGATGGTGTCCCAGAGACTGCCGGGACACCATAAGAAGAGAAACGCAAGGCTGCCGGCAGCGTCGGGAAATGTAAGTGTATTCAAGATTTGCAGCGGCCTCTCCTGTTTTTCACACGTATTGATATGAAGGCATACATCAGGGCACATTTTAAGGTGGTACTACCCTGCGTGTCAAAATAATGTGAATTTCTAAAATATGAGTTTACGTTTTGTTCAATGTGCTGTCTTTACTCTTTAATGGTTTCTTGTAGGTGCAGTTTCAGGACACAAACCACACTATTCAGGCACGAAGAAATTATTGGCAATTGGCAGATGCTTTCTTGCAGATTTGCACGCCAGATTTCCCTATTCAGGTAATTTGATCCATTAATCCTTGTCATATGTTTTGTACTACTACCCTAAGCTATGGTTTTAATAAACGTTTCTCAATTGAATTATTAGACTCCTTATTTTTACTTTTCAGGTTGGCTCCCCGTTTCAGCTCTATGTTGAAAGCAATGAAAACGTGGAAGTAATAAACTACGTGGTATGTACTATTAGGAGATCATAGAGACATAGAAAGTTTACTGTCAGCCCTAGTGTGTAACACACATGACGTGATGTATAAACTCGCAAGGTACTAATGTATTTACTAGATTGTCAAGATTGTATTTGAAGCCCCTCAAAGATGAGCATCCAATGGATAGGATACCCGAGGCTGTAATTGTGTGTGACCTGGTAATTCTAATCTGGTCTGTAGTATGAGTTACAAGGCTAATTGAAATTACAAAAGTTGCAGGAACACCACTGATCTATTTTGTTGTACCCACAATTAGTGGCTGCTGAATGCTGGGGAAATCCATGGAGAATTAAAAACTAACCAGATGAATCAGGCCTGGAATGAGCAATTCCTATAGTAGTTCCTCACTTCCAAGTGTGCCATCAAGGTCCCGCTTCTAGTTTCACTCAGAATTAAGTGTAGAAAGGGTTTTCCAATGTGTTTTCATTTTTGAGGCTTCATGTACTGTCAGCCTTAGTTTTAGTTGTTTGTTGTCGATGGTTATGAGCAACACAATAAATACAGGGGGCTTTCGGTCAACCCCTGGTTCAAGTATGGAGGGCTTTCCTGTCTCTCTCATATTCCTGCTTCTGATTCAGTGGCTTTCATTTAATTATTTTCTGTTGTTTGTTCTAGTGAGGAACATGTTGGTCTCATTGTGTATTAAACTGGATCACATGTATCCTTCCTTGGCGGATGTCAGACCTTGCACTTCAGTGCACAGGAGGAACAATGTTTTCTTCCCTTCTATCTCTGACTGCATCCCCTACCTCTCTCAACGTTCCTCACTTTCATAAAAACTACCCCAGCACCCACTTGTTCCCAAGTCTCCATTCAGTGTGAACACCACCTGTCGCTATTTTGGGAGATGGCCACCTTGAAATGTTTTTTGGCCACCTATACATGCACCATGGGCATCTTGGAAGGAATTTTAATATGCTCCAAAAAAATTCACTGAAAAGTGGTTGCCGCAGATGTATGCACATTGGCCATCAGTGGGGATCATCTAGGTGGGTTTATCTAGTTGGTATCATCTAGGATAGCTAAATCAGTGACTTTGCCCTCATCTCGCTGCCTACCTGCTTGGCCCAATGTGTAGTAATGAGAAATTCCTTCATTACTTGCTTTATACAGGCAATTAGTCTTGGCAGATCTTACTCTGTGCTGGCAGTACGGCTCACCCCCCACTGTTCACCCATCTGAGTCTGAGCATCACAGTTTACACACTGCTGCTCTCGATCCCACAGTGACCTTTGTCAGTATAATGTCATGTCACAGGAGTATTCTGTAGACAACTTAGAGAAATCTAAACATTGGTAGAACATTTAATTATTAATACGGACAGTTATGCTTTGCTGCTCTGGCTCACAATTCTTTGTGTTCTTCACCAATTAAGTAAGTATAGAAAGAGTATGAATTGACAAAGCCAATAGATCCCACCTGTGCCACCTATTCGTTTTGCCAATGCTTTACTCTTTTCAATGACCACCTTGTATTGTTTTTCTGAAATGTACCTCTCTGAATTTTTGATCTTAAGCTACAAAGGATAAGAACGCCTAAGAAGACTAAAGGCTAGCTAAATAATTAAAAGATGTCTACGGTAGATGTATGCACACGTGCACCACTTATCTAGAAAACAACCGTTGCAAAAAATTGTAGATTTGACAGGCGAGACATATTAGCGTTGCCAGTGATTGTTGTTGTCCATTTCACTAACATTTGTACTACAGTTAACTGAATTTCTCTTCTTGCCTGTTACCTGTAATAAGCATCATTCCACAGGCCAAGGTATTTAGTGCAGTACTACTGTACTGGCTAATCACCAACGCCTCAAGGTGTGGTGTTACCTCCTCATTCTGAGTTCTGTATCTCGGAATGAGTGAGGACACAGTATTACCGCATGTTTTCCCGCATTCTGTGATGAGAATTTCAGAATGTGAGGTATTTTCCTGCACAAATTCCACCTGGTTCCACCTCACTAAGTTTGTGCAGAGAGAAGAGCACAGAATTATCCCCGAAGCAAGTACCAATTTGTATCAAGATGCTCCTGGACTGGAATTACTAGCCCCTTTGTAATGATGGCCAACATGCAAAGATTTCATAGAAACATGTTATGTGCAGGTTTTATGCCCTGTGGTATTCCCTTTCTGACCATCCCAGCATGGCCACCTGTAAAACATGTCAGCTGTGGAGACAGGTAACATGGCCCACAATGAGTGGAGTAGGATTGAGGGGACGGCAAAAGTGGCACCAGAAAACATAACACTTACCATATCTGAGGGACAGAGTGATCATAGGGACAATATGGCAGCACTGAAAACAATGAACTAAGTCGATATCTTCGGGGACAGGCAGGAGATGAACTCTGCAAACCAACAGTGCTGAAATCAATAATGTGGGTCTGGCCGAAAACCAACACAGGAGACAGCACCGCCAGGGAGAATTATATGCTTGTGAATGCCAAGAAACTGGATGTAAATGGGCGGTTTTGCAATAAGGAAAAACAAAGAAAAGAATCAGGAAGATATAAGGGAGAATGTTGCAAGATTTACGACGTGTGATTTATTTATAGTGAAAAGTGACAGGGAACTGAAACCAGATTTTAAACTTCCGGGATTGATAGCTTAATTCAATAAAAAGAAAATTATAATGTGAGTGAAACTTCAGGGTTTCTTGTTCAAAGACGACTCTACCATTTACCCTTGACAGATAGCATCTAACAAAACTACTGGATAACGTAATCTTCTGAATGAGAAAACTGTGCCATATGTCTAAAATTAGTTATGGCTGTAATTGATGGGGTTTAGGGACTGAGAAATTTCTCCTACATAGTTCTTGAGAGCCTGTATTCCTGACACGAATTCGCTACAGCAAGGTGTAACTTCTTTACCTCTGCTACATTACACATGACAATCATGCGGTCCGCAGGAGGTACTCTTGTGACATGGGTGAGCACTAGAGTGGAGTTCTGAGATTCTATATGAGAACACCATGTGCACCCTATTTATCAAGCATTGCTAACCTGGTTGTCGAAGTAATGACAGTGGTGACAGCAATATCATTTATGGTGGAATTGCAAGCATTTTACCAGTTCATGTTGGGCAGAGTCATCTACTGGCCTCTTCTCAGTTGTTCAAAGAGGTCTACCATTCCCCTGCAAATGGGACTTTCCGGTTATTGTCAGGTGGCACATGGCTGTTGATAATGTTTACGTATAGGGTGTGTAAAGGGTGCATGTTACAAGTGTGTATGACACAGGGGGCCGAAGTCACACTGGAGTACATTTGTACTGGCTGCATTCAAGGGTTGCTTAAGAAGGCGGGTGGATGGAGAGTTGCCGGTGCCCCTCAAGTTATTCCAGGGATAATTTGTAGTGGGCCAGACTAAGGAGTGTTAATGAGCAAAGATAAGTAGTTCCTTTGAAAATAAGAAGTTTCTTCCTGTCTTTTCTTGGCCGTTTGTTATCTTGAAGGTCTGTTCCTCCCCCCATGGTTAACAGGTAGTTTACCTGGGGTACCCTATCTTTTCTGTGCACCCTTTCTTTGGGATGTATAATGCCTGAGGGCTCCATGCTTCACACCAGTTTCCTGCTTATACTTATTAAAAAAGACCTTGGCTGAACAAGTCTGAGTCGATTAGTCAAAATAGCAGAGCTGCCCAAAATTGTAAAATTGAAATACACAACTCCTGTCTGTCATTTAGTATAAATTGGGGCAGAGACTTCAGCAAGAGTGCCAAGATCTCTCTTCCAGGAATACATGGTCACCACACCAGTGCAGATGAACATTTCTCCAATCTTCAGAGATGGGGTATCCACTGCCAACTCTCCTGGGAACTAAATGATCTGTGAACATCTATCAAGACTCTGGTAACATCTATCAAGACTGCAAAAAGGGGCTGCCTGGACATTTCTAGCTCTCTCCCTTGAAAACAAAATGATCAGGATGGACAAATGAGATGTGCTTGCATGAAGGAGATGCTACCGAAAAGAAGAGGGGCCAAGAAGGACCTGAGATGGGCCAAAACTAAGAAATCTTCTGTGCATCGTAAACAGATCTGAATTGCTCTACAAGGATAAGGTCCTAAAGTTTCTAAAGTGTTGCCACAGCTTGACTAGGTCTCAACTTGAACTCTTCTTACAGCAGTAATCCGCCAGTCTGCACACCACCTGGTTTCTTGCTTGTTCTATGTTGACCAAGGTAGGGGCGACCCTTTCCAGTAGCCACAGTGCTGCTGATAATAAAACACCAAGCTGGCTGTAACCTCCAGAAGGAGTACTAGAGAAAAGAAAACAGCAGGAAAAAACCTTTAATCAAAGAACTCCTGAAAAATAAGAGAAGAAAAAATATTGAGGGATAAAAAGGACAAAAAGGACTGGAACAGAAACTGATGTCAGGAAAAAAGGTAAAATCCAAATCACGGGATACAGGAGTGAGGAGCACATCCGGAACAGAAGTGTTTGCAACGCAAGGAGCAGAAGACAAACTGTGCTTATATACAGACAAAACAGGAAGTAATGAAGACACCATCTTGGATTGGGAAGAGCCACATAAAGGTAAATTGAAAAATAACCATAGTATAAGATAGGAAGCAAAGCATGCAGGGAAAGAATACAGACTTCAGGAAAAGAGAAAATATGTCCGAAGAAGAAACAAAAAGAAAAAAGGGAAAAAAGAAGAGAAGAAAAACAGCAATAAACAGGTAAGAAAAATGAAAGGGGCAAAAAGTGGATGCAGCGAGAACCTGAGCCAAAAGAAAAGGACTCAGGTTGCGCTGTAGACTGTAGACATGCGCTGTACTCAGCATGGCAGAAACCTCACCATCATCGTGGACAGCAAACTCACCATGTGGTCCCAAGTCAATGCAGTGTCATTGTTCTGTTTCTTCATCCTGTGCATGCTAGGCAAGATTTTCAAGTGGCTCCCCCAAAGTGCAAGACGCATCATCACCCAAGCTGGACTACAGAAATTTCATCTATGTGTGAATCAAGGCCTACCTCATTCAAAGACTACAGACCATTCAGAATGCTGCAGCTAGACTCATCTTTGATCTCCCACATCACACCCACACCTCCCTGCACCTCAGGAAACTCCACTGGCTCCCGGTCAAGAAAAGATGCCAGATCAAGCTCCTCAACCATGCATTCAAGGCCCTGCCCAACACTGGACCCATCTGTATCAGCCACCACCTGAGATTCCACACACTCTCCAGACACCTCTTCTGCACCTCCCTCACGCTGGCCCATACCCTCTACGTCAGATGCAGCAGAGCAGGTAGATGCTCCTTCTCACTTGCAGCCAGAGCTTTGAATGTCCTCCTCCTGCACCTCAGCACCTGGCCCACTTTTGAGGAGTCACAAAGGGCACTGAAGATCTGGCTGTTTGACTGAGACCCTAGACACTGGACCCTGCCAGAGCCTGGGTACCCTCACGAATGACACGTGGTGCCCTACAAGTGACTAATAGATTGATTGCCCATATACACTAAGGGAACACAAAGAGGAAGGAGCAAAATCCTAGGGGAAAGGGAAGGACAGTAAAAGTGAGCCATCAAAACTGTACTCTTGGTCTAGGTGGTCAACATTCATAGACCTCCTAGACCACCCTACGTATTTTCAGGATGAGCCTAAAAGTACTTGGGGACTAAGGTACATTAAATATTTTTCGTTTTACAAAGTTGTGCACAGAAGCATAACGATTGTAAATGCCTGTTATATTTTTAAATTGCTGATTCTGAACCAATTGTTTACAATACAATATATTATGTGTATATGTGATTTAAGTAAATTATTTTATTATTAGTTTCATTATTTTAAATAGTATTATAATCTTGAATTATAACTCGCTGAATAAGCCTTTTACTTATTGACTTTGGTACCATGAAGGTCAAGTGGAAAGGGGTTTACTTGATGTTCAGTCTTATGTCCAATATTAAGGTTCAGCCTCAGGATGCCATTGATAAGTGGCTCTGACTGATACAGTGTTAGCCCAATAACCCTTATCTACCTAAAATAGTTCACAGTTTCTCCAGTCTCTATAATTCAGCCTAGACAAACTACTTGGGGGCAGATTTTCTAATTTTTCACACAACATAATGCAGCAAGGCAACTTGCTGAACTGCATTGTCTGAACGAGAGAGAGCAGAAATGCTCCCTGTCTAATAAGCTCTGCATATACCTGCTGTCTTCTAGTGCTGATGCACTGTTTGCTGCCTAGCGCCAACACAGGCACCGTGGCACTATGGTGCAAGAGTGCCTAATTTACAATCAGGTTTTTTTTAATGCAGGAATGGCCCCTTTACTGTACAAAAACAACCCTTGGAGGCATTTTCCTCTTTGTATGTGTGCTGCAGAAACCAACACACGTGGAAAAAATAAATAATAAGCATAAATAAAGATATTTCTCAGCTTTGTCTCACTGGAGAAGAGAAGCATTTTGACCCATTCACAAGCATATAAGTCTTTATAAATCTGGGAATGTTCTAAAATCATGGGTGGATGCATAGAAATGTTCATAATCCACTCACGGACGCCTTCCTAATACAAGGTAACAAGGCAGAAATATGTGCTTAAAATAAGGAGTTGCCTTGCCGAAACTTATGCCACAAAAGGACTGTGCAAGTCCTTCGCAAATCCTAGCCTTGTCAACTATCCAAGCCCACAACTCGGCCTGTCAGCTACACGATGAAAGAAAGAACCAAAATGAGCTTGTGTGCAGGGGAATATTTATGAATGACAAGTGAACTTGAGCACAAACATAGCGCTTGCAAGGACCTGATCGCTTTAGGATCTTTTAATACGATAATGACAGGTAGTCCTTGCGTTTAACTTTACTGATTACAGT
This sequence comes from Pleurodeles waltl, assembly GCF_031143425.1. Classification (NCBI taxonomy): domain Eukaryota; kingdom Metazoa; phylum Chordata; class Amphibia; order Caudata; family Salamandridae; genus Pleurodeles; species Pleurodeles waltl. Next base: position 1,412,672,467 of record NC_090444.1, on the reverse strand, counting down.
AATCAAGCTAAATTATCTAGAACCGTGCCTTCGGCCAAAAGAACATCGTGATTTGCTTACTTCACATAATGTACAGCGTGATATATACCTTCCATACAATGTTTCAAAAACAAATAGATTGCATCGTGAACAATGAGAACTAAAGGAAAACATTCTTCACTGTACTCGTTAACTGGTGACTGGTGTGCACCGACCTCCATCCGATTGCACCCTAACCTTCACACCATGATCTACTTAAAATAACTGTATTCTCTGGCTTTTGATATTGTAAGGTTTTACCAGAAATGTTATAGTTCGTTTGTCCATGTGTGCAAACAAAAGCTACACTGTCCTCCTACCTCTATAGCCGAGAATTACACCACAACTCTGTCCATCTGGTTTTCTTAAATTTAAAAAAATATGAAGAGTAGTTGAAAGCCAGTACGCTGAATCCCGGCCTTCCCCGTGTCGGAAAAGAACCATTGAGCCCCCTAGTTACTAAGAGGCTTCACACAATAGATACAGAATGAGGTCAGCATAAGGAAAGGATTACACAGAAATTTTAAACTACTTGGTTAGCACATAGGATTTGTGTTATCGGTTAACGTTTTTCAGCTACAAGAACTAAGAAATCCCTTTTTGTAATTTCTGTATAGACCGCCTTAGCTGTCTGTTTCATCCAGCATTATAACCAGTACCCCATAGTCACGTCTACTTGAATTATGCGATTGTGTGACCACGAAGATTTTCGCATTGTTATAGATTTGCCACATATATATTTAGATTGGGTTTGGGTCTCCCTTTGCTCATAATTGGATATCTATCTTTCTTCTTCCATGCATCTAATTGAATTAATTATATTCCATCACTGTTCCTATGATTGACCTATCCCTGGAGGATGTAGGTTTTATCCAGCTTTTTGATTAGTTAACAGTGTGCTTCTACCAGTGACATTAGGAAATAATGTATTTGCACTCTATGAGAGTGCATGTCTTGTTTCTTCCGTTTACTATCTTACTCTCTCTTACTGCCTGTCGCCACCTTGCCAGTCATGCTCCATTTCCTCCTTCCCAGTGTGAAAAAAAGGAGTTATTGATTGAGGGGTTTGAAGCCCTACTCAAACAACAGCCACAATCCTTGTCAGGGTGAACCTCAAAAAGTCACTAAATTTACCTGTGCTAATCCTCTGGTAGCTTGGCACAAAAGTAGCCAGGCTTAACTTGGAGGGAATGTATAAAGTTTTTAAGCAGCACATAAACAGCAATAAAGCAACACCACAACACAGGAAAAATCCCACACCAACCTTTACATTTAAATACATTTCCACAAATCCAATAAGTAGTACTGGAGTTATGAATTTTTAAAGTTGAAAGTGAATAATAGCATGTAAGAGACCAAACAACCTACTATGGACATCTAGTCGCTCAAGACTGGACAAAGTTGAAAGTTATGGCCGACTGCAATGGAGCCCAGTTTAGATACATGAAGTGGATTGGGCTCATTCTCCAATTACCTTCAGGTTTAGAATAATTTTTTCGGGAAAATGTCTGAGAAGGTAAAGTTCAGTGGGGCACGGCAAACGTCAGTGTCTGAGAAGGAGATGTCATGGTCAGGGAGCCACCGGACAGAGTTGCGGTGAAGATTTCCATGTTTGGACACAATGGGCCTCATAATAACCCTGGTGGTCAAAGACCTCCAGGGCTGTTTTTGGCGATTGTACCGCCAATAGGCTGGCGGTACAATTTTGCTGATTACAACCGCAGCGGAAGCGCCGCAGTCGCACCGCTGGGACTGGTGGTTTCCCGCCACGGTTGTCCAGGCGGTGCCCAGGGGATTACGAGTCCCCTTCCCTCCAGCCTGTCCATGGCAGTAGGAACCGCCATGGAAAGGCTGGCGGGAAGGGGAGTCGTGGGGCCCCTGGGGGCCCCTGCACTGCCCATGCACTTGGCATGGGCAGTGCAGGGGCTCCCAGGCACAGCCCCACACTGCTTTTCACTGTCTGCACAGCAGACATTGAAAAGCGCGACGGGTGCAGCTGCACCCGTCGCACTGCCGCAACACCGCCGGCTCCATTAGGAGCCGGCTCCCATGTTGCGGCCGACATCCCCGCTGGGCCGGCGAGCGGAAACTCTGTTTCCACCCGCCGGCCCAGCGGGGATGTCAAAATGGGCACGGCGGTTAAACCTTGGCGGGCGGCGCCTGCAGCCTGCCAAGGTTGTAATGAGGCCCAATGTCTTTCATGGAAGTTCAAAATCTCCAGCAGGATGAAGATGCAGGCTATTGCTGATGATGGCGTCACTAAGCCTGATACCAATTCCGGCGAAGATCTGCTGAACAGCATTAGCTGATGCATGGAATGTAGCAGGAGCTGCTCTGAATTCAGGTCCACCTGCGATGCACCTCGGGTGGGTCGGCGAGCTGGTAAGTCTAAGTCTCCTCTCTGTTCTCTAAGTACTTTTTGGCAGAATATTTCCAAAGTTCCAATGTCTGGATTTCGACTATCTGAGCACCTTCAGCACCAATTCCAAGGGCCCTGGACCAGAGGAGAAAAACTTGGAGGGTCAGGACTCTCAAGTTTGGGTCCAGGTGTAGGGTCATGTTAGTTGGAGTTTTTTCTGTCCCTGAAGCTCTGATCACAAGTCCAGCCAAGTAGCCTTTTGAGTAATTCCAGAAGTCATTGGTTCAAGAAGGAAAGCATGTCCCAAGCAACAGGCAGGCTTCAAGCAGCAGGGCAGCCCTCTTGGTGCAGCAGAGTAGTCATCTGAAGTACAAAGCAGGACAACAGGCAACAAGGCAGTCCTCTGAGACTCCTTCCACAGGTCCAAAAGCAAACTGAAGAGTAGATCTGAGGGTCCTATGTTTATACCTGCTGCCAGCTTTAAAGAGAAAGGAAACTTCTAGAGTTTTCCTTCAACAGAAGTGTTTGGCATTTCCAACCAACCTGAGCTGGTCCCAGTCTATCTGGGGCACTAAAGACTAGTGTGAAGTTCTGAGTGTGTGAGCAGAGGCAGGGTCTTGCAAGTGGCGCTGTGCATAGCTCTGCTCTTCCACAAATCCTGCTTGGATGGCCCAGCCTGCCAACACCCACTCCCTCTATTGTGTGACTCCCTGAGAATACACAAAAGCCAACTGACAATTATAGGTAGTCATGTAACCCAGGAAACAGGCTGCAGACACCAAATGGTAAGGACAAGAGAATGCCAACTTTCTAACTTTAGCATTTTCAGAATGTGACGTAAAATCCAACTTTATCATTAAAGAGAGTTTTAAATCACAATTCTTTAAACAGCAAGCATGAAATGTCCGCCTTCTCCCAAACAAATGTTACCACTTATTAGATGTAATATCAATCAATCAATCAGGATTTATAAAACGCAGCGAGTCATCTAAAAGGGTATCCAAGCGCGTGTAGGTCCTAGAGGCTTACTCGAACAGTGCGGTCTTGAGGGCCAGTCGGAATTCCAGAAGTGAAGTATGGTCTGGAGGTACGTGGGGAGGTTGTTCCAGGTTTTTGTTACGATGTGAGGTGAAGAAGGAGGTGACTCATCTGAGCGCATCCCCTTGAATGCCGATGTGGTGGAGGCTTTTGATCAGCATGTAATGGGATATGGTGTTGAAGGCTGCTGAGATGTCGAGGAGGATCAAAACTGCTGTTTCTCCTTGCTCAAGGAGAGTTTGTAAGCCGTAGTTGGCTGCGATCAGGGCAGTTTCAGTGCTGTGATTGCTATGAAAGCCGGATTGGGGAGCGTCAAGTAGCTGGTTCTGCTCCAGGTATGTCATGAGTTGCTTGTTGATGATCTTTTCCGGTACCTTTGCTGGGAATGGGAGGAGGGATATTGGCCATTAGATTTTGGTTTTGCTGGGGTTAGTGGAGGGTTTTTGGAGTAGTGGTCTGACTTTGGCATGTTTCCAGGCATCAGGAAATGTTGTGGTGATGATAGAGGTTTTGACCAGGGTAGTGAGATCCTGACCTATCCTTTCGTCTCCAAGGTTTAGAATGTGGTGTGAAAATGGGTTTGTGAGAGCTCCTGAGTGGATGGATTTTATGGTGAAGGTGATGTTCTGGTTGTAGGTGATGCTTCAGGTGGTCAGTGTGTAGTTTGAGTCGGGTACGGTTGTGGCGTATCTATTGAGGAAGTCCGTAGGTATGGATTGGGGTTTGAAGTTTCTGTATAAAGCTGCAATCTTGTTGTGGAAGAAGTGGGTGAGGTTGTCGCACAGCTCCTGTGAGGATGTGGTGTTGTTTTCACTAGCAGCCGGGTTGGAGAATTCCTTAATGATGTTGAAAAGTTCCTTGGTGTTGTTGGTTTCAATGTGTGCGGCAAAGGCAGTCTTCATTGTTGCTCTCAGCAGAAGGTGGTAGAGGTTGAGGGAGGTCTTGGAAGCTGCTCTGTCAGAGGCATCCTAGTTGGTGTGCCATCTCCTCTCCAGCTGTTTTTGTCTCATTTAGCAATTCTGAGTTTCTGGGTGTACCAGGATTTTCATCTTTTTGTTGCTCTTGATGGGGACAATGCTGTTGGTGAAATTGGTGATCCAGGCGTAGACATTTTTCACTCCCTGTTTGAGGTTGGTGGTGGTAGTGGGGTTGGAGGTGCTGAGGGTATTTTCCCAGCTGGTCTCTAAGATTTTGATCTACCTCTGGTGGGGGGTGCTGGTCTTCTTGTGGATGGAGGTGTGGGGGATGAAGGTGCTGAAGTGCACGATGGAATGATCAGTCCATTTGAGTTCTGTGACATGGCTGTGTTTGACGTGGTTGGTGGAGATGAAAATGGGATCCAGCATGTGTCCTGTGGTGTGTGTGGGGTCACAGACGAACTGGGTAAGTCTGAGGCTGCTCATATTTTCGATGAGGTGTGCAGTGTTGTTGTTGTTGTGGTAGTCGAAGTGGAAATTAAGGTCACTGAGGAAGATGTAGTTCTTGGAGTCTAAAGCTAGAGGCGCAATGAAGTCTGCAATGGTGTTGCAGAAGCTTGCGCGCAGGCCTGGGGTCTGTATGCGAGGGGGCCTCTAATGGGTGTTTTGTCATCCGTGTGGAGCTTGAAGTTGAGATGTTCTATTGGGGTGATGGTGTTGGTGGTGGTGCATTGTTGATGGCTGTTCCTACTCCTGGCTTATTGGTGCTGTCCTGTTGAAGGATTTCATATCCTTCGAGATCGCTGTGGCAATGTCTGGGGTGGATGTAGGGTTGAGCCAGGTCTCAGTGAGGAAGACTATGTTGAGTGCAAGGGTGGCGTTGAGGTCCCATAATTGGATGGAATGCTTAAATTGTGAGCAGGTGTTCAAAAGGACACTTGCTAGTTGGTGTTTTTGTTCAGGTTGAGAATGTGGTGTGTTTGGGGTGAGGCTGGTCGGTGGGCTGGTGTGTGTGCTGTGAGTGCAGGTGAAAGGTCCTAACATGGAGCATGGGTCGGTGCGCTGGCAGTGTTTGTGGCAGCATCTGGGGTTCAGGGTTTGAAGCTCGGTGATGGTGTATCTTCAGGGGGATGGAGGATCAGCAGTCGTGGCACTGGGTATGGGCCAGGTGCGGATGGGTGCAGACGGGCCTGCCTTTGCTGTCCCTTCGGTGTGCCAGCAGCGCACCCGCTGAGCACGTCTGCTTCATGGTTGCGCTGCAGCCTGTATTAAATAGGTCCTTGGTGGGCAGGGCTTCTGTTGGCTGGAAGAACGATGAGTGGAAAAACACGGTTAGGAAAACCACAGCGGGAAAACACAGGCAGCTGCGATGTCAGTGGATCAGTTTGGAACAAGCAGGAACTGGGAGTCACAGGCAAGTGGCAGGCTAGGTGTCCAGGTGCAATAAGGGAACGCAATGTTATCCCATTGAAGAGTTAGGACTAACAGTAGTGAAAAATGATTCTGTGTATTTTTCATAACCAGGACATGTAAACTTAAAAGTATATGTCCAACTTCCTAAATGCATTGCAATCTGCCCTAGGGACTGTTTATGGTTTACCTTAGGTGTGCTTATATGTAATAAAAAGGGATTGTTATGCCTGACAAGGCGATTTTGCCAAGTCTAATTGGCAGTTTAAAACTGCCTACAGGCTGCAATGGCAGGCATATGAACATGTTGTAAGGGGATATTAAAGTGGCTGGCCCAATAAGTGCTAAAGCCCACTAGTATCAGTTAATCTGCTGGCCTTGGATATATGATATGCCACCTTACAAGGACTTAAAAGTAAATTAAATACGCCACTCAGGTGGAAGTCAGTTTTGTCATGTTTTATGAAGGAAGCACAAGTACTTTAGCACTGTTAGTAGTGGTAAAGTGCAAAGAGTCAGAATGCTAAGGAAAACAAATTCAGCAGCACACGAAGAGAGAAGACAAAATGTTTGGGGGAAGTACCACCCTAAGGCTGACAGGTCTAACACCCAGTCTTACTCAGTTGCCTAACTGATTCTGCATTGATCTCTCCCTTCTCCCGCAGCTACCAAGCATTGCTGCAGTTCAGTATCTCTCATTTTCTCTGTCTTGCCCATACCAGCTGACATGTATTCACAAACAATGACACATGCAATAATGGCACTTTCAATGTTGAAATGTTTTCTATGCTCTGAGATGGCATTTCCTTTCCTTTCCTTTGATGTCTCTTTGAGCATTTCTGCTGCCCGATCATGAAGCGATTGGGCAGCAGAAATGGCCACTAAACACCAGGGAGTTTATTTTATATATATAAACAATAAAGGGGAGCGACCCATTGAGCAATGGTCTCTACCCTGGGGGACATTTTTTCAAGATCCTTTCTGCCCCCGGGGGCAGATCGGCCTATTGTAATTAGGCAAATCTGCCCCCGGGAGGGCAGAAACCTCCAGGGATCAGTTTTTAAAATTGTTTTTCATTGTTTACACGTGGGGAGCGACCCCTTAGGCAAGGGTCGCTCCCCTGGGGAGCAAATTGTTTTTAGGCCAATCTGCCCCGGAAGGGGGCAGAAACCACTAGACACCAGGGATTTTTTTTTAATGTCAGTTACACACAAGGGGAGCGGCCCCTCAGGCAAGAGTCACTCCCCTGGGGGCAGAAACCACTAGACACCAGGGATTTTTATTTTTTTATTTTTTACAGATGGGGAGTGACCCCTTAGGCAAGGGTCGCTCCCCTGGGGGCAAATTTATTTTAGGCCATTTCTGCCCCCCTTAGGGGCAGATCGGCCTATTTCTATTAAGCCGATCTGCCCCCTGGGGGGGCAGAAACCACTTAGGCGCCAGAGATAGGTATGTGTGTCTGTGTTTTGTTTGGGGGGCAACCCCTTGGGCAAGGGTCGCTCCCCATGGGGGCACATTACTGTTGCCAATTTCTGTCCTGCTTGGGGGCAACTCTGCCTATTTTTGTGATGCCCATCTGCCCACAAGGGGGGCAGAAAGCCCACAGGCACCAGGGAAGATTTGTTTTAAAAGAAAGTGGGTGAGGGTGTGGCCATACCCCCACCCCAAAAAATGTGAGGATAAAGTGTTTTTTTTGCAAACTTTTGATGTTTGTAAAATATTCTGGGTGACAGAACCTAGTGAGAGCCCCACAAGTCACCCCATTCTGATTTCCCCTAGGTGTCTGGTTTTCAAAAATGCACAGGTTTGGTAGGTTTTCCTAGGTGCCTGCTGAGCTGGAGACCAAATTCCACAACTAGGCACTTTCCAAAAAATACGTCAGATGTCATTGTAAAAATGTGATGTGTCCATGTTGTGTTTCTTGTCACAGGCACTAGGCCTACCACACAAGTGAGGTACTATTTTAGCAGGAGACATGGGGGAACACAGAATAGCAAAACAAGTTTTATTGCCCCTTGTCTTTCTCTACATTTTTTCCTTCTAAATGTAAGACAGTGTGTCTATTTGAGAAATGCCCTGTAATTCACATGCTAGTATGGGGACACCAGAATTCAGGGATGTGAAAAACAAATAACCACTGTCTCTCAACACCCTATCTTGTGCCCATTTTGGAAATACAAAGGTTTCCTTGATACCTATTTTTCACTCTTTATATTTCACCAAATAAATTGCTGTATACCTGGTATACAATGAAAACCCATTGCAAGGTGCAACTCCTTTATTGGTTAGGGTATCTGGGGTTCTTGATGAATCTACAAGACCTACATATCCTCACAACCAGAAGAGTCAAGCAGATGTAACAGTATATTACTTTTAAAAATCTGACATAGCTGGAAAAAGGTATACAAGAAAACGTGGACAGAAATGGCTCTTTTTTCACCTCAATTTCAATATTTTTTTATTTTAGCTTCTGTAGGAAAACCTTGAAGGATCTACACAAATGACCCCTTGCTGAATTCAGAATTTTGTCTACTTTTCAGAAATGTTTAGCTGTCAGAATCCAGCATTGGTTTTACAGCCATTTCTGTGACTAACTGGAAGGAGGTTGAAAGCACAAAAATAGTAAAAATAGGGTATGTGCCAGTAAAATGCCAGAAATTGTGTTGAAAAATGAGGTTTTCTGATTCGAGTCTTCCTGATCCTGAAAGCTGGGAAGATGTTGATTTTAGCACTGCAAACACTTTGTTGACGATAATTTTCAGAGAAACACCCACAAGCTTTCTTTTGCAGCCCCTTTTGCCTTTTTATAAAAAAAAAAAAACAGTCGCTGTATTTTTGCTAATTTCTTGGTCTCCTCCAAAGAATCTCTAGAATCCCTAGGATGTTAGAAAGAAAGGACAGACATTTGGCGTGGGTAGCTTATGTGGACAAAAAGTTATGAGAATGTAAGCGCAAACTGCCCCAAATAGTCGAAAAAGGTCTAGCAACTGAGGGGGAAAAGGCCTGGCAGCGAAGGGGTTAAATAAACTTCTAAATTCTTTAAGATTTTGTATGAAATCTGGTGGTAAAACACTGCTGCACATATGTTTGTGCAGGATTTTGCCTCTTTTTGAACAAAAAATGAGTCATAACAGGTAGGATGAGAATTACTTTTTTTTAAAACTTTTGGGCATTTTTGCCCAGTGCCATTGCTTGCAGTAGGATACCGATGATGACTCTCATATCGAATATGATTTGAAGTGGATTAACTGCAATGTGGACACAATAACACACCATCAAAGTTGTATTTATTCTGCAACGTCTAAATTGGTGCAAATATTAAAAACTGCAGAAATCAGGGGAATTTAGTTCGCAGTGCCGTGCTCTCTGTAGTTTGAAAATGCGCAATAATGAGCCTTTGGAAAGTAGTGTGATTTATGAGCTTCCCATAGTAGAGTAGTAGAGGTGGCACAACATGGATAAGGCAATTGTGAACGGTAAGACATATATTTCTCTCGCAATGCCACTCACAACAGAAAGGGAGGCGCACACGCAACTGCACAAAGATCTAATTGCCTTAAAAACCCTCTCGAATGCCGAAGAAAACTTATCATAGATGCCAAGGTCAAAGCACAAACAAAAGTGCTGTTGCACACTCAGAGACACATTGCACACTCAGAAACAGATCTTTGATTTAAAAAAATGTTCAGGGGAAAGCCTAGAAAGTCTTGCACCTCACCATTTAATAGTCTTGCCACAGGCAGGCACACAGTAAAGAGTAGCATATTGATGGCTCTGCCGCCATAGTGCACCTAACATGTTTACTCCAACCACTGAAGGCATCCTTCTATTTTGCAGACTAACACAAGTCATATCAAATCATAACGAGAACAGTGTTCACATCAAAAGTAAAAATCATCAGCATGTCTCTCCTGCATGGAGTCTTCTTGGGTGTCTTTAAAGATGGACACATATTTTTCACAGGAAAACAGAGGATAGACTTGCCAGTTACTACACTATCACATGCCTTCCTTTTCTTAACAAAATCGCCGAGAAAGCAACTGCAGCCACTTCCTTGATAAATACAAGTGGAGTCAACAGAGTCATTTTTTTTTTTTAAAGATGTTTTTTATTGAGTCAAATACAAGAACATTAACTTAACATTGCCAGGACAGAGATATGCAGTTGTGAATATATATGCATAAGGAATATTGTACTTATAAATGAATTTTGAACATGTAAATTAATTAGGCATATACAGCAATGTAGTATCAAAGACTCCAAGTTTGAATAAAGAAAGGAGAAAGAGAGAGGGAGAGGGAGAAGAGCTATAGGGATAGAAAAGGGAATCAAGTGATGTAAGTATGTATAAGAAGAAAAACTGAAAATATATTGACATTTTTAAAAAAGGAGGAGAAAAATCAATTTCCTTCGCAGTGCGTGAGAGAAAGTTCCTTAATAGCAACCATAGCTGATAACTTTTGAAGAAAGTTCCTGTTGAATCAAGCTTGTAGCTGTCAAGTATATGATGATAACATACAGAATTCCACCACTGTCTGAGAGTAATGTTCTCGGAAGATTTCCAGTTAGAAGTAATAATAGAGATTGCAATAGAAAGCAAAAGGTCCACCAATTTTCCAAGAGGCCTGAACGAACTCCAGATATTGTGTATGCCACCCAAAAACAGTAATTCGTATGACATTGGTAAGGAGATCTGAGCTATTGCTGAAATGCAAGACCATATTGAGGACCAAAAAATAGATAGGGATTGACAAGAAAAAAACATGTGAAAGTCAGTACCCTACTGAGTGTGGCAGCACCAACAATTGTCATTTTGTGCAAGTTTGAGTTTGTAAAGGTGTACAGGAGTGTAGAAAAGTCTATTATAAAAAATATAGGGTCTGTGTGAGGCTTGCAGTGCGTGCAGTGGAAGGTATCTTATACCATATTCTATCCCATAACAAAGTTGGCCAAACAACACCAAGATCTGATTCCCACAATGTCTCAATAGGTGATTTGAGTCTAGGTGAAACAGACGTTCTTAAAAGTTTATACATTCCAGCTGCCCTAGGATAATTAGAAGTTACAATCGGCTGTGGAGATAAAGCAAGAGAAGAATGATTATGATGCATAAGTCTATTGAGGGCCTCTTGGACTAGAGTAGAAAGAATGATATATTGGGATTTCATGCGAATAGGGAGATTATAAATTGCTGAGAGAGTAGTAAAAGGGATGATAGAGTCTTTATGATATATTTGGCAAATGAGAAAAACACCTTTAGTCATCCAAGCCTTCCAACACAAGGTTTTGCCTTGTTTCCTAAGCAAACTATTGTGCCAAATAGGACTGTTAAAGAATTGATTAATGGGGGTAAGATGTGAAATAAAAAAAGGTTTCAGTAAGTTGACTGAATGTGAGATAGTGCTGGGCAACCAGAATTTTGGGTGGTTAGACATAAATATATTGTGTTTATGGGAAAAGGGAGAATTAAATGTTTCTTCAAAAGAGAACCATAGCTTTTGAGGGGCATCATTGAGTGTAGATAAATAGGGATGTATTTTCATAATGCCAAAAGATTTGTGATAAGTTAAAAAGTCAGGAAAATTAACTCCACCTTGTACTTTAGGAAGTTTTAATTTTGAGAGAGAGATTCAGGATTGTTTACCGTTCCACAGGAACTTAGATAGAATATTATCAATTGAACTAAAAAATAGTTTAGGTATCTTAATAGGATGCATCATAAGGAAGAAGTTAATGATAGGGAGAAGCATCATCTTAATGGTGTCCAAGCGGCCCTACCACGTGAGATATAATGGAGACCATTTCTGTGTGAGATCTACAAGCTTTGCAGATAAGATTTCTAAATTAGGCCTTAATGTATCCTTGAGAGTAGTGCAGTACCATACCCCCAGGCATTTAATCTTAGAAGAATTCCAAGATAATCCTGCATCAAGGAATACAGAGCCAGTGCAATGAGCATGAAGTGGTAAGACCACTGTTTTGTCTATATTAAGTTTATAGCCAGATACATCAGAATATAAGTTGAGCTCATGCAGGAATGCAGGAAGAGAAGTGTCAGGGTGAGACATGAACAAAAGAGTATCATCAGCATATGCCATAAATTTGGTGTGTGCATTATTAATTTGAAACCCCGTAAATTGTTCAGATGTTTTTAACTGGTATAGAAAAGGTTTGAGAGCCACAATAAGTAGTAAAGGAGATAATGGACATCCCTGACGATTACCCCTTTTAAGAGGGAAAAAAGGAGATTGGATGTCATTTGTTATAACCGAGGAACATGGTGAGGAAAAAAAGAATGGATATAAAATGTCGGAATTTAGTATCTAGTCCATGCCATTCCAATGCTTTCGACAAGAAACCCCAGTACACCCTATCAAAGGCCTTTTCCGCATCCAATTATAAAGCTGCCAGAGGAATTTAGTTTAGGTGCCTTGTTGATAATATTTTAAAAAGTACGGGAACTGTCTGCTACATTTCTATTAGGGATAAAACCAGATTGATGAGAATCAATAAGGTCAGGTATATATGGGAGTAAACGGAGAGCTAAAACTTTGCATAGAGTTTAAAATCAGTATTATTAAAGATATGGGTCTATAATTTTTACAGTCAGTCGCATCCCGATCTTTTTTGGGAATAAGACAAATCATGGCCTACGTAAATGAGCCAAATGCAGAACCTGACATTGTAAAGTGATTAAGTAATTGAAAGAGTTTGGTGAAAAGAGACTTAGCAAACTGAATAAAGAATTCTACTGTGAAGCCATCTGGGCCTGGAGCCTTACAATTGTTGGTATGTGTTCTAGAGTGTACAGGTCCTTATAGTAAGAAGCGAAATACGATGCTATATCTTTATCTCTAAAGTGTTTAACACCATTGTTATCTGTGATAGATGTAATAGTTGTTTTTTCTTTTCTTTGTTTCAAATATCGAGCTAGAAGAGAACCAGCTTTATTGTTACCACCATAGTATCTGGCATTTATTTTCAGGAGGGTGCTGCATGCTTGTTCAGTGGTATATTGGTTAAACTCCATTTTAGCTGAGACCAGTGCTTCAAGATGTGATTTACTAGTTTTGTGAGCATAGTATTCATGTTCTAGGGACTTTATATTTTCAAGGATGGAAGTCGATTTTTGTTGAGCAGACTTTTTTTTGAGTGAGCATAACTTATGATGAAACCCCTAGAGGCTACTTTGAATGCATCCCATACAAAATGAAATGATAGTTGATCACTATCGTTGATGTGAAAGTATTCTTCTATAAACTTACTGTAGGAAGCGATAAAAGTAGCATCTGAAAGTAGAGAGTTATTAAACCTCCATGAAAATGTTTTAGAACCATTAAGAAAAAGATCAAGGTCAGTAATCACAGGTGCGTGATCTGAGATCAAAATAGCAGTGATTTCAGAGTTGACCATATGTTGCAATAAATCTTTACTCAGAAAGATATAATCAAGTCTAGAATGGGAATGGTGGGTAGGAGAATAAAAAAGAGTATTCCAAGAGGTCAGGATTGCATACTCTCCAGGAATCAGAGAGAGAATGCTGTAAAATAAAGTTTTTAAAAGCTTTGTGGGAGGCATGTGGAATGAAACATGACGTGGAACGTCTGTCCAAAAATGGATTGAGAATTTGGTTGCAGTCACCACCTATTAGTAAATTGTTTGAGGAATGTTCAGATACAATATGTGAAAGATTCTTCCAAAAATTTGGATCCGGATGTGTGGGGCTGTATATATTTAGGATCGGAAGAGAAATATTGTCAATTGTAAATGTAACAAGTACCCAGCGACCTTCTGCATCTTGATGCTGTGAAATTAGGTTTGAGAGATTTATGACAGAGTATAATTACCCCATTTTTGTTTGTGATGGAAGGGGATGAGAAAATGTCCCCCACCCATTGTTTTTTAAGCTTAATTGCCTCAGAGTCGTTGAGGTGAGTCTCTTGCAACAAAGCAATGTGGCATTTCAAACGAGCTAGGTGAGACAAGACACACTGATGTTTAATGGGGTGTTTAAGCCACTTAACATTCCAAGTAACAGTTCTAAGGTGCATAATAAGAAGTATTGATAAACAACTGCTGTAACAAGGAAAAAACTAGGCATATCAATTTTGCAAAAGCAAATTAATGGGAAAGAAACAAGATAGTAAAGAAAAAGAAAAGGAGGAAGATGACCTCCAGAAGTTGTATATACATGGATGTGGCAAAACAGGGACTAAAGTCCACGAAAGCTAAAGAAAACAAGATAGAAAGTGAATACCCCGAAAGGTAGAGGGACAGTGGAGAACCTGAAAAGACAGGCAAGAGTGGCTTCAGCACAAGAAAAGTGATATTAGATATTAAAACATATAAAGGCGAGTTTCATGGAAGAAAAAAAACATACAAACGAAAAATGTACCATTCAGGAGACCAAATAACGTAATAACTACAGTAAAGGAGTGTGACATGAAAAACAATAAAAATCAAAGCTTACCAGTGGAACGTGTAGGAGAACAATTTGGATGGTGAGAAAGGGATACGGTTGGGAAAGGAACATGAGGATTGCACAAAGAACACTATCTAAAAAAAATATATATAAGAAAATAAGATGATGCAGAGAAGGAAAACAATGCATATCAATACTAAACATAACCATTTCTATTAAACTGTCCAGAAAAAAAAAGGACATTAAAGACAAATTAAATTATATCTTCAAGTAATTGCAGATGCTCCTAGTTCCATTGCTTCTGTTTTGTGTTGCTTAATAAATGTTTGTAGTGTTGAAGGTTCCTCAAACGAGTAAGATTTGCCCTTGAATGTAATTTTGAAAAGGCATGGGTGAAGAAGACCATATAGAATATTCAAGGATTTGAGTTGTGGACATAAGTCCAAAAACTGTTTATGACGTGCAGCTGTAGCAGGAGAGAAGTCATGTGTGAAAAACACTTTATGACCTGACCATAGCAAAGAGCCCATCTTTTTGGCTTCCGAGAGTATTTGCATCAAGTCAGTAAATTGGAGAAAGAGAATAATAATGCCTCTAGGATGTGCACGAGGGCCAGTTGACGTATGTGGACCTTAACGATGTGCCCATTGGATGGATAGAGAGGGGAGAAGTAGAAGGCAAGCGAAGAATTGAAGGTATTGCTGTTTGAAGTAATGCAATCATGTTAGAGCCTTCCGAACCTTCTGGAATCCCAAAAAGGCGAAGATTATTTCCCCTATTTCTGTTTTCTAAGTTTTCAGTAAGCCTTTTAAGTTGAGCTATGTCCTTGGAGATCTGAGGATTGACAGTGTTACAATCTTCAAGGTTACTGACTCACTGTTCCAGAGTACAAATTCTTGTTTGTGTTGGGACGATTGCTCCTCAATACGTTGCAAAGAGGCATTAGTGTCCATCATAAAGGGCTTTAGTGCATGCAATTCCTCCATGACATCATCTAGAGTAAGATGTGTAGGTGATTTTGATGGAGAATCAAGGTCTTTTTTTGGGCGCCTGACGGAAGAGGTGTTAGATGTTTTTTTCGCAACTGTGCCAGCAGCATGAAATGAAGAGGCGCTATCCTTTACAAAGACTGCAGCACTATCCATTGTTAAAGCTGATGGTAGAGAAGATTTAGTTATATGTGTGCGCACCACTCGAAGAGGATTATTAGACTTGGAGAAAGATGATGATTGGCAACTCTGAGAATTATGTGGTCTCCCCATAAAAGCCAGCAGCAATTTGGTAATAGAAAGCCAGCAATGTGAGGTGTTGATTAAATGATATTACGATGAGAAGCTGCTGCGAGAAGTTTCCAACAACAGAGCAAAATATAATACAAAAATATATAAATAGAAAATCCTAAAATTTCTCTCATAACAGGCATGACAAAATACCACAAGAGCAAAGCACTTCACTGCACATAGTCAAACAATTGGCGACTAGTTTTAAGGGAACCTTCTGAAAAGCAAAAATCCCCTCCGTCAAAGGAAAGCATTTACCATGTTATGAAGAGCAATTTGAAAGAGCACCTTGACAACAAGAGCTGCCAGTGAATACTGAAAGTTGAAAACCTCAGCTAAATGTGTTTGAGGTCAAAAGTTCAGCTGGCTGTCAGAAGGTAATACATATTCCATTGCAGAGGAAACTAGATTTGTAGAATCACATCCAGGCAAGCAGAGAAAAGTCTGTGAAAGTTTAGGTTTGTGAAGAGGCTTATGGAGTGAAACGCAAATGACACAGATAAATAGTTACCTCAGGCCCTCACATGAAATCTCTGAAATGACTTAAAAACTCATGTCTCTGTAAGATAAAAGCATATTTATGCAGCGGCAGAGCTCCAGTGCTAAAAAATGCTGAAGAAATTAATCATTTTGTTGTGAAAACATCTCCTTCCTTCCAGGAAGTGCTGAAGCCTCATTGAGGTCTAAAGAGCAGCTGCCATCTTGCGTTACCTCCAGCCACGCCCCCGAGTCAAAAGAGTCATGTCAAAGAAGGCCCAGGTGATTTTAAACTGCACTATCCACAAAGGTTTAAAGTAACAATCAGGATTACAAATGGTTTGTAACCATTTTCTCGCATACACTCAGGGATATACTTTATGAAAAATTCCTCCGATATGTCCAGGGAGATTGAGGAAATTAGAAATATATATTTTTAATTCCATAAAAAATATCCTTCGGTGCCCATTACTACTAATTACTGGGTTTAATAAGGAGGGATTTTGCACGGTAACCCTAATTTGTTTCACAACCATTAGTTACCCTTGCAGCACTCTCAGCACATATTCTGTACCCGTAAACATGTAGCTAGACTGGAAGTTGCCCTCATGCATGGGTAATCTCGCAGTGCTTAATTTGAGCCAGTGAATGCATGTTGGCCCACCAGCTCTCTTCTTTGGGAACTGTCGCAGTGACAGAATTTGGCAGGGCACTACAACCCCCCACACACAGATCACTGCAGTGGACCCCAGGCACTGCTTCCGGTCAGGAGGGGTGGAGCAGGAAGCAGGGGGACACACAAGCACACTCGCACTCATGCAACCAAGGAGACAGGACGAGAGGCTGGGGTCTCCCTTACCTGTGTACAGACACAGCCCAACAGCTGAAGAATAAAGAGGACTTCGGTTTATCCTGCCTTCATGTATTCATTCCTTGGGTCGGGGACAAGACATCTGGCGACGAAGGTGGGATTCAGGCACCTCACAACCCTAGGAGGTGAAGCACAACTGCACCTTGACCACGTAGCCTCTGATCACGCTTCCTTGAGAAGCTCCTCGTCTGTCTCAGACAGGTGTGCGCCCACCAGAAACCATAACACAGCCTGTGCATGCACACTCGCTGTAATGATTTGCTGAATGTGCTCCAGAGGTTCCAAGCAAATCGCCCTAGAAGCAATTGCAGCTGCCTCAAGACATCTGGGAGAAGTAGCCAGGAGCTTCTACAGGCACTGTGGGCATCTCCTGGGCCACAAAAACTGCACTGTGGGTGAGTGAAGAAGGAGTGTGGTTGGCCTGTGCTGCACCCGTTGTTGGCCCCATTTCCCTGGACTGACAGATGCACCCCAGGAAGGCAGTAGGAGCTTCTGGCTTGTCACACTTTGGGGGCATTTTTCTCACCTGCATGATGGGGAGAGACCTCGACGGAGGTCCCATTCGCAGTATCAAGCCCTTGCCGCCTTCAGGAAGGCATGGAAGGGATCTCTAAAAATTTACAACTGGATTACTGTATAATATCGATGGCTTTGCATGTTACTATTGCACTACCTATGGTCATTTAGGTGCTTGAGAAGGGCATTCGTGATTTATGAGATCTGCTTACTGTTACAGAATCATGCCTCTGATTGAGGGGGTCATTCCGACCCTGGCGGGCGGCGGGCGCCGCCCGCCGGGCAGCAACCGCCCAAAGACCGCACTGCGTTCAAATGACCGCGGGGGTCATTCTAACTTTCCCGCTGGGCCGGCGGGCGATCTCCAAAAGATCGCCTGCCGGCCCAGCGGGAAAGCCCCTGCAAAGAGGAGGCCGGCTCCGAATGGAGCCGACGGATTTGCAGGGGTGCGACGGGTGCAGTGGCACCCGTCGCGATTTTCAGTGTCTGCAAAGTAGACACTGAAAATCTTTATGGGGCCCTGTTAGGGGGCCCCACGACACCCGTTCCCGCACTCCTGTTCCTGGTGGTAAAAACCGCCAGGAACAGGATGGCGGGAAGGGGGTCGGAATCCCCATGGCGGCGCTGCAAGCAGCGCCACCATGAAGGATTCCCTGGGCCAGGGGTAAACCGGCGGGAAACCGCTGGTTCCCCTTTTCTGACCGCGGCTTTACCGCCGCGGTCAGAATGGCCCAGGAAGCACCGCCAGCCTGTTGGCGGTGCTTCCGCGGTCCCCTCGGAATGACCCCCTGAGTGTTTTGTGATATGTTGTCTTGTGATTCCTGAATACCGAAACAGAAAATGACAATCTTTGGTCACCATTTATGACTTATGATGATACATATTTTATAATCCTGTGTGGAGTCTCTTCTGTGGTGTATTTGTGTCACTGGTAAGAGTGTGTTGAACAAACACTTTACCCATGACCTCTGAGGATAAGCCTGACTGCTCTGTGCCAAACTAACAGGGGTAGGCACATGTTATCTTTGGTGTGTATCTTACAGGCTCTGACTAGTGAAATGGGTTGTGCGTGGCCAGTCAGAAACCCCACCATTGCTCACAGTAACTTACTGTGAATTTGACAAATTAAACAATGAAGAAGTGATACGACTAAGTATCATTGAAGGGTGTTACTCAACGGCAAAAATTCTAAAACAAAACAAACAATGATTCCCTGTGCACTGAACTCACCGTAGATGCCAGCCCAGTGGGGTTGAGGGCTGTACTAGCCCAACACAAGCCTGGTTGAATCTCTCCAAGGTGCATTGTTGCATATGAGGTCTGCAGTTTAACAGAGGTCGAAAGAGCATATTCACAGCTGGAGAAAAAGAGCCTGGCTGTTGTGCAGACAGGCAAACATTTTCACATGTTCATCTACGGGAAGCCATTCACAATTGCAACATACTATCAGGCAATAGTTATGATATACAGCAATCTGAATGTGAAAATTCTGCCAAGCATTGAGAGGTGGGGGATATGACTGATGGAATACAACTTCAAAATTGTTCACAAGCCAGGAAAGGAACACAACGCTACTGATTACATATTGAGACACCCTCTGCGGAGTGCAGAAACCACACCTTCAATGGCTGAAGAATGCATCAATTTTGTGCTACAGCAAACTATTCCAACTCAGATCACAATGGAAAAACTGGCAAAAGAAACAATGGAGGATGTCACACTGTTGGTGAAAAGCATCATGGAGCAACAGAGGTGGAGGCACATAAACATTAACAGCCCGGTCAGTGTGGGAGTCATCAAAGAGGAGGTCCTTCCATTCAAATAAGTGAAGGAAGAACTGTCTGAAACAAATTCAGGATACTCCTTTGAGGTAACAGAATAGTTATTCTGCAGACTCTTCACTGGCAGGCAGTCAGCCTTGCAAATGAGAGCCACAGGGGAGTAGTGGCAACAAAGAAAATGCTGAGGGAAAGGGTATGGTTTCCGGCTCTTGACCGTCTGGTGGAAAACATGATCATGACCTGTCATCCCTGTCAAACCACAAGACGTCCATCCAAGCTGGAGCAACTACGCATGTCTGACCTCCCTGATGGCGTATGGTCAAAATTGGTAGCAGATTTTTATGGCCCGTTGGATACTGGAAGACTTTTACTGTTTTTTACCGATGAGTACTCTTGGTTCCCTCCAGTGTGACAAGTGTTGTCCACATCAGCTGCAGCCACCTTACCCATTCTGGATGAAATATTTGTAGCTTGGGGTGCCCCCCTGATGCTCAAAACTGACAATGGACCTCCTTTCTCAGGAGAAGAATTTTTCAGGTTCATGGCCTACCTTGGAATACATCATTGTAAGATAATGGCATTATGACTGCAAGCTAATGGTATGGCGGAGCGTTTCATGGTCAACATAAAGAAGGCAGTCCAAAGAGCCAGAGTGATGCAAATTTCTGCTGGCCAAGTACTGTGTCAAGTACTCGGGGACTACCACAAAAACTCACACAGCACAGTGGGGCCATGCCCATTGGAACTGGTGCTGGGGGGAAAAAGCAGAACTCAACTGGACAAGGCCCTGCCAGAAAACAGCACCATAGCTATGCGTGACAAGGAGGCAAAAAGGAAAATGATACAGCAGGCTGAACCATAACCGACTATGTCGGCGCTCAAGCCTGGGGACCAACTCCCTGTGGGCCAGTGTCAAACACGGAAGTCAGATAGTACCTTCTCAAGTCGGCCCCTGACGACAACAGACATGAAAGGCACAATGATTACAGCAGCGGCAGGGCCCTATTCCATTATTCCATCACCAGGAGCAGTTCAAGGTATTCCTCATGTTGGTAGAAGGGAGCAAGAATACCTCAGGGGCAGCAACATTAGCTCCTCCCAATGGTGATGGGCTGGCTCATGATGAGAAAGCAGAAGCTGGGCCAGGCATCCAGCAATGTCCAACTCGAGAGATCTCATCGCCATCACGAGTGATCAGGAAGCCCAGACAACTAGTTGAAGAACTATAAGGCGATAGGTCACAACTATCTGCTCGTAAAGCAACTGATTCACTTTTCTTTCTCTCTCTCTTTCTTTCTTTCTCTCTCTCTCTCTCTCTCTCTATTCCCCTCTCACCCTATCTCACTTGGTTGATCTGTCAGTTTTATTCTTTTTCTTGGCAAAGGGGGAGATGTCGCAGTGACGGAATGTGGCAGGGCACTGGGGCCCCACAAGCACAGGTCACTGCAGTGGACACTGCTTCCAGTCAGGCAGGGCAGGGCAGGAAGCAGGGAGACACACAAGTACACTCACACTCACATAACCAAGGACACAGAAAGAGAAGAGAAGCTGGGGTCTCCTTTACCCATATGCAGAGACAGCCGAACAGCAGAAAAATAAAGAAGGCTCCATTTCATTCTTTCTGCCTCCGTGTATTCATTCCTGGGGTCAGGGACACAACAGGAATCAAGACCTATTAGTCATCAGACTTTGACCCAGAACAAAAGAAAGAACGCCAGCAATGAGGTGAAGAAGGAGCAAGAGAAAGATGGAAAATCTGTGGCAAATGGAGAAAGCAGGGATGAAAAGGAACCTACAAGAGTGTGATTACAGGGGCAAGGAGAATGTATTGATGGATGAAAGAGGGGAAATAAATAATAGAAAATCTTGGTATTCAGTAATCCTGATATTATGCAGCAGCACTTGTGGGCTTCTTAGACAACTTTGGGGCCTGCCACTGATCTTTTTTTGTTTTTTTTTACAAACTAAGCACTGTACCCTTGGAGTTCTCTGAGCGATCATCTTCCAGCCATCTTCTTCTCACTTCCAGGAGGATGGTTATATGACCTGTCATTGCTACTCCAGTAACACAGTTAATACCAGTGAGCATGTTCTCCAGGTGACATCTGAGTCGGTAGAAGCACCAAAGGTTGATTCTCTTTTGCGCCACTTAGCAAGACTAGACTGTTTAAATAGTCCTTTGTTCCAGATCCTTCTGTGTCGATCTCCATGTCTTTGTTTAGGCCTCACTTTTTGTTCCTAGTACAAACACACCATTTTTATTAATAGATGGCAGCCATCTTCCCTACTGCTAGGGGCCATCTTCCTTACAACATAAACTCCCTTTCCCTAGCCTAGACAAAGGTGATCTGTCATTCACCCACACCGAGGCATGACAGAAGTCTAAAAAGAAGTCTGCAGCAAGAGTCAGAGGGTGATATAACTATGCTGCTGGACGAGGACGCCAGAAAGGTTTCTGGAGGAAACATGAAAACTTCTTAAGACTTTAGCAAACGTTAATGACCTGGTCCGCCTGTCTCCTTTGGCATGGCAATAATTGGCATGTGATGCAATTGAGTAGGATGAAGCCAACACCATCTCTGGTTACAGGATTCCAGTTACTCTAATCACCAACACATGACTTTCAGGGCCCATTATTGTCTTACACAGTATTTCTGTGATACTGTTCTATGTCGACCTCTAAAGCAGCGAAATTACAATTAATTGCATTGCACAAGCACCACAAGTATTATGGAAGAATACTGCTCTCACAATGTCACGCGGAGTTCACTCAACATTTCTAAGAATTACATAGGATGTGCAGCTTACTGGAACTGAATAAGAACATTTTGACATCATTGGGCACGTATTAGTATTTGTGTACATAGATATAACGAAAACGAAGTGACTGGCAGCATTCGAAAAATATACATATATATATATATATATATATATCAAACCAAAACCCTTTCAGGGATAGAGCGACGCATAAATTATGCAAAAAACAAAGGAGAACTCTGGGAAGTTCCCAATTTTAGGTGGAGAGCTGCTCTAGTAAGGAGCACCCTGCAACACCAGCGACACTCTAGATTTGCTCACCTCAAATGTCTGCTTATCTAGCAAAGTCTTTAAGCATAGGATTAGCACAGTGCTATCCTCGCCGAGCTAGATATATATATATATTAAAACCAAGTGCAGCGTAACCTGGCTAATTCCACCATCAGGGTTGGAATGAGTCGCAAGTGCAGCCCCACTATAAATATCCCAGAAGGTGTCAAATGAATCTGTTATCAACACAACTTTATTTGGTCATAGATAACCATCAAAGCATAAAACCACGACAATCCAAAAATTACATGCTTGATCAAAGAAATAAGTAGGAGAAGTTAAAAAACATCAATCAACAATTATAATAGGGTAAAACTCTCATTCCATATCCTGCAGCACACATATTTACAAATTACTTTATTTTGAAAGACGAGTACATGTATGCCATGCGGTCACAAGGAACTTGCTAACAGCACAAATTAAGGCAAATGAAGTATCGCTACTCAAGATCCTTAAGGCGATACTATGTTGTCTTACGCCCATATTCCGGCAAACTGGACGAATCCATTTATGCCGGAAAAGGGCATACGCTGGACAAAAAAACATAAAATGTTCAACAGATTCAGGAACATCATTACAGGCAGGACATAAATGGGTATCAATAGTGGTCTGCAGCTACCAGTTAAGGACGTTAACGGTAAACACCCGAAATGAAAGCGAGCATACAGGCTCTTACTCAATAAGTCAAGGATAAAATCTAAATAAAATTCAAACTGGGGGTACCACTTAAAATAAAAAAATTGAGTAGTCAATCGTCCATATGATGTGCAAAGAAGATAGTTATTTCTGACGTAGGACCAATAGGCAGATTTCAAAGGTTGTTTCTGGGCCTTTCCTAAATTCTGAGGGTTCTCCCAATAGTTCCCAAGTCCCAGGGTAAAAAAACATTTTGACACATACCTGAGTCATGGAATGGAAGCTGCATTGGGTCTTTTTAGAGTGTAAAGGAGGGAGTCCCTGTAAACAGTGAGCTCTGGTGTGGTCCAGATCCTCACCCAAAAGAGTAAGGCCCATATTTATACTTTTTGACGCACGACTGCGCCAACGCAGTTGTGCGTCAAAAATGTCACTGCCGGCTAACGCCATTCCAACGCGCCATGCGGGTGCCTTATTAATGGAATGACGTAAGCCGGCGCTGCGGACTGGTGTGCGTCAAAAAAAATGACTCACACCAGGCAGCGCCGACGTATGGGAAAATGGGGGTTGTGCGTCAACAAATGGTACACGTCAGGTCTGAGGCTAATTCAGGCCTCAAACCGGATTTGCGCCCTTTTTTTTTACGTCCAACCTCCATTGACATGACTCCTGTCTTAGCAAAGTCAGGAGTCATGCCCCCTTGCCCAATGGTCATTGGGCATAGTGGCATGTAAGGGGGCCCAAATCAGGCCCCCCTATGCCACAAAAAAAATAGGAATAAAATACTTACCCGAACTTACCTTTACTTCCCTGGGATGGGTCCCTCCATCCTTGGGTGTCCTCCTGGGGTGGGCAAGGGTGGCAGGTGGTGTCCCTGGGGGCGGGGGAGGGCACCTCTGGGCTCCTTCCGAGCCTACAGGTCCCTTAACGCCTGCCCTGACCCAGGCGTTAAAAAATCGGCGCACATCAGGCTGTGCGCCGTTTTTTAAGGCCCACCCCCTCCTGTGCTTCAAAATGACGCCAGAGTATAAATTAGGGGCACAGGCCTTAAAGTCATTTTTTGGAAGGGAACACCTACCTTGCATATAATTAACGCAAGGCTGGTTCCCCCTTCCAAAAAATGACGCACATGGTGGAATTTTGACGCCCACGGAGTCGGACGTCAAAGTATAAATATGGGGCAGGCTTTGCGCTGATTGTGCGTCAAATTTTTTTTTAACGCACATTCAGCGCAAACAGAGTATAAATATGCCCCTAAGGGTCTCAAAGCTATCACATCAGAGATGCGATTAAGCCCAAGGTCCAGAAAGACCGGAATCAAGGGTGTACTACGTGGACACGCAAGTAAAGCTCTGGCAAAATTATTTTTGCCCACAGACAATTTGTTAGTTTTACAGAAACCCCACTCCTCAGCACAATAGGCAGCAGCACTCTGCGCTTTTGCCAAGTAGATCTTGATAGCCAGAGAAACAGCTTTCGTGGCAGTGCTTTTATAAAAGTGCTGAATGGCGCATGACCTATGTTGATGAAGTGATACACTTTTACTGATCTGATCCTCCCAATGTAAGTTGTTTGCAATTCTCACTCCCAAATAATCTATTGAGCTAACCTTGTTTAAGGGGGCCCCGTCTAAAGTAATGATACATCTCCTAACTGGTACTGAACTAAGCACCATCAATTTGGTTTTACTAGCGTTGAGTTCCAGGCCATAGTCTACAAAGAAAGCATTGTACCTTTCAACAAGGATCTGAAGACCCATTGGGGTTTTAGAGATGAGGAGGGAGTCATCTGCAAAAAGTAATATGGGAATTTTCTGCGCATTTAGGGAGGGGGCGTCATTTTGACAAGAGGACACAGCTTGCACCACCTCATTTATAAATAAAGTGAATAGAGTTGGTGCAAGAACACATCCTTCACGAACCCCTCACTGAATGGCTATATGATTGGTTAATTCTCCCTGACTGCCCCATCTCACCTGGGCATATGTGTTCCCATGTAACCGTTGTAGTAAATAAATTATGTTGGCAGGGGTACCTATTCTGTGCAGAACATCCCATAGCTTTTCTCTGGGGACCAAGTCGAAGGCAGACCGAAGATCCACAAAAACGACATATAAGTTTTGCTTCGCCAGGACTACATATTTCCAGTATAGGAGGGTCAGCTTAAAAACCTGGTCCACCGTACTGGTTTTCGAGCGAAAGCCCACCTGAAGTGGGGATAGCACCTGATGATCTTGTGCCCAGTCCAATAGCCTCTCCAAAAGCTGTTTGGAGAAAATTGTCTGGAGGTTGTCAATAAGGCTAATTGGTCTGCAGTTGGCAGGGGAGCTCACGTCACCCTTTTTGTAGGTGGGGATTGTTTCTGACCCTTTCCAGGTGCTAGGAATTGGGCCTCCTGCTGCTATGGCATTTGAGATCATGCTTATATACCAGGACCAAATTACTGGTTCAGATTTAAAAAGATCCCCCAGTATCTTGTCAGGGCCTGGTGCTTTAGCAGATTTTAAAGAGTTAATAGCAGCTGTGGTTTACCCCAACGTAAAAACAATAAAATCATCATGGCTAAAAATATCCATTCCTTAATCGTCGGGCAGATAGCACATTTTAACCGGCTGCTGGGGAGGGGGGGGTGTTCCTGTATCACAAAAATACTAGGTAGAGCATAAAGTTTATAAAAATGTTCCACCCAACTTTCTAGTTGAATATAAGTGTGGATTATACCCTTACCCCCCACTCTATGTCTATTGGACAATAGCTTCCAAAATGTCAAGTTCTCGTTGTATTTATTTGCATCAAGCAATTACTCCCAGGTTATGTCTTCCCAACTTTTCCTTGCCTGCGTTAAGGTTTTATTATAGGCAAGTCTGGCTGTTCTGATCGCCCCATGTGAGCAAGTCATAATAGCTGATTTTAGAGCTGATTTGGCAATAGAACAATCCTTGTTGAACCACTCCCTAGTTTTGTAATTATCAGCAGGTTGCCTAGTAGTAGTCTTTCTATAGAAAATATCCTGTGGTCCTCTCATCATTTTTTTCATTTTGCAAAGACCGCCAAAGCTGCGGGCACAAGAAGACAGCCAGTGCTGGTGGTCCTCTGCCCACCATGTTACGAGTACTGCAGGATTACTGCCACATTTCGTGCTGGCGGTCGATGGCACATGGGCGGTTTCACCACCGGCCCTGCCCCACCACAAGGATTCCGCCAGCCATATTACAACCTGTAATATAGCCTGGCTTTGTCCTGATGGCAGGACGATGCCGGCAGTGGAAGCTCCCGTTTCTGTTACTGCCAGATGACCTCCTCGCCGGACAAGGTAAGTGAGGCATCCGACAGGGGAGGGGGTGGGAGGGTGAGGGGTGTTGAGTGTGTGTGTGTGTGTGTGAGTGGGTGTTGTCTGCGTGTGTGCATGTAAGTGTGTATGTGTGTGTGTTTGTGTGTGTATATGCATGTTTGTATGCGTG
Organism: Pleurodeles waltl; assembly: GCF_031143425.1. Taxonomy (NCBI): domain Eukaryota; kingdom Metazoa; phylum Chordata; class Amphibia; order Caudata; family Salamandridae; genus Pleurodeles; species Pleurodeles waltl. Next base: position 1,412,646,195 of record NC_090444.1, on the reverse strand, counting down.
TGTGTATATGTGTGTGTATGTGTGTTTGTATGGGTGCGTGTATGTGTGGTTGCATGCATGTATTAATTAATGCGTGTATGGATGCATGTGAGTGAGTGCGTGCATGATGTATGTTAGTAAGTGCATGTATGAATGTTGAAGTGAATGCGTGTATGGATGCATGTGAGTGAATGCCTGTATGTCAGTGTTGGTGAATGAGTGTTTGCAGCGTGCCTGTTGGTGTCTGTGTGCATGTATGTGGAGGGGTGGGGGTTGCTGTACTAGGAGGATGGTGGGAGGTGCTGTACTAGGATGGAGCGCTGTACTAGAAGGAGGGTAGGGGTATTGGGCTTGCTGGGCAGTGGGGGAGTCATCAGCCAGTGACAGGGAAGACATTTCCTGGCACCGGTAGCCTTTCCACCTGGGTTTTCGTGGCCGCGCTACCACCATGGAAACCCTGGTGGAAATCCGACTCCTAATACCGCCGGCGGTCTTCATTAGACAGTCAGGTCGGAGATACTAATCTCCAGCCTGGCAGGTCTGCGGAGATCTGCCGGCTTAGCAGAGGCCAACCCGCCACTCTCATAATGTGGCGGTCTTTACTGCCAGCCTGTTGATTGTGGGACCGCCACCACGAGTCTGGACGCCATGAGACTGCCAGACTCGTAATGAGAGCCATAGTTTCCCACCAGCGATTGATTTCCCTCTTTAACACTTTGTCATACTGAAACAATTGCTGTTTCAATTTCTTAGTGGTCTTCCCTCTGCCGCTTACTGACTTGTCAGCAGAAATACTTGTGTCTTTGTCATCTTCAGTAAACAAACTGCATGCCACTTCTGCACGTTTACGCCAAACTTCATGTTCGGGTGCAGAAGCAGCCAAAATCCCTTGTGCTCAGGACTACGAATGTCAAAACTTAAACGGCACTTGCCCTCCCATACAACTAGCTGGTGCGAAACCCTTGCGACTTAAATGTCACTTACAAAGAGTCCGGGGTCACGGTGAGTCTTCCTCTTGTAGGTGCAAATAAAATATCCTCTGCCAGAGCCACTGCTCTCACGATTCCAAATTACTCAGGGCAAGCTACAGAGTTAGGGTAGACGGAAAATTGAAAGTCTTTCTCCCGCTGTCACATGCGCTGCTGCACTCTGCAGGAGCCAATGATACTTGTTATTACTCCGACTCAAAATAGACGGTCTCACACAACCATGCAAGGTCCCAGTTCGTTGCTCACCCGGTCCCAAGCCACTCGAGTTCAGTTCGGGAATGGGGACATCCGTGAAATTGTTCGTCAAGCACATCACTGCACTCCATAGTAGCCAATGCTTCCCAGATCTCTGATTGTTTCACATGACCAAAGTCAGACAGTAGCGGCAGAAGCCAGGTACCACAATGCATTGTGACAAACATAGTCTGGTGTAACCTGACTACTTCTACCACCAGGGTCGATGCAAGCTGTGGGTGCTGGCCCCGCTATAAATATCCCAGAAAGTGTCAAATGGATCATAGACACAAACAGCTCACAGTTGAAGGCCTAATTCCGAAGCAATATTTTATTGGCAACGCTTTTCGATCTCAAAGAGATCTTCCTCACAGACAAAAACCAAAATTGTGTACTATCCACCTTAAAAAGTGCTGTTCTGGTCATAGTGAAGAACAAAAATTGAAAAAAGACTTGTCAAGCCTGCCACATCAAGATTGAAAACAGAAGAAAGACTTAACCCCTTCCGTGCCGGGGACGTAATGGTTACGTCCACCGGCACAGTGCTCCTGTGCCGAGGACGTAACCATTATGTCCTCAGCCCGGAGCTCGGAGTGAGCGCTAGCGCTCCCTCCGTGGGCTTCCCTCCCATCCCCCATCCCCCAAGGCAGGGATCGAAGGGGAAGCCCTTCCCCTTCCACCGACCCCCTCCAGTGACGTCTGATGACATCAGAGCCACTTCCCCATCGCGTTGGAAGCTCAGTTTCCATCGTGATCGGAAGAGAAATGCAAAGCATTTATCTTCCGATTATGTGATGGGGGCCTGAGAGGCTTCAAAGGGAAGCAAAGGAATTTCCTTCCCTTTGAAGTCTCTCAGAGCATTTCAGAAGCCGGATCGTGAAGCGATCCGGCTTCTGAAATGCCCACTGGACACCAGGGATTTTTTGTGAAAATGAATTTGGCATAAGGGGAGCGACCCCTTGGGCAATTTTTTTCAAGGCCTTTTCTGCTCCCTCTGGGGGCAGATCGGCCTATTGTTGTTAGGCCGATCTGCCCCCAGGGGGGCAGACCCCACTAGACACCGGGGATTTTTTTTTGTGCCAATTTCACCCAAGGGGAGCAACCCCTTCGGCAAGGGGAGCTTCCGGGGGGGGGGGGAATTTATTTTAGGCCATTTCTGCTCCCGTTAGGGGCAGATCGGCATATTTCTATTAGGACGATGGGGCAGAAACCACTAGGCACCGGGGATTGGTGTGTGTCTATGTGTGTGTTTTCTTTAGGGGGGCAGCCCCTTGGGTAAGGGTCGCTTCCCATGGGGGCACATTACTGTTGGCCATATCTGCCACACCTGGGGGACAGAATGGCCTATTTTTAGAAGGCCCATCTGCCCCCAAGGGGGGGGGGGGGGCAGAAAACCCACCAGAGACCACAGAAGTTTTTTTTTTCCAAAATAAGATGGTGGGGGTATGGCCATACCCCCACCCCAAATAAATGGGGCCAAAGTTATTTTGCCCACCATTGGGCAGATGGGGCAATTACCCCTGATCCACACCTCGGGGGGGGCAGAAAGTCTACTATATGCCAGGGAATTTAAAAATAAACAAAAAAATTGTGAGGTGGTGGCTACTAACCAGTATGCCCCCACCCCACCTGAAGGGGGTAACAGTCTTTCAGCTCTCCCCCACACACTAAAACATCTTATCCCATAGCAAGCAAGAAGACATTTGATTATTTTGGGTTTTGGTTTTACATTTGGGCTATGAGAGCTTGGCTGACTCTTAAAATCGTCCCACTTGGAATGGTGAGGGCTGCACTTTATGGACTTTGGGACGCTGCCATGTAGAAAAATCCACAGGACCTAGACACATCTGAAAACTAAACATCTGGGTGATTCCAGGGTGGTGTGTTTCACTTGCACCCGCACCATTTTCTTACCCACAATGCCCTGCAAACCTCCAACTTTGCTGGAAATCACACATTTTTCCCACATTTTTTTAATGGAACCTTCCGGAATCTGCAGGAATCCACAAAATTCCTACCACCCAGCATTGTCTCACCTATACCGATGAAAATTCTGCTGCACTTGTCAGCCTAAAAATTCTTTTTTTCAAACTGCCCTTTTGGTTCCCCCTCAATTTAGACATGTTTTTGGCTCTTCCCTGTCACAAGCACTTGGCCCACCTACACAAATGAGGTATCATATTTACCAGGAGACTGAAGGGAACGTTGGGTGGTATGAAATTTGTCCCAGTGCGTTTATCTCACACAGAAATGTGGGAAAAATGTGATTTTTTTTAGCTAAATTTGAGATTTGGGTAAGAAAACATTGGGGGATCCATGCAAGTTACACCTCCCTGGACTCCCTCGGGTGTCTAGTTTTCAGAAATGTCTGGGTTTGGTAGGTTTCCCTAGATGGCTGCTGAGCCCCAGGACCAAAAACGCAGGTGCCCCCCACCCCCGCAAAAACAGGCAGTTTTGTGTTTAATAATTTTGATGTGTCCAGATAGTGTTTTGGGGCATTTCCTTTCACAGGCAGTAGGCCTACCCACAAAAGTGAGGTACCATTTTTATCAGGAGACTTGGGGGAACGCTGGGTGGAAGGAAATTTGTGGCTCCTCTCTGATTCCAGAACTTTCTGTCACCGAAATGAGAGGAAAAAGTGTTTTTTTGCCCAAATTTTGAGGTTTGCAAAGGATTCTGGGTAACAGAATCAGGTCACAGCCCCACATGTCACCCCATCTTGGATGCCTTAGGTGTCTAGTTTTCAAAACTGTGAAGGTTTGCTAGGTTTCTGCAGGTGCCGGCTGAGCTAGAGGCCAAAATCCACAGCTAGGCACTTTGCAAAAAAAGCTCAGTTTTCTTTGTGAAAATGTGATGTGTCCACGTTGTGTTTTGGGGCATTTCCTGTTGCAGGCACTAGGCCTACCCCCACAAGTGAGGTACCATTTTTATCGGGAGACTTGTGGGATTGCTGGGTGGAAGGACATTTGTGGCTCCTCTCTGATTCCAGAACATTCTGTCACCGGAATGAGAGGAAAAAGTATTTTGTTGGCCAAATTTTGAGGTTTGCAAAGGAATCTGGGTAACAGAACCTGGCCAGAGCCCCACAAGTCACCCCATCCTGGATTCCCCTAGGTGTCTAGTTTTCAAAACTGCACAGGGTTGTTAGGTTTCCACCGCTAGGCACTTTGCAAAAAACAGCTCTGTTTTCTTTGTGAAAATGTAATGTGTCCACGTTGTGTTTTGGGGTATTTCTTGTCGCGGGCGCTAGGCCTACCCACGCAAGTGAGGCACCATTTTTATCAGGAGACTTGGGGGAACACAGAATAGCAAAACAAGTTTTATTGCCCCTTGTCCTTCTCTACAATTTTTCCTTCCAAATGTAAGACAGATATGTGCAAATAACCACTGCTTCTCAACACCTTATCTTGTGGCCAATTTGGAAATACAAAGGTTTTTTTTATACCTATTTTTCACTTTTTATATTTCAGCAAATTAATTGCTGAATACCCGGTATAGAATGAAAACCCATTGCAAGGTGCAGCTCATTTATTGGCTCTGGGTACCTAGGGTTCTTGATGAACCTACAAGCCCTATATATCCCGCAACCAGAAGAGTCCAGCCGACGTAAAGGTATATTGCTTTAAAAAATCTGACATCGAAGGAAAATATTACAGAGTAACGCGTGGAGAAAAATGGCTGTTTTTTCACCTCAGTTTCAATATTCTTTTATTTCAGCTGTTAGTTTCTGTAGGAAACATTTGTAGGGTCTACACAAATGACTCCTTACTGAATTCAGAATTTGGCTACTTTTCAGAAATGTTTAGCTTTCTGGGATCCGGCATTGGTTTCTCACCCATTTCTGTAACTAACTGAAAGGAGGCTGAAAGCACAAAAAGTAGTAAAAATGGGGTATGTCCCAGTAAAATGTCAAAATTGGGTTGAAAAATTGTTTTTTTAAATTCAAGTCTGCCTGTTCCGGAAAGCTGGGAAGATGGTGATTTTACCACCGCAAACCCTTTGTTGATGCCATTTTCAGGGAAAAAAAACACAAGCCTTCTTTTGCAGCCCTTTTTTCCCATTTAAAAAAAAATAAAAAAAATTCTCTGTATTTTGGCTAATTTCTTGGTCTCCTTCAGGGGAACCCACAAAGCCTGGGTACCTCTAGAATCCCTAGGATGTTGGAAAAAAAGGATGCAAATTTGGCATGGGTAGCTTATGTGGAGAAAAAGTTATGAGGGCCTAAGCAGGAACTGCCTCAAATAGCGATAAAAAGGTTTGGCACAGGAGGGGAAAAGGCCTGGCAGCGAAGGGGTTAAATCGTATATCATAATGTCACATTTCACTATAATAATTATATACAGGTCTTATGAGTACAGAAGAGTTTACATTTCTTTGTGTGCAGAAACCTGCTGTGCCACGTTTGTACACGTTGCCAAAATACATGAAAGATAAAGTAAATCCACTAGGTAGACCCATAATATCAGCCAATGGTAGTCTCTTAGAACCTACTTCCATTTATCTTGATTTTTGCTTGTTACCGTACATGCTTAACCTTCCCTCATATTGTAGGGACAGTACGGACTTTCTTACTAAGATAGAGGAGATACCATGGCAACCTACATATTAGTTGGTTACTATTGATTTGGTCTCATTGTATACTTGGTGATACATTAGGTATTCAAGCCTGCTGACAGTTTTTCAGAGATAAGTCCATTCACTTATATGACCATTCTATGATGTTGGATATGCTCAAGTTTTGTCTGGAGAATAACTTCTTCTTATTTAATGAATCCTGGCATAGGCAGTTAGTCAGGACGGCGATGGATAGTTGTTTTACCCCATGTTTTGCAGGAAGTTTAATGGGCTGGCAGGAGGCGCAACATGTCTGGACAGATCAGAATGACAGGTGGACTAAGCATATTATTATCTGGACAACATACATTGACAACCTTTTTTGTGGTTTGAGATGACCCGAAACATCTCCTACAAGAGTTTCTGGCATTTATTAACAGTAATAATGTCAATTTGGCTTTTATGCATATAATCCATGAGAGGGAAATGGATTTTCGTGTTGTACAAGTAGAGATCAAAGAAGGGGTGATCCATACATCTTTGTATCGGAAGGAGACAGCAGACAACAGTATTCTTCATGTCCGTAGCCACCATCCTGATAAGTTGTAATGGAGCATCCCCTATGGCGAATTTTTAAGGGCCAAAAGGAATTGCAGTGAGGCACAGTTGTATCAAGCTGAACAGACTAGGATGAGTAAGTGATTCAGGGAGAGAGGCTATCCCTGCCGAGTCCTAAGAACTACTAAAGAGAAAGCTGCTTCCCGGGCTAGGAATGCCCTCCTGGTAAAGAGAGGCCAGTCACAGGAAAATGATCTGTATACATTGGCACCTGGTTAAATCAGCTCCTGTAATAGGTCAGAGAATGCCAAGCCACCCCTCAGTCACTTACAGGAAGTCTAAATTTATCAGTGATATTTTGGTCCATTGTTACCTGAATGCACAATTGAAGCAAGGGGGGTGGTTGAGGGGAACAGAATGGTTTCTACAAGTGCAGCAACTGTAAAGCCTGTAAAGGGAGTAAACATGTTAAGACCTATCCTTTGCCAATGGGCAGGATGGGGCGGTCAACAAATTCATTATATGCAGTAGTGATTATGCGCTAGTCTGTCCTTGTGGTTTGGTGTCCATTTTCTCTGTGAGAAAGGGGATAATTGAGCACTTCTGGGCGATTCAGAACTGTGATCAGTCTTACCTGGTTGCTGGACATTGGGCCAAGGAACATTCCCAAAACCCTGATATCCACTTTTTCTTTGGAATTTGGTACTTACAACGTCTTGAGGAGGTGATCGAGAGAAGAGTTTATGGATTTTGGAATAGGAATACATCATTCGCCTTAATACCAAGCAGCTGGGAGGGCTAAACCTGGAGGAAGAGCTTTATGTACAAATTGGCTAATCTGTGATGACATAAATTATGGACTTCCACATTTTGAAATATTTTGAATATGTGCTTCGTCTCTTGTTTTTTCGTGTATTCTGTTCTTTGCTTTTTACTCTGTTTGGACTACTGACCTTCAAAATTGAGACATGCTGAACAACAGTATGGTTGGATCCTTCCCTGCCACTGGTGGCTGTTTTTATTGTGAGAATTATTTGGCCACTTGGGCATAATTGATTTTTTCCACTCTGCTTTTAATTCTAATTTTTTGAGTTAATTTGTGCAAATGTGCTGTTTTTCAATTTGTATATAATTATGATAGTGAAATGTGACATTATGATATAAGAATTAAGGGGCTCATGATGAGGCTTGCGGCCTTGAGACCGCTAGCCTTGTGATGGCGGTCCTGACCTCTGCCAGTTTGTCAGTCTAACTGTCAAATTAAGAGTTTGGCTGTCAGACTGCCAAACGTAGACCATCTCCACTGGGAACAATGTTCCCGATGGGCTGATGACAGTACAAGTCGGAATCAGCCAGCGCTGTCCCTGCTGATTAGGACCTGGATTCACTGCCATGCAATGGCTGGCAGAGAACAGGTTCAAGGGGCCACAGGCTGCCCATGCACTGCCCATGCACTTGGCATGGGTAGTGCAGGGGTCCCCTTTCCCAGCACCCTCGCAATGCTCACTGTCTGTTTTGCTTTGCAGACAGTGAGCATTGGGAGGATGCTGGTGCACCCTGTGGGCAGCAGCATTGCCTGCGGCTCTATTACGAGCCGGCTAAAATGCTGCTGCCACTTTTCTGCTGGGATGAGAGGCAGAAACCTTGGTTTCTGGCCTTCAGCCCAGCAGGAAAGTCGTAATGGGCCTGGGGGGAGGTACCCAGTATTGCAGCAACCTCCCCATTGGAAGTTCAGCGGATGGGTCATCCCATTAACCAAACTCATAATCAGGCCCTAAGTCTTTCTTCTGTTTACAATCTTGACATGGGAGGCTTGACAACAAGTCTTTTTACAATTTTTATTCTTCACTGTGACCAGAGCAGCAGCTTTTAAGGGGAACAGTGTACAATTTTGGTGTGCGTCTGTGAGGAAGATCTCTTTGAGATTGAAGTGCATTGCCAATCAAATATTGCTTTGGAATTCAGCCTTGGATCGCGAGCTGTTTGTGTCTATGATCCATTTGACAACACTGCCAACACTTCAACCAATAAGTGTTGGCAGCCATCTTGGGACTCTAAATCATCAGAGTACCAAGAAAAAAGGTGGAAAACATCATAAGGGGCAGGATAAGAATACTCTGACCCCTAGGCCTGGTACTGGAGTCCCAGGAGCCAAAAATATTTGTTTTCAATTTTGCAGCAAATTTGCAGACAATCTGCAAATTCTCAGCAAAATTGAAAATAAAACAAGCGTGATTTCTCCCACTTGGTTTTATTTGTCCCCAGGTGGGCCAGGTTCCAGGGGGAACCTATTTATGTATTGGGGGAGGGGTTGTAATTGTAAACAAGACGGTGAAGTCACTTAATGGAAAGTGGTGGCTTACTCTGCGCAAACCAAAGCTGTCATTAAAACAGAGTTCTGCCCATTAAGCTGTGGTGTAAAGTAATATAGTAGTTTGCAACATACGTATTAATTGATAAACTAAATTTAAAATAAATGCTAGAGTTCTACTGCGCCATGCTTTCACAATTGGCCAAAAATGCTCTAAGGAATCCCTGCGGAATAAAATTTCAGGGGAAATGGGAGCTGACAAATACCCAGCTACGCTATAAATAGCACAAGGGCTTTTTTTCTTGATTGCAGGATTCTTGTTGCACTAATGGTGGAAAAAAAGCTTTCCATGTACCACAGCGCAGAAAATGTTGTGCAAACTAAACTTTTCCAAAGTAGAATTTTGCGTACTTCTGTCTAGCGTTCAGTCACTGAAGGCTTTCTGTGAAAAGCTGATTGAAATTAAATATTGCACCGCAAAAGCAGACAAAGCAGGAACGTGTGCGCTCATTGGACAAATGCATCTTAAATCTGCACACGAGCAGCTGGTGAAACTTAAATAATTGAGGCAACCTGTTCATAAATTTTTTCGACAGCTATTTTCACTGTACTTGTTTGGTGCAAGTGAATTGCTCTGCATTCATGTGCGGTTGTATCGACGAAGTTTCTGCGGACTATAACCGTATCGCTTTAATGACATTTTCCCGGAGATTTATTGCATGATGCTTATATTGTGGGTGAGCACACAGACGTGAAATGTCAGCGAGCCATGGTAAATGGCTTCTAGCAAAGGTCCTCCATCTTTACATAAATGGGAGCAATTTTAGTGTACACCTGTACACCTGGAAGTGATGAATTCCGGTCATCTCCACTTTCTGCGCTTCAGTGATTATAAAGTAATGCTATTTGTTATGCAAATGTTACTGTTCTCTGGACTTTAGGCGAGGCTCAACACCTCAATGACCAAAATTAAATATTTAGCATAAAGGAAGAAGTCTCGAAGCCCCCATAAAAACCATAATGTCATAATTCACGGAAATCAACAAAGGTTACAGGGATGTTATAGTTAGTGAATAGCATTAAAAAGCATCGAAATTCACTGAAGAAACCAAAGCTAACAGTGAGGTTATAGTTAGATAAAAGCATTAAAGTAGCATATAAATCCACAAAAAACAAAGGTTACAGTGATGTTATTGTTGGGAAATATAATTAAAAAAACATTGGAAATTCACTGAAAAAACCAAAGGTTCAAAAGAGGTTATAGTTAGATTCAGAGTTTACACTCACAAAGCCATAGAAACTCAGAAGTTATAGTTATCTCAGCTAACATGCAATGCACTGCTTTTGACTTCACATATTACATCACTCATTAAATGGTTAGTGACATTACTGATGACATCATCCAGCAAAAATAACTATAAATGCTGAATTTCTATTGTTTTGTGTGTTCAAAATGTGTATTTTCAGGGTGTGTATATATATATATATATATATATAATAAATAAATAAATATAAATATGTATGTAAATATGTATGTGTGTGATGTGTGTGTACAAGGGCAAAATGCATCATGGAAGGTGATTACACTCTTGTGCTCTGTGTTAATGCCTGAGCAAGTGTTTTATGGAGGTTTGGGACAATATATATGTATATCTATATATGTGTATATATATATATATATATGAATATTCTAGACGTAACTGACATAAGTATAACTTCAGATGTCATCATTGATTTATTATGTGAGGCCGTAAGCAGTGCACAACAGTGGTAAAAGTTATACTTAGGTCAGTAGTGCTTTTTCAGTGAATTTCTAAGGTTTTTAAACATAAGTTAAAATCTTACTACCTTCCTCATGTATAACTCCAGTTCAGCTATTTAATTTAAAGTAATATCTTATTATGACACTTTTGCATCTAAACCCCCTGCTGTGCATGTCCTTCAGCAGTGCAGTGGGGGGTGTGGGGGAATTGGCCACAGGAGGTGAATCCGCCATTAGCTGGCAACTGCTGATAACGCGTCAGAACCTTGATAAGTAAACTTACAAGGAGACACGTCTAGGCCAATGAACCTTTTGACCACGTTTGGAGACTTCCTAGAACGAGATATCCTTTTAGCATCACAATCAATATGTCAATAACTCCTTCAAATTCACAATAACTAATCATTTAAGCTAATCAATAATATTTAATATAGATCAACACAGCGAACGCACCATGACCCTTCAGCCATGAATAACCACACAATCCTAGTTATGTGTTATTCTCTATTAGTTACAATCTAATATCATATTTATTAGTTTCGATATCAACAAGCACGTCAAAACCACTATAACTTGGCAATCAGAGCAAACCATTATCAAAACATAAATCATGAACATTTAGAATGAGGCATGACGTCAATATGAATCAACTTTAGCAGAGTAACATTAGTACATTATTCAACAAAGCAAGAATTCAGTCATTTGTATATTTGCATCCGATATTAGTGAATTCCTTAACTAACTTCGAATTAGCATCAGCATGTTGGGCTTCATGCAAAAACATTTGGCAAACACAAATTTGGAAAAACATCTAACTATGGCCTCTATCAAAAGAGCAGTTGGTACCTAGAAAGAAAAGGCAAACAGACAATTACAATTACCATCAGATAGTTACCCCTCATACGTGTCAGCTATCAGCATCAGTCTTCGTCCTCAGGACATCAGTCGATTCAGAATCAGCAAAGATAGGACAGGGCATAGTTAAGAATAAGGCACTTCCCTCGTAAGGAGGAGAAGCAAATATCAGGTAAGGATTCAAATAGATGATGGTTAAGATATCAGAACAGCAAAGCCTCAAATGATAATGGCAAGGAATGGTGAAGGATGGCGGAGAATGTCCCAAATAATGTCTGGCTTCTCCTTGAGTCATGCAATTATATTAAAACAGTCGAACTAGCCCTTAATTCCCCATTGGATCAATTTTGGTGCATCATTATCCCTGTCCAATAATTCTCTACGCACCTTACTAGAATTTTCCACAAAACACAGTTCTCATGCAGTCTATTGGCTCCTGTGATTGACGTCTTCATCGGGTGGAATGTCAGGTAAGAAAAGTTACACTTTACGCTCCAGTCAGTAGTTCCATTTCTTCTAGTCCAGTTGGCCTTGCACCTGTTGTGAATTACACTGTTGCATTCGGCAAGAATGTCTCCTTGAGCAAGTCGGGTCCCATGAGAAAGAATTTACTATGGCTACCCACACATATCTCTAGCTTCTGGAAAAGTACAGCTTTGTGTCCTTCAGGAGAGCAGCACATTGCACGTTAGAAAAACACAGTTAATATGAGACCAGGCAACTAGGCCCAGACCCTCGCTAAGCTAAGGCCTAGTAATTTAGTTTAGCAAGACCCCTAATACATAACTCTTAAAGCTAATACAAAGTCATACATTAGTACATTATTAATTCTTCATTAATCAGTTTCATTAATCATCGTATACATTGGTGGCTACTCCCCATGGGCACATTTCAAACGTGTACATTATTTTCAATGTTAACACATTTCTATGCAGTTTCACTACACATTATATTACAAGCTTTTCATATTAATATTAATTTTTAAAGGTCACATTCCAACACTGCTCATGGATCCAACCTCACATTATTTATTTATTTTTAAATATAGTTTCCCCTATCCCACTGGAGTACTGCCAAGGGGCTGGCTCCTGTAGGACTGGTGTGGGATCCTGGTCCCCCCAATTTTTTTTTTTTAAAGTTGAACTGGTGAAGGGTCTCTTGGAGAGCCCCTCCTTCACAAAGTCCAGTGAGTCATGGTACATCTACCCTGCCCCCATACACCCTATTGTTTTATGTGCAGGACACATGACCAAGTTCTTAAGTCCTGTAATGGGAGACACAGCATTTTTTTTGGGTTGCGACCAGCCAATCAGAGAGCAAGACCCTGCAGGGGTATTTCACTCACATAGGAGTAAGATGGCTGAAGGAAAGAAAAAGCCCTCCTGGCCAATAGGATGCTTAATGTTTTTAATGTGTGGTCCCATAGTACTCCTGGGGGACTCTCATGGGACCAACTCTCAATATATCTATAAAGTTTGAACATTGGTTTCTCACAAACTACTGAACCGATTTATACCAAATTACCAAAGCACTCTTTCTTAGTAAAGATCTAGCTTTCTGCCACTTGTGGTGTAATCCTGTTTAGATGTTTTTTCCTCTATTGTTTTCTAATTTTTCCAATGGAAAGTGCAGGGGGGACAACGAGTTTTGGGACACCACCTTTCCTTTTGGCCCCCCACTTGATTGATCAAACCAAAACTTTCTAGGAAGGAGCTGAGTTGGCTTAGCTTTTTTTTTGGAAAGTTTTCTGAAGATTCCTCAAACGATGGCAAAGTTATAGTTAGGACCTTGTTTCCATAGGAAAAACGTTTATTGTTTTGCCAATAATTGATGCTGTTTAACAAATCTTCATGATATTTTCAAAATTAGTACAACACCCAGTTTATCTGCTTTCTCAAAAGTTCAGGGTGATTTGTCAAGCAGGGACCAAGAAAAAGGGGGAGTACCAAAACCCTTTTTCCCCATGCAATTTCCATAGGGATTTTTAAACATAACTACAGCTGAACCGCTAGACGGAATTACATGGAATTACACCAAATATTTGATAAAGCTAGCTCTTAGTCCAGAAAGAGCCCTATTTGTTATTTGGGGTAAATGTGTTGAGTTCTTTTTGCAATTTTAAAGGAAAAAGAAATATAGATATCTAGGGATGCAGAGCCTCCATGGAGCTGACAGTCCCTGTGCTGGTATCTGATTGGCTGCCAACACTTCATCTAGGAAATTATGGCAGTCATTTTGAAAGTCGGACTCAGCCGAGTCCCAAAATAAATCGTAAAAATAAAGAAAAAGGGGGGCGCTAGAGAGCAGCTGTGCAAGATGGCCGCACTTCGGTGAGGCTCCCGCGGCCCAGACCAATCATCCGTCATTATCCTGTCTTAAATCCTGTGCTGAGCATGGCGGCCTGACGGAGGTCACGTGCTGGTGACCCCTACCTGACATAAGTGGGGCGGCGCTAATTATCGGCGTGCTTGAGATGCATGCGTACTGGACCTGCTGACGCAGCTGCTGCTCCTTGGCCTCTGAGGCCCGGCCCGCGGCGAGCAGCGGGTGGCTTCGCCGTGGGATGGGCAGTCGGACTGAGGGTGGGTGTCCTGGTTGGGGCACGGACCGGGTCCCGGCAGATCGGTCACTTGTGAAGAGGCACTGGCGGTGCCTGGGCCAGATCTGCGAAGGTGGCGTGGACGGCCTGGGGTGCAGAGGACCGCGTCCGGGCGTGGCGCTGGGGCCCGCTAGGCCTTGATGGGTGGATCACTGAGGAGGTGCCGCGGCACACCACATTGCGGCAACAACAACGAAATAAGCAGAGGTGAGGAGTGCAGGGCCCCTGAGGGCTGTGGTTCTAAAAATTCTGGACCCATGTAATTTACTTTGCCACAGCAGTACGATTTTAGTATCAAAAGACCGATAATGACTAGTACACTAAGCATGAGCATTTTCGCTCAATTCCAGCAGCGTTTTCACCTCGAAATCGCCATTTTCGTCCTGCACTTGTGGCTCCCATTTTATACACGGCAGCCATTTTTAAAAGTTGCCCTCACATAGGCTTATAATACAGTCAGATTTGATTCCAAGGACACGTACACCTTGATTGACTTTTCTCTGACCTGGGCAAGCTGGAACCATTGCCTCAGGCCAAACCTGTTTGGTCAGTCCCTCTCCCAGTGGCCGAATCAGATAGCATCAAGGCACACCATGCCATAAAACCCTTATTATCGCTCACACACCCTGCCTAATCTTGATCACACCTGCACCTGCTCTTTTCTTCTTCTTACTTTACGAGGGGAGGTGCCCGTTTTTATTGGGGGTCCACACTTATCTGATGTAAAATACTAGGCCTTGCCGGGTAATTTATTATGGGTTGGATGACATGAAATATGAGGTTTCATCATGACACAGTTTTTTCCTTTGTAGTGAAAACATGTGAATGACCAACCAAAATGTCAAGAATGTTTGCCTGAAGCTTAAAAAACTGTGTATAAGGAAACCTGACTTTGCATTGAAACACAGTCTCCTGAGAACATACAAACCGTGCTGTTGTACTTCTAGGACGCTTGTTACTTGGCTGCAGCCAATAAATTCGATCTTTGACTTCACCTAGAAGACTCTGAGTTTCTGTGGTCTGAATCAGGAAAGTACCCGAGGTCTTTGGGTGTACCCTGGCACCGCTGGGTTACCGAATCAGTACCGGTTCTGAAAAACCCAGTACCTCAGGGCCCGGGGAGGCACCGCTGGTGACAAGACTGCGCTGCAGCGATCCGAGGTGTCTGGAGGCTGTGCTCGGGGGCTGGCTGAGCTGCTGCCCCCTGGGCACTATATTGTGCTGCTGTTGCCTGCTTTCCCCTTCACTGTTGTGCTGGGGCGGACTGTCTGGTGGCATGCTTTGGCGACGGACACTGGGAAGTGGCCCTGCTGGAGGCTCCGGTCTGCGCCTGGTTGCAGTGATGCAAGGCAGCAAAAAATGCAATTTGGAGCTAAAAAATCAACCACGGTGCCACCAGACAGCATGGAAAGTGCCGTGCCCCTAACCCCGCCCCCCCAGGGTGAGCAATCGGAAATGGGCGAAATGAAAGCACTCTTACTCACCATGCAGTCTAGCCTATCCTCAATAGACAGCAAAATGGACACTATGACTACAAGGTTAGACCTGCTTACCACAAGACTGGAGAAACAGACAGGGCAAATAACAGCTGAACAACTGATTTCACACATTGAAGACGCCATGCAGAAACGAAGTGAACAACTTCTGCAGATGGATAAACTCCTTAAAGTTATAGCGCTCAGGAATGAAGATTTGGAAGCCTGATCCAGACCAAATAACCTGCGCATAGTGGGCATCCAGAATCTGCAAACACTGGCCGTATGGAGCAATATGTGAAGCAATTGCTCCTCGCCCTTTTTGGAGAGGATGCTTTTTCACGGATTTTAGTGGTGGAGAGGGCGCATAGGAATTTGACGGCCAGGCCGCCGCCTGGTGCCCTGCCCAGACCGAATGTTGCTCACCTCCTGAACTACAGGGACCAGCTGCATTAAGACTGAGTAGCAAAAAACATCCCCTGCAGTTTGAGGGTAAGGCACTGTTGATTTATCCTGAGTTCACCATGGCTGTTCAGGAGGCTCAGAAAAAAATCACAGCTGTAAAGCAGAAACTACGGCAGGCGAACATAACTTATTCTATGTTATACCCGGCGCGACTGAGAATTACTCACAAAGATAGAAATGTGATATTTACCACCCCCCAGCAGGCAAATGAATATCTCAAACATGCCTGTAGGGGAGAGATTTTGGAAAATCCTGATGAGACGGACCCGGATAACTCTTCTACTCTATCTGACCAGGACTGAGGCTACTCTTCTCTTTGGGTGGACTCCCCCTGAGAAGGAGAATCCTACACATCATTAGCGGTGCCCCCTGCGAGTGTGACTCTGTGCCTGACCCCTGTGCATGCCCCTCAGCGAACCTGGCTGCTGCGGGCACTCTTGGGCACCTAATACCTGTCCAGGCACCCCCCTGACACCTGGGGGTCTCATGGCAGCTCTCTGGATGGCCTTCCACCGGGAAATCCCTATCTACTCATTGAGATGCAGAAATGTCAGTTTGTGGTTATGTTTGTGGGCTTCAAAGGGAGGGTTTATCCGGGCGGGATTGGGTCACTGAGGTGGGTGGGAGGGAAGGAAGGGAAGTTTACTGTTTGTTCTGAGCCACACTGATACACATTCCGTGGGTACCTGACACTCTATTGGCCCCTCTTCCTGGGCTATACTCTCCCTAGACCATGGCTACCTACCCTAGTTATTACCCATGGCAGCACTTAGGGTTACAGCCCAGAGCTTTGGCGATGGGCACGTCTTGCGCTTGCTGACGTGGAACGTCAGGGGGCTGGGAGATCCTCGCAAGCGACGCCACATTTTGGCATATCTGGAACGACACAGGATAAACATTGCACTCCTACAGGAGACACATTTCACACCCAGGAAGCGAGTTACATTTGCGGATCGCTGGTCCTCTTACAGCCAACATGGCGCTTACTCTTCGTACTCCAGGGGCACCTCCACCCTCATACGCAGGGGAACCCCTCTATATTCCGCTTGGATCCAGAAACGACGTGTAGGGCAGGTACACCATTATCTGGGGCCGGGTGCTGCAGCATTCCATTACCATAGTTAACCGCTATGCTCCTAATGCCGATGACTCTTCTTTCTTTGACTCCATATGGAGCTGTGTTGCGGAGATAGGCTCGAAATATCTAACATGGGGCGGAGATTTCAATTTGGCACTGGACCCTGGGGAGGACAGAGGGACGGAGGCGATGCCCCATCACCATAGGGCAGCGGAGAGGCTTAGGGCAGACATCATAGCGCAGGACATGGAGGATGGGTGGTGCTGGCTACATCCTTGTGACAGGGAGGGCAAATTTGACTCTGGTGTGCACTCAGGCTGGTCGAGACTTGACTATTGGCTTATTTCCCGATCCATGGTGCCCTGGCTTGTGGGGGTCACGCACATGGCTCGCACGAATTCTGATCACTCCCCGGTCGTGCTCGAGCTGAGGTTTCTCTCCGCATTGACCTCTCTTGCATCGTGGCGCCTGTCCCCCACTACATTGGTAGACAACTCTTTTCGTAGTGAACTACGGACCGAGATAACAGATTTCTTTGATAAAAACAAGGGTACTGTGTATAGCGTTGCAGTAATCTGGGAGGCCTTTCAGGTCACCCTGAGGGTATTCTGTTTGGCCAAAGGCATAGGCATCTTATGAGACCTTTTAGCCACACTCAATGGGCTGGAGCTGCAACTTAAAAGACTTGAGTCAGAGCGGGTGGAGGCACCCTTGGCCAATGTTGCACGGCACTTGCAGGAGACCCTCACTGAGTTTCAGGAAACTGCAGAACATGAAGTACTGTTTAGAGGTAAATATGCCTGGGCCTGCTCCTACGGGGAGGGTGAGAGACCGGGTAGGTCCCTTTCCCATGCCCTTTGTGCAGCCCGACCCGAGAATACTATACTCAAAATATCCGATGCCTTCAGCCACCTGCTTAGAGATACCCCTGAAATGCTTAAAATCTTTGCTGACTATTGCCAGCAATTATACTCCTCTACCAGATCAGACCCTCTAGATGTCGATGGTTATTTGACAGAGGTGGCACTGTCCTGGCTCAGTGATACACAGCAAGATTTTTTGGTGGCTGAGCTCCAACACGATGAATCCAAGAGGCCATGATGCAGCTCCAGTCTGGTAAGGCCCCAGGACCTGATGGCATACCAGCCGAGTTTATAAAACTTATGCCGACATACTTGTACCGTGGCTGAGAGAAGTCTATCGCGAGGGAGGCTCTCTTAACTAGCATAAATATTAAAACCCAATAATCCTGCTACCAGCTGCGATTCATTTTGTCCACTGTCCCTTATAAACTGCGACGTTAAGATTCTGGTGAAGGTGCTTGCTAATCGCGTGAGTCTCCTAATGACCTTCTTGATTAGGCCGATCAGTCCGGATTTATACTGGGCAGGTCTACCGCACATAATAAGCGCACTTTCTTTGCTGTCTAGCAAAGTATGGATCCCGAAGTCCCAGCGGTCGCTGTTTTTCTGGATGCCGCCAAGGCCTTCGACACCCTTGAATGGGATTATGTAATGGCAATATTAAAACGCATGGGCTTCCCCCACATGTAGCTTTCTTGGATTGCCCTCCTGTACTCTGGCCCATTGGCCACTGTGCAGGTCAACGGCCATCGATCCACGCCAGTTCGTGTCGAAAGGGGCACAAGGCAGGGGTGTCTGCTCTCGCCATTGCTCTTCGCCTTGGCGG
This sequence comes from Pleurodeles waltl, assembly GCF_031143425.1. Lineage (NCBI taxonomy): Eukaryota > Metazoa > Chordata > Amphibia > Caudata > Salamandridae > Pleurodeles > Pleurodeles waltl. Next base: position 1,412,627,647 of record NC_090444.1, on the reverse strand, counting down.
TAATGCTCCACCAACATTATAACCACCATGCAGTTAGTACCCCTTCCAAGCATATCCTCATCTCGCTATATGCGGGTGATGTTACACTATATTTAAGAAACCCAGAGGAAAGCCTAAATTCGGTACTACAGGAATTCACCAAATTTGGCTACATGTCAGGAGTGCGCATTAACTGGGGGAAGTCGCAGATACACCCCCTGACTACTTCCACAGCACGATATTGCTCGGACTTTCCCCTCCAGTGGTCGGATACCTCTCTCTGATATCTAGGCATCGAGATTACCCGAGATAGACATGAACTGATGTGCTGGAATTATGGGGTGCTTGTAGATAACATACAGGTGATGGTCACACGTTGGATTGCTCTGCCCCTCTCTATAGCGGGGCGCATATCATTAATGAAAACTATTATACTCCCTAAACTCCTTTACTTATTTCTAAATATACCGTTCCCGCAGCCTGACCTTTTTTTAAAGAACTGAGAACACAGATGATTAGATTGGCTTGGGCTGGCAAACAGCCTTGCATCAAATGGGAGATCATGATGCAGCCCTTTGAACGCTGGGGTTTTGAAGCCCCAGATTTCGAACTATATTATCTCTGCACACAGGCACAATTTGTGCACACTTGGCAGTGGAGCAGGGATATATGGCACCGGTACCCAGCTCTGCTTATCTGAGGCCGGACCTCGCTGTCACTGGTCCTTGAGATTCGACGGTAGGATGTACGCAGCTAGCCTGGAAAAAAATAGTCACCCGAGCGGGAAGCAGTCTGCTATACTCGCCGGATATGCCACTCTTGGGGCACGAAATGATCTCGATGGCCTGCGAGACTGCGTGTGCGAGGCTGCTCACTAGGCTTCACATTCTCACATGGGGAGCTCTCTATACTGCCTCCCGCTTTCGTGAACAAGATGCTTTCACTCCGGATGGTCCACTCTCTCCGCTGGAGACCTTCTTGTATCTCCGCCTTCTGTGCTCTGTCAGGGCTCTTTCGCCCTCTTTTACCATGGAGCCGGCCTGTCTGCACACGTTCCATGCACTCTTGCAGTCAAACTCGCTGATGCACTTAGTCTTGATACTTTACCACTTGGTTCAGCGGGAACAGCCGATCCTTGAGGGAGGGGCGCACAGGAGGTGGGAGGAGGAGCTGAGACTGCAGATCACAGAGGCTCAGTGGTTATACTGCTGTTAGCAGACGGGAAAACTCACCACCAGCAGCAGATTGCGGATCATACACTATAAATACTTCACCGTCCTTACCACATTCCGGCGAGGCTTTGCTGATACAATCTCCGAGCTAATGATAACTGTGATAGGTGTGGAGCGGGCGGAGCTGACGTCCTCCACCTGGCCTGGTCCTGCCCAGTGCTGGACTACTGGAGGGAGGTTAGTGAAGCACTGTCTGTTATGGTCTCCGCTCCATTGACACTCAGAGCGCTGATTGCACTGCTGGGATACACCGAGGCAGTCACCCCTGGCTATCGCAGATATGTCAGCTTTACCCTATTATTGGCTAAGCGAAGGGTGGCCTGCAGGTGGGGAAGGGGTAGAGCTCCCAAATTCAAAGACTGGCTCTCAGATTTGTTATTTAGTAAAATGCAGCTGGAGACATATGCAAAGCTGCAGCCGCCCTCATCCCGCTCCAGAGATATCTGGGCCCCATTGGATGAGTACCTGCTTCAGCGTCAGGCCCCTGCCACTGCTGCGTCTCCACTGGGATCCCCCTGGAGGGTGTAGGACTTATGGGACCTGGGAACTGTGCACTACCCCGGCCCTGGGAGGGACCACCCCCCCCCTTGTGGGGAACTTGAGCCCTGAGATAGACTGAAGACGGCTGTGTCCTTGTTCTTTGGGGGGCCGTGGTCTGTGCCGGAGGTGCAGTGGGGGAATGCTGGCATTGTTTCTGAGTGGCCTACTTGCTGGAGAGGGAACTGATGACTGCTAAACACTTTCATTTGTTATGCTGTGCTCTTGTACAATCATTTAATATGGATTGGATGTGGCTCGGTAGGGTTGTTACATGGTGACTGTTCTGTTCTGGATTACGATGTATTTATTGCAAATTTAATAAACAAAAATTAAAAAAATAAAATAAAGAAAAGGGAGCAGGATAGGAATACTGGGGAGAATTGGCAGTTTTCTAGGGTCCCCTAGGGACCTCGGCAGGGCCCAAAAACATTTTTTTTCTAATTTTTGTGGCAAAATTTGTGAAGGATGCATGAATCTCAGTGAAAATTAAAAAAAAAAAACAAACGTGGGTTCTTGAGTTCGTTTTTCTTTTAGCCCCCTGGGTGGGCCAGGTCCCAGAGGCATGTGTTAATGTAAAAAAAAAGGGGGGGTGCATGTGCCCCCTCATCCCTAAGGGCAGTTTGAGCCCCGGGGACCACCACCTCCCCAGGGTTTATTTGTAAAATGAATAGGAAGGAGGTCTGAGCAGGAAAACTGCTGCCTCCCACTGGGGGCAGACTTTAACCCCTTGAGTGTCAAGGAGGTAATGGTTACATCCTGGGCTGCACCCCTCAGGTGCCGAGGACGTAACCGCTACATCGTGTACCCGGCCCTCGGGGGAAGCACTAATGCTCCCCGAGGGCCTCGCAGGGGTGGAAGGGGCCTAGTTTAATTAGGCCGATCTGCCCCTTGAGGGGTGGGTGGGCGGGAGAAATCAATAGACACCAGGTTTTTTTTTTAGTTTACATTTATAAGGGGAGTGACCTCTTAGGCAAGGCTTGCTCCCGTGGGGTAAATTTTTTTTATTATGCATTTTCTGCCCCCCATGGGGGCAGAAACCACTAGAAACTAGGGATTTTTTTTTTGCGACAATTTACTAAAAATGGGAGTGACCCCTTAGGCAAGGGTCGCTCTCCTGGGGGGCAAATTCTTTTGAGGCCATTTCTGCCCCCATGGGGGCAGATCTGCCTATTTTAATTAGGCTGATCTGACCCCAAGTGGGCAGAAACCACTAGGCACCATGGATTTTTGTTTTTTTTTGTTTTTTACAGCTGGGAAGCGACCCCTTAGGCAAGGGTCGCTCTCCTCCTGGGGACAATTTTATGTTAGGCCATTTCTGCCCACCTTGGGGGCAGATCAGCCTATTTTTCTTTGGCCAATCTACCCCCAAGATAGGTCAGAAACCACCAGGCACCAGGGATTTTTTTGCACCAATTTGACGCAAGGGGAGCGACCCCTTAAGGAAGGGTTGCTCCCCTGAGGGGCACATTTATTTTAGGCCATTTCTGCCTCCCTTGGGGGCAGATCGGCCTATTTTTGTAGGGCTCATCTGACTCCCCCCCAGGGGGGCCAGAAAGCTCACAGACACCAGGGAAGATGTTTTTTTCAAAAAAAGAGGGTGAGAGTATGGCCATAACCCCTCCCTCAATAAATGGGGACAAAGTTGTTCTGCCACTGGTGGGCAGATGGGGCAATTACCCCCAATCCACTCCCCGTGGGGGCAGCAAGACTACTAGATGCCAGGGAATAAAATAAAAAAAATAGTGGGGTGGTGGCTACCAACCAGTATGGGCCTGGTTAAGCCCCCACCCCACACTAAAACATCTTATCCCATGGCAAGCAAGAGGACATTTGATTATTTTGGGTTTTGGTTTTACATTTGGGCCATGAGAGCTTGGCTAACTCTCAAAATCGTCCCAGTTGGAATGGTGAGGGCTGCACTTTTTGGACATTGGGATGCTGCCATGTAGAAAAATCCACAAGACCTAGACACATCTGAAAACTAAACATCTGGGTGATTCCAGGGTGGTGTGCTTCACATGCACCCGCACCTTTTTTCTTACCCACAATGCCCTGCACACCTCCAACTTTGCTGGAAATCACACATTTTTCCCACATTTTTGTGATGGAACCTTCCGGAATCTGCAGGAATCCACAAAATTCCTACCACCCAGCATTGTCTCATCGATACCGATAAAAATTCCCTTTCACAAGAACTTGGCCCACCTACACAAGTGAGGTATGGTAGGTTTCCTTAGATGGCTGCTGAGCCCAGGGCCAAAAACACAGGTGCCCCCCCTCCAGCAAAAACAGGTAGTTTTGTATTTGATAATTTTGATGTGTCCAGATAGTGTTTTGGGGTATTTCCTTTCCCGGGCAGAAGGCCTACCCACAAAAGTGAGCTACCATTTTTCTCTGGAGACTTGGGGGAACTCTGGGTGGAAGGAAATTTGTGGCTCCTCTCAGATTCCAGAACTTTCTGTCTCCAAAATGTGAGGAAAAAAGTGTTTTTTAGCCAAATTTTGAGGTTTGCAAAGGATTCTGGGTAACAGAACCTGGTCAGATCCCCACAAGTCACCTCATCTTGGATTCCCCTAGGTGTCTAGTTAAAAAATGCGCAGGTTTGCTAGGTTTCTCTAGGTGTCGGCTGAGCTTGAGGCCAAAATCCACAGCTAGGCACTTTTAAAAAAACAGCTCTGTTTTCTTTGGGGAAAATGTGATATGTCCACATTGTGTTTTGGGGCATTTTCTGTCACGGGCGCTAGGCCTAACCACACAAGTGAGTTTGTATTTTTATCGGGAGACTTGGGGGAATGCTGGGTGGAAGGAAATTTGTGGCTCCTCCCAGATTCCAGAACTTTCTGTCACTGAAATGAGAGGAAAAGGTTTTTTTTGGCCACATTTTGAGTTTTGCAAAGGATTCTGGGTAACAGAACCTGGTCAGAGCCCCACAAGTCGCCCCATCTTGGATTCCCCTAGGTGTCTAGTTTTCAAAAATGTGCAGGTTTGCTAGGTTTCCCTAGGTGCCGGCTGAGCTAGAGACCAAAATCCACAGCTAGGCACTTTGCAAAAAACAGGTCTGTTTTCTTTGTGAAAGTTTGATGTGTCCACGTTGTGTTTTGGGGCACTTCCTGTTGCGAGCGCTAGGCCTACCCACACAAGTGAGGTACCATTTTTATCGGGAGTCTCGGGGGAATGCTTGGTGGAAGGAAATGTGTGGCTCCTCTCAGATTCCAGAACTTTCTTTCACTGAAATGAGAGGAAAAAGTGTTTTTGGCAAATTTTTAGGTTTGCAAAGGATTCTAGGTAACATAACCTTGTCAGAGCCCCACAAGTCACCCCATCTTGGATTCCCCTATGTTTCTTGTTATAAAAAATGCACAGGTTTGGTAGGTTTCCATAGGTGCCAGCTGAGCTAGAGGCCAAAATCTACAGCTAGGCACTTTGCAAAAAACATGTCAGATTTCAATATAAAAATGTGATGTGTCCACGTTGTGTTTCCTGTTGCAAACATTAGGCCTACCCACGCAAGTGAGGTACTATTTTTAACGGAAAACTTGGGGGAACACAGAATAGCAAAACAAGTGTTATTGCCCCTTGTCTTTCTCTACATTTTTTCCTTCCAAATGTAAGACAATGTGTAAAAAAGACATCTATTTGAGAAATGCCCTGTAATTCACATGCTAGTATGGGCACCCCGGAATTCAGAGATGTGCAAATAACCACTGCTCCTCAGCACCTTATCTTGTGCCCATTTTGGAAATACAAAGGTTTTCTTGATCCCTATTTCTCAGTTTTTATATTTTACCAAATTAATTGCTGTATGCCTAGTATACAATGAAAACCCGTTGCAAGGTGCTTCTCCTTTATTGGCTCTGGGTACCTGGAGTTCTTGATGAACCTACAAGCCCTATATATCCCTGCAACCAGAAGGGTCCAGCAGACGTAAAGGTATATTGCCTACAAACATCTGACATCGCAGAAAAAAGTTACAGAGTAAAACGTGTAGAAAAATGGCTGTTTTTTTCCCTCAATTTCAATATTCTTCTATTTCAGCTGGTATTTTCTGTAGGAAACCCCTGTATGATCTACCCAAGTTACCCCTTGCTGAATACTGAATTGTGTCTACTTTTCAGAAATGTTTAGCTGTCTGGGATCCAGCATTGGTTGCATACTCATTTCTGTCACTAACTGAAAGGAGGCTGAAAGCACAATTTTTTTTTTAAAATGGGGTATGTCCCAGTGAAATGCCAAAATTGTGTTGAAAAATGTGGTTTTCTAATTCAAGTCGGCTAGTTCCTGAAAGCTGGGAAGATGGTGATTTTAGCACCACCTTTGTTGATGCCATTTTCAGGGAGAAAACCACAAGCCTTCTTCTGCAGCCCTTTTTCCCATTTAAAAAAAAAAAAAACGAAATGTTCGCTGTATTTTGGATAATTTCTTGGTCTCCTTCAGGGGAGCCCACAAAGTCTGGGTACCTCTAGAATCCCTAGGATGTTGGAAAAAAAGGATGCAAATTTTGGCATGGGTAGCTTATGCGGAGAAAAAGTTATGAGGGCCTAAGAGCAAACTGCCTCAAATAGCCAAAAAAAGGCTCAGCACAGGAGGAGAAAATGCCTGGCTGTGGAGGGGTTAACTCAAGAGTCTGAATGGAAGCACTTTATTACACTATTATAAGTCAATGGAAGGCAAATAATCAATGTCAAACGTAAATGTATGTAGAACATGATTACATCAAATATGAATAAGCCTATGCAGTTATGTATAAACATCTAGCAATCATAATGGTTACATTTTAATATTATTTTGGTTAAATGTGCCACACATAATAAAATTAAACTACACCTTGAATATAATGGTGGATACACGTGCATGAATGTATGTACATGATGCATAACATACACGGAGGTGACTAAATTAAGTTTGATCCAGTAGCTACGTTAGGTAGGTGTAATGTTTGGGTTGAAGTTAGTGCTTTGGGGTGCAGAATGAGGAGTACAGGGTGCATTGCTAGTAATCAGATTTGCAGTGACAGTGATGTGAGCCGTGAAGAATGCAGTATACTAGTGCATACGGTATCAGAATACACTCGAAGTTCAGGGATCAAATGGCAGATGGAATGCCATAGCCGGCTATCAAAAGCACCACCTGGTGGCAGAGTGGCAGCATTTTGTCAATTGTGCGTGCTTAGGTTAATCAGACGTGATTAAATAGGATTACTATTTTCAGAAATTGTAAAGCTGATGTTCATTTTATTTATATTTTCCTTTAGGTTCTGTCCAGGGGACAGGTGATGACTGCTGGAAAGCAGAATACTGCTGCATTCGTTCTCACCCCTGAGATGTCCTGGGCTCCTGAAGCAGTGGTTCGCATGTATTACATTCACAGCACTGGTGAAGTTATAAGTGCCAGCACGAATCTCTCTATTAAGCTAGATTTAAAGAACAAGGTATTTTATTGTAGATGCTAAACTATATATTTTTTGGAAGCAATGCTTTAATTCAGCACCAATTTCACTAATGAGAATTCAGTAATCATGCAGTATATTTTAGTAACTGACTGTTCGGTTGAAACTTTTCCACCTTGTCTGTGATATGTTTTTGGTATCCAAATAACTGGAAGTCAAATAGACAAAATAAATGTGGCCAAATAACACATAGTTTGTGGAACAATAACAGAATAAAGGCATTGCTACTACAGTAGGCCACACCTGACCTGAGAAAACATTAACTAATGTTTTAAAGATTGTGTTCTAGAGTCACTATATAAGAAAAATACAAGGGCCATAATGATATACCTTAGTTATTGTGATTTTATTTTTTGCACTGAGTTAAACCTTAGTGTTCTGATTATGGTTAAAAATCATTGTTTGTAACAATTTCACGTGAAAAAACAATATTGTATAGACCATGCATGCAAATCCACTGAATACGATATGTTACTTAGGGCCAGATGTGGGAAGAAAGCAAATTGCGACTTGCAATTTGCGAGTCCTTCCGACTCGCAAATTGCAACTCGCAATTTGCTATGCAGAAAGGTGTCTCAGACACCTTCTGCGACTCGCAATGGGGTGGCAAAGACCCACCTCATTAATATTAATGAGGTGGGTCGCAGTTTGCGACCCCATTGCGAGTCTGGGCACTCATGGGGATGGTGGCCTGCTGGAGACAGCAGACCTCCATGTCCGTGACTGCTTTTGCAATAAAGCAGTTTTTTTTTCTATCTGCAGCCCGTTTTAGAAAACGAGCTGCACTTAGAAAAAAAAACAGAAACCTTTTGTTTCGGTTTTTTTCAGAGCAGGCAGTGGTCCGTAGGACAACTGCCTGCTCTGAAAAAATATTTTTGTGATCATTCACAAAGGGGAAGGGGTCCCATGGGGACCCCTTCCCGTTTGCGAATGAGTTACCATCCACTTCAAGTGGATGGTAACTGCGAGTTGATTTGCGACAGCTTACATCGCGTTGCGAGTCACAAATAGGAAGGGAACACCCCTTCCTATTTGTGAGTCGGAAATGCATTTTGCGAGTCGGTTCCGACTCGCAAAATGCGTTTCCTCATCGCGTGGGGGCTTATGCGTCTCGCAAACGACGTTTTTCGCCGTTTGCGAAGCGCAAAAACCTTGCTACATCTGGCCCTTAGTCGCCACTGTGTAATTGTGGTTCAGACACACTTTCTACAGAAGGGTGTGTTTTTCACACCACAGGGACACAGGGACAAACCTGCACCAAATTGTGCAATTGCCTGGTGTGCCAACTATGATCCGGCATATCAATTTTCACGCAGTTCCATACAGGGAAAAAAGTAGGATCAAAAAGATGCGTTTATAGCTCCCATAAGAGGTTTTGCCCAGTCCTACAAAAAAACCTGTCCGACAGATATACGCCAAATTTGACAAGAAAGTAGAACTTCACCCAGAAAGCGCATTTTTTGGTTTGGTGTAAATCTAGTCAGTCGTTTTGAGAAATTAGGGCCTGATTTTGAATTTGATGGATGGGTTACTCCGTCACAAATGTGACGAATATCCCATCCGCTCTATTATGATCTTGATAGGCTAATATGATATCCTAATATGATGGACGGGATATTCGTCACGTTTGTGACTGAGTAACCGCCCGCCAAACTTTAAATCAGGCCCTTAGTGTTAAAATGGAGGGTTTGACAGGTTTAACACTTTTGTACATCTTGGCCATTTTGACCTGCAGAAGTTAGTGGACTAGGTCCGAGAAGCTTCTGCAGGCCATTTGTTTGTTGAAAAAGTATTTCGACTGGTAAAGGGAGCTTTTTGCTACTGTGAACCATTTTGAGTTCACAAGCACAAACTCGAGGCTATGGACCTGACAATACTGATTGTCTGCCAGCAAGCGATACATGACTTTTGTGGCTACCATTACAGTGCGTGAGGCATGGTTCCCCCATCAGAAAAAACAAATTAATAAAAAAGCTCTATAAACAATGACTCTCAGAGCATAGTGAGGGGCTCCTCAGTGGACCCTCAATAAGTAAAGCTAATTTAAAAATGTGTTCATGAGCAGTCTGTAAACTATCTTTCGACTCTGTGGACGTCTCACACAGAAAATGGAAGAGCTAGCCTGCAGACCCGACAACTAGGCTCAGTATACCCTGGCCTTGACAACTTGAATGCGCCCCCCTAGAGCCCAATGGGAGTGCCACCTCCCTGGGGCTGAATTTAAAGAGGAGGGGTCTGTTGTGGCCCCCTGGCACCAGGGACCACCATGCCCGGGTATATTTTAATGTTGGAGGGGGCCTCACGCCCCCACCTTTGTTGAGCCAATAATGGCCTGAGGAACCGCCACCCCCCAGAGCTGGCTCCTTCTATATCCCAGGGTGCCCACCGCGGGGACATAGCTGTTTGCTCAGATTCAGCAGGAGCTTTGACATCTCCTGCTAAATCAGCACAAACACTTTGGTTCCAGCAAGTGAGAGCTGTCAAATAGCTCTCACTTACTAGAAGCTGAGGGTTCCTCTGTTTCCCTGCCTGCAGAGATGCAGGCGGGGAAATTTAGGAAACTATTGCTCCCACAGAGAAGGAGGTGCATCTTTAGCAGCTCCTCTCTGTGACAGAAATGCCAGCTGCCACAGGAGACGGGGAGCCAGCTGAGACCGTGGGGTCCTTCAGGCTCCCCGACCATTTTGACTGGGTCCCGTGGGGGGCACCTAGGTGACAAAGCAGGGCCCAGGAGATGGGATCCCTGGTGTGAGATCAACCTGGGGAGAGGGGCTGTGCGGTCCCCCTCCACTGCAAAAAATAAAGGCCCATATTTATACTTTTTGAATTAGCGCCGGCTAACGCCATTCTGAAGCACCATGCGGGCGGCGTATTTATTGAATGACGTTAGCCGTCGTTAGCCGCCGGCGCCGTCTGGTGTGCGTTAAAAAAAAACGACGTACACCAGGCAGCCCCCGCGTAGGGGGATATGGGGCTTGGGCGTCAAGAAATGGGGCAAGTCAGGTTGAGGCAATTGTTTCGCCTCAACCCGATTTGAGCCATTTTTTTTCACTCCCAACCCCCATAGAATTGACTACTGTCTTAGCAAAGACAGGAGTCATGCCCCCTTGTCCAATGGCCATGCCCAGGGGACTTCTGTCCCCTGGGCATGGTCATTGGGCATAGTGGCATGTAGGGGGGCACAAGTCAGGCCCCCCTATGCCACAAATTTTTTTTAAAAAAAAACTTACCTGAACTTACCTTAATGTCCCTGGGATGGGTCCCTCCAGCCTTGGGTGTCCTCCTGGGGTGGGCAAGGGTGACAGGGGGTGTCCCTGGGGGCATGGGAGGGCACCTCTGGGCTCCTTCAGAGCCCACAGGTCCCTTAACGCCTGCCTTTTGCAGGCGCTAAAAACGGCGCAAAAGCGGCCGTACGTCATTTTTTTTGACCCGCCCACTCCCGGGCGTGAATTTTGCCCGGGAGTATAAATCCGCCGCACATGCCTCGGAGTCGATTTTTTAGACGGGAACGCCTACCTTGCATATAATTAACGCAAAGTAGGTGTCCACGCTAAAAAATTACTCTAACTCCATGGACTTTGGCGCTAGATGCGTCTAACGCCAAAGTATAAATATGGAGTTAGTTTTGCGTCAAAATTGCGTAAAAAAAAACTACGCAATTCCGGCGCAAACGGAGTATAAATATGCCCCAAAATGTTTAGATCAGACCCTGGAGGATGGGGTTCTCTGGTCCAATATCTGCTCGGGGCAAACTCAGCCCGCGGAGGAAGGCCATGTGGGACCCCTCCCCCCCAAAAAAAATATATTAATGCCAGGACCCAGGGAAATGGGGTCCCTGGGTGGCAATTGGCCAGGAGAGGAGGCTGCATGGCCCCCTACCACCCTTAAAAAAAATGCAGAAGGCCTGGCCCCAGAGGATGGAGTCACTGGGGCCGGAATCAGCTGAGGGAGTGGGTTCACATGGACCTGTGGCTAACTCTAGCTGGTCATGGCCAAAGGCCGTGCACAGCAAGGGGTTGGGTGGTTAGGGGGGTTGGCCACAGGCGCTGGATGCAGACCAAGCCCTGCGGCCAAGCCCAGAAAGACTGTCCGCGGTGCAAGGTAGGGTGGTTGTAGGGGGTTGGCTGCAGGCCCTGCGTGCAACCACCGCTGAACACCCCTGAAGGTGTGCTCAGCAGTGGTTGGATTAACGTATAGTAATATAAATTACTTTATGTTAAAAAAATAGAAATTCACTGGAAAAATCCAAGGTTACAGGGATATTATAGTTAGGAATAAAATTTAAAAAACATAGAAATTCACTAATAAATAAAGTTTACAGGGGCATTATAGTTAGAGTTGCATTTTAAACGTACAAAACCATAGAAATTCACATGTTAGAGTTATATCAAGTAACTACAAGTCTCACCCTCACCATGCTCAGTTAATTACCCCACAAATCATGGCACTCATGACATCTTTGATAACATCCTCGATAAAATCAATGTAATAGTTGCGGTAAGTTGTTTGATGAAAAAACTGTGCATGGCGGGGGCACGAATTCTAATAACCTTAGGCCACGAGTGCAAAACTTCTATTTTAGAGGTGTTCAACATCAAAGACTGGAGTGCAATGCATTGGCAAAAAGCGATGAGGCAGTCTGAGATACATGATTAGAGATAATTAGCAAGAGTGATACATTTGGGTATCATAAGTGTAAAGGTAGTATGAAAAGCCAAATGAGGAGACGATGCTACAAAGAGAGGTAAGACAGAGAGAGAAAAGGAGAGAGCCAAGGACCAAACCTTGGTGAATTCCTTCAAGGTTGGATGCCATTATAGTGCATGCATTTACAACGCATGCCTTTACCATGCAATGCCTTTACCAAGCATGTCTATATTATACACTAACCTTTATGAAGCATGCTTTTGCAATGCAAAATAAGTATATATAAGTTAACTAAACCCCAAGTCGATATATATCAATGTTTCCACCAGCAATTTGCCGAATGGTCTCTGGAAGGGGGGCCATGGGAGTAGAATGTTACTAATGGCCTGATTTAGAGTTTGGTGGATAGGGTTACTCCGTCACAAAAGGGACAGACATCTATCCGTCGTATTACAGTTCCATAATATTCTATGGAAATTGTAATACAGCGTCCGGGATACCCGTCACTTTTGAGACAGAGTAATATATATATATATCTATATATATATATATATATCTATATATCTATATATATATATATATATACATAGGGGGAGACGCAAATTTCAATATTTTTTTTTTTATTATTATACATTTAAAGTAAATTTCTTAGTTGAGTGGAAGCCCCCTCAAAACCCTCTTTTTTAAAATCTTTATTACAATAATTGTTTTCTTTTTGAGGGGTAAACAGCTGCAAACCCCTTGTTTTTGTAAATCTACTACTCTAGTTCGTTACCCACTCCTAATTGTTTAAGTGGCTGGGTATCCTGGTGCACTGTACGGTCATCATTTCCTATGCTTTAAAAGATAATCCAGTTGAATATGTAATGAAAAATTACTCTGAAAAAGCAAAATCCAGGGCTGTTCCTATGGGTTCCCAGTCCGGCCCTGCCAGTCCACATACGACCTCAAATATGCTATTGGGTGTTTTTGTTATGTTTTAATTGTAGTACAGTAGGCTGCAGTGGCATATCGCAGGCCCCAGTACTTCAGAGCCCCTCATCGTATTCTGCATGGGGGGACTTAATTTTGCTTTATACCCGTGGTAGGCTGTAAACTCTCCAATGTTTATAGTTGTTTTTTTCCCTTAGGTGTCATTGTCCTGGAGTACGGCTCAAGCAAAACCTTCTGAAAATGTGACTTTGAGTATTAATGTGACAGAGGCTGGATCATTAGTTGGATTAGTGGTAGCTGAGAAAACTGAAAACCTTCATGGAGTTGGCAACACAATTACTGAAGGAATGGTGAGTGTCAATCTGATGTTTTATAATAATTTTCAGGTAACAAAGGTGTTGTGTAAACTAGCATCCATTGTGCCAGTGGTGTGAGTAAATACAGTGCATAGTCTGGTAAACTAAGTTATATGGTCCCTCTTTTACTCTTAATCTCTGATAGGAAGAGAGAAAGAGAGAAAATATTCTGTTTTTTAGTATAAAAAAATGGAACGCTTATCTCCCAGCTGTGTTGGGCACCAAGATGATTTTGTGGTTTTAGACCTGTAGAAGTGCACTCTGTAATGCACAGATCAGTTGATCTTCACCTCTGAGAATGCTCTATTCTTAGTGTTAGTCAGAGGGTCAGAAAGGGACAAAAAATAGGCCTTGGCACCAAAATAAAAGTGGCCCTCGTTAGCGAACCACAGAGATAAAAAAAAGTAGCCCACATTTGAGCTCGTAAAGACACCCTGTGAGAGTATTTTGCAAGGTATGGGAGACTGCATTCATTTATGTTTGCTGCAGGCAACGCTATCTTTATTATCGGAGAAATAAACAGTAAATACCAGCCTATCTTTTTATGTGTGGAGACTGCAGTCGTGAAGATACTACTACTAAAATACCTTTGTGAATAGCAAACAATAATAAACTTACATATAAGTGCAAGTTTACCTTTGTGAATCAGGCTCCAAGTCTACATACTCACAATATAAAGTACAAAAATATAATCTAAAAATATCATGGTTCTAAATATCAAGATTGCATAGGTAAGTGTATATATTTTGAATTTATTTAAAATCATACTAACATTAAAAAAATGAACATATGTACATATAATACGACATGTAAAAATAAAGGTAGCATTTTTATTACTTTACTTTGAAAGAATGCAATTTACTATTCCCATTCCAACATAAATAACAGAAGGGAAAGTGCTGGATTTTGGAGACATTATATTTACTATTCCTACTTCAACCAAAGCAACAGTAGGAAAAATGTTGCACTTTGGAAGGAGGAAATTTCTATTAATACCCCCACTTGAATCTAAGCAACAATGAAAGCATTATATTTTCCAGGGGTACATCCTCTGTTCCCACTCCAACCTAGTCAACATTGGTGAAAGTTTTGACCTTTGGAAGGGTCAGATTTACTATTACTTCGTCAACCTAAGTAGCAGTAGAGAAAGCACTGGAATTTGGAGGTAACAACATGGAAAGCATTTGATTTTTAAGGGCCCAGCTTTATTATTCACTCTCCAACCTAAGCAACAATAGGGAATGTGTTGGAATTTGGATGGACCAGGTTTACCATTGCCAATCCAACCTCAGCAATAGTAGGGAAAGTGTTGGACTTTGATGGCCGCAGAATTACTATTTCCACTCAAACCTCAACAGCATTATAGAGAGTGTTAGACTTTGGAGGCCTCAGATTTACTATTTCCAGTTCTACCTAAGCAACAGCAGAGAAAGCATTAAACTTTGGAAGAGTCAAATTTACTATTCCTACTCCACACTAAGCAATAATAGTAAAAGCATTGGACTTTGGAATTGCCAGGTTTACTATTCACACTCTAACCTAAGCAAAATAGGTTAAAGTATTGGAGTTTGGAGGGGTCAGATTTATTATTCCTGTCCAACCTAAGAAAGCATTGGACCTTAGAGGGATCAGATTTACTGTTCCCATTTCAACCTAAGCAACAGTAGTTAAAGCACTAGATTGTGGGGTGTCAAATTAACTATTCCAACTCTAACATCAATAACAGTAGGGAAACATTGTCATTAAAAAAATCACATAAAAAAAGAATATAACAAATAAAATGACAATTCATTAAAAAAGAAACTTTGCTATTCAAACGATATGCCTGTTTCTAGAAATAACAAATGAATGTAACTTAAACAAATACATTAAAAAATCAAAACAATAAAGACAGATCAAAAATAGTATTTTTGTTAAAAAAAAACCATAATACAATATGAAAGGAAATCAATTAAATCAATCACTTAAATAATTTACATAATTATAATGTAAATATCCAATTGAAATAACCATTGTGTTAATTAGACAGTTGAAAACAGTTTTGAAAATATTAATTAAAAGTAACAATTAAATACTTTATATAATTATTCATGTCATAATATAATAATTGCAATTCAATCAAATTGTAATAAAAGTAGAAGAAATAAAATATATACTAAAACACATTCCTGTCCTACTCTCCTACCAAACCAACAACTCACAAAAAGTTTTTTTTTTTTAAATGAACTCAAAAACAACAGTTTGGAAATATAACACAACAATACAACTAGTAACAATAAGTGCAGATAACAATAACATAATCATAACTTAAAATACATAAACTAATATACATTCAATATTACATCCAACTATATTTAAATAAAATTATATGAAACACTTAATAAACTATATTGCTAACTATAACATTTGTACCCATGATACTGTTATCACTGTGATATTCTTTTGATGATAAAATGTTTGATACATTATTAACACTATGCACCAGTAAGGAACTAATTGTATATGCTGATTTCATTAGATTAGAATCATTTTTGCTATTGAGCTCAGTCCTATTCCTAATGTAGCCTTTTTATTCACATTTCACTTATGAGCTGCAACATGGGCACAAAATCTTTGATGATTGTACTTAAAACATTTTTATGATCCAAACAAAATGACTGCCAAATATCAACATATTTCAGGTGTGAGAATGATCCTGCATACAGTTGCGTTAAATTATCTTCTTTGCTTCCTTAGGTGGTAAATGAACTGATGATGGCTTATCAGGTACGGTTTGTAAAATTATCTTCTTTCCTTCCTTAGGTGGTAAATGAACTGACGATGCCTTACCAGGTAGCGTTTGTAACATGCTCACTTATGTCAAACATGTGAAAGATTGTTTGCCTACATAGAGATAGTTTTGATAAAGGCAGAATAAATCAGCACAGCACAAAACTATTCAGTTTGCACACAAGATTCAGATTAAATATTATTCAAATGTTTAAATATTGTATTTGTGAATGTAAATTAAGTGCAGTATTGCAAACATGTAGATTGTCAAGTAATGTAGCTGTATTACAGTCAAGAATTCCATATAACACAGAAGGAACCAAGGGCCTGATTTAGTTCTCAGCAGACGGGAATACTTTGTCACAAACATGACAGATATCCCATCCGCCATATTACGATCCCATTATATCCTATGGGGATCGTAACACTGTAGAGGTAATATGGTGGATGGGATACGGTGGACGGGATTCGGCTAAATATAAATCAGATCCTTAGTTTGTCAGGTAACTAAATATAAAAAATCATGAACTTGGGTCTATGAGATCCCACAAATTATAGTTTATAGAGTGAGATATTTAGAGAGTGAGGAAAGGGTGGGGTTGTGTCCAAGAGGTTTCAACAAGCAGCCATCACCTTAGGTAGAAATGTAATCCAAAAAATGTCAACTTTCTATGTCGCTATGTCATTTTCCTTTACAGAAGTAAAATGGCTTTTTACAGTTGTCGAGCTGAAGCATATCTCAGACACGGCTGTTGACACATTCAATGGCAGTAGCTCGAAAAAAAAATTATCCTTTAAGTAGCAGACAAATTTGTCACTTGCTGGGTTGCCTGGTTCCTAGATCACCATTGTATGCTGGAGGACACTTAGTAGAAATGCAAGTGATGCTCTTTGATGGTGTACATTCACCAGAGGCATATATTTAACTAGCAATAAAAACTGCTTG
This sequence comes from Pleurodeles waltl, assembly GCF_031143425.1. Lineage (NCBI taxonomy): Eukaryota > Metazoa > Chordata > Amphibia > Caudata > Salamandridae > Pleurodeles > Pleurodeles waltl. Next base: position 1,412,610,799 of record NC_090444.1, on the reverse strand, counting down.
TATATATCCTGCATTTAAGAACCATATTAAGGCATTCCTAAATCAGGAATAGAGAGCGAGCTTCAGACTTGTTAGCCCTCAGAGTTTTTAACCTATCAAGAAGACTAGAAACAGACATGTACAACACTGAGTAACATCTATATGAAGTTCTCTTTTGCAAGTATCCAAATAACAAACTATGGGTACCATTATGAGTTTGGTGGATGGAAAAGTCTGTTTGCCAAACTCCTGACAGGGGGGCGGCTGCATACGTGGCAACCTCCCCACCGGAGCTACCATGGGTTTCTTGCTGGGTCGGCAGGAGGAAACCTAAGTTTATGCCCGCTGGCCCAGCAGGAAACAGGCTACAGCATTGTCTCCGGCTGGTAATCAAGCTGGCATCAATGCTGTCACCTGCAGGGTGCACCAGCACCATCATAATGTTCACTGTCGTCAGATCAGGCAGTAAACATTGTGATGGTGCTGGCCAGGGGGTCCCTACACTTCCCATGCCAAGTAAATAGACAATGCAGGGCCCCCGTGGCACCCTACACTGTTCTCTGCCAGCCGTTTCATGGAGATGCTACCACCATGAAACAGCTGGTGGAGAAAGAGGTCATAATCTTCAGGGCAGAGCTGCTTTTAGCATTGGCCTGGTGGATTAGTATCTCTGCCACTGCCAGACCACTGGGATCCAAGATCCTGGTGGAGTTGGCGGTTTCCTGGTGGACACATAACAACCCCCGCGGCCAGACTCCTGCATTGGCGGCAGTCCAGACGCCTCCGTGAGTGTGGCAGTCGATAGACTGCCACACTCATAATAAGGCCCTTATTCTTTACTTAGCAACCTTGTAATATAATTTCTCAAACATCTTTCATAATGGGAGACTGGCGTTTGTTCTCCCATCGATTCCATTCTGTAAACATGTTCTGTTTTTCAGTTTCTTTAGGTAAGCCTCACCCAATCCTCCAGTGATTTTCTCTAACAAAAAACACTAATAAAAATGCACTAATCTTTATTCCCTATAAATCTATTCTCTGGATATTTTTTGAAATCCTTTTCACATCTTTGGAAATTTCAACACAACTTATTTTGAGTCTGTTGGACTTTTTTGCTTATGCAGGGTCATCCCCAATCTTTTTGCCTCCTGAGTCCTATTTTTCTTACCTGTTGCTTTTGGCTTTTGAACTCTGAGCACTTTACCACTGCTAACCAGTGCTAAAGTGCATATGCTCTCCGTGTACAATTGTATGTAATTGGTTTATCCATGATTGACATATTTGATTTACTAATAAGTCCCTAGTAAAGTGCACTAGAGGTGCCAGGGCTTGTAAATCAAATGCTACTAGTGGGCCTGCAGCACTGGTTGTGCCACCCACATAAGTAGCTCTGTAATCATGTCTCAGACCTGCCATTGCAGTGTCTGTGTGTGCAGTTTTAACTGTAAATTTGACTTGGCAAGTGTACCCACTTGCCAGGCCTACACCTTCCCTTTTCTTACATGTAAGGCACCCCTAAGGTAGGCCCTAGGTAGCCCCAAGGGCAGGGTACAGTGTATGGTTAAGGTAGGACATATAGTAATGTGTTTTAAATGTCCTGACAGTGAAATATTGCTAAATTCGTTTTTCACTTTTGTAAGGCCTGTCCCTCTCATAGGTTAACATGGGGGCTACCTTTATATCTGATTAAAGTGTAGATTCCCTTTGGGAGTGGATGGACATGTGTAGTTTGGGGTCTCTGAGCTCACAATTTAAAAATACATCTTTTAGTAAAGTTGATTTTAAGATTGTGTGTTTGAAAATGCCACTTTTAGAAAGTGAGCATTTTCTTGCTTATACCATTTCTGTGACTCTGCCTGTTTGTGGATTCCCTGTCTGGGTCAGTTTGACAGTTGGGCTGGTTGCACCTCACACTAGACAGTGACACAAAGGGAGCTGGGGTGTAGCCTGCATATCCTGATGAGCCATCTGTGCTAGGAGGGCGGGGAGGAGTGGTCACTCACACCTGAAAGGGCTGTGTTTGCCCTCACACAGTGCAGTCTCCAACCCCCTGGTGAGTGTCTGGGGCCTGGCCTGGGCAAGGCAGGATTTCACATTCCAAAGAGACTTTACTTTGAAGTAGGCCTACTTCAAAGGATACATTGGGTATAAAAAGGGCACCCAAAACCACAGACTTTAGAAACACTTCTGGAACCAAGAGGAACCTCTGCCTGGAGAATAGCTGAATAGCTGAGGAAGAAGAGCTGCTCTGCCTGTGACTGTGCTTTGTGGAGCTATCCTGCAGTTGCTGCTTCTGCCAGAGTAAGAGGGCAAAGACTGGACTTTGTGTGCCTTCCATCTTGAGAAGAAATCTCCAAGGGCTTGATCTAGAGCTTGCCTCCTGTTGTTTGAAGTCTCAGGGACAGCAAAGACTTCTCTCTGCCAGCACCTGGCATCTCTGGAGAGACTCCTACTCTGCCCTGTGGTGCCCATCCAGTTCCTGGGACCCTGAAAGGAGAAGCTGGCAGCCTAAAGACAAGAAAATCCATGCACAGAGCGCCGTGCGGGGAAAAGATTGATGCAAATCCGATCTGCGGCTGAAAAAACGACGTGCCACCGGCTCCGCAGCTGAGAAACAACGCTTGCAGGAAACGCGACAGAAGAATCAACGCACGGAGCAGGAGAAACGACGCGCAGCATCGCTGACAGAGGCTGGGAGATCACAACCTGCGCTGCGGGATTTTCTGATCATCGTGCGGCTGGATTTTTGACTCAAGTAACACCATGCAGAGTTATTTTTGATGCACACTCGCCCGTGCGGGGGTATTTTTGACGCACACCAGGTACATTTTCACTCTAGCAGCGCTAGTGTGTTTTTAAAACTGCTGAAAGACTCGTTTTGATTTTTAATTGATGACTTGTGTATGGTGGATTTTTGTCGTTTTGGTCTTGTTTTGTTTAGATAAATATTTACTATTTTTCTAAACCTGTGTTGTGTCATTTTGTAGTGTTTTAATTAAGTTACTGTGTGTGTTGGTACAAATACTTTACACCTAACACTCTGAAGTTAAGCATACTGCTCTGCCAAGCTACCAAGGGGGCAAGCGGGGGTTATCTGAGGGGGATTCTTTTTTACCCTGACTAGAGTTAGGGTCCTTGCTTGAACAGGGGGTAACCTGACTGTTATCCAAAGACCCCATTTCTAACAGGGTCCATGTAAGCATTGTGTAAATCATTAATTCAAATTGTGAGACATCACAGGAGAAACATGAAGACCTCTGTAATCATTAATTCACTTTATAAGATGACATTGTATTGAGGAAAACAGCATGGGTCAATGATTACAAATATCAAAGCAATTACTTTTCACAGAAACTCTAATTAAAGTTTCAAAAGATGACTTCTGAAGCCATCACGTAGCCTTCATTGATATAGGGAAAAAACATATAATTGATTTTGTTGTAAGGGAATTTGAATTTCTGTTTTCGGTAGGTAGGTGAAGTGTCTGGAAGTGAATTGCGTGAACTCTTTTCTGTACCCCAAATGAACAGGCAATTCTGTAATTGACCTCTGAATGCTATTTAATGGCTTTGCCCCAACAGCAATTGCTAGTGTTTTAAGATCTGTATCAACAAGAGTAGGCAATGCCAATCATAATGGCTTTTATATCTTAAAAAGATGTTTAAAAGTTTTAGTGTTGTGCAGATGTATTATAAGATAAACTTATCTATGTCCAGGTGAGTACACAAAATAGTTTGTGAGTATGATTGGCTTTCTGTGACTAAGGGATTTATTGCCAGGCTTGTTCCTAAGAAAAGTGTACATATAGACTTAGGGTGCATACTTTGGGCAATAAGGAAGCTTTCCCTTATCAATCAGAATCAATGACATGCATGAATGTTCCTAGTAAATAATAAAGAATGATCATGTTTGGTGAGCTCCAGGAATTGGTGGTATTTAGAACTGACAAAAAGAGTAATAGGATGTGGCAGTGTCTCTGAGTGAAGAGGTAAAATATGTCTATAAAATAGCAGTGCACTCTTAGGAATGCCCACACTTTACTTTGGGCTTAGGAAAAAGATTGTTTTTGAAGTTTGGGCAAGTTTCCACTTCTGAGCCACAAAAATGATCAAATCTTATTTGAGCTCATCAAGAGTATGTATTTCAGACTATTTAAGTTACGGGTCAATTAGGTGGTAGAAAGCTAGATCTTGGTCTTTGGATTAAATCAGTTCAGTAGTTCTAGAGAAATCATGGTTCAAAATGTATAGATATTTACAGAGGATCAGCGGATTTGACAGATTAAAAGAAATGATCTGTTTGACTGCCATGACACCAACAAAGATGTGGCGGCAGGGGGACTCAGTTCCCTGTCCTACCAAAAATGTATAAAGAAACCTGACCTCCTATCCCCAGAGTAAAAATCAATAATTTATTTTATCTGCACCACAGATGCACAGAGGATCCACAAATCTGCAGCACTGGTGAAAACAATGGTGGACCTTCATTTTTGTTCTAAATTAGGACTCAGTGGTGGGCCACGGCCCATGGAGGCAGACATATGTTTTTGGGGGCAGGGAACACAGCTTTGCTCCCACCTGGATGGGAGAATAGGAAAAAAGCTGCTCCTGTCCAGTATGGTGGAAAGTAAAAGAGTCTGCTTTCTTGTTACCTCTATAGGAGTTGACAGGGAGCTGGCTGGGCTCATGGGGCATTGGGGATCCTCCTGCATCCCCCAATGATCTGGCCAGTAATAGATGCCCCATTAAACGCTCCATAAAGTCCTGCAAAGGCTTTTTAATAATATTTATAAAATATGGTGATAGGGGCACCACCAAGCATGTTTGTTCAATATTCTGAACAGATGCTGGGAACACAGCAGCCCCCAACAACAATAAAAAAACACACTAAGTATTCTGGCTCATTGAATATATGACCCAAGAGTGTAACGTTCTGTTCTTCTCTTGCCGCCCTTGTCAGATGGAACAGGGGTGAGACTCTGGGTTCTGCATGTTCTGGTCTGTCCAAGATAGGGGCGACACCTTCTGGTAGCCACGGTGCTGCAGTCAAGGTAGACGCCAATGCAGTCCATGCCCTCCAGAAGGAGTCCCAGAGGAAAACCCCAAAAAGAAAAAACCTCTTTGCTCAGGAACTCCGGAAGCTGAACAGAGAGAGAGCGGCTGGACACCAGGACTAAAATGACCGAAACAACAGGAACGGCAGAAGAAATAAGCCGGAATAGTGCACAGGGAAGAAGCAAGCAGGAGAGAGATCACCACCAACAGGAAGCGTTTACAACGCACGGAAGAAAGACTCCATGTTTCCTATATACAGATGAACAGGAAGTGACAAACAAGAAAAGAGAAAAATGCCATCTTGAATTGGGAACCCACCATAAAGAAAATATCTTGAAAGAAAAAGGAGAAAAACTACAGGTGCATGCTGGAAGGTGATTGCATTCTGGGTAGAAGGAAATATGGCCCCACATTCTAGAAGAAAAAGACAATAAAAAAAAGAAGAAAAAAGAAGAAAACAAAGGCAAAAACAAGACCCCAGGGGCCCAGAAGGTAAGCAAATCATGAGGGCGCCACATTGGGCACCCGTGATGCAACAGTGAGCCACGTGTTAACCGCAGCAAGATTTTCAGTTCAAACCCAGCCCGCTCAACCTCGGCGCAACTGAACGAACAAACGGGAATGGGACGCCGCAGGCTTGGAAGCCGCCCGAGGCATAATAAGGAGAGTTTCCATATTTATTTTTAAAGAACTCAGAGCTGGAGCTGTATTCTCTGCTCCTGGAGTGCAGGAACTTCTTGTGGTTGGTTATATGGCTACACATTATGGCCTGAAAAATTGTTAAAAAAGACTGAGAATACATGTTGAAAGTATAATCACTATTATTGAACACTGCAATGTATCAGTTTATGATGGAGGTCTCTAAACTACAGCCTGCAGGCCAAGTATGGGCCGCTGAAAGATTTTATCTGGCTCACATTTTATCTGGCTGTAATACACCAGTAACCTACTCCGTGGCTTCAAGCTGATTGATTATTTTAGGTGAATGAACACCCACAATTTACTACTACCTTCCAATTTGGTCACTCACTGTAATTCTGAATGCAATAAATATGGATTTATTATGGTCACATTCCCCAATGAAGATCTGCTTTAAAGTATTATTCCTAATCCCTAAGGACAGTTAACGTAGCTGGATGCCTTACCAGTATTAGACACAGTAATATGACACATAAAATGGTTTTTCACAGTGAATAAATGTAATCTATAGTGGAAGGTCTGTGGAATTATCCTTCATAAAATATAGAATTGAAAACAAACAAAAAATGTACTATTCTGGGCAGTTGTCTATTTTTCAATTTTTCATTGTCGGAAAGATAGCAGAAATGGCCATAGGCTGATTAAAAAGGCGCCCTGCAATAGAAAGAAGCATTTGCAATGCAATGGGTCTCGCGTTTACTCGAGTTAAAGCTATTAGCGTTGCAAACTCCTTACGGGACATTTCTTGCCACATATACTGAAAAGTAAAAAGGTTTCACATAAGCGAGCCAACGGCCGCCATGAGCGCAAACCAAACACACAAAAAGAAACAGGAGTTTACTAGCAGTGAAACGTATTGGCAAAAGTGCAATTATCCATGTAACCGGCAAAAGTGTAAGTATCCATGTAACAGGCTCACTGTCATGCAAAGCGCTCAACTACTGCCCAGCGAGATTGCGCTGCCTATGAAATAAAGAGAAAAAATAGTGTCGAAACCGTACGAGAAACATGGAGCCTCTGATGTTTTCAGTAGTTGGATTTTGTGCTTGAGACGGGCTAAACACCAGAAAAGGCATGATGTATGCATGCCTTTCACTAATTAAATCAAGATAATTTTAAAAGGCAAGCCCACGAACAAATCAAACTGATTGGCTTGACATAAGCATGGTTAAAAGCCCAGAGAGAGATCACACCAGGGACAGAGCGCTTGACCCTAAAAAAAGAACTGACTCTTTCTTTTACACTGTTTGTTGAGTCTTTGGGAGCGGAGGGACAATCCATTTACAGAAGCTGAACAGTAGGTCAGTAATACCCTTTTAAACTACTACTGAAATTATAGTGCTACAGGCTAAATCGTGTCCACGTCACATTCAGAAACTAGGCGCAAAGCTGTTTTGGTGACAGAGAGAGGTTTTTAAAGTGGGCAAATGCAGTGAGCCAGCACAAACAAAAGAAAGAGGAATGCAAATAAGGAATAGACAAAGTAGATTTAAAAGGAAGCAGGATAGAACATAGGTGCAAAAAATAATATATAAGGAAAGAAGGGTGGAGGGAGGAAAAGGTAGGGAGAAGGAAGGAAATAAAAAATTAAGTTTGGAAAGAAAAGTAGCAAGAAGAAAAGAAGCAGGAAATAAGGAAAGCAGAAATGTAAAATTAAATAAGGCAAAGAGGAAATAAAAAATGGATGAAAGGGTGATGGAAGGAAAGAAGAGAAGGAAACATTAATGAATGGGAGGATAATAAAAAGAAGGATGAAAAGAAGAAGTCCGAAGGAAGGACAAGGGGATGGTACGAAGAAAGGAATGGACAAAAGAGACTTAGAGATGACAAGAAGAATAGGTAGACGGAGTAAAATGGAAAATAGGGAAGAAAATTAAGCAGGTACCTAAAGAAGGACAGAAAGCCAGAGCTAGAAAGAAGCACAAATGAAATAAATGGATAGAAGGAAGGCATTATGAAAAGAAGTAAAGAACAGAGATTGGAAAAGAATGAATGAAAGAAAAATAGATAATATGAAAGACAGATGGAGAGAAAAAGGGAAAAATTTAAAAAGTCAGTACTGATAAAAGTGCCATTTTGTTCAGATTCCAGTTTGAAATTAAGCTGTAAATGCAACATTTTGAAGACTTTCTTGAAATTTTCCTCAGTGATACAATTCATACAGGCCTTCATTTAAAGGGTCAGGATTGGTCACTTTGCTTGGGACATTTTGTGCGGCTCAAAGTGGCGGGGGTAGTTATTTTATTTCCTGGCTACTCCCTTGGACACAACTCAACTTCTCCCCAACTCCTACAAGCCACCACATCTCACTGCAATAAGTGGAACACGCTTAGGGCCAGATGTAGGTAGGTAAAAATTAGCGACTCGCAAATTGCAATTATTTGCGACTCGCAATTTCCGACTCGCTAACTGCAATGCAGGTAGAAAATGCGAGGACAATTTGCGACTCGCACACGGAGTCGCACCGCAGATAGCGAGTCCGCTTTTTGCGAGGTCGCTTTTTGCGACCGCGCAAAAAACGGACTCGCAATTTGCGAGTAGGTGTCGCAAATAGCGACTGTGCTGAAAATTGAATGCAGGTGCTGCAGAACACTCTGGAAAACACTTCAGAGCACTCTGGAAAACACTTCCTGGCACATGATGATGACATCACAGCCAGGAAGTTTACAAATACACCTGGGAGAAGGGAGGACCACACCCATTTCAACTTCAGCACAGCAAACAAACAGAGCTCCTGCAACCATGGCTGAAAATCCAAGGAAGAGGAAACTTAAGTTTGCTGAAAAGGAGTTGGAGGTGCTGACTGATGAGTGCTGTCAGCACCATGACGAGCTGTTTGGCAGGGCAGCCCTCACCGTGCCAGAGACAGAGAAGAGAAGACTCTGGCAGGAGATCCAGGACAAAGTCAACTCCCTGGGGGTCAGCCACCGGAGTGTGGAAGAATTGAAGAAAAGGTGGTATGACCTGCGCTCCCGGACCACGGAGAGGGTGGCAGAGCGGCTCCGGGAGATGAGAGGCACAGGAGGGGGACCCTCGACAGTACCAGCACCCACACCCCTGGAGGAAAGGGTAGAAGAGACCCTAGAGCCTGAGGCTGTAAACAGGATGGGAGATCTGGACACCTCTGAGCCAGGACCATCAACCAGTGAGTAACATGTGACATGCATGTACCCTCATCAATGCCATACCCCCACCCACCTTGTACACAGGAGCATGCACAACCAAGATAGCTCCATTTCAGAGTAGCAAACACCAGACTGATGCATTATGGGCAATGTAGTCAAGTAGGCAGTTCATAGGCAATAGTTTATTAGGAAGTTGATAACAGATAGTAGACACTGACTGTGTGTTCCCTATGTCCCACAGCCCTCCCACAAGACAACCCCACCAGCCCAAGCAGCCAGGGGCCACTGGTCAGCCAGCACACACAGGAGAGAACAGGACCAGCCACCACTGCTACCTGCACCACCGACACCATGTCCCCTCAGGAAACACCTGTTGCAGTAGTGGTGTGGGAGCCTGCACCAGGTACGAGCCAGAGTGCCACGGGAGACAACACATGGCCTCCACCGCTTCGCAGGTGACATGGAACATCAACATCAGAGCGGCAGGCAGAGTCAGGGCATGCCTCCACATCACCAACCGAGGCCGCACTTCTACGGGGTCAGCGCCTGCAAACCCAAGAATTAAGGAGGATTAGTGGGGCATTGCGGCGCTTTGAACGCAATCATGCCAACAGTATGCAGCAGGTACATTCGGAGTTGCAGGTGATCAGTACCAACATTGGTGACCTTGCACTCTCCATGCACCAACTAGTGGCAGGACTGCTAATGCAGACTGAGAGTGCACGGCGCAGGGACCGCCAGCTGCTGCACCGCCTGGACAGGATGTCCTCCTCTATAGTAAGGCTGGCTGTGAACACAACAGGGCTGTCTAGGCGCACAGTCAGCCTCCAGGTGGACATGGGCCACTTTGCTGGTGATGTGGCACGGGGACTGGGCCGTCTCAGCCATGCAATAGACCTCATGGAGGCACGGCAGGTGGCCAGGGGCACAGGCAACACGCCACAGGACAGTGAGGAGGCGTCCACTGTCAGCAGTGTCTCTGCCGGTGACACCAGGGTGCTTCGCAGTGGAAGCACAAGGCAGAGCACTGCTGACCCCCCTAGTACCAGCCAGGCTGGCCGAGCCCGCCGTAGGGTTTGAGCTCCACACTGTCCTTGGGGTTGGGGCACATGACGTCAATGTGTCCCATGCCAGGTGGACTATTGAAGCCCCTGAACTGTTCCTATTGTACATAGTTTTGTTATTTTCACTTATTAAATCACTTGTTCTTTCCACTTAACACATGGACTCTTTGTGTGTTATATTGGTGAGTATGGTAAAAGTTCGCACGTACCTTCCAAAGTATTGGTTTTCAATGTGTTCCCGTCTAAGACTGCCTTGATTTGCGATGCTCCTATCCCCATGATGGCGATGTGGTTGCTCTTGCTCTTCATCCTCCGAATCTGGGTCTTCAGGGGTGAGAGGTAGCCCACGTCTGGTGGCAATGTTGTGCAGTATAGCGCAGGCAACAACTATTTTGAAAGCTGTTATTGGGGTATACTGGAGGGCACCTCCACTTCGGTGGAGGCATCTGAACCTTGCTTTCAGGAGTCCAAAGGTACGTTCGATTATGTTCCTGGTCCTCTTATGTGTACTGTTGTATCGCCTCTCGCAATCATTGCTGGGTGTTAAGTACGGAGTTAGAATCCATGGACGTAGTGCGTATGCACTGTCACCTATTTGGCACAAAAAGTACAATGTTAGCAAGGCATGGGTGGTTTGCACATTGACCTGTGTGCATGTCTTCAAGGTGTATTCAGCTCTACCTAGGAGCTATCTGTCTCCAAACTCCCCATGTTCCAGGCGTTGGTGTATCCCACTGTGCCTAAAAATGTAGGAGTCATGAGTATTGCCTGGAAATTTGGCAACCATGTCAGTGATGACATAATGGGCGTCACATACCACCTGTATGGTGAGTGAGTGGGTACACTTCCTATTGCGGAACAGATATTCCAGGTTTGCAGGAGGGCATATTTGTATATGTGTCCCGTCTACACACCCTATGACATGGGGGAAGTTGGCAATCCTGTAAAATTCCAACTTGGTGCTGTTGATTTCTGCCTCATTCCTGGGTAGGTATATGTATCGAGACATGTGTGTGAGTAAGGCGTCTAGGAATGCCCTAAAGAACCGTGATAGTGCACTTTGGAATACCCCACCTGCCACAGCAATGACCCCCTGATAGCTACCCGAGGCCAAGAGGTGCAGTGAGCATAGCACTTGCACATGTGTAGGGATGGCGCAGCCGCGCACAGTCTGACGTTGTAGCTGTGGTTTGACTAATTCTATTAAATCTAGTAAAGCTGCGCTGCTAAGTCTATATTTATCATATATTTCCTCCTCAGTTTGCTGGAAGAGTGTCTGCCTTGTTCTGTATATCTTCTCCTGTCTCTGGCTCCTCCTCCTCTGCTGGGCGGCATGGGCTCTCCTCCTCACTGCTATCAGGTATATCTCCGCCATCTTGAGTAACCCAGATGCCTTCTGGGTTCCCTTTTATACTTTGGTAATGGTTACCACCTGCTCTGATTTAGTGGTGAATTGGAAGTGCAAAATGGGCTTTTTGCGACTAGTCGCAATTTGCGAGTTGCTATTGCATATGGTTTGCGACTTGCAAATTGCGACTTCCTATTTGCGGGTCGCAAAATGGGGTTGCAAATTTTGCAAGCCGGTAACGGCTCGCGTCGCATTTTGCGAGTCGGAAATGGGATTTTTGCATCCCATTTCCGATTTTGCGGGGTCGCAAATTGCGAATCGGGCCATTTGCGACTCGCAAAAGTTTGCTACATCTGGTACCTAATTTCCATTCTAAACACTCCATACCCCGACCATCCACAAGCAAGCCAAATCCAGCCGAAAATGCATGTTGGGCAGATCATGTTCTTCTGTGAGCAGCATCCATCCTTCATTTGTTGAATTTGTGAATAGGCCACTCGTTGGCAGTGAGATGTTTATGGTTTGATACTGCATACTTAAATGTGTGACCAACAAAATCTGCTTGTTGTTGTAGGCATGACTTTAAAGGTATGTGTTGCTTGGAAAACTTTGTTTTGCCAACCAGATGACTTTGATCAAAGTCCGAAATGATGACTGTAGGTGGTAGATCTCTTCCCACAGGCACATCTCTCTGGGTTGAGCCAGGCCACTTCACACCTCATCAAGGCAGCCTGGCCAGGCTGCCAGAGGCTGGCCAATCATAACAAAGGAGCAAAACACTGCAGGGCTGAAGTTGGCAACTTTTCAGGTAAAGTTTAAAACTCTTTGAACAAGTTATATTGAATCCAACAATTGTAAGTTGTGGGATTTATTAAAAAAAAAAAAAAATTATATCAAACGTGTTGTATCTGTCACTTAAGGGGAATTCATAAATTAAAATACAGCCTCTCCATTCTAGCCTATGGAGGTCATTCACTATAATGAGGGAAAAACAAATGTGACTGTTTTACCTCACCAGGGCTAATAAAATTATTTTTATAGGATCCCTGCTTATAGTTACATGGCATCCAACCCTAGGGGCACATAGGGCACACCTTAGGGGTGACTTATATGTAAAAATAAGGTAGTGTAACATTTTGGAACTACTTTTAATTCCAGAGTCGAATTTGCATGTAACTTTAATTTAAAAGCAGCCTGCAAGCCAGGCCTGCCTTTAAAATGACACTGGGCACCTCAGCAGTGTACCTATGTGGCACCACCTATGCTGGGGTCCCAAGACTACATGCCCTACAATATACTAGGGACTTATAGGTAGGTTGACTTAGTCAACTAGAATTAGCCTAATTTGCATACTGATTTTACATAGAGCACAGGCCCTGGGACTATTTAGCAGTATCCAGGGCACCATTAGAGAAAGAAAAACACCAGCAAAATTTGAAAAATGGGGGCAAAAAGTCAGGGGGCCTCTGCAATCAGCCCTGTTTTCTCACAATTTCTCACAGAGAAGAATCAACCAGAACCTTTTTTTATCAAACACTGACTGGCTTTGGAAATTAGCATTTGTTTGCATATTTGACAGGCTTATGAATCAACTGAATTGTAAATTGCAATGTGAAACCAATTTAATTTCTGGACAAAACTAATGCTATTTTAAGGACAGGTGAAAATTCATAATTTGGTTCTTTTTCTCATTTTGTGAAAAGCTTCAGGAAGAAAGTGAAGCAAAATGTCCTTCTTCATTTTCAAAATAAATCATGAAAGACATTGCAAAAACAATTCAGGAACAATTTTCTGATCTTGATTAAAAAAGAAACAGATGAACTAAAGCTATCTCAAAATCCTATTGACTGCACTGTTAAAGAACTCCCAAGTCAGTTTCAGTTGGAAATTTTTGATCTCCAATCAGATGACATGTTGAATGACAAGTACAAAGAAGGAAATCAGATAAAATTGTATAAATCTTTGCAGCCTGAGCAGTTTCCAAATTTGAAGTGATTTGCTAGTTGGTTTGTATCTGTTTTTGGCTGAAACGTACTTGTGTGAACAAACATTTAAAAAAATGAAGTATGTCAGGTCCAAATATTGAGCAAATCTATCTGATTAGCATTTGAAGACCAACCTGTGTTTCTGCCCGCTGACCCAGCAAAAAACTCGTAATGGCCCCGGCGGGGACGCAGCCACATTAGCGGCAACCTCCCTGGCGGAACTTCGGCGGACGGGCTTTTCCGTCCGCACAAGTCATAATCGGGCCCATAAAATCCAAACTTATAGATTCAGCATTAATTATATTTCATCAATATGAGTAATACATTTAATTTTAAACAAAAAATATGTTTTATTGCATTACATTAAATATAACAGAGAAGTGCATTTCTTTCATTGTACACATTTTTTCAAACTCATTAATATTTCATCAATCACAAAAAATTCTATATCGTTTCTATATGTACTGTTAAGTCTAAATTACATTTTTGCATCAGTTTTATCCTCCTAACGTGATTTAATTCAAAAGGCATCTCAGTCGAAGTTTGAAATAGAAGCAATTGCACGTTTAAAATGCATGTCAGTGCAGCTTTCTACATTAGGTTTTCTTGCTTTTACTTTCATAAACTTAAACTCGTCATATTCTGATAACTTTTGTGACATGAGGGACAGCACAAAATTTTAAGCTCTATCAACATCGTAATTTACATTAAAAAACATAGAAACTCACTGAAAAAAAACAAAGGTTAAAGTGATATGATGTGCCAGCACCACTATCAACTTTACACTAATCCACTGACTATTCAAATCCACTAATTCTCATCTTCTTTGTACAGGTTTGTCTTGATATCTCACTTAATAGGGAGTTAACACATTTTTGTTCTTCTTTGTTTTTCTTCTCTAAAAGGTTGCCTTAAATCTGGGTCACAGGAGGCACTCTCAGACCGTCCCCCTCGCATATAATTCTCACTATCCTCACATAGTCCTTGGAATAATTACACTGATGGGTGAGAGTCCTGCATGACTTTCACATGTTCCTAACCCACTTATACTTGGAAGGTTCCCTTCAATAACTGGCTTGTTCATTCTTGATTAATTGCAGCATTGAGAAAGCCCTAGGTGAACACACCATAGAGGGCGAAACACGTGTCGGCTGTGTTCGTTGTGTTACTTTCAAGTCTCTTCCATGATTGGATATCACTGAATTAACCAATAAATATAATTGAATCACAACATATGGACTGGATGATTTTTTGACTGCTTGCAAGATTGCATTATGCAATATTACCTTACCAGTACTAATTAAGTGGGTCCTCAATCTCAACATTTACAGACTTTTGTTATTTTAGGGGAATTCTGGTCCATACCCCTATTTGAGTTTCCACCACTAAATCTTCAATCCCTTATTGGGCATTTACACAGGAAGGAAATTTGGACCTTCGCTACTCGTGGTAAAGTGATATTATAGTTAGGAATTGTAATACTATGTTATTTTACATTAAGAAACAACCTTAAATTCACTGGAAAAACAAAGTTTAAATGGACGTTATAGTTAGGTGAAAATCTCAATTACAACATAACATTTTAAACTAACAAAACCACTGAACTTCTGGCTGCTATCAGTTGATGCCTTAGGAAATGAATAAGCACCTTGCAACATCCTGAACCATGTGGGACTCAGGAGGTACAAGAGCTTTAGGGTGTCATCTGCAATAGCAGAATGCCATTGTACAACTCTGTTAGGACAGGTGGTGTCCTGAACATAAGCAATGATATCCTCATATTTGCAATCTTTTCAACTGTCTGTGGAACATACTACAACTTACTTCCAAAGGAGTCAGACTTACCACTTCACCAACAACAGAGTGTGTTTCTGAAAGACTGAATTGTTTCTTCACCTCTTCAAAGCATTACTGAGGTGCATATCTTTTGGATGGTGATCTAATGTGGACCCATGCCCAATCTAGGTATATTGACTGAGCCGCTTCACAACCCCACTAATCGAACATCACACAAGCATGGCCAAATTATCATGAATCTGCTTTCCAAGACAAAAAATAATTTGTGCAACATCCCCAGGTGGTACTTTGACACCAAAGCGGTCATAAAGTAGTAGTGGATAGAGCAGTGGATGCCAGACACACCATGGAATAGTGGATGCCAGCCCTGTGGACACAGGGGCATCTTGCTCCAAGAAGGCAGAGGAGGTCAGTGGCATATCATTGTCTTTCTGAAGAGGGCATTGAACAAAATAGAAAGACACTACTGACAAATAGAGAGGGACGTTTTGGCCATTGAACTCTTTGATTAAACTTGTATGTCCCTGATTTCAAAGCAGTGAGTGATCATAAACCTCACATCTCACTAAATACCATGGTTCACCTAAAATTGAAAGATGGCTCTTCAATTTCAGAAGTGTATCTTCACAATTTCTTACAGACCATGTGAGGGTATCATTGTTCATTCTCTCATTGGATCCACAGGATTATGTATGCCTAATGTCACAAGCACTGCCCTTAATGCTTTGACACCGACTGAGTTCACCTGAGTAGTTGTTGGTGATTACCTGCAATTGGTGGTCTCTGCCATGAAGTCGAACTCCTAAAAGACATCCCTTGCTAGACACCAGAAGAAAGCCATAATTCAAATTCTTACAGAACTTTAGAGAGTTGTGAAGGTCCAATCTGAGTCTCTCAAGTGGAAAGTCATTGCTAAGAGGTGACAAAACTGTCATACCAAAGACTGTCAAGACAGGATAATACAGCTAGTGAGCCAGGGCCACCAAGGTATGACCTCAAAGTATGTCTCAGTGACACACTGTGCTTTCTAAGGCTCGATGCCCTAATGGTCTTACTTGTAAGAGACTGCCGACTTTGTAAAGCCACCAAAATGAGCACACAACCAGGTCCTTCCATTACGAAGGAGATCTTTACATTCTGCTGGTCAAACATAAGAGTCTCAACAATATTTGGTCTTCATAGACACCTACTCAAAATATCGGGTGGTGTAAATAGTACCATCCATTGCTTTTGAATATGTTAAGATAAGAAGGGCCAAGGAGCCCAAAATCAATGCTGATGACATGATGGCACTTGTCTGGGACACACACCTGGGAGAGAAATTCAGGCTACCCTTTAAATGTAATCTGACCACTTTTCTGACCACTTTAGGGTCAAACACATTTGTTAGTGTTAGTTATTTTTGATTGCAGTTTTTTTGTATTCTGTAATTTTTTTCTTTATTGTTTAAATTAGTTCTAAAACAATATTTATTTTTGTATTTAATGTTGAATTCTTGATTTTATTTTAGATTATTGGGATATATGTGATATTACATTTTCAAGGTATTTTAAAGCTCTGGTAAAGGCTGGCTTTACTAATAAGAATGTATCTATATTTACATCTATATATATATATGCATATATATATATATATATATATAGGTACATATATATGTTTGTATATATATATATATATATATATTTATATATATCCTTCTTCACTCCTTTTGTATAACAGGAGAACCAGGACACCTCCGATGCAAGGAATTCAATTTATTACAGCAAAAATCCAACACGTTTCGGTGATAAAGGC
Source organism: Pleurodeles waltl (assembly GCF_031143425.1). Lineage (NCBI taxonomy): Eukaryota > Metazoa > Chordata > Amphibia > Caudata > Salamandridae > Pleurodeles > Pleurodeles waltl. The sequence continues at coordinate 1,412,593,954 of NC_090444.1, read as the reverse complement.
TGGTGCCGAAATGCATTGGATTTTTGCTGTAATAAATTGAATTCCTTACATCGGAGGTGTCCTGGTTCTCCTGTTATACAAAAGGAGTGAAGAAGGATATTTAGGGTGCCTCGGGCCTATCCAGGACCGCTGTGCCGTGCTCCCACATTCAGGGACTAGCGTTGTGATATATATATATATATATATATATATTTAGTTCACAACGTTCGTTAGAACTATTTTTACATTAACTTTCATTTTTTTCCCCATTTTATTTATCATTTTAAAACATATCAAAGAATATACACATAGCTATGCAGTTCAAACATGGAAGCTGTACCACATGTAAGTGGTAGAACGTCAGTACAAATCATATATAGTATTATCGTTTGTAATCAGAGGGCAAATGAGCATTGACAGTCAAAAGACAATTAGTACTGAAACAGGCAATTGACATGAGAAAAATGAATTCAACATGAGCTGGCATCATTAGAAGTCTGTGATGTTGGAGGAGAGGTGGCTAATGTAGACAAGTAGTCCCTCAGCGGTTGACAAATGTCTCTAAGTCTAGATATCACAGGTTGTAGTGAGGCATAGAGTTCACTATTAGTGTCGCAATATGTGAGACTGCCTTACCAGGAATGAATGCTTGGCACATATTTGAATCTCCATCGAAGTACAATCTCCAGTCAGCAGGAGCGATATCACAGTGAGATGTCTTATGGACTTTGGTAAGTCACCTATGTAGCAGAGAAGGGCCAAAAGTGGGAGAGTGAGGACCTCCCATCTAAAACGCGGATGTTTATCCACCCATACTACTCGAATTATCAAGCTGCGAAGTGTAGAACAAAGGAATTAGTAAACTGGATCGGAATATTCAAAAATAGATACAGAAATTGTGGGAGAATCCCCATTTTTATGAGCGATATCCGGCCACCATAGAGATCAGCAGCTTTACCCATCTATTCACCTGTACAGTGAATCCCTCCACAGCAGATCGGTAATTGAGCCGTAGCACCTGCTCCTTGTCTCTCTGTATATGAATACCGAAGTATTTCAGCGGGACAGGGCACCAGCGCAAAGGGAACTCTGTCTAAGGGGGACGGGTAATGTCAGTCAGCGGTAAAACCTCCGACTTACTCCAATTGATAGGCAGCCCAGAGAATTCACCAAAGCAAATCACTTCTGCCAATATTGGTGTAAGATTTGTGTCCAGATGGCGAACGAATAGCAGAATATCGTCTGCATATAGCAACACCAGGAGCGGTCCACTGGTCCATTGCAGTCCCCTGTGGATATTTCCCTTACGTAAGTGGTGCATCAGGGAGTCCATTGCCAGAAAAAAGAGCAGAGGTGACAGAGGACACTGCTGCCATTTGCTGTGTGTTATGGGGGAAAAGGAGGAGAGCTCACCATTAAGCCATATGGGTGCTGTGGCCTGCCATGACAACAGGGAAATCAGTTTGGTGTAGCCTCGGGGGAACCCGAGCTTACTAAGGACACCGTGTAAAAAGGGCCACTCAAGTGAATCGAAAGCCTTTTCGTTGTTCAATAAGGCAATCGCCACCGGAACCTCTGGGGACACTATGTTTATCACCGCAAAGACAGTGTGAAGATTGATAGAGGTATAGCAGAGTGGAACAAAGCCAGACTGAGCAGGGGAGACAATCGTATCCAACAAGAGGGAGAGGTGAGTGGCAAAAGGGAAATAACCGCCTCTCTCATTGATGCAGGGAGAGCACCAGCCTCGTCATACATCTATACAAGATGAGGGCTAAGAATATCTTTGTATTTCTTGTAAAACACCCAGGTAAACCCATCCAACCCTGGGGCATGCATCCCATCCAGCGAATCTATCGCCTGCGAAACCTCCTATGCAGAGAAGGGTTCACTAAGGAACTGCTGTTGGGCGGATGTTAACCAGACCATAGCAATGTCATCTAGATAGTCTTGTAAAGCGGGACCCGGCAGCCCCGCTTGCGCTGTATAGAGCTTGGAGTAATATTTGAAAAGCTCCATCTGGACCTCAGCGGTACCCATGGCAACACTGCCGTCCGGCCTTTTAATTTTGAGTATATGGGACTCCGGACAGGAGGATCAGATCAGACTGGCCAGCAGCCTCCCGGGTCTGTCTCCCTCTCCATATCTACGGGACGATGTATACCTGCCCATGTAGTGCACCGCCAGCGCTGCCAATGCGTTAAACTCATAAGGCAAAGACTAATGACGGCCTAGTTGGGGGACGATATTGGCTGCCTCAGTTTCACTGTCAATATCAGCAAGCTGTGCCTCCACCTGTGCAATTTCATGACTTATGTCGCACAGAACACTAGAGTATGTGGAAATGCAGATACCTCTGGTATATGCCTTAAAGGCATTCCATAGCATCGCCAAGGTACCCACTGATCCCTCGTGTAATTTAAAAAAGTCAACACTGCCTCCCGCAAGGATGTGCAGAACGGAGTGTCCAACAACACCATGTCTGGGAACCTCGCCATGTCCGGGAACCTCCAGAATTTCCTGGCCCCACAGGCCAGGGGTATAGAAAGTGTAAGTAGCACTGGGAAATGGTTAGATAATGTCTGAGGTAGGTGCGTGATAGCTGTGACCCACTGTGCAGCAGTGCCCATCAAAAGCCAGTAGTCAATATGCGACCAGTTACCATGGAGTGCTGAACGAAAGGTGTTGGCCAACATGCCAGTGCCAAACAGTCACCAAGGGTCATGAAAAGCGAAAGTGCTGCTTAGATCTCCCAAAGCCCTAAGGGAGCAAGGCTTGGATGTCAAAGCATGAGAGGTGATGTCCAATGCTTGGTCTACCGTCAAATTAAAGTCACCACCCACAAGGATGTGATCTATATGAAAGCGATTGATGTGCGAATGGATATCCTGAAAAAATTCAGGAGCATCAATATTGGGCGCGTACACATTTACAAGTAAGACCTTACGGTTATCCAAAAGGCCCGCAACCATCACATATCTGCCATTGCCATCCACCAGGGTCAACAGTGGCGTAAATAGTAGAATAGGTGCTGTTACTAGCAAAGTATTGGCGAGGGGCCCATGTGGCTGCAAAGGAGGGCGCTGTGCCAGCGGGGAGATGTGTCTCCTGCAGGAAAGCAATCTGCACTGCGTGCCCATGGAGGTACTGCAGCACCATTTTACCTTTACGGGGATTATTGAGGGCATGTATGTTCCACATTAGGAATGTAAGGCCTAACAAGTTTTTCGTCGTGGAGACACTAGCCCCAGGGTGTGGGACATGTGTACCCATATGTATGTAATGTAGGCATGTATATAAACTGCATTGCATAACAGAACTACATTACATCACACAACCCATACATGTGAAACAACCCTCCCACATCCCACACCCAGCCTAAAAATGCCAAGCAAAACCCACAAAATCCTAAACAAAGACCATTACAACAGAATAACAAATATCTTGGTATTAACCGTGGGAGCATGACAATGCAGCCATGAAGTACTCCCATTCGCTAATGGGATTGACAGTGTAGCATAGGAGAGGAAACCTAACTCAAAGAAAAACCTGAATTATGGACAACAGAGCGGCGAAACAGCGACTATCATATATAATCAATGGGGGAGCACTGTATATTCAAACATGGTGGGGGCCACAGCATAGGCAGTCTCATCTAGTCCAGGGGAAACAGTTCCATGCTCAAAGCGGGCCCAGCATCCAGATTGTCAGGCCCCCATGGGGAACTGTGGGGCGATCCACCCAACCGGGGATGTTGCTTGCAGAACATCATGGCATCAAATAGGATTATCAAAGGTTTGCCGTTCACCTCCACTCTCAATCTGGCTGGATATATTATGCCATAGCAAACTCCAAGAGTACAAAAAGAGCGTGGCCTTGACTTCAGAGAATTGCCGCCTGGCTTCCTGCACTGTAGGCGTGAAATCGGGGTAGATGGACACGACAACTCCCTGATACTGCAAGGGACCTTTCTCTCTGGGAAGTCGAAGGGCAGTGTATTGGTCTCTAATTAAATAGGCAAGCAATTATCAAGCAGGCAGGTGCCCCAGGGGAAGGTCTAGGGCCCAAGGTACCACAAAGGTTGAAGTGAAGCCTTGGCACCTTAGTAATTCCATCAGCAGGTTCTCTACAAACAAGTCAAGCCAGCCAGTATTGGTAGATTCCGCAATACCAGCTAGGTTGTTACGGAGCTATCTGGCCTCAAAATCTTTGTTCTTTATAGCCACAGATTTTAACCTCCCCTCGACCTTCTCAAGGCGTTTTCTGAGCGCTGCTGTATCGTCCTCAATAGAAGAGATTCTACCATCCACTTGTGATTGTTGTTTGTCCAACCTACTGCCCATGTTGTCAAGCCTAGTGGTCAGTAAGTCAAATCTATTATCAATGGCGCAAAATCCGTCCCTCAGCTTTGTCAGTATGTCCTCCGCTCCTAATGTTTGATCATGCATCTGACCACTCCGGGTGGCATCCGATTCCCTCGTCGGGGTGACAGCCATGTCTTCCTGCTGTCTCCTCTCAAAAGGAAGTTTCCGTTGTTTGCGGTCACCTCAGCCCCTGGCCACCTGGAGCTACCCCACAGCCACCACCGGCCCAGGAGTACATCACAAATCATCATGTAAGGCCCTGTGCCCCGTGAAGGGTGACCCAGGTGACAGCCACAGGGTCAGTAGGCCTCATCTAGGCCACCAGGAAAGCAACTCCAATCACCCACGCAAATGCGGGCAGTCCAGAAGTGCAGAGCTGCACAAATGTCCATCACGGTCCGTACAGGTATGTGGTACCTCAGACAAGGCCCCCGCTGATTGGAACACTTCCAGGCAATCAAAATCAAACATAGGATCCCAGTGCAAACTGGGGCACGACCCCAGCGGCAGCCCATCAGAATGTCAAAAAGGTGGGGGGTGCCAGGGCTGTCCCCCACATCACTGCTGGTCCCTGCAAAGACAGACCTGCACCCCTCTGTAGCTGGGCACACCACCAGGTGCCTCCACGGGCACCACCAAGGTTGCAGAGAGGGCCGCACCAGGCTACACCACCAATTGGCCCGCTCAGCAAAGGTCCAGGGGGGTCCACAACACTCCCCCAGCATCTCTCTAGTCATTGGGGGAGGAGAGGGACCAGCAATCGGCTGCGCCGCCGGGTGGCCCAGCACCTCAGGCTCGCTCGAGGTCCCTGTCACCTTGATCCTCCCAGCTGCATACGCCGCCAGGCACGGGCCGCAATATCAGCAGCACCTGCGCACTGCAAAACCTTCAGCCACGCCGCCTTGATCCTCCCCACTCCTCACTGCTCCACTGTTGCCATTCGTCCGCCATCGGATCCTGCATGTCCTTTCCTGCCATGTGTTAGGAGCCTCCGCAGGAGCTTCAGAGCCACACAGCCATTTCGGTCAGTGGTTTGGCCACACCACCCTAATTTTTTAATTATGTTACATTAATGTTTTGGTTATGTATATTTTATTTAACTTTTACCTTTAAGTTATTGTTATTTGTATTGTAATTTAATGCATTTTAAATGTTTAATTATTGTTTTCATAGGTTTAACATATATATATATATATATATATATATATATATATATATATAGATAGATAGATAGATAGATAGATAGATAGATAGATAGATAGATATATCTATATATAAATATATATAAATATATATATATATATATATATATACATACATAATAACTTCTTACATACATTGATATCCATCAGAACTCCATAACAAATGTCTAGTAAAACCAATAATGGAGATTACAAATTACAAATTACAAATTACAGAGTTAAAAACAAAAACATATTCAAATCTTCATAAAGGCAATAGGGCAAAAGATATAGCAACCTTATCAGACTATAATTACAATAGATATTCAAAAGATGAGATAACAGTGCATATCCCATCTTTTATAAACAGGGTTTTCTGATTTTTATCCGCAGTACTTTGAAAGTATAACCACATAATGCATGTTGATTCATTATGTCTACACAGTTGACTGCCACATTTTTACAAAATAATGGTCCCTGAGCCACTAATTTGATTAGTTTGCCCCACCATTGAAATAGAAGAAGGTCACTGCGCAGACTTGCACTTTTTTCACATAAATTTGCTGTACCTTGGAACCCCTTGGCTTTGAGAAAGTGAACCAAATACAATCTCAGACGGCATCTGTTTCACTTGCCTCCTCAGAATATCTATTATTGGTGATTTAGGGTAGCCTCTGGATCAAAACCCAAGCAAACCCTTAACTCCAACTAATTTGGGCACACATTGTGCCCTCTGAAGTTGCATAATCTTCGAAATTTTAAAGTGTGGTGAGGATCTCTAAATCAAATCCCAGGAGCCCATAAGTGGCAACTGGGACAATGTTTGCCACATAGGCCTTCAGTAGAGGACTCTCTGTATAATCTCCAGATAAATGGTTACGGTGACAGTGATTGCATGTTGATTTATTATGTCTGCACAGTTGACTGATACATTTTTGCAAAATAATGGTCCCTGAGCCACTAATTTGATTAGTGACAGTGACAGATATCTCTTTGCATTGACAGTACCCCGAAGATAGGACTAGGCTGCCCATTGCTTATGTATGATTAAAGAAAACTTTAACACTCCCCAAGTTTCTGCCTTTAATTTTCCAAGCAAAGAACAATTTATGTAGGCCATATTGCATAACCTATTATTAACCTCCAACTCCCTCTCTATCCCAATAGGATTGCATTAGAAAACCCATTACGAAAATACAGCTGCATATAACAAATAATATACATTGACACAATTTAGTTTAGAAGGGATTGCTATTAGCCTTCTTTAGAACAGAGGGGCAATCATGTATGTACAGGCAAACAAGTAAACAACTGCACAACTTTGCATAAGGCCATTGTGTATTTTTACTGTTGTCATTCGTTCCCTGCCATGGCCACTTTTGTTTTGGGCCCACATGTCTAAGTGTAGGACCACTAAAAGCTTCAAAACCCATTTGTCAGACCCTTTTTCACATGCTAAGACAAGAGTAGTCGACCACATCAAATACTGAACAAAAAACAAGCCAGATATTTAGGCCCATATTTATACTTTTTAGCGCCGCATTTGCGTCATTTTTTGACGCAAAAGCAGTTTGTGTCGCTTTTGCGTCAAAAAGCGGCGCAAATGCAGCGCTAAAAAAGAATAAATATGGGCATTAGCCCTTTGTGAAGATGTAGTGAAAAGTTGACTGGCCCAGCCTGAATCCTGTTTTAGAAAGTAGTACGTTGTCGCAGAAACCATTTTCAACAGATGGGCACATTTGTTGAGTGGAAACTTTAATGAGAGAAGCTAAAGGCCTCATTCCAACTTTGGCAGTCTGACGATAGGACTGCTGCGGTTGCAGCCGCCAAAAGACCACCATGTTGGTGCTCATCCAGCCGCCGTATTAAAAATTGCACAGCTCAGTCTGCAAAAAACACCCAAAATCCAGAAACCGCCAGGACATTGGAGGATGGACAAAACTTGTTCCTACCACCAGCACCACCAGCCCAACAAAAACAACTAATTTAATTATGATCCAGAAATCACAACAGCAGTTCTTCTATGGCAGAAAACCACTGGCGGTGCGAACTGCGGCGGTATGAACTCACAGCAGCCAGAACACTACAACACATGGATAGTCCGAATACCCCACACCTGACATACATTCACACACCTACACACTGCACTATAAAACACACCCCGTACATGACCCACAATCCTTTTTCAATCTGAACGCCACTCACAGCCAGAAACTAGCCAAAAATGTAATAACTAGCAAAACAAACAATAAACACCCCTACACATTACACAAAGCACACATCCCACATTTGCACAACATGCAGAACACACAATTCACAAAACCACACAAAACACAACAACTGTCAAACACTCATATAACTGCACTCACACCTCATCACAAACATCCTTTTCATCACCACCTCACGGTCTTTAGCACCACAACCATGTCCCCACAAAACCACCCACGTTTCACTGATGATGAGTTGAGGGTCATGGTGGATGAAGTTTTCAGGTTAGAGCCATATCTATTCGGAGCACAGGTCCAGCAAATATCAATATCCAGGAAAATGTTGTTGTGGCTAGGCATAGTTGACAGGGTGAATGTAGTACTCAGTTACCCATGCATCAGGAAGAGGTGGAACGACCTCAGAGGGAAGGTACGTTCCATGGCATCCTGGCACCAGCTGGTGGTCCTCAAGACTGGTGGTGGGCCTTCACCTCCTTCCCACAGTTCACATCATGAGAGGAGAAGGTCTTGGACAACCTGAATCCTGAGGGAGGGCCTGACTGGAATACCTGGGGGAGTGGAGTCAGGTAAGTCACAACAACATTCAGGTCACCAAACAGTTATGTTTTGCATGCTCACTCATTACCTTGCCTCACCCCTATGACCAAACCACCCACCACCCCCTTTCCAAATCTCCGAATACTCCTCACTGCCATGCCACATGTCATGTAAACTCACCTTGGACCACAGTGTTTGGGAAGGGCATGTAAAGTCCTGGGAACTGGCAGCACTACAAGCCACAGAAGGCACTGTTTCAACATTAACAAAAATCAAAACCGTGCACTAAATTTGAAATGTCTTGCATGTGAAACAGACAATCAAAGTTCACAAAACTGAAATGTCCACCATGTAAGTAAATGACAATGACAGCTATGCAATGGCCCACTACCAGTATCATTACAAGCTAATCACAACTACAGCTGTGTGCCATACCAAACTGGACTCAGAGAAAACATCACTAAAAATGTGCTCACCTGGAGGGGTCACCGAAATTGCAAACTGTGTGAACTTGCATGTCCAGACGGACGGCCAGGGCAAAAGTGTAACACCAAAATTGTAACACCAATTTTGTGTGCCAGCTCTGACATCATTGTGCATTGTTCAGCTTCTAGCTGGCTCAATGATGCCATACCCCTTACTAGGAGAGAAATGTTTTCACTCAGACAAGATATGACGGTATTTGTAACCATTTAAAAACCAGAGCACGCTGTAGGCAATTGCAAATATCTGTGCCCCACATTTCACTTACCCAGATTAAGCAGGAGCTGTCATTATCATACCAGGGGATCATGAAAAGGCAGTGTGTGCATCTCACATACCATGTATAGTTGCCTAATTTATATATCACTATTTGCATTACTTACACAACTGTGTGTTCCACTTCTCCTCCAGCATGGAGATGATACCAGAGACATACACTAGCCCTCTGGCTGAGGGCCCCAATTTGGAAAACAGCCCTGGATGTCTGGACACCGAGGACGAAGCTGGCCTATTAGGTACACCTGGTCAGTCAACAACTGTCAGCCCTTACCCTGCCCACAACAACTCCTCCTAGCCCTGTAGCCACTACATCACAAACAACCATTTGCCCCCAAACCTGTGTCCCAAGGACAGTCTCTTCCATTGTGTGCCCCCCAGTACAGGTACTTGAGTCTCCTAATGTCACCTCTGACAATAATGGTCCTACTACCAGTGGGAGTGGCAAACTATGCCAGGGGCAGAGGTATGTGTGGGTAGGGTGTGTGGGAAGTATGGTGTGTGCCAAAGGAAACTACTGAGCAGGAGACCATCTCCCAAGTCTTGGGAGCCCACCAAAATTCCCAAGGCATGATAGGCCAGGTGCTGACCATGATGGGGGAGATCAGACAGCTCCAAAGGTACAACCACCAGGAAGTCATGCAGCAGTGGCAGGCCCAAAATGCCATCCTGGCATCCATTCCTGGGGTGCTGAGTAGCTCTGGCACCCAACATCAGGACTCTTTCCCTAGTCATGAGACATCAGTGCCCTGCGACAGATGCCTGAGACACATCACACTCTATAGCAGAAGAATCCCTTGCAAACATGGACGTCCACCCAGACATCCAGGAGAAGCAAATGCCAAGGCTAAAGCCACTGCAAGGAAGTGAATCTCTCCTGATTACATCCCCTTGTGTGTGATTGATATATCCTGATGACTTTTCTGATACCAAACTCCATTTTCATATGGTGCAAGGACACTGTACTTGTGTTTCTACATGGTGTAGCTACTACCCTGAGGATATCATCCACCATGACTGAACCCTTCACTGTGAACTTTATTTTGTTTCTGTTACTCACTCCCCAATAAAAACCACTTATTCACAGATCTTGTGTAAGTTTGATGTATCAACCATATACACCTGTCATCAATGACAACTATTGCATTGCTCTCCAATGTTATAGCTCTGTTATGATCATCAAACATGTACTGGACAACCAGGATACAAATTGCATTGTGATCTTAACATACACATGACACAAGTCACCTGTATTGCACATCTTCACATATTTATTTGGAATATGGCAATCAGCACATTGTGAAGTCATGCTGTGGACTTCAGTGTTTCAGCTTAAGTGCCATTCACTACCAACTCACAAAATACAGAAGGTAGGGACGTGTCAGTCTATCACCATCCCAAGAGGCAGAAAGATCCTTTCAATGTATCATCAGCTAAAGCCTTATCACATATCCATATCTCACCCTCCCAAATGACCATACCCATTAAACAGGCAACACAAAAGAATGATGGATGGAGTGCTAAACAATGCAAACACTCACCCCCAGTCACAGATCTGGGTTTAATCCATCGTTCTTTTGCTCACCATGCCACCCCAGTTTGGACCCAGCCATACTGTATGCAAATCAGTCTTGACCCTATTCCTCATGGGAACAGTCCAGCCCGAACTGCCAGGCCAGGTCCTCCCTGGACCGGAAACAAGCATCCTGTGACCGGTTTCAGGGTTTCACCCTTCATCAGCCAGGCTAGCTTGAATCCAGTGGCATAGTGAGCCCAGGACCCACGTCTGGGCATATCCGGCGCACTTATGGCAGAAAAAGCAAAACAAAACACAAATGATGGACGGAATGCAGAACCAATCAAACATTCACTCCCAGTCACAGATCTGGGTTTAATCCATCGTTCTTTTGCTCACCATGCCACCCCAGTTTGGACCCAGCCATATGCAAATCAGTCTTGATCCTGTTCCTCATGGGAACAGTCCAGCCCGAACTGCCAGGCCAGGTGCTCCTTGGACCGGTAACAAGCATCCTGGGACCGGTTTCAGGGTTTCACCCTTCATCAGCCAGGCTAGCTTGAATCCAGTGGCATAGCCTGGGACCCACATCTGGGCATACCCTCCCCACTTAGAACAACTGTAGCAACACAAAAGGGTGATGTCCAGGAGCAGGTGAGTCCAATGGGTGAAAGATTGAGTGTATGATGAGGTAGATGAAATGTGCATGAATGAAGGATTAAGCTATCATTTGTGGGTAGATGGCTATGGGCACATGTGCATGGAAAGACTGTTACCCTTGATACATAGTAGGTAGTGTGTGATGTATGTACTCTGATTCACATATGTATATTACAGCATTTACATCTACATTGGTGTGAGAAATAATAGTAGAGAGGTACCATTTTAAGGACATGTGGTCTTGTCCTATGTTTGTAGCCAAAACCTGGTTCTGAGTATGCATGTTGTATGCCCCTTCACATATAGCCTGACTGCAGAGGGTGACTTGCAAAAGAGTTTGAAGTGTGAGGAATGGTATGTTTGGCAACTTGCGCTAACTTGATTGTACAACCAACTTGTTTTGGGATGGAGCTTGTCTACATGACTTTCTACTCTTGTCTGTGTTATCCATGCAGGTAAACGCCCAGCAGAAAAAGAGGATCTGGCATGCCATTGCCAAGAAAGTGCAGTCCCTGGAGGTCCACAGCGGGCAGAGCACCCACTGTCGAAAGCAGTGGGAGGACCTGAGACGCTGGGCCCGTAAGACTGGTGAGGCCCAGCTGGGGATGTCCTCACAAAGATGAAAGGGTGCCCATCGAACCTTGGCCTGCATATTGGTGGTGGCCTACCCTGAGTTGGATGGGCGTTTGAGGGCAGCACAGCAGCCACAAGGGGGTGAGCAATGACTCAAATAATGTACATTTCTCTGCAAGGTCAGTGAATGATGTGAAAGACACTAAGGTGTGACAATGTGGTAAGTGCAAAAGGTCAAATGTATCCTATGAAAACCTATATGTGGAGTCCTCAACATTGGTACATAGGTGTGCATATTGTATTGTGCACAGGGGCATATTACTCACCTATGCCATCCCTTCTGTACAGTAGCAATTGATGATGCATCTGTGGCTGTGTCATATGTGTACCACTATACTGCTCTTAGTACCCTGCTGGTTGTTCCTTGCCACCTACACATCCATTCTCCCAATATCCAGATGGTAAGTTGTCCAGGTCTTTGCCCTCTGTCCATTCAAATGCCCCTTGATCCATCTCTATGTACATCATAGAGTCTGACAAGTTGAGTACATGCCTACTATTCCTGAGGTTTCCAATGAGTGACAACCTGTTGTGATGATGTGCTCTCAATGTGATATTTCACATGCCACACTTGCTGCACTTATTCAGATCTGTTAGGAGGTGTCCCCAATGGTAAGTGAGGACTTAACATGTGATGTTTCCTTGGAACGAACATCCTGCATGTACTAAACCATGGTGGTATAACTAGACTCCTACTGCAACCAATATCATTGATATGAGAGCTCAGAGTATCAGTACAATGTTCATGTTCTTTGAATGGTAAGTGGCTACAAAGCAATTTCCTCTTTCAATGTGTTATAGGCATTCGAAATAGGCCACAACATTGTGTTAACTGATACAATCTTAACAAGTACTTTGCAAACATCATGTGTACATTGTTAGGTTCAGACATATATCAACATACTGATGCAACTTCAACATACTTACTTCTGCTATTGTTAATATGTTTTGATGGCATTTAGTATGGATTCCAATAGTTTGTACTGGCTGAATTGTATTGCAGATGTGGTATTTCACCTTCATATGTTGTTGGAATGGTATGTGCAGTCAGTCATATGGCTTGGTTCAAGGTGTATGTCTCTATACTGTTAAGCTCAGAAGTGTATTGTGGCATTGTAATGGTAATGTACAGATGTAAGATTGCACATGTCTGAAATGTGTATAGTGATGTTGGTACTTGAATAATGGACTAATGATGTTGCTAATCATCATGATTAGTTCTGCATGTGGCCTTCATGCACATGACAGGTATTCATTGCATTTAAGGTCATGGTATGGTACCTGTCCTTGTCTGTGGGCAAATCCTCTGGGCTAGGTTCACCCCTATGAGTGTACACAACTTTGTTTACAGGTAAAGAATGACTTAGATGAGTAGGTCCACAAAGTATGTATCAACATGTCCTACCTGACTATTGGGTCATGTGTTGCTAACTTGTGTTTAGACTCTATCATACTGAAATTAGTGAAAAGTCAGGTATAGTTGTTGCATGTTTGCAAATGTCAATAATGAGGGTTGTGGACTCTGTGACATGGAATGGTTTTAGCTTGTCTGCAACATGCTGTCTTGTGTTTGACACTTGATGTGGTTTCTTTCCTGGTACATGACATCAGCTACAAATGTAGGTATGTGCGGATTTTGTGTATATGATATGTTGAACTGAATGTTATCACTATTTCACATTGCTTGGTGTTGAATGATTATGTTGCTGTGGGTAGGGACTCAGATTCATGTTGGGAAGTCTGGTTGTCATGGAATTTTTACTGTGATTGCTCTACTGATGTGATGGTATAGTAGGTGTGCGATAGGTGGCTTAGCTGGTGTGTGACATTTTTGTAGTGTATGGGTGTAGGTGGTATCTAGTTGTGACATAATGCTGGCACTAACCTGGCTCTACCTGGGGGTGTAGTACAAGTGTTGAAATATGATTGATGTGTACAATGTGATGTTAGTGTATGTAAAGAATTTGATCTCTTTCTGTTTTCCAGCATCAGCAGGCAAAGGAGACAGGGCACAGCCGAGTGGGGAAGCTGCTGGCCAGGGGACCTCAAGTCACAATACCACCGACTCCTAGGGACCCAGGGGCCTGGAGGACAAAGGGAGTGTCACAGGGGAGACAGGAATCCTCCTCCACTGGACACTCACTGGCAGTGGCGTACCCATCTGGGTCCATCCCAGCACCATCTCTGTCCGCCACCCCTCTTTCTACCACTGCACTATCTGTAGCTCCCATCCAGTTGGCTGTGCCAGCTCACCAAAGAGACTGGGCGTCTCCTTTGCCACAGGCACTTCTGCCCCAGCCCCTGTTAGCCCTGCTACCCTCAGTGAGGAAGTTATTGACCTCCTGAGATCCATCTCTGTGGGTCAGTTGACCATTGTGAATGCCATCCATGGACTGGCAACTCAAATCCAACAGAGTAATGCGTTCCTGGAGGGCATTCATGATGCACTGGTTGGCCTACAGATATCCTTTCAGGCTCTGCCCTCTATATTGATGACAGCCAGTCACCGTCCCCCTTCACCTTCCTCTTTCCAATCCCAAACCACTCTTCCCAAACCCAGCCAAAACACACACACAGAGAGGCAAGTATCTACCTCAACATCTAAGGGTAGCCAGCACCACAAGACACCCCACCGGCATGCACACAAGGAGCATTCAGATGCAAAACATCAACAGTCACAACCTGCCCTAACACCCCCAACATCCCCAGCATCACATACAGCACACCTGACACACCCACAGACACTACACCAACATTCACAGATCCAGCCACTACACTGATCCGACCCACAGACATCCACCCCAGTCGCCACATCCGCAGACACCACAACCACTGATACTCCTACAAGCTGCACATTCACCATACCTGCATTCACCACCCCAACAGTCACCCACTCCACATGGCATCCCCAAGCACCTCAATCCCCCCATCCCAAGACACATAAACGCCTACACTCACACACCCAACAGACATCCAGCACCCACAAGCATACCTAGCACAAACATGCACCCAGGACATCCACACCAACACCTCTTACAATCACTCCCTCTCTCTCCACACCCAAACACCTTTGTTATGACCATCCCAGTCTATCTAAGAAAGCCTTCCTTTTCGAGTTTGCCCTTTTTTCTACTCCTCTCCCTCCTCTGAAGACCCCTGAATGTGTTGCTTCTCTCCCCAAGTCTGTCCCTTTCACTTCCAGGGCCTCCCCTGTCCCCCCTGCAAGTACCCTTGCCCCTCCCCCTGCAAAGAAGTCTAACCCTCCCAAAAAAAGCCAACCCTCCCCTAAGCCAAAACCTAACCCCCCCTCCCATGCCACATCCCAAAGGTCCCCCTCCCAAACCTAAGTCCAAACTCCCCCCTCTGCCACCACCCCCTGATAATCACTGAGGTTTCTGCCTGTCCCCTTGATGCCCCTACCTGTGGAGGTTACTTGGCAGTCAGGAAACAAGTTCAGGGCACACATATGTGCACTGTGTGCATTCTTATTGTTGTCAAAGGAATGGTCTATGGCCTTTGTTTTTCTAAACGTTGCTTGAACTTTAATTTAACTGCTTCGCTGCCAGGCCTTTTTCCCCTCCTGTGCCAGGCCTTTTTTTGGCATTTGGGGCAGTTTGCGCTTAGGCCCTTATAACTTTTTGTTCAAATAAGCTAGCCAAGCCAAATTTGCGTCCTTTTTTTCCAACATCCCAGGGATTCTAGAGGTTCCCAGACTTTGTGGGTTCCCCTGAAAGAGGCCAAGAAATTAGCCAAAACACAGTGAAAATGTCGTTTTTTTTTCAAACAAATGGGAAAAAGGGGTTGCAGAAGAAGGCTTGTGTTTTTTTCCCTGAAAATGGCATCAACAAAGGGTTTACGAGGATAAAATCACCAGCTCCCCAGCTTTCAGGAACAGGCTGACTTGAATCAGAAAACCCAATTTTTCAACACAAATGTGCCATTTTACTGGGACATACCCCATTTTTACGATTTTTTGTGCTTTCAGCCTCCTTCCAGTCAGTGACAGAAATGGGCGTAAAACCAATGCTGGATCCCAGAAACCTAAACATGTCTGAAAAGTAGACAAAATTCTGAATTCAGCAAGGGGTAATTTGTGTAGATCCTACAAGGGTTTCCTACAGAAAATAACAACTGAAAAAATAATATTTAAATTGAGGTGAAAAAAACAGTAATTTATCTCTACATTTTACTGTGTAACTTTTTCCTGCAATGTTAGATTTTTTAAAGCAATATACCGTTACGTCTGCTGGACTCTTCTGGTTGCGGGGATATATAGGGCTTGTAGGTTCGTCAAGAACCCTAGGTACCTAGAGCCAATAAATTAGCTGCACCCTGCAGTGGGTTTTCATTCTATAATGGGTAAACAGCAGTTCATTTGCTGAAATATAAAGAGTGAAAAATAGCTATCAAGAAAACCTTTGTATTTGCAAAATGGGCACAAGATAAGGTGTTGAGGAGCAGTGCTTATTTGCACATCTCTGAATTCCGGGGTGCCCATACTAGCATGTGAATTACAGGGCATTTCTCAAATAGACGTCTTTTTTACACACTCTCTTATATTTGGAAGGAAAAAACTTAGAGAAAGACCAGGGGCAATAACACTTGTTTTGCTATTCTATGTTCCCCCAAGTCTCCCGATAAAAATGATACCTCACATGTGTGGGTAGGCCTAGCGCCCGTGACAGGAAATGCCCCAAAACACAACTTGGACACATCCCATTTTTTGACAGAAAACAGAGGTGTTTTTTGCAATGTGCCTACCTGTAGATTTTGGCCTCTAACTCAGCCGGCACCTAGGGAAACCTACCAAACCTGTGCATTTTTTAAAACTAGAGGCCTAGGGGAATCCAAGATGGGGTGACTTGTGGGGCTCTGACCAGGTTCTGTTACCCTGAATCCTTTGCAAACCTCAAAATTTGGCTAAAAAACACGTTTTCCTCAAATTTCGGTGACATAAAGTTCTGGAATCCGAGAGGAGCCACGAATTTCCTTCCACCCAGCGTTCCTCCAAGTCTCCCAATAAAAATGATACCTCACTTGTGTGGGTAGGCCTAGCGCCTTCGACAGGAAATTCCCCAAAACACAATGTGGACACATCCCATTTTTTGACAGAAAGCAAGGTGTTTTTTGCAAAGTGCCTACCTGTAGATTTTGGCCTCTAGCTCAGTCGGCACCTAGGGAAACCTACCAAACCTGTGCATTTTTTAAAACTAGAGACCTAGGGGAATCCAAGATGGGGTGACTTGTGGGGCTCTGACCAGGTTCTGTTACCCAGAATCCTTTGCAAACCTCAAAATTTGGCTAAAAAAACACATTTTCCTCACATTTCGGTGACAGAAAGTTCTGGAATCTGAGAGGAGCCACAAAATTCCTTCCACCCAGCGTTCCCCCAAGTCTCCTGATAAAAATGATGCCTCACTTGTGTGGGTAGGCCTAGCAGCGCAACAGGAAATGCCCTAAAACACAACGTGGACACATCACATTTTTTTACAGAAAACAGAGGTGTTTTTTGCAAAATGCCTATTTGTAGATTTTGGCCTCTAGCTCAGCCGGCATCTAGGAAAACCTATCAAACCTGTGCATTTTTGAAAACTAGAGACCTAGGGGAATCCAAGATGGGGTGACTTGTGGGGCTCTGACCAGGTTCTGTTACCCAGAATCCTTTGCAAACCTCAAAATTTGGCTAAAAAAACACATTTTCCTCACATTTCGGTGACAGAAAGTTCTGGAATCTGAGAGGAGCCACAAATTTTCTTCCACCAAGCGTTCCCCCAAGTCTCCTGATAAAAATGATGCCTCACTTGTGTGGGTAGGCCTAGCGCCCGCGACAGGAAATGCTCTAAAACACAAAGTGGACACATCACATTTTTTTACAGAAAACAGAGGTGTTTTTTGCAAAATGCCTACCTGTAGATTTTGGTCTCTAGCTCAGCCAGCACCTAGGGAAACCTTCCAAACCTGTGCATTTTATAAAACTAGAGACCTAGGGGAATCCAAGATGGGGTGACTTGTGGGGCTCCGACCAGGTTCTGTTACCCAGAATCCTTTGCAAACCTCAAACTTTGGCTAAAAAAACACGTTTTCCTCACATTTCAGTGACATAAAGTTCTGGAATCTGAGAGGTGCCAGAAATTTCCTTCCACGCAGCGTTCCCCCAAGTCTCCCGATAAAAATCATACCTCACTTGTGTGGGTAGGCCTAGCGCCCGTGACAGGAGATGCCCCAAAACACAATGTGGACACATCCCATTTTTTGACAGAAAACAGAGGTGTTTATTGCAAAGTGCCTACCTGTAGATTTTGGCCTCTAGCTCAGCCGGCACCTAGGGAAACCTACCAAACCTGTGCATTTTTTAAAACTAGAGACCTAGGGGAATCCAAGATGGGGTGACTTGTTGGGCTCTGACCACGTTCTGTTACCCAGAATCCTTTGCAAACCTCAAAATTTGGCTAAAAAAACATGTTTTCCTCACATTTCGGTGACAGAAAGTTCTGGAATCTGAGAGGAGCCACAAAATTCCTTCCACCCAGCGTTCCCCCAAGTCTCCTGATAAAAATGATGCCTCACTTGTGTGGGTAGGCCTAGCAGCGCAACAGGAAATGCCCTAAAACACAATGTGGACACATCACAATGTTGGCAATGTTGCATGGTTTGATTGGAAATGAAGATAGCACTAGACTAATCAGCAAGACACCAAACTTCTCTTGAGATCAAGATGGAGAAATGAGCCAATTAAATCCAGGAGAGGATTCAAGAGGAATGATGCAAACTGCCGGAAGCAATTATCAGGGAAAAATATAGACGCATGGAGCAAACATTGTGACTATAAATCATGGCAATAATGAATTACAATGCATTTTCCTCTCACAATATCCTTCTTTATAGATTATTCATACAGGGGCTGACATCACATAGTCTACTACATCCTGTATTGGGAACCTCTGACAGCCTTTAATGGGCATACCAAGAATATCAAAAATGCTGCTTATAGGGAGTGACCAAGTCTTTCTCCAGAAACCTCTTTCATTCTGTGAATGTAAGATGAAGTTCAGGTTTAACATCTTTCATGCTGCTCTGATTTCTGAAGCCCTCGATCCACCCTTTCTGTTCTGTACTTTATCGTACTGATAAAAAACTCCTGTGGATAACTGCAAGTGTGGAGATGTCTAAAAACTCTTGCTGGCAAGGATACTCAGCCATGAGCTGCGCCTGTTGTCTATCAAAGTGATGATAGGCAGCTCTCTTCTCTGAGTGCAATTGAGCTTCAGTACTCTCTTGGCACTGTTTTCATCACAAATTGTAGCACAGACAGAACAGGTTGCCATCTTGCAATGGTAAAACAACAATATACTGTGGACAATACCATTCCATGCTGGCCAAGAACAATGTGGCACACTGCATATAAAATGACTGGTGAGCAGCCTGGTAGCACTGCTTGGGGAATGGCAGCATTCTCTAAAAAAGCAACCAAAATTGAAAACGAAGAAGGAAATAAATGAAAGGGGTCCTACAACAGGACAAAATGGAAAACTAAATGAAATGTCCACCACCCCTGGAACTAAAGCACACTCATTTTCATGTGGATGTGAACATGCAGAATGGCAGCACTGACAGGTCATTAGAGCCGGTGGCTAAAATAGACTCACCCATTAAGGCATAGTGTATTGTGTCATAGACAGAATCAGAGTGTGAATGTTTATCGTGCCGACCAATGGTATAAGATGCCGTACCTAAAAACCCTATAGAGGACCAGGTGCGGCCTGACCCTGTACCCAAACCTTGTTGGTGCCCAACCCCCTGCTGAGCATGGACTTTGGCCGGGTGCACCGGAGGGCTGGGCCAATCCCTACACTGCCACCCAGCCCCACATTGCACATGGCTGACTAGGTCAGGTAACAGAGTGTTATTTCAAGTAAGGCACACCCACTAACTTTGTCAAAGGGTGAAAATACAAAAATACAAAAAACTGAGGGCATAATCCAATGTATTATAGTACCAGGATATCCTCTCAGACATGTCTGGTTACCCTCTCAGGAGATTAGGGCACTATACAAATCAATAAAACATATAAAATAACATAGTTTTCATAAATTCACACACATTGCAATGTTTGATAATACTGGTTGCCCCAAAATATATTCACTAAAGGATTATTTAGAATAAAAATTAAACAAGTATGAACATTGTCCAGGCCACAATGTACAGCCATAGAAGCAACCACAAGTGTTCCTTGCACTCGAGCTGAAGAGCACAAAGCTCCAGCTTGGAGTGCTTTAAAAATGGTAAGCTCTTCTGGGGTCATGGATTCAATAACCCAGGAGACTTGTTGTGGATTTTTTTTAATGTAGCTAGAGGACTGCTGAACTTCCTGCAGCCCTCCACAACACATAAACAATGCTTAGTGGGATCCCTGCTCCTTCTAGGGGCACCACAAACATAAAAAAAATACAACTAAAAATCCCTCGCAGGGAAGTATGGGGCGCTTCTTTCTAGAGTCATGAATAATAATTTAATATTATTAATATTGACAATGTTGTAACCTTAGCTTTATATTTGCTCATTCATCCCTCTTGAGGATCGGGAGACTGTTTGTACTTTATGTATGGTATGGCAGTAAAGTAATAAATAAAGCTTTATTTTTCAATCAGTGGCTCCTCCATTTCATTTATTCTTTAAAAAAATATTTTGTGTGTACTGGTCCTACCTGGGATGGCCACAATCTAAATTAACTTTGGAGCTGAGGGGCAGTGGCCCAGGGCCCTTACAGCCCCTACTGGCTTCCCAGTCAGCAGCCATAATAGGTGCCGATGGGAGCCAGCCATTATTATCCTGAGCGTTCCCCTGTGCCCTCCAGGGCACCCACAAAATAACCATTCATTGCAGGCCAGAGGGAAGCCCCAGAAACCCCTCAGCCCCCACCGACTTCTCAGGCAGCACCCATAACAGGGGCTGGTGGAACCAGCGATTATTTTTCCAATGGTACCCTGGTGCCCACTGTGAGCTTCCACATATTTTTTGGTTTCATATTGGGGGCTCTGAAGGGTGTCCCTTGGCCCCCATGTGCCCTTTCAGCTTGCCTGACAGTACTTATCCTGGGTGCCGATGGGTGCCTACTCCATTACTTTGCTACCCCCTGGGCAGAAGCAGCTTTATCCTCTGCTCCCACTTGGCAGGAACACAATTGTATTTTCTGCCTGGGAAAGTGTGGGCAGGGAATTAAATGTGTATTCCTTCTTGCACTCTTCTGGGTAGGGATCACAACAGTGCCCTGGGACACTGCTGCTACCAGGCCCAGGTATTGCTTGGGGAGGGGACCCGGTCCCCATCCCACTTAAGAAAATACCTTTGGCCCTGGGAGATAGGTTCCCCAGGGGAAGGGTCTTAGGGCCAAAAAAGGGTTAGGCATGGGGACCAGGCCTTCTTCCCCAAAGAAAAATGCTGCACCATCCTCCTGGTCCTTGTCCCACTCTTGGGGTTAAAAAATAGAGAACGTCTGACATTTATTTTGTCTAGTTGTACAGCAGATGAGCAGATCCTCCAGGGCTTGTGGTGCTACTAAAAAAATATTCCTTTGGAATGCCCCACCAGGCCTTGATGGGCAGGGTATCCCTACCATGTGTCTCTATGTTTTAAAAAAAAAATTCAGGGAAAGAGGACCAAGTCCCTGAGTCCTAAAATGGCTCGCAGCACATCTTTGTTTATGTGGCGACAGCAAGTCCAATCATATCTTTTGATCTGTTGGATACAAAGATCCTCTGTGGGGTCTTATGTACATACATTTTAAACCTTAAATTATCAAAACTACTACATGAATTTACATAAAAAAAAATACTTTCTGGACCAAGATCTAGGGCCAGATGTAGGAAGGAAGCAATTTGCGAGTTGCAAATTGCGAGTCCTTCCGACTCGCAATTTGCAAGTCGCAAATTGCTATGCAGTACGGTGTCTCAGACACCGACTGCAACTCGCAATGGGGTCGCAATGAGCCACCTCATGAATATTCATGAGGTGGGTCGCAAATTGCGGCCCCATAGCGAGTATAGGCACTCGCTAACATGGAGGCCTGCTGTAGTCAGCAGGCCTCCATGTTAGCGACCTGCTTTTCAATAAAGCAGTTTTTTTTTTTTTTTAAATGTAGCCCGTTTTCCCTAAGGGAAAACGAGCTGCATTTCAAAAAATCCGAAACCTTTTGTTTCGGTTTTTTCAGGGCAGGGAGTGGTCCCTTGGACCACTCCCTGCCCTGAAAAAATATTTTGGGGTCCATTCACAAAGGGGAAGGGGTCCCATGGGGACCCCTTCCCGTTTGCGAATGGGTTACCATCCACTTCAAGTGGATGGTAACTGCGACTCCATTTGCGACCGCATAAGCGGTCACAAATGGAATTGCATACCATTGCGAATCGCAAATAGGAAGGGAACACCCCTTCCTATTTGCGATTCGGAAATGCATTTTGCGAGTCGGTAACGACTCGCAAAATGCATTTCTGCATAGGAAACACGCATTTGCGAGTCGCAAACGGCAAATTTTGCCGTTTGCGACTCGCAAAGTGCTTCCTACATCTGGCCCCTAGTGTTCTGCCAAATGTGATATAATTACATTCAGCTGTTTTGGCATCAGCTGTATCTAATTTTCCTAAGGAAAATGAATTTTAGGACCCCCCCTTTTTCCTGGCTCCTGCTTGATGGATCATCCCAGAACTGTCCAGGAAGGACCAAGGGTGGATGAGACTTTTGTTTTTAGAAAGGTTCATGAAGATTGGTCAACGGTGCCAATATAATAAGAAAAAATAAATTTCCTATGGAAATGTGGTCCTAACTAACTACTCAGTGGATGCCACCACTGCGAAATGTATTTTCCTCCTCCCCTTTAATTAAATAAATCAGCCCTGGGGATGGATTCCCTTGGACCTTTCAAGGCTTGAGGGGGGTGGCCATGCACCCCTTTCTCATAGTTAAACAGCATGGCCCAGGCTTCCATTTTTTTTTTCCGATCCTGTGGGAGCCCCTCAGAATTGTGGCAAAAAGTTCCTTTTTTTCACACCCCAACAGGGTCTAGGGCAGCAGAATATCCCTAGCCTGCCACCCATATCTTTTTTTTCATACTTCAGGACAGGGGACAAAGTCCCACAGTCTGTAATGACTGCTAGCAATATTTTTCTGATGTTTCTGGCAGACAATCAAAGCACTCGCTCTTACTGCAGTCTGACTCCAGTGGGAGTGAATCAGCACGTTCTAGTTTTGAGATGTGTAGGAAGTTGGCTCTGTATGTGCTATTTCAAAGTAAGGAATAGCATGCACAGAGTCCAAGGGTTCCCCTTAGAGGTAAAATAGTGGTAAAAATAGATAATACTAATGCTCTATTTTGTGGTAGTGTGGTCGAGCAGTAGGCTTATCCAAGGAGTAGTGTTAAGCATTTGTTGTACATACACATAGACAATAAATGAGGTACACACACTCAGAGACAAATCCAGCCAATAGGTTTTTATATAGAAAAATATCTTTTCTTAGTTTATTTTAAGAACCACAGGTTCAAATTCTACATGTAATATCTCATTCGAAAGGTATTGCAGGTAAGTACTTTAGGAACTTCAAATCATCAAAATTGCATGTATACTTTTCAAGTTATTCACAAATAGCTGTTTTAAAAGTGGACACTTAGTGCAATTTTCACAGTTCCTACGGGAGGTAAGTATTTGTTAGGTTAACCAGGTAAGTAAGACACTTACAGGGCTTAGTTCTTGGTCCAAGGTAGCCCACCGTTGGGGGTTCAGAGCAACCCCAAAGTCACCACACCAGTAGCTCAGGGCCGGTCAGGTGCAGAGTTCAAAGTGGTGCCCAAAACACATAGGCTAGAATGGAGAGAAGGGGGTGCCCCGGTTCCGGTCTGCTTGCAGGTAAGTACCCGCGTCTTCGGAGGGCAGACCAGGGGGGTTTTGTAGGGCACCGGGGGGGACACAAGTCCACACAGAAATTTCACCCTCAGCAGCGCGGGGGCGGCCGGGTGCAGTGTAGAAACAAGCGTCGGGTTTGTAATGGAAGTCAATGGGAGATCTAGGGATCTCTTCAGCGCTGCAGGCAGGCAAGGGGGGGGTTCCTCGGGGAAACCTCCACTTGGTCAAGGGAGAGGGACTCCTGGCGGTCACTCCTCCAGTGAAAGTCCGGTCCTTCAGGTCCTGGGGGCTGCGGGTGCAGGGTCTCTCCCAGGTGTCGGGACTTAGGATTCAAAAGAGTCGCGGTCAGGGGAAGCCTCGGGATTCCCTCTGCAGGCGGCGCTGTGGGGGCTCAGGGGGGACAGGTTTTTGTACTCACAGTCTTAGAGTAGTCCTGGGGTCCCTCCTGAGGTGTTGGATCGCCACCAGCCGAGTCGGGGTCGCCGGGTGCAGTGTTGCAAGTCTCACGCTTCTTGCGGGGAGCTTGCAGGGTTCTTTAAAGCTGCTGGAAACAAAGTTGCAGCTTTTCTTGGAGCAGGTCCGCTGTCCTCGGGAGTTTCTTGTCTTTTCGAAGTAGGGGCAGTCCTCAGAGGATGTCGAGGTCGCTGGTCCCTTTGGAAGGCGTCGCTGGAGCAGGATCTTTGGAAGGCAGGAGACAGGCCGGTGAGTTTCTGGAGCCAAGGCAGTTGTCGTCTTCTGGTCTTCCTCTGCAGGGGTTTTTCAGCTAGGCAGTCCTTCTTCTTGTAGTTGCAGGAATCTAATTTTCTAGGGTTCAGGGTAGCCCTTAAATACTAAATTTAAGGGCGTGTTTAGGTCTGGGGGGTTAGTAGCCAATGGCTACTAGCCCTGAGGGTGGGTACACCCTCTTTGTGCCTCCTCCCAAGGGGAGGGGGTCACAATCCTAACCCTATTGGGGGAATCCTCCATCTGCAAGATGGAGGATTTCTAAAAGTTAGAGTCACTTCAGCTCAGGACACCTTAGGGGCTGTCCTGACTGGCCAGTGACTCCTCCTTGTTTTTCTCATTATTTTCTCCGGCCTTGCCGCCAAAAGTGGGGCCTGGCCGGAGGGGGCGGGCAACTCCACTAGCTGGAGTGTCCTGCTGGGTTGGCACAAAGGAGGTGAGCCTTTGAGGCTCACCGCCAGGTGTGACAATTCCTGCCTGGGAGAGGTGTTAGCATCTCCACCCAGTGCAGGCTTTGTTACTGGCCTCAGAGTGACAAAGGCACTCTCCCCATGGGGCCAGCAACATGTCTCGGTTTGTGGCAGGCTGCTAAAACTAGTCAGCCTACACAGATAGTCGGTTAAGTTTCAGGGGGCACCTCTAAGGTGCCCTCTGTGGTGTATTTTACAATAAAATGTACACTGGCATCAGTGTGCATTTATTGTGCTGAGAAGTTTGATACCAAACTTCCCAGTTTTCAGTGTAGCCATTATGGTGCTGTGGAGTTCGTGTTTGACAGACTCCCAGACCATATACTCTTATGGCTACCCTGCACTTACAATGTCTAAGGTTTTGTTTAGACACTGTAGGGGTACCATGCTCATGCACTGGTACCCTCACCTATGGTATAGTGCACCCTGCCTTAGGGCTGTAAGGCCTGCTAGAGGGGTGGCTTACCTATACTGCATAGGCAGTGAGAGGCTGGCATGGCACCCTGAGGGGAGTGCCATGTCGACTTACTCATTTTGTTCTCACTAGCACACACAGGCTTGTAAGCAGTGTGTCTGTGCTGAGTGAGGGGTCTCTAGGGTGGCATAAGACATGCTGCAGCCCTTAGAGACCTTCCTTGGCATCAGGGCCCTTGGTACTAGAAGTACCAGTTACAAGGGACTTATCTGAATGCCAGGGTGTGCCAATTGTGGATACAATGGTACATTTTAGGTGAAAGAACACTGGTGCTGGGGCCTGGTTAGCAGGGTCCCAGCACACTTCTCAGTCAAGTCAGCATCAGTATCAGGCAAAAAGTGGGGGGTAACTGCAACAGGGAGCCATTTCTTTACAAGATGGTAATCCCAAACGTCCAGTCCAGATATACAAATATTTTTTAACCTTAATTTCAAGACAGCAACTGAATGGTTTTACACCGAATCACAAAAAGCACAATCTGCGTTTCATGATTTAGCCTCCTGCCAAATGTTGTGTAATTTAGTTCAGCAGTTTTTGCTTTAGCACTTCTTAAAGAAGTTTATGGAAAATGCATGAGGATTTTGTGTTTTGTGACTTCACTTTCTTCTTGGCCCCAGATGATGGATGACCCAGAAACTTTCCATGCTCAAACTAGTGAAAAAGTAGCACCTTTTTGGAAAGTTTCTTGGAGATTCATCAAAAAGGGCCAAAGTTATTCGCAACACAAGAAACATTTTTTTTCTGTGGAACATCTGATCTATCTATAACAAGGTCCACTGGAAATATGCGATTGTGCGACTACCTGACTTTCCCATAATTATGAATTAGCCACATTTGCCACATAATCTATCATTTGCCACATTTAGCAAAAAAATGTTTTAGCCCAAGCGGTTCAAAGGTTACTAAAAATGCAGTAACACAAGTTAGCGCATAGTGGAAGGCCCTTTGCAAAGCTGGACTGTTCTCCTTTTTTTTGCTTATTGCTATATTTAGGTATTAATCTGGTATAATGAAGTGCAACCAATGCCCAGACAGCGTTACCAAGTTTAAAAATGACGAAATAATGGAGTAATAAAATTACAAAATGTGCTGCATTATTGTGCGTAATTTGCCTTTTCTTGCCGCATATTTTACTTAACCTTGCTGCATAATTTGGCCCTCTCCTGCTGCATAATTCCAGTGGCCCTTCCTATAACTACCCAATGGTGCCCCAACTCCTGCCCCTATTAATTTGGAATGGCTCGGATATCGTTTTACCTGTATGTAATCTCGCTAGTGGCACCTGTACACATCTGAAGTATACTAGCCCCATCCCTATTTTACGAAGCACTGCCATTATAGTAGGCCATCCGAGGTTGTCAAATATCTTCTCTATGTAGAGCAAGCTCACCCATGCACCCACCTCGTATCTTTGGGCCATTCCATGATTCTAAACAGTCTCTGTAAATTGAGAAAGGTGTTTGTACTCAGAACTAACCCATTCTGGTCATGGTCTATAATCATTTGTGCCACCGGCACCAAGAGATTCACCAGCACCTTTCCCAGCACTTTATAATCCAGATTCAGGAGGAACAAAGGTTTTATGAGATTACACTTAGCCCCCTGACCATGTTTTTGAAGAATGACCAACAGTTCCTTTCTCATTGGTGTGGACAGAGTCCATTTCTCTTTTACCGATCTGTATGCATGTAATAAACGTGGGCAAGGTGGAAGCCATATAAAAAGTAGAAGGGTATAGGTTGCCCATCCGTGCCAGGAGGCTTACTCCTTGATAATTGTTTGAGTGCCATCTGTATCTTTTCAAGCTCCACAGGAAGCATTCAAGTCCATTCACTGTACCATGTTGATTGATGGCATCTGACGCGCACCCAGGTACATACCCAAGGCATCTTTACACATCCCACAGAGGTCTTGTATACAGTTTCATATTACTTTTTTAAATACAGCACAAATATCAGGCTGGGAATTAACAATTACACCCTTCAAGGTGCCAAAAGCACCAATCGGTGACCCGGGGCTGTCTGATTTTAAGAGTCAAGCTTGCATCTTCCCTGCCTTATCACTTTCCACTTGCTGATGGGACAACTAATCACCTAATCCCTGTAGACCAGGTTGCACAACTTGTATAGGACCCCTTTATAATTGGTTCACAAATGTGCCATTGCGTCCGGAGGCATGTTTAATTTCCAGTTCCCTGATCCGATCCTGTTTCAACTGTAGGACTCTAAAGCAACATATGTTTTACCCCTTATGCTGTCTTCATGCAGTGGCTATGTATAACCAACTTAAACAGGTCCCATTCAACTGTACTATCATACGCAGTACCATTGAATTCTGCAAAGCATTGATCTACATGTTCACCCACGGCCGTTCAGAACTGAAGCTCCTGAAGGGTCTGCACAGATAGATGCCAGGCTCATATCACAGCTCTCTATCCCCTGGTTCACTGATATCTTGAGAGGGTTGTGATCAGATAACATATGTCCCTTATATTAAATCTTCACTCTCAAACCTGCTTCATTGTTACAGTAAAGGAGGTTAACTGTAGTGTGCAAAGTATGTATTGCTGAATAGCAGAAAAATTCTCTCATTCCTTGTTTCATTGTCACCACATTGTTCACAGCCCATTGTTGGAGAGGGACAGAAGCCTAATCAAGTGTGCTCCTTGCACCAGTGATGTGAATCTGTCTTTGCATATGTTGAGGACTCAATTAAAATCCACCCCCAGATGGGGCCTAATATTTCCAGTCAGTGAAGGTGTAAAGTGACTAGGAATCCTGTCTGATTGGTGCTTGAATAATTAGTGTCACCAATGTCAAAGGTTGCCCAACTAGGTGCTTCTCAATCACCTTTTATTTGCCTATATCTGCCTTCTGTGTCTACTCTGGATTGTTCTAGCACAAATGGAACCCACAGATCAATCTAAACTAAGACCCCTATCACAAGTCTCCAGTATATGGTCCTGACCACTGTACCTTTCCAGAATTTTCAGAGTTATAACAACTCCCAGTGTGTGACATGAGACATGAGACTCCTGCAGGCAGGTGAAAATGATGTGTCGGTGCCTGAGGTATGCATGTGTCTCGACATGTGCGTGGCCAAGCCCCGAGCATTCCATGTAAGGATGTTGACAGTGTTGGTAGTACTCATGCCCCTCCCCATAACAGATCAACGGTGGACTTTTTCTCACCCCCAGAGCACCACCCTGAGACCGCCAATTCCTCACCACTGCCCAATTAACAGATCACTGCTTGACTTTGCTGATCAGCATATGAACAATTTCTTAACTGCCCATTCCTGGCTGAGATACCAAGTTGGCCTCGGTCAACAGTAACACAACAATAGCAAACTTGTATTCTTTGTCTGTTCCAACTGGATATTGGGGTTGTGGTATGTGAAGATAGCCACAGAGCTGTTCACCAGTACTGCAGCTCTTGTGCATGTGCCCCCGTCTCAGTATGTCCCCTCCCACCTCAGGAACACATAGAAATTGCATGCATTTGTCCCCCATCCCGGAAAACAGAGTTACTCATTAAGAAGGATATCAAGCATGTTCCTTAAAGTACTGAGGGCCCAATTAACTAAGGGCTTGCACTGCCCTTCCTTCACCCAAGGCAATGCAAGCCTTCATCTGGGATTTTCTAAGTGGCTTTGCATGACTCTGTGTGGATTAGTAAATCAAATGTAA
Organism: Pleurodeles waltl; assembly: GCF_031143425.1. Lineage (NCBI taxonomy): Eukaryota > Metazoa > Chordata > Amphibia > Caudata > Salamandridae > Pleurodeles > Pleurodeles waltl. The sequence goes on along the minus strand of NC_090444.1, from coordinate 1,412,564,850 downwards.
TGAAAGGCAGCACATTTCACTGCCTTGCTGTACCTTGAAACAGGATGGCATTACATGGGTGGACAATGGGTGTTCCCATGCATCCACCCATGTAATTTGATGCATTCCCGGATCTACAAATAGTTGTAAAGGTGGGAGTGCATCAAAATGATACATGTCCCAGACCAAGGCATAATCAGGAGAAATATCTTTATTTGTCCTCGTTTCTTCCTTTTTCTATGTGTAATGCATTGCTTTAAGGAATGTTTTTGTGCAGGATGGGACACCTTTCAACACAAAAACAATACTACTTGTAACGCAAGCACCCTTTCACTATGGTGCAAGGGTGCCTGCGCTGGTGGTAGGCAGTACACAGTGCACTAGCACAAAGAGGCAGCAGAAATGTGCCATATCTTTGTAAATATGTCTCCCTTTCATGTAACAAAGTGCAGCAAGTTGCCTTGCTGTGTTGTGTTGTGTGAAATATTATTGAATCTGCCTCTGAATCTGTAGTCATTGAGGTCATGTGTGGGATGTCTTGTAGTTCTTGTTCAATCTCTATGGAGATATTAGTCTCCGATGCCTATACAGACCACAATTCGGTTCTAGGGAATACAGGTTTAGAGGCCCCCCACACTGCTCTACCTCCACAACCACCAATGCCTGTTCTTTTGCCGCTTGTACTTTAGATTATCTTTCTTGAAGTCCCCTGTTGTTGTGGCTCTGATCCTGTTTGGTGTTTGGGGTCCAGCCATTCTCTGTCCATCATCTGGTCCAGCTTCCCCTCTTTCCTCTAACCATAACCATGTCTTGACTGGTGTGCTAGGAAATAGTGTTTTGTCATCCACTACTATTTTGAGCTTAGTTGGGGATATTAATTCATACCCCATGTGCAGCTAAGTTGCGCTTTTACAACAATAAATGATTCCCTTTTCCTTTGTACCTCAGTTGTGTAACTGGCGTATATATGGACCTTACTATTTGCCAGCTGCCAGGGACCCTTGAAATGTGCTGCTTGTAGGATATGGTCATGTCCCAGTAGTTGAATAATGTCGCTACCACAGGTCTATGGGGAACCTCTGGTGGGGGGAGTATGTTGGGTATCCTGCCTATAAATTAAATGCTACTAGGAAGCCGGCAGCACTCATTGTGCTATCCACTAAAGTAGCACTCTAAAACATGTCTATGGCCTACTATTGCCGCCTTTAGTGCAGTTTTAAACTGGCATTTCAAACTAGCAAAATAACCATTTCCAGGCATAAAACCCTACTTTTTAATACATAAAAGTTACCCCTGAGGTAGTAATGAGGATACTGAATTTCTGGGCGGCAGCACCACCGAGCTTGGGGGACTTGGTCTAATCCCACGTAATGTGACAGCTGTCGCCCTAACCCCTGCTGGCTAGCTAGCAGCAGCTCACAGGTACCTGAGGGTAGAAGTGATTTGTGGCAGCCTATTGCTTGACACTCAGACCCCTCAGGGAAGTTGTGGTAGAGTGGATCCCATCCCTTTTTCTCAGGCACTCGAGTCTCTTGCATGCAAGGACAGAACAGAAGCAGGATTTTGGTTCAATAGGTTTTATTGAAGGAACTGTGTCCTACATAGGAGGGCATGAATGGCAAATATGAGGATAATAAAACACAGTGTTATGGCAGCGGTAATCACAAGGGTGAAACACAAGTAAAGTCTCGCCATGTTGTCATGTTGGTACAGCTGGTATTTCTACCTGCACTACTGCGTTCCTGCATGAGAGCAATTAGGAGTGTTAGCCCTAATCTGCCCTTCCGGTTCCCGGAAAGAAACTCAAACCCCATATCTATACTGAGGTTAGAAGAGGTCTGTTAGTCTGCTGGTAGATGAAGAGGAAGCAAAAAGGTTTTGGTAGAAACTTCAATGACGTGCATCACAGGATGGTAAACTGGCTCGAACGTCCCCCTCTACAATGTTGTGGGCAGTGTGATGTTTTATAATAACATATCTGTTATTCTAAGAACTTGCCATGACGTGAAAATATGTATTTTCTGTGTAAGGTAGTGTTCCCTTTGGATCAGCAAAACCTGGGGATCATCGTGGGCAGCCTTGGGTTCAGCACAAGATGAGAAATGTTGTGCAAAGAAATTAATGACAGTTTCTGCAAGGAAGGACAACTGATGAAAGGAATAGAAAACATCTCCATTAAAATGAAGTGTCATTAAAATAATAAAAGTGAAATGTAACTGAGTAAAAGGGCACAAGCCTCAGGGCCAGAGCTAAATAATGTGCCTGTGTAAAAATGCTAAAATAACCTCATAACACCCTCCCGTTGTTGGTTCAGAGGTGCAGCCGTCTACCCTAAACCCACTACTAAAATCTTCCACCCCATATTGGGTATTAAAGCAAGCTAAAATATAGTGAAACAAGGTGCAATGTCAATGTTCGCAAGCAAAACAGACCAAAATATGAGCCCAATTAAAAGGTCAATTTAAAAATTTGAAAACATCAGATGTAAATTTAGACCGAATGTCAGCACATCAGCAATAACCATGATCTTTTAGAAAATCGCCAGTATCAACAAGTTTCATTGAATCCAGGAAAGACCTCACTTCGACATGTGGTAAAGGGACCAATTTGCTCATCAGGAAAAAGAGGGAGCACTCATGTTTCGTTGCCTCAGACACAGTTTCTCCCGAGGCAGCAGCATCCCGTGCAGTGCTAGGTGTTGTAGCACCAAGAGCCACTTGATCCACAAATGGCTGCTCGTAGCAGGCTTCCTGTAGCAATTGCAATCTCAATGTGCATGTCTGGTAATGAACCCTCATCGAGAACACCAATACATCAGCATCCAAAGAGGATATGTGCTGCATGGCAAGCCACACTTCAGGTGCGTGTTTAAATAGGTACCACAAACATTGAAAGACAATCTGCATGCAATTCAGAACCAGTCTAAATGAATCTTCCCAGGATTTTTGCACAGTTGAGCTGGTGGTAGTGCTTTCAGTCCTCCTTGTTGTGATGGGGCAGCCCTTGTGGAGAAAGAATAGCAACAGCAAAACACTGTAATTTAATGGCAAAATAATGGGGAATCCTAAGATGCTGGAAAAAATAGAGTGTATGGCTGAAGGTATAATGCCAAATATAGAGGAAAGGGTGCTGACAAAACCAGAACCAATAGCCTTAACCCCTTCTGTGCCTTGGACCAGATGATCTCGTCCAAGGCTACAGTTCCCCTGTGCCTTGGACGAGATCATCTCGTCCTAGGCACAGGGGAACTTGGGGGCGCGCTAGCACGCCCCCGTGCACCCCCCTTCCCCCCCAAGTCGGGATGGAAGGGGAAGACCTTCCCCTTCCACCCCCGACCCCCCCACCCCCCCTGTGACGTCAGCGCGCGAGCGCGCGCTGATTTGTCACAGGGGCCTCCCTAGTCGCGCTGGAAGCTCTGCTTCCAGCGCGATTGAAAAAGAAATGCAAAAGCATTTCTTTTTCAATCACTTGGGAGGCCCGGAGGGGCTTCAAAGGGAAGGAAAAGTATTTCCTTCCCTTTGAAGTCCCTCCGAGGGTTTCAAAAGCCAGATTGCTTGCAATCCGGCTTTTGAAACCCCACTAGACACCAGGGATTTTTTTTATTTTTATTGAAACACACAAAAGGGAGCGACCCCTTGGGCAAGGGTCGCTCCCAGGGGGGGCATTTTTTTTAGAATGCCTTTTCTGCCCCCTGGGGGCAGAAACCTCTAGGCACCAGGGACCATTTTTTTTTTTTTTTTTTTATGTTTCATTTCTTTTTTTTTTGGTGGGGAGCGACCCCTTAGGCAAAGAACGCTCCCCTTGGGGGAAAATTATATTTTGGCCATTTCTGCCCCCCTTGGGGGCAGATTGGCCTATTTTGATGAGGCCAATCTGCCCCCAAGGGGGGTAGAAACCACTAGACACCAGGGAATTTTTTCTTTGCGTGAATTTCACGCAAAGGGAGCGACCCCTTAGGCAAGGGTCGCTCCCTGGGGGGGAGGGCAATTTATTTTAGGCCATTTCTGCCCCCCCTGGGGGCAGATCGGCCTATTATTAGGCCGATCTGCCCCCAGGGGGGGCAGAAACCTCTAGGCGCGAGGGCAAATTTTTTTTTTGTGTTTTTTTTTTTTGTTTCTTTTTTTAGAGATGGGGAGCGAACCATCAGGCAAGGGTCGCTCCCCTGGGGGGCAAATTGTATTTAGACCATTTCTGCCCCCCTGGGGGCAGATTGGCCGATTTTAGGTCAATCTGCCCCCAAGGGGGCAGAAACCACTAGGCACCGGGGATTTGTTTTGTGGCGCCAATGTCACGCAGGGGGAGCGACCCCGTAGGCAAGGGTCGCTCCCGGGTTGGGGGGGGCAAATTTATTTTAGGCCATTTCTGCCCCCCCGGGGGCAGATCGGCCTAATATTAGGCTTATCTGCCCCCGGGGGGGGGGGCAGAAACCTCAAGGCGCCAGGGCAATTTTTTTGTTTGTTTGTGTGTTTGTTTTTTTAGAGAAGGGGAGCGACCCATCAGGCAAGGGTCGCTCCCCTTGGGGGGCAAATTGTATTTAGGTCATTTTAGGTCAATCTGCCCCCAAGGGGGCAGAAACCACTAGGCACCGGGGATTTGTTTTTTGGCGCCAATGTCACGCAGGGGGAGCGACCCCGTAGGCAAGGGTCGCTCCCGGGGGGGGGCAAATTTATTTTAGGCCATTTCTGCCCCCCCTGGGGGCAGATCGGCCTATTACTAGGCCGAACTGCCCCCAGGGGGGGGGCAGAACCCTCAGGGCACCAGGGCAAATTTTTTTGTTGTGTTTTTTTTTTTTTTTTTTTTTTAGATGGGGAGCGACCCATCAGGCAAGGGTCGCTCCCCTGGGGAGCAAATTGTATTGAGGCCATTTCTGCCCCCCTTGGGTGCAGATTGGCAGATTTTAGGTCAATCTGCCCCCAAGGGGGCAGAAACCACTAGGCACCGGGGATTTGTTTTTTGGCGCCAATGTCACGCAGGGGGAGCGACCCCGTAGGCAAGGGTCGCTCCCGGGGGGGGTGGGGGCTGGGGGGGGAATTTATTTTAGGCCATTTCTGCCCCCACTGGGGGCAGATCGGCCTATTATTAGGCCGAACTGCCCCCGGGGGGGGCAGAACCCTCAGGGCACCAGGGCACATTTTTTTGTTGTGTTTTTTTTTTTTTTTGTTTGTTATTTTCGAGATGGGGAGCGACCCATCAGGCAAGGGTCGCTCCCCTGGGGGGCAAATTGTATTTAGGCCATTTCTGCCCCCCTTGGGGGCAGATTGGCCGATTTTAGGTCAATCTGCCCCCAAGGGGGCACAAACCACTAGGCACCGGGGATTTGTTTTTTGGCGCCAATGTCACGCAGGGGGAGCGACCCCGTAGGCAAGGGTCGCTCCCGGGGGGGGTGGGGGCTGGGGGGGGCAAATTTATTTTAGGCCATTTCTGCCCCCAGGGGGAGGCAGAACCCTCAGGGCACCAGGGCACATTTTTTTGTTGTGTTTTTTTTTTTTTTTTTTTTTTTTTTTCGAGATGGGGAGCGACCCATCAGGCAAGGGTCGCTCCCCTGGGGGGCAAATTGTATTTAGGCCATTTCTGCCCCCCTTGGGGGCAGATTGGCCGATTTTAGGTCAATCTGCCCCCAAGGGGGCAGAAACCACTAGGCACCGGGGATTTGTTTTTTGGCGCCAATGTCACGCAGGGGGAGCGACCCCGTAGGCAAGGGTCGCTCCCGGGGGGGGTGGGGGCTGGGGGGGGCAAATTTATTTTAGGCAATTTCTGCCCCCCCTAGGGGCAGATTGGCCTATTATTAGGCCGAACTGCCCCCAGGGGGGGGCAGAACCCTCAGGGCACCAGGGCAAATTTTTTTGTTGTGTTTTTTTTTTGTTTGTTTGTTTTTTTCGAGATGGGGAGCGACCCATCAGGCAAGGGTCGCTCCCCTGGGGGGCAAATTGTATTTAGGTCAATCTGCCCCCAAGGGGGCAGAAACCACTAGGCACCTGGGATTTGTTTTTTGGCACCAATGTCACGCAGGGGGAGCGACCCCTTAGGCAAGGGTCGCTCCCGGGGGGGGTGGGGGCTGGGGGGGGCAAATTTATTTTAGGGCATTTCTGCCCCCCCCCCTCCCGGGGCCGGCTGAGCTAGAGGCCAAACTCCACAGGTAGGCACTTTGCAAAAAAACACCTCTATTTCTGTGAAAAAATATGTTCTGTCCACGTTGTGTTTTGGGCCATTTCCTTTCGTGGGCGCTAGGCCTACCCACAGAAGTGAGGTACCATTTTTATTGAGAGACTTAGGGGAACGCTGGGTGGAAGGAAATTTGTGGCTCCTCTCAGATTCCAGAACTTTCTGCCACAGAAATGTGAGGAGCATGTGTTTTTTTAGCCACATTTTGAGGTTTGCAAAGGATTCTGGGTAACAGAACCTGGTCCGAGCCCCGCAAGTCACCCCTCCTTGGATTCCCCTAGGTCTCTAGTTTTCAGAAATGCACAGGTTTGGTAGGTTTCCCTAGGTGCCGGCTGAGCTAGAGGCCAAAATCTACGGGTAGGCACTTCGCAAAAAACACCTCTGTTTTTTTCCAAAATTTAGGATGTGTCCACGTTGCGCTTTGGGGTGTTTCCTGTCGCCGGCGCTAGGCCTACCCACGCAAGTGAGGTATCATTTTTATCGGGAGACTTGGGGGAACGCTGGGTGGAAGGAAATTTGTAGCTCCTCTCAGATTCCAGAACTTTCTGCCACAGAAATGTGAGGAACATGTGTTTTTTTAGCCAAATTTTGAGGTTTGCAAAGGATTCTGGGTAACAGAACCTGGTCCGAGCCCCGCAAGTCACCCCTCCTTGGATTCCCCTAGGTCTCTAGTTTTCAGAAATGCACAGGTTTGGTAGGTTTCCCTAGGTGCCGGCTGAGCTAGAGGCCAAAATCTACAGGTAGGCACTTCGCAAAAAACACCTCTGTTTTCTCCCAAAATTTAGGATGTGTCCACGTTGCGCTTTGGGGTGTTTCCTGTCGCCGGCGCTAGGCCTACCCACGCAAGTGAGGTATCATTTTTATCGGGAGACTTGGGGGAACGCTGGGTGGAAGGAAATTTGTAGCTCCTCTCAGATTCCAGAACTTTCTGCCACAGAAATGTGAGGAACATGTGTTTTTTTAGCCAAATTTTGAGGTTTGCAAAGGATTCTGGGTAACAGAACCTGGTCCGAGCCCCGCAAGTCACCCCTCCTTGGATTCCCCTAGGTCTCTAGTTTTCAGAAATGCACAGGTTTGGTAGGTTTCCCTAGGTGCCGGCTGAGCTAGAGGTCAAAATCTACAGGTAGGCACTTCGCAAAAAACACCTCTGTTTTCTCCCAAAATTTAGGATGTGTCCACGTTGCGCTTTGGGGTGTTTCCTGTCGCCGGCGCTAGGCCTACCCACGCAAGTGAGGTATCATTTTTATCGGGAGACTTGGGGGAACGCTGGGTGGAAGGAAATTTGTAGCTCCTCTCAGATTCCAGAACTTTCTGCCACAGAAATGTGAGGAACATGTGTTTTTTTAGCCAAATTTTGAGGTTTGCAAAGGATTCTGGGTAACAGAACCTGGTCCGAGCCCCGCAAGTCACCCCTCCTTGGATTCCCCTAGGTCTCTAGTTTTCAGAAATGCACAGGTTTGGTAGGTTTCCCTAGGTGCCGGCTGAGCTAGAGGCCAAAATCTACAGGTAGGCACTTCGCAAAAAACACCTCTGTTTTTTTCCAAAATTTAGGATGTGTCCACGTTGCGCTTTGGGGTGTTTCCTGTCGCCGGCGCTAGGCCTACCCACGCAAGTGAGGTATCATTTTTATCGGGAGACTTGGGGGAACGCTGGGTGGAAGGAAATTTGTAGCTCCTCTCAGATTCCAGAACTTTCTGCCACAGAAATGTGAGGAACATGTGTTTTTTTAGCCGAATTTTGAGGTTTGCAAAGGATTCTGGGTAACAGAACCTGGTCCGAGCCCCACAAGTCACCCCTCCTTGGATTCCCCTAGGTCTCTAGTTTTCAGAAATGCACAGGTTTGGTAGGTTTCCCTAGGTGCCGGCTGAGCTAGAGGCCAAAATCTACAGGTAGGCACTTCGCAAAAAACACCTCTGTTTTCTCCCAAAATTTTGGATGTGTCCACGTTGCGCTTTGGGGCGTTTCCTGTCGCGGGCGCTAGGCCTACCCACACAAGTGAGGTATCATTTTTATCGGGAGACTTGGGGGAACATAGATTAGCAAAACAAGTGCTATTGCCCCTTGTCATTCTCTACATTTTTTCCTTACAAATATAGGAGAGTGTGTAAAAAAGACATCTATTTGAGAAATTCCCTATAATTCACATGCTTGTATGGTCACCCCGGAATTCAGAGATGTGCAAATAACCACTGCTCCTCAGCACCTTATCTTGTGCCCTTTTTGGAAATGCAAAGGTTTTCTTGATAGCAATTTTTTACTCTTTATATTTCAGCAAATGAATTGCTGTATACCCGGTATAGAATGAAAACGCACTGCAGGGTGCAGCTCATTTATTGGCTCTGGGTTCCTCGGGTTCTTGATGAACCTACAAGCCCTATATATCCCCGCAACCAGAGGAGTCCAGCAGACGTAACAGTATATTGCTTTCCATAATCTGACATTGCAGGGAAAAGTTACAGAGTAAAACAGATGTTTTTTTCACCTCAATTTCAATATTTTTCTTTTTCAGCTGTTATTTTCTGTAGGAAACCCTTGTAGGATCTACACAAATGACCCCTTGCTAAATTCAGAATTTTGTCTACTTTTCAGAAATGGTTAGGTTTCTGGGATCCAGCATTGGTTTCATGCCCATTCCTGTCACTGACTGGAAGGAGGCTGAAAGCACAAAAAATTGCACAAATGGGGTATGCCCCAGTAAAATGCCAAAATTGTGTTGAAAAATTGGGTTTTCTGATTCAAGTCTGCCTGTTCCTGAAAGCTAGGAAGCTGCTGAGTTTAGCACTGCAAACCCTTTGTTGATGCCATTTTCAGGGGGAAATCCACAAGCCTTCTTCTGCAGCCACTTTTTCAATTTTTTTTGAAAAAAACGAAATTTTCACTGTATTTTGGCCAATTTCTTGGCCTCCTTCAAGGGAACCCACAAAGTCTGGGTACCTCTAGAATTCCTAAGATGTTGGAAAAAAAAGACGCAAATTTGGCTTGGTTAGCTTATGTGGACAAAAAGTTATGAGGGCCTAAGCGCGAACTGCCCCAAATAGTAAAAAAAAAGGCCTGGCACAGGAGGGGGAAAAGGCCTGGCAGCGAAGGGGTTAAAGAACTGCACAATTCCATCGGTGTTAGACATGTTGAAAACCTATGAGTGCACCAGAATGTCTTGGAAAGTGTGTATTCAAAAGGGACTGTATCTCTGCGGATTACCTTGCCACTTCGAGATCATAGGTCCCTCAGGCAGATGTGAGCACCACATGTTTTCGAAACAAAAGAGCCTTTAGTCTGCTCGGCTTGCCAAAATTTAGATTTAAAGTATCAATATGAGGCCAAATTTCTGCTACTTTTATCTCTCGCGTGGTGGGAAAAGCAAATTTCTGAAACATGTAACAATTTGGGAGACCGAAACGATGTAAATATTTCCGGCTCACATACCTCACATACTGCAACAGCTTCTTTCATCCAGCATCACGTAACTCCCATTCGAGAGCATTTGTAAGGCCGGACGAATCAAAGGGACAGGAACACCCTTCAGATAACAGGCTAGGGGGGATATTTCTAAGCCCCTCGCGCCACCTTGCGCCACATTAGCATAATTTTCTTTGATGCTAATGTGACCCAACGAGGCAAAACTCCCTGTGCCCCATTTACAAACTGGCTCAATGCATGCATTGCATCACTTTGTAACCTTTTGAGCTACATTTCTCCTGCACCAGGCATAATGTATGCAAAGAGGGTGTTCCCCCAATAGGTGGGCCGAAAAAATGGCACAAGGAAATCTAACAGATTTCCTTGCATAATTTTTTACAGCACTTTTGACACCTGCTCAGCAGGCGTTAAAAGGGGGCTTCCATTACTTGTTACGGGCCCCTATGTACTCTGCAGGAGTAGCACCAAAATATTGGTGCTACTCCTGCAGAGTACATCAATAGCATCATAAAAATGACGCTATTGCCCCCTATCCTGCGTATTTTAAATATGGCGTGCACATGGTGGCGGTAGGGGGGTGGTAGAGGGTGCAAGAAAGTGGCGTTGCACACAGTGCAGTGGCACTTTTCTTAAATATGCCCCTAAGTATGCAGCTGAAGCATTATATGCTTCCGTGCAAGGACATCTGTTTACAAATCATTGAATGTCTCTCTGAAGTCTTCCATTCGCTACTGCTAAGAAAGAGCGCCATTGAAACATTTGTACGTGAAGGGCAGCTCCCACACCTCATAACTGTAACTATCTCCTTAAATTTCCAAATCTGCAGACAAGAATGTGCTTCAAACATGAGATGAATTGAAGTGTTGGAATGGGCAGATTAATAACTCCATGTATTAACCACAATGCTGATGGTATTTCTGCTGCAGTGAAAGGCAACTTTTCGAACTTTTCTAAATTTAATAAAATATATGGTGCTTCTTTATTAGCCATTATATGTTGCTGTCTGGTCAAATAAATGCAGCAAATATTTGGTGTTGACCTGTTACCAGGGCACGCAACCACTCTTCAGGACTTGTAACGTCCAACCTAATTGCATATTAGACCTGAACTGACTCTGTCCATGTTGTGAAAATGACATTCATTCTGTATGATGTTGATTGCAGATAAAATATTTCTTATTAGGTGTGTATATGCGGTTGGACACAGTGTTTATTCCATTATCTACAACAGCTAAAGCTTTCTTAAGTTTTCCTGATATATTCCTTAAATGGGCGTCAGCTTCTTTTTGAGAAAGTTTCCAAGTTGTGCCGTAAATCGCATACAAGAAGTACTTAGTGCATGGTTTTCTTAGACCTAATAAAAAATCTTCTAAGTCTGTGTTGGCTGTGTTGGCCAAGAGGCTGTAGTATGAACACTGGGTCACAGTCAGAATAAAGTACAAACCAAAGTGTCAGTGAGACATAAACGGGGCCTTGATACACCCCAAAGCACCGTATGTTGTGTGCTGCTGTCAGAGAAAGAAGTAACACTCACTACTGCCTCTAGGCTTGTGAGCGTGTTTTACCTACTAATACAGTACAAGACTTGGCAGGCTTATTTTGTCCTTTCTGTGATATTGGAAACGCTTGGTTTACTTATTGCCACAATCGGTTGGGAAGTTATTTTCCTCTCCCCAATCAGTCTTGAGAAATTTGTCCTAGATGAAACAGATGTCGGCTGCTTCTTTCTCATCTGGAATAAAAAGAATATAGAACCATTCGACACCTCACCTGACTTGAACTCAATTATTGGTATTTGATGTCTAAAGGTGAGCCATCAAGATCTTGGGCATACATAGGTATGTAAAGCATAACCTCATATGGGATCTTCCCTCCCAAGGACCTGCTGGGCTGATTATTAAGAGCTCGCTGGACTCCATACATGTGATTAAGCCAACTATGACCTGAACCTAATACTCTAGCTGTAATGGGTTGCTTTAAGTCTTGGTTCTTCCACTCCACAACAGTGTTTACTTCAGGGTGATATAGAGACGAATAATGTAGTTGGACCACCATTTTTGTCATGGTGTCCCTGAATGCCCTGGAGGCAAAAGCAGGGCCCTAGTCCCAATGGAAAGCCAAAACTGAATATGTCCCGATAAAGACATACAAATCTTTGATAACAGTTCAAGCATGAGCAGATCGCTGTAGCCATTCCCATAGAAATCTGGAGCAACAGCGACTATTATGTATTTGTATGCACCATCAGGCATTGGTGGACCACAATGGTACAGGTACACACATTGCAATGGTTTGTTGGAAATTAGGAGGGGTGTTCTGCAGTGGGCGTTTGACGGTGGAGTCTTTTATTTGTTGACAGATGTCACAACATAGGACATACTGTTTGATCTGTTTTTATAGACCTGGGCACCAATTGCGTTTCTGAATAATATAATAGTAGCCGACACACCTGCATGGGCAGAATCAACCCCCTCATGCACTGCCTTTATTAGATTTATTCTTTGGTCTTGGTTGGGGATCACAGGTTCACCCACCATTGATATGGTTGTGAATGCAATATTTTTGGGTGCTTAGATGGAAGGAATATTTGGTGGGACATGCCTTAGGGAGAGGCTTGCTGTCAGCCAAAGCTTTCACAGCATCCAATGTTTCATCATCCATCTTTTTCCTAGAATGAGTAATCACAGCTACAGAAACCTTAGCAGCTGCTGACTTGGCTGCCTCATCAGCGAAGGTGTTTCCTGCAATGTGTATTCCTACACGTTGAATGCCCTTTGTTAGAAATTGAGTATCTAGTTGGCAGAGGTATACAACCTTGTCCAAGTAGGGACCACAATCCTAGTCAGTAAGTCACAACACTATCCTAATTATCCTGTGCTCACCCTCTGGTAGAGTGGCACAGAGCAGGCAGGGTTAACTTAGAAGACAATGCGTAAAGTATTTGTGCAATAACTCATACAGTAACATAGTGAAAACACCACAGAAAGTACTCCACAACAGTTTAGGAAAATAGATAATATTTACCTGAATAAAGTAAGATCATAATGATCCAATACGCCCAAGTCGACACATCAGTTTAAAAAGTGATATCTTGACTTGTGCATATTGGATTGTTTTGATCTTAATTTAATTAAAAGAGTCTCATCCTTAAGAATCAGTGGTTGTTTCCTTGTAGCACACAGAACTTGAGAAGTGGCAAAAAATCGCTGCATGAGGGCCGCAGAGGAGGCGATGCGTTTATAAAATAAGGCGCTGCATCGGATTTTCTGGCACGGCACAGATGATGAGTCGTTTCTTTCCACGCTGCAAGGTGATGCGTCGATTTTCAGATGTGCAGCCTTGGTTCCTCACTGCAATGCAATGATATTTTGACGCCCAGGGATGATGTGTTGAAAATCCTTGACGTGTTGGTAAGAAGGAGCATGCTGCGTTGATCCGGTATGCAATGCAGTGAATTTTCAGCTGCGAGGCAGGTGCTTCTTATCTGGGGCGAAGTCTTTGTGGCCCTGAGACTTCAGAACAGGAGGCAAGCTCAATCCAAGCCCTTGGAGGGCACTTGTGGGGAAGGCAGAGTCCTTCCAGCAGAGTCAGACACCAGCAGGCAGAGGGCAACAAGCAGGGCAGCAGTCTTTTTCAGCAAAACAGTCCAGGTGAGTCCTTTGGGCAGCCAGGCAGTCCCTCTGGCAGAGTCCAGTGTAGATCCAGAAGTGTCTGGTTTGGTGGGGTCAGAGACCCAGTATATATACCCAAAAGTGCTTTTGAAGTGGGGGAAACTTCAAAGAGTAGTTTTGAAGTGGACAAGTTCCCCTTTCAGCCCACTCCTGTCTGCCAGGACAGACAGGCTGTAAGGTACAGATGGCAGTAAGTGCAGAGAAATGCCCTCTTTCTCAAAGTGGCATTTCTAAAATAGTAATTTTAAACCCAGCTTCCCAAGTAAGCAGTATGTTCTAGTACCATTCTGGCCATACTAAACATGACAGGGCTTCTCCTTTCAGATCATAATCTACCACTTAAAAGTATGTAAAAGCAGTGCCAATGCTGGCTTATACGAGGAGCAGGCCTTATAGTAGTTGAAAACAAATTTGTGAGTTTTCCCCTACAGGACATGTAAAACACATAAGTACATGTCATGCCTTTTTCTTACATAGTACCCTGCCCCATTAGTTACCTAGGGTCTACCTTAGGGGTCACTTATATCTACAAAAAGGAAAGTTTAAGGCTTGGCAAGTAGTTTAAAATACCAAGTCGAAGTGGCAGTGAAACTGCACACAAGGACCTTGCAATGGCATAAAGGGCTACTTATGTGAGTGCACAACCAGTGCTGCAGGCCCACTATTATAGCATACAATTTACAGGCCCTGGGCACCTCTAGTGCACTTTACTAGGGTCTCACAAGTAAATTAAATATGCAAATTGGGAAGGAACCAATGTTACCATGTTTAGGGGAGAGAGCACATGCACTTTAACACTGGTCAGCAGTGGGGAAGGGCGCAGAGTCCTAAAACCAGCATAAATAGGGACAGAAAAATGGAGGGAGGCATGCAAAAAGTTTGGGGATTGACCACCCTGAGGCTGGCAAGTCTAACAAACATAGTATGTACTACATGGGTATTTGGTAGTGTCTCTTTTACATCTGCTACCTTCCCCTACAGAAGTCTGTGTTTGATGGTGTTCCCTTTTGAATCTCTGAATCCATTCTCTTACCAGTAATGCAGGTATTAATTAAAGGACTGGTCACAATCATACTAATCACACACAATTAGCTTCAGAAGTCAGGATCTGCATGTTCCACTGCCAATAATAGAGCCTTGAGCTCTGCCAATTGTGCATTGCAGTCCCCTAAAGTCTGCGTGCATGTGTTCTGAGGGTGGAACTTGCCACCCCTCGTGAATCTGCTCACAACCACGCAAGCAACGGAGTATTGATGTTTTGTTCCTACTGCTGGCTGTGCTGAAGCGTCAATGTATATTAACATTTGGTTTTGCTCAATAGCTAAAAGGTTCGCAGGTGTTTGGTCTTGAATTTTATATTGAAGGAACTCTTGTGTCTGAAGTTTTGGATCAAAGAAATAATCAACATCAGTGGCCATCAGAGATGTTGCCCATTGGATCCAGCATGGATGTAATGCTTATGCATTTGGAGGGCTGGCTTTTGTAACAGCCTATAAGGCAAATAGAAGGGTCCCCACAACAATTATTTTTCCCCTGGGCATAGGTCTCTCTTTTATGATAGCCATTCAGAATTTTGTCAGTGGGAGCAAAGCGTTGTTCAGCTGTGGAGTACAAATGTGATGGATAAGCTATGGGGACATGGTCACTTCATTGAATGTTACATAGGTAAACCTAATGGCACCAGCATTCTCTGATGACCATATTTGTTTAGTTGTCCCTTGTATGTAAGTGTTTCGCTTCAAGCAGGTCTTGTTGCAATGCTCTGAGAATGTGTGTGTTCATCCGTCAAAAACTTACTGGAAAAGTCTGGACTTATCAGATCATAAAGAGGTTTTATGCATTGTGCATAATCTGGAATGTAAGTTCTGCCAAAATTAAAAAGCCCAATAATGTTTGTAGCTTTTTGATGGTGTTTGGTGATTGTAATTGGCTACACTTTTTTAGAAAGCGGGGCACCAGGCTCTTTCCTTCATCTGATAACTCATATCCCAAAAACAGGACACTGAGAAAGGCAATTTTTGATTTCTTGAAACTAAATTTCTAGCCTATTTCTGCAAAACCCACCACAATGCAGTCCACCCATCTTAGTTGTGTGACCAAGTCGTTGTCTGTCAGATAGATGTCATCTACATCGGACAGTGCCTCAGGGACTATGTTGTGTAGTATGGAAGTTACACGGTTGAGATCAGTCCAGGTCTGTTCTTATATCTTTGTGGAAGCCCAGAAACTTTCCTTTGCAAGCCTAATGCGCTGAAGGCAGTTAAATCCCTGTTTTCAGGTGCTATATTTTGGCAGAAACACAGTTGAAAATGTCCAAGGTTATTTTGCATTTTTGCTCACTAAATTGTTGATAGGTGCTGTGTGAATTTTGTATAGCAAATCTGCATGTGTGACTGTTTAGGTGTCTGTAGTCTAAGACTATTCTATAGGAATGGGCCGACCTAGCCGTGGGGAACAAAGGGTTGTTCATTGGTAATACGCAGAGTTGTATTACACTCTGGTATTCAAGATGTGTGCGTATGTCCTTCCCTGGTGCTTTAGCTTCATGTTGAATGGTACATTGTGGTTGTGGAAGTGGTGTAAACCTAATAGGTATTATGTGGTAGGACAAGTCTTCTTCCCAACCTACATGGTTGCAAATCAGTACTGGGGCTTGAGCCAGTGCCCAATCTCTGGCAAATGCTTATCTTAATTCTGCAGGAACAAGGACCAAGAAAGATGGCAGAATTACATATTCCCCAAGTGGGAGTTTATGGACAATTCTGGTGGCCAATCTTTTTCGGCCAAAAGGATGTCATAACACAATATACGTTTTTCCCAGAATATAACTTGTGTGCTTTATTTCTCCCTCTATTTGTATTTTTTAATTTGTAAACCCTATCTGGGGAGGAGATGAGCATGTCCGCTGTTTTGACTTCTAAATAGTCGTTAGTTGCTGTCACATCCAGAAGCTCTTGAAGATTCCGGCAAACTATTGTGACCTCAGCTGCACTGTTTAGCAGAGCCAGTGCCCACTTCCTGTTCTCCAATAAAATGCTCATTATGTGTAGCATTTCTAGCTGAAATTGCTGCCACTTTTTTTTCTGAATTGTGCTTTCTGTTGGTTAGGTTTCTCTTCCCTTTTTATGGAAGGTTCAGCTGAGTGTTGTGGGTCTTTTCTTGGTTTCACGTGCTTGTTTTGTTGTTCAGAACGCCCGTCTCTCTCATTACATTTATCCTGTGAGTCCTGAAAGAAATGGGACTGGCTTGTATCAATATATTGGTATCTATCAGGAGTTTTTAAATAGTACTTATTCCTAAAATTGTAGCATTTCTCAGAGGTCTCTGGTCACTGAGATTCTACTCTCTGTTTTGTATCATCTTTATTTTGTTTTTGTTTGTCCCAGCATTTTGTAGAACCCTCTGCGGCTTGGCTCCTTATTGATTTACCTTGTAGTTGTGGTTTACTTGGTCTGGCCATCTTAAAACTGAATTAAATAGTTCAGAGATAGGAACACCAATAGGGGAATCCTCTTAAAGGTTCAAACTTGAACAACCTACAGCGTTGAATGGGTACTGCCTATCTAGCTGAGGAGGATATTCCTTAATACCTAAGACGTCTCTGTAGAAGGCACTAAGGCCCATATTTATACTTTTTGACGCAAAACTGCGCTAACGCAGTTTTGCGTAAAAAAAATTAGCGCCGGCTAACGCCATTCTGAAGCACCATGCGGGCGCCGTATTTATTGAATGACGTTAGCCGCCGCCGCCGTCTGGTGTGCGTTAAAAAAAACGACGTACACCAGGCAGCGCCGGCGTAGGGGGATATGGGGCTTGGGCGTCAAGAAATGGGGCAAGTCAGGTTGAGGCAATTTTTTCGCCTCAACCCGATTTGCGCCATTTTTTTTTCACACCCAACCACCATAGAAATGACTCCTGTCTTAGCAAAGACAGGAGTCATGCCCCCTTGCCCAATGGCCATGCCCAGGGGACTTCTGTCCCCTGGGCATGGTCATTGGGCATAGTGGCATGTAGGGTGGCACAAATCAGGCCCCCCTATGCCACAAAAATAAATAAAAAAAACACTTACCTGAACTTACCTTAATGTCCCTGGGATGGGTCCCTCCAGCCTTGGGTGTCCTCCTGGGGTGGCCAAGGGTGACAGGGGGTGTCCCTGGGGGCATGGGAGGGCACCTCTGGGCTCCTTCAGAGCCCACAGGTCCCTTAACGCCTGCCTTTTGCAGGCGCTAAAAAACGGCGCAAAAGCGGCCGTACGTAATTTTTTTTGACCCGCCCACTCCCGGGCGTGATTTTTGCCCAGGAGTATAAATCCGACGCACATGCCTCGGAGTCGATTTTTTAGACGGGAACGCCTACCTTGCATATAATTAACGCAAAGTAGGTGTCCACGCTAAAAAATTACGCTAACTCCATGGACTTTGGCGCTAGACGCGTCTAACGCCAAAGTATAAATATGGAGTTAGTTTTGCGTCGAAATTGCGTCAAAAAAAACGACGCAATTCCGGCGCAAACGGAGTATAAATATGCCCCTAAGGGTGCCTTTTGCATGTAATGAGACAGAGATACTTGGGTGGTACGCAAAGTCAGTGTCTAACCAACATTGGTTGCCCCATGTCCTAGACTCTCGCTTTGGTAATGAGTGCTGGATTTCTGAGAGGCAGCACCATTAAGCATGGGGGACGGACTCTAATCCCACGCCGTATGACAGCTGTTGGCCTAACCCCTTTCAGCTAGCTAGCAGCACCTCGTAAGTACCCGAGGGTAGAAGTGATTTGAGGCAGCCTATTCCATGACATTTAGACCCTTTGGGGGAGATGTGGTGGAGCACATCCCATCCCTTTCTATTAGACACTCGAGTCTCACACACGCAAGGACAGAACAGAAGCAGGGTTTTGGTTCAGTAGGTTTTATTGAAGCAACTGTGTTCTACATAAGAATGGGGATTATGAGGATAATGCAATACAGTGTTATGACAGCGGTAACCACAAGGGTGAAACACAAGAAAAGTCCCCCCCACGTTGTCATATTGGTATGCTTGGTATTCCTACCTACACTACTGAGTTCTTACATGACAGCAAGCAGTGGTGGTAGCCCTAATCTGCCCTTCTGGTGCCAGGAAAGAAATCCAATCCCCATACCTGCACTGAGGTTAGAAGAGGCTGGGAGTCCTTCCACTTAGATGAGAAGAAACAAAAAATATTTCAGCAGAAACTGCGACGACGTGCATCACAGGATGGCAAGCTAGCTGGAACGTCCCCATCTAAGATGTTGGGGGCAGTGTGATGTTTTATAATAACATATCTGTTATTCTAAGAACTTGTCCTGATGTGAAGATACATATTTTCTGTGTAAGACAGACAATGTTCCTTTGGATCGGCAATACTCTGTAATCATCATGGGCAGCCGTGGGTTCAGCAAAAGATGGAAAATGTTGTGGAAAAAAATGAATATGTTTCTGCAAGGAAGGACAACTGATAGAAGGAATGAAAAAACATTTCCACTAAAATGAAGCATCACTAAAATAATGAAAGGAATAAAATTGAAATGTAGCAGGGTAAAAGGGCACAGGCCTCAGGACCAGAGCTAAATAATCTGCTGTGTAAAAATGCTAAAATAACCTCACAATAGTAGGCCCTGAAAGCCCATAGGGCAGGTGCATTGTAGGAACTGTGGGTTCAAGATTTATATATCCTGGTAGTGAAAAACCTCTAAAGTAATTTTCACTACTGTAAGGTCTATCTCTCCCATTGATTAACACAGGGTTACTTTGTTACTTTTAATGGGTACTAACTTTGGATTGGGAACAGTTAGAGATGCTTTGAATCAAACGAATTGTAATTTAAAATGCTCTTCAAAGGTGAAGTTGGCTTTTAAGTCACAGTTCTGAAAATACAACTTTTAGAAAGTTGATATTTTATTGTATTAATCATTTCCATCTTCTGCCAGTGTCCTAGGTCACAAGGCTATTATTGGTTCTGCTGTTGAGCTTTGTGTATTCCTTCCAGACAGTGACACAAAAGGGGACTAAGGCCCTCATTACAACTTAGGCGGTCTTTCCAAAAGACCTCCGACGCTGCGGGCGACAGTATACCGCCAGTGCTGTTGGTATATCTGGCTCCCTATTATGACTTTTCTGCTGGGCCAGCGGACGGTAACAGTGTTTCCGTCCGCTGGCCCAGCAGAAAAGTCACATCAAGATTGCAGCTGGCTCATAATGGAGCCGGCGGCAATGTTGATGTGCAGCGGCTGCAGCAGCGCCCTTCGTGCATTTCGGGCAGTGAAATGCACAATGGGGCTGTGTCTGGGGGCCCCTGCACTGTACATGCGAAGTACATGGGCAGTGCAGGGGAACAGGAGCACCCCGAGTCCCCTTACCGTCAGCCTTTCCATGGCGTTGTTTACCACCGTGGACAGGCTGGCGGTTGGTGAATCATAATCCCCAGGGCAGCAGTGGATTTCACAATGCAGGTACCTTGACTTGGCAGAGACTGCAATCCTCACTGCTTGGGAACAGCATGTTAGGTCACATTGCAGTCATTTACAGGCAGACACAGTGGCACATATTATGCCACTCCTCTGAGATTTAAGGACAGAGGCTTGGGTCATGCCGCTCTTCTCAGTTCAGGCACAACAACTTAGGCTATGCCATAGTCTTCATAATTACCACCAGGAATCACAAAAAACAGAGTGGGGCCCTCTGACATTAGGGCATACAGATCCCTGTCCATAGTCCTCCGCTTTCAGTGACACAGTACACTGTGTCCATGCTTCAATTCACTCCTCTCTCAGCAAGGAGGCTGGTTTACAGGCACTTAAGGACAGGTAATTAGCTCCTGCAGCAAGGGTTGGACTTAGATGATTTCCCCTTGATTCTGGGAAGCTTGCTGTCAGGCAGATACTAGATTTGATTGCTCAAGAACCATCTGGGTACTCTACAAAGCACTCCTTTCATGGTCATAGAAAACCTGGAACTGGAACAACAACAAATGGGTCAATGGACCCCACTTTTATACTGTTAAGGCAGATGAAAGATGTGAATCCACTGTTTGCACTTTCAGATAGTTTTGCTTGGTTCTTCTTTTAAGAATCCCCTCAAGGCTGCTCTCCATACTCAGCTTTGTACCACAGCAGAGGCAAAAGAGGTGTGAGCTTTCCACACCTGGCGGTCATCACCCACACTGAATTATGATTAGGGGTACGGCAAATGTCTTGACTCACCTAAGGTGTCCCTTTCACCTTGAATGAAAAATACTGTCGTTTCACTCTTCACTCTCACTATCAACCAAATGGCAGTGCCACAGACTAAGACAAGCAAATTTCCTAATAAAATTTCTAAACTTTTTTCTCACTTCAATATCTAGTTCTCGTTCATTTGGCTTCAGGAATGTCCGTAATACACTCTCACTGTCTGAAGAAACAACTTCACCTCCATCTTGGGCACAAGGTCAGGCTTGGGGTATGTAAAATAGATTCCACAGCCCTCCAGTACTCATCAAGCATGTACCACGCAGGCTACGCATTCAAACAGGCACAATGTAAACCTAGGACATTAATTAGAGCTATGATCCAGGTTAGCAAATAGAAGCAGAATTTTATACAAGTGGGCTTCTAGGCTGCCCATCTAGTGACACAAACCAAAAGATCTGACCACAATCATGGATTCATAAAACATGGTATTCCACTGCAACCGTTTCATGTGTTAAACCCATGACAGGGACAGTGGTCCACTGTTAACACAATAAAAGCATGCTTGGTGTGCCCCTCCAGGTCACAAGACAGGTCTAGGATTTCACTCTTGTCAAGGGACACACCTAGGCCCCTACACACACACTAGTTTAGAGTGAGGCTAAAGACAATACCAAAACTGAGAACAGGTACATGCAGCTGGGCAATCAGAGGAAGGAAATCACACAGAGATGATCACAATGCAAATCTTCAACCCACACAGGTTGTCAGAGGAGGTAACGAACACCAAATCAATTGCCTACTGCAGTAATCTGAGAAAATATATACAACAACATACCTGTATAAAGGCACATAACACAGCAACAATCCAAACTTAAAGACTTATTGGCTAGGTTATACGTTTTCATAATAGACAGATTTTCCCTAAGGCATATGACATATTGTTCCCCAATGTAAAAATCATTACATTACATCAATCAAATTCCTGTAGCCTTTATCATTGACTTGTCATCATTACCAACTCATGCCTACTCTATTAATCGTAAACTTCCCCATAATGTAGGCGTTAGGCACTCAGTCATTACATTAAAACATGTACAACATTATAGTTGGCAAAATAATCCAAACCCCTCCTAAAAGGATTATAACTGTGTAAATTGTCCACCCCGATGTATTGTCAGAGGGGGGAACCAGCTCCAAAACTCTTGGCAAGTACAATAATCTGTGAGATTCCACATAACAAGATATATGTCCACAGTATAATAGCAATTCACTCTTAGCTATTGACTTTAACATATGATTTTTGCAAAAGATAAATCAAGCCTTCTGATTTGTCATATCTTTTCATAATAAGTAGATCTGGCCTATAGCCTTGATCACCACCACTAACTTGGTCCTGCTGTATGACCATTAGTTTTCCCACAAAACAAAAAGAGCGATACAAGCACTCATTTTAATTTGAAGCACACAACATGTATCCAACCCGCTGCTGTACTCAAGGGCAACTATGTTGCTGGGCTCGAGAGAGCCCTGTGCGCATGTGTGTTTGGCCTGCCCGAGACGGCCGGCAAAACATACATGTGCAGTGAGGGGAAGTGCTCTGCACTCCTCCTCAGTGCACATTACCCCCATGGTACTGCCCCTTTCAAAGAAAACGATAATAAACATGGTTTCTTATTGTTTTCTTTGGAAGGTTTTGAGGCTGTGGCAGCGACACTCCTCTGTGCTTATGGAGGAGCCGCCCCTGCTCAAGGGAATTAACATTTAGATGGAGAGAAGCCCCTTTTCCGTAGTGCACCTTAAAGTTTTTTTTCTTTTGATCACTTAAGGTCTAAGGACAGCTGCGCTCCTTAGCCTGACCTTAGAAATACAACTTGTCAAGACAAATGCAGTCATCAATTGTTTTATTGGCAGAAAATACCCAGGAAAATTCAAGCAGTTTGCGATAAATGAGAAACATCAAATTGTCACATTTTACACAACCATGAATTCAAGTGAAGAAGATAATTCATAGCTGATGGTTGGACCTTGACTAAAAGAATATATTTCTTGAATTATAGGATGAATGTTTCTCCATCATTGCAATATCTATCTATCTATCTATCTATCTATCTATCTATCTATCTATCTATCTATCTATCTATCTATCTATCTATCTAGATCAGTGGCATCTTAAAAAACCTGGCATTCATCACCCTTCCTAGATCTATGCTAGATAGCCCTTATCTAAATGGGGAACGTGTATTACATTGCCCAGATTGCTGCCATTTTTGGCATCAACATTGCTGAAAAGATAGGCCTCCATAAAGCATAGCTACGTAGGTGCTCTTTGGGAAATTCAAGGTCAAGTGAAAGAGCTTGAGGATCTGCTGTTTTAGTAAATAGCCAATACCAATGATGTTTTTAAAGGCAGCTTTTGTTTAATGAATATTTATACACATCTGGTTAACTGACTGTTGCACGTTAAAGGTGTAAGTGCTGACTGAAACTTAAACTATGCTTAAAAAGATTTGTGTTGCTTTTACATTATAACCTTTTTTTTTTATTTGTAGGAAGTCGTCCTTCTAACAGATGCAGCAGTCCGGTCGTATGAGTCGGAAATTCAAAGTATGTTATTAAACTTTAGGGCTCTGAAAACAAGCCAATGCTACTTCCTTTTCACTCTTAATCTTTATTAGTTCTAATTGAATATTGCCAAGTTATTTACAGTTATTTTTGTTTCAGATATTTATTTTTATTTTTCTATTTTATTTTTGTTTCAGATAACTGGATGGGAATGCCCATGGAACTACCCAAACGTGGAATTCATTTTCCAGATACATGGATGTGGCAAGAGTATAATATAAGGTAGTATAAACTAGCAATATGTGTTCTGCATTTTTCACAAAATGGTTTTTTCAGTTTTCTATGTAAATTACAGTGTTATCTACCGTACATGGTACAGCTTTTGCAAGTCACTTGTCCTTTTCTTGAAAAAACATAGCAGTTACCCTGAAGGACAAGTTACATTACAATCTCAGGAAACTTAGAGGTGATAGACAGTATTCTTTTTCAATGGAGTAGCGATGTTTTATTTCTTGTAATAAATGTCCACACCCCGTTTTTATCTACAGTAAGAGATTTTAGGATTGCAGATATCTAGAATAAATCTGAAAACTGTACTGTGGAAACAAACACACCAAAACGTAGCGCACAATTTGTTGAAAGACCTTTTCAAAACCGGCTTTGTCGATTTATTTGTGTGGTATTATGCATGTTTTATGCCTACTCTCCCATGGTGAATTCTAGCAGTACACTAACGTATAGTACTGGTCCTTTAATTAAGCAATTGCTATTCTGCTCAGTGACCAGCTTTTCCCGCAGTCTGCTGGCTCTAGCATGAGACCTTGTGACATCAGAGCTCATCTGTTTTTATAATAAAATAGTGATGTCATTTCTCAACGTGTATGAGCAGAGATGTCAAAAGCTAAACTAATAAAAGACATAAAACGCAAGTTCTTTAAGAGAAATTGCAGACTTTGTTGTATTCTATACATACTATACTTTGACATTTTGAAATATTAATGTGGGAGGAGGGATATATTGCCAGGCCAAAAGAGAATTTCAGTGAGAAAAAATGGGCTTAATCATTGTTAGCGGGGACGTAAGCAGCAGCCTTTTCCACAGAAACGTGTATGTCCAGTATTGAAGCAACACCAAAATATTATGCGTTTGAGAAACCCAAAAGTTAAAGGGCCAGATGTACCAAAGGATTTTACCCATTCTGTGTCTATGGGAAAAAGCTTTCGTACATATGGCCCTAAGTTCCCAAACCAATTTAGCGAAACTTAGAAAACAATAATAAAATGACACATTTAATGGTCAAAAACAGATTAAGGGAACTGTAGATATAAAGTTTTAGGCTAAAATGCGCCAAAAAACAGCAGGTGCGGTAGACCAGAACCTATGTGAAGTTTTAGAATGAACACAGTGAAGATGAATGAACCCATTGAAGTGTGGGCCGGGAAAACATTAGCATTTCATTTCAGTCAGCATTTTTACCTTGGCAATCTGGACATTTTTTGGTTCCAAAATCGACAAACGAGGCAAGGCAGAATGCTCTAGCCTGCGAGGGTGATGGGACAGAAAAGTCCTCTGCATGGTAATAGACGTGTACCCCCGTCCTCAGTGCCCAACTGTACAGTTGTCCGGATCCCTATAGCTAATTTTTGTTGTCATAAGCAAACATGGATCATGAATGAGCGCTATGACATAGGCCTGTCTCACGGATTGTGGTCTAGTTGAACCGGGAGGGGTGTCCAAAGTGCTGCCTTCCTAGTGGTAGAAGGCTACTGACTTCACCAGGAGTTAAGCAGTGCGGTGGTGGCAGCATACCTTATAGTGATTGGTAGGAGTGAACAGATCTTTTTTAAGCTTATTTTTTAATATTATTATTTTGGGGTCCTCCCAATCTAGTGTGGGGACCCAGAGATGACCTAGACAGAAAGAATACATTGTGCTGTGAGTTATGGGCAAAAACGTTTTGTGAAACGAATGCCCCACAAAGCATTATGGGGCGAGTTTCCGAGTGCAACAAATATTGTAGTATCTTGACTGTAGTGCTCAGAACAGCCACTGAAGGGCACCACTATAAAAATAACATTTGTAAGAAACATGTTCATGTAACCATTTAGTCAGCCCCTACAGGGCATAACCACATGAAAACAGAATGGCAGAACGTAATGCAGTGTAATCATATATTTAGCCCCTAGAGGGCGTAGTGTATTACACATTTTCAGGCCTAGCAGGCCTACTGCAATACTATTACAAAAAAGGTCTTTAAAACACAAACTACTCTCAGTTGTAAAACAAAAGTTCCAGCCATGAGAGTGCTTAAAAAGACATTGAATGGTGAGATATACATAACCACAAAGAAATATATGTATATATATACAGTATATATATATATATACAGTATATATATATATATATATATATATATATATATATATATATATATATATAATAATAATAATTTGTGTGTCAATAAATTATTTTTTTAGCAACTGTGGAGTGCCGTATCCCTTTTGAAGAAAAGAAGGAGAGTGTGAATATTCAACGCAGTGGTGCGCGTCCAATATCGGCACCACCGGCAATCAGGAGCAGATTAGCTATGCCGTGCTAAGTGTTTATGTATATATATACATACAGTAAACAACTTATCAGAATGAGACTTTAAGACACTGAAGATACACAGACCTGGTGAATGAGGTGCAGCAACCAGTGCTTAATTTGATCTGGTGGTTGCCAGTGGGCAGACATTTTCTGCAAGCAAGAGAGGGAAAAACACACAAAGAGCAAAGACGAAGGAAGTGAAAGATGGAAAACTCACAGAGGAAGAGAGCAGGAACCCACAAAGAAAGCTAAAGGGGCACAGAGTGTCTGTCAGTGGATTAAAGAGGCCAGGGTTAGATTTATGAGTATGCAACCTTGCTATTCAGAGCATTTACATTTAATAGCGCCAGAGTGTATTTATGATGTATGGTATAGATTTATGTGTAGTGGCTTGGATTGGGACTATGTGTAAGGATGTTGAATTATATTGTGTGGATTGCAATTATGTGGTTTGGAGAGGAATTATGTAGCTTTGAGTAGAATTGTGTGGCGTGGAATTGTTTGATTTTGAATTGTGTGTGCTTGAATTGTCTGGCGTTGAGTGGAGCTATTTGTATTGGAAGTATGTGGATAGGAATTATGTGGTATTGTGTGCAGTGAATTATGTTGAGTGGGATTGTGTGTCATGGAGTGTAATTAAGTGGAGTGGTATGTGTTCCAGGTGGCATGAAGGGGATTCATTTGACATTGCATTGAATTATATAGCATGTTGCGAAATGTTGTGGTGAATTGGATGCATGTGGTGGAGTAGTGGAATTGTGTGCCGTGGAGTGGGTTTGGTGTGCAATTATGTGGTGTGGAGTGGAATTGTGTGAACTGGAATTATGTTGAGTGGTGTAGAATTGTGTGGCTTTAAATTGTGTGGTGTTGCGTTTGACAAGGGCCAGTAAAGCAAGTCAAAATGAGTGAAATGCAAGTGGAGATAGTATTTCTGCCAATTATATATAAGAATCTGCTATTACTGAATGGCCAGTAAGGCACATAAATTTTATAGCACACAAATCATTTAAATCCCAGGTAAAAACAATGCTATAGGTGCAAAGTGTGTGTTTAATACTAAAATCAATCTGGGTGTAGGAATAAAAAATGGAGCACGACATATGCACACAGTGCCAGCTATCAACAAGGCACCATAAAATTTATTTGGAATATACTGATGCAGAATCAACCATATTAAATGTATGTAGCATTTTGCTAAATTTGCAACAAACGGTGCTGTGCAATTCCGATAGAGCATCAGAAATCACAAGCCCTTGCAGAGAAACGAGATGACTACACTACCACATGTTGTGTAAACGTTTGAACACAAATTGGAAAATAAGGCATGAAAAGTATTTTTTTATTTTAACAGAATCAAAAGTCTTCCAAGCATTCTTGCCTTTCAAGGAGCAGAGCAGCCTGAGAAGATTTATAGCCCCAATAAAGGATAAAAGCAATGCCCTGTGTGAGATGTTGGGAGTGCTGGCAGGGAGGGGCCCTGGAGAGAGAGACTTGCAATGCAAGGCTCAGCACGTTTCACATCATTGCTTCTAGGTTTAGCTGTATTTACCAGAAAGGGCATATTGTGGCTTCCTTAATTAGTGAGCTAGACAATAAGGTGTTTCTTTTGTAAAATAAGCTTATTTTAGGAACCAGAGGAAAACGAGGACTGCACTGGAATAAAGCCAAAACAAATGTCAGCGACATAGGAGGAGTAGCAGGCAGCTACTAGCCTAAAACACCCACAGTAAAAGGGGAGCACCAAAGAAATAACAGAAATAGTCCATCATAGCAATAGACAAAGAAACCAAAGTGGTATAATAGAGTAGTTAGTCACTGTTCTGAAACAGAAAAAGGAGGGAGAAATAACCACTAATAAAATGCATAGCATATATCAATACACTTGATTAATTTTATAGAGTTTTTAATGATTTTTTTGGAATGCAGAAGACTCTGTCATGGTATTGTCTGTCTTTTAACTGCCATTGGATGTATACGTGTTCTAGCTTTTTGGTTGGAATAAAAGTTGCTGGAAATCTTTGATATTTGTTGGTGGGGGTGAGATGTGATATTGGCAGCTTTGACCCTTACAGATTTCCTCCTATTCACATTCAATTGAAACAGGCACATTCTGTAACGATAACATGGATTTGCATTGAAAGGAACTGAAATTACAGAAATCAATTAACACACCCTAGACTCGTTTGGGCAGTAAATGCCCTTGCAGGATTACTTTTATTGTGACTGAAGTTCTGGACAGCAGCTCAAGCCCAGCCGAGGGAACCTGACAGAGGAGGCAGGGCTAAAGCCCTCTCAGCTCAAGGATCGGTGCACGTGCGGTACAGGTTCACACCTGAGGTTGATGGTAGAAGTGGAGTATGTAGTAAATGAAAATTACGCAAATAAGAACTATAGAGGAAACTTCAAGTTAAGAACAATAAATGAGAGCAGAGGAAAAGAAGTAAGTCAAAATGCAGTCTAGGTCTTCACTGAACAAGAGAAGAAATCTAGGAGAATGGCAAATATTAGGAGCAAGGAAGGATAAAGTGTGAGAAAAGGAAGAGTAGTGCTAATCAAGGTAATTAAGGGAAGATAAGTAATGATATTTAAAGTGGTAATACATGTGGCATTGATCATTTATACAAATAGGTTATGGTTTGGATAAGGATTGATAATTAAAATTAATTTGGTCAATGGAGTCAGAGAAAGAAACACAGGAGGCTGTCAACAATTCTAAGAGAGTATGGTCCTTATTTAGAGTCTGGCAGACAGCGCTCCCTCACAAACCTGACCAATGTCCTTTCTGTCATATTATCAGCACCATTGACTTTAATGCACTTGTAATATGGTGGACAGAACATCTACCAAATTGTATGTTTTGCTTGAAACACTGTGTAGACAGGCACATTGGAGATACAGCTGGATGTTATTCCTCTGCATGGTGGAAAAGTAAATGAACCAAAGAATGAGGCAAAAAACTGTTCTATGTGTCACTTCATGCTTTTTGTGTCACTCGTCTGATGAACATGTAGTAAATAGAATAGGTTAATATGTAACTAGCTAGAATTGTCAAATATGGAACATGGCTAAAGATTTGTGAAAGCATGACATTCCCAAAAGTATTGTTCATTTGAACTGTTTCGAACATTTTCATTAAACAAAGAATGAAAACCCCAGGCAAATTACAGCTTCAAATTACTTCCGTAAAACTGTTTCTTGATGTGGGAATGCAGATTGTCTGTATTTGGGAATAACCTTAAAAAGCTTACAGTATCTGTTTCAAATTTTCAGCTCTGAAAAAAGCGCCAATGTACAAGGGTCTGTGCCCAACAGTGTGACTACATGGGTCGCCACTGCATTTGTTTTTTCTGAGGGACTTGGACTTGGACTAACAAGTGAACCTGCTGAGGTAACTTCCATTTTGATTTAAAAAGCTGAAATGTATGTATTTATTTTTCATATCCTTTGCCTACAAATACTGTGCAAAATATATAACTACAGTCCAACCGCTCACCAAATGACAGTTCTCTGGGAGAACAATGTACATCTCCTTATTAAACCTAAGGCCTTTTGTAATTTCGAAAGGTAACCTAGTCTCTACCTCCTCACGTCAGTGTTTGGGTATACTTCCTCCATCTGCACAAATGCAGGCAATATATGTCCACTGTCTTAATATGAGGGCTCGGTACAGTGGAAAGTGAGCTGGTGTGAATTTTGTGGATCATCTTCAATTTGCAGAGGAAGAGGTGATAAAAGCTGAGTATGTCATACTTGTGTCAAAGTTGTCCCAGGAATCCTGAGTGAGCAGTAAGAGGATGGTAGATGATAATTAACGCAGCGGGAGCTGGTGCAAGGTGAGAGGATGGCAACAAGGAGAGAGAACTGGGAAATAGTGCGTGGAAGGCTGGGTTTGAGAGTGTTCAACAGGAGGAAACAGAGCTGGATCTGTCATGATCTGTTAGCTGGATGTGAATGTATCTTATTTAAATACTGTGCTTTAAGTGATTTGTTTTCTCACTGTCTGCACCTACTCAAAGCTTAACATGTTCAAAATGCAGGACTGAGAAAATATGTTTACATTAAGTCTTTCTTTCGCCTTTCAGCTGCAAGTCAAGCACACGTTCTTTATCTCTATGAACCTGCCTTACTCAGTCACACGAGGTGAACAGTTTATTCTGGAGGTCATCCTTGTGAACCACCTACAACAGACAATGGAGGTATTGTCATATCTATCTTTTGATACAACTGTATATTGTAGATTTCCACCAAGATTATCACTTTTAAAAACACTTTATCATGTAGCGCAGTGTTTCTGAAACGCGTTAACGTGTTTGGAAAATATCTTGTATAAACCTGTACAGCCTTACAGGCATGTTGCGTGCTGCCCCGCAGTTACATGTATGGAATGACCCACACTAATAAATGACCGGAGGAAAACTAGACACCTAGGGGAATCCAAGGTGAGGGTGACTTGTGGATGGTACCATGTCATGTCTATGATGAATTCATATTCTTCATTTCTGTTGTATTAAGTGTATCAAATATTTATTATAAGGGCCTTGTAAAAAAAAACATAATATGTTTTGCCAGCCTTGTATACCACACATTTGCCATTTATAAGCACTATAAATAACACGAGTTACTGCTACCCAATTTAATAGCACTCTACAAAGCCCAATGGTCCTTACCCGGATTTCAACTAGTGATCTTCAGGTTACTGTGGATGTCAAGAGCAACCATTTATCTCAAGCTAAGGAAGTCTATTTTATTGGTAGGCTTCGTTCTTTTTTTAAAACTATCCACGCCTTAATCACAAAGGGGGTCATTCTGACCCTAGCGGTAGACTACTGCCAGGGCCAACGACCGCGGATGCACCGCCAACAGGCTCGCGGTGCATCCCAGGGCATTCTGACGGCGGCGGTACAGCCGCGGTCAGAAACGAAAAACCGGCGGTGTCCCGCCGGTTTCCCGCTGCCCTGAGGAATCCTCCATGGCGGCGCTGCAGGCAGCGCCGCCATGGGGATTCCGAGCCCCTTACTGCCAGCCTGGTTCTGGCAGTTTTGACCGCCAGAACCTGGCTGGCGGTAACGGATGTCGTGGGGCCCCTGGGGGCCCCTGCAGTGCCCATGCCAATGGCATGGGCACTGCAGGGGCCCCCTAACAGGGCCCCACTAAGATTTTCAGTGTCTGCATAGCAGACACTGAAAATCGCGACGGGTGCAACTGCACCCGTCGCACCCTTCCCACTCCGCCGGCTCCATTCGGAGCCGGCATCCTCGTGGGAAGGGGTTTCCTGCTGGGCGGGCGGCCTTCTGGCAGTCGCCTGCCCGCCCAGCGGGAAACTCAGAATAACCGCGGCGGTCTTTTGACCGCGCAGCGGTACTTTGGCGGCTCCCGTTTGTCTGGCGCCGCCCGCCGCCAGCCAATGTTGGAATCACCCCCAAAGTATTTAATGCTGTAAACCTATGCTTATGGCCAAAAATTGTTCCGCTAATGCCAGTCAGGTATCCACAAAAAGATGCCTAACATATTTAGATTTTTTGACAACTCTGTATCTGTACACCGTAAGTGGATACAAATGCACAGTAGTAAACCATAAATAAGAGATTGGGGCACAGGGACTGGCCCTATGCCAGGCCTTATGCACTGTTCCTTCTGAACATGGCCTTCATGATCAGGCATTGGCTTAAGCTGAAGGCCAGGCATTGTGACTTTGCCCTTCCTCAGCAGAGTCTGGCATCTATGCAGGGTGGGGTGCAGGTCCTGGCTAGAGGCCAGTGGCCTGCAACCAAGCAATGTGTCCCACCACCATTGAGACTCGGATTACTGGTGGGGAATACCCTGAATGTTACCCATAGTGAATAGGGAATAATCCCAATCACGGGAGCTGGACAGGAAATGCGGAGAGACACTAGAGCAGTGACCTCAGGGGACTATGTAGTTCTTTGCGAATGTCATATTCTTCCTTTGTGTGGTAAGTGGGAGTACTAAAATACTTCTCTTTTTTCATAAAAGTGAGTATTTCGTTGGACAATGATTTATTGCTGCTGCACTAATTTTGAGTTCTGAGCCTGTTCTTACTTATCTGCATTCACACCTTCCTCTATCCCTTCCCCCCCATACATGGGAATCTTCAACTGCTCAACCACATCAACCACTGATTGTCAAGTGCAGAAGAGGTACTTGTCCCAGTTACTCAGAATCCATGGTATGTCAGGCCCCAGGACATCAGGAGTAAAATGCCCCACAGACTTGTGTTTGTGACCAGGACTGGGGCCAAGGCCTGCTAGACCACCCTGCTGGGTGAGATAGCATCACCCAGGGAAAACCAAGATCACCTGCTGTGGAGACTGGAGAACCAGCGCCCGTCTGCTAGCCAAGACCAGTGTGCCCTGTGAGGAAGAGCAGAGCACCTGGAGGTAGCGAGGTACAGTGGGGAGCACTATGTGCAGGGGTTTTTGAGCAAGGTGTGAGGAGAATGGCTGTGCGCTGATTGGGTCATTGCTCGTGTGCAGGAATGGCCCGGCAACCGCTGTGTGCCAGAAGAGGGCTGCTGTGGTCTAAACTTTGTGAAAGTACCATGTGGGAAGCGCTGGGTCTACTCTGCAGTGACCCTGTATGCCAGACATGGCCACCGTTGAACTTATTTGGGTTTGGAGCATAAGACTTGTGTGCCAAGAGGGGCCACAATAGCGAGGGTGATTTCACCAGAACAGTCTGTGCCCAGTTGTGAGTAAAATGGCAACCAGGTATGCTAGGTGCCAGCACCACTGTGGTAAAGTGTTCTATTTCTGGCCTGGATGAGAGCATTACTGCCTAACCGGTGGGTTCAGCCCTCTAAGTGTGCCTGACTGATTCCCCAAGGTCTCGCCAGGACACTGCTGAAAATGTCCCACATTGGCTTCCCTGATGCTGCAGTTGGGAGCCGGTGAACAGACCCCTCTGTTTGGGGAAGAATGACTTACCTTATGTCAACCGAGCAGGAGGACCTGTGATTGCTGGACGAGCCGACAGTGCTTTCAGAGGAGTGTGAGCCTGTCACTGGCTGCTGCTGCTGGGGAAGTGTGCACAGACAATCTCCCCCATACAGCATCTGGACTCAGGAGCGCTGACAGCGAGGGCACTTGTGGCACCACTGAACACTTTCTTACCACTGGAGTGGGTAAGACCTCAACTGTGCCTAAGGGGCTCCAGAGGACTCGCCATTAACAGTGTTGCTGCACCATAGATACTTTTGATTAGTAACCAAAGAGTCAAAGATAAACTTTTGGGTACGTCCTACTAGTGTTCAGTCCCTTGATGTGGCCACCAGTGATTAAGAAATAACCTCAAACACATTACAAGGTAGAGGTGGGGCAGGGATTTGCCTCACAACTATTAGAGCCCTGACCTCAAGAAGAGTGTTTTATTGTACATGAATATCAATAATCCTTTGCATGTGTGAGTTAGAAATCAAATACTTCTCTTCCTTGTAAAAGTAAGTATTGTACTAGACCTTAATTTATTTTCGTACTGTGTGCGCTTTCAGTTGAGTCATATTTACTTACCTATAGGTAGTCTCCTCTCTGATGGAGTCTTTGACTGGTCATCCACAGCTACCACTGAGAGTCAGGTACAAAAGGGATACTTCACCCAGGTACTCAGGATCCATAATAGGCTGGGCCTGGGGACATCAGGAGTAAAAGGCCTCAACCCCCACAGTTGGTCCCAGTAGACCGTGCATGCCCTGTGGCCCTCTGAACGGGGTTTTGACACTCATCCAACAGCACTCCATTTGTAACAAATAATTGAGGGGTTCTTTTTGCGTTGTGTCTCATCATAAATGCAACATCCATTGGAGTGCTTGTTTCCTTGGAAGTATCTTCTTGGCATTTATAGATTTGTCTCTACACAGGTACATGCAGTTCTTCCACGATCATAGCAACAGTTGAAATATGTGTAGCATTTTGACCATTATCTTTTGTGATACATGCTCTGCAATGTTACCCTTGCCTTCTCCCGATCCAAAGCATGGAGGTCTACAAATTGAAATCCCATCTTGCATCATTCTCAAATCAGTCCTGTTCTTGACAGCCCATCTTTTCACTTTTCTGCTTTCATTGACAATCAGTTTCCCACTTTTACCTTACCTGAGACTGTGGGCCAGATGTAGCAAAGGTTTTTACCCATTCTGTGTCTATGGGAAAAAGGTTTCGTACATATGGCCCTATCTTCCTCCCTGTCTTCTCTTCTTACTACCCTGTCCTCGCTCTCCTCTCTCTGATTATCTATCCCTTCTTGTGTTGATTCTACTTGTTGAAACTGTGCACACCTGTTTGCCGTAAGCCCTGTTGCTAGTTTTTTTAACGTTTTCCATGATCACCTCAGCATAATTATGTTTGTCCTTTTACTTTACCCAGTGTCTTGTTCTCCCTCATTGGCAAATCTTTCGCCACTGAGTTGCTAGAGACCTACTTGCATGCCCTCATCCAAGATTTGCAACAATGTCTCTGGCACTCCAATGATATAATCTTCCTCCATCTTTAATACTTTTCTATCACCTAACCTTGTTCTTGTCTGTGTCTCCTCTTTAAACTTCACAGTCTAATCCAGCCTCACTTTTTAACCTTCTCATTTCTCTATCCTGATGCTTCCGTTCCCACCACCACTTTTTTCTTATAAGCCCTCTTCCCTCTCCCTGTAATTTCACGACACATCTCAAGTAATGCTGCAACAATAACTAATCACTAAAATCTCCTAATTGCAAACCAAGAAATCTACAAATGCAAGCAAAAAACCTACAAGATATGAAATTGCTTCTCATGCACCCACTGGCCACCCTTTCAATGTACCAACCGTGCTGCAAGAGGAAACTCTAGTTCTTTCGCCACACAGCCCCTTACCTGCTCTTCAATTTTTGTTTGCTAAGAAGATAGCCTGTGATAGCGCGTCCAGTCTTTATAAATTACTTGTACTTGGACACGCTGGAGGTCGGTGAACCTTTTAACCGAGTTGGGTTCTCCTCATCCAAATATAGTCAGATCTTTTAAATCAATAATCATTATAATCAATACCCAATACTCAATTAATAGATCAAACAACACATAAAGAATCAATAACAATTGGTATTTTGACGCACCATTACCTTTCAGTCATGAATAACCACACCAGTTTATTAGAAGTTAATGAATTTATTTTTCTATTTTAACAAAGCTAGCATAATATAAGTGAGTCTCAAAATCAAATGGTATACATATACAAACATTACTATCTGTCCATACCGGCGGAAGAAACGCAATCTACGCAAAATCTGGATTATAATGCACTCGGTCATAGCAATACAAATCACTAATATAAGCAACTGAATTTGACTAATTGCATACATCGGTCAGCATAACAAGATTTCAATTTAGCATGGTGCATTAAGTGAATACCTCAACTAACCTCTAATTAGCATTGGCATGTGGGGCTTCATGCAAAACGAATTTAGTCAACACAAATTTAGAAAACTCCTAGCTTGGGCCCTATCAAAATAAGCAGTTGGTACCTAGGAAGGAAAACACAATACATAATACAATTATCCTTTCATATTTACCAAATACAATCAGCATTCAAGAAAAGTCTTCGTCCTTCAGGTATCGGTTCGATCAGCATGGGGCAGAATTCAGAGGGGCAAAGTTGAGGGCAAGTTTCTTTGCAGCAGCAAGGAGAATGGGGCAAAGGTTACTGCATGGGCAAGACAGGGCAAAATTAAAGTTAAAGGGCCATATTTATACTTTTTGACGCAAAACTGCGCTAACGCAGTTTAGCGTCAAAAAATTTAGCGCCGTCTAACGCCATTCTGAAGCGCCATGCGGGCGCCGTATTTATTGAATGGCGTTAGCCGGCGCTACCAGACCGGCGCTGCCTGGTGTGCGTGGAAAAAAACCACGTACACCAGACAGCGCCGGCGTAGGGGGAAAATGGCGTATGGGCGTCTTAAAATGGGGCAAGTCAGGTTGCGTCGAAAAAATCGTCTTAACCCGACTTGGCCATTTTTTAACGACGCCCATCCCCCATCAACATGACTCCTATCATTGTAAAGATAGGAGTCATGCCCCCTTGCCCAATGGCCATGCCCAGGGGACTTCTGTCCCCTGGGCATGGTCATTGGGCATAGTGGCATGTAGGGGGGCACAAATCAAAATAAAAAATACTTACCTGAACTTACCTTAATGTCCATGGGATGGGTCCCTCCGTCCTTGGGTGTCCTCCTGGGGTGGGCAAGGGTGGCAGGGGGGGTCCCTGGGGGCAGGGGAGGGCACTCTGGGCTCATTTTGAGCCCACTTGTCCCTTAACGCCATGCCTGACCCAGGCGTTAAAAAGCGGCGCAAATGCGCCGTTTTTGGCCACGCCCACTCCCGGGCGTCATTTTTGCCCGGGAGTATAAATACCACGTAAAGGCCTGGGAGTCATTTTTTAAGACGGGAACGCCTCCCTTGCATATCATTAACGCAAGGAAGGGGTTCACGCTAAAAAATGACGCACACTCCGGGCACTTTGGCGCCCGAAGCGTCTAACGCCATAGTATAAATATGGCGTTAGTTGGCGTTAGTTTAGCGTCGAGTTTGCGTCGAAAAAAACGACGCAAATTCGGCGTAACCAGAGTATAAATACGGCCCAAAGTCTCTAGGGTGAGAATTCTTAAAGTCTCTTTCTCTGCGACAGAGAAAAGGCATCAGAGGTTCGTTCAAAATGGCTTCTTGAATCAGGCTTCAAAATGGCATCAAAGAAAATGGCTGACTTCTCTTTGTCCGGTGGGTTTAAGTAAGAAACATTCCAAATTCTTCAGGGTCTTCCATTGGAGGGTTCATAGGGTGGCTTCCTTTTGACCAATGAATAGTGTCTTTCTCCTAGTACTCATTTATGCATAAGGCGTCCTTGGAGCTTTGGAACACAAGTTGCAACAAAGTTTGCCAATTATTTCTGTATCGCTACTTTTATTGTCCGCACCTGCAGAAACTGACCTTGCTTCAAAAGGGATGAAACTAGCCTAGCACGAAACCTTGAGATAAGTGTATTAGTCATCTCTAACTGGAAAAATACAACCTTAAAGTAAAATAATGTCTTTGTTAATACAAGTGAAAACCACGCAGTTAAATTTGAGATCAGGCAACTAGGCCAAAGCCTCTGCTAAATTTAAGCTAAGCATATAACAGTTTTGACAAGAAAGTCATAGAATACATTTGCAATTATGACGGATTACTACATTTTCAATTCTTCATGATTAATTAAGCTCATTTATAATAATGGCGAACTACCCCGTGGGCACAATTTCCCACGTACAATATTTTTCTTTGTTAAAATCACACTACCTTATACGATTTTGATTACATGATATATGAATATTTGTTAGTCCTTCTTTTTCTGCGTCATCACCTGGAGGCCAGTACTAACTTGAGCCCTCATTGTGAGTTGTTTGGAATGGCACCCTTGGAGGAAAAACATTACAGGCTATTTGATGGTGTCCTCTGTTGCGATACCCAGGAATATTTGATGTTGGAACAAGAGGCCCAGCGTTAAAGGGCGTGGAAATGTACCAGTAAAACCACCAGAGTGCCACGCCAGCGCAGGCACTGCCCGAGCCCACCGAAGCTCACAGAGTATTTCACAGAATACCTCGCAGTCTGTCTTGATTTACCTCCTGCTCATTATCAGAAGGTAAATGTGAGAGGTAAGGTACCCAAAAACAGTCAATGAGTTAGACCTTTCATCTGGTACATACGTCACCCAGGTTATTCTACATTCAGGGAATTTAGGTAGCGATGCCCTGATTTGTTGGGGGGAATACTTGAAGAATCAGCAATTCTAGCCACCGTAGCCCCCTCCATTCTCTGGTGAGCTCATAATGTAGTCCTTAGGCTGCAGATGTAGATATAGCACTTGTATGGGAAGTGACTTGTGTGCAAAAATAAATTACGACGATGGAAGAGTTTCAGTAATGTTTTTTTGGGGAAAAATGTTCAATCGGGAGAAATGGTGATTTAATTTGTCTGAAAATGTCCCTCTGCCTGAGAATCTAAATAGGCGATGTGTAAAAGTCTGGTTTTACAATATTGCCACAATGTCAAAAGTCGTAAGATGGTTCCCAATTCTACAATCTTTCTATTTCTCAATTTTGGAGCACCCTTTCATGCAACAATGTCAAAGAAGGCAATAATTATTCGTGCCTTTTTAGCAGAGTGCCAAGTCAGGGTTGAGAGGAAATTGTGTTTGCTCACTGTTTGTGCTTGTATTAATCCTCACATTTCAGCCAGTTGAAATTGCTAGCACCAATCAGGAACATTCCGGAATCACATATGAAAAACTGCTGAAAATAATGTCTCCACTTTTCAACCTCATTTTGTCAGTTGGTGTAATATCTGCTATAAAGGTCTGACCTCCGTGCAAACCACTGAGTTGTCTGTAGTTTGTCATCTGATAGTCACATGGTGCAATCCAGTCCACACCCTGATCAATCTTGGTAGGTGAAACCTGCTATAATTTAACAGAAGAAAAAGTCCTGGAAAGTATTGCGATATGTGTATTCCGGTGCAGTAACATCAAAATCTTCACATTTTACCCAATATTATGGAAAAAACTCACAATAAATGCAATTTATTCATTCAATAGATTTCGAACACAGGTCAGAGGGCCTGATTTAGAGTTTGGTGGAGGGGTTAACATCGTCACACATGTGATGGATATCCCGTCCATCCTATTACAATTCCATTAGTATTACAATTCCATTATAGCCTATGGAATTTAAGGCGGACGGGATATCCATCAGGTTTGTGACAGAGTAACCCCTCCACCAAACTCTAAATCAGACACAAGTTCTAATACAGTATTCGCCCAGGCGCAGACACAATCATAATAATGGTCTTCTATTCCTTAATCTCTTTGATCAACCTGGATCAGTTTGATACGAAATCTGTCAGGATACACATTTTAGATGTTATTTTATTTTGGAACTTAAGATTTGCTGAAACCAACTTTTATTTTATGTACACAGGTAACAGCTACTTTGGAACTTGAGGATTCATTTGAACTAATAGGTGCATCAAATGCCAGTACTGTCGCAAACCAAAGGAGAGCATCCGTACCAAGTGACTCTGGAAGAACTGTCCTGTTTCCAATCAGACCAAAACAATTGGGTGAGATTAGTTTCACTGTGCTTGCAAACTCATCTGAGGCATTTGCTGACATTACCAAGAAAGTCATAGTCAAGGTGAGTGGATTTGAAATTGCCTTTTTCCTGGCTCCTACATTTGCAGGGAATATGAGTGATAAAAATATTATTTGTCTTTAATTCTCTTTGCATTTCAGACTAGCAATGTTAACTGCTACTGTCTTTATAATATTTTTAAATTTCTTTTTTTTTTTTATCACTTCAGATATGAATTCTGAGTTATCGATTTGGGTTCTGGAAACCAAAAAACATTTTTATGGGTTGGTACTATGTAGGGTTTCATTTGTGTTAGCAACAATACTGAGAAACTTTTAGACCTCCCAGCCTTAGGGTGGTCTTACCCCAAAATCTTTTTCCTTACTCCTCCATATTTTTCTGATGTCATTTTTGTTGGCCTTGACTCCGTGTACTTTACCACTTCTTAACAGTGCTAAAGTGTGTGTGCTCACTCCTTACAAATTGTAACATTGGCTTATCTCCAATTGGCATATAATTTAGTCATAAGTCCCTAGTAAAGAGGTACTTTATGTACAGAGGGTCTGTAAATTAAATGCTACTAGTGGGCCTCCAGCACATGTTGTTCCGCTGACTTAAATAGCCATTCCGAAATGTCTCAAACCTGCCATTCCACCCTGTTTGTGCAGTTTTCAAATGCCATTTCATGAGAAACTCAACCCTTTGCCAGGGCTAAACCTTCAATATGTCTCAACTATGGTATGCCCTAAACAGCCCACAGGTCTGGTTGCAATGTATTTAACAAGTAGGATATGTAGTTTTAAGTTTTACATGTACTGACTCATAAATTAGTTTTTCTCTACTGCAAGGCCTAACTCTCCTATAAGATAACATTGGAGTTACCTTATTAAATTTAACAAGGATAACTTCCAAATGGGAACAGGTAAACAGTTCTTGTTTGGTGTCTTTGGAATTTTATTGAAAAATCCTCTTTGATGATAAAGTTGGATTTTGAATTACAATTTAAAAATGCCATTTTTATTAAGTTGGTATTTTCCTGACTTAGCCATTTAGGCCCTCATCATGATGACGGCGGGACCCTGCTGATGGTCGAAGGAAGACTGCAAGCGAAGCGAAGCCCCCGTCGTCCCTATAATGATGTTCCTGCTGGGCCTTTACATTGACGCCGGCTCCAAATGGAGCCGGCGCCAAATGTGGCAGTGCAGCGGGTGCAGCAGCACCAATTGCGCATTTCACTGCCCATAATTCAGGCAGTGAAATGCACAAAGGGGCTGTGTATGGGGAGCCCTGCACTGCCCATGCCAAGTGCGTGGATAGTGCAGGGACCCCCAGTGAGGCCCCAAGTCACCCATCCCACCAGCCTTTCCCTGGTGGTGTCAAAAGGCTGGGGAATGGGACTCATAATCCGCAGGGCAGCGCTGCCCTGTCGGATCTGAAATGCTGCCACCGCCAGACTGCCTGGTGCCGGGAGCCTAGAGGTGTTTCCACCATGGCGTTTTCACAACAGTCATAATAGGGTGGGCAGACCGCCACTACTGTGGCGGACCGCCCGCCGCCATGAGAATGGTGGTCCATGGACCGCCAGATTTATAATGAGGGCCTTACTGTCTGCAGCATGTTCCTGGACATGACTAGGTGTTGTTGGCAGTTGGTCTTTGTGTATTCCTCCCATACAGCCCCATTTAAGAGGGCTTAGATGTGCCTGGATGGGCCATCACTGACAGGAAGGAAGACGGGCAGAGGTGGGCACAACCCCACTTACAGCTTAATAGGCTGCGTCCTGCCTTCACACAAAGAATTGCATACCCCTTGAAGTTAGTCTGGAGCCAGGGCAGTTAGGCAGGAAACCTGAGCACTTCAAAGAGAATCCTCAAGAAGTTTCTCCCACTTCAAGGAAAACACCATGTATAATCATGGGCCCTTAGACACCAAGGGGCATATTTATACTCTGTTTGCGCCGAATGTGCGGCAAAATTTTTGACGCACATTCGGCGCAAACACTGCCCCATATTTATACTTTGACGTCCGACGCAGCGGCCGTCAAAGTTCCACCATGTGCGCCATTTTTTGGAAGGGGGAACCTGCCTTGCGTTAATTATATGCAAGGTAGGCGTTCCCTTCCAAAAAATGACTTTAAGGCCTGTGCCCCATATTTATACTGTGACATCATTTTGACACACAGGAGGGGGCAGGCCTTAAAAAAACGGCGCCCAGCCTGATGGGCGCAGTTTTTTAACGCCTGGGTCAGGGCAGACGTTAAGGGACCTGTGGGCTCAGAAGGAGCCCAGAGGTGCCCTCCCATGCCCCCAGGGACACCCCCTGCCACCCTGCCCACCCCAGGAGGACACCCAAGGATGGAGGGACCCATCCGAGGGAAGTTGAGGTAAGTTCCGGTAAGTATTTTTTTCGATTTTGTTTTGTGGCATAGGGGGGCCTGATTTGTGCCCCCCTACATGCCACTATGCCCAATGACCATGCCCAGGGGACCTAAGTCCCCTGGGCATGGCCATTGGGCAAGGGGGCATGACTCCTGTATTTGCTAAGACAGGAGTCATTTCAATGGAGGTTGGGCGTAAAAAAAAATGGCGCAAATCGGGTTGAAGCCAAAATTTTGCCTCAGCCTGACTTGCCCCATTTTTTGACGCCCAAGCTCCATTTTCCCCTACGCACACCAGTCCCCAGCGCCGGCTAACGTCATTCAATAAATAAGGCGCCCGCATGGCGCTTTGGAATGGCGTTAGCCGGCGTTACATTTTTTGACGCACAACTGCGTTGGCGCAGTTGTGCATCAAAAAGTATAAATATGGGCCCAACTCTTTAGTACACTTCTGGACCTGTGGAACACTCTACCAGGAAGAAGGACTGCTGTGCTGCTGAAATGACTGCTGTGCTGCTGAAAGGCCTGCCACTCTGCTGGACTGCTGCCCTGAAGAACCGCTGCCCTGCTGTGCTGTGCTGACCTGCTGCCCTCTTACCTGGATGTGAAGGACTGGACCTGCATCCTGTGCACAGGACCACCAGAGTGACTCCAAGGGCTAAACCCCTGTAACCAGCACCTGAACAACTGTGAGTTCTGCCCTGCCAAATAGTTCCACGCAGATCTGTACTCTTGTAAGTAGGCCTGAAGGTGCTCTGCTAGCATATCTGTGGATCCAGCAGAACCAACACATCTCCTCTGCTTCGCGGTGCCACCCGGAGCAGAACTGACATCTGGCCTCTGCTGCAAGGATTCTCCAGCACAAACCCCTCATTGACAGCATCCTCAAAGATGACAAACGACTCCTCTTCACCAGCTCGACAGCTTCTGCTCAACGCAGGACTTCACAGCATAAACTCCTCTCATTGACAGCCTCCTTAATGACCATGCAGGACCTCGCATTGCAGCCTTGCAGCTCCTCAGAACAGACACTGTGGCTATGTCAAAAAATTCAGGTTTGTCCCTGTAGGAATAAACAAATGCAAATGTGGGCACATCTAGGACTCATACTGGATAAAATCACGCGTAGTGGGTACTTGCAAATAGAAACATGCCTGTGGTCACACATTGGATTCTTTTAACTTTTGCAATTCAGTGTGTGAATACAGGCACACCTCTCCTCTGTGTACCTATGGAGCACCGTTAAATGCCTTTATATATATGTACCCACTACATGTGTTTGAGTGTGATGTCTAGAGTGCGTGATGCTTGGTTTCATTCATTATGGGTGCTAGATGTGCCCATGTTTGCATTTGTTTATTCCTGAAAGGATGAACCTCATTTTTTTTTTTTTACAAAGTCTCACGGTTTTAGATGATGCTATGGCTGCATTTAGATAATGCTATGGCTACATGATAATGGCACAAGCAATGAGTTGAAAGTACGGTCTCTCAAAATCTATGCATAATCCTTGAACAATTCAGTTTCTTCCCTCTCTTTTCAGATACCTATTTACGGACATCAAGTAGGTGGTTTAGGTCTGCTTGACATATGTAAGATAAATTTAGCATTTTGGAATAAATTTGGACTGTGGTAGTACAATCGGTCCTGACAAAAGCCACAAGCATTTAGAAACATAGGTGGCAGAATCAGGCTGACCATAAGCAGAAGTAGGGGTAACTAGAGCCCCAGGATGTCCTA
This sequence comes from Pleurodeles waltl, assembly GCF_031143425.1. NCBI lineage: Eukaryota > Metazoa > Chordata > Amphibia > Caudata > Salamandridae > Pleurodeles > Pleurodeles waltl. The sequence goes on along the minus strand of NC_090444.1, from coordinate 1,412,522,022 downwards.
ACTTTTCCCATTTTTAGTCATACCGGCTGGCACCCAGATTAAATCATTAGGGCTCCCAGGCAGGAATTTCTAAAGAGTAACACTACTCCCACTCAATACCCTATTCCTTTTCCAACAAAATGATCCTGTGCATCTCACGGGTTGTATCACGCCCAGTTCCACAAAAGAACATGTAGGAACTCTATGAAAAAGCATGCCACCGAGGCGTACCCCTGGTGGGTGAGAGTTCTATAAAGCAAAATGATTCTTTCCTCCTTAGGTCAACAGTAGGGTTCTTCGATTCAACTAGGTTGGGCTTTATAGTTTGTGTAGCATTCTAGGCTTACTCCAGAAAGTGGAAGGTCTTAGAGACTCATAATACAGTTACACACAATAGAGTGAATACAACACTAAAGTAAAACAGAAGGCCTAGGACCTTCTCTGCCAGAAAAGCAACCCCACTCCTATAAATGAAACGTCATCAGCTATGGCTCATACCCTTCCAGATGCATGGCACTTATGGGTCGGATGTAATTACAACAGGCATCAAAGGGAAGAGGGGCTACTGGTCAGTTGATAATGATCTTGACGAGAACCAAAAACAATTGAGAAGATAATTTCACTAGTTGTGAAATCAGGGCAACCTCTTCCACATGGTGAGATGAGTCTAAGGCTAGGGGAAAAGAACAGACATCCTTTGATCTCACAGGAGAAGGAGGGAGGTAAATATAGACACTCCATGGCTAGCAGGAGGGGCATTGTTGAAGCTGGTTGATGTCTGAAAGTAATTGAGCCACACAATATTCCTGTGGCTTTTTCTTGGGCAACTGCTGTGGCAAACACATGGCCCCTGGGCAGTCTCAGTCTGTCGAGATGTCCCCATATGGATTTTACTACTCAGCCGGCTGTCTCGTCTGGTCACTTTTTCATGGTATATGTAGGTCAGCTCCTCTTGTTAGCAGCTTCTTCCTTAAGTCAATCAAAGCAACTGTACCTTTCCGACTTGCAAGAGCAACTTGCAACCAGTAGAGGTTCCACTCTTGGATTCATGCAGTAATTGTAGCCTTCTGGCAGCTAATGTGGCATGCATTCAGCCTGTTGGGGAGTACGGTGTTTTTATAGAATCTGTAATCGCTGAAAGCATAAGTCTAATATCAATAGAAACACATGCTACGAGGGAGACCTTCAGTGAGCTGTCAGGTGCAGCTTCTTAAAGCCATGGAAGGAGCTTTAGTTTGTAGTTTCTGAAACAAATGGAATTACAGGTGCCATTGGCCAGCCCAGGGTCTCAATGACTGAGAAAATACATTGCAGTCTGTTGCAAAGAGTTCCAGTAAAGTGTAAGTATACAGCAAATACATATATTGGAGACCTAATGGGCCACTTCATTTTCCAAAGGTGTTATATATAATTGATCCAGCACCAAGGAAGGTTCAAATATGAACACTTACCTGGAAGTTTACTCTGTGTGTACCCCAGAAATAACAAAGGCTACCGTCAATCACGTGCTTCTGTATGTATTAATATTATTGTTATTATGAATGTTCCTAAAAGGGAGTTTTAAGCTTTTAGCTGCCTCAGCTTTTCTTGCCAAAACGTTGCATTCCTTGTCCCACCCCTCCTGTCACACAAAAAGCACTATGACATGGCTAGCGCTGGCCAGGTCATAGCGCTTTTCTCTGTGACATTCAGCCATGCTGAACAGGAGATGTGCTGCTATATACAACATGGAAACATTAAAAACGCCAGAAGCTCTTGCATTGCCGGTACCTATTGACTTTGCCAATGCGTGTTAATCAATTATGTCAGTATTCACTTCAGCCAATAGATTTTTACTCTAATTTCACGGCCAGGAAGCTTTCTGTGATAGTGATTGCTCTTTTCAAATAACATATTGCATAGCATAACCTATTTAGCGCCTGGACAAACTCTAAGAGTAGTTAACACTCTCCAAGGCACTTTCGCTTTTCTGTTGTGCACCAGAATTCTCTGTCCTGTTCTTGTGTTTATTTAATGCCTACAACTCAGAGATTAGAGGCTTCATTACACATGACCCATTAATTTTCAATGCCTCTGCAAACTTTAGTTTGCACAGAGCTCGAAATTACTAGTTGTGTGGTAATTACCACATCTCATGCAATTTTCCTAAGGTAATTTTCGGCCGATTCAACTTGCCGAATTTTACTGGATACAAATGCCTCGTAAACACCACTACAGGCAGATTCCCGTGCGCAATACACCAAGATCCACTTTATGCCTCATTTTGAAGGGAAAAACTTGTAAAATGAGCTAAATATCACACCGTTAAATTCCGCTGCCTGGGTTATTGGATTTAAAAGTTATAATAATTGACACATACTTCAGTGATTGCCCTTAACGAGGGACGTAGTGAGAAGCTGTGATCTTTGGTTCCACAGGATTGCAATGGGATGCAGCTCTATACTGCATTAGGATTCACAGTCACTGCACAAATACATAAATTAGATGGTGTGTTATCATGCCACCGAATGTTGGAATTCATGCATCTGTTGAGACTCAATAAGTGTAAAAGGACTTGTTGCACTGATGTCAGTAATAACATTGTGTACGTGCTTGTAGGTTTGGGGGTCATAGTGGGCATAATGAAATCATGCAGTTGTGATTACAGTAGTCTCATGTTGTTAGTGGGACATTGAGCACAGATGTACGCCACCAAGTATTTCTGAGGTGGTAGGAAAGAATACTGTACATATATATGGAAAATTAAAGTGTGACTTAAGCTCTCTTGCTCACATTATATTGTTCCAACACAGCCATCTTGTTGGTCGAATTCCTGTGGTATGTTGACATTTGATACAGAACAGTAATCTGTGCATTAGGAAAGCTAATATTACCAGTGAAATTAAAAGAAATGGTACTCTTTGCCTTGCTCAAGGTGCTCATGTGCTTGCAGCTGAACGTGTAGGTCAGGATAGGTGATCTGGAGGACATTGTGCTACAGTCGAGTTTAGCTGGATCGGACTCACCCGGAAAACCCCTCAGGACTTCAGGTTCTTTTAGCTGCGGCCAGAAGCAGAAGTCCCTTGAGTGCTTCCTAGAGAAATACTATGCATGGAGAATTGCACTGGTGTTTCAAGATATGAACTTGCACAAGATGGTGGCTGTGGTGTCCCAGGAGGAAAGATGTGGACTGATGTTGGAACTGCATATCATTATTGGATCAATACTGTTTGTTGCCCATGGAAGACATCACAGATTGGACACTTTGGTAAAGTATAATCCAATAGTTAATGGCAGACTGCCACAGCTTGTGGTCTAGGGCTACAATAGAGTGCAGGGTTGACGTCAATACGTATGATTTGAGGCAATTATACATTTTTCAACACACAGCAGCCCAGGACAATATTACACAGCACGTCTGGAGAGTACAACAGAACACCCTCTGAGTGAATAATGTAACTGAAGCACGAGTTCAAGGCAGAAAGTCTACATGACAGTTTCCTATTTGTGTGTGTACCTAAATTGTTGTACTGTGGAGTGCTCACACAATGGAACCAGGAGAAGCTGAGTGAGAATACTGTGTGGAGGGGAGAAAGATAAGTCATGGTAAGTGAATGTGGGCAAACATGGAATGGTAGGCTACCCAAACATTTGACTGTGAAAGCATGTGCAAGGATGGATAAAGGTATGCAAATTTATCTTATAATATAATTGTATTCACCATGTTTACATGGATGGGGAATGTATTGTTTTACTGTCAAGCAATTGCACGTCTCTGTAGTCATCGGCATACAATTGAGCTAACATTTTGACTGATGGAACGTCAAACTGTAATGTGCTGCACCAGGCAAATTTGCATACAAGAGTAAATTATCCTGTGCAGTCGCAGATAATTTGCATACTGTTAAAGTACCAGATGTAGGAAAGTGCCCCTTTTGGCGTGGTTACCCTCCATATTTTACCTGATATTTGATGCTAACTTGACTGAGTGTGTGCTGGGACCCTGCTAACCAGGCCCATGCACCTGTGTTCTTTCCCTAAACTGTACCATTGCTTCCACAACTGGCACACCCTTGGCACACAGCTCAGTCCCTTGTAAAAGGTACCAGTGGTACCACAGGCCTTGTGGCCAGGAAGGGTCTTTAAAGGCTGCATCATATATTGTGCGACCCTAAGGGACCCCCCACCAAACACATGCACACTGCCATTGAAGATTGTGCATGTTGGTGGGGAGAAAAAGGTAAAATCAACATGCCATCCCTCTCTGGGTGCCATGCCCACACCCCACTGATTGTGGTATAGGTAAGTCACCCCTCTAGCAGGCCTCTCAGCCCTAAGGCAGGATGCGCTATACCAGAGGTGAGGGCATAGCTGCATGAACAATATGTCCCTGCAGTGTCTAAGTCCATTCTTAGAGCTTGTAAGTGCAGTGTAGCCCTATTGAGTACATGGACTGGGAGTTTGTCATTACGAAGTCCACAGCTACATGATGGCTTCACTAAATGCTGGTAAGTTTGGTATCAAACTTTTCAGCCTAATAAACCCCAACAATGCCAGTATTGGATTTATTGTAAAAAGCACACAGAGGGCATCTTAGAGATGCCCCCTGAAATTAACTTAACTCTCTAGTGTGTGGCTAACTGGTCTGTGCAAGCCTGCCACCACCAGAGCATTTTCTGACCCCATGGAGTGAGGGCCTTTGTACTCTCAGAGGTCGGGGACAAAGCCTGCTCTGGGTGGAGGTGCTTCACTCCTCCCCCTGCAGGTACAGCAACACTTGGTGGTGAGCCTCAAAGTCTCCTGCCTTTTGTTCCTGCTGCCTCAGGGCACTTCAGCTAGTGGAGATGCCTGCCGCTTTGGACTAAGCCCCACTTTTGATGGCAGGTTCGGTGGGAAAATTAGTAAACACCAGGTCGAGTGTCCACCCCAGCTGGGATCACCCCTAGGGTGCGCAGAGCTGAGGTGAACCCCTCCTGGCAGAATCCTCCATCTTGTTTTGGAGAAAGATAGTCAATTGGGTTGGGAATGTGTCCCCCTCCCCAAAGGAGTGGGCCCCTGTAGGGTGTAGCCACCCTAAGGGTCAGTAGCCATTGGCTGCTGCCCTCTGACCCCTTGTAACACCCTTAAATCTAGTATTTAGGGGCACCCCTGAACCTTGCTTTTCAGATTCCTGACAACCTGAAAGAAGAAGAAGGACTGAAGAGCTGCTCCAGCAGAGAAGACTTCAGATGACAACTGACTTGGCCTCAGCCCTACCAGCCTGTCTCCAGCTTCAAGACTCCTGCTACAAAAAGTCCAGTCATTCTGCCAGACCAACAGCCTTTACAAACCCCTAGAGGACTGCCTGCCTACCCAAGGACCAAAATCTCCTGAGGACAGTGGCCCTGTCCACAAAGAAACCTTTGGAAGGCCTCCAGAACCCCCTGGATCTGCGAGGCCTTCTCACTCTGCACCCGACACCCACAGCCCGAGTCCAGGTGGCCCACCAATCCAGAGAAGGTCCCAGGTGTTTACAACCTCAAGTGTACCCCGGGGTGACCCCTCGTGACAAACACAACAACGCCTGCAGACTAAATCCAGAGGTCCTCCCTGACCGCAACTGGCTTGGTGAAGATTTCCCAATGCCTAAAGGTACCCCTGCACCCTCAGCTCCCTGGCCTTGGGGAACCCAACCAGCGGTCCAGCAGCATCCAGCAATGTCTAGTGGGCTCTCTACTTATCTGTCCATCGGCTGGTTTTCTTCAGCTGACTCCCTGGACCAAGACGGCAGGCTCAGGGTTCCTCAATTGAAAAGCATTGGGCACCCGATGCTGTGTTTTCACCCTGCACCCAGCTGCCCCTGTGCTGTTGAGGCTGTGTTCAGAGCTGACCTGTGGCCCCACCTGGGGCTGATCTTAACCCCCCAGGTCTGTGCCCTGAAGTTGCAGGTACTTACCTGCAAGCTGTTTCTTTCTAAGTTCCATCAGTCTCCATAGGATTCCATTGGGTGCCCAACACCAACTTTGACCTTTGCACCCGGCCGCCCTCGTGTTGCTGGTGGTGCACCCTTAGTGTATTCCTAAATTTTGCCCTGTGGACACCCTAACCCCTGAAGACTGGAATTGTAAGCCGAGTACTTCCCTTCAAACTATATTGATACTTTTCCTCCCTTAAGACTGCATTGCTTTCTATGAAAATTGCACTGTCTACTTTTGATATTGAAAACTGTTTTCCTGTGAATTACAAAGAAAGTGCATTTGATACTTGAAAGTGATACATTCTTGAAGCTGTACTTACCTGCAACAAAGATCCTTTTGGTTCTAGAAATACAGTAGCAAAATATATTTTTGATACATAAACATTGGCCTGGAGTTAATCATTGAGTGTGTGCCTCACTTCTTGACTGTGTGTACAACAAATGCTTAGCACTACCCTCTGACAAGCCTAACTGCTCGACCACACTATCACAAAAGAAAGCATTAGTATTGTGTACTTTAGCCTCTGAAAAGCCCCTAGGAATGCACAAACCTTACCCGTGAAGATTGAAGCAGCAGAGCGAGGAGCAAGGACTGCCCCCGCCACATGTTGCAAATTGCAAGTGGGGGTCGGAACAACTAAGGGGGGCAGCCACTCAGCCACCCACGGAGCCCCCAAATCCTAAATCCCCCACTCCCAAGATCTTCAGAACCAGCCTGGTGCGCAGGTACCGCACACTTGCAGTGGTACACCGCGGCAGCTCACTACAGCCCACACCGTGGCCTACAGTGGCCAACAGCGGCCTTCTTGCCTCCCAGTTCCACCAATTCAATAGCGTGGCCAGTAACACGTTTGTGAGGAAATGGCTCCCTGTTACAGTTACCCCCCACATTTTGCCTGATACTGATGCTGACTTGACTGAGAAGTGTGCTGGGACCCTGCTAATCAGGCCCCAGCACCAGTGTTCTTTTACCTAAAATGTACCATTGTTCCCACAATTGGCACACCCCTGGCACACAAATAAGTCCCTTGTAACAGGTACCAGTGGTACCAAGGGCCCTGTGACCAGGGAAGGTTCCTAAGGGCTGCAGCATATGTTGTGCCACCCTAAGGGACCCCCCACCTAACACATGCACACTGCCATGGTAGATTGTGTGTGTTGCTGGGGAGAAAAAGGCAAAGTTGACATGGCATCCCCCTCAGAATGCCATGCCCACAAAATACCACCTGTGGCATAGGTAAGTCACCCCTCTAGCAGGCCTTACAGCCCTAAGGTAGGGTGCACTATACCACAGGTGAGGGCATAGCTGCATGAGCAATATGCCCCTACAGTGTCTAAGTCTATTCTTAGACATTGTAAGTACAGTGTGGCCATATTAAGTACATGGTCTGGGAGTTTGTCAGAAACAAACTCCACAGCTCCTTAATGGCTACACTGAATACTGGGAAGTTTGGTATCAAACCTCTCAGAATAATAAACCAAAAAATTCACACAGAGGGCATCTTAGAGATGCCCCCTGTATTTTACCCAATCCTTCAGTGCAGGACTGACTGGTCTGTGCCAGCGTGCTGCTGAGGGACGAGTTTCTGACACCCTGGGGTGAGAGCCTTTGTGCTCTCTGAGGCCAGAAACAAAGCCTGCACTGGGTGGAGATGCTGAACACCTCCCCCCTGCAGGAACTGTAACACCTAGCAGTGATCCTCAAAGGCTCAAGCTTCGTGTTACAATGTCCTAGGGCACTCCAGCTAGTGGAGATGCCCGCCCCTGGACACAGCCCCCACTTTTGGTGGCAAGTCCAGGGGAGATAATGAGAAAAACGAGGAGGAGTCACCCACCAGTCAGGACAGCCCCTAAGGTGTCCAGAGCTGAGGTGAACCCTGCCTTTAGAAATCCTCCATCTTGGTTTTGGAGGATTCCCCCAATAGGATTAGGGATATGCCCCCCTCCCCACAGAGAGGAAGCACAAAGAGGGTGTAGCCACCCTCAAGGACAGTAGCCATTGGCTACTGCCTTCCCAGACCTAAACACACCCCTAAATTCAGTATTTAGGGGCACCCCAGATCCCAGGAAATTAGATTCCTGCAATCTTAACAAGAAGAAGGACTGCTGACCTGAAGCCCTGCAGTGAAGACGGAGACAACAACTGCTTTGGCCCCAGCCCTACCGGCCTGTCTCCCAACTTCGAAGAAAACTGCAACAGCGACATATCCAACAGGGACCAGCGACCTCTGAAGCCTCAGAGGAGTGCCCTGCAACCAAGGACCAAGAAACTCCCATGAACAGCGGCCCTGTTCAACAATCTGCAACTTTCTTGCAACAAAGAAACAACTTTAAAGACTCTGCGTTTTCCGCCGGTAGCATGAGACTTTCCACTCTGCACCCGACTCCCCCGGCTCGACCTGCGGAAAACCAACACTTCAGGGAGGACTCCCCGGCGACTGCAAGCCAGTGAGTAGCCAGAGACGACCCCCCTGAGCCCCCACAGCGACGCCTGCAGAGGAAATCCAGAGGCTCCCCGCGACTGCCTGTAACAAGGAACCCGATGCCTGGAACCAACACTGCACCCGCAGCCCCCAGGACCTGATGGAACCAAACTCCAGTGCAGGAGCGACCCCCAGGCGACCCTCTGCCTAGCTCATGTGGTGGCTACCCCAAGGAGCCCCCCCGTGCCTGCCTGCATCGTTGATGTGATCCCTGGGTCTCCCCATTACTTCCTATCTAAAACCAGACGCCTGTTTGCACTCTGCACCGGCCGCCCCTGTGCCGCTGAGGGTGTACTTTCTGTGCCTGCTTGTGTTCCCCCCGGTGCCCTACAAAATCCCCCTGGTCTGCCCCCCGAGGATGCAGGTACTTTCCTGCTGGCAGACTGGAACCGGTGGCACCCCTGTTCTCCATTGAAGCCTATGTGTTTTGGGTACCTCTTTGACCTCTGCACCTGACCAGCCCTGAGCTGCTGGTGTGGTAACTTTGGGGTTACCTTGAACCCTCAACGGTGGGCTACCTTGGACCCAACTTTGAGACTTGTAAGTGTTTTACTGACCTGCAAACTTAACTTTTACTTACCTCCCCCAGGAATTGTTGATTTTTACAGTGTCCACTTTTGAAATAGCTTATTGCCATTTTTACAAAGACAGTACATGCTGTTGTGATTATTCAAAGTTCCTAGAGTACCTAAGTGAAATACCTTTCATTTGAAGTATTACTTGTAAATCTTGAACCTGTGGTTCTTAAAATAAACTAAGAAAATAGATTTTTCTATTTAAAAACATATTGGCCTGGAGTAAGTCTTTGAGTGTGTATTCCTCATTTATTGCCTGTGTGTGTACAACAAATGCTTAACACTACCCTCTGATAAGCCTACTGTTTGACCACACTACCGCAAAATAGAGCATTAGAATTATCTCTTTTTTCCACTATCTTACCTTTAAGGGGAACCCTTGGACTCTGTGCACACTATTTCTTACTTTGAAATAGTATATACAGAGCCAACTTCCTACAACGGTTCATCGTCGACAACTGCATCTGTGAGCACGGCAGCCGCAGCGGGTTGCCGCTGAGTTTGCGTCCTGGTCGCCACAGAAGCAGCCCAGTTAGGTCTGGGTGCATATTGTGGTTGGTCCAGCGAGATCCACTTATGGTCCACTACACAGCTTACTTATGGTCCCTAAAACCCTGGAAGTGCCTTGAAGTGCCAATAAGCACCAAAAAGTCTGCTGGTAAAATAGTAAATAAGTAAAAACGTTACAAGCCCCCAGCACCAAGCACAAAAACACTCTAAAACCGCAGAGACTTTACCGTTAGACCGTTTTCTCTTTCCCCACCCCTTGGTTCACTTGATTCCCTCTGCTGCTGCCTGCTGTTCTGCTGCCCATTGCCTCCACCTGCCTGCCTCGCCGTGGACTGTGGCTTGCATGGTTGCTCCAGCAGATTCACGAGAATCTGAAAATATAAATATTCTGTAAGCTCCAAGTGTAGGCTGACCAGCCAGAGGCAGAAGGCAAATAAGTGTGCAGCGCTATATTCTGCATCCTACCTCCCTCCCGCTCTGAAAAAAAGTGGAAGGGGGTGTGGTGGAGCCACACAATCAAGCTCATTCGAACTCAATAAAGGGTGGCCAAACCTAAATAGCCTGTAAAGCTTGAAGCTAGCGGGATGCCAGCTCAGATGCTGCTGGGACATTCGAGGGGACATCACCAATAGTATTTAGACCCAAACATTTGCTTATACCAAGAAATGCGGACACGAAGCACAACATTGGCCCTTCCCCAGGCTAATTAAAAAAAAACATAAAATCGCAAAGCGCTACAAGGAGAAATTCTTGCACTCTAACAGACAAGAAAGTAGAAGCCTCCCAGGATCCAACAAAGACAGCATGACCCACGCCCCGGATATACACAAGGGGGGTGTTTTACAGATTAATAAAGCAACAAGGGCAAAGGCTCAGCCTCCACGGAGAATGGGAATGTCAAATGCCGATAGTAGAGGGCACTTTGTGCAAGACTCTAAATTGGACTCAAAATCAGAATCATCAAGCCCAACACAGGAGCCTGAAGTAGGTCCAGGGGTTGCAGGACTAAATAACGACTCCAAAACTGAATGGGTAATCCCTAAAACCCCCAAAATGTCCGGCTTGTTAAATTTGCCACAACATCTCAAGGCAGATAATGACTGAACAGCCACCTCCACACCATCAAATTTGGAATCCTCCCTGATCAAGGGGAGCGTGCAAAGTTCCCCATCCCCAAAGAAGGTCCCTAGAAGAAAAGCTCAAGCCTCTTTAGAGATTATATCAGAGGGGCTTCAATTAACCAGGTAACAGGCAGAGCGATACCACTGAGAACTGAATTTTTTGTGTCCAAAGATAAGTCCATCATGGATAATGAAACGAGGAGGCCTGATGGGGTCAGTGATATACATCCTATCCAGGGGCACCCAAGGGGATTTCTTAAGCCGTCAATCACCCCAGCTGACATCCTTGTATCCGCAAAATGAGCCAGGGGACACATGAATTAGCAGCAACACCAATGCCACTGGACAAGACAGGGGAAAGCTACCCCATTGGGCATCCCAACATATGTATCCACATCAACTAAAGGAGCCAATGATCATAGGAGATAGAACCAATACCAGTGCTATTAGAGAAGATGGCTTACTAAGGGAAGACATGCCTAGAGAAAGTCTCCATTATTGAATTCAAACTGGCCTTATAGCAACAGGGACACCACCAACAGCAACAGAAAGGTGTTCCTTATCCAGCTGGTGCTCAGAATTCTCAAGCACATATTTTAATTATCCCCTGGATACTCAGCAAGCAGCCGGTGAGGGCAGCCAGGAGCAAGATACAATTCTGCAATCATTGGTAATTGCTAACATCAAAATGATGCCTAAAGTAATGACCCAGGTGGCCCATATACATGCATACAAGCTGGAAGTACAGATTTCCATCTTACAAATGATTGTCACATCTGTCGTAAAGATTGATGGTAAATTAGACGCACTAAACACTTTAATTAACAGAGCACAAGATTCAGCTCGAATGGAATTAAGAATCATGCGCCTGTGGGCCAATAATAGAAAAAACTATCATCTCTTTCATCAGTGATGGCCTCAGTAATTGATGACCTCAAAAGGGCATGTATCTCCCCAGATTAAATCAATAACCTGGACTGCCATCAAACCCCCGGGGCCTGGAAATGAACCAGCAGAAATTGAATTAGCAGAAACTCAACTAGCAAGAGTCACAGACCTGCTTGTGGGCAAATGCAGACAGAAGAAGGCATATCACAATGAATTGGAGAAGTGGGCCGGAGAAATGCCGCCACATCTCCGGGGGGTCACCCAAGTGGAGAAAATGTCCAGCTGATGCCCGGCAGCACCATTAATTAGATCAGCCCTGTGCAGGGTGCCCTCTAAAATAAAAAACAATGACGCAAACAATGAATCAATGTCATCAGAGGATAGGTTACCCCATGTCCAAAAAAACAAGAGAAGACTGAGGAAATTAATTAAAAATAAGAACAATAGAATATCATCTATTTTTCAGTGGTTAGGAGTAGGACCCACCTAGGTAGCAAAATGCAAGGTGGAAAGTAAACCCTTACAGCAGGTGGATGACACGGACGTAGGGGTGCCTGGCTCCTGAGCAACTACAAAAGCAACACCGAGAGCCTTTAAAAACATCAACTGGACCTGAAATGTTGGGTAAAGATGGAGCCATAACAAATCCACAGAAGCAAGTGTCTGAATGTCAACTGCGGGAATTAAATCAGACAAAGCGACCGAGGGGAATGAGCTTAGCTTCCCCTGCAAAGACCTAAGCATGGTCCCAAATAACACAGTCTACACCAATCAGCGAAGGCCAGGGACTCTCAGGAAGCATGAATGAGCCAGCTACTCCCCAACTAACGCACCAAAATCTATTAGCAAACGTGAATGACGAAACAGTTGGGAATAAGAATTAGGGAGAAGGTACACCCACCATGGAGGGGCTCAGCCCTTAAACAGAGTGATAAGGTGGGCAGGAGAGCGCAATGAGATCTTGACCAGGAACCCTCACATCCCAGATACAGAGAAAAAAACTAAAACTGGAAGAGAACAAGCAATTATCTTCTCTTCAGAATACGTCTTGAGGGGATCATGGGACACTATCAATAGGGGAAACTTTCTGAAACTATGTGCAAACGTAACTGGCCTGGCACAAATTCGCTCCTCAGATATCGAAGGGGTAGCCTTCCCCAAGATGGGACGATGATCACCACAGGGAGCTCAGGGAAAGGATAGGCATCTACATCACATAGGCAGACCCCAATGGAGTGGGCATGGCTATCAAATGCATTACATTCCAATGTTAAACATCGAGCCTCAAAAGAATCCCAAAGAGTAAATGGCCTGAAAATAAGCTCATGGAACATAAGACTGTTATTGACTGCACAACCAAGGACAAAGCGATTGATGAACTGAGGAAATGTGATATTGCTCCTAAAGAAACATGGGTTATAAATGCCTCTACCTGGCCAGACTTCTCTGTATACGAATCTCCCGCAATTGCATCCCAAGCAGGGGGACACACCTCTGGGGAGTGTCAATTCATGTAAAAAATGACCTGGCGGCAACAACCAAGGTACTAAAAGCAGGGAATGGTAATTACATAATTGTGGAAATAACCCTCACCTGTAATAGGCTTATGTGTCTAAGCAAAACCCTCATTGCAGGCAGTATATATCTACACCCCACCAGGCCAAGAAGAGATGCAACCCTGATGCTATTACTCTCAATCATCGGGGAGCTTAGGACCTCCCACCCAGATGAGATGTGGTTAATCATGGGTGATTTCACCTGCAATTTAATGCAAGATGACTTGAATAGCAGCCTTGTTGATCTTAACAATGAGCTATTGGGTATTCAACCAGTAACATTGCAATATCAAAGGAGCGACAAACAAGACAGAGAGCTGGCAGTGCAAATAAATCAACAGGGCCTTTGCATCTTAAATGGCAGAGTAGCACCTGATATTCCAGCGTCCTATCCCCACTCATCAGTTTTTAGAATGGTTACCCTAGAGCTATCTGGGTGTCCATGACCCACTTCCACCTGAAAGACAAATTCAAAGTATTCCTGACATTGGCAAATGATTATGCCATCCTTAGCTGTGAAGTCTCAATTTCGCGATTGTGCTGACTAAATGTAATCCTCGTGGGAAAACAAGTTGAGTTGGAACCAATTAACAGGGTGAAGTGGAACATGGAAAACCAAGAGGAGTATGGTACATGTGTGGATAAATTCCTGGTGATGACCTTGAACGAGGAGGAAACACCCCCCCACTTAAATCTTTGGGAGCATCTGGCATTTTCCCTAAAATAAATGGATGCTCCACTCACATGAAGCACAGGCTGCAAGGAATCACATCAGTCCAATCTGGTAAGAAGCAGCCCATGCAAAATATGGGTCTTAAAACAGCAGCTAAATAAAGCTCTGAAAAAAAAAACACAGCAAAGGGGAGAAAAAGTGGGTGCCCTCCCAGATCTCTACAATAATGAAAAAATATAGAAAGGGTCTGTACACCCCAAAAAAGGATCAACCAAATCATAAAAGAAAAGGATGAAAGAAAATGTTGGCAACGGATTCACAAAACTCTCACCCCAAAGCCTCAGCCGACATTGCTCCTTCTGACTGGAAATCGTGTGTATCAAATCTATACAGGGATCACACAGAAGTCACCTCCACAATAGTTAACAATCTAATGGGCCTTGACAGGTCCTGGCATCTGTGCCCAAGACCATCAAGGACTGCGGAGAAAGATTTGACAACAATCAGCGCAGTGCAAGTTATAAAGACGATCAAAGTAATATGCACAGGAGGTACCCCCGGACAAAGCGGCATCCCGGCTGCAGTATATAAATGACCTCCAAAGAGATGGGCCTCAGTCATGGCCCCCTTTTTCCAACAATTTCTTCTGGTTACAGCCGTTACCAAGTCATGGAGGGGCTCATTACTGGTAAAAAGTGGCCCAGGTCAGACCCTGAGAATTATAGGTTCATTGGCACTCCTGGACACAGAAGGAAAGTGCTTTGCTAGTGCCTTAAACTCAAAGCTTCAAGCTTGGGTCGAAAGTATAAATATAATCCCACTGAGCCAGATGGACTTTCAAAAGGGGGGTCATATTGAGGACAATCTCTTCTGCCTGGCCCACCTGAGTGAATCAACTATGACCACAAAGGCAAAGGCCCTAAACCCAGGTTTTATTGATTTCCAAACAGCCTTTCATAGCATTTGGCAACAACTGAAGACCTGGGCAATTCCAAACAATTTATTGAACGCCATTATAACACTATAAACAGACACTTGTGTAAAAATAAAGGTCAGCACCAGTCGGGCTACAGCAACTTCTCAATGCCCTCGTGGCTTATTTTCAAGAAAACAGCCTGAAAAAAAATGCTGAAAAACAAAAGTTTTGGTAATTTCATCAAAATTGAAGAAGCATGGGGCCTGGTTTATTAAGGGGAGCCCCATGGAAGCAGTGAAAGCCTAGAAAGCATCTGTAGGTCTGGCTGGGCCACGGGGGGCACACCTCTTAGCATATTCAGGCCCAAAAAGCAGCTGCAAACTCATTGGAGTGGGCCTTCCATAAGCTTTGGAAGTTATTGACGAATCCTGACTTAAGTCCCCTGCTAAAAGTGATGGGCTGTAAATAACTTCCAACCTTAACACATGGTACAATCATATACAGATATAAAATGGCCAGTTGGCTGGACAGAACACAATCGGTTACCGCAGAGTATTTTCTATACCAACCTGTACAGCACATGCCCAAATTTATCAAGAAGCCAAATTCTTAAGATATTGTGTTAAAGCCAAACAAGCAAAAGAAGGTAGATTAAAAAGCACAATCTGGGAAATAATAATAAAAATAAAACAATTGGCGCAAGTTATTTGGCCAAGCACTGGCCACTCTTGAGGCCGGGTGAGCTGGGCAAGGGGTCTCCCAGGACCAACGATCTGCAGACTACTGATTAAGCAGATAAAGCGAATCTTCAGGGAGCAGGACTGCAAGACAATTAAGAAACTTGCCCATGACAGCTGGCCAGGCACTCTCTATGAATCAGGGACCTCTACCTCTCCTTGCCGTTCAATTTGGCCCTCAAACAGGAGTTAATGAGAGTGCGTTTGGGGCTTATTCAACTAAAAACATATGGATATGGTCAGAGACATCTTGAAGTCCAGGGCAGGTAGTGCAGATTTTGTGCAAAGCAAGAGGAATCCTTAACCCACATCCTGTGTATGTGTGAGAAGATGCTTCCACTTAGAGTATTTTGGCTTCAGCCAATATGGCGCGCCCTACATATCCACACTGTAGCGCTGCAGTGGAAGCATTTCTGAAAGGTGAGTGCTCACAGCTGGTGGCAAGATTTACAAAGTTTCTGATAATAGTCTGGGCACTCCCATCAAATTCATCAGACATTATGGCCCTCATTAACAACAAGGCGGTAAACACTGCACCGCCAGCGGTGGCAGTAGCAACCGCCAACAGACGTGCGTTCCGAACCGCCAAATAATGAACCAGTTGAAACACAGGCATCCTGAACACCACTCACCGCCAGCAGAGGAGTACCGACAATGATGGCAGAGCCCGCCCACAGGCTGACAGAAAGGCCCTACCCGCCCATCAAATAATGAAATACTAGACCGCCGTCAGTTCCCACGCAAAGTCAAGCGGAAACTAACCAAATATAAGGAAACACTCACTGGAGGCTCACACAACAAGCCAAAGCAGACATGGAGAGAGAGTTGCAGATCATGCCAGGCCTGCTCCTTGCCATATACCTCCAAGACCAAGACCACTGACGAAGACGACGACGGTAAGTACTGCAACATATTAGACAAGGGAAGAAGGGGCACAGTTACATACCCACCCACTCCACCCACCCTGCAACCCTTCACAGCAGCACAAGCCATACACCCCCCAGCAAGAGGTACACAAGGCAAATCCAACCTGCCCAAAGTACATACATGTGCCCAACCCCCCCAAAAAATGAAACGAGAGACCACGGCTCCAAAGTGTGCCTCTAACAACACAGGCCACACAATAACCTTTATTATACTCACTAAGCAACAGAAGTGCTTAGAAGGCCAATGGCCAGTCCATCGTGCAATAGGTCCAATGGGCCACAATGGCCCCAACTGTGCTAAGGTACTCCACCTCATAGGGGCAACAATGGGGCATCCAGGCACCTCAGGGAACAGGGGTGGGGATTTACGATAGGGGGCTTAGATTTTCATGTGGCAGGTGGATGGGGTTTGGTTTTGCCCTTGGAAGGTGGGGGAGTAGGCTTGGACCGGGGGGTGGCAGATGGACATGGTTCAGCACAGGGCTTCTTCCTCTCTGGGGAAGGGGGACGGGAATGGGAAGGACGGGGCGGGCTGTGACATGGGAAGAGTGGACATGGCAAGGAGGTGAGCACGTTTAGGGGCGAGAAGGGGTGGGCCAGTGGGTTGGATTAGGTCAACATGGGAGAGGAAAAGTTTCTTAGGTGCAATTGGGGTGGACCTGGAGGAAGGTGTGGGAGTGGAGGTAGAGGGAGTGGTTGTGACAGGTATAGGTGTGTGATGTGGGTGCAGGTGACTGGACAGTATGCTGAGGTGTGGTGAATGTGTGATGGCTGTGTATTTCGGTGTTTTTGAGTGTTTTGGGAGGAGGGGGGGTGGACACAGTGGGACAAGACAGGCTGCCGGTGTAAATGGATGTTGTCTGGGTGTCTGCTAGTCTAGTGAGCGTGCTGCATGTGTCAACTAAAGTCATTGTGGTGAGTGCAGGTGTGGTGTCTGGGGTGCAGGAATGGATGTGTGCAATTGTGGTGACTGCAGGAACAGGGTCAGCAACATTGAATGAGGGTGCAGTGACTGTGGGTGTGCATGTAGAGGGGACAGACAGGGAGGCGGAAGAGGTGGGCACACTGGGGGAAATGGATGTTGGTGTGTGTGCATGTGTGTGTTGGCTGTGTTTATGCTTGAGGTGGGAGTTGTGGTGCTTGTGTTTTGAAGTGTGCTTCTTGTGTGTTGAGGTGTGTGCCTTCGTGTCAGAATGTGTGCTTTGGACGGGTGAATGGAGTGGAGTGCTGGAAGGGGTAGAGGTGGTTGGGGGGGGACGGAATTACAAGGTACTCTAGCTGCCGTCCAAGAGGAGGCCAGAGCCTGAAAAGAACTCTCTAGGCCAGACACGGCCCCATAAATGCCATCCAGATAGGCATTGCTCTGATGCACCTCTGATGCTAGCCCCTGTATGGCATTGACAATGGTTGTCTGCCCTACAGAGATGGTTCTCGGGAGGTCAATAGCCTCCTCCGTGAGGGCAGCAGGGCTTTCTGGGGCAGGGGATGAGGTGCCTGGGGCGAAGGAGACGCACACCCTTCTGGGTGAGCGGGCACAGGCAACTCAGTGGGGAGCAAATGGAAGGGCGGGGATGGTATGGGGGTGGCAGAGGATGAAACAGTAGGGGTGGGCCCACTAGGGTCCACTACTGCCAGGGAGCTCCCATCGGAGGAGGTATCAGAGTCACTACCTCGAGTGGTAGTTGCCTTCCACATGGTACTCCCCTCACCCCCCAACCTACTGGTTCCCTTGGCGTCGGACGGCTCTGCCTCCGAGGATCCGTGGGTCGCTGCATCCCCACTCGCCAGTGCCTCAGCTCCCTCGCCAGATGATGCTGATGTACACAGACAACACAAAAGAACAGGGATGGGGAGACAAAACAGGAGAGACACTTGTAAATAGCTGAATGGAGGTACATTAGTGGGTCACACATACACCCACCCAGAAAACCTTCCACCAGGCAGTACCTACTGCTATACACATGGCTTTGCCCCTGAGCAGTGCCCAGAACCCTGATCTGCAGCCGTTCCCCAACTAACTTAAGGACCTGACGTACTGCAGACTTGACCCAAACACCCCTACTCCCCATGGGGGCCATTATGTAGGTGGCAATCAGTCAGAGTCCCTGTCACTAGACAGCCTAAATACGAATGCACACATCCATCAAGAGGCCAAAAGAAGGTGTCTATATATATATATATATATACTCACCCCCTTGTGACTGCTGTGCACCCTTCAAGCACCCATCCAGGTCCGGGTACGCCACTGCCAGGATGTGTTGCATAACGGGGGTCAGTGCCCGACGGGCACCCATTCCTCGTTGGGAGGACTTCCCCAGATGGACCTCACAGATCTTCCTCATCCTGCACCGCAGGTCCTCCCACCTCATCCTGCAGTGGGTGCTCCACTGGTTGTAGACCCCCAGGGTCCGCACTTCCTTGGTGATGGCATTCCAAAGTGCCCTCTTCTGGTGGGTGCTGACCTATATAGGACACATAGAAAAATAACACTGAGGTCAGACACTAGCCAATCATATACAGCTGGCTATATGTCCACTATGGGACGGACATTTCAAACAGCCTAACAGCACACACACAAAGCATGTCAGGAACCCTAAACCATACAATGTCACAGGTGCACACATGTATGCAGCCAACACCCACCACTACACAGATCCATGCCCCCAATCCTCCTACTCACCTGTACCTCTGGCCGTCCGTAGAGCTTGGCGTACAGGGGCAGGACCCCGTTCACGAGCTTCTCCAGTTCCTCGTTGTTGAAGGCCGGGGTACTTTCCCCTACAACACATGTCATTTTCATGACTAGTGGCAGGACACAGCAGTACAATCCGTGGAGTACCTGTATGCACGAGATCAGGGAGTCAAGTGAAGTTGGGGTGATGAGTTCGCGTACGCACCGTGGCGGTGTGCACCGTCACTGCCGGCGGCGATCATGATATGCTAAGATTGCCTATTGACAACCATGTTAACCAATGAATTTGCACATGGAGGTAAACACAGCCTTAAACTATTACGTCAACCGCTAGTGGTATGAGGTCACTTCCACAACGACACTTCTGGATTACAGGGGGCAGACGTTTTGGCCTTAACTATGCAGTTATAAAACCTTCTTCTGCACAATGCAGGCCCTATTGTCCCCTAAACACCCATAGGCATGTAACATAATACATTACCTCACCTGACTAGTCCTGTAATATCATTCTGGTCATGTTGCTGTAATATCACATCAGAACACGAAAGAGAGTGGTGGGAGTCCTACCGCCCCACACATACTCCCAAAGCAAAAATACACATCCATATAACACTGGACCTCCACTTAGAACTAATCGATGCCTAATCGGCACTACTAGCTGAGGATGCACTTATACAGTTGCACCCTCATCTCTGACCACCCCACACTTCTAGTGGTATATGGCTGTAATATCACACACACTAAGCATTAGTGTTGTCTACAATCATGCCAGCTGTGCTGAATGAGAAGCAGATGTATGTGTGTTCCTCATACGTGTTTTAAACTCCTCCTATGTACAGACCCTTGTGGCGAGAAAGGGCCCCATCGGTGTACAGACCACTTGTTGATTTGCAGACCATGGTGGAGCGTCACATCATTATTAATTACGGACTCACTTGTACAACTATTCATGAACTTGTGCATTACTGGATCCAGCACTGACAGCTCTCTGCATCCCATTTCCTGGCCACAGGCTCATTTCAAGTGACAGTGGGCAGGGGTGCAGGTTTTCCCCAGCCAATGTTTAGCATAATACTGTCTAGATTCCTGAATGCATTTGTACGACACCTACAGTCCTATGTGAGGTTCCCCAAAGTGCTGACCTCCCTGCCATCAAGTCGGACTTCTATGCCTTTGCCAATATACCCCATGTAATAGGTGCCATCGATGGCACCCACATAGCTATCATCCCCCCAAGAGTGAGTAAACAGGGCTACAGAAACAGGAAGAACTGTCATTCCATGAACATTCAATTGGTGTGTACTGCAGACCAGTACATCTCACAAGTGAATTTCATGTTCCCTGGATCAGTCCATGATTCCTTTGTGCTGAGGAACAGTATGTGCCACACAAGACAAGAAGACAGAGGGTGGATCATAGGTAGGTGTTTCTGACACTTATTGCCACATAGCAGACAGCCAGGCTGTCTGCCTCTGAGGGTTGTCAATGAATATCCTGTTTTACACCTTTTTCAAGGTGATTCTGGCTATCCCAACTTGCGTTGGTTCCTGACACCAGTGAGGAATCCTGGAACAGACGCAGAGAGGAATTACAATGAGGCCCATGGGTGTACTAGGAGGGTGCTAGAGCACACAGTAGGTCTCCTGAAGGCTAGATTTAGGTGCCTACATATCTCTGGCGGTTCCCTGGCCTATGGGCCTGAAAAGGTGTGTAGAATAGTGGTGGTCTGCTGTATGCTGCACACCGTGGCTGTGAGAAATTCTATCCCCCCTCTTGGAGGAGGAGGGTGCTGTATATCCAGACCAGCTTTCTCAGAGAGGGGATGAGAGTGATGGTGATGATGAGGAAGGGGAAGATGTACAGACCAGGACCCAACTGATACAACTCTACTTCCATTAACTTTATTGGACACTTGGATGAGATTGCTGTCTGTGCATCATATTGTCAGTGTGCCTTGTCATCTATAGGGGTGCTGGGTCAATACTCATTGCCACTGTGACCAGGTCTGCATAGGACAGATTACAATATAGTATAAAATTTCAACACATCTGTAGAAACAACAACATGTAAGGCGTGTGGTGCATTTCCTGCTAATCAGATAACAATAAAAGAGTTATCATACAGTTGCATTTATACTTCACTTTGTTTCAACTTATTGACAGGGGACATTGTAACAGGTGAAAAGGTGTTTTATTTGGTGCAGGGATAACATTGTGCAGATTACAGTGATGGGAGTGGCCTACTGGTGGTTGAACAATATGGCAACATGGTCGCAGCAATGTTGGCAGTAGTGGTAGGTCCATCAATGTTTACAGGAGTTTGTTGTTGTTTTCACATGGTTTGGTGGTTTATTCAGTGGGGCACTTGGAGGACAGTTCTTGCCAGAGTCACTTCTGTGAGGGGGCCTTCTTTTTGGCAGGTGTTCTTGTGCATTATCTGGGCCTGAGGGTCCGTTTGGGTGCCTGGTGTTGGCCAATACAGGTTGAGATGGATGTCCCCTGTGTGTCCTGAGAGGGTGGTACATGTGCAGTTGCTGCTGATGCTGTTGTTGTCCGGTCTGTATCCTGGCCTGTAGTAGGGGCTTCCTGGTCTGTGTGGGCCTCAGGCTGTGTTGGGACAAGGTGCAGCAGCGCACCTGCTATGCTGGCCATTGTGGCATTGTGCAGTTTCTACTGCTCCATGGCCCCTTGGTGGTGTGCTAGCTGCATCCTTTGACTCTGCTCCAGGGTGGATACTATCTGGGCCAATCTGTCCTGGGTATGGTGATATGCTCCCAGGACCTCAGAGATCATGCCATGGGCTGCAGCATCCATCCTGTGGCCTCCCCCCTGGGCCACTGATGCCCTCCCACTGGGCCTAGCCCCCTGTGCCTGTGTCCCCTGCACAGGTCTGGCGGTACCACTTGTACTGGGGCCATCGTCTTCCTGCCTGTTGGTAGGGGGTGACTGTGGCCTCTGTACTTGAGTTTCACCAGTCTATGGCCTGGATACACAGGTGTGGGGATGGTTGGCCACGGATGATGCTGTTGGCTGGGTGATAGGGGTGTCAGTGGTATCCTGGGTGGGGCTATTGGATGGTGACAGTCCAGGACTGTGTGAGGGGCCAGGGTGATGGTCATTTTCCAGGGTTCCATCCCCTGTGTCCTGGGAGGTGCCTCTGTCTCCCTGTGGGCCACTGCCACTCCTTGTCCTGTCCATCAGGGTGGCATTGGTGGTGGTGCCTGTTGAGAGGAATGGACATGTCTGTTACATTAGCAGGATCAGATGGGGTGCACAGGACTGGGCGTGTTTGTGCAGGTTTCACACTTTGGGGGCATGCAGGTTGCTTCTGTGAGGTTAGCATTGCTTTTTAGCTTAGGATGTGGAGGTGCATTGTAGGTGCTGTAGGCCATTGTGATTCCTTGCAGGGGTGGGGGGCTGTGCACAGGGGGAGGGATGTGGGCCTCGGGGTGCAGGATGGCCAGTACCTTTTCCTCCACGTCAGTGTAGTTGGGTGGTGCTGGTGGAGGTCCTCCCACAGTCTTCTGGACTGCAATGTAGTGATTGGAAGCCATGGACCTGACCTTCCCACGCAGGTCGTTCCATCTCTTGCAGATGTTGTCCCTGGTGCATGGATTTTGTCCCACTGCATTGACCCTGTTGACTATCTGCTGCCATAGCTCCATCTTCCTGGCAATGGGTGTGTGCTGGACCCGTGCCCCGAATAATTGTAGCTCCACCTTCAGGATCTCGTCCACCATGGTCCTAAGCTCCCTTTCTGTGAAGCGTGGGTGTTTGGGGGGGTGCCATGGTGAGTGTTGTGAATGGTGTCTTTTGTGGATCTAGGTGAGGGTGCTCTTGTGTGGTTGGGTGCCTGATCGTGGATTTCGGCATTCGGTGTCTTCTCTGTATTGGTTGGCCTAATTTAATTGCAAAGGATTGTGGAGTGTGTCTGCATGTGTTTTATAATGTTGTGGATGTGTGTCAGGTGTGTGGGTTTCAAACTTACCAATGCATACATTTCTTACTGTTGGGTACACTTGTCGCCTGTGGTGGTCTGTACCGCCAATGGTCATTCGGCTTCCACTAACCGCTGCAATGATTTGTGCTTCATTACTTGGAGGGTGGGGTGTTTGTGTGCTCAGCGGTGGCGGGGTGAGAGGTCCAGCATTTCTGCCAACAAGGTCCTGGCGGTGACTGGTGGCAGGGCGATTTTTGGCAGTTTCTGATTTTTGCATTATTAAATGGCGGGTTTCTGTTCATCGCCAATGGTGGGCTTCTGTTAGCCGTCGCCATGCGGGCGACGGTGTTTACTGCTGTGTTCATAATAAGGGCCTATATCATTCACCCATGATTAGCCATTTGCTGACGATGTGGATCCCAGAGGGGCCCTGAGCCTATCCCAAGATCAGATTATATTTTAGACTTTTGTGTTTTAATCTCTGCTTTTTAGTTTGCAATTATTTCAAATTATTTTGAAAGACACCTCATGACCTTAATTAGGAGATTTATATAAAAATCATAATTTTGTAATGCTGAAATGTGAATGAAATCTATCAAGGTAGGATTATTGTAATGATTTTAAATAATTGCACAATAAAGTATTATTTATCTATCACTGGACTCTGTGCAAACTTTACCTTAGTTTGGTATGGTATATACAGAGCCAGCTTCCTTCACCAACAGTGGTGTCAATTGTGATGAAGGTGGTTGCTGTATTGGGATGACTACAGTACAACGCTTGCAGTCAAAAGGACCAATCATACATTGAAAGTGAGCTATACGATAAAATGTTGTGCTACCTGTTGCCTGGCCACTGTGACTCCTCATGTGATTTTTGAAGCATCACAATGCTTGGTGCAGGCACCACGACAGGCTGTTCCATTAGATGCCATCTGTAGTAACACTGGTCATCAGGAATTACCCAGCAGCCAGGAAAAGCAGTGGAGCAATCATGTTGATATAGGTGTGTTGGGGAAGGGAGTGGGCTTTAGATGAGGTTAGCAAAAAAATTCCTTCCTCATCCATGTACAGGATCATACTTTGAGGAAATTGATGTCCATGCTACACCCTATTCATTAGCCATTCACCCAATGCGTTAATTTGACTGTATATTCTTTCACACTTGAGTTACTTGTTAATGATAATGATGGGAGATACTGCAAATTCTATCATCAGCAGAGTGGAAATATTGTTTAGATTTTGGCTTGTTTTCCTATGGCCAACAGATGTGTGTTGTTAGTCACTGGGGATATGTCTTGCAGCCTTGGCGTGTGCGCCATGTTGTCTGCCCAGACTTGCCCCTTTTCCATGATTTTTACTTATGTTTTCCTTGCGCTGCAAGTAGAAGGGGCACAGCCTTTGCATTTTTAAATGAGACTTTTTAGCTGTGCTGTCCTTGGTATTTTTTTATCCTTCATATATAATATTTACTTTGATATGTCTGTTTTCATATTTGATATCTATTACAATTGTACACGTTTTTAATGTACTGGGTTATTATATGTTTTGGGGTCTGGTGCTTTGTTCAGCCCACTGCATGTGTGCAAAGCACTTTCCTGGCACCTCACTACTGTGTCTTTAGGGTTGAGCGCAAAGTCCCTGTCCATGTTGTTTTCTCTCTATGGGCTTGTAACCACACCCATGTCAGGCCCATCACTTTGATTGGTTTGTGGGATTGCCTTTTGCAATTTCCTTCATTTCATTAGTAAAAGGCATGCATACGCCATTCCTCTTTCGGTGTTTAGCCTGCCTCAAGTGCACCGGCCAACTACTGAAAACATACAAGGCTCCATGTTTTCTGTATGGTTTCTGGACTACGTTTCTCTTTATTTTCTACGCAGTGTGATCTCGCTGGGCAGTAGTCAAGCGCTTGCATGACATCGACCCTCTTAGATGGATATTTGCACTTTTGCCCGGTTACATGGATAATTGCACTTTTGCCAATACGTTTTCACTGCAAGCAAACTTCTGTTTCCTCTTGTGTGTTTGCTTTGTGCTCATGGCAGCCGTTGGCTCGCTTATGTGAAACTCTTACTTTTCAGTTTATATGTCAAGAGGTTTACATCACTAATAGCTTTAACTTGAGTATACGCTAGACCCATTCCATTACTAATGCTTGTTTTTTCTTGTCTTTGCATTATTCCTTTGAGTTGAATTCACTGCATTTGTTTGTTTATGTGTGCATCCTTATAAATTCCAATGCATGGCATGGGTGTTGTGTGATGTACTTTAAGTTTGCATTAAAAATGCAGCTGGGCTTCGAGTATCATATGAAAATGTGTAGGTGTTTCTTTTTGTGCGTGAGATTTCCTCAAGGCAGACTTGACAATTTCTAGTTCTATAAGTGGATTTGTGTTGATCTCCCTATCCTCTCCTTGATTTTCCCATTAGCACACAAGCTTGTGTATAGGTATTCCTTGTTTTTATGTCCACTTCTTGGAAACTTTCACATTGTACTTGTTAGTGAAATTTTTAATGTGGAATATTACACATATTTGGTATAACATAACACCCACTCACGTAGGGCTACTATTGCACTTCCATTTCCAAGTGTGGTTTTTGGACTGACAATTTTACACTTTGTATATAATATGTAGTCTACATTGGTGTATTAGCGTGTGCCAGTGGTAATATTAAAGTTAAGACTCCATATTTTCAATTTTTTCAGATTTTTACAGATAACTACAGACAGAAATCCATATATTTTCCTTTTTATGTTCATGTCTAAACGTGGATAAAAATGGAAATAAGGTTGTTTTTTCTGTGCTTCTAAATGCTGTCATTCATGACTGCTAGGCTAGTAGCTGTGTAGATTGACAGGTAAGGGGAAGGGTGTTTGAAACAGGAATACATTTTAGTAACGAGGCTTCAACAACAGTAGATATGCCCAAGATAAAGGTAAAATGTGCATGTTTTCATATAAGTGTACTGATTTGTCATCTGTGGGTGTTCTCTTCATTGAAACCTGTCGGTCATTCAAGTATCTACTTGCACATGTATCGGTTAAGTAAATGTGGACATTTACTAGTTGCACCTTAAATCCTTCGCTGCCAGGCCTTTTCCCCCTCCTGTGCCGAGCCTTTTTTTTGGCTATTTGGGGCAGTTCGCGCTTAGGCCCTCATAACTTTTTGTTCACATAAGCTACCCACACCAAATTTGCATCCTTTTTTTCCAACATCCCAGGGATTTTAGAGGTACCCAGACTTTGTGGGTTCCCCAGAAGGAGGCCAAGAAATTAGCCAAAATACAGTGAAGATTTCGTTTTTTTCAAAAAAATGGGAAAAAGGGACTGCAGAAGAAGGCTTGTGGTTTTCCCCCTGAAAATGGCATCAACAAAGGGTTTGTGGTGCTAAAATCACCAGCTTCCCAGCTTTCAGGAACAGGCAGACTTGAATCAGAAAACCCAATTTTTCAACACAATTTTACTGGGACATACCCCATTTTTACGATATTTTGTGCTTTCAGCCTCCTTCCAGTCAGTGACAGAAATGGGCATGAAACAGCAACATTTCTGAAAAGTAGACACAATTCTGAATTCAGCAAGGGGTAATTTATGTAGATCCTACAAGGGTTTCCTACAGAAAATAACAACTGAAAAAAATAAATATTGAAATTGAGGTGAAAAAATCTGCAATTTTTCTCTATGTTTTACTCCGTAACTTTTTCCTGCAATGTCAGATTTTTTAAAGCAATATACTGTTACGTCTGCTGGACTCTTCTGGTTTCTGGGATATATAGGGCTTGTAGGTTCATCAAGAACTCTAGGTACCCAGAGCCCATAAATGACCTGCACCCTGCAGTGGGTTTTCATTCTATACCGGGTATACAGCAATTAATTTGCTGAAATATAAAGAGTAAAAAATAGCTATCAAGAAAATCTTTGTATTTCCAAAATGGGCACAAGATAAGGTGTTGAGGAGCAGTGGTTATTTGCACATCTCTGAATTCCGGGGTGCCCATACTAGCATGTGAATTACAGGGCATTTCTCAAATAGACATCTTTTTTTACACACTCTCTTATATTTGGAAGGAAAAAATGTAGCGAAAGACAAGGGGCAATAACACTTGTTTTGCTATTCTATGTTCCCCCAAGTCTCCCGATAAAAATGATACCTCACTTGTGTGGGTAGGCCTAGCGCCCGTGACAGGAAATGCCCCAAAACACAACGTGGACACATCCCATTTTTTGACAGAAAACAGAGGTGTTTTTTGCAAAGTGCCTACCTATAGATGTTGGCCTCTAGCTCAGCCGGCACCTAGGGAAACCTACCAAACCTGTGAATGTTTGAAAACTAGAGACCTAGGGGAATCCAAGATGGGGTGATTTGTGGGGCTGTGACCAGGTTCTCTTACCTAGAATCCTTTGCAAACCTCAAAATTTGGCTAAAAAAACACATTTTCCTCACATTTCGGTGGCAGAAAGTTCTGGAATCTGAGAGGAGCCACAAAATTCCTTCCACCCAGCGTTCCCCCAAGTCTCCCGATAAAAATGGTACCTCACTTGTGTGGGTAGGCCTAGCACCCATGAAAGGAAATGGCCCAAAACACAACGTGGACACATCCCATTTTTTTTACAGAAAACAGAGGTGTTTTTTGCAAAGTGCCTACCTGTAGATTTTGGCCCCTAGCTCAGCCGGCACCTAGGGAAACCTACCAAACCAGCACATTTTTTAAAACTAGGGACCTAGGGGAATCCAAGATGGGGTGACTTGTGGGGCTCTGACCAGGTTCTGTTACCCAGAATCCTTTGCAAATCTCAAAATGTGGCTAAAAAAACACATTTTCCTCACATTTCGGTGACAGAAAGTTCTGGAATCTGAGAGGAGCCACAAAATTCCTTCCACCCAGCGTTCCCCCAAGTCTCCCGATAAAAATGGTACCTCACTTGTGTGGGTAGGCCTAGCGCCCGCGACAGGAATTGCCCCAAAACACAACGTGGACACATCCCATTTTTTTTACAGAAAACAGAGGTGTTTTTTGCAAAGTGCCTACCTGTAGATTTTGGCCCCTAGCTCAGCCGGCACCTAGGAAAACATACCAAACCAGCACATTTCTGAAAACTAGAGACCTAGGGGAATCCAAGATGGGGTGACTTGTGGGGCTCTGACCAGGTTCTGTTACACAGAATCCTTTGCAAACCTCAAAATTTGGCTAAAAAAACACATTTTCCTCATATTTCGGTGACAGAAAGTTCTGGAATCTGAGAGGAGCCACAAATGTCCTTCCACCCAGCGTTCCCCCAAGTCTCCCAATAAAAATGGTACCTCACTTGTGTGGGTGGGCCTAGCGCCCACGAAAGGAAATGGCCCAAAACACAACATGGACACATCACATTTTTTCACAGAAAACAGAGGTGTTTTTTGCAAAGTGCCTACCTGTGGATTTTGGCCTCTAGCTCAGCCGGCCCCAGTGGGGCAGAAATGTCCTAAAATAAATTTGCACCCCACCCCCTCTGGGGAGCGACCCTTGCCTACGAGGTCCCTCTCCTTGCGTGACGGCGCAAAAAAAAAAGATCCCTGGTGCCTAGTGGTTTCTGCCCCCCTAGCGGGCAGATTGACCTAAAATCGGCCGATCTGCCCCCAAAGCGGGCAGAAATGGCCTAAATACAATTTGCCCCTGCAGGGGAGCGACCCTTGCCTAAGGGGTCGCTCCCCATCTGTAAAACAACAACAAAAATCCCCGGTGCCTAGTGGTTTCTGCCCCCCTTGGGGGCAGATCAGCCTAATTAAAATAGGCTGAGCTGCCCCCCCTGGGGGCAGAAATGGCCTAAAATAAATTTGCCCCCCAGGGGAACGACCTTTGCCTAAGGGGTCGCTCCCCTTATGTGAAATTCACGCACACAAAAAAAACTCCCTGGTGTCTAGTGGTTTTTGCTCCCCTTGGGGGCAGATTGGCCTCATAAAAATAGGCCAATCTGCCCCCGGGGGGGGGCAGAAAAGGCCTTAAAAAAATGCCCCCCATTGGGAGCGACCCTTGCCCAAGGGGTCGCTCCCTTACGACAAGTTCATTCAAAATCGAAAATCCCTGGTGTCTAGTGGGTGTTTTGACAGCCGGATTGCTTTTAAACGCAGAGAGAGACTTCAATTTGACGCCTCTCTCGGCCTCCCCCACGTGATCGGAAGAGAAATGCAAAGCTGAGCTTCCAGCGCGATGGGGAAGGCTCTGTGACAATCAGCGCGCGCTCGCGTGCTGACGTCACAGGTGGGGTCAGGGCTTCCCCTTCCATCCCTGACTTGGGCGGGTGGGGGGGAACCCCACAGAGGGAGCGCTAGCGCTCCCTCTGGGCTGTGTGCCCAGGACGTAATGGTTACGTCCTGGGTAGAGCAGCACTGTGCCTCAGGACGTAACCATTACGTCCTGGGCACAGGACGGGTTAATTTTTTCATAAAACCAAATAAATATGGACAAATACACATAATATTATCAAAATGTGGATAAATATAGGTGGAAATGTCCAAAAGATAAATACCATAAATCTGGGAGACCTGATTATAGGTTTTTGAATGATGTCTCTGGTATTCTCTTGGCACGGCTTCTGGCCCATATTTATACTTTTTGACGCACAACAGCGCCGGCGCTGGTTTGCGTCAAAATTGTTACCGCCGGCTAACACCATTCCTACGCGCCTTGCGGGCACCTTATTTAAGGAATGACGTTAGCCAGCGCTGCGGACTGGTCTGAGCAAAATAAAATGACTCAAACCAGGCAGCGCCAGCCTAGGGGAAAATTGGGGTTGTGCGTCAAAAAATGGTGCCAGTCAGGTTTGAGGCAAAAATCATGCCTCAAACTGGACTTGCGCCATTGTTTGGCGCACAACCCCCATTGAAATGACTCCTGTCTTAGCAAAGACAGGAGTCATGCCCCCTTGCCCAATGGCCATGCCCGGGGGACTTCTGTCCCCTGGGCATGGTCAGTGGGCACAGTGGCATGTACGGGGGCCCAAATTAGGCCCCCCAAGCCACATTAAAAAAAAATATACTTACCTCAACTTACCTGTTTTTACCTGGGATAGGTCCCCCCATCCATGGGTGTCCTCCAGGGGTGGGCGAGGGTGGCAGGGGGTGTCCCTGGGGGCAGGGAAGGGCACCTCTGGACTCCTTCCATGGTCAGAGACCATGGAAGTGAGCCCACAGGTCCCTTAATGCCTGCCCTGACCCAGGCGTTAAAAATGTTTTTTAAGGCCTGCCATCTCCTGTGCGTCAAAATGATGCAGGAGTATAAATAAGGCGCATAGGCCTTAGAGTCATTTTTTGGCGGGAACGCCTACCTTGCATGTCATTAACGCGAGGCAGTTTCCCGCATCCCAAAAATTACACACGGAGGAATTTTGACGTCCGCTGGCTTGGGCGTCAAAGTTTAGATATCGTGCACGGTCTGCGCTGAATGTGTGTCAAAACGTTTGACACACATTCAGTGCGAACAGAGTATAAATATGCCCCTTTGTATTTGGAGCACCCTCCTAACTAGATATCTAACCCTCCCTCACTCCTACTCTTCAGGAAAATCTCCCTTTTAAAAAAAAAGCACCTGATCCCTGTGTAAATCTCTCGACCATGAACCGTAGTGGGTAATCACCTTTTCCTGTCTACGTCCCCTCTATTAGCTCCATCCCTGCACACATCCCTTTTACTTCCCAACATATCACCATGCAAAAGGTCTGAAAAAATCTGTACCAAAACTTTCTAAATTAAATAAGGTTTTCAATAATTTTATACTTGTTGTGTAAAAGAATACAATTTATTAAAACGTGAAGCCATTTTGGACAACAATTTAAGCAAAAAGCTCAGGCTTAAGGCATTACACTTAAATTTCCTCTTAAAAGAAGTTAAATGCTTGTTCAATAACTTATATACACCTGCAATTAATGCGCAAACAATATAAAGCACAAAACTACTCGATCAATATAAAAGTGAAAACATAATTTTAGATTTATGTTTTATATATATTATGTGAATGTATTTAAGAAAGCATCATACCTCTGCCTGAGAATTATGGATATGGGGTAACCAAGGTGCAGGGAGTAAGGTGCTGGTTCCAATTTTAGGAATACAACTGCTTTCCCTTAAAGTCAGTGTTGGACATGCTTTGCTGAGGGAATGCTCCCGAAACATTTAGCTTTTTTCTCCCAGTCTTTGCTGACTCTCTGTGCGTGACCTTGGGATTCTGGGCATTTCCCCGCTGTGGGCCCTTCCTTCTTATGATAGGAAGGGGCGGGTAGGGACATGGTTGAGGTGCTGTACCCAGGAGAGCCCCATGAAACAGATATACAACAAATCTGGGGCAGGTACAGCCCTGGGGGCTAGGGGGATGTGCACTGTGTGTGCCACCCCCTAAACAAACCTGTTAACCATGTCCTAGGCCTATGGAATAGGACTGAAGGGGTGCCAACGCGCTTGCACTCAGGGTGGCAGTCCCTAAACAGGTGCCAACCCTGAGCTGCCTTACATCTTCCCGGGAGGGTCCTGATGGCGGGGCTGGTGGCAGGCAGAGGGCAGGGCAGGTATACAAAGATGTACCCTGTCCTGGGAGGGAAGCACCCCCATGTGGGTGTCCCCTACCTAAAGAGAGAGAGGTGTCAGTCGCGCCATAAGGGTGGTTCAGTCCTCTACTAGTGGGCGTGTGCCATGGGCACTGTCCCCATGGATAGACAGAGTGGAAATGCACGCCCACGTCCTCACCTGGAGGGGAGGTGGCGCTGACCAACATTTACGGGCCACTGCCAGGGCAGGGCCTAGGATGTGCACAGAGGCCATGGCACCCTCATAGATACTGAGCCTCGCATACAGGGCCAGTGGGCGCACAATGCAGTATTTCCTTTATGTTGTGCCTAGCACAGCCTGACAAAAGGTGCACCCTTGTATAAGGGTGCCTGATCATATTGTTAACAAGGCCCAGGGGGCCTCTCGGTGCCCATGTGCACATAGGAGTTCATATATATGGGAAGCTTGGCATAGCTGTCCTCTAGGTGCCTACTTGCACCAGGGGGTCATATGCTTAAATGAGACTGGCAAAACTTGCCAGTGTATGCATACTTGCACACAGGTGTTGCCATGTGTAAGTTGTGACTCGTAACACTCGCTTGTGTGTGCATACTTGCACCTGGGTTGTTTTCCTATATAGGTACTGGAGCTGATATCACTTGCTAGGGTGTGCATATTTGCGCATAAGTTTCTAATTTAGGAACTGAGCCTGAAAGAGCAGTCCAGTATTGGCGCACTTGCACCTTTGTGGTGGCTTTAACAAAGGTGTCCCACATGCCCTGACAGTCATGGGTGCGGGCCAGGGCATCATCCCCCAGGGAGTGCAGAATACCCATGCGTGTTCGCACTACCTATTAGTGCTTCTTTACCCATAAGGTAACATAGGAAAATTAGTCTTTTTTAGTCTGGCTGCAATAGTGGATTGCAGAGGAGCAAGCCTCATGATGTTTAGTATCGTTGGATTCAGGATGACAAACCTCTTCTGATGGTAAAAGTGGTTTAGTCATCGATGCCCGAGAAATGCAACTTCTAGGAAGTGGGCATGTCTAGGTTCTGGTGTCTTGCAAATTAGGCTTCATTCCATGGGTTGCAGGGGAAGAGCACATCTGTGCATTCCCCAGGTGACCGCTATACAACTTGGACATCCAGAAAGACAGATCCCTGCATTGGGGCCTGGATAGATAGGTTGGAGGGAGTGGCTTTTGACACCTGGCCTCTCGAAGCCAGGGCATGGCCCCACTAAAGACACCGATCTGCATTCTAGGGCCTCAGGGCAGACAGAGAGGAAATTTAGGGGAGGCATCTGTGTTTCAAAGGAAAACCCTTTGAACCACCCCTAACCTCAAAGAAATCATCTAGTGTAACTATGGGTACTCAACATCTGTAAGTTAGAGTAACGGCAATGTGGGACCAGTGATGCTGGATCATGTGGGCACACTGCTAGAGGAATCTGTTGTGCCCAGGAGGATAACTGCATGAGGAGGGCATCTGTGCTCCCTTCCTGCTTAGAGACCAGTTTGGGGCTGATTGTTGCTGTGTAGCATCCCAAAGTTTAACTTTCCAAGGGCAGATTGGCTTGCCCTCGTTCTCTGAGGAGGTCTTAGGGACATCAAAGACCTCCTCAGATGGACTTACATTGATGACCGGTAATATCTAGAGAGTGGTACCCTGTGCTGTGCCCACATCCTATACAGTACTTCACCTGTCAGCAGCAGCAGTACCGTGACCTAAGTATTGTGTCTGGAGACCGAAGTTGCCTGTTGCAGAGCTTAGCAAGGGCTGTCCACACTTCAGGTGAGTGGCCCTTTATTGTGGGAACCACTGCACGCCAAAACATCTTGTTAGAGTGAACAGGATCACCTGATGCAGGACTCTGCGGGGCCAGCTATTGTCGAGTGTGTTGCATTTCTCTCAAGTGAGCCTCGGCTACATGCTCATTGTGCGTGGTCCCCTGTTCATTGGTTGAGACCGTCAGAGGTGGGGGGTGCAACCAGAACTGTCCTGTATTGGGCCTCGTATGGCATGACTGAACGTGTGTGGAAGTGTGTGACCAGGGAGTCTGGTGTGAGTAAAGTCATTGTGCACTAGACAATGTCCCTCATTCCAGGGAAGTATAGAAACCAAGTTTGGAGTGTGACCAGAAGGACTAGTGCGACTCAAGTCATTGAGTGCTAGAGGTTGTGCCTTCCAGAGGAGTGCAGGATTTACATCCTTTAGGGAGAGTCCAGGATTGTCTGGTGCTGTTCAGGCCATCACACACCACACTAGTGCCTCTTTCTGAGGAGGTACCACATTGCGAAATGGCTTGTGAAAGAACACATGGTCTGATGTACTGACTCCCTTATGTGGGGCACATCACTAAGCACTTATCACATGGGATCGTAACCGTCTGGGTTCACTTGAGCCTTCATACCCCAGATGTGGCATCTCCTGGTAGAGGAGGTGCGGGCCTAGTAACTTGTTTTGTGCACCTGGAAGTGTTGAGGGCGACCCAAGTCAACAGGCTTCGACAGTGCCTCTCCATTCCAGAGCTTTTGAAATCTGTAACTATTTGGTAACATTGAACTGCCTGGCTGGGCGCCTCGGTGTCTAACAGCGGCCCCAGTGACCCTCTCCCTGTGTTTTGCAGACCTCTGAGTGAACCTCTTGGTGGGACCCCAAACGTCTCCTTAGCAATTGTTTACTGGTTGTTGTCTTTCCTTTCCCCCATCTTGACCGCAGAACCCTAAAATGTATTACTTAGCCGTGTGCAGGGTAGTAACCAGGGAAAGTTTAATGCAATCTTTGATTCATGGAGAGGAGAGATAGCCAAAGCAGGTTGGTGGGTGAAGGGCAGTTTGGGAACCGGGCGCCGCATTAGGGTGCCGGGAGTGAATGCGTAAGAGTGGGTGTGTTCACACGCCGACTGATACTCGTGGCACTGCAAGGTGATGCAGAGTGGACATGTGGGAGTGGGAGTGGGAGTTAGTGCTGTTGAATGTGAAGGCAGTATCTGGTCTAAATAACGGCCACTGGAATACTTACGAGTGAGAAATGAGTGGTGTTCTCTCTTAATATTGGCAGGTGGCAATTCCCGATGCGCTATAAGAAAGATATGGCATTTGACAGATACCGTTCATTGCTTGCGTGCGGTCTAGATTATTAAGTGCATGCCTTTAGCAAGCATGGTGTGAAACCAAAACTCCTTTTTTAGGAAGACACTGTGAAACACTCACATAGTTTGGGTACTAGAAACACCAAGTTTCAGCAAGCATGTTTGGCTCACGGGTACAAGCAGTTGTGTTTACAGGGAATTTCACAATTCTATTGCACATAGTCGTGCTCTCTTGCACCAGTGTGTTGATTTTAATATATTCTCAGTCAGTCTCCTTGTTTTTAATTTACATAGAGGTGACGCTGCCCTTTGATAATCCTGATGAGGCCCTGATTGAAAAGGCCGAAACGCGTTGACACACACATTGGCGAGATTGTGTTCTTGAATTTGGAACCAGCTTGGTAAAAAATCATTCAATATGCACTACAAAATACCTGAAAAGACATTGGGGTATTTGTTAGCTGCTTGTGCATGAACCTCCAATCATCGCAACAGAGTGGATTACAATTGGAATCTTTTTGAAACTGTGACCACCATTTTGGTACAAAGAAAGGTTATTGGGCAAAATCCTCTATTCACGACCCGGTCAGCTATAAGACTTTGAGAAGTGAGCTGTTGACCAGAGTTGAACTAAGATGCAAATGTGAATTTAAGTTCATGTGTTGGATTTTATGTTTGTAATGTTTTATGTTGTAAGAAATTGTCGGAGTTTGTTGATATTCACCAAAAAGTTATTGTCTACCTTGCATATAATTAATTACAATACATTTTGGATAATAATTAGTCCATAAAGACATTATTGACCACTGTGTTTAAAAATATTGATGTAATTGATCCCTACCTTTAGACCACTGTTTTTGTGATATATTGTGTTCTGTGCTTTAAGCAGTGCCTCTGCAATAAGCTTGACTGCTCTGTGCCAAGTGACACGAGGGTGAGCACAGGTTATACAGTGAGTGTAATCACCCACACTTGATGGGAATGGCAGGTTCTGCCTGGCTGGTGTCCTGCTTTAGCCAACCAAAACGTGCTGCCTCCAGCAGTCAGTAAACATCTTTTAGCTTTTGTCAGAGAAGAACACTAACCTTAGTACATTTTGTTTGCAGGCAGAAGGAATTCAGAAGACATTTTCGCAAGCCATACTTCTGGAGGCAACTGGACCAACCCCTCAAACTGTGTCCAAAATGTTATCTTTCACATTTCCTAGTGATGTTGTTAGGGGCAGTGAACAAGCGTATATCACAGTAATCGGTAAGAAGCAATCTTCATTTTTTCTGAACTGTACCTAGGTGCCTAGACTACTTTTACCATAGCCTTTGGCACATACCCCAAGCACTTATTTATTTTCTGAACATGTTCTTTGTTGATGCCAATATCTAGTCTATGGGTAGCAATAACTTTTTTTAAAATTCATTTATTTCCAGTTAAACAACAAACATGAATAGCCGGGATATAGGAATGGGGAGGCCAGAATACATGCCTTGCAAACCTGGTAGCGTCTTGGTACAGCAATGATGAAAATAATACAGTGAGAAAGTAGAAAGAGGAATAACAAGAGGCATCACATCTATAGCAGCAAAAAGCAAAGTCATAGTAGTGGGCGGGTTCAACAGGAGGAAGCATCCACCAATACCGAGGGAGGCTCAACAGGCAGCAGTCTCGAATGAGAGATATTGGCTAGGATCCGCAGGTCGCTCATTGGTTCCGAGGACCCATCCACATCCCTCAGTCGTAAATGCGCAGCCAGAGGGCCCATATATGTCCTTGGGTGTGGATCAGACTAACATGACTAGGCTCAAGAGTCCACCAACTGTTCCTCGCAGAATGAGGCATCTTGCAACCAATCTATAGCACGGGGCACGGTCACCATCCCCAATGATTCATCACTCTCTATTTGCCAGAAGGAACAACATAGCAGTGGCTCATCACACTATAGCAGGGATATTCTTCATGGATCCCAACTAGGTGACCTTTGGCACCTTATAAGGGAAATGACCAGTGATCTAGGCACCCCTTGAAAGACAGCTGTTGAGAAGCATGCAACAGCATGGAATTTCCAAACCAGATGGAGAAATGTGACCATCAGGGCAGCACACCTTAGACAGCAGGCACCATCCACAAGCTCCAACTGATGGAGTTAGACAGGAGTGCGATCCAGTCTGTGTAGGAATTTAAAGTGGATAAAGTGGAGTCTATAGTTTGGGGAGAGAGCACTGGATTGGGAGGAACCAAATCTCCACAGTGCCTCCATGATAGAGGGTGTAGTATGCAGCTCCCATGCAGCTCGTGCCCCAAAGGCAGCTATAGGGGCCTTCTCTTGCTTCAAATTGTACCCCAAACATATTTATGTACAATCTTGCACTGCATGTAGATTAGAGTCAAAGATGTGAGTCACTGAATCACAAGTGTGAGCCAGGGCAGGGTGTCTGAACCCCATCCATATCAGGACATTGAGATCCATCATGTCCCATAATATTAAAGCCTGTTGTTAGGTCGCACTTGGCAGTCCACCGGTATGTAAGACATATTGTCACCGGTTCTTTAAAACATACAAACTGTGGGCTTTAGATCGATCCAGACTATTACTCCCTCACCTCATCCTATTGGATATTGGTTGCCTCATGCTGCTTTTCATGACATACTTCCATAACACTACATTAAGAACTATTTTACATCTGAAAAATCGTTCTACTGTTTTTGTCACATCCAATTCTTAATTTCCCATTTGATTTCTCTACGGAAAGCACTCTTTTTTCTGCTTTTTCCCCAGCACTGGAAACAGTAGCTTGGAAGACAGCAGAATGCCACCAATTCTTTTAACCTTTGTGTTACCTTATAGCTGCTTATGTTTAAAGCACACTAGATAAATGTTAATTCCCTTGTACTGTCATATTTAACTATGTATTATTATTTATATATTTGTTTACATGTGCTCTGTCCTGCTGTAACTGTGAATGTACCAGTCAACTTGCTGCAGGGCGAACACAAGAAGATCATCAGTTGAACAAAGTGGTGATCAGCACATCACAAGTTTAAGTGCTGACAGGCCAACTAAGTTGAGTGCCTTTATTTCCGTAATGCTATAACTGTTATTTCCAGATTTCCAGCGGATTGCGTATTCAATATAAAGCAAGTTATTATTTACAGCGCCGCTTCTGGCCTGTATCTAAGCTTTTGAAAGATGCCGTTGTGCAAGGCCGCTGATGAAGAAGGGAGGATTGCAGGTGACCATTTACATGACCCTATAGGTCATGTCATCCAGCGGAGGTGGCCACAAATATCAATGGGTGTGAGTATGACGGGGACAGGGAAAACAACTAAAAGAAATTACCTTTCTCGTTGCCTCAGCTCGAAGTCTCCTGAATCCTTGCGCTCTTCTTCTGGTGTCCCAGCATTTACTGGGACACCAGCACAGGCTCCCCATCAATCCTGGAGCTGCTTTCATGATAAACTTAGCATGAAAACACCTCCAGATTGGTCTGAGTGGCTCGGTCTGCCACTCATACCCAACCCTGGGGTCTCTGCAGTTTCTCAAGGGCGGCTGTGGAGAAACCTAAGTGTGCATGTGTGTTTGGCTGGCCTAAGACAGCTGGCCAAACACAAATGCGCACTTAGGTGCACTCTCTCATCCTCCCACCTCTCATGAACCAGCCCCACCCCTCCCTGTACTACTGGCTGAGCTGAATTATTAATGATTAATTAATCCTGAGCACTTTCATTGAATTTCTGATATCAAATGAGTTCTGAATTATTAAACTATTGTTTTATTTTTCATCTCCTGCCTCTTGGCCAGGGGGCAAAGCTCCTCCACCATTGCGAAGGAGCCACCCCTGGTGTCATCTGCCAAAGACAACCTTGTACTAGGGCCAGCAGTTTTCTGGCCGCACTGGCGGTCAGGAGGCGGTACGAATTTGGCAGGCGGTGGAGGCCGCCCGCCAAACTCATAATGAAGGCCATAATGTTCACATTATAGCAGTTTTAGATGATCATCAGAAGCATTGAATCCAGATAGCAGTCTGGCTTTTTGTTGAACTTTTTACTTCTTATTATTGTACATTTTACTATGGAGTGACTTGCTGCAAGACCTAGATGTACTACAAACATCTATGTCATGCAGCAGGCCCACCCTAGTAGGGACAAATACCACAGTTACATAGACTGGGGTAGGCAAACAAACCCGCCTCACTTCTCGCTCAGTCATTATCACCTTAGTTAATGTAGCATTTCTTGACAATCTGACTCTTGTCACTATAACTATGAAATTCATAAAGGAAGTTTGTAACCTACATGCCTTTGTCTGGTTCTGCTCCTACCTTTCTGATAGAACATATTTCATAAAGACTTAAGGATATCTGCCTGTACTCCACCCTGTTAACTATGGTATTCCTCAGGCCTATGTTCTTGGCAGTTTGTGTTATTCTCTTTATGCCATT
This sequence comes from Pleurodeles waltl, assembly GCF_031143425.1. Taxonomy (NCBI): domain Eukaryota; kingdom Metazoa; phylum Chordata; class Amphibia; order Caudata; family Salamandridae; genus Pleurodeles; species Pleurodeles waltl. Next base: position 1,412,483,044 of record NC_090444.1, on the reverse strand, counting down.
CCACAGCCTGCTGTCACATTGTACATCAGGCTTGAACAATACTTAGGGCGTATTATTTGTTAAGTTCTGCTTTTATGCGGACCAGTAAAGGGAAACCCCACTATTGCTTATGTATATGGGGTACCCACAGATTTGACCAACTCTTTTATGAAATCTGTCCCTCTGTGTCTATAAGTCTCATCTCTTGAAATAATGCAGTGCCACCATTCCAACAATTTGAGATAATTCAACACGTCTTTAATTTAATGTTCATTTTCAATACAAAACTCAGGCAGTGGGCCAAACATGGATGTTGGAAACTCTCGGCAGGGTGTATAATGGTAAAATTATGCTGATATGTTCTGCGTATTATGGGATGTTTGGCAATGGCATTAGTGGAAATGGCATTAGTGCACCAGTGCACAAAGACTAGGCAATACATGTCTCTATCACACTGTAGCAAAAAACAGGGTGAAGAGGATGTAAGCAGAATATGTTAGTCCCTGGGCCCTTACTGAGAAGGCTTTTAAACTTCACCCACTGAAAGCATCTTTTGTTAGTTAAAACAAGATGCTATCAATATTGTATTGTTCATCAAATGTCCTTCCCACTGTGAGGTTGGGTCTTTATATGATCTACTTTGGATTTGTCTTAGACTACTATATTTGCTTTAATTCTGTGCCTCTCAAAATTGCAATACTATTTTGAAACTCTTTATGATATTTTGTGTAGTCTTGTATAGCATGCTATCACTTGTGAGGGTATCCAGGCACTAGGAGCAGGTGTGAAGGCGTAGGACCTCACCTTGTTTTTCGAAGAGCTAGGTCTTCTGCTTCTTGTGGAATTCAAGAAGTGAGGAGGAGGCCCTAATGTCTTGCATGATGGTTTTGGGTGCAGTGTAGGAGAATGATCGCCCTCGTGTTCTGTTCTTGTGGATGCCGGGAGGAGTGTGCATGAGTGTGAGTGTGGCTGAGCATAGGTGTCGTGAGGGTTGGTGAAAGTGTATACTGGTCCGATGTTGGGCAGTACTTTGTATGCATCAGTGAGGAGTTTGAAATGGCAGTGTTTTGTAAATGGAGAGCCAGTGGAGCTCTCTGAGGTGTTGTGAGATGTGAGTGCAACATAGGAAGTTGAGAATGAGTCTTTCTGTAGTGTTCTGGATGGTTTGGACTCTGTGTAGGCATTTTTTGGAGATCCCTGCATACAGTGTGTTGGCGTAGTTTTGTCTACTTGTAATGAGTGCTTGTGTGACGGTGCGTCGGGTGTTCAGGGGCAGCCATTTGAATATTTTGCATAGCATGCAAAGAATGTGGAAACTGAAACAGCTGACAGTGTTGACTTCTGCTGTCATGTTGAGAGTATTGTCCAGGATGATTTACAAGTTTCTGCCATGGTGGGTGGGTGTTGGTTCTAGCTCTGATGGCCACCAGGTACAGTCCCATGCAGAGTTCTTGTTCCCGAAGACCATACTTTTGACTTGTCAGAGCTGAGTTCCAAGCAGTTGGTTCTCATCCAGTCTGCTACCTTGATCATGCAATTGGTGAATTTAGTTCTAGTCATGATTGTCTTGTCGGTCAGCGGGAGGATGAGTTGGGTATTGTAGGCATATAATATGATGGGGAGACTTTGGGATCTGATGATACTGGTGAGTGGAGTGATGCAGATGTTGAAAAGGGTGGGACTGAGAGATGAATCCGGGGGGGGGGGGCTCCTGATCAGATTCTTGGATTCCAATGTGTAGGGTGGTAAACTGACTCTCTGTGTTCTCCCAGTGAGGAAGGAGCTTATCCAGTGAAGGGCTTTAAAATATTCATATAAAAGATAAAGGGCCTACAGCTCATCGTCATTACAGTGGGTAACCCTGATCATAGTGGGTATTTGAGCTTTAAAAATACATCTAGTTTTTCCTACATTGTTTTGACGACAGTTGCTTTATTCCTGGTAGGTGAGAAGCCTTGAGTCTGTTTCTCAATGTGATCCTTTTTTCTATCTCTTGTTTAACAGACTCACTATACAGGGAGTGCAGAATTATTAGGCAAGTTGTATTTTTGAGGATTAATTTTATTATTGAACAACAACCATGTTCTCAATGAACCCAAAAAACTCATTAATATCAAAGCTGAATATTTTTGGAAGTAGTTTTTAGTTTGTTTTTAGTTTTAGCTATGTTAGGGGGATATCTGTGTGTGCAGGTGACTATCACTGTGCATAATTATTAGGCAACTTAACAAAAAAATATATATACCCATTTCAATTATTTATTATTACCAGTGAAACCAATATAACATCTCAACATTCACAAATATACATTTCTGACATTCAAAAACAAAACAAAAACAAATCAGTGACCAATATAGCCACCTTTCTTTGCAAGGACACTCAAAAGCCTGCCATCCATGGATTCTGTCAGTGTTTTGATCTGTTCACCATTAACATTGCGTGCAGCAGCAACCACAGCCTCCCAGACACTGTTCAGAGAGGTGTACTGTTTTCCCTCCTTGTAAATCTCACATTTGATGATGGACCACAGGTTCTCAATGGGGTTCAGATCAGGTGAACAAGGAGGCCATGTCATTAGATTTCCTTATTTTATACCCTTTCTTGCCAGCCACGCTGTGGAGTACTTGGACACGTGTGATGGAGCATTGTCCTGCATGAAAATCATGTTTTTCTTGAAGGATGCAGACTTCTTCCTGTACCACTGCTTGAAGAAGGTGTCTTCCAGGAACTGGCAGTAGGACTGGGAGTTGAGCTTGACTCCATCCTCAACCCGAAAAGGCCCCACAAGCTCATCTTTGATGATACCAGCCCAAACCAGTACTCCACCTCCACCTTGCTGGCGTCTGAGTCGGACTGGAGCTCTCTGCCCTTTACCAATCCAGCCACGGGCCCATCCATCTGGCCCATCAAGACTCACTCTCATTTCATCAGTCCATAAAACCTTAGAAAAATCAGTCTTGAGATATTTCTTGGCCCAGTCTTGACGTTTCAGCTTGTGTGTCTTGTTCAGTGGTGGTCGTCTTTCAGCCTTTCTTACCTTGGCCATGTCTCTGAGTATTGCACACCTTGTGCTTTTGGGCACTCCAGTGATGTTGCAGCTCTGAAATATGGCCAAACTGGTGGCAAGTGGCATCGTGGCAGCTGCACGCTTGACTTTTCTCAGTTCATGGGCAGTTATTTTGCGCCTTGGTTTTTCCACACGCTTCTTGCGACCCTGTTGACTATTTTGAATGAAACGCTTGATTGTTCGATGATCACGCTTCAGAAGCTTTGCAATTTTAAGAGTGCTGCATCCCTCTGCAATATATCTCACTATTTTTGACTTTTCTGAGCCTGTCAAGTCCTTCTTTTGACCCATTTTGCCAAAGGAAAGGAAGTTGCCTAATAATTATGCACACCTGATATAGGGTGTTGATGTCATTAGACCACACCCCTTCTCATTACAGAGATGCACATCACCTAATATGCTTAATTGGTAGTAGGCTTTCGAGCCTATACAGCTTGGAGTAAGACAACATGCATAAAGAGGATGATGTGGTCAAAATACTCATTTGCCTAATAATTCTGCACTCCCTGTACTTATCAGTTACTCATTATTGCTCCATGTTTATTTAGATCTTGGGGTCAAGCCTCTGGATATCTTCATGAGTACATAGTTTAACATGTGGTCGTTTTTGGTGGGGATTCCCACATGTTCTATTGACTATCTTGTCTATTTTGCTTTCTATGACTCATTGCTATTAAAATAATCTTCCTTCATGTCATTCCTTGATATCGAGCTATACAATAAAGCTGAGAATTTATTTTTGCACCACACAAAACCCAATTCACAAATGAATGTGCAAATCTGCACCAACATGTTACTACCTTTCATGAGGTCTAGTTTCCAAATTTGAGGAATTCAAAGAGTTCTCCTGGAAACCTGTTTGTGAATATAAGAAGTACTACAAGGCATGTCACAGAGAAAATATTTTTCCTACATGAGAAAATGATTGTCATGCACCTAGACAACCCAGACAAAAGATGTTCTCAATGCCTTTTTCTCACTCTCCATGAGGTATTTTCAAGACCTGGTAGCATCCTGTCAGAATTATGGATTTCTGTCTGGAGCCTACCTTTAGCAGATTTTTTAAAGAGTGTTTAAAATTACCTCTACCTGCACTAGAACCTTGACTAGAACTTTCTGTTGCTCCCTGCACTAGAACAGTTCTGAAAACATCATTCGAAATCTCAACCTTCCTCACCTGCCAGTGTGCCTCCTTTATTAGGTCCCTGCTGTAGGTTTTCGCTGAATAACTTAGACCAAGTGCACGTAGTTATCTCCAGGTGAAATGTCATTAAAGCTCTCTCAATACATTAAATTCAGTAACGTTTCTACTGACTCCCAAGCTGGCTTTCACCCTCTTCACCGAATCAGTTTTGATCACTATCAGGGATAGTAATGGACTTGCAGCGCTCATCCTGTTAGACCTATGGACTGCATTCACACAGCACTTCATTCTACTATTCTCTACTGTCTCTCTGACCTGGGCATCCCTGGCAATGCTCTTGAATGGATCACCTCTTTCCTATCAAAATACGACCACATTGTGTCTGCACAGCCACGCCTGTTCTCAACTTGTTTTTTCTGGGATCCTTCAACGACCTATTGTAGGCTCCTTACTGTTCAATCTCTTCACAGGAAGCTAGACTGCTGGCAGCTTAGACAAACGCTTTGGTCCAAGAACCACTTTTCACAAAACTCCTCTTTGAGGATCTTCTTTCCTGAACTGCTTAAAAAATTCAAGACCATCTTGGATTCTGGAAAATTATCAAAATGGAGGCTATTCACCTCAAACACGTGGCCTAACATTTAACTGATAACCGTGCTTGTCTTTGTGTCAGCAGATGTTTCTTGTGCTAGCACATCTTTCTTGCCTGTATGTCGAGTTCTCAACATAGGAAGGGTATCTTCTTGTAATAGATCGTCCCTCTGATATGTCCAGGGCACAATATAGGTAACAGAAGGACTACCTTCTGAAATACAAATACATTTCAAGTATTTCCAAGTGCTTGTGCGTGGCAGCATGTCTTGGCACTGATATCAGTGAGTAAGGCCTTTGGAAAGAGAGGGTCCAATAATATTTAGCCTCTTGGCTGGCCTGCGCTACTTTTAAGGTCATTAAAAATGTCCAACGCTGCCCTGTGTGTTCTGGCCTCCACTACTGATTTTCCTTTTTTAAATAAAGTAAAATTTAAAGTAAAAAGTTGCGAGCGAGCTCAGGTCACTGAATTTGAATAAGCTTGACAGGCTCACAAACGTCTGAATCATATGAAGGTTTGAATGGTTTGGGATTCATATAGATGTGTTTTCCTTGGACCACTCACCATAACATAATCTGAGCATCATTCTGTCATTCGTGTATAACACCAAACTCTTACAGTATAGGATACACTTAGCCCATGCACCTCCCATCGACATAAGTGAGCTATGCCTTGCCTTTAGACAAGCTAACAATATCACAAAGCCACACATGTGGCAGGTTTGTGCTCTACATATGAAAATGTAAGTGATAATGAATATGCCACTTCTCTATGGCTACTCCTTCTTGCAGGAATAGCAGTGGATTGAAATGGTTCTAATGTGAAGCATGAGATGCGATCAGATGTAATTTACACCAATTATGAGCAGTTTCATCAACTACATTTATTTTTAAAGTGGGTAGTATGTTCTTCTCTGAAACGCTGTGAATAACCAAGGGATTAAGGCCCATATTTATACTTTTTGACGCTAAACTGCGCTAACGCAGTTTAGCGTCAAAAAATTTAGCGCCGTCTAACGCCATTCTGAAGCGCCATGCGGGCGCCATATTTATGGAATGGCGTTAGCCGGCGCAAGCAGACCGGCGCTGCCTGGTGTGCGTGGAAAAAAACCACGTAGACCAGGCAGCGCCGGCGTTGGGAAAAAATGACGTTAGGGCGTCTTAAAATGGGGCAAGTCAGGTTGAGGCAAAAAAATCGCCTCAACCCGATTTGCGCCATTTTTTTACGACGCCCAGACGCCATTTCATGACTCCTGTCTTAGTAAAGACAGGAGTCATGCCCCCTTGCCCAATGGCCATGCCCAGGGGACTTGTGTCCCCTGGGCATGGTCATTGGGCATAGTGGCATGTAGGGGGGCACAAATAAGGCCCCCCTATGCCACCCAAAAAAAATTAAAAAAAATAAAAAATTATACTTACCTGAACTTACCTGAATGTCCCTGGGGTGGGTCCCTCCATCCTTGGGTGTCCTCCTGGGGTGGGCAGGGGTGGCAGGGGGGGTCCCTGGGGGCAGGGGAGGGCACCTGTGGGCTCATTTTGAGCCCACAGGCCCCTTAACGCCTACCCTGACCCAGGCGTTAAATAGTGGCGCAAATGCGGGGTTTTTTGACCCGCCACCTCCCGGGCGTGATTTTTGCCCGGGAGTATAATTACGACGCATTTGCGTCGCCGTCATTTTTTTAGACGGGAACGCCTTCCTTGCATCTCATTAACGCAAGGAAGGCGTTCACGCAAAAAAATGACGCTATTTGCCCCTACTTTGGCGCTAGACGCGTCTAACGCCAAAGTATAAATATGGCGTTAGTTTTGCGCCGAATTTGCGTCGAAAAAAACGACGCTAATTCGGCGCAAACGGAGTATAAATACGGGCCTAAGTACGGTGGTAGGAATGCATCCAGAACTACATAAGTAAAAAAACACCTCTAATTTACTAGGTCTGACTTTCCGAGTTCTCTGATAACGAAGCTCAGAGGTGCTACAGATGATCTCAAGACTGCCATCTTTGACTTATTTTGCTACATGACCTATTTCTTTTTTTTTTATTTGTGAACCTAGAATGTTAACATAGGTGTTAAATTGTACCGTTAATCTTATGAGAGTGGACGATACTTGGAGATTATTTGTTTTCAGTTAAGGAGGATAAACCAAGATGTGCATTTTGACTTTCTACCGTGGCACAATTATAAATTGTAAGTATGTGGAGGGGCCACCACCCCTGATTGTGAGTAGCAGTGGAAAGGTTTTGTTTACTTGGCCTGTTTCTATTCCTAAAAGGTGATGTTCTTGGACCTTCCATTGATGGGCTGGAATCTCTAATTCAGATGCCTTATGGATGTGGTGAACAAAATATGATCAATTTCAGTCCGAACATCTATGTCCTGCAATACTTGAAAACTACAGGTCAAATGACACAAAGTATTAAGGAAACAGCAATTGGATACATGAAGGCAGGTTTGTAAATCTCATTATGCAAACGCAAATTCTCCAAAAGGTTTCCAGTTACTTAATTCTCGAGATTCATACACTCCTGATATATAGTTGCTGACATTCGTTTATCTTATGTTTGACTTCATGCTTAAACTTCTAGATTTTATATTTCTCTAGGCTACCAAACTGAGCTAACATACAGGAGATCCGACGGCTCCTTCAGTGCATTTGGAAACAGTGATGTTTCCGGGAGTACTTGGTAATTATAATAATGATCCCTGTTTGAACAAAGTAAAATGTTTTTATTTGTTTTATCGTTTGTTTTGTTAATTTCTGAAACCCGATTCAATAACTTAAACCCCAGTCTGTCTGTAAAATTTCTAACAATAGCTTTTAGTTTGTATCATTTTTTACTTCTTTATCGATCTTCATCTCTGAAGCTCCTTTCTGATATACATACTGCTTTGATATTTGGAATATGTGGAGATGGTACAGCTACTTGCCAAGCCAGGCAGTTTCATATTATAATCTGTCTCACATGATTGATAAATAAGAGGCACTACAAATTAAGCTTAAAATCGAAAACATCATATTGTTCTTGTTTTAACAACTCATTTATTGTAAATAGGTTAATTTGATAGTTGCTACAATCTAGTTGTAATTCACGCTACGTATTTAGGTAGCATAACTCAGTCTGTATGCTTGCTGCTAGAAACATTGACCGTTAAGAGTAGTATGTAAAAAGATCGATGTAAATAATATTGATCTACACTTATATTGATTGAACATCTGGACCTTCAACCTAACAATATTTAGATGATCATTCATCTACCTCTTGACCTGTTTACATTAACGATAACTGAATATTGTGGAATGCATATGAGTGCAAGGTGCTATAAAAAAAACTTAGTTGTATTGGTAGAATACCCCATAAAGTAAGGTGTTTGGACAAAAATCATAGCGACTCTGACTGTGAATCATAGCTTGCCAGGTTATGCGAGGCATTGCAATCATTAATCATCAGTGTCCCTTGGCTGAGAATTACTAGCTGTTGTAGACGGTATGAAAGTCCTGGGTTGTTGTGGCAAGCCTCGATGGTAGGACGAAATGCCACGTATGAGTGAGGATGTGTCTCATCCCCACCATTTTCATCATTTGTCCCTTAGGTTCCTTCTCATTTTTCCTTTTTGGCTAAGTTTCAGGGCCCCATAAAACTGAAGATCCAGTTTCCTTATTGGTGTACTGTGAGGTAGGGGATATACTTAATGTGTCTCCCCCTGACTGTAATCTCAAAAGGATGACTCCCTCATAACCCCCCATACACATATTACTGGCTGGTGGCAGCCGTTGCCTCATTTTAGGATGCAGTAGCTGCACAGACAACGAGAAAATTAAGTCCTTTTGTTTTAATGAATATGAATGTTCACAAACTTTAGCTAAATTCTTTCATAATTGTAATTGAAAACATCAGAATGGGTATGAATGAAAGACTGATCACCTTCTATGTGCTCATTACAGTGGTACATGAAATGATCACAAACATCTTTGTACTATTAATGGCAGCTGTCAGGTGAGGATGGCAGCTGCCAACAGAAAAAGCACAGGCGTATTTTCCATTGCCTCCCTTTCTGCTGCTTTTATTCACGTCTGTCTGGAGGAAATAAACAAGGTTTTCCACGAAAGATGACCCCTTGAGAATGTACCTCCAATGTGTCATGTAAACACCGGCGCTGACAATACATTCAGAAACAAGCATTGGTAGGGAGATGGGTATTGGAGGGTTCTCTTGTGACCCACCTCTCTCGAATGCTAGAGCTAGTTGGGTACTCCACACAGACAAGATCAGCAGCAGACACTGGGCAGGCCATTTGAGCATTTTCAGGACTTCAAGCTTAGTCCTAACCTTGAGGAAAAAGATTCCACACAGACCCTCGTTCAGTAAGCACCACAGAAGGATCCGTGCATGGCTGTGATGATGGAGAACATATTTCTGCAGGAGAGTCTTTATTTTATTAGCTTAATACTTGGTACTTGGGAAGTAGCCCTCTTCCAGTCAGTTTGTGTGTCTGCTTAGTGCATGATATTCTAATCAGTTAAGCTGAAGTAGAGTTTTCCATTTTAAAAAATATTTCAGGGTTCAGCCTTTCCTTTCTTTTTAGGTTTTGCCTGCATAGCATTTGCACTGTGCTTGAGAAATCTCTTCTGATTAAAAAAAAAATCTTAAAAGGGACTTAGAGCCCGCCACCCTACTTACCACCTGAGGTCAGCCAATGAGGGAAGGCAGCAGTCCCAGCCTCGTCACAGAGTGGGATGGGGTCAGTGAGACTGCTGACCCCCACCCCACTCTGTGACGAAGTGCCACTGATTGACACTCGCCCTGGGTGCTTCAGGGCTTAAACCTGAAGCTTCCAGGGCAATGTCAATGGGTGACGCTTTCCTTGTCAACCAGGGGAGGGCCTCAAGGCACCTTTGCTGAGCCGAGGAGGTCATGTCCATCGGAGCTGTGACCTCCTCAGCCCAGCAAAGTTCAGCTCAAGCAGCCAGGAGTCTGCTCATGTCTGCTCCTGGCTGCCTGACCTGAACATGAAGCATGTCTGTCAGGCTAACCTTTGTTCAGCCTGACAGACACTCTTCATGAGGGGCAAAAGGTGGGAGGGTCTTGGCCCCTCCGTCCTAAAGGATGGGCTGCACCTGGATTAAGTGGTGGTCCATAGTGGGCAAAAGGTTAGGAACCACTGCGTTAAACTATTGTTGATTGTGTCGAAAATCTCAAGAATATGTTTTACTTTAATTTATTGCACAGGAGCAATGGAAATGTTAAGGCAAGATGAAGGAATGGATTTGATGCATAATAGAACAAAATAAACATCGAAAAAACAGCACTTAGTTCACTTCCTTAGGAGAGCCTGTGTGTTTGAATATCAAACTAAGAGCAAATCCTACTTCTAAACAATCATATTTGTTTGAATACTGTTCAAACAAACAGTAGTGTTAACTAATGGTCCTGATTGGTCATTATTTTGTGATTCTTCTTTACATTGTTATTCCTTGTTCGTTTTTCACAGTTGTATACATTGTGGCAGGCTGCTTGTTAGTTACGATTATTTAATAATGTCTTATGGCTACTTTTTCCCATCCTGTATCATTTCTATTATTTCTCTTTTATTATGTATTTTGTAATGTGTATTGTATGTCATATTGAAAGAAATAACGAAATTAGAGCAGAAAATGAGGTTGAGGATAATAATAACAATATCCATAATAATAATATTGTATTTATTAGTCACATGCATGGGGTCCTCGGGGCTGGCACAATACCCACGATAATTTTTCCTCCACAGCAGCAAATATTTGTCCCTAGAAGACGATTGTGTGCTACTCTGCTAGAGATGCTTTGAAGCCTTGGGAGAGTCTATCCAGCAATTAAAGCAGTCCCCTGTTTCAAAAACCTAGAGTTATCGCTGTGTCTGATGAGCCAGTCACAAGCTCTGGGTGATGATTTAAAAATGCCCATATTTTTTTCATCTTTTGAAAAATAGGTGGCCTTCGCATCTTCAACTTACACCTGAAGCACAAAATGTTATGCAATTGTAGATATATGTGTTGCATGACAGTGCTGTCTCCTCGCGTATGGATACAGAGGAGAGGCATTGGGCTTTTTACAAGTTTTTTGGATTGGACAGTCCATCCATTGGACAGATGTCCCGGCTGCCGTATTACAGATGAATTATAAACCATTGCCCTTGTAATACTGTAGGCAGCATTTTTTCCAGATTTCCACTGAGTATGTCATCCACCAGACTCCGAATAAGGTCTGTAGTTTTTAGCCTATGGTACAACAGCAAGGGTGTTAGAGTATACAAATATGGTGGACGACCACTACAAGTGCACTTATTGTAAGGTGGTCAGGCTTTCAGTCATGTTTCTGAAGTAATGCCCATCTGCCAAGTTATAAATCAGGCCCTTAATTTGATGGTGAAACAGTAAAATTTGTAGAGGCGTTCCGCACACTTTCAGCTTTTGAAGGACCCAATTGTAAATAATGCTGAAAATGTGAGCATATGCACCAATTATTAGGGGTGTGGGATGTTTCAAAGGCCTTTCTTCCTCAACTCCCTAAAGCTGTTTGTAAAAATGTCTCAATCTGCATAGACTACTGATTCTTACTATGTTTGAACAAGAAAGCTAACCAGGACTTCAGCAGATTGGCATACGGATAAAGTGAGAGATTGTGTCAGACAAAGAGTCAACAGCATGGCAGAATTAGTGGCATATAACAGCCCTGCTGGGAAGTGCGCATATTGTATTTTACAAGTATGTCAACCCTGTTGAGGGGTTTTTGGTACTGTCCCTGAAGGTTTAGCTGGTGAAAGTGTTGATATTGTCCAACAAAAGTACGGCAGTCCTCCTGAAAATTATTGGTATAATCTTGTTGCTCAACAGACAGTTCAGTAAGTATACCTCTCACTGCTTACTGCCAGAGTCTGCAGGATAATTGTTTGCATTCTAGGAACTGCTAACCCAGCTTTCCATCCTTCCCAGTCTGGAAAAAATGAACACCCTAAATTAAGTATTAGTAATCCTGTTTATTCCCCAGCATGTAAATAGGGCAGAAATGTGGTATGAAGCATTATGTAACATTAATTTGTATTACTAGAGATACAGCAGTTTGCTGAAAAGTGTAGTTGTTGCCAAATAGGTGTGTGGTGGCCTGCAGAGAAGCCTTCCGTTTTAAGAAGGGAGGTAGCGTATATTTGAGCTGTCCAATAAGGGTTAGTACTGTCCAATATAATTATGAAGCCCTGCACAGAAGCGTTGTTGCTATATGACATTAAAAGCATGACAACCCTGCTGGTCCTTCTAATGAAAGTATAGCAAGTCTTTTGAGAACTGTTGATACTTCCAAGATTTAGGGTTGATGGACTCTTTCACCAAAAGTCACCTAAATGCCCTCTCAAGCTGTCCCAACACCTAGTAAACCCTAATATTTCATGGTGTTTCTAATCATGCAACACCAAAGCATATATTCTAGATTTCCAGCACTTGCAGAAGGCAGTGTGCAGTCACAGTAAAGCAAAGGGGTGCTACAGTCAGACCACCATGTGTTTGCCCAAGGGAGGTTAGTTTGCTGCTTAATGAGCACAGGACACTGCTCTTGAAAAGGGGTGGTAATGTTTGCCTAGGAGATGGCTACTTATCCTGGCCAGCCAAAGTGGCAGCGATACACTCAAGGGAGGGAAATAGATAGGGCATGTGGGAGAGGGAGAAAGAGAGAAGAGGGAGAGAGATAGAAAGAGAGAGAAGAGAGCTCTTCGTTGATACCAATCACTGCCAGAGGATCAGGGGCAACACTTTGATGTGAAGTCTGGGTACGTTACCTGGATATGTCCTGTGAGTCAAGATAGAGGTGGAGTCAGTAGCACCCATGCTAGACAATAAGGCATCAATATACTCAAAATGGTCCCTGCCCAACCTGCCTGACAAACTCTATGCTAACTATTCAGCCAGGACCCTATGAGATGGAGCCTGAAATGTTGTCTGGCAGTAAATGATAAAGAGCATCTGGCTGGGTGCCCGTGCCCCTGCATTGCCTGTGTTTCTTTGCTGAGTGTGTATGTACATGGCTGTTAGCCTATAACTTGCAATTTGCACTGATTTTTGGTAATATTTGCCTAATTATGCACAATTTCTACAAATATTTTCAGAATGTCCTTGTACAAACGTGAATTACCAAGCTTTGGGTATAATTAGGTCCGACTTTTAATCCCGTGTTGAAAATTCTCCAGTCCAGTGTCAATTAAAAGGCACCAATTAAAGCCCCATGCAAAAATGTAGCTAAATTCCCAATAAAATTTCAGGACGAGAATCAGTAACTCCTGTACCATTCTGTTTTTTTTTTTTACTATGGTACCTGATCCACTGTGCTTCAGATTACTTTGTTTTCAAATGATCATAATTAATCCTGGAAAATGAATGGTTACAATAATCGAAAGAAATGTGCTGTAAAAGCAGACCATAATGTACCGTCTTCTCGAATATATTTCCGAGAGGAATCCTTGACACTTGGACAAATGTATTTTCCCACATATTACCATTGATAATGGCTGCAGTAACCCACATACAAAAATGTTCCCTTTAATATGCGTATGCTTTGGGCGACATCATTTGATTATGCCCTGCACAGATGTAAATACATAAACATCGAGGAAAGCCATGACTTGTTGTGGCAGCGCTGAGTAAAATATCAGGTAGGAGAGCAAGCATTGACAAAGTCATTAGAAAAATGGATGCAAGAGACAATAAAACAACCCTTTTTCTGTAACTAAAGAGACACTTATCACTCATTGACTGACTTCAGGTGTAAAATAGTCTCCAAAGCACTCAACACTCTATAACATGGGTTCCCAACCTTTTGACTCCTGAGGACCCCCACCGAATCACTAATGGAAGCCGGGTAACCCCCAAAGCAATTAGTCCGATTTCAATTTCAAACATTACAACAGTAATGCACAAAAGATACACAAACAAGTACACACCAAATAAATACTCGCATTATTAAGCTATTATTATTTTTGCATTGAAAAATGTGCAAAAATCAAAAATATTTAAATGTTTGGTTTTATATCGGAAAGTTGTATTCTCAGATCAGATTCTACATTTTCCAAGTGATTTCTGTATTTTCTTTTTAGAAAGCTTTTTCACATAAATATGTGGTGGGTAAAGGGAGTAAAACCTTCAGTGCTTTTTGGGTTAATTCAGGATAATTTGTTCCTACCTGCATCCAAAAAAGACACCAGATAATTTTCTTTAGATTGAAGTTTAAGTACACTATCTGAGGAGATATCAATCAAACCATTTTCTACAGATGCTATCAACCCCATTAAAGTGTCAATATTTACATTGGAAGGATCTTTAATCCAGTTTTTGCCTTCATCTGGAAGTGGAAAGAACTGAGGAAAACTACACTGCACATCTTGGAGATGCTGGATAAAAAATTCCAAGACTTCATTTGATAATTCATCAGCAGCAGATTCCAAGAAGGTCTTCAGGTTTTGAAAAGAATCAACATTTCTTTGTGATAAGAAATGAACCCACAAGTCTAAATTTAATTTTTTTGCCTCAATCTTGTCTTCAACATAAAAAATGGTGATACCAACTCTTTGCATACTCAAATTGCGTACATTTAAGTGAGTGAAGATGTCTGCAATATACGCCAGCATGGGTAACCAAGTATAGTCATGCAAGCGCTCAAGTGCAAATGGACATTCCACTTCAGTGAAGAATATTCTGATTTCATCTCTCAATTAAAAAAGCCAAGACAAAACTCTACCATGAGACAGCCATCGGAAAATTCCTCTGGCCTCTTTTTAGGGATGAATGATTCTCAGTGAATGCAACAATTATGACATACAACTAAAGAGTTGTTTCCCCTTATTTGTGCAACAAGTCCAGTTAATCTCCGAGACATGGCATGATCCCCATCTGTGCCGATTCATATGCATTTGGACCACTGAATTTCATTTGATATCAGAAATTCGATGAAAGTGCTGAGGATGTGCCCCGCACTGGCATGTACCAAATAGCAGCAGAACAGTAAACCTTCAATAATGTTCCCCTCAAACTCATATCTAACATAACTCAGGAGATTAGATTTATTTGCTATGTCCGTACTTTCATCTACGTGTAGGCTATAGTGCTGAGCTTTACTAATTCTTTCAATAAACTGTTCTTTCATGTTGTCTGCCATTTTGTCAATTCACCTTTTTTACAGTTTTGTTAGATGATGGCTCTAAATCTTTTGCTGCTTTCTCTCCAACCACTGCACTTGCCATGGCTTTAGCAGCATGTACTATTAGTTCTTCAGCAATGGTATGAGGTTTTCCAGTTTTTACTATGAGCATGGACACTTCAAATGAAGCTTTAAGCATTTTCATTAAATGGTCCTATTGCAGTTTTCTTAATTATTTGTCTGCGCTGTCAGAGCTCTTGCTCTTTATTTGAAGGATTCTGTGGATTTGGTTGTATGTTCTTTATGCTTAATTTCCAAGTGTCTTCATAATTTAGAAGATTTCATGGCCTCATTTGACAAAATTTCATAGCATAGCACGCATTGCAGTTGCTGTTCATGTTCTGAACCTGAACATGTGAAACCCATTGATAAATATTCAACATCGTATTTGCCACACTTTGTTTTCTTTTGACTTAAATCACTTTGTTTTGAGCATGATGGCCCATTACTGATAGCTTTAATGGCTTTCCGCTTAAGGTTAAGCTATCGATCCATCATCCCTATGTTTATTTAGGTTACCCACAAATGACAAGTCTATTGAATCACAACATTCAGTTATGTAATCAGTTTCTAGCAAAGCTATTTTGTAACACACATAGTAGACCTTCATTACTTTACCAACTACAGGTTGCTCTCATCACCTGTTTCCAAACTTCATATGCTCCAACATTTAGAGATCAAGCAGCGACTGTAAGAAGATTTTAACACTGTATCAGGACTGCTTTTGTGGAAAAGACAAAAGACACTAGCAAATCATATGAATTGATGTGGCAATCTTATGAATGCTGCTGTAAGATAATTCCATTTGCTCAATTTAATTGGACATAGCTAGCTCATTCGTTTGGCCTCCATCGTGGAAGGAGTCCATTGTTAATTTCACAGAGATTTCTTTGTGTCATTTGTTTCAGCACTGTTAATGCCTGCCCAGACCAGGCGTTAAAAGGAGGCACATGATTGTTTTCAATGGGCCTCAATGGGCTTTGCAGTATTAGCATAAAAAATGCTGACGCTAATTCTGCAAAGCTCCAAACTAGTGTTTTGACGCTAGTTCCCCTAACTACCATCATGGTGCGACATATCTTAAAAAGGCGCACACTTGATGGCGTTGGGGGGGCGCTAAAGGGTGCAAGAAAAGTGGCGTTGCATTGGGAGCAGCGCCACTTTTCTTAAACCAGGCCCTAAGAGGCTTGTTTTGTCTCTACTCATCACTACATAGCCACCAGACGGTGGTTTCTTCCAGTTACACTCAACTTGTGTACATCTCACACCAAAATCACTGATTGAAGTGAGAGGCTCTTTAACATTAGGCCACATTTGATATGAGACCTTGACCCCAAACATGTAGTGTTTTGTGATATTTTTATTTATTCACGTGGCTATTTTTTAATTAATTTTGTACATTTATGTGAGAGCACACAATACCAATGGGTTTTACAATAAATGGGTGCATTAAATTTTAAACAGCTAATTATTTAAAAAATAAGAAAATGCTGACAGAGTAAGATGAACAATGATAATAAAAAGGATCTCAGAAGCTGGAGCATCAAGATGGCAATCCCTGATAGTAAAGAAACATAATTATGAGAAACAGATGGATAAAATGCCATTATCTAATCTTGAAGTTTGAGGCTTCATTATTTTTTGTGCTAGTTATTACCTTCATACAATCATGTTTAAAAATGATCCAATTTAATGTCACTGAAGAGTTAATGTTAATTGGTAGTGAATTCAGATTGGCTTCAATGCCCCTACATTACAGTTATTATTGTCTCCTGCTTTCTGACATATACGCAGAAGCTGGAAGTTCAGTTATCACTACTTCTATGAGCAGTGCAGTGACAAATCAGTTCAAAGCAGGTTAAACATATGAAAAAAAACCTGCAAAGTCAGACTTTCTGCCCATCTGCCGACCATCTGTGGATTATTGGAAGGCAGGGAATTAGTGCAAATGCTCAGCACTTCATTTCTCCCAGCATCAGCACTGCTATTGTCATCAGTTACTCAGATAGGTGCACACAGCATTTTGCACAGCCAAGGCAAAAAGCAATCTAACTGGAAGCTGTCGCTTCACAGTAATTTTTAAGTGTGTAATAATTACACTGTTATTTGCACTGTAATTTGAATGTCTACTACTGCATTTGGGGAAAGGCTGATGCAGAGACAGCCGGGAAGTGAAACAAACCTTTTTCTGTAAAGTTAAATGCAGATGTGTATACATAGCGTCTTTAGCAATCAACAACTGTTTTTATGGCTGAAAATGCTTATTTAAATAGGATCTCTGATCAAATGTGCATAATTATAGTAATTATATTAGGATTTATTTTATAGATATCAACCGCCCTGGCCTAAACAAAGTACAAACACATGTTGCTGCAATCACATATTCCACAATGCAGCTCGATGAAAAAATACCACTTTCTTTATAAACAAGGTTTTTTGCTCTCTCACCAAAATAATTTTCAATTAACTGTAGGGGAAATGTCTTCTGATATACACCTCTGACAATTAGTAATAAATATGAAACCAGAGCAAACACTCACATGTTTCTCTCGAGTGGCTCAACGTTTCTGCAGGAAAAGTGCCTTCCTACCAGCTCTAGGTGCCTCAGAACAAGAGGCACAGCTGTTCAGCATTCATGCACAGGGGCAGCGAAATGCTCTGGGGTTCGGCCCAAATACAAGAGGACACAAGCAATGTCATTCAAGCACAAGTCAGGCAAGCAGATAAAGGGGGTCATTCTGCCAACGACCACGGAAGCACCGCCAACAGGCTGGCGGTGCTTCCTGGGCCATTCTGACCGCGGCGGTAAAGCTGCGGTCAGAAAAGGGCAACCGGCGGTTTCCCGCCGGTTTACCCCTGGCCCAAGGAATCCTCTATGGCGGCGCTGCTTGCAGCACCGCCATGGGGATTCCGACCCCCTTCCCGCCATCCTGGTCCTGGCGGTAAAAACCGCCAGGAACAGGATGGCGGGAACGGGTGTCGTGGGGCCCCCTCACAGGGCCCCATAATGATTTTCAGTGTCTGCAAAGCAGACACTGAAAATCGTGACGGGTGCCACTGCACCCGTCGCACCCCAGCAACTCCGCTGGCTCCATTCGGAGCCGGCTTCATCGTTGCTGGGTCTTTCCCGCTGGGCCGGCGGGCAGCCTTTTGGCGGTCGCCCGCCGGCCCAGCGGGAAAGCCAGAATGGCCGCCGCGGTCTTTTGACCGCGATGCGGTCATTCGGCGGTAACCGCATGGCGGGCGGCGGTATGACCGCCAAAATTAGGCTTATCAACTTCCAGCTTGCACCTAAGCCAAATAGTGATTGGCCTGATTATATTTTGGTCTGCCGCCCCTGCGCTGTCATTCACAGCTCTGATGTTCTGTGAAGGTACATGGGTGTTTAGTTTTCTATGAAAGAAAATGCTCAAGACCTGTGGAACCCATGGGAATGTTCCACAGATCTCTGGGGGTCCACAGACCACAGGTTGGGAACCGCTGCTCTATAGAACAAGCAATGGCAAAGCCAAAGCCAATCGTTTTGGCATTGGCCAGCAGCCTTTTGGCAATTATTTTGTTTTTTTTACATGTTTTTTGCAGAACTTCATTGTTTGGGAAGCTGCCGGGCCTTATTCAATCTAAAAAAAAAAAGGCTAAAAGAAAAAAGGTTTAATTAGTCTGAAAAAAGCACACATTTCCATAGTACTTACCAGTAACTGAAGGGACCTACTTTGTATGTAGATGTGCGCCTTGTGAAAGGGACAAATATTGTTGCTCATGGGGAAGTCAGCCAATAGCTGAAGCAGGTTGACACTTTGTCCCATAAGGCATGCTGGAATGGGTGAAATTTAAATGTGAATGACACAACCTCCGACTACTGTATGAAGTCTGACTGAAAACCCCTCTTATACAAATAGGTTTTGGTTTTGTCCAACACAGACCTAAAAATGCCATTTGGTTTTGCATTGGCTGCCAGCCACTTGCCTTTGAGAAAGAAAGCAAGACAGAAAGAAGAACGGAACAAGAAAAAAGAAGGGAATGCACGAAAGAAGAAAAAAAGAAAGGCAGAGTTAGTGTTACAAAGATGGATAGAGCACACTGATAAGCTTTATATTCAGACTTCATCTAATCTGTTGTTTGTATTACTGTTGTCCTTCAAAATGCTGTGTTCACAACTTTTTCAGACTAGTGCCAGAGCTTGTACATGTGAGAAATGTAGTTACTGGTTGACAGGGGAGTGAGCCCTGGTCAAACAGCAACCACAATCCTTGTCAGGGTAAGGCAGACGCAAACCCCAAATTGACCTATGCTCAACCCCTTGATAGCTTGGCATTGAGCAGTCAGGCCTAACTTGGAGGCAATGTGTAAAGCTTTTGTGTAGCACTTCAAACAGTCACACTGTGAAAACACAAAAAGGATGCCATACCAAGTTAGAAATATAGCACAGAATTTCATAAATAAAACAAAAAAAAATAACAAACATCAAATCAGTAGAACCAGAGATATGAATTTATAAAAAAAATTGTGAAAATAGATCCAAAAAGCAGAAAGCACCAATCTGGTCGCTCTGAATCGGGTCATCTCAGAGGTTCAGGCTGATCGCAATGAAGCTCAGGTTGTTTACAGTCCTTAGATTAGTCCTGTTGAAGTTGTACCTTCTGAAGATAGCCTCAAGAGTCCCGTTCACAGAGGAAAGGGGCACAAGAAGCAAGGAGAGCATTGCATGAGGCTGTCGCTGTAGCGCAAAGAACAGACTGGTTTCACAGGCGGGGGTGGCTGGAGCATCACCTTGGTGGTCCCCTACGAGCTGTCATTGCTGAAGTGTGAAGGGTGGGGGTGGCATCACTTCTAGGAGAATGGCAGTACGAGCAGTGAGGTCAAGGTGTGAACACGACCGTTCATGGTCGAGCACAGCCCAAAAGCTTGGTTTAAGGTCTCTGAGCCACACCAAGGGTCCAAGACCTGAGATACACCACTTAGGGGTCAGGAACTCAGTGCAGCTGGGTTACAGGACTGGTGCAAGATGTTGGGAAGCCTTTTATGTCTCTGAGACTCCGATCAGCAGACCAGCACTTGGAATCACTCTAGTGCCCTGGGTTCAAGAAGAAGTTGGAGGTCAAGGTCTTCCTCCTCAGGCAAGAGGTCAGCAGGTCAGCACAGCAGGGCAGCAGTTTTTCAAAGCAGCAGTCTAGCTTCTTGGCACAATATCCACAGGCCAAAAGTGTCTGAGTTCCAGTATTTATATCCAGCTGTGCCATTGAAGTAGGGGGAAGCTTCTAGAGACATTCCTTTGAAGTGCATAGATGCTCTGCATTCATGGCCCTGTCTTCAGACTAACTACAGGGGATATGAAACTTTTTGTGTGGTGACAGGACACCACCTATTCAAGTGTAAGTGGGGTTGGGCCCAGCTCCTCACTCTCATCCTGCTACTGATGGCCATCAAGCCACAACTAAGTTCCCCATTGTGTATGGCTGTCCAGGAGAAATACACAAATCTCAACTGTGACCTACATCCAGTCCTGTGACCCAGAAGCAGGCTTCAAATGGCTAAGGCAAGAAAATGGCAACTTTCTATAAGTGGCATTTTCAAAATTCTAATTTAAAATCATACTTTACCATACGTTAGGATTCTACATTTCAATTCCAGAGACACTAAACATGAACTAAGTACTTGTTTCCCTTTGGAAATTTTACTAATAAAATGTATTAAGGTAACTCCAATGTTATCCAAACGGAGGGGTAGGCCTTTCAGAGTTTTTCAATACCATGACATGTAAAAGTTAAAAGTACATGTCCTACTGTAGGAAAGTGCCCCATTGCACATGATCACTCCCCCACTGTTTTCCCCAAATTCTGATGGTTATGATTCTGATAGTGCCCTGGAGTCTGCTGCCCAGACCCCAATGCCAGGGCTTTCTCCAAAACTGTCATGTTCAACTTGGTAACCCCCATATTGGCAACTACTTTACCCCCTTATAAGTCCCTGGTATATGGTACCAGGGGTACCCAAGGTGTAAGTGGCAAAGGGGTCTCCAGGGCTGGAGAATGTTTTTGTGCCACTCTGGGCGACTCAAGAAACCTACTGACAGCAGACCTGCCGTTCCAAATTACAGGAGCAATGTAAACTGCTCATACTCGACTGTGTCCTCACCATGTGTGGCACAGTCAAATGCACTACCTTTAATATATGTCAGGTACCCCCAAGGTAGGCCTCCTCAGCCCAGGAAGTGCGCTGCAATATATTAAAGGTATGGACATATAAGTACAAGCCTGTATATCCCTATATAGGCGTTCCCTATTGGAAACTACTGTAAGTGTTAGCAGTTCATTAGATCATGGGCTGCCAAATAGGCACACTAGAGATTAGCAGCTCCATTATGGTACCACTAAAATATGTCATATTTGGTATCAAACAACATGCCTTCTCACCCCTGACATGAATCTCAAACTCTGGGTGATGTTGCATGCACCCATGTGGTGACCTTAGAGGTTGCTCACCTGGTTGTCCCAGCTTCATTGAGCTCTGGCTGACCAGCCCACACTTCCCCACTCCTGCTGCGGCCAAGACCTGAGTATGACCTCCTGCCAGGCAGTGTGATCACTCCTAGGAGTTGGGAACAAAGGCTTGGGCAGGAAGGAGGTCACACCTCCCTCTTCCCAGGCAGGCTAGTGAATGAGCACATCAAGGCAGTGAGCTTCAAAGGCTTCACTGCCTCTGATATGAAACAGCCCTCCTCTGCCCCAGGCACATTTGCTCTTGGACAGGCAGGAACTTAGTTATGCAAGGTGGTGTACACTCAAAGAAGGGTGACCACAACTCCAGGATGAGCATCCCGATCTGTACACTCAATTTACTTTTCTGCCATGTTTAGGAGTGGCAGAATAAAGGGTTCTGGGTAAGAAAAGTGACCCACCCCACCAGATGTGGTCACCTCATGAGCGGATTAGCTGCAGGAGTTAGCTACCCATTGGCTATAAGCCTCCACGCCCCTAACTCCCCTAAATATAGGATTTAAGGGACACAAAAAAAGACCAAAAGGAGACCTGTGTCATCTACAACAGGACTTTGTCTACAGCACCAAAGCAAAAGAGGGAATCTCTGTCCCTGTGATAACGGCATGAATGATCCTCGTCCTTGGCTCCAACTCTGCACTTGTAAAGAGAGGTGCCGCTGTGGAAGCCAGAAGCACCCTCAGTCTCACCTGGACTAGTGGCACTAGTCCCCTGTAAATTGAAGGTAAAAACACTCACCAGATCTAAAGAATTGCTGGCCACGTGGCTCTCCATAGGAACATACAAATTCAGGCTGTTTAGTGCATTGTGGGAGTTGTAGTCTCACCTGCCTCGAAGTTTGAGGCTGCTACATCACTCCCTTGGTGCTAGTGAAGTAACAGAAGCTTTTCGCGCTACTTACTGCTGCGAAGGCTTGTTTGGCACTAGTCCATTTATGGACCCTCACACTTGACGCTGCAACTGTAGGGAACACTGTGCAAACTGCATCCGACCTCAGTGGCCAGGCCTCTGCTGTGTTTTTGCATATTTTTTCTTGCAGCACTGTGTAAGCAGTAATATCAGCACCAACGTGGCTCCTGTTCAGCACAATGGTTAGTTAGTACAACTGCTGGACTCTACAGGTTAGGTCAAATCAAGCTCACTAGCCTAGCCTGGTACAAGGACTCTCACAACCTAAACCCTGCGAGTGTTCCATGTAACTCAACCTCGAAGTAGCCAATTGCACTAGTGGTTTTTCCCATTGACTGTCATGTTATATTTTACATGTATTATTTTGCACTCATTTCTTATTGCTTCTAAAGTCTATAACTCCAGTCACATGTGTGCTATTCCATTTGTTTTGGTGTCTACATTTAAATAAAAATACACTGTCTTTTCATAAACTGGTGTCAGATTTCTATTTAGGTGTGTCAATTACTTATCGTTTATGTTGGTACTCTGAAATGCTTAACACATGTTCCTATATTAAAGCCTGACTGCTCTTTGCCACGCTATCAGGACTGAGCTAAGGATTTTTTGTTGTGAATCCAAGAATAATCTTTGCTGGTACTGTGATAAAATTACACGGTAAGGCTGCCCAGGTATAAAACTTAATATTCCACTTTCTTACACCTACCTTGAAATACATTGCGCCCTGCCCTCTAGGCAGTCCCGGGCCTACGTTAGGGGTGGCATATGTATTAACAAGCATTTGCAATGCAATAGGTCTCGCATTTACTTTAGTTGGAGCTATTGGCATTGAGAATGCATAACTGGACTTTTTGCCACATTAATTGGTCAACCCTACCACATATTTTGGGCCTTTCTGCCACATAATTCCAGTTTCCCTGCATTCAACTAAAGAGCTAGTAGGCCTTCTGGAATATTTTTGAAACACTGCCCTTAAAACACAAACTACTCCCAGGTGCAAAACATATTTACTTGGCAGTTGTTACAGGTGACATTGCCTGTGAGGCAATGAATAAATAATTGTACTCCAAGAATGCATGTTTTCTGGAACTTAACTGGATTCTGGCTCAAGACAGTGAAGATAAGGAGAAAAATTGAAAGGAAGTTGGGAAGAGGGTGATGATAAAGGAAATCAAAAAACGCTGAGAACGATGATAATAAGCAGAAAGGAAATTTATGAAGAGGAAGGAGTTTAAGAAAGAAACTGTGATGGGATGATGCTTGAGAGAAAGACTAAAGGGTAGCAGACAAAAGTGAGAAAATAAGGGAATGGAGGCCAATGAAGCCTACAAACGGAATGAGGCCAACAAAATAAGAAGAAAGAATGAGATGATGGAAAGTAAGTTGTGAACAGGGCAAATGGAGTCCAAATTGAGAGGGAATGGGTAATAAATAAAATTCAGTTTTCTTTTTGATCATTTTATCATTATACTGCTGATATTTTTTAGAGTGCTAATGGTCTGAGGAATAGGAGGAAGGAGCGAATCCAGGAGTGTGCTGCTTTACTCTTCAGAATATCAAAACTATGCACTTCAGGATATTTTAAGGCACAATGTAAAGCAATCACTCTCAAACACCTTCGTAAGTAGAATAATCAAGTTTATTTAAGGGGCAAGTTCTCAGCTAGCAAAACTAAACCACACTAATATATATATATATATATACATCAGGAGAATAACATGAGAATAATGATAAAGATATAAGCACTCTGTGAATAATTGCAAAAGTAAGTGCATATAATACAAGCACACACAATATACCTCAATGCTCAATAGCATGAAAATGACTGCAAGAATAAGTGCATATTACGCGCGCACACACAATATACTTCAATGCTCAATAGCATGAAAATGACTGCAAGAATAAGTACACATTACGCGCGCACACACAATACACTTAATAAATTGAAAAGCTTCACCGAAAAGAGCGTCTGCATCCCTCCGCCGTACACTAAGCTGGGGAACCCAAATCAGCTAGCACAGGGAGCCTCTGTTCGGGACAATCAGTCCTCCTGGCGTTGCGTCCAACCCAGAAGAGAGTTCCTAAACCAGCCCATCCAGGCCCCCAACTTTTATAGTATTTACTAACGCCCAGGAGTCTTTTCTAGAAAAAGACCCCCTCCTTTACAAATTGTGCAATCGGCGGTACCTTGTTCACCCTTCGAGACGTCTCCTCAGAACGGGCCAAGTTCCCAGGAGAGGACTCCAAGGTGAAGCTTGCATTCCTCCTTGTGTACAGGCAGCTTCCCCCTGTTGTTCTAACTGATAGCTCGTGGAATGTAAATAGCGCCCTTCGTACCAGGCAGATGGAGCGAAATTGAGCAGAAAAACACCCCACCCTTCAGCTTGCCGAAGCTTGTGGAAAAACACAGAACAGTGCCTTACGCACCGAACCAGACTCGACAAAATGGAGTCGTGAACCAAAATGGAAGCGAAGGCCAATGAAAGCAGAGGCCAATGGTCCACACCCTGCACCACTGTTTACCTTGCACGTAGTGCTGCCACATGCACGTAGTGCATGTAGCAATACATTTCCACCCTTGGACCATTTGGCCAACTTACAACTAAGTATATCCTATAAGCTGAAATGGCAATGCTCTTGGGCGAAACTGAGATAGAAGGTTAGGCACACACTGAAAACAACAACATAATGAAATTAAAATAACTGTTATGATAATGATTACACCAAAGAAATAACGCAGTTGGCCTAAATTAGGCAGCCATCCAAAAGCCCAATCCCACCACCCCTCGTCAACATCCTGCTGCACCCCCTTCACCAACTTATGTAGGGCCTCTATGTGGGAGTTGATTGATATGGAGTGGTCGGATAAATTGAAGCAACATAATCCTTCAAAATCACTGCAGCCATGGTTGTGTTTAAGCAGTAAATAATCAATAGCAGCGCGATTCTGCAAAGCAGCTCTTCTAATTCCCTGTACATCTAATAACAGCTCAGCTAAGGCAGCTGATGTATAGTTAATATTCTTGACTACTAAACATGCAAGTTTATTAATAACTCTGGTATTATATACTGCAAGTCCTGGCACCCCTACGATAGAACCAGCTAAACTAACATATTCTGTTTTGGACAGCAATGAAATTTCAGAATCACAGTCCGTAGGTAATTGAATAGTGTCTCTGGTATAGCGAGGGTGTAGAGCAGTATCCATAGGAAACATGAGAAAGCCTAAACGTGACCAGGCACAAGGCCCTCCGGTTAGATTGGCTGGAATATAAGTAAAAGAAAGATTACCACAAGAAAAGAGCCAACCTTTAGGCAACTTAACATTTTGAATGTGGCTGGCAGCAGGCACCACATGTTGGCAAAACATCGAATTATTTACATTCAAACAGGTTAGGTCAGTCCGTGAGTGGCACAACGTCCGTTGTGCAGCAGTTAAGTTTTTGTCTCTTTTCTCCAATTTGAGCTGAGCACATTTACCTATTTTCATAGGATCACAGGTCAATGAATAGCACACATCCCCATTTGAGATGTTAAACGTGAGTATAGATGTCATGTTCCTCCACAACCGCCTGCCCACCTCCGGGCAATGACGGCAGTACTCATAGAGTGACAGATGGGAGCGAACGTCACTCACATCCACCATTCCATCCTGGTTTGTATTGTTAAAGATGTGTAATAATACAGCAGCAGGAGTGGGCACTGCCACTAGACAAGTGGTAATCAAATCTTGAACGCTTTGCATGTTACTCATACAGAAGTGAGATATATTCAGCACTTCCTGCGCTAGATGAATCCAAACATTGTTCGGTTGATGCAGCAACGTTGGCATCTGCGGCTGACGGTTTAATTTTTGGGCTATGAGCCCCTCCCGCTCCCCGGTGGAGTCTCCCGAACGGGCTCCATACACCACACTCATGGCACAGGCACTCCACAGGATGATCTGAAAAGAACAAAGGACAAAACACGTATTATCATTCTCGCAGATAGCATTTGTCAGCGGGAACATGTTCCCATTTGTCTTGACCAGGTCGCATAACTACCAGGACATTGTCTGGTCCAGTGGCGATGACATCAGCGGGTTGAGGAGGGTTATTTGGGGATTCAGGGCCATATTTATACTTTTTGACGCAAAACTGCGCTAACGCAGTTTAGCGTCAAAAAATTTAGCGCCGTCTAACGCCATTCTGAAGCGCCATGCGGGCGCCGTATTTATTGAATGGCGTTAGCCGGCGCTACCAGACCGGCGCTGCCTGGTGTGCGTGGAAAAAAACCACGTACACCAGACAGCGCCGGCGTAGGGGGAAAATGGCGTATGGGCGTCTTAAAATGGGGCAAGTCAGGTTGCGTCGAAAAAATCGTCTTAACCCGACTTGCGCCATTTTTTAACGACGCCCATCCCCCATCAACATGACTCCTATCATTGTAAAGATAGGAGTCATGCCCCCTTGCCCAATGGCCATGCCCAGGGGACTTCTGTCCCCTGGGCATGGTCATTGGGCATAGTGGCATGTAGGGGGGCACAAATCAGGCCCCCCTATGCCACAAAAAAAAAAAAAAAATACTTACCTGAACTTACCTTAATGTCCATGGGATGGGTCCCTCCGTCCTTGGGTGTCCTCCTGGGGTGGGCAAGGGTGGCAGGGGGGGTCCCTGGGGGCAGGGGAGGGCACTCTGGGCTCATTTTGAGCCCACTTGTCCCTTAACGCCATGCCTGACCCAGGCGTTAAAAAGCGGCGCAAATGCGCCGTTTTTGGCCACGCCCACACCCGGGCGTCATTTTTGCCCGGGAGTATAAATACCACGTAAAGGCCTGGGAGTCATTTTTTAAGACGGGAACGCCTCCCTTGCATATCATTAACGCAAGGAAGGGGTTCACGCTAAAAAATGACGCACACTCCGGGCACTTTGGCGCCCGAAGCGTCTAACGCCATAGTATAAATATGGCGTTAGTTGGCGTTAGTTTAGCGTCGAATTTGCGTCGAAAAAAACGACGCAAATTCGGCGCAACCAGAGTATAAATACGGCCCTCAATCCACACTTTGGCCCCTGGGTTCTTGTCAGTAGATCCGAACCCTCCTTTGCCTCTCACAGTGAGAAGAGCTGGGGCGCTCCCCTTCTTAACAACACCTCCATAAACCGGCATAATGACAATTTGGGCAACGCGATCACCAGGTTGCACCACTAGGTCTGTGTCACCACTGTTCAAAAGAATGACTTTCAACTCGCCTTGGTAGTCTGCATCTATCACGCCTCCTAAAACTTGGATGTCCCTCAAGGCAAGCCCAGATCGAGGGGCGATCAGACCGTAATGCTCAGGGGGAATCTGAATTCCCACCCCAGTTTCAATCAGAGTGATGTCTCTAGGTTTCAATCGATGCATGTGTAAAGCATGTAAGTCAAGTCCTGCAGATTCTGGTGTAGCTCGATATGGGGCCAAAGCTCCTGGAGCTGTTTCCCAATACACAATGGTATTGCTCGTTGTAAACGGATTAATCTGTAAAGCAGGTGTCAGCATTCTCATGAGAGGTGTCTCGGCATTTGTTAGGGGTCGGTTGTTCAAAATTTGCAAAGCATCATACAAATTATCCCTCCACCCCTTCAGTGTCCCATCATTCAGTTTACGCAATTGTTCTTTCAGCAACCCATTCATTCTCTCAATCAGTCCCGCTGCTTGTGGGTAGTAAGGTATGTGAAAAATCCACTCAATATTGCGTTGTGCACAATAGTCCTGCACTAGTCTGCCCTTGAAGTGGCTGGCGTTATCACTTTGAATCTGGAGTGGCACCCCATAGTACAGAATCAACAGATTTAGTGTTTTTAGGGTGCTCTGCTGAGTTGCGCGCTTGCAGGGAAAGGCTATGAGATAACCAGAGTAAGTGTCTACCACAGTGCAGGCATACTGACACCCTCTGCTCACTGGCATTGGTCCAATGTAATCAATCTGCCAAATCTGTCCTGGCAATTTACCTCTACCTAGCTGGCCTCTCACCACCTGTGGGACCGGTCTGTGCTGTGCATGCTGACAAATGGGACATTCAATGATCGCTGTTTTAATCAAATCTAGGGGAAGATGCATCCCTCTAATCTCAGCCCACCTGTGAGTAGCCTTTTCTCCAAGATGTCCGCATTTCTGGTGTGCCCATTTAGCCATTCCCACCAAATCAGAACTCTGCGCCTCCACTTCAGCCTCTTGAATCTTGGCTCGATCGTCTGCAAGACAATTGAACCATCGGTCTAATGAATCAGTTGGACAGTGAGCGTCCACATGATAGACAGTCACGGTGCTTTGAGGTAACATTTCCCAGATCTCCTGCCATAACTCCTTCCCCCATACCTCTTTGTTATGGATTTTGTACTGATGTGCATGCCACGTGGGAAGCCAAGTAGCTAACCCATTGGCGGTAGACCAGGAATCTGTATAAATGTGACATTTTCCGGGTAGCTCCTGTTTTAAAGCCTGATACACGGCATAAAGCTCTGCATACTGGCTACTTTTTCCCTGTCCTGTAGTTGTCAAAAGCTTCTTGGTAACAGGATTATAGGACACTGCCTTCCAGTGCCTTTTCGCTCCAACATATTTTGCTGAACCATCTGTGAACCACACATGTTTTTTGTCATCTGCAGACAAGTCTGCGAACGGCTGGCCCCACCCTACTGGGGATTCACATACTGAAGGTACATCATGCAACATTTCGGAATTCTCTACTGGAGCCTGCGCTACCTGCTCATGCAAAACGGCGGTCCCTTTTGGACCCGCTCGTGCCCTGTCCTGGACATACCATTTCCATTTTATAATGCTGGCTTCTTGCGCATGTCCAATTCTATGAGTTTTTGGGGAACTCATCACCCACTGCATGATTGGAATTTCAGGCCTTAAAATCACATTGTGTCCCAGTGTAATTTGCTCAGTATCAACCAGGGCCCAATAGCAGGCCAGCAACTGCTTCTCAAAGGGAGTATACCGCTCTCCTGCCTCAGGTAACTTCTTTGTCCAAAATCCCTGTGGCACCCTCTTTCTTCCTTGTTTTTGCCATAAACTCCAATTGGCATACTGCCCCTGGACTGTCACATTCAACTCAATGTCTCCCTCTCGAATCGGCCACAAATCCAAAGCATGCTGAATGGCGTCTTTCGCCAATTCAAACGCGCGCTGCTCCTGCTCTCCCCATTCAAACGCATTTTTCTTTCGTGTAACTTTGTACAATGGGGCCAAAATCTGAGACAAATGGGGTATATGTTGTCTCCAATACCCGAATAGTCCAATAAAACTCTGGGCTTCCTTCCGATTTCGCGGTACTGCGAATTCCTTAATCTTTTGTTTCACTTTTGGCAACACTTCTCTGTGTCCCTGATTCCACTGAATGCCCAAAAATTTCACGCTCTGAGACGGTCCCTGCACTTTATCGGGGTTAATCTCCCACCCTTTATTCTGCAAATGTTCCACCACCCTGTCTAGCTGAATTGGCACCTGTTCTTGCGTCTCTCCCTGCATCATCACGTCATCTATATAGTGAGAAATTTGCACTCCGGGAACCACTGGTACTTCATCCAAATGCTCTGCCACCAGCCGGTGGCAGATAGTGGGGCTATGTAAATACCCCATGGGTAATCTACAGAAGGTGTACTGATGCCCCGCCCACTGGAATGCCAGCTGAGGCTGGCTCTCAGTAGCTATTGGTATCGTAAAGAAGGCATTGGCAATGTCAATGGTTGCATACCAAGTCCCACTGTGTTTCTGTATGTTCTCAATCAAGGTAATGGTGTCTGGGACCACTGCAGTCAGAGGAGGTGTATGTTTATTCAATTGGCGATAATCAATCCAAATCCTCCAACTGTTATCGCTTTTACGAACAGGCCAGAGGGCATTATTCCACGCAGTGGTGATGGGAACTATTACCCCGGCCTCTAGTAAATCATGTATAGTCTGGCTAATCTCCTCATGTCCTCCCGGTATTCTGTACTGTTTCATTTGAATCACCTTAGTAGCTTGGGGAAGTGTTACCGGAGGAATCTTCAACAGCCCCACCCTTGCGGCGGCTATTGATATAAATCTTTTGGAACCAAATTGATAACATCCATCTTCCAAATGTAGGGTCATCCCTTTCAAAATGTCAATTCCAATAATGTATTCGGGAATGGGCACAATCAGGACAGTGTATTCTCTCTTTGGAAGTGCCACTATTTTCATGGGAACCACTATCTGCACTGCCGGGGTTTCTTTTCCGCCCAATCCCGTAATGGTGAAGTACTGTCCCCTGAATTTTCTTGGATTGCCATGAATCAAAGTGGCCTCCGCTCCGGTGTCAACGAGGGCTCGAACTTTTTGAACATTTCCACGTTTCCAATAAATTTCTACTTTGACATGAGGTCTGTTATCTTTGCGAGCCCATCCCTGCACCGGAGTTTGGCCTGTTTCCTAATCTATTTTCACTCTGCGCACATCAGAGTCTGCCCAAGTCAAATCTGGATACAGTTTGCGGTAATTCTCAGGGAACTCCTCCTCCCTGTCTCTGCTTCGCAACCTCTCTGAGCTTACCAGCTCCCTCTCCCACTCTCTTCCTCGAGTTTTCCCAGAACCTGTCAGTTCCCGGTCTCTATCCCTGCTCCGGGTTCCCTCTGCGCTTCGGTGCTCTTCCTCCCAATTTCCGTCCTCTGGGGATCTCTCTCTACGGTGGGGTTCTCTCCCTCTCTCTCCCTTTTCACCCTCACGCTCCTCCCCTCCTGCCTTTCTCTGGTTCACCACTTTGTTATCCTTCTTGTTCCCTTTCCTGCTCCCCTCCTTTTTATCCAAACCGCGTTTGCGGTACATTTCCCACATGTCCTTGGTGCTTATCCCATCAATTTCATTCCTGGTCACCCCATCTCGCAGCAAGGCCTGAAACATGTCTCGCCTTGTCACCCTGTTGTTATCAGTACGATTCTCAGACCGTGAATTCCTCTCTGGCTTAGCCCATTCTCCTAAATCACTTAACTCACGCACCGCTTCTACCACCTGAGACAATGGGTTACCCGTCTGATTAATTAACAAAGTCATGATGACATGCTTATATGCAGAAGGAGCGGCCCTAATCAGCCGGTTTCGCACAGACACACTTAAAATTCCATTCATCAAATCATGGGCATTACCCATAAAGATAGCTGTTTTCATCCCTTCTTCCTTCAATCTCTGTACTGCATCTCTCAAAGTATACCAAGGTTTATCATTAGGCGGCCAGTCTGACTCTGTCGGATACTTCTGAGCACACCCTTGCGCAGCTAGCTCTAACAAATTGGTCATGGGACCATTCCCTGGATAGGTTCTAAACTCATTTTGAATAACCGGGTCTGTACTTAACATACAAATCCTCGGGGCATCGCCGTGATCCAATTGGACCCCCTGGCCCCCCATATCGTGCACCCGCACCAACCACGTAAGCAATGTTTCCCCAGACCTCTGTCGAAATCTGTCTATCACATCACTTAGTTCTTGCTGTGTATAATCCTCCAGGGCATCCAACATCACCCCTCCAGGATTAGCTGGGCTATGCTGTAACTTTCGCCGATATATGGGCTGCGCACGGACAACATTCCTGCGCTCTGTCTTCTCCTGTCTAACATCTTGGCAGTCATCGCCCCCGGACCCATCTGAAAAATCAGATGTATCCCAGATGTTTCCATCCCAAAATTCAGGGTCAAAGGCTAATCCTGCCTGAGAGATAACTAAATGCACCTTCTTTTTATTAACTTTTCCTCTTCGTTTCTTGTGTTTATATTTAGCTACGCTAACGGCCGTTCTCTCTGCAACCAGTTGGTACATTTCCAACTTATCACTTAATAATTTATTTTGACAAGCTAGCATGGTAGAGGAATTTCGGGCTTCTACTAACTCCTTCCCCAGCTGCTCGTGGTCTTTTTGTAACTGTAAACATTTTTCATACAACTTTCGGTACGCAGAAAGCAAGATCCAGCCTCGCCTCCCCAACGCACAAATCTCCCTTCCCTTGTCAATTGAAACTTTCCGTAAACATATAAGAAGATCTTCAGGTTCCACATTCAACATACACGCATTCCAATTTTCACACAAACCAGCACAACGTGACCATTCCTGAGCTAAAAGTTTATACAGGGCGGTTTCCCACCCCGGTATTTCTATGTCTGGATTTGCTACATGAGAACCTGCTTTTGAGCTCGCTTTGATCTTATTAAGCATTTTCCCTTTTTTTTTTTTTCGAATCCTGCAAACGACTACGCCAATTTGTGCTGCTTTACTCTTCAGAATATCAAAACTATGCACTTCAGGATATTTTAAGGCACAATGTAAAGCAATCACTCTCAAACACCTTCGTAAGTAGAATAATCAAGTTTATTTAAGGGGCAAGTTCTCAGCTAGCAAAACTAAACCACACTAATATATATATATATATATATACATCAGGAGAATAACATGAGAATAATGATAAAGATATAAGCACTGTGTGAATAATTGCAAAAGTAAGTGCATATAATACAAGCACACACAATATACCTCAATGCTCAATAGCATGAAAATGACTGCAAGAATAAGTGCATATTACGCGCGCACACACAATATACTTCAATGCTCAATAGCATGAAAATGACTGCAAGAATAAGTACACATTACGCGCGCACACACAATACACTTAATAAATTGAAAAGCTTCACCGAAAAGAGCGTCTGCATCCCTCCGCCGTACACAAAGCTGGGGAACCCAAATCAGCTAGCACAGGGAGCCTCTGTTCGGGACAATCAGTCCTCCTGGCGTTGCGTCCAACCCAGAAGAGAGTTCCTAAACCAGCCCATCCAGGCCCCCAACTTTTATAGTATTTACTAACGCCCAGGAGTCTTTTCTAGAAAAAGACCCCCTCCTTTACAAATTGTGCAATCGGCGGTACCTTGTTCACCCTTCGAGACGTCTCCTCAGAACGGGCCAAGTTCCCAGGAGAGGACTCCAAGGTGAAGCTTGCATTCCTCCTTGTGTACAGGCAGCTTCCCCCTGTTGTTCTAACTGATAGCTCGTGGAATGTAAATAGCGCCCTTCGTACCAGGCAGATGGAGCGAAATTGAGCAGAAAAACACCCCACCCTTCAGCTTGCCGAAGCTTGTGGAAAAACACAGAACAGTGCCTTACGCACCGAACCAGACTCGACAAAATGGAGTCGTGAACCAAAATGGAAGCGAAGGCCAATGAAAGCAGAGGCCAATGGTCCACACCCTGCACCACTGTTTACCTTGCACGTAGTGCTGCCACATGCACGTAGTGCATGTAGCAATACAAGGAGACGCCCAGAAGAAGGCAAATGGTGTTGAAATGCGACTGAACACTGACAATAAAGTCTATGAAAAGGTGAAACTGAAGGTGAAAATGCAGCTGAATACTGACAATAAAGTCTACGAAAAGGTGAAGGGTCCACTGTGGAGACATGCCTGACAGGGAGTGAAAGGAAACCAATGGTGCAGCAAAAGCCTGGAAATCTACTATTGTTTGTGAAGAAGACTGGAAGATGGCACAGATGGAGATGGCAAGTTTAGGAGAACTGATGGAGAGGAAAGGAGAAGGAGGCTGATAATTGGTGGGTGCATGCTAATGATGGAATACTGCCCAGAGGCAGTTGTTGAAGAGGAAGAGTGAGAAGAGGGTGATGACAGCACTGGGTGATCTGAAGGAAGTTGGCAAAGGAGAGAGATTGAAGAGCTAGAGTGAGGAGAGAAAGTGGAAGAAAATGAGTCAGAGAAAGAGAACGATATACTGGATGGGAGGCCGGAGGATCGGCATGGAGAGAAAGGAGATTAATTAGATGCAGGAGAAAGATGGAGAGAAAGAACAGCAGAAATTGTGGGTTGAGGTGGAAAGCCAGAAAAAGCTAACAACAGAGCCTGACATTGATCCTTGGTATTCAGGAGTGGAAGGATGCCGTAGGACTAAAGAGAGGTGGAGAGAGTAGGGCATAGAAAAAAAGGTGACTAAGAAGGATTATTATCAGTGGTATAAGGAAAAGGGCAATGAGAAAAACATAGACTATGGGTTTAGTACAGTGCTTAATTTGAGCCAGCGGTTTCTGTTGCTGGGTACCAGCACTTATTTTTAAAGGCCTGCACTTAGTTTTCTGCATCAGGCATTTACTGCGAGCAAACAACACATATGGGAAAGGCGGAAGAAAAGAAAAACGAACAAGCATCAGAAAGAGAGAAAGCAGAAAACTGTAGGAGTGAGCTAAAGGGGCAGGAGTGGCTGTAAATGGATTAAAGAGGCCGAGATGACCTCAGGATTGCACTGCCTCAGTGTTCTGTGCTCGTGCATTTAGATTCAGCAGCCGCATACTTCAGCAGAGAGCTTTGGGCACCAGTACCTTTTTATTTACAAATTAAGCACTAGAATAGTAACAGGTCAGTGATGCTATGGACAGAAAATGAAGGCAGTGGGCCAATGAATAATTGAGTACTAAAGGGTCCCCGTAACACTTATGGTAGTCCCTCCAGGGAAGAATACACTTAAACATGAACAAAGGGCTACTCAATTTTTAACCCATACAGAAATGGATTAATTGCTTTCACATAACTTCCATAAATGCCTCTAGAGCCTGTATATATCATTCCTTTTTTCAGGCAATAATCTTCTTTATTATTTTCCAAATACGCATGATTTTACTCTATATTTTATACATTTCAACTGTTTCTACAAACCTAAATACATAGCAGAAAAGTACTTAATGGATGATGAATAAAAGCGATCACCCCCACCAAAATCCTTGAAGGAATATATTGAAGTGCAATGTACTAGGCAATGGACCTTGATACGTTTGTGTAATTGATTTTAATGGTAGCACGTGTGAGTCTTGGTATGAATGGGTATGAATGAAATTTTGTAATTGATCTGAGTAGTATATTCTTCCTCTAGAGGGGGTGATCGCCTTTATTCATCATCCATTGAGTATTTTTCTGCTTCCTGGGCAAAGTTTATTGAAGAACCTTTAGTAAAACAGAGTACAGGATAAACTATTGTGCAGAAGTGTCAGCTTATAAATTCACATCCAGTGATATTGAAGCTTTTGGTTTGTGAATCATATTGGAATAGATAGATATAATTGCGCTTCATTGAATGTATAGTAAAAAGAAGATAACAATACAGAACAGTTTCAAATGGGCACAATATGGTTTGCTGTGAAATAGCAGCAGTCACATAAAAATGCCACTCCAACAGGAATTTAAAACAGCATTGGCAGGAGCCAGCAACTGATAACGCTTGAAGGAATGTTTCCTGTGCTCCAATCAACAGAGTCTTGCAATCACATTAAGCTCTGAATACAAAGGTAACACTAAAGTAATTATAAAGTAAAAACAAAAATACTGGAAAGAACTACCTTGTGTGCAGATGTGCTTCCCATGAAAGAGCAAAATACAGTCGCTCAAAGTGAACTGAATCACTGGTTTAAGCAGGCTGACTCTGCCCCAGGCCATATGCGGTAGTAGGCAGAAGCACAATGTGAATGGCACAACAACAGACCAATGGATGAAGAGGAGTGCCTGAAAGCCCCTTTAAGTAAGTATATTATACATACAACTTTAGTAAAATCTAAAGGTATTGACTAACACCAGACCCAAAAATGTAGGTGGGTTCAGGCTGAAGTCTGTCACTTAAATATTTTGAGAGTCTAACTGGCTACCAAAGTATGTAAATAAAGTTTCACAGTGTAACTGCTGTCTGTGAACCAGAAAGGTATGTTGCTAAGAAAAGCATGAAAAGAAATGTTTATAATAAATAATTTAAATAATTTCACTTTCTACAGTACAATGACAATGAACCTCTAATTAAAAGAATGCATATAAATACCTTACTTTTATAACTGGAGTCCCTTTTCTCTAGGTTGTCTGCCTTTGTTTTAAGATGTTTCCTGCAGGCCAGACCATTCATTTATATTGATCAAGCAGTGCTTCAATCAGCAGTAATGTGGCTTGTGCAGTACCAGGATATTATCACTGGAGAATTTAGTGAACCAGGACATGTGATACATACTGAGCTGCAAGGTGGACTTAATGGCCCAATCACTCTGACTGCGTATATACTGACAGCACTTTTGGAAGATGAGATATACCGGGTAAGATGATTTAGTGGTTTTCTGGGTAAGAGGCATTTAGTCATGAACTCCAGGTTAAATGTGATTTGCACTAAATGGGGTTTACCATAACACAATACATTAAGAGTTCAACAGATGCAATTGAGTCCATACACAAAAGCATTTAGGAGTGTGGGAGGTACCACTACAGGACTACTCTTTTATGTACCCTTACATAATCATAATTGCCTTTGTGAATCTGCACAAACCTTATAGTAAATGGGAGCATAGTCCTTTCTACGTGTACTTCTTACATAGGTATAGTTCCTGAATGCTTCCTTACTAAATATTTTGGAGCCATTCGCAAAGGCATAGAAGAGTACGTAACAGAGTACTACAGGAGTACAACTTCACATACATATAAATGCCTTTGTGAGTTGGCCCAATTATACATAAACTTGTGGTTTCGGGACCAATGTTGAAAACATATTTTTTTTAATAGGAGTCTAACCTGTAGTTGTACTCTCACTACAAAGACCTGATGCCATGTTTGTAGCATAAGCAAAAACAAAAAAAGTGATTCTCTGCAATGGTCTGGCACACCATTAATTGTGTTTTTTCTGCAAGAGGAAAGAAGAAAATGTAAAGAACCAGCTGTCTCTCTTTTACCTCATGGCTTTAACCAACACGCATAAAACCGTGCAATAAGGCATACCATCCTACACATGGAAATAAAGTATCAACACTGCCTATTGCTACTTTCCAGTTTATTTCATTGTCGTGCTTCTTTAATGGCTTACCTCACTTTTCTTTGTTTGTCCCACGTCTGGAGAACTTCTTCACTGTGTTCTGATAACTTGTGTCATTCAACTGCTTGCATTCAGGAAGCTATTTTTTGTTTCAGCACTACATGAGAGTGCAGGAGTCTTTTTCCTCTCTCTGGTCAAATAACAGCCCTCTGTGCGCACCCTGGTGTTCCCTCCTCCTGCTCCCCAGCTTATCTCCTGCTCTCTCGAGCGCCTCTCTGCCCTGGTTTTACTTAGTTTTATTTTTTCCTCCACTCTTCCCACCACACACTTCTCTGTTGCTACTCTGTCCTCTTTTCTATACTACTCATTGCCCCACTGATACATATCCCCCCTACTGCTTAGTTTAGCCGTATCTTCCCCATCACAGTGTTTGCCTCCTTTAAAAACAAAAAGTTTTTTTTTTAAAACACACATTCACACACTTTCTTTTTTGTTATCACTGCAAGATTTGTGTTCGACATCTTGGAGTAACAATTACAAAGTAAAATGGCTTCTGTCGCATGCTGTGTGCACACATCATATTTATGGTATCATGCTTGTCCTCTGTAGCATCATAAAGCATATGCCCCAGGCCTAATGCCGCATGCATTCAGGCTTGAGATTGCTCTTTTTTTGCAGATTCTGAAAAGCCTCAGCAAAAGACATTTTTTTTTTTGTTTCTTCTTTTGCCGATTTTTAACAGCATCAGCAAAAAGGCACTTCCAAAGCTTGTCTGCATTGACAGGTAAAAGATAAGACGTATTGGCTTTGCATATGCTTGCTGTAGTTACATTTACTAACCTCTGTTTAATATTTGGAAGAAACATATTTTGACCCTTGAGAGGCATTTCCCGTTTTGATTACCAAGTGGAGTTGTTCCAGAGACAGTAATACATGTTGGAAGCAAATGCAGTGTTTGCCCCCACAATAAAGCTGGTTGAAATCTAGAGGGAAGAAGAATGATGTTAGCACATCACAGTAGGAATGAAATTATGAGCAATTTTCACATAATTTCCCAATCCCAGGTGTCAAACTTGAGAATGGGTGCAGCATACACACCGACTAGCTATTGTTCCCCTCACAAACAGTAAATATAGTAAATAGTAAAAATTAGTCACAATGCAATTTGCACCTAAGTTGTAATAGAGCCTTTTCAGTTTTTTGTTGAGCGCACACATGCTTTGTAATGTGGAGAGACTGCTTCACTGACATTTTCACTCAAAGCGCTAACAATTGAGTTTAAAAGGTTGCATTTATTTAGCTGATTCAACTTAAAAAAGGGTTGTAGAGTGGTCAAGAAGCATTGATTAAGTATTTCCATATTACCAGGAAAAAATGCCATCATTAAGAAAGTATTCCCGAAATACAGGGCCAGATTTATTAAGAGCTTGTGTTGCCCTTGTGTCATGAAAAGGTGATGAGGCAACGCAACCCCTTAACTGGGATTTACTAAGCAACTCAAAGCCACTTTGCGTGGCTCCACATGGTTTAGTAAATCCAAAGTAATGCAGGGCAACTCATTTTGGTGTTTTGTGTTATCTGGCGGCAGGGAGGCATTCCATGGGTGGAGTGTTGATGGTCCCACACATCCACCAATGGATTGTTCCGATATTTACAAAGAGTTGAAAACCTAGGAATGAGTCAAAATAATACACCTCCTAGATCCAGGCATAAGGAGGATATATATTTTTTCTCCATATCCTGAATGAATGCATCACATATAGAACAAGCATTTGCAATGCAGTAGGTCTCACATTTACGAGAGGTACAGCTACTGGCTACGAAATTACATTTACAGCTCTGTTTACACAAAAGTGAAAACGCAGAGCCCTCACTTCCAAAAGCATGTGCTGGGCTTGCCTGAAAAAAAAGAAAACAAGCCGAGCCTGGGAGCTGGCTTTTGTTAGGGTTTAATGGTGAAGCAGATGTTTGAGGAGCCACAGGGAGATGAGGACAGCACCAGGATGAATGCAAAAACATTTCAGCGATAAGAGAGGAGGTGGGAGTACTGCAATAAAATTCAAGCAGCTATGTGCCTGAAACACCCACGGTGTGACAGGAGCAACAAATAAATTATATAGTGGTCCGTCAAAGCAAGAACCAAAGTGGAAATATACAGTTCTTAGTCTGTGCTCTGAAAGAAAAAGAGGGACAAAGAGGCAGGACTGACCACTAGCAAGCACGGATTTTTAAAGGATACTGAAACAAACAAATGCAATTGCTTTAAGGCCACATGAAGTATACTAAAGTATGCAAGAGGCTGTACGCTTATGCTCAACCTAAAAAGGAAAACGCTTTTGATCATCATTGTTTTTGTGCAGGAAGGTGTCTCTTGTTGCACAAAACAATCATGCTCATAATGTGGGCATCCATAAACAAAGGTGCAACAGTACCTAATTTAGAACAAGGCAGCACACAGTGCACCAGAGCAAGTAGGCAGCAGAAATGTGCCATAGCTTTGTAACTATTGCACAGTCCTGATGTCTTCCTTTCATGCAACCTAGCACAGTAGGTTGCCTTGCTGTGCTGCATTGCGTGAAATGTTAGCAAACATGCCCCATTTTCAGACAAAGGATAATCTGTTCACCACTCTCAAAACGTGTTTCCTAGAATGAAAATGCCCAAAACAAGGATGGAGATTTTATAGAACCAAAATGTGGTCTTCTTATCAGGGGAATGGAGTGAGGAAATCGGGAGAGAGTAATAAACTGTTGTCACATTATGGGTAGTTCCCTGGCAAGTTTTCAAGGGGTGTAATGTTAAGATCTCTCTAACCACAAGGCACCTGTCTGGTTAGAAGGAGCCTCTCCATGGCATCCTAAAAACTATATTTGCCACCTGAGATTTAAATCAGTGTATCATTATGTGAATGATGATGCATGACTAGATCTAGTTTTGGGGGGCACTGTTTAATTTGTGCCGTTGGTCGCAAGTGTGGCCCACCAGCACTTATTTTTGGAGGCCAGCAATTATTTTTCTTATGACACTTGGACCCAGATTAAAAGAGAGAAAATGACAAAGGAGGAAGAGAAATACGGAAAAATAGTGAGCCAATAAAAGCAGGGATAAAAAAGAACATGCAAGAGTGAGATAAAGAGGCAGGGAGTGTCTCTGGGTGGATTACAGAGGCCTAGGGTGGATTCAAGACTATACCATCACCTTTGATGGCATCGGCCACAGGCTCTCAGCAAAACTTTGGGCACCAGCACTTATTCTTTTACAAATTAAGCACTGATGGGGGAAATAAGGCTGTTAGAAAGTGCAGGACTGAGAAGAGTCATGGATAATGATTAGTGGCCTGTTATAGGCAGGCAGCGGAAAGTTTATATGGCAATACCTGTCTTCTACATTAGGAGAAAAGATGCTTGCCTTTTCCTGATTAAAAAAACAATTATTGTGGAGCAATAAACATAACAGTACATGGTGTTTACACTAAAATACCTAAGATAATCAGAGTGCTCCCAGCACATCTGGACTATTTGACAACATAACACAACACAAAGAGTGTTACAATTTAAGAGTTATACTTTACACTATATGAAATACAGCATATCTTACACATTCATTAGGAAGCTATAACAAGCAATCTCATCGGGTTACATGACTTGCACAGTATCTCCAACTCATCCTGTTTCCCCTATTCTGTATATAAGATAAAGGCTATCCCACAGCAGTAAATATTGGATATGAAAGTAATGAAACACAGCAGTTGCTGTGTTGATATTACAGATGCCTGACTCGAGGAAACAGGCGTACACATGACGTGACGGTATTGAAAGATTTTTCTGTGCGTCAGCATGACGTACACACGAAGTTCATAACGCCAGGTACTAGTGAAGTATGTCCACAGTGTCCAGCCTTTCTGCATTGGTAACAAATGGCGGCTCCTCTGCGAGGAGAGACCCCCCCCCCCCCGCCAGCAGCAACCGCTGCAAATTCTTTAACAATGAAAGGATAATAATCTAAGTTTATTATCCTTTGATTGTCAAAGGGGCCGGCATTGGAGATGACAGGGACGAGGGGCGTGCATTGTGCACTCCTCTCAGTGTGCATGTGTGTTTGGCAAGCAGTCTCAGCCCTGCCAAACACACATACGCAGTAGGTTATCTCCAGCCCAGCACACTGCTGCCATGCTAGAGAAAGCTGGCACATTCTCCCAGCCAATCCTAACACTGCTCCGAGCAGGATTGGCCACCGGGCAGGCTGGGAGCCTGTGCCTGCAGCCTGCTGAGGAAACGGAGGAGCGGCGGCAGAGAACAGCTTCTAGGTACGTTTAAAAATATATATATATTTTATTAATATTTCCCCCACCCCCACTTCTTTCCCCACCCCTGTAACACCCGCAGGCCATGACTGTTGGAAACACAAAGAGGGTGTTCCCAGAGGCTTATTGGCAGTATTGAAGGTATTGAGATAAACACCTTGAAGGTTGTAATTTAGTGGGTGATCCCAAAAACTTTGAATGGCATTACCACACTTTTCTGCACACTGTGAATGCGATGTAAGTGATGCAGAAAATGCAGTGCTTAATTTGTAAATGGAAGTGCTGGGGCTGAAAGCTTTCCTCAGAGGAAGCCACCAGTGCTACTAAACGTCAGGCTTGCCAGATCCCGAAGATATGAGTGCCAATGTACCCCACCCTCAACCATTGGCCCAATTGAGCAGTGAGAAAATATATGAATGTGGACAGAACACTCACGATTTCCAAGGTTCCTGAGAAAAAGGAAGATCTGGTGTTGAAAAACATTTGTTTGTGAGGAAAAAATACATTAGAGAAATATCACCCATGCTCTAACCCTAAGAAGAAAGAATTTGAGAAGAACAGAGGTTTCATATGTGTAGGATTAAAAACACAGGCACATTCCAGGAAAATAGTGCAATATATACATTTTTCCAAAGTAAAACCCATTTGTGTTATGAATCGCATAATTTGTTGTAAATTGCATTGTGTTTATTTATATGTCAGACCTCATAACATATATCACCCAACATTTTTAGGTTTGTGATTGTACAGCAGTCCACATGACATATTGTTACCAATTTTTCAAATTATATACAGTAAGTTTTAGCTCCACACATAGTCGTATTACTCTCTATCCATATACTATGTGCTGTTTTCAGCATCATATGACCTTCTCAGAGTACTTGTATTTTAATGATCGATGGACTATTTTACATCTAAAGAATCAGTTTAGCCACCACACATACAATAATGCATATCATGCATGCACTGTATAGAGAAAGCAATCCTTTCTGTGACATGTTTTACCACAGTAGCTTGATTTAATATTTTTGTCAGTATTCAAGTGTGAACCTGATCTTTAGATGGCCACCTAGCTGTGTTTTTTTCACAAAGGTCTGCTTCTTTTCAGGTCATTAACACCATCATTACATCTTCCTCCATAATTACCATCACTACTGCCAATGACCACTACCACCACTACAGCAATCATAATGTCTGCCATTACTACAGCTGCCATTTTCCCATCATTTCTACCATTACCTTCATCATTACATACCAGCACAATTATTTCCTTCACCATTTTTACAACTGCCACCACCATTACTACCACCACCAACACTACCTTCACCATTACATCTCTATTACCACTAATACGACCATTATCACTACCACCACACCCAACATAACTGCCTTTACTATCACCACCTCCACCATTATATCACCATAAGTAGCACCACCATTGGCACCACTATTACTAACAGCACAACTTATATTCCTGCCATCAATACCAATGCCACAATTATCACTGCTGTTACCACCACTATTACCACCATCCCCATTTCACCGTTACCACCACCAAAGTCAAAAGGTCTGGCTTTAAGGAGAAAACAAGCAAATACAGGTATGATCAAAAGTTGTTTCCATGTATTAAACTAATTAAAGCCAGAACTACCGACTTTGCCTTTGCTTGTTACAATGTGCACCCTGAAGCAGGGCAATGACATTCTCATGATGATGATCTATATTTTTGATGAACCATTGTGATTAGCTGTCACAGGGTTTAAAGAAAGTGTAACAGATTTCAATTTAGGTTTACATATTGAAACAAGCTGTAAACCTATGTTGTTACTATTTGTTTTTAGAGATACTACAAAGTTCATGTGTCAAAAGCTTTGGAATTTCTTGAACAGAAATTTGAAGAAGGAATTTCCAGTAACTATACCCTCGCGGTTGTTACTTATGCCTTATCATTGGCCAACAGCACGAAGGCACGATTAGCACTGGATGTACTGAATGGAAGAGCAGACAGAACGAGTAAGAGTTCTAGTTGTCAATATTCAGAACTATTAAAAGTTCATGTTGGTTGTATTCGTGCATTTGAGCAAACTTAATTGATTGCCATAAGAAATCTGGTCGCCCTAAATGTGATATCTTAGAGAACAGGAGTTTCGAATCACAGTGTATAACAATTTAATTTGCTACATTAAATATTTCGACCACATGACTTACAGTAGTCGATCTGCACTGCCTGCCATTTCAGGCAGGCATATTCAAGCCATGCTGACTCATGGCGGAGAAATCTGCTCACTTTACTTAAAGCGATTTGTAACTATCTAGTCCAGCTAAGGGTAAGTATTTTATACTGCAGGTTGTTCCATGGGTGGGGCATTCTGTGTTAAGAAATTATATGATGTCATGCGCTGCAAACCACCTTTCACAGTTGTGCAGTGAAGGCAGAGAAGGAGGAATTAATTGTGTAGGTGTGGAAGGTGGGACTTGGTACAGGGGATGTAGGTCAGCGTTGAGAGACGGCAGCCGACCTACTTCCCTAGGTAGCCCTTCACAGCAGTGGGAATGGTTTCCTGCTGCTACACAGAGTAGATAAAGCTGCATATTTTTTCTTAATATTATGCAAGTTACACACTTTGCAAAGCTTCTAAAGTTTAAAAAAAAAATATGCAGTGTTGTGTGACATCAAAGGTGAACAGTTCACATCATGTGTGCACTCACTCGTACTTGCTGAGTTCAGACCTAAGGAACCAGACCTAACGAACCAACTAAACGTATCATCATTAAAAAAAAGAAAAAGAAAATCAGCCTTCTCATAAAGCCCTTCCCTCCTGAGTCCCCAACGACAGCTTCGCCCTCTGAAACATATAAAGCTCTCCCAAATATATTCGGCCTTTCCCATCCCGCCACTGAACATCAATTAGGGGGCTTTACTCCCACACAGATCAACATGCCTTGGCACATCATAAGAAGTCCTGAAACATGGACAGCATAAGAACTGCTGCTATGA
The DNA here is from genome assembly GCF_031143425.1 of Pleurodeles waltl. Lineage (NCBI taxonomy): Eukaryota > Metazoa > Chordata > Amphibia > Caudata > Salamandridae > Pleurodeles > Pleurodeles waltl. The sequence continues at coordinate 1,412,438,537 of NC_090444.1, read as the reverse complement.
AGAAGCTACATGTTGCAAGCCTGTCCTATGCAATAAATTAAATGAATAAGTAAATTATGTTTAAAAAAACCCAACACATTCAAGGGGTTGAATTGGTATTTGAATATAGTACAGTAGTGAACGTAGAAAAGACAAACATATGATAGACACATGGAGCCACATCAAATCATGCCGACTTTGAGATTGCAGTGACTCATGTTTGAAGTGACTTAGTGGTATCAGGCTTCCTCCAGTCACCTCTTGGCCTATGACCAGTGTCAGGAGTACTGGGATGGTGAAATGTATTGTATGTCCTAGACTGACCTAATGCATAATGTTCAACTTTTAAAGGGGAGGCAGAGGGAGTTAAGAGTGGTAATGGAAATCCTTCTGCAGATTTTCTCCTTCTAAACATGAGCTAGAGGACTGCAACAGCAAACCATTATTCTACTGATATTTAACCAAATTCCTAACCTGTTCAAAACCAGATGCATCCTGGTTCAAGGGTGTGAGCTGTCCACTGTTATTCAGTTATGGCTATCTTTACCTACCCAATCGGTGGCAATGGGCCCCTTTTTGCTGCTTGAATTATTGACACGCTACTTACATTACTGCATACACAGACAGTTCATGTAACAATCTAAAGGAAATACATTGCTGTGGCCCTCAAACCTCTGTTATGAGTGCCTCATTAAGGGGATGGCATCCGCTGGTGGTGCAAGGGCATGTTTATCTTCTAGAACATGTTGTTTGTCCGATTCTGATGAGATTTTCTACCTAAATTTGAAAAGGAGAGAAGACTTCACTATGTCCTGCGCCAAAAAATCTTGCCAGTCTCAGAAAGTCTTAGAGAGTGTTGCCTTAGGCTCTGCCTTAAAGTGCATTCCAACATTTTACCCTAGGACTGGTGGCGCAGAGTTCCTGCAAATGCAGTCATAGTTCTGTCTGTGAAACCTGTTTGATTCGTTAGATCTTTCTTCTTTAGGCCAGAGGTTGCTGAAGATCATGAGAGAGAAGAATTCTAGTAGAATATGCAGTACCTCAAGTGCTACCAAATCCTGAGGAAAAGCCATGGATTGAACAAAATACTCCTAGAGAACTGCAGCAGCCTGCCAATGCTCCCTAAAAAAGACAGAACCTCAGTGCCTTGAACTTTGCAGTTTTTTGTTTTCCTTTGCAGGAATGTACCAGGGCAAAACTGGTCTGGAAACTGAATGGTTCCAACATGGATTGATCAGTAATATACATAAAAATCATATTATTCGTTGTGTCTGTCTCCTGGCTTTGTTGTTTCTTTGATAAAAAAAAATTACATAGTATTATTTTGTGGATATGTGTTTTTTTTTTAAGAGGTTGGGTTGAAAATAAGGTTTTATGATGTCCAATGTTATTCATTTTGAATACTGATAAATGGTGTTATATATTTTATCCGAATTGTGAGCCTTATATTGTGGTGATACTGTATGGAAGTTGATTTTTGTATTATATGATTTGTGTTGAGTATGTGATTGAAAAACAGTGTGGTTAGGTTTTGCATAGGGAAATACTTTTTTTCCTTCCATTACAAAATGGAGGCCTGGTCCTGTTCATTGACTTCGATTCATCAAAATACAAGGGGTAGCGAACGTGATGTCACATACCCTTTGACCTTGCTGTCATCATAGGAAGTGACATCATATTATGTTTGACCCTTGTTAGACATGTCGGCCTTAAGGTGATCTTCCCCCAAATTATTTGCCTGCTTGCCTCACATTTTTGCTGATTCTTTTTGTTGTCTTTAGGGCTCTGAGCACTTTATCACTGCTAAACAGTGCTAAAGTACATGTGCATCTCCCTTAAACATGGTAACATTAGGGTATCCACAATTGACATATTTAAGTTACTTGTAAGTCCCTTGTAAAGTGGTATGTCATATATCCAGGACCTGTAAATTAAATACTACCAACCACACAAGTAGCCTTTCAGACCTGTTTTAGACCTGCCACTGCAGAGCCAGTGTGTGCAATTTCACTGCCCCTTCGGCCTGGAACTTAAACCTCTTGCCAAGCCTTAAACACCCCTTTTATTACACATAAGTCACACTAAGGTAGGCCCTAGGTCACCCATAGGGTAGGGTGCTATGCAATTAAAAGACAGGACATGTAATTTTAAGTTTTACATGTCCTGGTAGTGAAAGGCTCCCAAAGTCATTTTTCACCACTGTGCGGCCTATTCCTTGCATAGGCCAGCATTGGGAATTCCTTAAAATACTTTTGATTTGTATTTCCTGATCAGAAAGGAGTAGCGTAGCTACATCATGTTTCATATCACAAGAATTTTAAGGATAAATTCCCTTTACTTGTAAAGATTTAACATTACTATTTGAACTATTTTTACTATTTTAGAAATTCCACTTTTAGAAAGTGGGCTTTTCTCTGCTCCTATTGCTTTGTATGCCTTGCAGCCTATCTCTAATACATGCCTGGCCTAGCTACACTTTGTGCATTCCCTCTAGACAGCTGCAAACACAGGAAGGATGGGTATGACAAAGTACTCATCTGTATTCGGATGGACCTTCTTTGGCTGGAAGGGTGTAGAGTAGCTAACAATTAAACAACGTGACTGTCTGCACACAAAGTACTGATTACCTCCTCTTGGTTGTCTGGAGCCAGGGCTAGGAAGAAAGGATCTCTGTGCAGTTCAAGGAGCTGCTTTAAAGGCACCCCCACTTCGAAGGCACATTTGGGTATAAGTACTGAGTCTCTGACCTCACCAAAGTAGTACCCTTCTGGACTTAGGAAGAACTCTTCTAGAGTAAAGACTGCTGTGCTTTAAGGATTGCCACTTTGCTTGGAATGCCTGTTCCAAGGAACCGCTTCTCTCCTTTGCTGAACTGCCCCTCTACCTGCTGATATCTGCCATGCTGAGGATAAGGGCTGGGCTCATCTTACTGAACCCAGAGTGATTCCAATGGCTTGCTGGCTTGCCCATGTTCCTCTGCAGTCTCAGGGACATCAAAGGCTGCCTGCAGCACTCCTGGTGCTGCTGGATTCTGCCATCTGTGACTCATACCCTTGTCTGAGGTGCCCCCTCCAGTCCTGAACCTCAGACATGGGCTCTGAAGCTGACTTCTGAACAAACGATGTATCGCCTCAAGTGCAGTGCAAATGCTGCTGCCTCACTCCTTCGACACAGAAGCTGTTCAATGACAGTGGATTCACAACCTGCGTGGCCTGACGAGTATACTCTGAAGTTGGATACCGACGCTGGACCCAGCTGCGAGGATCAAACTGAAGCATCATGCCCTTGACGACGACGCATCTCATTTACTTTAGTGAAGATCAACGCTGAGGCAGGACCCAGCTGTGAGGATCGAATCAAAGCATCATACCCTTGGCATTGACACTTTGCTCCATCAAAGGTACTGGTTTAGTGGGCCCTGCATGGGTTATTTAGCTGGCCTACCCTCAGTCGTGGTCGGCCCGAACTTTGGATTTGCACCAATCTCTCGCGACCACAAGTGAACTTTTGACCGCAAGTGACCTGTAAGCACTATTTTTCTTTTTTTTGTTTATTCTTTCAAAATAATATCTCAACCTCCTTTTTCTTCTTTGAACTTGCTTTACTCAGTTAAGTATTCTATATTTTTCAAAGCCTGTTTGGAGTCTTTTTCTGGTGTTTTCATTGTGTTACTGTGTGTGTTACACAAATACATAACCCATTGCCTCTTCAGTTAAGCCTGCTTGCCTGCTCTGTGCCAAGCTACCACAGGGTGAGCACAGGTTCATTTAAAATATGTATCTGACTTGCCATGACTAGGAATATGGTCCCTACTTGGACAGGGTGCATATCACTGCCAACTAGAGACCCAATGGCTAACACCCTTGCATGTTTTAGTAAATATCCAGTAACATTTTGGGTCATGACTGCACCAACAAAGTGGTGCAGCCATTACAAAAATTTTAGTAACTCTGGGCCTTGGTTTCTCACGGATCCCGCTCTCTTCTTTACCATACAAAGAAAGAGTAACAAAAAACATGGTTCCAACATATGTGACTGTGCAAAATCAAGCCCTTCTTTCTTCCTACAAACTTTATCTTCACAGCCCAGGTCCTAATTTTCTAATATCAGCAGAGGCTGCAGACCACTCCCTGGTCCCCTAGAGTGCTCATTGAAACCAATTAGAGCAGTTCTTCATGTAGCTGCTCCACAAATCTCCAGCCAAAGAAAGTTTAAGTATATCTATCCCACGTTGAAAGATTTGCATGGGCTACCTCTCCCAGTTAAGATTCTTCTCACAGTTTGTTCTGTGATATGTAAGGCATTCCAAATTATTAAACCTGTCTACATAGCCTCTAGACTGAGTGTAATTGTTGACTTAGTTACTAATAGGAGCACATTGCTGGCCATGCTGTAAAATAAAATGAATCACAAAGAACCCCAGTGCGGTCACGATCATTAGCACTACAGAACATGCATCACATGATGGATTTACACAGACTCAAGAAGAGAACAGGAAGAAAGGATTTATCAGACATAGGCCCTTATTACAACTCTGGCAGTCGGTGATAAAGTGGCGGTAATACCTCCAACAGGCCGGCAGTAACAAAAATGGAATTATGACCATGGTGGAAACCGCCAACACATACAGCCACTTTAACAGTTCGACCGCCACGGCGGTAGCAACAAACACCGCGGTGGTAACCAACAATAGCCAGGCCGAAGACAATGTACCACCCACTGTATTATGACAGACCAATCTGCCACCTTTTCCGGGGCGGTAGCAATGCCGTCAAAAGCACGGCAGAAACAGTACACAGAAGGAAAACGACTCAACTCTCGACACTCAAGGAAGAACCAGGATGTCATGGAGCCTGAACTGCACATTTTTCCAATGCTGGTCTACCTCCTCCTACACCAGGAACAAGAACGGTGGCAAAGGCGACCACGGTGAGTACCGCACCTAGCACACAAGGGAGAGGGAGGAAAAAGAGAGCAACACACACATACGCAACACCCCCAACACCATACACACATACAGATGCAACAACATCACATATACACCCCATAAGCCTCAGGAATAAAGCAAGGACAAAAGAAATTGATTAAAGTGAGTGTTATATTACAAATTTAGATAAATACGTCCTCAAAGAACTAAACAGTATGTACAATATATACAAATGGAGGGACAATGCCCACTCAAAAATGTCCGTGGCCCACAGGGCCATAACACGTAGGCTAAGGCCACACTTGACTCCTGCCTCAATATAGAGAGAACACTGCTGGGGCATCAGGTCAAAAACACACAGGGGGGATGGGGAATGGGGGGGCACGTCAGCCAGAAGATGGTACAACGCCACTGCTCCTGGAGGGGGCTATATGCCCTATGCGATGTCCTGGGGAGTGCAAAGCCACAGTCTCTCAAGTGGGTGGTTTGCCCACCGCTTGGTCCTGGGAAGTGCAAAGCCACAGTCTCTCAAGTGGGTGGCTTGCCCACTGCTTGGTCCTGGGGAGTGCAAAGCCACAGTCTCTCAAGTGGGTGGCTTGCCCACTGCTTGGTACTGGGGAGCGCAAAGCCACAGTCTCTCTAGTGGATGGCTTCACCACTGGTTCTGGAGGGGGTCTTGTGTCCAGTGTGCTTCATCCTGGCAAGGAGGGGGTCAGTGGATGCCTTCTTCCACTGGTTCTGGAGGGGGCCTTATGCCCTGTGATGCTGATCCTGGATGGTGCAAGTTCACAGTCTCTCACCTGGGTGTCACACCTACAGGTGTTGCAGGGGCCAGGATGCACTACAGCCCAATTAGGCACGACTACACACTGCTCGCCGGCGGTGACAGCTGCTCAGTGGATGCCAGTTGCGGGGCTGGCAGCGGTGTTGTCAGTGGTGGGGGGAGGCTCCAGCCTTCCCATGCAGCCTTGGATGGCTACCCACTGGGGCTGCTGCTGCTGGCAGTGGTGCTGCTGATGGTGTAGGTGGCAATGCTGGGGGCGGTGCTGGTGGTGGTGCAGGTGACGGTGTTGTCAGTAGTGGGGGGAGGCTCCAGCTCTTCCCCTGCTGCCTCAGATGGCTGCCCACTGGGACTGCTGCTGCTGGCAGTGGTACTGCTGGCGGTTCAGGTGGTGGTGCTGGCAGCGGTGCAGGTGGCGGTGGTTGGGGGAGGCTCCAGCCCTTCCCCTTGCTGGCTGGTGGTGCCTCCTCCCCTTTTCTGGCTGGTAGTGCTGCCTTCTCCTTGCTGGCTGGAGTCCCCTTCCTGCCCTTGCTAGCTGGTGGCCCCTTCTTGCCCTTGGCAGGTGGTGCAGGCACACTGGCTGTGCTGACAGGTGCCTCCTTGGAGACTCTCACACCTGCAGTAGTTGCAGAAACTAAAGTGGCTATGGACGGGGTGGCTGAGTTGCTGGTCTGAGTTCTGCCCACCCTGGCCCGTGGTGAAGGACGAGGATAGGGGCAGGGTAGAGGACAAGGGTGGAGAGGAAAAGCCTTTTAGGGACACTGGGGCTGGAAGAGGGTGAAGGTTTGGGAGTGTAGGAAGAGGGAGAGGTTACAGAAAAAGATACATAAGAAGAGGTATTATTCATACCGTCCGGACTGTTATACTCATGGCCCACCATATCCCTCCCATCCCCTTACGCACAGAAATTGCCCACCGAACAGGCAGCACTCTGCCCAGGACCCCTCAGCCCCATCCTACGTGAGGCTTACACACACAGCACTCCATACATTCATGCCCCATGCATCGTGCTCACAGTGTACTCACCTGTTTGTCTGGAGGACCACAAAGTAAATGGTACTGGGGTAGGACCCTATCTACTAGTCTCTCCAACTCCTCGGAAGTGAAGGCAGGGGCCCTTTCCCCAGACACTCGAGCCATGGTCGCTTCCAGACACAGGTCACAGCAGCACGTGCAGTGTAGGTCCTCTCCTGTTGAAGGTCAGGTAGCAAGTGAGTGGACGGATAGAAAATGGCGGTCACGTCCGCAGCGGTGCGTACCGTCACCGCCGGCGTACATCACCATTGGCCACTGTATCCCATAGGGCCCAATGTTAACCAATGAGGAGTTGCACGACGGTCATCGACTGCCTCCCGCAATGGCGCACAACGTCAGCGGAATTACCTCATTTCCACTTGTGCCTCCTCGCAGGTCAGGCGGCCGCCATCTCAGGGGGGCACAGGGCATGGCACGTAACTGCAGCACAGGAGACATAGGCACATCAACGGACATACATGTTCACATTAAGTTTCTGTAAAAAATGCAAGGCATATTAATCTGGTTATATGTTTGAATATGATCATCTGCTCACGGTTTGTCACCCTAGAGTTCAAGCACTGAGGATGAATAGGAGATGGAGACATACCCCCGTGGACAGACCCCTGGTGGGCCTGGCGACAATGGAGGACAGGCACATTATACTAACCTACAGACTTGATAGGGCCACAGTCCAAGAGCTGTGTGCCTAATTGGAGCCAGACCTGATTTTAGCTATCCACGACCCCACAGATATCCCCCCTCTAGTGCAGGTCCTGTCAGTGCTCCATTTCTTGGCAAGTGGTTCCTTCCAAACGACAGTGGCCATGGCATCAGGGATGTCACAGCCTATGTTCTCAAACGTGCTGATCAGAGTGTTGTCTGCCCTGATGAAACACATTTGCAGCTACATCGTATTCCCCCAGGTGGAGGATTTGGCCACAGTGAAGGCTGACTTCTATGTAATGGGACATATCCCCAACTTCATTGGCGCTATTGATGGTACACATATTGCCTTTGTCCCACCCCGGAGAAATGAAAAGGTGTTCAGAAATCGAAAGAGCTTTCACTCTCTGAATGTGCAGATAGTGTGCCTGGCGGACCAGTACATCTCCCATGTCAATGCTAAGTATCCTGGCTCTGTGCATGAGGCCTTTATCTTGAGGAATAGCAGCATCCCATATGTGATGTCTCACCTGTAGAGGCATAGGGTGTGGCTAATAGGTGAGCCCAGGACAAGGGCGGGGGAACGTTACAGTGAGGCACATGGGCGAACAAGGAGGATCATTGAGCGCACCTTTGGCCTCCTGAAGGCCAGATTCCAGTACCTCCATCTGACTGGTGGATCCCTGTGCTACTCACCCAATAAGGTGTGCCAGATCAGCGTTGCATGTTGCATATTGCACAACCTGGCCTTGAGACACCATGTGCCTTTTGTGCAGGAGGATGAGGCTGGAGATGGTCGTGTGGCAGCGGTAGAGCCTGTGGACAGTGACAAAGAGGAGGCAGAGGAAGAGGATGTGAACAACAGAACTACTATAATTCAACAGTACTTCCAGTAACTTCACCTTCCACTGCAGTTTTGTATTGGAAATTGTACATCGCAGAGTGATTTTCCAAAACCTATGGCCACTTACTGTACTCTTTGGCATCTCTATTTTCAGATATCTGTGCCCCACTCTGGCTCCTGGTGTGTTTACTGCTGCCCACTACAGGTCATACTTATGTGTATATATAACTGTACATTTGAATTGCAATGTTTACAGCTTGTTAAACTAATACATTTTTCAATCGACAGACTACATACTTGCATTAGTCCCAAGGATGTTTAATTCTGTGTTAATAAGTGTAGGGGGTATTGCAATGGGGTGGGATGATGATGGAGGAATGTCCAGGATAGAGTCCAGTCTATTGGTATCACAGATCCCTATCACAGATGCATTGTCCAAGCGGGCATGGGATGTGGGGCAACGGCAGTTCAAGGTGGACAGGGTGACATAGTGGGACACAAGGGTGACATTCAGGAGAGTCATATTTCCTGGCAGGGTCTTGGCAATGTTCTCTACCTTCTGCCTGGATCGCAGGGACATTTTGCTCGGTGGTTCTCCTTCTGCTGGGAGAGGGGTGCTGGTGGCTAGTGTAAGGGGCCCGTTGGTGTGCCACTGCCTCCCTCATGGTGTTGCCCATGTCTGCCAGCACCCCTGCAGTGGTGACCAGGGTGGTGTGGATGTCCCTCAGGTCCTCCCTGACCCTCAGGTACTGTCCCTCCTGCAGCCACTGGGTCTCTTGTAACTTGGCCAGTATCTGGCCCATGGTCTCCTGGGATTGGTGCTATGCTCCCGGGATGTTGGTGAGTGCCTTGTGGAGAGTCGGTTCCCTTGGCCTGTCCTCCCTCTGTCACCACAGCAGTCTTCCCAGCTTCCCTGTTGTCCTGTGCCTCTGTCCCCTGAACCGTGTGCCCACTGCCACTGACTCCAGGTCCCTGATCGTCCTGTGTTTGTGGGGTTGCCTGGGGTCCCTGTAGTGGTGGACACACTGCTGATTGATGTGTCCTGGGGACAGAGATATGGGCCCACTGGGTGGGTAATGCTGTAGTGTTTTGGGACTGTGGCTGGGTCACTGACTGTCCAGAGGTCCCTGATGCGCCAGGTTGGTCATCCTGATCCAGGCATGCAGAGCTGCTGTCATCACTGTGGGCCTCTTCTGGGGGGGGGGGGGGCTGGATGTTGCTGGCACCTCCTCTCCGGTGACCTTGTTTGGGGTTCCTGTGGAGATGTAAATGCAGTGTTATTGTTTCTGCGTGTGACATCTTGTGCATGGGTATTTTTCCCTCTATGGTTGTTATTACCAAGGCAGCTTTAGCTTGTGTGAATTGTGATTTGGTTGGTTAAGTGATTGTCACTAGTGTGCATGCTGTGGTGATGGGGGTCCATGCAGGTCTGTGATGGGGGTCCATGCATTGGTATTGCATGCAGGGCTTGGTATTGGGATGGGTGGGTTGTGATGGTGGGGTATATGTGAGGTGGTGGAATGATTGGGGTGAGGGTAGGAGTTTGTGATGGCATGCAGGTAGGGGGGTGAAAGTAGTAAAGATTTGACTTACCAAAGTACAGTCCTCCTGCTACTCCTGCCAGGCCTTCAGGATGCATGATCACCAAGACTTGCTCCTCTCATGCTGTTAGTTGTGGGGGAGGAGGTGGGGGTCCTCCACCAGTCCTCTGTACAGGTATCTGGTGTCTTGCAACCATGGAAAGCACCTTCCCCCGTAGGTCGTTCCACCTCTTCCTGATGTCATCCCTTGTTCTGGGGTTCTGTCCCACGGCGTTGACCCTGTCCACGACTCTCCGCCATAGCGCCATCTTCCTAGCAATGGACCTCTGCTGCACCTGTGATCCGAATAGCTGTGGCTCTACCCGGATGATTTCCTCCACCATGACCCTTAGCTCCTCCAATGAGAACCTGGTGTTTCTTTTTGGTGCCAAGGGTGAAGTGTTTGTGTGGTGTCTATGAGGGTGTGTGGGGTGATGTATTGGGGTGTGTGCTGTGAGGTGCGTGGATGGTGTATGGGTGATGGAGTTCTTTGGCTCTGATTTTGTAGGTTATCCTGGTGTGTCTCTCTCTCAGTTGTCAATTTTTTTTAGTCGTAAAGGGTTGTGGGTAGTGTGGGTGTGTGTTTTATAGTGTTGTGGGTGTGTGGGTGTCGTGTGTATGTGTGTCAGGTGTGTGTAGTTTGAATTGTCCAATGTGGTGTTGTTTTGTATGTGTGTGTGTATTTTGAACACGGCGGTATGTACCGCCAATAGTTGAATGTCTGCCATGGTGATTCGTGGGTCATAATGCTGTAGGCATATTTCTGTTGGCGTAACGGTGTGGATTTTGCTACCGCCAATTTATCACTGACCTTTGGGCTGGCGGACTTGTGTGTGTATCTGTATAGTGGCGGATTTCTATGTGTGGGTCATAATACGCGTAGCGCTATACCGCTGAGGTGGCGGTATGTTGGCGGCAGTCAGCATGGAGGTAAGCAGCACTTACCGCCAATGTCATAATGAGGACCATAGTGTCATTGGGATTTATAGACAGAAATAGCAGAATAATATATTGTGAGGACTTAAAACATGTTGACACTAGCATATACAGGTTGTGGTACAGTGTGTGCTTGGAAAGATCAATACTATTCCAAACTATAAGTTGGTCTATCTTCAGAAAACAAATAGAGAAACTGAGCCACCACACAGCATCTGCAAAACTCTAGGAAGCCAAAACCTCTGTTATCTGAGAAGACGTAATTTGTCACTGTGGCCACTTCCTAATATTTAAACAACATAGAGCGCCGCTTCCAAAATAAAACCTAAAGCTATGTCTTTTCATGATCTGCATTGTTCCTCTTTATATATGAACTGAACTCTAGGGAAAATGGTGTGGAAATAGTTGTTTATTTAGAATTGAATTCCTCTCCTATCCAAGCTGCAATAAATTTATTTTTTTTCTTTAGATTTAATTGTGAGGCATCGCCTTTTTGTCAACATTTAACTCTTCATACTAATATTGGAAGTTGTTGTCTGTTTCCTGTTGTATTTCCTGTTACCTTAAGGCTGGCGTATGCTAGCGCGCCTGACCTTGATAAGTTAACTTACAAGGGGACGCGAATAGGTTGATGAACCTTTTGACTGGCAATTAAGATGTTCTTACCATAGCTCCAGTACAAATCAATAGTCAATACATAATAATCAACAATCAGTAATCAATACAATCAATAATCAGTGGAGTCAGTAATTATCACGCACCATGACCTTTCAGTCATAAATAACCACACCTTTAGTAAAAGTTTAGAATGTTTATTTCCCTGCATTAACAGTGCTAAGGCCATGTAGATTAATCTCAAAATCAAATGAAATACATACAGAAACAACACTGGTTGTCCAAAGCGGCGGAAGAAACGTAACCTATTCAAAGCTTGATCTGCAACACATTCTAAGGTTATGGTGCACATCAATAGCAAAGTCAGCTGCATCAACAAAATGAAGTACATGAGGTTTAGCAGAGAAATTCATCAAGCATTAGTCCCTCTTTATCATAGGTCATTAGTGAGAATCCTTAACTTACATCAAATTGGCATGAGCATGTTGGGCTTCATGCAAAACAATTTACTAACACAAATTTGGAAAAACATCTAACTATGGTTCTAACAAAACAGCGCAGTTGGTACCTATAAAGAAAAAGCAAATATGCATGATAATCACAATTCGGAATATACCTATCCTAAGGGGGGATCAGCAAAGCAGAATCAGTCTTCGTCCTCAGGACATCAGTCGATCAGCAAGGCATCAGGCTTCGGCATCAGAATTAAAAGGGCAAAGTCTTTAAGCATGAAAGTTAAGCATGTCTCTAGTCAAGACGCATAAGAAAGTAATAACCTTTCGGTCAGGCAAAAATAGGCAATAAGCTGTCTTCTCACAGAATGAAACTCTTCCCTCTGTGCAGTGTCGTTAAGTCAAAGTCACCTAAACTATCCCCTAAATCCCTATTGGTCAGTTATTTATATGTTCACACTCTGTCCAATAAAACTGAAATCCCAAATCTATGAATTCTAATATTATTCCGTTGTCATATTGTGGATTGGTTCAGCTTGCGATGTCCTCATTATCCGGCTTGTCAGGTAACAATATTGTTGCAGCTTCTACTCTAGTCAATATCTTCATTGTTCTTGTCCTGGGAAAGTCAGTCTCACACATAATACACATAAAAAGTTGCATTAGCAAGAACATCATCTCCTAGCAGTCGCTTCACACGAAAAGCTTCCATTATGAGCACATTTAAACAATACAATCGAAATTCACAGTTTAACTCACTTGGTCAGCCATTTTGTTAAATGCTAAGAAATATAGCTTTTACATGAGGCCTGGCAAGCAGGCCAAGACACGCTAAGTTAAGGCCTACAATTAATAAAGCTAAAGCTTAATTCATAACCCTCAATATGACATATTACTGCATTAGTCTAACATATATTCAATATTTCATAAGTATTAATCATTGATTAGTACATTTCGTTAACATTGGAGGCCATTTTTCGTGATCACATTTTCAAATGTGTGCTTTATTTTTCTATGTTAGTACATTTTCTACATAAACTTGTTATTCATAATACATAAACACTCATTAATAATTTTTATTAAGACACCTCCTCTGATGACTAAATATGTCATCACGCTATTACCCACAAATGTTCACACCAGCTAAACTTTTTACAATTCAATCTCTTCATAATTTTGTTTCCCCCTTGAATTTTCTCTGTAAAATGTTTCCCCTTTCTTTTCTTCCCTTCTCTGATTATTCTTTGACCTTTTCAATTTAATTATTTTACATAATTTGCATAATCCCCATATCCCCAATAGACAAAACACAATTAATATCCCTTGTAAGATTTTCAATAGAACCCCATTCCAAATGTTGTTGAGCCAATTTCCCACTGGAGCAAACCCTTTTCCAACCTTTTTCCAAACACCTGGTTCTTTCAATTCTTTCAAATCAGCACTTACATTAGTCAGATTAGTAAGTAAACCTCTTATCTCTTTACTGTTGTCGGGAATATACGAACAACAATGCCTAGAATTAATCATTTACAGACTCCACCAAATACATTTCCCAGCATGCATTTATGTATTTTGTGTCATATAAGGAAGACGCCACGGCGCAGATTCACTATATTAATGCATTGCAGTGTTGTACAAAAGTGAGTTCTGTGCAAAATTTGCTAATAGTAGTTCTGACGATGTAATTGCCCATGCTTGTACACAAAAGCCTATTTGGTGTGATTACAACAGCAAGCCTGCAGTGTCTCGTGTGCTATTTGTACTTGAGCTACATCCTCCAGTACAAATGTAATAGCAATGAAAGCCAGATGATAGCAAGTCTTAAAATGTGCACTTTCCTGAAAATTACACATTATACATGCCGGTATCCTGTGATAATCATCTTGCCCATTGTTTGGCACTTGGTTTCATTTGGCTTTAAAATTTATCACAAAGCTAGGTCACGCTTGTTTAGTAGGTCTGGCTTTGCTCCAAATCCTCAGGGGTTTTCTGCTGTTGCTACCCTCTTCTGCCCCTTTTTAATACATTAATAGAGATTTGGTGCTACACAACGCATGGTACTGGTACTTTCACGGCTAAAACACGTTAGTGACTGTCGGTTGGCAGACCTGCCTGTTTGGTCCTATTTATGTAATGAAGTGACTTTTATCATTGCCTGTGCAAAATAATAGTAAATCTAGGTCCATATGCCTTCCCTTTCTTATTTTTTTTATGATATGTGGATAGGGAAATTGTATAAGTTAATTTGGCCAATACTTTTTCCTAGTGGGTGCCATGTGTTTGCAAATGCATGCACAGTAGCCATTTTTGAATTAATTTTCTTATGTTTTAAGAATGTTCTTAAAACATAGAGAAATGTATTCATATAGTGTTACTGTGAATGCACATGCAATCCCAGTAGCCATTTTTTAGGGCGGATGACACAATGCATAAATATCAGTTCAGTAAATGCGCACAGAAGGGCGGCCATTGTTGCGGTGGTGAAAATAATATTTCAAAATGGTTTCATACTGATAAGGCTGTGAGCAGTGCTCATAACATATAGGGCTCAGAGGACAAGTTGCTGCTGGAGAAAGGTGTTTTTAGTTCTTTCTTACAGACAGCTGTAGCTGACTTTTGAAGACCTCATGTTACCTACATACATACATATATACACTATAGCCATTGGTTGTTGTGTTAGAATTTTTTTAAGTTGCCATTAGCTAGGTGGGCCACCCTCAAAGAAATGCAATTTTGTGGAAGGCTACGTGGGGCTTTAACTACAGTCTTGGCTTTTCAATAAATGTTTTTTTATAATGCACAGAATAATTCCTCTTCTTTGTTTTCAAAAGAGAGGAAGCCGGCAGCTCTGCAGACTGAATGCTCTTGAAAGATTATCTTCGTCAACCTTTAGCATGATAGGTGTTAAATCTTCATATTAAACCTTGAATTTTGATGATTGGGCATTTCTGTGATGTATTCCTGTGAAGTAGAGCGGGTGCCTAGGTATTATACCTCTGCCCCCCCCCGGAATATATCTAGTAGTAGACCTTGTGGGTTAAAATAAAATCCAGCAGTGAGACTTTGTGGGTGTTAATGATTGATACTTAAACCATCATTGACAGCCAACTAGACATGACCACACCAGCCAACACAGTCACAACTTCCTGCTTTCACACCTTGAAGATGCTGAGGAAGATTTTTAAGTGGCTAGCAAATCACACCATGAAAACCATCACTCAACCTCAACCTCAACAGCAGACTCAACTACTGTAACATCCTGCACGCCACAATCATCAGACAAGAAACCAGAAGATTGCAGACCATCCAGAACTCTGCAGCAATTCACATCACACCACACTTAAGGGGGCGCCAATGCCTTCCAATACACAAACGTGACAATTTCAAACTTCTCACACACACCTTTAAAGCACAACAAAGCTAGGCCTCCACATATCTGAATAGTTGCATCACTTTCTACCAACCAAGCAGGCATCTCTATTCAGCTGTACTGCTACTCACACACATCCCATACACTCACAGGAAAAGATCCAGAGGAAGGGCTTTTTGTACATCACTCCTTTAGTAATGTCTTCCCTCTTCACATGATAGCCTCCTCTTCTCATCTTGAATTCCAAAAGAAGCTGCAAACCTGGCTTTTCTACTAACCTTCCTCCACCAACCCCCTGGTCAGACACAATACTTAGGCTCGCATTGTGACATTGGCGGTCTTTACCGAAAACTGCTGTGCTGGTGGCCGCCAAAAAGACTACAGTGGCGGCAGTAATTCACCTGCCCAATAACGACACACAAAAACAAAATCACCAGAACACAGCCACAAAGATATTGTCAGGCCGAATGACGGTGGCAGGGAGGCAGTTCCACCACCCGCACCACCACGGCAGAAAAAGACTGTGCTCCCCAATACGACCTACAAATTATCAAAGCGGACATAACGCAGAGGTAATCCATTGCCGGTCGGGACCAAGGCAGCTGAAATAGAACCTCACCTACAACAAAACACCACATTGGCCAAAGCGAATACTCCACACCTGAAAGACATACACACACCACACACCCCACTATAAAACACACACACACACACAATCCACAACCCTTTGCTACGCCAAACAACTGACATACATTGCAGGACCACGCTGAAGATCGCACAGCACACAGACATCACAGACACCTGCACACCTTTCACGCATCACACTTCACTTAAAATATTTTACACTCACACACGTCACACTCACCACTTCCCAACAAAAGCCCCCTTGTTTCACTGATTATGAATTAAGGACCATTGTGGACAAAATCATAGAGCCACAGCTGTTCTGGGCACGAGTCCAGCAAACGTCCTTGGCAAAGAAGATGGAGTTATGGCAGAGGATTATTGACAAGGTGATCTCAGTAGAAAGCCACCAAAGCACAAAAGACGACATACATAAGAGATGAAACAACCTAAGAAAGAAGGTCTCGTCCCTGGTGTCCAGACACCAAATCACCCTCATGAACACTGGCGGTGGGCCCCCACCTCCTCCCCTGGGGATCACTTCTTGGGAGAAGAAGGTGTTGGTGATCCTGCACCCCGAGGGTCTCATAAGAATCCCCAGAGGACTGGAAACTGGTAAGTCACAGATAAATCCCTTGTATCAAGTATACCTGTAATACATGCATTGCCATCCCCTGCATGGCCACCCTACCGCACTAACACCAGTCCCTAAGTCCGAACACCTAAATGCACCCAATGCATGTACAGCATGAAGCACTACAACTTCCACAATACATCACCCTTTAGCTACCTAACAATGCATATTCCCCTCGCATAATTACACCTGAATATTGAGGCATGGCATATAGCACTCACCTCGCAGCCCCTGTAAAGTACATCAGGCATTTGTGAATAACAATCCCTGTTATCCACAGGGTCCACTGAGAATGTCATCAGTCAACCAGTGCCACGTACAGCCAGTCCTCCACCAGATAAAGACCTCAGTGATGGCAGCGACACAGGATGTCTGGAACTGGAAGACCAACCTGGCCCATCTAGCCTCTGTGAGCAGTCCATCTCCACCAGCCTCACACAGGACACCATGGAGCCCCCCACAACCTCTGCCACCATAACACCCGTCACCCAACACCCCCAAACCAGTGTTTCCAGGCCACGTCAATCCATAGTGAGACCACCAGTACAGGGACCTGAGTCAGCACGCATCACACAACACGATGAAGGTCCAGGTGTGCGTGGGAGTGGGCACACTGTACTGGAGACACAGAAACAGGGGGCTAGGGCCAGTGGGAGGATAGGCTAATCTTCAAGCTGAGCAAGCACATTTTGGAAATTAATTAAAGCTTTGTATACTGTTGCGTATTTTGTGACTGGAGATGGCATTACTGATTATATGCAATCTTCTTCAGTGGGATGGTATTCAGGGGGATCAGAGCATGAATTCCAGCCCACAGAGGAACTGGCTTTTCTTCATCCTTCAGTCCACTCTGAATAAGTGATATGATAAATTCAGTTAAATCAGCCTTGTGGATTGAAGCATCAGGTGGAAGAAGAAGCATGTCCTCAGCCACTTTGAAACTTTCTGGTAGACTGTACTGTGTTGATGGCTTGCAGTGATTTTGCACACATTGGCAAGACACTTGGGTTATAAGTTTGCAGCTTTGTTTATGCCTACAGTCGACACAGCTTGTTTTCCAGCAGCTACTTCATTGGTACAGTCTTGAAAAAGCACCATGGAAGTATCATGTGTGCTGGATGTTCGAGAAAACGAAAAGCTGTCTGCTAAATCAAAATTATCAAGAGAAGCAATTGTAAATCCTTTCCTAGTGAAGTGACTTGGAAGTGGCGTGCTGTCAGATTCACAAGATTTTACAGCATGAGATGCTAACAAGTTCCTGTTCCATACTATTTTATTATAACTTGTTGACACACCAATCCTATTCATTAAAGCGATCAGCCCTCTACTTTTGCACTTTTCATAAATTGCATGGCCAGTCATCACCATGTGTAGTAGAGTTTTCTTTCTGCCATGATGTCGTTTATAAAACATGATTTGAAAGAGACAGTACAATTGCACAGCATAAGCCTGTTGGTTCTTTGCTTATATCTTTATCAATGATGTCAACTTCTGTTCCGAACTCAAGAACTTTAGTTTGTAATATTTATGCTTTGCTGATATTTAATACTGATGTAAAAAATGTTAAGACAACATCAGGCATTCTTGTTGACTCCCATGATTTGAGAGCTCTGGGCATCACAATATTTGTTATTAATTCAAAAATCTAAATCTTTCAGGACATTTCTTAAAATGGTTTCTGCTGATTTTTATGCATCCTGTGTTCTTATTTTGGCAGCAAGAACTTCAGGAGTCAAATCAGCTGAGAATACCATAAGTGGATCATTCTTTTTGTTAGAGTGACTAAAACAAATTCAATCATTGTACATTCCCACCAGAAAAATCATAATTTCATTATTGTGGATCAATACAGTTTTATCCATGTTGACCATTATTTATTTGATCTCACTGAGCGCAAATCTGAAGGCAGCACTCAAGAGTGACTTTAAAACTTAATTTTCTTTATCAAAGAGTGCAAACTTAACTGAATGCTGGCAGTTACGTTGCTGCTGGGAGCTCATAGTGCATTCATATTTTCAAATGTATGCACACATGCAGTTTGGGCGGGCATACATATTTGCTGCAAATACATTCACCTCGCTGTTTAGATCAGTTACTTGGCTGTAAACTTCATCTTGGAAGGAAATAGCTGCAGAGAAAAACATGTTTGCCATTTGAGACTCACATACTCTGTACTTTGTTCTTTCATCAACCCCTTTGACCTTTGTTCTGGCTAAACCACAGATGATACATTAAAGATCCCCTGCTTTCTGATCAGTTGTTGGCGGTGGACGAGGCGTAGCCTTCAATCTTCTAAATGGATGGGCACTGGGTTTCTCAGAACTCTCGGACTCTTGGTGTGATTCACTGATTTGTTCTATTTTTGGACATTTTTTTCCATTTTTTTTCCATTGTACACAACTTGTAGCACTTGTTGCTACAGTGGTAAAATATTTGATCCCATTCACCTATGATTTTCGATCATTTGTGAATTTCATCTTGCTGTATTTCTGCAGCATCCCAAACTCTGTTCTGTCAAGCCATAGTTGTTGCTAGCTTTTCTTTTGGGTTAGTTTGGCACATGACACATTTTTCCTTGTTGAAGGAGTCATCAGATTTTGTAGTTAGCAACACTCTTTCAGAAGGTAAAGATCCTCTGCTATCATTTACTTCGCTCATGTTTATGAATTCGAATCAACGGAAAACCTGAAACAAGAATAATAATAAAATAAAATAACAATATGATGGCTAAAACACATAATTATAGAGGCACCATTTTGGAAAATGACAGAAGGGTTGCTCTGAAGAGTTATTTTCTGTCTCTATAAGACTAATTGACCTGCAAAACCTATGTTTTGACACCAAAATAAAGTGAATAGATCTCATGGTTCCTGAAATATTACATCATCACACCAACATATCTGCCATTTTTAGAAATGTTGTCCAGAAAAAAGTCATCATAGATTGACAATGTCTACCCTAGCTAAATTATTTCTCTAATAAAACAAAAACACAAATCAAAAATTAAAATCTGTGGACAACAATTTGTTATGGAGGTGTATCAAGGGGCCAGGACCAAAGAGGGAACTTTAATGTCACTACGGAGTTTATTCTTACAGCTAGTTACCCTGCAAAACCCATAGAAAAGGGTTACACAAACAAGGATTGTACTTACATCCATGAGACAAAGAGGTATGGGTTCTGCAGGAGACACAGTGGTGAGTACTAAGAAAATAGAAATGTCATACTATCTAGGTTAAGGTATTTATGACTACATGTAACATAAGACAATGGATGGACAGGAATTACCTTGCGGAAACCAGGTGTCGACCGCTGTCGAAACAATACACATATACACAAGTGGGGACAAAATATTATGTCTAACAAACATAAAGAGCCCAAGAGGAGTCCGAGGCCAGTAGCAGAGGGAAAACTGCTGTATGTAAACAAGCAGAAACAGGCAGAGGAAACTGAAAGCATAGGACTACAAACCACAAGGATGATACTGGAAAAAAGGAATCAAGGAAAAGCTGGAAAACAAACAAAGCAGAACAAACAACTATTCTAGGAACTGTAGCACGCAAGGGACTGGAATTGTAAGGAAACTAGAGACTGCCAAGGAGAAACACAATGAAAGGACATACAAAACAAGAAACCAAAACAAGGAGACTGGGGAGCAGATACAAGAATTAGGACAGAAACAAAAGGAATATGCAAAGGGAAATGATAGCAAGAACAGAAGGAACAAGCTAGGAACTCAGTAGAAAGGGAGCAGCCCAGAGCTGCTCCTGACTGTAAACTAAAGGCAGAAAAGGGAGTAAGCAAAATACAAGGCATGGCTTGGGGACAATCTGCAACAAGTTGAACTGGAGCAGGACATAGGCCCTGGCTGAAACGAAACAAGACACAAATTGGTCAGGAAATCAGGCATCATAGGTTCTGGTACATAGAGGTTCAAACACCAAAGCACAAGTAAGGTGTTTCATGAAGAGGTAGCTTACAAGCAGTTTCAGTCAGCAACAAACCCTGGGTGGAGTCACATGATTAAGACAAGACTAGTCGTGGGTGTGTGCAATTCCCATCTCTCACATATACTGGAAGAGAGAAGCTAGTACTGTGGAACAGCAGGAGTATTCCCACTGAAATTATTGCATAGTGGAAATCAGGTCTCTGTGAATACTTGGCAGTGCATTCTTTGAATTTGTAGGCCATGGAAGCAGACACAGGTTTTCCAGTGTGTCCAAGATTGAAGCGAGAAGCAGACAGAAGTCATACAGCGATTTTGGAAGAGTTTTAGTGGTGATTTCCAGGCTTACAGGTGGTTCATGTACAGCACCACTCAGAGCTGGTATGATGGAATCGTAACACATGGCTAAATATATCGGCACTGAAAGTTTGACTCAAGGGGCCCCAGGACAAATAAAAACTCACATCAGCATGTAATAAACAAACTTAAAATTGAAAATCTCCATCTGCAAGCAGGTGTTAAATCATAAAGAAGCATGATATCTTTAATAAGTGAAACAAAGGCACTAATCAGACAACATTTGGCACAGTACATGCATCCAAACAGATTTATAAACATCACCATATAACACAAGAAATAAACAAGGAGACATGATGAGTGGGCTGCATGACAAATCAACTACATCTGCAAAAATAAACATAAGTCATGAATGCTTTTATATGGAACAACACGCCCTGTATTAAAGTACAGTGTTCCACCTCACAAACCGGTTCAACACATCATTGCTGTTATTGGAAAGGCAGTTCAAAATTCAACCGATACCGCACAAGATGCAGGCTGCCCAATAAGTCACCCCTAATGTGTGCCCTAGGTAACCCCTAGAGCAGGGTGCTGTGTGGGTAAAAGGCAGGACATGTACCTGTGTAGTTATATGTCCTGGTAGTGTAAAACTCCTAAATTCGTTTTTACACTACTGTGAGGCCTGCTCCCTTCATAGGCTAACATTGGGGCTGCCCTCATACATTGTTGAAGTGGCAGCTGCTGATCTGAAAGGAGCAGGAAGGTCATATTTAGTATGGCCAGAATGGTAATACAAACTCCTGCTGACTGGTGAAGTCGGATTTAATATTGCTATTCTAGAAATGCCACTTTTAGAAAGTGAGCATTTCTTTGCACTAAAATCTTTCTGTGCCCTTCAATCCACGTCTGGCTAGGTTTAGTTGACAGCTCCTTGTGCATTCACTCAGACACACCCCAAACACAGGGTACTCAGCCTCACTTGCATACATCTGCATTTTGAATGGGTCTTCCTGGGCTGGGAGGGTGGAGGGCCTGCCCTCACACAAAGGACTGCCACACCCCCTACTGGGACTCTGGCAGACAGGATTGAGCTGAAAGGGGGCTTGGTGCATTTCTTAGACACTCTTTGAAGTCACCCCCACTTCAAAGGCACAACTTAGTATAAAACAGGGCCTCTGCCCTACCTCATCAGACACTTGCTGGAGAAGAAACCTGAACCAGAAACTACATCCTGCCAAGAAGAACTGCCTGGCTGCTCAATCTGCAGAGGGATGGTAAGGACGAGCAGCAGCGATTAACAAGAGGACGTTGCACAGCACTGCAGAAGGTGGTCAAGGATCTACTGTACCAGGACAGAGTGACGCAGCTACAGTTTCAAAGTTCCTGATGCGGGCCATGGCTGCACTGGTAAGGACAAGCACAACTTGTTCTCCTGTGACCCACCTGCAACGAATGTCACGTTATATGTCACTGAAATCTCCTCAAACATTTTAGAGGGGAAAAAAAACACTACACCCACATATTCAAGCTCTTCACAAAAGGGCATGAGATCACGTATAGCAGAAAAGAAGTAGCAGACTCTGAGAAACCAAATGATGGGTTACCCTTTACTTTATGTACTAAAGCATCCTTTACATACTGATAATGGCATTACCCCTAGTCCTACTCCCTCACCTTCTTCCTTAACCAATGAGGCTCTTTTGCCTCCAATGGACCCCTCACTCCACTAAATAAAAACATCCATGTCCCTCTCCTCATCTTGTATGTAAACAAGTCAACCCAGACACTCAGTTGTTCCGTACTGGGAGGGAGGGAACTGGAAGGAAGGCAACAAATTAGGACTAGGTGTAATGCCATTATCGGTAAGAAATGGAAGTATTACCTTCCGTCACACCAGCTAAACTTTTTACAATTCAATCTCTTCATAATTTTGTTTCCCCCTTGAATTTTCTCTGTAAAATGTTTCCCCTTTCTTTTCTTCCCTTCTCTGATTATTCTTTGACCTTTTCAATTTAATTATTTTACATAATTTGCATAATCCCCATATCCCCAATAGACAAAACACAATTAATATCCCTTGTAAGATTTTCAATAGAACCCCATTCCAAATGTTGTTGAGCCAATTTCCCACTGGAGCAAACCCTTTTCCAACCTTTTTCCAAACACCTGGTTCTTTCAATTCTTTCAAATCAGCACTTACATTAGTCAGATTAGTAAGTAAACCTCTTATCTCTTTACTGTTGTCGGGAATATACGAACAACAATGCCTAGAATTAATCATTTACAGACTCCACCAAATACATTTCCCAGCATGCATTTATGTATTTTGTGTCATATAAGGAAGACGCCACGGCACAGATTCACTATATTAATGCATTGCAGTGTTGTACAAAAGTGAGTTCTGTGCAAAATTTGCTAATAGTAGTTCTGACGATGTAATTGCCCATGCTTGTACACAAAAGCCTATTTGGTGTGATTACAACAGCAAGCCTGCAGTGTCTCGTGTGCTATTTGTACTTGAGCTACATCCTCCAGTACAAATGTAATAGCAATGAAAGCCAGATGATAGCAAGTCTTGCAAAATGTGCACTTTCCTGAAAATTACACATTATACATGCCGGTATCCTGTGATAATCATCTTGCCCATTGTTTGGCACTTGGTTTCACTTGGCTTTAAAATTTATCACAAAGCTAGGTCACGCTTGTTTAGTAGGTCTGGCTTTGCTCCAAATCCTCAGGAGTTTTCTGCTGTTGCTACCCTCTTCTGCCCCTTTTTAATACATTAATAGAGATTTGGTGCTACACAACGCATGGTACTGGTACTTTCACGGCTAAAACACGTTAGTGACTGTCGGTTGGCAGACCTGCCTGTTTGGTCCTATTTATGTAATGAAGTGACTTTTATCATTGCCTGTGCAAAATAATAGTAAATCTAGGTCCATATGCCTTCCCTTTCTTATTTTTTTTATGATATGTGGATAGGGAAATTGTATAAGTTAATTTGGCCAATACTTTTTCCTAGTGGGTGCCATGTGTTTGCAAATGCATGCACAGTAGCCATTTTTGAATTAATTTTCTTATGTTTTAAGAATGTTCTTAAAACATAGAGAAATGTATTCATATAGTGTTACTGTGAATGCACATGCAATCCCAGTAGCCATTTTTTAGGGCGGATGACACAATGCATAAATATCAGTTCAGTAAATGCGCACAGAAGGGCGGCCATTGTTGCGGTGGTGAAAATAATATTTCAAAATGGTTTCATACTGATAAGGCTGTGAGCAGTGCTCATAACATATAGGGCTCAGAGGACAAGTTGCTGCTGGAGAAAGGTGTTTTTAGTTCTTTCTTACAGACAGCTGTAGCTGACTTTTGAAGACCTCATGTTACCTACATACATACATATATACACTATAGCCATTGGTTGTTGTGTTAGAATTTTTTTAAGTTGCCATTAGCTAGGTGGGCCACCCTCAAAGAAATGCAATTTTGTGGAAGGCTACGTGGGGCTTTAACTACAGTCTTGGCTTTTCAATAAATGTTTTTTTATAATGCACAGAATAATTCCTCTTCTTTGTTTTCAAAAGAGAGGAAGCCGGCAGCTCTGCAGACTGAATGCTCTTGAAAGATTATCTTCGTCAACCTTTAGCATGATAGGTGTTAAATCTTCATATTAAACCTTGAATTTTGATGATTGGGCATTTCTGTGATGTATTCCTGTGAAGTAGAGCGGGTGCCTAGGTATTATACCTCTGCCCCCCCCCGGAATATATCTAGTAGTAGACCTTGTGGGTTAAAATAAAATCCAGCAGTGAGACTTTGTGGGTGTTAATGATTGATACTTAAACCATCATTGACAGCCAACTAGACATGACCACACCAGCCAACACAGTCACAACTTCCTGCTTTCACACCTTGAAGATGCTGAGGAAGATTTTTAAGTGGCTAGCAAATCACACCATGAAAACCATCACTCAACCTCAACCTCAACAGCAGACTCAACTACTGTAACATCCTGCACGCCACAATCATCAGACAAGAAACCAGAAGATTGCAGACCATCCAGAACTCTGCAGCAATTCACATCACACCACACTTAAGGGGGCGCCAATGCCTTCCAATACACAAACGTGACAATTTCAAACTTCTCACACACACCTTTAAAGCACAACAAAGCTAGGCCTCCACATATCTGAATAGTTGCATCACTTTCTACCAACCAAGCAGGCATCTCTATTCAGCTGTACTGCTACTCACACACATCCCATACACTCACAGGAAAAGATCCAGAGGAAGGGCTTTTTGTACATCACTCCTTTAGTAATGTCTTCCCTCTTCACATGATAGCCTCCTCTTCTCATCTTGAATTCCAAAAGAAGCTGCAAACCTGGCTTTTCTACTAACCTTCCTCCACCAACCCCCTGGTCAGACACAATACTTAGGCTCGCATTGTGACATTGGCGGTCTTTACCGAAAACTGCTGTGCTGGTGGCCGCCAAAAAGACTACAGTGGCGGCAGTAATTCACCTGCCCAATAACGACACACAAAAACAAAATCACCAGAACACAGCCACAAAGATATTGTCAGGCCGAATGACGGTGGCAGGGAGGCAGTTCCACCACCCGCACCACCACGGCAGAAAAAGACTGTGCTCCCCAATACGACCTACAAATTATCAAAGCGGACATAACGCAGAGGTAATCCATTGCCGGTCGGGACCAAGGCAGCTGAAATAGAACCTCACCTACAACAAAACACCACATTGGCCAAAGCGAATACTCCACACCTGAAAGACATACACACACCACACACCCCACTATAAAACACACACACACACACAATCCACAACCCTTTGCTACGCCAAACAACTGACATACATTGCAGGACCACGCTGAAGATCGCACTGCACACAGACATCACAGACACCTGCACACCTTTCACGCATCACACTTCACTTAAAATATTTTACACTCACACACGTCACACTCACCACTTCCCAACAAAAGCCCCCTTGTTTCACTGATTATGAATTAAGGACCATTGTGGACAAAATCATAGAGCCACAGCTGTTCTGGGCACGAGTCCAGCAAACGTCCTTGGCAAAGAAGATGGAGTTATGGCAGAGGATTATTGACAAGGTGATCTCAGTAGAAAGCCACCAAAGCACAAAAGACGACATACATAAGAGATGAAACAACCTAAGAAAGAAGGTCTCGTCCCTGGTGTCCAGACACCAAATCACCCTCATGAACACTGGCGGTGGGCCCCCACCTCCTCCCCTGGGGATCACTTCTTGGGAGAAGAAGGTGTTGGTGATCCTGCACCCCGAGGGTCTCATAAGAATCCCCAGAGGACTGGAAACTGGTAAGTCACAGATAAATCCCTTGTATCAAGTATACCTGTAATACATGCATTGCCATCCCCTGCATGGCCACCCTACCGCACTAACACCAGTCCCTAAGTCCGAACACCTAAATGCACCCAATGCATGTACAGCATGAAGCACTACAACTTCCACAATACATCACCCTTTAGCTACCTAACAATGCATATTCCCCTCGCATAATTACACCTGAATATTGAGGCATGGCATATAGCACTCACCTCGCAGCCCCTGTAAAGTACATCAGGTATTTGTGAATAACAATCCCTGTTATCCACAGGGTCCACTGAGAATGTCATCAGTCAACCAGTGCCACGTACAGCCAGTCCTCCACCAGATAAAGACCTCAGTGATGGCAGCGACACAGGATGTCTGGAACTGGAAGACCAACCTGGCCCATCTAGCCTCTGTGAGCAGTCCATCTCCACCAGCCTCACACAGGACACCATGGAGCCCCCCACAACCTCTGCCACCATAACACCCGTCACCCAACACCCCCAAACCAGTGTTTCCAGGCCACGTCAATCCATAGTGAGACCACCAGTACAGGGACCTGAGTCAGCACGCATCACACAACACGATGAAGGTCCAGGTGTGCGTGGGAGTGGGCACACTGTACTGGAGACACAGAAACAGGGGGCTAGGGCCAGTGGGAGGATAGGCTAATCTTCAAGCTGAGCAAGCACATTTTGGAAATTAATTAAAGCTGTGTATACTGTTGCGTATTTTGTGACTGGAGATGGCATTACTGATTATATGCAATCTTCTTCAGTGGGATGGTATTCAGGGGGATCAGAGCATGAATTCCAGCCCACAGAGGAACTGGCTTTTCTTCATCCTTCAGTCCACTCTGAATAAGTGATATGATAAATTCAGTTAAATCAGCCTTGTGGATTGAAGCATCAGGTGGAAGAAGAAGCATGTCCTCAGCCACTTTGAAACTTTCTGGTAGACTGTACTGTGTTGATGGCTTGCAGTGATTTTGCACACATTGGCAAGACACTTGGGTTATAAGTTTGCAGCTTTGTTTATGCCTACAGTCGACACAGCTTGTTTTCCAGCAGCTACTTCATTGGTACAGTCTTGAAAAAGCACCATGGAAGTATCATGTGTGCTGGATGTTCGAGAAAACGAAAAGCTGTCTGCTAAATCAAAATTATCAAGAGAAGCAATTGTAAATCCTTTCCTAGTGAAGTGACTTGGAAGTGGCGTGCTGTCAGATTCACAAGATTTTACAGCATGAGATGCTAACAAGTTCCTGTTCCATACTATTTTATTATAACTTGTTGACACACCAATCCTATTCATTAAAGCGATCAGCCCTCTACTTTTGCACTTTTCATAAATTGCATGGCCAGTCATCACCATGTGTAGTAGAGTTTTCTTTCTGCCATGATGTCGTTTATAAAACATGATTTGAAAGAGACAGTACAATTGCACAGCATAAGCCTGTTGGTTCTTTGCTTATATCTTTATCAATGATGTCAACTTCTGTTCCGAACTCAAGAACTTTAGTTTGTAATATTTATGCTTTGCTGATATTTAATACTGATGTAAAAAATGTTAAGACAACATCAGGCATTCTTGTTGACTCCCATGATTTGAGAGCTCTGGGCATCACAATATTTGTTATTAATTCAAAAATCTAAATCTTTCAGGACATTTCTTAAAATGGTTTCTGCTGATTTTTATGCATCCTGTGTTCTTATTTTGGCAGCAAGAACTTCAGGAGTCAAATCAGCTGAGAATACCATAAGTGGATCATTCTTTTTGTTAGAGTGACTAAAACAAATTCAATCATTGTACATTCCCACCAGAAAAATCATAATTTCATTATTGTGGATCAATACAGTTTTATCCATGTTGACCATTATTTATTTGATCTCACTGAGCGCAAATCTGAAGGCAGCACTCAAGAGTGACTTTTAAACTTAATTTTCTTTATCAAAGAGTGCAAACTTAACTGAATGCTGGCAGTTACGTTGCTGCTGGGAGCTCATAGTGCATTCATATTTTCAAATGTATGCACACATGCAGTTTGGGCGGGCATACATATTTGCTGCAAATACATTCACCTCGCTGTTTAGATCAGTTACTTGGCTGTAAACTTCATCTTGGAAGGAAATAGCTGCAGAGAAAAACATGTTTGCCATTTGAGACTCACATACTCTGTACTTTGTTCTTTCATCAACCCCTTTGACCTTTGTTCTGGCTAAACCACAGATGATACATTAAAGATCCCCTGCTTTCTGATCAGTTGTTGGCGGTGGACGAGGCGTAGCCTTCAATCTTCTAAATGGATGGGCACTGGGTTTCTCAGAACTCTCGGACTCTTGGTGTGATTCACTGATTTGTTCTATTTTTGGACATTTTTTTCCATTTTTTTTCCATTGTACACAACTTGTAGCACTTGTTGCTACAGTGGTAAAATATTTGATCCCATTCACCTATGATTTTCGATCATTTGTGAATTTCATCTTGCTGTATTTCTGCAGCATCCCAAACTCTGTTCTGTCAAGCCATAGTTGTTGCTAGCTTTTCTTTTGGGTTAGTTTGGCACATGACACATTTTTCCTTGTTGAAGGAGTCATCAGATTTTGTAGTTAGCAACACTCTTTCAGAAGGTAAAGATCCTCTGCTATCATTTACTTCGCTCATGTTTATGAATTCGAATCAACGGAAAACCTGAAACAAGAATAATAATAAAATAAAATAACAATATGATGGCTAAAACACATAATTATAGAGGCACCATTTTGGAAAATGACAGAAGGGTTGCTCTGAAGAGTTATTTTCTGTCTCTATAAGACTAATTGACCTGCAAAACCTATGTTTTGACACCAAAATAAAGTGAATAGATCTCATGGTTCCTGAAATATTACATCATCACACCAACATATCTGCCATTTTTAGAAATGTTGTCCAGAAAAAAGTCATCATAGATTAACAATGTCTACCCTAGCTAAATTATTTCTCTAATAAAACAAAAACACAAATCAAAAATTAAAATCTGTGGACAACAATTTGTTATGGAGGTGTATCAAGGGGCCAGGACCAAAGAGGGAACTTTAATGTCACTACGGAGTTTATTCTTACAGCTAGTTACCCTGCAAAACCCATAGAAAAGGGTTACACAAACAAGGATTGTACTTACATCCATGAGACAAAGAGGTATGGGTTCTGCAGGAGACACAGTGGTGAGTACTAAGAAAATAGAAATGTCATACTATCTAGGTTAAGGTATTTATGACTACATGTAACATAAGACAATGGATGGACAGGAATTACCTTGCGGAAACCAGGTGTCGACCGCTGTCGAAACAATACACATATACACAAGTGGGGACAAAATATTATGTCTAACAAACATAAAGAGCCCAAGAGGAGTCCGAGGCCAGTAGCAGAGGGAAAACTGCTGTATGTAAACAAGCAGAAACAGGCAGAGGAAACTGAAAGCATAGGACTACAAACCACAAGGATGATACTGGAAAAAAGGAATCAAGGAAAAGCTGGAAAACAAACAAAGCAGAACAAACAACTATTCTAGGAACTGTAGCACGCAAGGGACTGGAATTGTAAGGAAACTAGAGACTGCCAAGGAGAAACACAATGAAAGGACATACAAAACAAGAAACCAAAACAAGGAGACTGGGGAGCAGATACAAGAATTAGGACAGAAACAAAAGGAATATGCAAAGGGAAATGATAGCAAGAACAGAAGGAACAAGCTAGGAACTCAGTAGAAAGGGAGCAGCCCAGAGCTGCTCCTGACTGTAAACTAAAGGCAGAAAAGGGAGTAAGCAAAATACAAGGCATGGCTTGGGGACAATCTGCAACAAGTTGAACTGGAGCAGGACATAGGCCCTGGCTGAAACGAAACAAGACACAAATTGGTCAGGAAATCAGGCATCATAGGTTCTGGTACATAGAGGTTCAAACACCAAAGCACAAGTAAGGTGTTTCATGAAGAGGTAGCTTACAAGCAGTTTCAGTCAGCAACAAACCCTGGGTGGAGTCACATGATTAAGACAAGACTAGTCGTGGGTGTGTGCAATTCCCATCTCTCACATATACTGGAAGAGAGAAGCTAGTACTGTGGAACAGCAGGAGTATTCCCACTGAAATTATTGCATAGTGGAAATCAGGTCTCTGTGAATACTTGGCAGTGCATTCTTTGAATTTGTAGGCCATGGAAGCAGACACAGGTTTTCCAGTGTGTCCAAGATTGAAGCGAGAAGCAGACAGAAGTCATACAGCGATTTTGGAAGAGTTTTAGTGGTGATTTCCAGGCTTACAGCTGGTTCATGTACAGCACCACTCAGAGCTGGTATGATGGAATCGTAACACATGGCTAAATATATCGGCACTGAAAGTTTGACTCAAGGGGCCCCAGGACAAATAAAAACTCACATCAGCATGTAATAAACAAACTTAAAATTGAAAATCTCCATCTGCAAGCAGGTGTTAAATCATAAAGAAGCATGATATCTTTAATAAGTGAAACAAAGGCACTAATCAGACAACATTTGGCACAGTACATGCATCCAAACAGATTTATAAACATCACCATATAACACAAGAAATAAACAAGGAGACATGATGAGTGGGCTGCATGACAAATCAACTACATCTGCAAAAATAAACATAAGTCATGAATGCTTTTATATGGAACAACACGCCCTGTATTAAAGTACAGTGTTCCACCTCACAAACCGGTTCAACACATCATTGCTGTTATTGGAAAAGCAGTTCAAAATTCAACCGATACCGCACAAGATGCAGGCTGCCCAATAAGTCACCCCTAATGTGTGCCCTAGGTAACCCCTAGAGCAGGGTGCTGTGTGGGTAAAAGGCAGGACATGTACCTGTGTAGTTATATGTCCTGGTAGTGTAAAACTCCTAAATTCGTTTTTACACTACTGTGAGGCCTGCTCCCTTCATAGGCTAACATTGGGGCTGCCCTCATACATTGTTGAAGTGGCAGCTGCTGATCTGAAAGGAGCAGGAAGGTCATATTTAGTATGGCCAGAATGGTAATACAAACTCCTGCTGACTGGTGAAGTCGGATTTAATATTGCTATTCTAGAAATGCCACTTTTAGAAAGTGAGCATTTCTTTGCACTAAAATCTTTCTGTGCCCTTCAATCCACGTCTGGCTAGGTTTAGTTGACAGCTCCTTGTGCATTCACTCAGACACACCCCAAACACAGGGTACTCAGCCTCACTTGCATACATCTGCATTTTGAATGGGTCTTCCTGGGCTGGGAGGGTGGAGGGCCTGCCCTCACACAAAGGACTGCCACACCCCCTACTGGGACTCTGGCAGACAGGATTGAGCTGAAAGGGGGCTTGGTGCATTTCTTAGACACTCTTTGAAGTCACCCCCACTTCAAAGGCACAACTTAGTATAAAACAGGGCCTCTGCCCTACCTCATCAGACACTTGCTGGAGAAGAAACCTGAACCAGAAACTACATCCTGCCAAGAAGAACTGCCTGGCTGCTCAATCTGCAGAGGGATGGTAAGGACGAGCAGCAGCGATTAACAAGAGGACGTTGCACAGCACTGCAGAAGGTGGTCAAGGATCTACTGTACCAGGACAGAGTGACGCAGCTACAGTTTCAAAGTTCCTGATGCGGGCCATGGCTGCACTGGTAAGGACAAGCACAACTTGTTCTCCTGTGACCCACCTGCAACGAATGTCACGTTATATGTCACTGAAATCTCCTCAAACATTTTAGAGGGGAAAAAAAACACTACACCCACATATTCAAGCTCTTCACAAAAGGGCATGAGATCACGTATAGCAGAAAAGAAGTAGCAGACTCTGAGAAACCAAATGATGGGTTACCCTTTACTTTATGTACTAAAGCATCCTTTACATACTGATAATGGCATTACCCCTAGTCCTACTCCCTCACCTTCTTCCTTAACCAATGAGGCTCTTTTGCCTCCAATGGACCCCTCACTCCACTAAATAAAAACATCCATGTCCCTCTCCTCATCTTGTATGTAAACAAGTCAACCCAGACACTCAGTTGTTCCGTACTGGGAGGGAGGGAACTGGAAGGAAGGCAACAAATTAGGACTAGGTGTAATGCCATTATCGGTAAGAAATGGAAGTATTACCTTCCGTCCCTCCCTCGCCTTTCTTCTTAACCAATAAGACATAGCAAGTAAAACAGAAATGGACAACTGAGTCCGCAACACCCTACCAAAGGAGAGCATCCAAAAACCCACACAGCAGTACCCTTATACCCCCATAGAGGACAACGTATGTGCCTCAAACCCTAAATCAGATTGTCCCACCTAGAAAACTGAAAAGGAATGAACAACAGAGGAAGGGGTAGCTCAAAAAGCAGTCCAACAAATCCCAAACACTGAGGACCCCTGCAAGGCAGCCACTGTAGTGGCCACCTGAAAACAAGGCGGCAAAGCCACAAGCATCCAATCAATCCAAACAAGGGCCAAACGGAAGACTAGGCAAAGCCACCAACTGTAAATACCAACCAGGAAATAGCAGACCCTCCCAAGAAACAACTGCAACAACCATGGGGAAAACCTAGGTAGCAGCCCAACCATATCACTCAGTATACACCAAGAACCACAAAACACCAGAAACACCACCCATTGAACCCTCCAAGTAATGACTGACGGACCCATGTAAGCCACAACCTGCAAGATCTGCTAAGTCAGAAAAAAAATGGCTAAAGTCAGAGCCACCAAATACCCCAAACACCAGACCGAAAACACTGTTCAAGAATAAGAATGCAAGGGCAAAGAACTTCCTCAAACCTGGAAAAGCAGAGCCAAACCACTCCGGACCCCTGGACTAGCAAAAATGCAATGTCCCATAACCCAGCTACCAAGGGCAAGCACCCAAACAATCCCTGGAAGTGGAATAGCCAGGAAGAACAGAGGAGATAAACAACGAGAAGACCAAACATGAGACTGCACCCCCAGAATGCCAGAAGAGGGAACCATGGCACGCGTGGCCAATGCAGTGTAATCAAAATCACTGAACCTCCACATGTCTGCTCAACACCAGAAAAGGCACGAACAACCAGAAAGTGGGAAAAACCATACAGCAGACTCAGAGACCAACAACAAGGCAACCCGCCCGTTGTCCAAGCCGAAGGAAAACATCCTGGGGAATAAAACTCCACATGGCACTGTGAGGATAGGCAAACAGGGCGAACACTGGAACACCCCATCTCTAAAAAACACATTGAATAGGCCCGGGTGCAGGAAGAAAACCCAGATGGAAGAAAAGCCCAGACAGCCACCCCCCACTGAAAATACACAGCAACCCGAGACAGAACTGAGTCTAGAACGCAGATGAAAAAAGTCCTAAGTAAACACGTCCATGGACTAAGCCCACGTACCCTGTGCCAGAGGACAAAAGAGTCTGTCACTAGTCTGTCCATTTGAACCAGAACCACAGAACCTGGTGGGCCTGATGGCCCAGAGTCAGCAGAACAGTCAGAGATTCCCACCAAGAAGAAGACCTCCAAGAGGCCAGAAGAGCTCAGAAACATGAGGACCTGCACAGCCATGAGCCAAACCCCCATCCAGAGAAAACATCGCCCGTCGATACCAACACCGGCTCTAAAAACGTCCCTACCAGCCCTTCCAACCGAACCCAGAGGACCAGTGCAGACACTCGGAATGGACCAGAAGAGCAAGAGCCCCCAGCCACCACAGGGTGAGAATCCCATAATCAGCATGTCCCTGCTAAAAACCCAGTCCAAGGCATCAGAAACACTGTTCATGCTAAAAGACCCCGCACCAACACCCACTCCCATGAGGCCAACAATGTGACACAAAGACCACCAAGTCCAGGGACAGGAGCAAAAGAAAACAGCTCCACTGGGCAGCACAAATACAGAGCCACAGCAGGACCTGCTACATTATGTCCACAGGAATAACCAACAGGGACTCCGTAGCGGAGTGCACTCACAGAGTGATGACTTGAGATGAAATGGACCAAGACTAGGAATGAGAGCCCCACCCCACTGCACACAGGAGAACCTGCAAAAAAGCTGGGTGTAGCAAAGGAAAACAAACAGAATACATCCAGGAAAAAGCCTCTGACAATTACCATATCAGAAACACAACGGAAGAGGCCCGACCCCAAGAGGCAATAGGCATCTTGCAGAGGTTCAAACATACCCTGAAGCCAATCCAAAGGACCTACCAGTCCCCCACAGCCACTGGAATCAGAGGCAAAAGGGTGCCAGCATGAGGGGGAGGTTTACAAATCCCATAACATAGCCAAGGTCCACAACGAACATGATCCATTGATCCGACATACTCTTATTAGGGCCAGGGATGCAGCCCTTCTGGGAAAGGCCTGGAGAACAAGACAGGGAATCATACTGCAAAAGAGCACCAGACACCCAACGGAACAGACTGCAAGGCAACTTCCCCCCAGGGCCTGCCATCCATTCAGACCGGAGCACTCCCAGCAGTAACCAGACCCCCAGGGAAGAATGAGAAAAATTCACTGGAACGGCTGCCACCAACCCTGCTCGCCACAGCAGAGCAGTGAAAAAATCAGAACACTCTGCATTGTCCCGAACAGGCACAGCATGCTCATCAAAGACCTGTATAAAGGAGTGGGGCTTTTTGACCCACCAGTACCTGTCAGAAAACCAGAAGCCACTGGAAAATCACAGCAGCAGTCAGCCTTGCCAAGTGCAAGCAACCCTCGGTAGAACAACACAATTTCAGTCAACCACCCATAATACCGCAGCACGGGAGAGGCAGGCAACACACAGGACAGAAAGGAGTCCTGGTATAATATGATACACATATAGGTCCTCGTTATCATCGCTGGAGCATGCTTGCTTGAAAGAGTCAGACATAGGCGTGGAAATGTTACACACAATTACACAGAAATTACAGCAATCTGAAGCCCCAGCAGCAATGAGCAGAGAAAGCACAACACTCCGGAGTAAAGGCCGCCAAATCAGGCAGGATAAGAAAAAGAGAGGGACTCAAAGAATAACAGCAGCCAGCCAACCCCTCAGAACCATAACCTCACCAGAACCGGAAAGAGTATGGAAAATCCAGAAGGCTGAACTCATTGGGGAAACCACAAAAGAAGATGAGGGCACCGCCAAAACCGAGGCCGAAAAACCACATACAATCCCCACCGTCCCAGGCATGGCTGATGTAAAAGGACATGACCCACCACTACTACCCCGACATAAGGTGTACATTTCTCCAATACTCAGAGTGATACGAGCCATGCTTTGGGGAAGTGAAATACCCTCGGAGCTGAAAGAATGCAACTGTATGTGGCACCAAAAAGCCGGGGTCTCCAGTTGGCAGAGGTATACACCCTTGTCCAAATAGGGACCACAATCCTAGTCAGGGTAAGTCACCCGCAATCCAAATTATCCTGTGCCCACCCTCTGGTTGCTTGGCACTGAGCAGTCAGGCTTAACTTAGAAGGCAATGTGTAAACTATTTGTGCAATAGACCATACAGTAACACAGTGAAAACACCACAAAAATACACCACACAGGTTTCGAAAAATCAAATATATTTATCTGGTTAAATAAAGGTCAAAACGATAAAGATTCAATAAGCACAAGTTGAGATATCACTTTTGCAAGTTTAAAAAGAGTCAATTTTAAAAATCAACAGTTGTCTCTTGTTTGCATAAAGTGCCTGGTTTGCGTAAAAAATAAGCATGAAGACTGCAGAGGAGGAGATGTGTGGAAAAGATAGGGTGTGCATTGGAATTCCAGGCACAGTACAGACGATGCGTTGTTTCTTTCTATGCTTCAAGGGTCTTTGCGTTGATTTCTGGCACGCCATCTTAGTTCTTCACTGTGATGTTGGGATCTTTTTGACACCCAAGGACGATGTGTGGAAATCCTGGGTGTGCAGGATGAAGTCACAGCTGTTGCGTCGATCTGGTATGTCGATGCGTCACATTTTTGTGTCGCACAGCAGGCGCTGTGTTGATTCTTCCCTCAGAAGTCGGGCTGCTTTGTTCCAGTTCAGCTGTGCGTCTATCCGATAGGACTGTGCATCGATTTCAAGCCGTAAGGCAGAGCTGCGTCGATTCTTCAATTGGAAGTTGGGCTGCATCGCAGGGTGGGCAGTGTGTTGGTTCTGTCAGGCTGAGCATCGATTTTCGACGCACAAGGATTTCCTTGAAGAGATGAAGTCTTTTTGGCTATGAGACTTCAGAAAACAGGAGGCAAGCTCAATCCAAGCCCTTGGAGAGCACTTCTCAGCAAAGCCAGAGGGCAGCAGGGCAACAGGAGGGTAGCAGTCCTTCACAGCAAAGCAGTCTAGATGAATTCTTTGGGCAGCCAGTTCCTCTTGACAGGCTGCAGGTTCAGGTCCAGAAGTGTCTGATTTGGAGGGGTCGGGGACCCAGTTTATATACCCAAAAATGCCTTTGAAGTGGGGGAGACTTCAAAGAGTGGTTTTGAAGTGCACAAGGTCCACTTTCAGTACAGGCCTGTCTTCCAGGGTCCCAGTAGTGGGCTTGGCAGTCCATTGTGTGAGGGCTGACTACTAGCCTTTGAAATGTAAGTGTCAGGCCCTCCACCCTCCCAGCCCAGGAAGACCCATTCAGTAAGCAGATGAGTGCAGGTGTGACTGAGTATCCTGTGTTTGTGGTTGTCCGGGTGAAATGCACAAGGGAGCTGTCAACCAACCTTTATAAAAGCCTTAATAAAAGTGGCATTTTAAAAATAGTAATTTAAAATCCATCCTCACCAATAAGCAGGATTTTGTATTGCCATTCTGGTCATACTAAATATGACCTGGTTACACCTTTCTGATCAGAATCTACC
Organism: Pleurodeles waltl; assembly: GCF_031143425.1. NCBI lineage: Eukaryota > Metazoa > Chordata > Amphibia > Caudata > Salamandridae > Pleurodeles > Pleurodeles waltl. The sequence goes on along the minus strand of NC_090444.1, from coordinate 1,412,401,666 downwards.
ACTCAGTATATGAGTGTAGCCCTAATGTTATCCTATGATGGGACAGGCCTGACAGTAGTGGAGAACCATTTTAGGAGTTACTACCAGGACATATAACCCACACGTACATGTCCTGCCTTTTAACTACACAGCACTCGCCCTATGTGTTACCTAGGGCCAACCTTAGGGGTGACTTATATGTAGAAAAAGGGGAGTGTAGGGCTTGGCAAGTACTTTTAAATGCCAAGTCAAAGTGGCAGTGAAACTGCACACACAGGCCTTGCAATAGCAGGCCTGAGACATGGTTAAAGGGCTACTTATGTGGGTGGCACAACCAGTGCTGCAGGCCCACTAATAACATTCAATCTACAGGCCCTGGGCACATGTAGTGCACTTTACTAGGGACTTCCACGTAAATCAAATATGCCAATTGCGTATGAACCAATGTTACCATGTTTAAGGGAGAGAACATATGCACTTTAGCACTGGTTAGCAGTGGTAAAATGCGCAGAGTCCTAAAATCAGCAAAAACAGTGTCAGAAAAGTGGAGGGAGGCAGGCAAAAAGTTGGGGGATGACCACCCTAAGGCTGTCAGGTATAACATGTATCCTCCTCAGCTGAAAGTGGGGAGAGCTACCCAACCGCTTGGGTGCTCTCATCGTTAAGGCGGAAGTGTCTGGAGAGATCATCAGCATTAGTATGGTCAGTCCCTGGGCAATTCTCCACTGTAAAGTCCATCCCCTGTAGGGAAATGGACCACCTCAAGAGTTTAGGATTTTCACCCCTCATCTGTATGAGCCATTTGAGAGGCCTGTGGTCTGTCTGAACCCAGAAGAGAGTCCCAAACAGGTAGGGTCTCAGCTTCTTCAGTGCCCACATCACAGCACATAGTTGTCTTTCTATGGCACTCCACCTCTATTCCCATGGTAATATTCTTCTGCTAATAAAGACTACTGGTTGGCCTAGGCCCTCCTCATTCAGCTGTGCTAGAACCGCCCCCTGCCATGCTCTGAAGCATCAGTCTGCACAATAAACTCCTTGGAGTAGTCAGGGGCCCTGAGCATGGCTTCCTTTAGAGAGTCAAAGGCTTTGTGACAAGCCTCTGTCCAATTAACCAACCTAGGCTGTTTCTTAGATGTGAGTTCTGTTAAGGGAGCCACTATGGTGCCATAGCCCTTAACAAATCTGCGGTAGTACACGTGAGACCCAGGAAGGCCCTCACCTCGGCTTCTTGGTGGTTGCTAGGCCTTGATTGTCGCAATCTTGGCCTGGAGGGGCTGCACCTTGCCACTACCTACTAGGTTTCCCAAGTACACCACGGAAACCTGTCCAATCTGGCACTTACTGGCCTTGATGGTAAGCCTGCCTGTTGCAGAGTCTGAAGCACCTCCTTGAGGTGGAGCATGTGTTCCTCCCAGCTGGAATTGTAGATGGCGATGTAGTCTAGCTAGGCTGTGCAGATCGCATCCTTCTCAGCTAGGACCCCATTAACTAACCGTTGGAAGGTTGCGGGCATTCTTCAATCCAAAGTGCATCACTCTGAACTGCTAATGTCCCTCAGGGGTGGAAACGCAGATCTCACTTTAGCCCCCTCAGACAAGGTGATCTGCCAGTACCCTGATGTGAGAACACAAGTACTGAGGAATTTGGCAGCACCTAGCCTGTCTATGAGCTCATAAGCTCGAGGGGTTGGGGTGAGCGTCTGTTTTAGTGACAGAGTTGAGTCCCCGGTAGTCCATACAGAGCCTGAGTTCAGGAGCTGCAGCCTTGGGAACCAGCACCACAGGGCTGGACCAGGGACTGCTGGACTTCTCAATCACCCCAAGAGCCAGCATCTTGGCAATTTCTTCCTTGATGTTAGTCCTCACCTTGCCTGACAACCTGTAAATTTTGTTCATTACAGGGGGACTTTCTCCCATGTCAATATCATGGACACACAAGTGTGTGAGTCCAGGGTTGAGGGAAAACATGGGAGGAGTACTGATCCAGTAACTGGATGCATTCACCTCTCTGATCCAGGGTCAGGGAGTCAGAGAGATCTTCCACTGACCCACCTTCTTTGGCAGAGAGGAGGTCAGAAGATTTTCACTCTCCTCTTCCATACCCTCATCTGTCACCAGAAGCTACCAGGGTGGTCTTCTGGTCATACCATTGTTTCATGACCTCTTGACTGGCCTCGAGGTTGCTCTTGGCCTTCTCCCAGAAGCGCTGCTTCTGGTTGTGGAGGGCCAGCATGTAACTGAGCACATCCTGGGGGGTTTCCTGGGAGCGTTTCTACCCATCTTGTACTATGCTTAAGGGTCCCATTACAGGGTACACATAAAGAAGTTCAAAGAGGCTGAACCCTACCCCTTTCTGGGGCACCTCTCTATAAGCAAAGAGAAGGCATGGCAAGAAGACATCCCACTTATGCATCATGGTCTGTGGGAGGCCTGTGATCTTGCCTTTCAAGGTCTTGTTGAATCTCTCCACAAGACCACTGGATTGAGGGTGGTAAGGGGTAGTCACCCCTCAGGCATCCCACATAGACTTTGTGTATGCAGACATGAGGTTTGTGCCTCTGTCAGACATAATCTCCTTTGGGAATCCAACATGGGTAAATATCCTCATCAGAGCTCTGGTCACCACTGGTGCAATCACTGTCCTCAGAGAGATTGCCTTTGGGTAGAAGGTGGCATGGTCCACCAAAACTAGGATAAACCTGTTGCCATAGGCAGTCTTGGGGTCCAAGGGACCAATGACGTCAATGCCCACCCTTTCAAAGTGGTGCCAACGACGGGGAGCGGGATCAGGGGGGCCTTGAGCCTTTTCTCTATCTCTATCTTGTTTCTCCATCTTCTCACAAGCCTGGCAGGTTGGGCAGGACCTAAAAAATATATTGGAGGCCACCCGCATTCGGGGTCAATTAAAATGGGTTACAAGCCTGACAAAGGTCTTGTCATGCCCCAAACGTCCCCCCAGGGGGATGTCGTGAGCCAACCCCAGTAAGGTGGCCCGGTAGCACTGGAAGACCTCCAGCACGTGTTGCCCCAGCCTCCGGCACCTTAGGATCACTGTAGAGCTAATCACCAGAGGCATCACCTGCTGCTTGGGCTGAAGCCTGTTGCCTCAGACCCTCAAGGGTGGGGCATTCCTTCTGCACATGGCAGAATTCCTCCCTGGTTGCCCCACCCTCAACTTGCCAGCCAGAAATCTCAGGTAGGTTACCCAGGCAGCAATGTCCTCCCCTGTCGGGTCAGGGCCTTCCTCCTCAGGGACCCCATCAACTACCATGGGAACTTCTGGGACCAGTTTCCTGCGCCCCTTGGCCCTCTCCTTGGCAGCTGTCTCGGCCATTGTTCCAGGCTCCAGACACCCTTGACTCCCATCCCAGGCAGCCATGGACCTTGTGGTCATGCAGAACCACTCAGGCAAACCTAACATCTCCAGGTGAGTTCTACCTCCTTCCAGGTAGTATGCTCAAGGTAGTTGCCTAACAGACAATCTACAGGCATGGTAGGACTCACAGCTACTTTCAGAGTACCAGAGACCCCCCCACTCAAAGGGAACCAGAGCTTCCTGTAGGTGGTTCTCACAATTGTCTGTGACTGTGGCCTAGTGGAATGTATTAGAGATGACCTGCTCTGCTGACACTAGCTGACCCCTGACAGTGGTCATACTGGCTCCTGTGTCATGCAGAGCCTCCACCCTTTGCCCATTAATGGTGACCCACTGCCTATACTTGAAAGTATTAGAAGACATGTGGGCTCTTGGCACAATTTCCTCATCTCCCAGGGACACTAGGGTCACCTCTATCTGTTCCCCAAAGCTAACTGGGGCTACCTCCTCCCAGAGCATACACTAGCCAACCCAGGTGTCTGCCTTCCTGTGAGGGGCTGTGGCCTCTTGGGACACGTGGAGTCGTCCTTAGAGTGACCATACCTAGTGCACTCTGCACATTGGGGTACAAACCTCCCTTTTGTATAGTCAAAGAATCCTGGTTACTTTGCAGAATCAGGTTGGGACTGGGAACCTCTATCCCCTTGGGAATTATTTTGGGGGCCTTTTGAGAACTCCTGATTTTTAAGTTTCCCCCACCCCCCTTTCTTCTGATGGGAACCCTGACCACCTCTGTGGGTGTGCCCTGATACCTTTTTGGACACTCTGGTGCTAGCCCATAGGTCCACCTCCTCAGCAAGCTTCCATGATAAGTCAGCTTACTGTCAGTCAGGTGCTGGCACAACTCTGTAAAGCAAATACTGAGCATATGCTCTCTCAGGACCAAATTATATAACCCCACATAGTAATTTACTTTACTGCCTGCGCCCATCCATTTAGTACCTTACTAGAAAAGTTAAAAAAAAGTCTACCCAAGTTTTTGTGGAAAGTTTGTGTCAGGTCTAACAGCAGCGAACTGAACCCAGACACAGGAACCCCCAAACTGCAGCATGAGGGGCAGAGACACAAACATGAGGCCACAGGTGACCCCTCTTGCTCCATCCGAATGCTACAAAACCAAAGAAACATCAGAAAGAAAGGAAACTGCCAGTTACCACTGGCCAGGCCAAGAAGTCTGTGGAGTAGTAGGAGCTTGTTGGCTGTGGTGAGCTACAAACACTGGCAAGTAAAATAATGCATGAAGTGCAGGAGACCCAGGCCAAGCAAGAATAAGGGCAAAACACAGTCTGCCTTGAACCCACCACCGAAGAAGAAAAACTGGCTCAAAACGGTTCCTACTGCCCATCCAAATCACCACCAATGCGCAATGTGCCTCGTCCAGGCGCCAAACCGGAAGTGCAGCCACAGCAGGACCTCTGGACTCTGTCACGGTGCCTGCAGGCCACGCTTCATCCGCAGCTACGCAGAAGCACAAGATCTTCAGCCAAGTTGGGAAACTGCTGCCCAGAGTTCCACTCCAGGGGGGGATTCAAACAATGAAGCCCTCCCAGGCCACACCGTGAAGGGAGAGAGAAGGTAACTCTATCTGGAGACAAAAAAGAACAGGATATGGAGAGGTTGAGATGATGATTTATTTAGAGGAGGGAGGGGTCTATAGCAGGCAAGGGAGCCTCATTGGTTAAGAAGGAAGGTGAGGGAGGGACAGGAGGTAATGCATCTTTTCCCAACTCCAACCTTGATGATATGATGTTAAGGAACAGCTTGATCACAATATGTAGATGAGAAATGTGATATATTTATAAATAGGGTTTGTGGTTTTATGGTATTTTTTAAATATTTTTCATCTGTATTTATCCATATTTATTTTTTAGCCATCCTATCAGTATGTATCCGTATTTATTTTGTGTTCTGTGAATAAATTAATTTATTTTAACTAATAAACGTGCACTCATATTTTGACGCTTGTATTGTTTTAGCAAATTACGCAGCCAAATATAGCATAACAATACACCCACAGGTAGTATTAGCATTATACTATAGAATGAATTTTGACATGTTGTAATTTAAGGAAATCGCACCCTGATTTTTTAACTCCCACACTAAATATCTGCTCAGCAGTTAGCCTTGAATTGATGAGACACTATAAAAAGTAAATTAACAGAAGCCCAATTTTCTATATTTTTCTATTTTTTAAAATAAATGTATGCAGGAAACACATTGGGCCATATTTATACTTTTTGACGCAAAACTGCGCTAACGCAGTTTTGCGTAAAAAAATTTAGCGCCGTCTAACGCCATTCTGAAGCGCCATGCGGGCGCCGTTTTTATTGAATGGCGTTAGCCGGCGTTAGCCGACCGGTGCTGCCTGGTGTGCGTGAAAAAAAACGACGTACACCAGGCAGCGCCGGCGTAGGGAAAAATGGCGGTTGGGCGTCCAAAAATGGGGCAAGTCAGGCTGAGGCAAAAAAATCGCCTTAACCCGATTTGCGCCATTTTTTTACCACGCCCAACCCCCATTAACATGACTCCTGTCTAAGCAAAGACAGGAGTCATGCCCCCTTGCCCAATGGCCATGCCCAGGGGACTTATGTCCCCTGGGCATGGTCATTGGGCATAGTGGCATATGGGGGGCACAATTCAGGCCCCCCTATGCCACAAAAAAAAAAAAATACTTACCTGAACTTACCTTAATGTCCCTGGGGTGGGTCCCTCCATCCTTGGGTGTCCTCCTGGGGTGGGCAAGGGTGGCAGGGGGTGTCCCTGGGGGCAGGGGAGGGCACCTCTGGGCTCATTCTGAGCCCACAGGTCCCTTAACGTCTGCCCTGACCCAGGCGTTAAATTCCGGCGCAAATGCGGGTTTTTTTGCCCCGCCCACTCCCGGGCGTCATTTTTGCCCGGGAGTATAAATACCACGCACATGCCTGGGAGTCATTTTTTTAGACGGGAACGCCTACCTTGCATATCATTAACGCAAGGAAGGTGTTTACGCAAAAAAATTACGCTAACTCCATGAACTTTGGCGCTAGACGCGTCTAACGCCAAAGTATAAATATGGAGTTAGTTTTGCGTCGAATTTGCGTCGAAAAAAACTACGCAAATTCGGCGCAAACGGAGTATAAATATGCCCCATTGATTTCTCTCTGTTTTTATCTCCAAAAATCAGCAAAACTGAAAGATGGAAGCCTTTTTCCTAATTTATGGTAAATCTCCACTACGTTTTGCATTGTACAGCGCCACACGAGTGCCACAGCAAGATTAGATTTCAACAGGGCCTGGGTAATAGATATGCAGGTCAGCCAACCTCCCCCCCCAACCGCCTCATCTCAGCTATACACGGTCATGTTTCAGGTTGCGTAAACTACATATTCTTACAGTATGACCAGCTGTGAGTACTCTGCTTGGACACACAGGGGTCAGAGCACTGATCATCTAGCCAGTTTAATTGTGTTGCAATTGGAGTAGGACGCAACAGAGCAGAAATGGTGAAGCATGTATTGGTGATATCTACGGAGCAGAATTGTTCATGCTGGCGTGCTCCTGAAAGTCTTCTCCTCACCTCGTGTTCAGAACCCACACTCGCGCTGGTGAGACACCATATTTATTTCCACCAGTGGAGGTCAACTAGATCTTTGGACTTGATGAAGAGTGTAGTAGTCAGATTCATTCAATCTAAAATTAATGACATAAAACAATTCCAGACACCATGAAAAATTTAACACTAAATCAAACTCCAAACCGTTTAAAGTTTTAAAGCTTTATTTCAATCCTAAACTCAATGTCACATATAAATGAAGCAATCCCTCATCCTTATAAAACTTATCCTGCTTAGTTGTTGTCATTCTTTGCACTAGAGCTACTGTGCTTTGCATCTCTCCTTTCATTGAAACACTCATTCCTGCAATCAGTAAAACACATACAATCATACATACTATAATCAAACTAATGCATACATGTGTGCATTTACTGTGTTTACCCTGTCCTGGGTTCATGACTTCTGTAAAATCAGAGAAGAAAAGAAAAAATGAAAAATATATAAAAAAACAAAAGTGAGCAAAAATGAAAAACAAATGGGCTTTTCAAAATATTTTGCACTATTTACAGCAATCCTTGATCTTCAAAAAGTTCATAATAGTTTTTTTAAATAGTTAAAAATGATTTTTTTCGTACAACACTGTCTGATGATCTTCTTCATTTGCTCTTGCGGGAACAGAATCTGTGTGCATGTGTGGCTTGCGTGAATCCAGTTTGGAAGACAAGCACACGGCACAGCTGTTGTCATCACCAGGATAACTTGAAATGGTCCATTCCACCTTGTCTCTAGACAAGTCTTCCTGACAGGTTTGTTAACTAAAATCCAAGCTCCACCTTCCAGGCTGGGGCACTGTTCTTGGGCAGTTTGAACTGTTGTTGCTTCAACCTGATGAGACAAAGAGTGAACTACATCAACAAGACCTTTGAAGTAATCCAGCACCAAGTCATCTGTTATGTTCACAAGTGCATTTGCAGGTACCGCTGGTAACCTCATTGCACGTCCCATAAGAATGTCGTTGGGAGACAGTCCTGTGTTCTTGTCAGGGGTGCTACGTACGCTCATCAGGAAAAGTGGTAATACATCAGGCCATTTCAACGCTGTAAAAGCACAAACCTTTGCCAATCGAGTTTTCAGTCTAGCATTCATCTGTTCCACCAATCCAGATGCCTCTGGTCTGTAACTGCAGTGCAATTTTTGCTCAATGTTCAGTGCTGCACAAAACAACTTTATTATCTCATTATTAAAATGCGTTCCTCGATCTGATTCCGAAGAAATCAAGTACCTAAACCATGGTCTCAGTTTCAAGTTGCATTCTGGTAAATGGACCTCCTGATATGCCTATGTGGCTTAAATTAACCAATGTACGTTTCCGTACATTCATCTTTTGACAAGTAACACATCTGTGACAGACCGCTTCTGCATTGAATCTAAATCTGAGGTTGTACCATGTCTGTTTGAATGTGGAATCATTGCATCTCTGCTGAGGTGAACCTCACCATAGTAATATCTAGCTATTGAGTTCAACAAACAATCTGACAACATTCCCTTCAGTTGAAATCCAGACATCATTTTCCTCCCTTTGAATGGAACCTGCTTTTGTCCAAACTCTGAGTTCTTCCTCTCTTGCCTCTTCCTGCCACTTCTTAATTTAATCCCAGGTATCAACCACTGACATCGTGTCTCACCTGTGTCAGCTCCACCACCCCACTCTTTGTTGATGGTGACGCAGTGGAGTGCACAATGTCTGGCAAATTGCTCAATGATACATAATCATTTGATTCTTGATGGGCTGTGCACTTTACACCTGCAATCCTCTCAGGTAACTGCAAAGCATTTAATAAACTATGAATTCTTTCACCATTTTGAATGGGTGATCCTGATGAGGTCATTAAACCCCCTTGGTGCCCAAAGTCATGCACAACACCAAATCTGTACTGACTATCGGTGAATATTGTCACTTTGAGCTGCTCAGAAATGCAGCATGCTCTTGTAAGAGCAACCATTTTGGCTACTTGGGCAGAAACAACTCTTTGAAGCCATGAAGCTTTGACTACTCCTGAGATGCAGACTGCATCACCAGCTCCCAGAGTATCTTTGCTGTCTCTTATGCAAGAGTAATCAACTAATACAACTTGATCATTCTCCTCTAAAAGAGTGTCCTGAATATCAGGTCTGGGTTTGGTGCACAGCTCAGTAACATTGAGGCAGTCATGTTCCATTTCATTAGCGTCATTTGAATCACTAACATTTACCAGCAATAAGATGGCTGGGTTTAGTACAGCACATCTCTTGACAATCACATTGGCAGATCTAAGGATCAATAACTCATAAAAGGTGAGAAGGGCACTGGTCAAATATTTGGTCTTAGATCGAAAATCAAAAGTGCTTTAACTGAATGCAGGACATAGACAGTTTAAAGGTGTCCCATCACTATGCCTTCACATTTATCTATACTTACACCAGCAGCCGCTACTACCATTAAACAAGCACGCAAAGCAGGAGCAACAGGATCCAATGTGGCAGAAAGATATTCCACAGGTGTGTTTGTTCCTCCATGCAACTGTGAAAAAACAGAAGGAGCACAACCATCACATTCATGACAAAACAGCAAAAAATGTTTAGTGTAATCAGACATTCCCAAGGATGGAGCTCTGCACAAACTGTCTCTGTAACTTCTTTGTACATTAACTTCTGCAGTGGTTTGAAATGTAATTGAAAAATTTGGGATCCATTGGCGTCAGTAGCTCACCATGCCCAAAATCATTCTGACATCTCTCTGTGTAACTGAGGGATTCATTTGCAAAATTGCTGCAACTCTCTCTCGGGACACATTCCTTGCACCTTTATTGATTTGATGACCAAAATATTTTACTTCTCTCACGCAATACTGTAACTTGTTTAGGGAAACCTCATTTTTTTTGCAGAAATGATTCAATAACTCTATGGTATCTTGTCTTCATGCTTCTTGTGTATTAGACACAACCATGAGGTCATCATTACACTGCACTAAAGCAGACGGAAATGGAATGTTTAAAGACTCTTAGGCCCATATTTATACTTTTTCAGCACTGCATGTGCATTGTTCTTTTGACGCAAAATCGGAGCAAACTTACAAAATACAATTGTACTTTGTAAGTTCGCGCCACATTTGCGTCAAAAAATGATGAAAATGTGGCGCTAAAAAAAGTATAAATATGGGCCTAAGTTCTTCTTCAAAATCTGATTAAAAATGGACGTAGATTCTGAAAAACCCTGTGGAGAAGGGCACTATGAATACACACGGTTGCTGTATCGGAATGAGAAACATAATTGACTATCCTCATGCAATGGCACTGAGAAAAATGCCTGTGACAAATTGTTAACTGAAAACCATTCTGCTTCACATGGAATCTGGAATAAGATTACTGATGGATTTGGCACTACTGGGCAACAGGATACCACAATTTTATTCACCTTTCTCAAATCCTGAACTAGGCGGTATTTCCGACTTGGCTTTTGACTGTCCCATAATTGGAGAATTACATACGCTGCCCATCACCTCTTTTAACACTCCCTGCTCAACAAAGTCTGCAATTACTGGTGTAACTCCCTCAATCACTTCTGGAGTCATGTTATATTGTGGGGTCCTGGAGAAAACTGCATTTGGCTTTAGAGTCACTTTGACTGGTTCAACATCTCAAATGAGCCTAATATCTTTTCCAGAGAGATCCCAAACTCTCAGCGTTATTGTGTCTTGTAATTCATCAGGCAACTTTTTTTACCAGTCATGGCAGGAAACAGCGTAATGAGTGGATACATCTCACAAGTTTGACTGGAAGTCTCATCAACACTATTTGGATTGCTAGCCCTTCATGAGTGCAAGTAATGGAGTATTTTAATTTACACACATTCTTCCTCTTCTGAACTTTCACTCACATATTCTTCACTTATTTAATCATAACTGAAATCAATCAATGGGTGTTGTGTGATTAAATGATCTACATTTGCATCTGTTCTTTGGTTCGCATTCTGCTGAGGAAACCATTACCTTTTGCTGTGCCATCGGAGCTTTTGGAATCTGCATGTGCTGTAGGGTTTGGATCTGCTGTTGAAGAAAATATACTTGTCGCTGGGGCACCTGCATTTGGACTGCTCATGTAGGAACATTCATGTTTTGATTTTGTTGCCTTTGAACTCTTTGATTTTGAAATTGACTGTTGGTACCATCTGCGCAACACCGCCAACTTGCACCAAACTATTTATATTACTAAAGGGACATTCCCACTTCCAATGTCCGATGTTGCCACACGCATGACAAGGAAGCATTTTCTGCAAGTTTTGAACATCAGCCACATTCGCATTCAGATCTATTTGATTTCCACAACCTCTACCTCTGAACTGAGGCACCATATTTACTTGCTGCTGTGTTCCCTGCATTCCTCCTGGGCTCATCATCCTTTGCAAACCCTGCATACCTGCTGCTTGGGCAGACCTACTTTGCATCACCATTGCCTTTTACCTTAGCTTTTTCTGCTTTAATTCAATTCCGTTACTTAAGTATTTTGCAGAATGCAATACTTCATCAGTTGTCTTTCTTTACCAGCAAATCAAATGATTCCAAATCATATTGCTAATTTCAGGCTTCAGTTCTTCAACAAATCTGAACACAAAATGAATCATGTCTCTTGGTTCAATATTTTCTGTACCACTGTATTGCTCAAATGCTTGCAACAATCTCTCATAATAAGCATGAACAGACACTTTTTTCTCCTGAGGTGTCCTGTCAATTCTTTGCCAATACATCTTAATGAGAAACTCTAGTTTTCAGAAACTCAATCACCATGTAATAGCTTTTCATCACCTCTTCAGACTGCACACTTGTTGCTGCATCCTTTGATGGGTCATGTGTTGGCCAATCAACACTCCACTTACACTCAACCCACAAATCTGCTGGAACCACAATCTCAAATAAAGTATTCAAATCCTGCCACAGACATTTTGCAAACTTGACAAATCTCTGTTTGCTGGTACCATTCTACTGGTTTCTCCTGCAACTTGGGGTAACCATTTGTAAATGACAGTATGTCATTTCTGCTCCATGGTGTGTGAACAAAAATCCCTCCAGGAATTTCTCTCATTGGCATCATTTTTGCAGCTCCCCAGCCTGCTATACATCATATGAAGATGCAGTTGGCCTTTTCTGCTGATCTCTTTTCTATGACCATCTGCCTTCCCATTTATCTAATGCTGTCCATGTTTGTATGCTCTGAATCAATTCCTTAATGTGAATTTTCATTCCAGGTGATCTCATGTTCGTAATGTCTCTCTTAAAATCGAATTCTAATCTGTAACTCGTCTTCAGCTGCTTGGATTTATTCATCTTAATTTCATATTTCTCAGCCAAATTAATTAATTTCTCATAAACCTGCCCTGCTCAAAGTGTAACATCCTTGCACATGAAGCACAACTCATTTTCACTGTAACAATCTAATTTGTCCAATTCAAGTGCTCCCTCAATCACTTCATTTAATTCCAATTTTAATCTAGCCATGTTTAGTGTCCCTTTCGCCCTCAGGTATGTATCCTGTAACTGATGTTCCACTCAAATTGTCTAACCATTCAGTCAATTATTGTGCTAATAACCCTTGTAAACTAATGTTGTTACCTCAAGATAGGAGCTGTGAATGAAAACCGGATGTTCTCATAGCCTGCTCCTGAACTTATACAGTTGAGCCTGTAGATCTTGGGGGAGATGTCACCTCAATTAGTGGACCTACTCTATAATACGTCTGATTCGAACCAAAAGAATTCATAGGGGTCATAGCTAGCACAATAGTGTTCATTCACTCCATTTCTGCGTTAGTTCCAAAAGGTGAACTTGTTGCTGATTCTGGATTTGGAATCTGGGGACCCCTATTCTTATTACCCTGGGCATACAACAGGACTGCTGGACCTATTGTCACAGGAACTGTCAAATTTGTTTGACACGGCGGGAACATTCATCCTTTACCTTGGCCAGTTAATACTGTACCAAAAGCTGAATTTGACTGATTCTGGGCAACATTCTATGGTGTCCTTATTGGGGAATACATAGGCATTGTCTTTCTCTGATTCACAATTTGTGCAGGTGTCTGCACATTAGATGTGGGCTCAAACTGAGTAATTCCTACATTCTGAATTGGCTGTGGCATAACTGGAACTGTGACATTCTGGGTTGTATTAATAATTGTAACTGTTGGATAAACCGCTGGCCCCTGTGCAACATTAGCCATAGGTAAGTTTAGAATGATCTGAACTTGGCTCTGTACAGATTGAGTTGTGGCCATATTCGGGACTACATTCTTGCTTACTGATGCAACAGCATTACACGTGGGGGACGATTCTGCAATACCTGGGTTATAAGTTCATCATCTGAAACACTTTCAGTGTCTACTACCATTTTACTTTCACCAAAATTTTTATTCTGCATTTTCCTCAGAATTCTTTTTGCCTTTAGGCTTAACACTTCCATCAACTTCCTGGGTTATTATTGGAAATAACTTCACTGCATGTAATATCTCTGCTCTCCACATTTTCTGCTCCTCATACGATCTAGCTTCTGCTAGCATCTTTTCTGCTTTCCTCATTTACCTTTCACATTTCTGAGGCTCTTTTGGTCTCACAAGTAATTCCCAAATAGCAAGTGCTTTAAATTGTGGAGGTCTAGGAAGGGGTTTTGATTCATACAACACCCTCTTCAAATTCTCCAATACTGTCAAATTAAAAGATACGTAACAGGGAAAAGCTAAAGTATGTTCTTTCTCAGTTATTATGCCCTTGTGATGGGCCGGACGAGGCCGGCCCGCATAGGTCCGCTACTGGTGGTGACTCTGCTACTGAGGACCCGGAAGTCCTCGGCCGGCTCGCCAATCCTGGCGAAGTATGGAGGTCACAGCGGGAAGACGGACGGTTAAAGAACCCCAACTTGGGTTTTCAGGCGGGTGCCGTGAACAAGAGAGAAGACGGAGCAGAGAGGAGAGAAAGACCAAGAGGACGGAAGAACCTCAAGGTGCTGAGTGTCCCAGTCGGGGGCGAGAGGAGGGTGAGGAGCCGGACGACGGTTGGCCCGATCAGGAAGAAGACGAAGAGCCAGTCTCTGGGATGCGGAATCCATTGACCTGCCACGCTTCTGGAGAAGCGTGGCATAACCAGGTGCGTGTTAGTGGCTGGGACAGGGGTAGGGAGGATGGGAGGAAGAATTAAGGAGGGACTGGAGGAAGAGGGGCTTCACGTTATCAAGAAATAACACGGGCAGGGAGGGGCTGCACTGTAAATAAAGGACATAGGGCAAGGAGGAGCTGCACTTTAATCATAAATGAGACAGGCAGGAAGAAGGCTGCATAAAAATACAAAACGAGGCAGGAAGGAGAGCAAATGAGCAGAAAACAGTAAGAAAAAAGGATAGTAAAGAAACAGAGCAGGTATTGCTCGTGAGAACCAAGACAGAAAGGAGAAAAAAAAGGAAAGGCAACCTCTTGTTAGAAAAGGGAAAGTACAGGAGAAGCACAGACAGAAGAGACAAAAGAGAAGGAAAGATACAGCAGTAGGAGAGGGAAAGCCAGACAAAGAAAAACCCCAAAGGAAAGTACCAGCACTTACCAAAACATTTCTTCTTCTTTTCACATGTGCTTCCCGCGAGACCTGGAAAACAAAGAGAAAAGAGAAAGGGAAATGTGAACCACTACCCGGACAAGACGCATAAAAGACTGTATGAACTACCCAGGAAGCCAGCGTTTTCATACTTATCCCTATGCATAACCAATAAAACAACCTCTACCAGAGTAACAGACGCAGTCTTACGTTTTTAATTGCACCATTCCTGCAACAAGTGGTGTCAGAAGTGGGATTTGAAACACAACGGAATGGAGGAGAAAACCACCATTGCTGATGTAATTGCACAGTTGGCGGAAGGTCAGCGCCACCTTCAACTGATGTGGGAACAGCAAATGAAGGAGGCCAGAGAGGAAAGGGAAGCTCTACAGACCGCACTCAAAAGCCAAGTCACGATAATGGCGAACAATCAACTTGTGCACGAAACTGCCCTGGGAAAGCTCACAGACACTATTGCACATACGAAAGTACATCCAAACGTACCTAGCAGTATCCTACAATGGTACCAGGAACATGAAGACCCGGATTCCTTTTTCACCAACTTCGAAAGAGTTGCAAGTACTGCGAGCTGGCCAGAAGAGAAGTGGGGACAATATATCGCACCACTACTTACAGGGCATTTATAGGCCACGTATCAAGCCATCAACTCCAGTGGAACTTTCCCCTATAAGGAGATTAAGAAGACCATCCTGGAACGGGTAGGGCTAGAGAGTGAAAGTAACCGCTCCCGATTCTGCTAAACCAAGTGGCAACAGCAGGAGAACCCACAAACCCTCTACTATAGGGTTCAACATGCGGCAGGGAGATGGCTACAACCTACCGAGAAAACTCGGGAAGAATTATTCGACACAGTAGTGTTGGAACAGTATTTGGATGCTTTACCCAGCACCATGCGTAATTGGTTTAGACAGCACCCAGGCTTAACTAATGAAACCGCTATAGACCTCGCTTGTGTGTATCATAGGGGACCAGATTTCAGGGCCACCTGCAGCAGACATCCAGTCCAGGCCCCAGTCCGTCCACCTATTGTGAGAGGACCTTCCCAATGACCAATGTTAGGGCATGGCCAGGAACGTACCATGCCTAACCCGCCATCTTCTACTAACTACTCAACCACCGGACATCAGTGCTTCCACTGCTCTGAATGGGGGCATATTGCTCGATATTGTCCCCATAAAAAGGATACTGAGGAACCCATGGAGATCGGGGTAGCAAAGGGAAGAGTGTTTAGGGCAGGGGAGACAAACCCACTTATACTCCTTCTCTCATCCTCAATGGAGTTGAAAGACCCGCGTTGATTGATTCTGGGTGTAGCCAGAGTGTGATAAGACAGGACTTAGTCTTACATGGGCAAGAGATACCTCAGATGCAGGTTTTAATATCGTGTGTGCATGGGGATCAAAGATACTATCCAGTAGCTATAATCCACTAGAAATGGAGGGAAGTGACTGAGACCCTAAAAGTAGGTATACTTCCCCACCTTGAGGAAGATATCATCATTGGAACAGATTACAGAGACTTCTCCACCCTTCTAACCAAAGCAGGGCAGGAACACACCCTCAAGACTTGGTGGGAAGAAGTACCCTTCGAGGCAGAGGAAGGAGTAAGTCGGACCCCAAAGACAATTCTCAGTAAACGGAAATAAAGTTTCCAGAGACAACACTATGCCCAAAAGTACTCTAATGAGTTACAATCTACATCAGGAATGGCCGGTCGGGTATGCACCATTCCAGGGGAGTTTCGACAAAATCAAAGAGACGATCCCTCCCTGAAAAATGCATGGCAACAAGCACTAAACCCGGATGAGCAGGCGGTAGGTCCGCATTTTATAATACAAAACCACCTGTTATATAGAGTACCAAATTCAGGGAGAGAGCGGCAGAAACATTTGGTAGTTCCCAGAAGTCACCGACAACAGGTACTATATCTAGCATATGGGGATAAAGGGAAGGACACCTTGGTAGGGAAAAAACAGAGGAGGCAGTGCTCCGGCAGTTTTATTGGCCCGGAGTATTCGGGGACATACGTAAACAGTGTTCTGACTGTCCTAAATGGCAATTGTTTAATCCATCTGGCACTCACCAGCTCCACTTCATCCCTTACCGGTCATAGAGTCCCCTTTTTCGAGATTAGGTATGGAACCTCATTGGACCCCTTACCCCTTCTAGTCGGGGATGTCAATACGTCCTGGTATTGGTGGGATATGCCACCCGATACCCAGAAGCCATACGCCTTCCTAGCATGCACACCAAAGTCATTGCCCAAGCACTGATTGATTTCTTTGCCCGGGTGGGATTTCCCAAAGATATACTTACTGACCAGGGAACCCCTTTTATGTCCAGATTAATGGCAGAAGTGAGCAAAACTCTGGGAATAAAACAGATAAGGACATTGGTATACCACCCTCAGACGGATGGGTTAGTGGAGAGGTATAACCGGACTATCAAATCCCTCCTCAGGAAGAGCATCTCTGAAGTGGGTAAGGATTGGGAAAAGAAACTGCTTCTCGTACTATATGCTATTCGCACACATGTTCAGACCTCACTAGGGCATAGCCCCTTCGAATTATTGTTCAGGCGACAACCACGGACTCTTCTCGAGATGTTGGCCGAACAATGGGAGGAAACAGAGGAAGAGACAAAAGAGTTGTTGACCTATACTCAGGAGCTAAGGGACAATCAGCACACCGTGTGGGAAGAAGCCCACAAAACCCTAAGAGAATCTCAAAATAAACAGAAGCAGTGGTATGATGCTAAAAGTGTATTCCGCAGTCTACAAGTCGGATATAAGGCCCTAATCCTACTTCCCAGTTGTGAAAACAAGCTATTGGCACAATGGCAAGGTCCATATGAAGTGATTGCGCAAATTAATCCCACCACGTATAAATTAGCTATTCCCTTTGGGCAAGGTAGAGTACAGATATATCATATAAACCTTCTAAAAAAATGGCAGGAAACCCAGGGCGAACAATCCATTTGTTATATCACAAATGTGGCTACAGACGAAATACCTCATCTTTCGTTTCCCTCGAATATCCCTATAGAACGTCCATTTCCCCAGACAAACCCTGATCTCCCAGAACTCTATCAGGGACAACTCACATACATGATACAGCAGTATCACAACGTATTTTCCAAACAACCTGGTCGAACACAGTTAGTAGACCACTCGATAAAGACGAAAATAGACAAAGGGGGTGATTCTGAGACTGGCGGGCGGCGGAGGCCGCCCGCCAGTCTTCCCCCGACAAAATACCGCTCCGCGGTCGCAAGACCGCTGAGGGTATTTTGAGATTTGCCCTGGGCTGGCGGGCGGCCGCCAAAAGGCCGCCCACCAGCCCAGGGCAAATCTACCTTCCCACGAGGATGCCGGCTCCGAATGGAGCCGGCGTAGTGGGAAGGTGCGACGGGTGCAGTTGCACCCGTCGTGTATTTCAGTGTCTGCTTTGCAGACACTGAAATACTTTGTGGGGCCCTCTTACGGGGGCCCCTGCAGTGCCCATGCCATTGGCATGGGCACTGCAGGGGCCCCCGGGGCCCCGCAGCACCCCCTACCGCCATCCTGTTCCTGGCGGGAGACCCGCCAGGAACAGGATGGCGGTAGGGGGTGTCAGAATCCCCATGGCGGCGGAGCGCGCTCCGCCGCCATGGAGGATTCTCCCGAGCAGCGGAAAGTCGGCGGGAGACCGCCGACTTTCTGTTTCTGACCGCGGCTGAACCGCCGCGGTCAGAATGCTCGACGGAGCACCGCCAGCCTGTTGGCGGTGCTCCCGTGGTCGGTGACCCTGGCGGTCACTGACTGCCAGGGTCAGAATGACCCCCAAAGTCTCCAGACAAAGGCCTTATCGTATCCCAGAAGTGAAAAAAACAATTATTGAAAGAGAGGTCCATTCTATGCTTGAGGCTGGTATTATTGAACCCTCCAACAGCCCTTGGTGTTCCCCAGTGGTATTGGTACCGAAACCCGAAGGGAGCACCCGTTTCTGTATGGACTGTAGACAAGTTAATGAGTTAACACACTTCGATGCCTACCCCATGCCCCACATTGAGGAGCTCCTTGAGAGACTAGGCCAAGCCCGATTTATGTCCACCCTAGACCTTACAAAAGGGTATTTGCAAATCCCCTTGAAAAGTGAAGTAAGAGAAAAAAACGCATTTGCAGCCCCATCTGGTCTGTATCAGTTCACGGTCCTACCCTTCGGGCTTCACGGGGCTCCCGCTACTTTCCAAAGACTTATGGATAAGATTTTGTGGCCCCATCAGCAATATGCGGCTGCATATCTGGACGATATAGTCATATATAGTGATACCTGGGAGGATCACGTACAACAATTGGGAAAGGTATTTCAAGCACTAAGAGAAGCCTGTCTCACAGCCAACCCCGAAAAGTGTAGGTTGGGATACACCAAAATCAAGTACCTGGGATATGTCTTGGGAGAAGGTCAGGTCCGTCCACAAGTTGAAAAAATAGACGCCATCACAAAAATACCTATGCCACAAACAAAGAAGGATATTAGAGCATTTCTCGGCTTAGTAGGATACTACAGGCCGTTTATCCCTCAGTTTTCCACAGTAGCTGAACCCCTTACAAACCTGCTTAAGAATTCCTGTCCCAAAACTCTGCCCCCTCTATCTGAGACTGAACGACGTAGTTTTGAACTACCACGGAATGCCTTGACTGAAGATCCAGTGCTAGGCTGTCCCAATTTCCAGAAACCGTTCCTGTTACAAACAGACGCCTCGGATGTGGGGCTTGGGGCAGTGCTCTCCCAGCCTCAAGATGACGGGCATATTCATCCGATATTGTATATTAGTCGGAAGCTTCTCCCTAGGGAAATCCACTACCCCACAATTGAGAAAGAATGCTTAGCAATTAAATGGGCTGTGGAAGCACTCCGATACTATCTAACTGGTCGGACATTTACCCTGATCACGGATCACGCGCCACTCACATTGCTTGCTCGCCACAAAGATACTAATTCCCGGGTCCTGTGGTGGTTTCTTTCATTGCAACCTTTCTCCTTCCACATAAGCCACTCACCTGGCATCCACATGACGAACACTGACTTCTTGTCCCCCTATCCGGTCCTTGAGCGTCATCTACAGCCGCTCTCTAGGGGGAGTGTCTGTGACGGGCCGGACGAGGTCGGCCTGCATGAGTCTGCTACTGGTGCTGACTCTGCCACTGAGGACCCAGAAGTCCTCGGCCGGCTCGCCAATCCTGGTGAAGCATGGAGGTCACGTCGGGAAGACGGATGGTTAAAGAACCCGAACTCGATCAAGAGAGAAGCGTAGAGGAGAGAAAGACCAAGAGGACGGAAGAACCCAGGAGCTCAAGGTGCTGAGTGTCCCAATCGGAGATGAGAGGAGGGTGAGGAGCCGGACGGCGGTTGGCCCGATCAGGAAGAAGACGAAGAGCCAGTCCCCGGGACGCAAAATCCATTAACCTGCCACGCTTCTGGAGAAGCGTGGCATAACCAGGTGCATGTTAGTGGCTGGGACAGGTGTAGGGAGGACGGGAGGAGGAATTAAGGAGGGACTGGAGGAAGAGGGGCCGCACTTTATCAAGAAATAACACGGGCAGGGAGGGGGCTGCACTGTAAATAAAGGACACGCGGCAAAGAGGGGCTGCACTTTAATCATAAATGAGACAGGCAGGAAGGAGGCTGCATAAAAATACAAAACGAGGCGGGAAGGAGAGGAAACGAGCAGAAAAGAGTAAGAAAAAAGGATAGTAAAGAAACAGAGCAGGTATTGCTCATGAAAACCAAGACAGAAAGGAGAAAGAAAAGGAAAGGCAACCTCTTGTTAGAAAAGGGAAAGCACAGGAGAAGCGCAGACAGAAGAGACAAAAGAGAAGGAAAGATAAAGCAGCAGGAGAGGGAAAGCCAGAGAAAGAAAAACCCCAAAGGAAAGTACCAGCACTTACCGAAACATTTCTTCTTCTATTCACATGTGTTTCCCGCGAGACCTGGAAATCAAAGAGAAAAGAGAAAGGGAACTGTGAACCACTACCCGGACAAGATGCATAAAAGACTGTATGAACTACCCAGGAAGCCAGCGTTTTCATACTTATCCCTATGTATAACCAATAAAACCAATAAAACAACCACTACCAGATTAGCAGACGCAGTCTTACGTATTTAATTGCGCCATTCCTGCAACAGCCCTATTGATTTACCCAAAGACATGCTGAAACTCCACTCTCCCCCATTACCTCGAATGCTGTTGAACCTTCAGGTAGAATAGGCTCTCCTTTTCTATCTAAATGAAATAAAAACATCTCCCCACAAAATACTTTAAAGCTTTGAAAAACTGCATTTTTTCACAACTCAAATTCACATCACAAATTCTATGAAACCAGTAAAGTGATTTTGATCCCACAATCCCTTTCACGAGCTGTTCTCAACCTATAGCAGCACAGTGTTGTCCACCAATTTGTGCATTACTTTTCTCACCAACCGACCTAGCCCAGAGTGGAGTAAATGACGTCAGACTTATTTTGCTTGCCACCTGCAACTTACTTCAGAGCTGTCTGATACACCTCTCATGCAAAACCTAAAGCGCAAATATTGCAAGAACAAAAACCAAAACCTCTCTGCTTACTAGGGGTAGGACTCAAATGCTTTGAAAGCTGTACAAGCTTCAATGGAGAAGAGGGTGCCCTGGTTCTAGTCTGTCAGCAGGTAAGTACCCGCGTCTTCGGAGGGCAGACCAGGGGGGTTTTGTAGGGCACCAGAGGGGACACAAGTCCACACAGAAAGTACACCCTCAGCGGCACGGGGGCGGCCGGGTGCAGTGTGCACACAAGCGTTGGGTTTGTAATAGAAAGCAATGGGAGACCAAGGGGTCTCTTCAGCGATGCAGGCAGGCAAGGTGGGGGCTCCTCAGGGTAGCCACCACCTGGGCAAGGAAGAGGGCCACCTGGGGGTCACTCCTGCACTGGAGGTCGGATCCTTCAGGTCCTGGGGGCTGCGGGTGCAGTGTCCCTACCAGGCGTCGGGTTCTTAGAAGCAGGCAGTCGCGGTCAGGGGGAGCCTCGGGATTCCCTCTGCAGGCGTGCTGTGGGGGCTCAGGGGGGTCAACTCTGGCTACTCACAGTCTCGCAGTCGCCGGGGAGTCCTCCCTGAAGTGATTGTTCTCCACAAGTCGAGCCGGGGGCGTCGGGTGCAGAGTGCCAAGTCTCACACTTCCGGCGGGAAACGCGTGTTGTTTTAAAGTTGCTCCTTTGTTACAAAGTTGCAGTCTTCGGTGAACAGAGCCGCTGTCCTCTGGAGTTCTTGGTCCTTCTAGATGCAGGGCAGTCCTCTGAGGCTTCAGAGGTCGCTGGTCCCTGTGTAAAGCGTCGCTGGAGCAGTGTCTTTAGAAGTGGGGAGACAAGCCGGTAGAGCTGGGGCCAAAGCAGTTGGTGTCTCCGTCTTCTCTGCAGGGTTTTTCAGCTTAGCAGTCCTCTTCTTCTTAGGTTGCAGGAATCTAGTTTCCTAGGTTCTGGGAGCCCCTAAATACTGAATTTACGGGTGTGTTTAGGTCTGGGAGGGCAGTAGCCAATGGCTACTGTCCTTGAGGGTGGCTACACCCTCTTTGTGCCTCCTCCCTGAGGGGAAGGGGGCACATCCCTATTCCTATTGGGGGAATCCTCCATCTGCAAGATGGATGATTTCTAAAAGTCAGAGTCACCTCAGCTCAGGACACCTTAGGGGCTCATTATCTCTCCTGGACTTGCCGCCAAAAGTGGGGGCAGTGTCCAGGGGGCGGGCATCTCCACTAGCTGGAGTGCCCTGGGGCATTTTAACACGAAGCCTGAGCCTGAGCTCACTGCTAGGTGTTACAGTTCCTGCAGGGGGGAGGTGTGAAGCACCTCCACCCAGAGCAGCCTTTTGTTTCTGTCCTCAGAGAGCACAAAGGCCCTCTCCACATGGGTCAGAAACTCGTCTCTCAGCAGCAGGCTGTCACAGACCAGTCAGTCCTGCGCTGAACAATTGTGTAAAATACAGGGGGCATCTCTAAGATGCCCTCTGTGTGCATTTTATAATAAATCCAACACTGGCATCAGTGTGGGTTTATTATTCTGAGAAGTTTGGTACCAAACTTCCCAGTATTCAGTGTAGCCATTATGGAGCTGTGGAGTTCGTTTTTGACAAACTCCCAGACCATATACTCTTATGGCTACCCTGCACTTACAATGTCTAAGGTTTTGCTTAGACACTGTAGGGGCATAGTGCTCATGCACCTATGCCCTCACCTGTAGCATAGCACACCCTGCCTTAGGGCTGTAAGGCCTGCTAGAGGGGTGACTTACCTATACCACAGGCAGTGTGAGGTTGGCATGGCACCCTGAGGGGAGTGCCATGTGCACTTAGTCATTTTCTCCCCACCAGCACACACAAGCTGGTAAGCAGTGTGTCTGTGCTGATTGAGGGGTCCCTAGGGTGGCATAAGACATGCTGCAGCCCTTAGAGACCTTCCCTGGCATCAGGGCCCTTGGTACCAGGGGTACCAGTTACAAGGGACTTACCTGGGTGCCAGGGTTGTGCCAATTGTGGAGACAATGGTACAGTTTAGGTGAAAGAACACTGGTGCTGGGGCCTGGTTAGCAGGGTCCCAGCACACTTCTCAGTCAAGTCAGCATCAGTATCAGACAAAAAGTGGGGGGTAACTGAAACAGGGAGCCATTTCTTTTCAGGCATGTAAGTACTGAACAGCATAAACAAATGGCAGCATTAAGACTAAGAGGAAACTCATAATACGAAGATTAAATATAGCAGAAGACTTTGGGAGGACAGGAGGTGGAGATGGCAGCAGCAGTCTTCGCCAGGCATCAGCAGATTCTGACAGAAACATAGTATAGATGAGGCAGGAGTAGACTAACTGTATCAGAGGTCTGGACAGACTAACATAAACTAACTTCAAGAGTCTTAAGTTCCTCACTAATTAGAATTATTCATAGTCCATTGATTGGTCCTTCAAGTTTGCTCATTCCTACGCACAAGATCCAATGTCCAGTGGTTGCTGGTGACACCATCAATTGCAACTATTACGGATTTTCTCTGCGAAAATGTATTGTCATTTCAATGATTCCACACAGTTTTGACAAAATACTACATTTTCTAGTTGTTTGCTACTTCAAATCCTTTCTGATGATCACAAAATAAAATAAACACATTTTACATGGGAATCATGAGTTTCCTGTCTTGTACGACAGCTAAAACAAATATTGTTACATAGTTAATACTGAAACATGTTCTTCGCCTTAAGTACAATAGGGCATTCAACATCACATCAGCAACCTAGGAAAAGAATTCAGGTCAGAGGGAACAGAAGGAGCAAGTCATTTTCCTCTTCTGCTGCAAAATGAATCGGTCAGGCCTAGTCAAACTAAGAAAGCCTTAATACACATTAACACAATGAATACATGCACAAACCTATTGCTCCCCTTACAATTTAAATAAAATATGCAAAGCAAATTATTTTATTGCAAACATTATTTAGATGTTAGAACACATTTAAACATGCATTTATTTTTCTGCCACATGTAACTCACATTAATAAAATCCATTTATATCAATATAAGTACTATCAACTCATGGTCTTTTGATATTTTCTAATAGTCATCTTAATTAAAAACACTTAACATTAACTCATATTAGTACTTCATTTAATATAAATACAAAATATCTTTCAAGTTAAAACGTAATGTTTAATACGAATGGTGGCCACATGGTCTACCATAATTCAAACATGCACATTTTACATTTCTCTGTTAGGCCTTTAAATGTAGGTTAATTAATCATCATATGCTAACTTCTATGCTACTATTATATTAATAAAATGTGATCTCTCTCGCTCAGCATGCAACCTCAGCAAAGAATGAGGATGCTGTATGAGGAAAAGGAGTTGCATGACTGCTGTCTCCAGCTTCAGCAGGGGAGTGTGGCTGTCTGTCACACTTTGTTTGTTGGCATAGCCTAACCCCTAAGCGACTGACATCTGGGGCATGGATGTGCAGCATTGTGACAGAGAATACAGATCTTCACTTTCAGTCCTTTCTCTCCAACAAAGGCCTCAGGACACCCACCCAGCAAAAT
This sequence comes from Pleurodeles waltl, assembly GCF_031143425.1. Taxonomy (NCBI): domain Eukaryota; kingdom Metazoa; phylum Chordata; class Amphibia; order Caudata; family Salamandridae; genus Pleurodeles; species Pleurodeles waltl. Next base: position 1,412,377,064 of record NC_090444.1, on the reverse strand, counting down.
TCACCCACCAATCAAGTGGCCTTGTAACCAGATATTCGTGGTCACTATGGAGGTCTGCAGCTGTGTGGCATTGCCTTATGCAGTATGCAGTAGTCACTGCCATGCCATGTCATATTAAAGATTTTGGAGGCCCTGGGCCAAAAATAATTTGAAGCTCCTGTTTGTAACAGCTTTCAATTGTATTACCCATTGCATCAATTGTATTATGCATTTTTTAGTAATTCAAGCCCCATGATGCCATGTTGGAATATTTAAGGTTGAGCTGGTTAAACAGAAATGAGATAGAGAAAAAGTTAACTTTCACAAGGGCCGATTGGAAGGAGGGGCCATGGGCAATTGCTCACATTGCCCCTGCCTTAAAACACACCTACTGTCATTCAAGTCCAGATTTTTGAAAGTATGCTGAAATTGTGTGAGAAGGAGTGCCATCCATAATGTCTTTTTATTCCAGTTGCATGTACTGCATAATTGTTCATTTGTGCAACCTAATGAAAACTAATAATGACCACAAACTGGTTAGCAATAAGAAATGTTGACCAAATAATTGTATTGACTATGTGAAAGTATTTTCCTAAGCATGAAAGAATAGTGCTTCTTTATAGAAATCAGCATGTGTTTCCTTTGATGTTGCTCAGTGCTAAATGTACTTAAAATTTGCCTTTTCAGATGGAGGAATGTTTTGGGTGTCACCCGGACATGTATTGCCCTACTACTGGCAGCCAAGTTCATCAGAGGTTGAGATGGCATCTTATGCACTGCTATCATGTTATCAGCAGAGCAGAACCAATGAAGGGATCCCAATCATGAAATGGCTTAGTCAAAAAAGGAGCCAACTTGGTGGTTATAGTTCTACTCAGGTAGGGATTGCTTTTTACTAATAAGCAAAGCAAAGATCTACCATGGAAGACACCCAGATAACTGCTGAAGAACCACTGTTTATTTGTTTATATTGAATTGTGTAGGTCAGAAGCTGTCCTTCATATTTTAGCATCTAATGTGCTGTTGCTAGAGATTCTGTATGCTACCAGTTTGGGTCCAAAATACTGATTGAAGATGGAAAAAGAAATATCCAAATAGAATGCTGGTATCAGCTTTACTAATATGTATTGTGTATGTATGTATCTGGTAGTGGGACCATCACAGCGGAAATCTAACTAAAGAGCAACAGTGACAGTTATACAGAAAAGGAGTAGAGTGCATGATCTTAGACAGACACTACTGAAGAAGATGTGCATAATGGAAGAGAGGATTTGGAGAAATAACACAGAAAAGAAAGAGAAAGGTATTTATGTACCTGATAGAGAGGAGAGAGGCAAGGGTGTATTTGTAGTTGAAGTCATCTACAGCAATAAGGAAGGCAAAATCTCGGGCTCTACCATCTGTTTTGAATTTTAATTTTATTATTCATGAAATTACAAACAAATTTAGTTCAGAGTTTAGAATGTTGAACACTGATGCAAGAAACACTAACAGAATACAGATGGTTCACATATCTTTCTAAATTCGGGGAGGAACATATGAGGAAAATTTATGGAAGTGGAAAATCTGAAAAGACGTTGCCCCAAGGTCAGTGTAAGAGACTTAGGCCCTCATTTTAACATTGGCGGAAAATTCCGCCTACCGCCACGGCCTCCAAAAGATCATCGCTGTGGCTTCCTACCGTCCACCAGAATATGACCGTAGCTGGAATCCCACCAGAAGGCTGGCGGAATTCCGGCTATGGTCATGGCAGCGGATGGCGTTAAGGTGGTGCTGCTGCCAGCAGCAGCGCCACACCAGGAGAATGCTGCTGGCCATATCATGACCCATGATACAGCCTGGCGGTGTTCCTCTGGCGTACGCTGCTGCTGGCAGCAGCGCCACATCCCATCTCCTGCCGGAGGACTCCTGCAAGCGGGTAAGTTATGTTCTACAACAGGGGAGAGGGGTGTTGTGTGGGCGTGGGGGTGTGTGTGTCTGTTTTTGTAAGCATGCATGCAGGTGTGAGTCGTATGGAATGCCTGTGTGAATGAAGGAATGTGAGTGTATGTTTTGTGTTGTGAATGCGTGTGTGCTTCAATGTATGTTAGTGTGTGTTGCCGTGAGTGTGTATGTATGTATGCATGCGTGGGTGGATGTGGGTATGCATGTGTATGAGTGTGTATGTGTGTGCATGTAGGTGTGTGGATGGAAGGGGGAGGGTGGTGGAGGACTCTGGGGAGGGGGCAGATGAGACCCCTATCAGTGTCAGGGAAGGAATTTCCTGGCACTGATAGTGCCTACTGCCATAGTTTTCGTGGTGGTAAGATTGCCACGAAAACCATGACAGTAGGCGGGATCATAATCCCGAGGGTGGGATTGTGACAGCCGCTTGGCTGGAAAACGAAGTCTCCAGCCCGGCGGCTGTTACCACCCTGGAGGACACAGTGTTACATTGGCAGTTTGGCTTCAGCCAAACCGCCAATGTTATATTTTGGGGAAAGGTACCACCAGCCTGTTGACAGTACCTTTACCCAAAATACCGCCGTCCGCCAGGGTCGTAATGATCCCCTCAGTGCAAGTGTTTTTGCTGCTCCAAGCAAACTGCCATTTTGACCAGACTTCCACTAACAATGAAGTCATACTAAATATATTTAGGGAGAATCTGCATCCTCAAGAATTATATTGTCTGCAAGTTCATAGAATAGACTGCTGGTCAAACTGGTTCTGCCAAAGAGGCTGTAGAGTTAAATGCCTTTGCCACAATGGGCATGTCATAACCTGCACCTCATTTTATCGTCTGCCAGCCTTGGTAAGTTTTATAGTACAGGAAACCTGTATCATGAGTTTCTTCTATATCTTGTCCTTATGACTTCTATGGACCCCCACTTTATCATTACTGGAACCCAGGGACACTCACTAAATCATTATTGGAATTCAGGGAACCCCCACAGAATCATTACTGGAAGCCAGGTACCCAGGCCTAAACATTGTCGATGATTTGAACCTCAAAGCAATATACAAAAAAAAACAGAAACAAGCATTCCACCATACACATACACAAATGATAACACATTTTATTTAATTTTCAAACAAATAAAACAAAAAATATAACATTTTGATAGGAAGGTTGGACCTTTTCCAAATTCGATTGAAGCCACACATTGTCCATACTATATTCTGCTTGACGTAACTGCAATGCTCCCACAAATCAATTTGAGAAAACTAATTTCATTTTTAGCCTCCAATTTCAAATTCCTTGACATTTACAGTATGTGTAGAAAATGTCAATTGTACATTTAGGCACTTCACTTGTATACGCTTTATTAATCTCTTAATATTAGTTAATTTTCTAAACTGTTACAGACCCCCTGAGGAGGTTTAGAGAACCCCCTTGGGATCCCTGGACCACATATTGGGAACCACTGCTTTACATGATTATAGAGTGTTGTTCAACAACAGAGTACTCAACATTGTTGGTGTTTTTGGAACCATCAAAGGTGATGCTCTGTTTAACGGGTGGTTACCATACCCATGAACAGTCCATGAAGCTACTAATGGTTACTGACAGCTGATTCTAGTAGTGAGGTGTAGACCTTATTACATTAACACTAGGGTGGCGACTTCTGGCTTTCCCTGGTAAATCCATGTAGTATACTATGGCTGAGCACCTTCATTGCCTTTAAACTCAAGAGGCTTAAATGTGCTTTTGTGTACTGGGTACAAATAAAGTGGAGTATGCATGTGACAGTCTCTGTGCAAGTATGTAGCCCATAAAGTTGTAAGATGGTTTAAAGGGTTTGAGATACTGGAGTTGTTTGTCTGCCCTTTCCCCCAGTGTTAATTTGTGCTTGTGCTTTGATTCTTCAACTCTCACCCTCCAGTGGAATTCTGTGAAATGTCAAGTGCAGTTTCTGTCTTTGAACAGATAAAAGACCTTTTGTTATAAGTGATTGAAAATTGACAGGGTTCTAGCTGTACGCAATGTGGTCCGTTCAGAAAATAATAATTGGACAAAGACTGTGTCCTCAAAACCTGACCTTACCCAACAATAGCAAGACTATGGCTCCAAGTCTGAAGTTAGGACTAGTTATAAGCTAGCCCCTCAAGCATAGTGTTCACCTTTTTACTCCAAGAGCTCTGAACACAAAGTGTCGGGGAAGGTGAAACTAGTGGCAGAATCGATGACTGTCTCCTTGTAGGGGAGTGGACCATATCCTTGCTGCTGAGAGGAAACTCTGTGGCTGCTGAAGGAATCAGATTTGACATCTCATCATGAGGAAAATCTACTTGATCAGCCAGAGACCAACGTAAGAGTATGCATCTACCTTGAGTAATTCAGGGAAGTTATGTCTGTCTAGACTTTGAGCTATTAAACCACTGCACAGTAACTTGGTGCCCTTCCTTGCAAGCAGTCTTTGAGGCTGGCATGCTAAATCTTGCTCTGCGCCCAATGATCATGAGGGACCCATGTGTCTTAATCCCGGTATCACTGCATCCTGTTTTGCACCAACAGAGATCCATACACCTCAATCTTGTATTGTTGCATCTTGTTACATCACTGAAGATAATTAGAGGTCACATGTCTGAACTCTTCCTTGCCACTTCCTGTACTGTGCTCAGTTGTTGTGCTAGGCAGTGTGCCTGAATTTGCATTAATGCATCACGTCTTCAGGCAGCTGATGGCTGTGCATGGCACTTGTGTCCAACTTTAATACAATATATCACTGCTTCAACAGATTGAGAGTGTGTGGTCTGTTTGTCACGACTTTGCGGCTCTGCGCCATACTCCATATACTGATTGCTGGCTCCCCAACAGGATCTTGTTGCTGCTTTCATCACTTCCTGTCTCATTGTGGGGGCCTGAGTGCTATTCTTGCCAGCAGCGGCCCAAGTATGTGTGTGCTCCTCATGTACAGCCTCTGCAGCACCATGCAGAAAGACAAAGGGCCTGATTTAGGAGGCCCTAATTGGATATTGTGACACCGCAGCGTCATTTTCTTAACGCTCCAGTGGTGCAGAGTGCCGGCCCATATTTACAAGACCACACAAAGGCTTTTTATGGCCTTGTAAATATGAACCCCTTTCACGCATAACAATGCATGAAAGAGGCATTTTTGGACCTGGCCTTTTTTGCAAGGTCATCCCCAAACTTTTTTGCCTCCTTCCTCCTATTTTTTCTGACTAGTTTTTGTTGGCTTTAGGACTCTGGACACTTTACTACTGCTAACTACTGCTAAAGTGCACATGCTCTCTGTGTAAACTGTATTTGTAATTGGCTTTTTTCCTGAGTGGCATATTTGGTTCACTAGCAAGTTCCTAGTAAAGTGCATTAGAGGTGCCCAGGGCCTGTAAATCAACTGCTACTAGTGGGCCTGTAGCACTGATTGTGCCACCCACATGAGTAGCCCTATTACCATGGCTCAGACCGGCCACTGCAGTGTCTGTGTGTGCAGTTTGAACCTGCCAATTCGTCCTGGCAAGTGTACCCACTTGCCAGGCCCAAACCTTCCCTTTTTGTACATGTAGGGCACCCCTAAGGTAGGCCTAGGGTAGCCCCATGGGCAGGGTGCAGTGTATTTAAAAGATAGGACATGAACTGGTGTGTTGTACATGCCCTGAAAGTGAAATACTGCCAAATTCGGTTTTCACTATTGAAAGGCCTATCTCTCTCATAGGTTAACATGGGGACTTCTTTTAAGTATATTTTAAGTGAAGCTTCCCATTGGAAGGAATCAGATGGGGATATGGAATTCGGGATCTCTGAACTCACAATTTAAAAATACATCTTTTGGTAAGGTTGGTTTTTAGATTGTCAGTTTGAAAATGACACTTTTAGAAAGTTGGCATTTTCTTGCTTAACCATACTATTTCCCTGCCTGCCTGTGGAATTCAAGTCTGGGTCAGATTGACAGTTGGGCTGTTTGTAAATTCTCTCTAGACAGTGACACAAAGGGAGCTGGGGAGTGTCCTGCATATCCTGGGCTAGAGTGGTGCAGGAGGAGCTGACACCTGCTCCTGAAAGGGCTGTACCGGTCCTCGCACAATGCAGTCTCTGACCCCCTGGTGTGTGTCTGGGGCCAGGCCTGGGTAAGGCAGGATCTTGTGAACAACGGAGACTTTCCTTTGAAGTGTGCCTACTTGAAAGGCAGAAATGGGTATAAGTAGTGGATCCAAATCCCCAGCCCTTTAGATCACTTCTGGATTAAGAGGAACCTTGGCCAAGGAGAAGAGCTGGAGTAGGAGTACTGCCACTTTGCCTGTGAGTGTGCGTTGTTGGGTTGGGCTGCAGTTGCTGCTTCTACCTTAGACACGAAAAAAGACTGGACTTTGCTGTGTTTTCCTGCTTGTGAAGTGTCTCCAAGAGCTTGGACGGAGCATGCCCCATGTTTTGAAGTCTCAGGGCCATCAAAGACTTCCTCTGCCAGCACCAGGACTCTCTTGCTGAGACTGCTACCCTGCCAAGTGATGCCCTATCCAGTCCTTGGGCCCATGAAAGAAGAAACTGGTAGAACCAAGGCTGAAAACCATGCACCGGAGCAGAGCGGGAGAAAAATTGATGCAGCACCTGCATCGCTGCTGTAAAATCAACACAAACACCTGCTTGCAGCTGCTGAAATCCATGCATCACCCATGCAGCGCGGTTCTTCTCCATCGTGTGTCAGGATTATGCATGCATCATCAATGGGTGTCAAAACAGCAGTGAACCTGCATCTACCCGAGGCTGCCCATGCGGAAATTGACCCACCGCTCTTCTATGGGGAGAGAAACAATGCATTGCCAACCCGACCGGAGAAGAATCAATGCACGGCCTCACGTGCAAGTCAAGAATCAATGCATTGCTTACTTTTTCACCGCATGCTTGCCTGTGTGGCTTTATTTTTTACAGATACTAGGTACTTTGTGTTGAAACAACACATTCATTGATTTCTATCGATTAAGACTCTTTTCAATTTAAACATTCATACCTTTGCTTGTGTATGTTGGAATTTTGTCGTTTTGATCTTGTTTGATTTAGTTAAATATTGGCTATTTTTCTAAACTGGTGTTGTGTCCCTTTTGTAGTGTTTTCACTGTATTGCTGTGTGAGTTGGTACAAATACTTTACACATTTAGTCTGAGATAAGCCTGACTGCTTGTGCCAAGTTACCAAGGGAATGAGAAGGGGTTGTCTGGGGAGTGCAACTCCCTAATCATGACTAGAGTGAGGGTCCCTGCTTGGACAGAGTGTAAATTGTCTGCAAACCAGAGACCCCATTTCTAACAGACATTCCACGGCAGTTACAGTGGGTATTCCCATGCAATACCCATTGAATCCAACAAAATCTGAATAATTCCCAGATTTACAAGTCCAGGAATGCGTCAGATTTCTATGCCACTTCAAGATTGGTGTTAAAGTGGCACAACAAGGAGAATAGCATTATTTCTCCCTGTTTTTACATCTTTCTATATGTGATAGCATTCTACAGCACACACAGAAAGAGGAAAGCGCCATTAATACTTGTTTTTGTGCAGGGAGGTGTCCCTTCCTGCACATAAACAATCATCCCTGCAACACCTGCACCCTTGCACAATGGTGTTAGCGTTAGGCAGCAATTTGTTCTCCAGCGCAGGGGAGAAGGGCGTGTATGCCCCGTATCTTATAGCTATGGCGCATCCCTGTCTTTTTGTTTTGACGCAGGGATGTGCAGCAAAAAGGCTTACGCCGCTGTACTGTGCCAAAACTTAGTAAATGAGGCCCCGAGTCTATTGTCCAACAGAAAAGTCTAACACTTGCAAGTCAGCACTACATTTTGCTGTGCTATAGGCATTAGCCTCTTGTTTGTTAACTTTGCTATGATTGTAAAGTTTAGAGCTCAGTTCACTAGAGTGAGCAATGAGTTTTTAAGGAGTACATGTCAAAGCCAGAGATGTTTCAACCACTTTAGAAAAGGCTGTGGAAAGAAAATCACGTTCTATTGATGGTCGGTAATTGCAGAATTGTTTTATTGCGGATTATCATAGATTAATAACAAAATTTTTACCTCTTGTCATTTACCTCTTTTGTGCTGAGTTTGCATAATTCAAACATTTTGCCAAGCCGTGCTGTATGCTGAGCACTATGAATTTGAGCAACCGGTGAGCCTTTTCGTAATTGTTCAGGAAAGGTTACGTGTTTATTAAAAAATAATACATTATTTCGAGAAAGTATACAAATTTGCCTGGTAAAACCGGTAATAAAGCTCACAATGTTCGATGTCTCTAATCGACGTGCACTTTCTGGTTTCAAATAAACAGGGCTAGGTGCAGGGAAATCTAGCCAAAGAGCCCCGTCTAATTTTTCAAAAACATGCAAGCATTTGCATTGTTAATTTTTACTCCATTCAGTGATTACACATAGGTTACTGTTTACCTTGCCATTCACTATGATCAGAGAACAGTCTTTTGGGATAAATTTTCAGTAAGGCGATTTGAAGATTTCGGTTTAAGCATGGCAAGACACTCATGAAATAGCTGCTGGAGTTGGGCGGAGGCTGGCAGTGGCAGTCAGATGGGTTGCCCTGGTTGTGGCACAGAGTTGGGAGAGTCTAGGCCGTTTATACATGTGATAAAGATGCTGGCCAACAGACACGTCTGCCATGGAGGCACTTGCAGGGTTCTTGGTGTCCAGGTCGTAGTGTGGTGGGGTCAGTTTGTGTTACTCACCTTCCCTTCCGCTCAGTCACAAGACGGTGGAAACATTTTGGAATGAGAAGAAAGGTCATGAGGTGACGGCTAAAACGGATGTACTGTCTGGTTCATGTCACCACTCTTGCCACACTTGATAGATCCTCATGGCAGCACCAAGGTCGTAGGGCTCGGTGCGAATCAAGGCAGGGTCGTTGCACAGCAGGCAGCCTCCCTCGCCTCTCCTTTCTGGTTGTAGCAGAGGCAATTTGACCTCTGAAGTAACATACACTTTTGGAAACAGTGGCAGCTGGGCTTTCATATTGAAAATGTCAAACATTCTGAAGAAACCAATAATTTCAAATAGCCTTTTTTTCTGCAGACATTGCACAGTTCCATGGAAAGTAGCTAAAACGAGGACTGCCACTCCCATCCTTTCCATATGTATTGTAGACATCGCATAATGTCCACTTGGTTTGTAAAGTGGAAATCACTTCATAGAAACTATGGGGCTGTTCATTCTTGAATAGACCAGGACAGATGGTTAAGGTGATGGGGGTGGGGCATCTCCTTTGTGTAGCAGTGGTCATGTTCTAGCTCACAGTTCAATGTGCAGCTGTTGCATGTCTCTAGCCAAGCTGCTGGAACTAGCTACAGCCTTATCCATGGAATGTGAATATTAATTTATGATGACCACATTCAGACAGGTACACTTGGCTGTACAATGGCTTTAACGAGCAAAATGGCAGTTCTGGGTGGCATGCATATACAGGGAGACAGCAACTGTAACAGTGTGTGTGTGTGTGTGTGTGTGTGTGTGTGTGTTTCTGCTTACATGTGAAATCCAGGGAAGACCGAGAACAGGAATTGAATAAACCTAGCCCAGATTAAGCATAGGGCAGGTGGTGTATCTGTATTATGCATGAAAGACAAAATAAATAATTTTTTATCAAATCTATGCTAGACAGTCACAGATGAAACCAGAGTTTGATATTGTCAATTTTTTTCTTATTAACTGCGAGTATTATTGGACCGCTTTATTTATGTAACTATATTTTGTCTTAAGAACGGGCATAAATATGTCTTTAGGAACTAACCAATTAATTATTCTGATCAAGGTCACCCAACTCTGTTGCTGACTGAAGCTGCAGATATAGACTGTGTATCCGTACATAATATTCTATTTATTGATCACTAAAGTGCAATATAAATGTCTGCATGCGAATCACGGGTTTTCATTAATGTATTAATAATATTAAACAATTCATGTCTTCACTTATTTTTCATATCACTAGTCCTCATTCAGAGTCGAAGTAATAGAGAAACTATATGTAGTCATGCTAGTATTGTTACTAAGTTAGAAATGCAGTGTTTTGGACCTTAATGATAGTTATTGGTACTGAGGTAAAATTCAGGTATCATCTTCACTACCAGTGATCGTGTTCAAACGATAAATTAACTAAAATTTAAATGAAACTCAGTAATGACAATTTTTGAGAGTGAATCAATTTCTGATAAGGCACACATGTTCAGATCAAAGACTCTAAATTTTCGAAGCATAGGAACAACATGTAAACGTCTGATAATATATTTTGTGTTCATCTCTCTCGCTGCAGGATACCATCATGGCTCTACAAGCCCTCTCACAGTTTGCTGCACTATTAACATCTAGTAACACTGCTCTAGTTGTTTCAGTCAGTGCGCCAAGCAGCATGGAACCCATATCCTTTCAAATTAACTCAGCAAATGTTTTGCTGCTGCAGAGTCATAAGGCGAGTACATGTTACGCTGCACGATTGCATTACATCTGTGTCTTGAAAATGCACATAAAGTGGAGAGATAATATTTTTCTTCTGTTTGGATTATAGATACAAATATTTCAGCCGCTTTCTCTAAATGTTTCAGCTTTGGGTAACGGAATAGCTGTTGTTCAGGTAAGAACTGACATAACCTGTATTTAGCAACTGATTTACGAAATCCTTCAGCAGAAGTAATTCATCATTAATTGTTAAATTTACTTATGCATGTTTGTGCCACTGTATACAGTGAGCTCCATAGTATTTGTGATATGGTGAAAAAAGTACTTCAGCAGAATTTCTTGAGCATAGTGGTATGCGTGGAATTGGAAGCAGGATCCGGGTAGAGGTAAAATGTAGGAAAAAACCTGAATTAGAGGATGTCAATAGTTTTAGGTAAAAAACAGCATATTCTCCTTCCATGTCTCTGGTGACCCTGCTGCCCAATTTCGTGTTCCGTGCATGCTGCATGTTGACAAAGGAAGCCCCGTTTGTGAAAATGCATGCTGACAAAGGAAGCACCGTTTGTGAAAATGTAATGACAAATTGTATTTGGATTTGATAATATTTCCCCCCCCAATTTTTCCCTGTGAAGAAACTCCTTCACTCGCACCCCCACCAGTTGTGTTTCATTTTTTTGTGCTATTCATGTTGATTCCTTCCCATGCTGATAACAGATGTACTCGGGCCTTTTTCATCTGTAAAATAATCAATAGTTTTCTGGTGGGGAGATACCTGCAAAGGTTTTAAGAATACTGCAGACCTTAAGCTTTGTGGGTTTAAATCAACTTTTCCCAGTATCTACACATGTAACACTCAACATTGAGGAGCGATATACTCACTCACAAAATGACACTACGTTGGTATAATATTACATGTGAGTAATTATCTAAGATCATATGAAGCAAAGCCTCTCTGTTAAAATACTATTTGCCATGGTTATGTTGGAAATTATAATCACCATTCTCATGTTTCACTACACCCAACATAAAATGTTCATTTGGAGGTGAGTGCTCAACTCTGCATAGGCATATTATTCTTGTTTCATTTAATTGTCTGAACTTTTCATAGATGCGCTTTTCTCATTTTTCTTAAGCCAAGGAACCTGCACTGTGCAAGCAGTATGTGAAAGTGGTTCCCAAAAGTTTTAGAACCACAACCTTCTTTATAGGATGATGGATGTTCACAACCTACCTAGCTTTAATGGACATGAGGTGGGCGATTGTTTCAATGTATCATGTGGTACCGCACTGCAATTTACAGACATCACATTTTCCTTTGAAATGGCCACTCAATTTGCACAAAAAACATAGTTTTACTGATAAGAGTATATTGCACACAAATGATAATGTGTGTGAATCGGGTTTCACTGAATATCATTAGTGCACCACAAAGTAAAGCGTCTTTATTTATTTTGATGTTATTAAAATGTTAATTTCCCATGCATATTCTGCAGCCGAGCTGGTATGGCGATTAGTTGGTGAGCTCCAAGACTGAGCCTGGGTATGCCCGGATGAGCCATCAACTGGTAGGTTGAGGGTGCAGAGCTGGGCACAACCTCATGTGCAACTGAATAGGCTGTGCTCTGGTTTCACACAAAGGACTTGTCACTCCTGCATTGTTCCTGCAGGCAGCTTGGAGCCAGGGCAGGGGAGTCAGGAAACTTCAAGTGCTTCAAAGGGAATTCTCTAGAAACTTTGTTTACTTCAAATGAGGAAATAGGTATAAAATAGGACCCTTAGACCCATTTTTTGGGTCACCCGCTGGACCTGCGGAAGGACTCTGAGGATGCCTGCTGCTATGGCCTACTGTGTATTCCACAAAACTGCTTGACTGCACTTGGAAGGACTTCTTTGCTCCTTAAACCAAAAAGGGTACTGCTCCTATAGACAAAAAAGAAAAGAAGAAGGTATCAGGTTTAATATAGTAGTGTAAACAGGAATCCTTAAGATCAGAAATTGATAAATAGGTGTCATGCTTCATCATAGGGCTTAGCTCCTTGTCAGGCCGGCACTGCAATGCCCAACAGGCCCTGCAAGAGGGCTCTTTCTCAGAGATCTTTTTATTAACCGCCATAATGAGTGTGTGTGTGAGGGTAGAAAGTGTGTAGGGTAGAGTGAATAAGGAAGAAAGTGAATTAAATCTATCTGAGGCATATCAAATTGTTTTAATGCAGTGGTTTCCTGGCCAGGACTAAACTTGAAGGAATGAGTGCTACCATGAGGGCTCAATGTGCCAGGGTGGCCTTAGTATGTTTGATGTAGGGTTGACATATTTCACGTCTAAGGGTCCCACTGGATCTGTGGCGTTTCTTCAGGCCCAGGATAATCTCTACCCTACACCTAGATGGGATGTGAAAAAAGTAAATAGGGTTCCCTAACAAAAAATGCCCAAGGATTTGTTATGCCGCTTAGGTTAAAGCCAAAGTCTTGTGCACTGCTGCAAAGATGATGGTCCAGCGCGGTGTGCACTCGTAACCTACCCCAACTTGAACTGCCTAGAAGTCCCCTTCTGTCAGGACATCGTTGCTGCTTTTGCCTGCATGAATCCTCAGAGGCCTGCCCTGCTGCTCGATCTCAGGACTACCAGAGTGACTCCAAGCAAAAGGCTAGTTGGCTGGCATCCTGATCAGAGTCTCAAGAAAAGTAAAGGCTCTAGCCATCTTGAACTGCACCTTGACCCAGCCTGACTGAGTCCTAACCTCTTAAGTGGTGCCCAGCCAGTCCTGGCTCCTCATTGGTGGTGCTAAAGGTGCCCAAATAGCCAAAATCCAAAACTTACGACTTTTAAATGTTTTGCTAAAAACTGTTCTGAGAACTGAGAGAAGACATGGACCAACCTGCTCGTCTATCCACCCAAAGTGCATCGCCGGTCAGCCTCACTTCACAGCAGCTCCCACTACATTCTTCTCTGCAGCAGAAAATCATGTTCAGCTGTCTTTCACCCAAGGGATATCTGGTCTTTTGGAACTCTCATCAGTTACAGACTCCTGCCTCATCTCGCTGGAGATTTTTGACTTCCATAAAAAAGAGTCTAAGCCCGTATGTAGAAATCTTCACTGCAATTTCGTCCAGCAGCTCCTTGACAACAACACTCCCTCCTTAGACACTGCCTGCAGCCGTTCCCCATGGAACTTTAACTGTTCACAACATTTTTTCTCAGAACTTTTTCTTAGTCCAAAAACAAGCGCCGACCTAGCCAAATCCACTACCGGAATCTGACTGTGCTCCATCACAGTCAACCACATTTTTCTATTTTGACCCAATCTTGCACAACTAGATCTCAGCATGTGGCGCTTTGATCATTTAGGCACTAGTTTTTACCTTTAACTTTAAAAATTCATAGCTCTGGTTCTACTGATTGTTTTTTGTGTGCATGATTTCAAATCATTTATTAAAAATGTACACTATTGTTCTGAATTGGTGTGGGATTTTTCTTGTGTTGTGTTTTCACTTAATTACTGTTTGTGTGCTCCATAAAGACTTTACACATTGCCTCTAAGTTAAGCCTGATTGCTATTGTGCCATTTTACCAGAGGTTTAAGCAAAGGTTAATTTAGTAACTTTTATGGTTCACCCTGATGGGGATTGTGGCTTTTGCTTGAACAGGGGTCATCCCACATTCAACCAACAACCCAATTTCCCACATTGACTGCTGTCATTTTATTCACTTGGGCCATTTAAAATATTCTTTGGGCCACCATTGTTTTTTCTTACCCCAATGATGATTTTCAATTTCCATCATCGTTATACCAGCTTTGTCTGCTTTGCTACTATCCTCCCCCTATTTCCATGTATCTCTCCCATACATTCCACAACACTTGATACTTCTTAAATGGCTCTCTTATTTCCTCTATTTCTCTATAAACCAACCTAGGTCCCCACTGATGTCACATGTCCTATTTGCTGTTTTCCCAAGTGTCCTACCATGCTTCACTGTATTCACATTCCACTGTCTTACTTTTCCTGTTATCTACTCACTCTCCCTGGAACACTTCTCCTTCACAGCATCCCTGCTGTGCCCTGGGTAGTGAGACATTCAGCACTTCTGGCAAATCTGGCTCGCCTACCTGCTGTCAAGGTTTCGGGGGGGTCTGATCAGGACTCTGGTTGGGGCACCCCTTGAGGTCACAGAATATCCCAAAGAGGTAGTGTACTGGGCAGAGGAGCAGCTAAAGGCATACCCGGGAAGGACAGCTATGGACAGGCACAGGAAACAGGAAAGTAAAAGCAGAGCAACCCTGTGTGAACTAACAAGAAACGGATTACTAATGGACAAACACACTGGGGTTGTACACAGGGTAGGGCGCAGAACCTCCTACAACGACAGGGAATGTCAATGCCTCTGTGCAGTTGGCTCTTACAGATAGTCACCCCAGAAGCCCTATAGAAAGGAGGCAGCGGAATTGATTCTGTCTCTGGACCCTAGAGCCCAAACAAAGATAGTACTTACATACACAAGAAAAGCTCTTGTGGGTCCAGCTGGAAACACAGTGGCGATTCCTGGTAAAACAGCAATAGTACACTGTCACTGTTAGGCACGAAACACGTTATAACACTAGACAAGGATGCGGGCTGGAATTGCCTCCTAGTAGCCAACCACAGTACAAAGAAGGACACTTCTACACTGGTGAAGACTGATAGAACACTTACCAGACACAAATACCCAAGAAGAAATGGAAACAGAAGGAACAAACTAATAAGCAGAGGCAAGAACTGGGAATAGACTCAGGCTGAAGCAAAGGCAGGAATAGGACTGGAAAACAGGGTGCAAACTTCAGGCTGGAACAAACAGAGACAGAAATGGGAAACCAAGAGCAGGGTCTGACTGGAACAAGCAAGGACAGGGCTGGAATACAGGGAGTAGGAATAAGCAGCAAACAGGACTGGGAAACAGAGAGCAGGTTAAGCTGAAACAAGGCAGGAACAGGACAGAGAAACAGGGACCAGGCTCTGGAAGAAACAAACAGGTACAGGGCTAAGAGATAGGGGGCAGACTCTGTCTGGAACAATCAGGAGCAGGGCAGAGAAACAGGAAACAGGTTCAAACTGGAATAGAGCAGGAACAAGACTGGAACACCATCCGATAAGGGGTTTGTAACACAAAGGAATCGAACTCCAATGCACAACGAGGATCTTAAGGAAATGGCTGCTTATAAGCAGTTCCAGACTGCAGCACACCCCAGGTGGAATCAAATTACTGGGCTGCACAGGAGAGGTCTCAGGTGTGTGTAGCTTCAGACACTCGCAAGTCCTGGAGGAGAGAATCCAGAAAAAAGGAGCAACTGGACTTCTCCCATTGAAAACAATGTATAGCAGAATCCAGGCTTTCCTGATTACCAGGCTGTGCATTATGGGATTTGCAGTCCCAAAATTCTACAAAAGCATACCAAAGCGAAAAGAGAAACAAACGGGAGTCAGCAAGGGACTCTAAATAAGTGTTCAAGGTGATTCCCAGCCTACCGACAGTCTCTTTACAGCGCCCCTTAGAGATGGGTCGACAGAGTCGTAACATCTGCAGACTAAAGATTACTGAGCTTCATCAGCACCTGTCCTGTATCGCATAACATGTCTTATTCCATCTTCCTTCTGATTTCTTCTTTAGTGGCCACCATTCAGCTGCTTCATCTTCCCCTTCAGAATCAATGTAATGCTGCTCAGCCTTAACTCATTTCCTCCTTCATATGCATATTCTCTATTCTTAAAGGCTTTCTGCACTTGAGTCTCATTCCTCTTCTTCATAAATGCACCCCTTGTCCAGTGTAATGCATTCTAATTGCTGTCTTCTAATTTTCTTAGAGCCATGAGTCTTGCACCTTTTGGCAAATCAATATCATCATACACCAGGTCAGGGTGCTTACAATGTTTGTAAATTGTCCTAAGCCCTGTTTCAACCACAAATATTTGCACCATTGTTTCTTCTTCAGTCTTGGAAATGTAGTGTTTCAGCACCCTAAATCGTCTTGTATCATTCTCAACCCACTCACCCTCTGACTCTAGCAAGTCTTCCACTTGCTAGGGCTCATGACCTCATGCATCCTGTAGGTGCCTCACTGCAGATGAGAACCCTCCAGTTGTTTATCAAGAAGCAGTGGCTGCTACATCAAGGAAGCCTTTGTTCCGGTGCAGATGTTCTGTTTGGTACATTGTCACTTCAACTACTCCCTTCAGACAGATTGCCAATTTAGCCCTCCAGGACTCACACTGCCATGGTCATGAATATTTGCTCACTGGGCTGACGTGCCCTTTTGAGCAAAACTACAGTGCAGGGCTGTAAGAAAATGGGTTGGTGGTTGACTGGGGTGTGAGTCTTGGTTAAGCAGCAACCATAGTCCTTGTCAGTGTAAGGCACAAGCAAACCCCAAATTAAACTGTCCTCAATCCCCTGGTAGCTTGGCACAGAGCAGTCTGGCTTAACGTAAAGGTAATGTGTAAATTATATGTGCAACACTTCAAACACGGTAAAACACTACAAAAGGAGCAAACAGAGTAGGAAAAAAACAGTAGTTTTTAATAAATAAAACAAGATTGAAACAACAAAAATCCAATTAGTGGTATTGGAGATATTGCATTTTACAGCATTTAGAGAAAATAGTGCCGAAAGGCATAAAGCACCAACTGTAGTTATCTGGTTGCACTGAACTGGGACAAAGTCACCAGTTCAGGTCACCTGTAGTGAAGTGTGGGCCAGCTACAGGGACCCAGTTACATAACATTGAGTTTTAGGGGACCGTATCGACAGAAGCTTTAGAAGGTTCAAAGTTCGTTAGGTGGAGGCTTACCCAGCAAGGAGATCTGACAGCATGACAGTGGTCAAACTATTGTTAAGAGAACTGATACCATGCTATGGGGTAGCGCACTTGTGAGCAGGAGGAGGGGCCAGCCGCCACACGTCAGGGCAAGGAGCCCTTTAAAAACATTGTCGCGCTCCCGCTGCCGCGGGTAGCGCACTTGTGAGCAGGAGGAGGGGCCAGCCGCCACACGTCAGGGCAAGGAGCCCTTTAAAAACATTGTCGCGCTCCCGCTGCCGCGGGTAGCGCACTTGTGAGCAGGAGGAGGGGCCAGCCGCCACACGTCAGGGCAAGGAGCCCTTTAAAAACATTGTTGCGCTCCCGCTGCCGCGGGTAGCGCACTTGTGAGCAGGAGGAGGGGCCAGCCGCCACACGTCAGGGCAAGGAGCCCTTTAAAAACATTGTCGCGCTCCCGCTGCCGCGGGACGCGCACTTGTGAGCAGGAGGAGGGGCCAGCGCGCGGGCGGCGCCCGGGCGAAGCCCGGGCCAAGGGCGGGCCCGTCCTTGCCCGTCATTGCCAGGAAGAGCCAGGGCAGGGCCACCCCCCTAATAATTTGAACGAGGTAGGCTCAAATGTGATGCCCCTTAAAAGCAGTGCGTCTGGGTCTATTTAAGTACAAACAATCTTACCCATATCACACTACCTCCCAATTAGGGCCTATCGGCTTCTGGAATTTATTACCCAAGGTATTCATAACTCCCCCTTCGCGCACTAGTTATAAACGTCTTTGAGGCAAATAGCCTACCAAGATGGGGAAAAGGAAAGCTACCAGTAATCCTACTGAGCAGGGAAGGGCAAAAAGAGCACCTCGACACGCGGCCGAAAATTGTACGCTCACCCAAATTGACGATCTTATAGAGGAAGTGGAGAGTTTGCTAGCCACGAAACCCTCAAAATCTCATAGGAAAGATGCTTCTTCCTCCTCTAATGTCATAAAATCTTTCTTCGCTCCTGTTCACAGAGATTCGCAGATATCTATACCCCAAGGCACCAGCACAGAACTTAGGAAGTTAGAAATTTTAAAGAATCCAACAGAGAGCCCTAACTTAAATCTGCCTAACCAGCAAGATGGTGTATCCCCCCTGCCAAACTGCAATAACCGCTTCTTACCCCTTGTCCTACCATCGCCAGCTGAATTAGAGAGAACCATCTCAAGGGAAATTGAGAAACCAGTCCCAGTCATAGCCACTCAAGATGAACATCTAGCTGTCTTCCAGCTAGTACAGATAAGAGATGAAATTTTAAGCCTTAGAGAGCATCTTACATCTTTTACTCATATGATATATGAGAAGCTGGACGGCATATCTGCAGTAATTGGGGATATAAGGAAGATACCACAAAAATTAGACCTTAATTCCTTACCAAAGTCAGTTGAAACACCGGAAACACCCATCTCACAGAGGTGTAGGCGTCAAAGGGTCGAAATGGTAACACAGACTACTCAGGGGGGCAATAGCGCACCTCCTGCAGCGTGTGTTCGTAATAACTACAATCCACCCTTGGACACAGGGAATAATTGGAAGGTGCACAGAGAAAGACACCTAGATACAAGCTCCAAATGCCCCTTGGGAAATAACCTCCAATGCCAGACTAGACATAACGTCTATGATATTTACATAACAAACGTCCCGAAGCTAAGTAAAGATCAATTTGAGCAAGGGGATTCCCTTAAAAACAAAGTTATACATTGGATAAGAAGGACAAAGAAGTGTAGATCCATTATAAGGGACGATATAGTCATTGCACAGAGACTTATAAAAATAGGTTCAACATCAGATCTCATAGGGATAAAATTGACCAGTCAGAATCTAGTTAAGGGCCTTTTGGCACTTGAGGAAAGAATGAGACCGGGCACCTCTTCCCAAATGACACTTGTTCACAAACTTCCGCAATCATTGACAAACCGGTCTCCACAAGAGATAAATAGTACTATAATGGCCCAATATTCTTGCCCGCAGAGAAGGGACCGAAAGCAAACCCATACTTCAGACATAGATTGACGCGAAGTCTCTGCCGTTGAAGTTCCTGCCGTTGAAGTTGGGAGCAATGGCATACCCAATCCCGACTCTTATACTACAAAAAATGACTTACCTAATATCCTGGGAGCAGAGCCTAAAACTTATTGTAGTGGCTCGCCAAAGGAAAAGTCCCAGCAAGAAATATTTTGTACATATGAGACTAGGGAAAATCTACCAGAAAATGGGCATGACCATGACCCACCGATTAAGATTCTATCCTGGAATGTGGCAGGCCTGACTCAGAAAATAGCTAATCCTGACTGGTGCAGACTTATAGATCAACACCACATCATTTTATTACAGGAGACCTGGGCGCCATCTGTAGTAAATAGAGAAGGCTATTGGACCTTCCAGAAGGCTGCATTACCATCACCATCAGGTAGGGCTTCAGGCGGCCTGATAATTTGGTTAAAACACGACTTGTTCCCAAAAGTTAAAGAGATAGTATCCCCTTTGAGGGATTTATTAGCCGTTGCAGTTGAAATTAGTACTGTTAAAGGTCTTGTTAACATAATAATTGTAAATTTATATATTAGACCTGGCACCCAAAGGACCCAGACCATCCAGATGAGTTCAATAGTAGAATTTCTTAACTGCTTACCTATTGGGCGGGGTATAATGGTTGCGGGCGACTTCAATATGCAATTGAACCGCGGAGATGGCAATCAGCAAGAGGGATCCCAGTTCACAGACCCATGGGATAGATCAGGGCCGGGGCAAATTACATCTAAGAAAGAAGGAGGAGCCCTAGACCTACTGGAAGACCTAATAAAAATAAAGGGATTAAGAATAGTAAATGGGAATACCAGATCAGACAATCCGGCGTCACCTACATATAGGAGAGGTGTATATACTAGCCACCTGGACTATGTCTTAGTAAATGACGCCCTCTGGAAATCCCTAACTGACATGATAGTTCTCCCTCGCATTGATAGTGACCATCTAGCCTTAAGTACCTCCTTTTCCACTATCTTATTTAGTTCCAAGACACTATCAACGTGGACTTCAAATAGTGCCCTCATTAGGACCAATGACCGTAAAAATGTGAAATGGGATCGGGTTGAAAGTGATGTAAATTTCCAGCTAGCGATTTATAGAACAGTTGCAACAACACTTTCCCCCCTGAAACATACAAATATCAAATTGGTTGATTTGGTCTATCTTCATAATATCTTGGCCATCCGACTAAAACCACACTTTCAGACGGTAAGGAGGCGGACAGAGACTGTGATTAAAACCTCTAGGTGGTTCTCCAACTCCTGCCGTCAAGCTAAGATACACTTACTGGGAGCACTTAAGGAAGGGAATTTAAGAGAGATAAGGAAGAGCAGGACTGTATACAAAGATGTACTTAAAAATGCAAAAAAAGAATGGGCGAATAGGAATTGGAACAAGATGGTTGTGGCGCTCCAGGAGAAAGATCTTAACCTATTCTGGAAACTAGTGTCAGATAAGAGTAGCCCTCAAGAAATGGAAAGTTACCCTGTCATCCAGCCAGAAATTTGGATGACGCACTTTTCAAATATATACAGAAAACCACATACCAATAGCACTATTACACCCCTACTAAAACCTAATGATCCTGTTGGCAATACCCTAACGTGGGGGAGTACAACACCACCCAAATTTGACCTGGACTTATTCTCCATAAAAGAAACAACAGAGGCTCTCCAATCCACACGCAAGGGAAAGGCCCCTGGTCTTGATGGTATCCCAGGAGATTTATATCTTTCTCGTCTGACAACGTGGTCATTGTATCTAAACGCACTTAGTAACGAAATACTGAGGGGGGGAGGACTCCCTACTACATGGCAAGGAGCAGTTATAGTCCCTATTTATAAGAAAGGGCCAAGGGAACAACCTAACAACTATAGACCTATCAGTCTTATTGATGTTAGCCAAAAAATCTTCGCTAAGCAAGTGCTGAACAGATTACAGACATGGATAGATGATGCCCAAATTCTCTCAGAATCCCAGGGAGGCTTCAGAAGAGGAGTGAGTACAATAGACCAGGTATTTAGGTTTAACCTCCTCTGCTGGAAATACCTGTCATTCAACAAAAGTCAACTGTATGTAGCTTTTATCGACTTAAAAGCTGCTTTTGACATGGTACCTCGGGATACATTATGGGAAGTTATGGAGAGTTATCAACCCAATAGCGAACTACTAAGACTGATTAGATATCTCCATGAAGGGACTTACGCTCATGTACGTTGGTCAGATAGTGGCGACCTAACGGAAGCCATACCCGTCAATAGAGGGGTTAGGCAGGGCTGCATCTTGGCACCAACACTATTTAACCTCTACATAAACGGTGCTGTGGACCAATTGCTACACTGTAATCATGATGCCCCTAGATTAGCTGGAACCCCAGTCCCTATTTTAATGTTCGCCGATGACACCTTACTAATTTCAAGAACACCTATGGGCTTGCAAAATGAATTGGACACTTTTTATAATTTTTGCTCTAACAGAGGACTTGAAATTAATTCAACAAAATCTAAGTTTATGGCCTATAACCCACACAAACTATTTAGGGGGAAAATGATGATAGCAGGCCAACCAGTGGAGAGAGTCAGACAATTTGATTATTTGGGGATTAGGTTAAGTGACGACCAACGTTGGTCGGCACAGATTAAGAAGAGTCTGACAACACTTAGGCAAAGGTCTATAGTGATAGCTAAGAAAATAGCTAATACTTGTGAAGGGGAGATAACACCTGCCATCACCGTTTACAAATCAGTGGCAGTAGCGGCCTCAATTTATGGTGCCGAGCTTTGGGGTCATACCAACTCTAGGTGTCTGACCACTGTAGAAAACCGGTTTATTCGAAATTTCCTAAAGTTGCCGATGAGCACCCCTCTCACTCCACTAAGATTTGATTTAGCCCTAAATGAAATACACAATGAAATTGCATTAAGACCCCTAATGTATTGGATTAATCTTTGGTCCTTAGAGGACCGGTCCATTCTCCATAAAGCACTAGATGAATTTCTTGCAAATGACAGCGTATTAAAGATCCCTTGGTTCAGATACATCAGAGATACGTGTAAATTTCTTAAAATGGAGGAGGTGTGGAGTGCTCCCCACAATTTGGCAAAGGGAACAAAGGAACATGTAAAAAGGTGTTACTGGGAGAGCATTTTGACCCAAATTTGGTTAAAAAATCATGGTAGTCTGACTTTGCAGTTCTTAGACCATAAATGTAGTCCCAAGTTCGAGGCCTATATGGATAATGTAAATCCTCCATATACCAAAACACTATTTATTAAATTTAGACTAGGGACTCTTCCGCTTAAGTCATTTACAGCGCAATGGAGACCGGAGGACTGCAATTCAATATACTGCCATCATTGTCAAAAGACAAAAGAGTCACTCGCGCACTTTATGTTTTTCTGCCCTAGATATTTGGTACCTAGGAAAAAGTGGATTGCTCCACTATGTAGGGCTATTGGGATAAGGGAATGGAATACGGCATTACGACTCCTAACAACTGATACAAATGATAAAATAGTTTTTTCTGTGGTGGGATATCTGCGAAGTGCATGGTTACTAAGAACAAAAGAACTATTATAAATGTGTAATTTTAATACATTGGTTCTAGACTATATTCACTTAATACATCAGTTTTTAACCGGATGAACCTAAAACCTAAACGGTCTGGATTTTAGTTTAAAGAATAATGACGATTTGTATGTTTTATAAATATATGACCTCACTATTTAATTAGGGTTCTTAAAAAAAAAAAAAAAAAAAAAGTAAATTATGCAATTTTCTTCTTTTATCTCGGATAACAGAGACAAATGTTAAAATTGGTCACTCAGCGGCAAGGTTCTTGTAAAATACACAGGTGACACGAACTAGAATTCTGATAATCATGTGCTTCTAATGTCCTGATTTTAGATTATATTTAATTAGTTTGATAACATTTTAATTAATTGAAGTTAAATTTTAACAACCTAATACTTTTATATGTCTTTGAGATTTCGTAAAAACAAAAAATGTTTAAAAATAACGTTGTCTATACATTTTTAAAATTTTTAAAGTGCTATGCTTCTTAATCATGTTATGTCTTGTATTGTTTACTTTTATGGCTTATAGCCGAAATAAAGTTATATATGGATGGATACAGGGACCCAGTTAAGCTAGTTGAACAAAATTACTTAAATCCTGGGTTGCGGACCATTGGGTGGACCCACATCTAGGACGAGGTAGTTTATTGGTTCTGAGATATGGCTTGGCTGCAGTGGAAAGTCCTGTTGCACTGATGTCATGGATCACGTGGACAGGGCTTATGATGCAAAGCCTGGTATTGGGAATGCGGGGCGATGTTTCAGGTTCCGAAGAGCTGTAAGGCTGTAATGTGGAGTCCAGCATCGTCATCTAGGCTGTCATTGATGAGAGAAGAGAGGGCATGTGCTAAGGATGCATTGCACAGGCACAGAACTGAAGGTAATGGGGCCTTCGACTGCAATGCAAGCCTTTGAGGCTGGTCAAAGCCACACAGCAGAGGAGATGTATCGGTTCTGCTTAGATTTGTGCCGCACAGAAGATGAGATGTATTGGTTCCACTGGATCCAAAGATGCTGGCAAAGCACCGTAAGCCCACTTTCAAGGGTCCAGGTCAGGAGCTGCACCACTTGGCAAGGTAGACTCTGAGATGGAATAATCCAGGTGCAGATGCAAAGTTGTTGGAAGCCTGTTCTGTCCCTGAGGCTTCAGATCAGGAGGCCAGCGAACTAACTCTTGAAGTCACTCTTGGTTCAAGAGATGTAGGTCTAGTCCATCTCACCTAGGCAAGAAGGAGAAGGTTAGCACTGCAAAGCAGGCGTCCAGTAGAGTGCAGACCTGCAGAGTGCCAGTCCTTCTTTCTGGCAGGGTATCCACAGTTCCTGAAGTGTATTGAAGACTTGGTGTCTGAGGTCCTGTATTTTTACCCAGTTGTGCCTTGAAAGTTGGGAGAAGCTTCTATAGGCATGCCTTTTAGGTGCACTAATGCCCCGCCTTCCCTGGCTTCACACTAGCTAAAGAAGGTATGCTACCCTTTGTGTGGAGACAGGGCCCAGGCTACTCAGGTATAAGTGAGGTGATGCAGAGCGTCTCCCTTCGATCCTGCCAGTGATGGCCCATCTAGTCACTTCTAAGTTCCCACTATGTGTGGTTATTTAGGAGGAATACACAAAGCCCAACTCCCAGTCTTGTGACCAAAGACACGCTGCAGGCACCAAATGGCTAAGGCAAGAAAATGCCATCTTTCCTAAAGTGGCATTTTCAGAATTGTATTTTAAAATCCAAATTCACCATAAGTTAGGATTTTAAAGTAGGATTCCAAAGGCACCAAACGTGAATGGGTTATCTCTTCTCATTTTGAAATTACACTGATAACATAAAATAAGGCAACACCAATGCTATCCTATAGGAGAGATAGGCCTTGCAGTAGTGAAAAAACAATGTAAGAGTTTTACACTGCCAGGACATGTAAACTTAAAAGTACATGTCTTAGTATTTGCATACAGTGCACACTGCCCTCGGGGCTGTCCAGTACCTTCCCCAGGGGTGACATACACATTAAAAAGGAAGGTTTGGGCCTGAAGAAAAGATTTATTTTGTCAGGTTGAAATGACAGTTTAATACTGCACACACAGGCTCTGCAACGGCAGGTCTGAGACATATTTAAAGTGCTACTTAAGTGGGTGGCGCAATCAATGTTGCAGGTTCAATAGTAGGATTCAACTTACAGTCTTTGGATACCTATAGTACCACTTTACCAGGGTCACATAAGTAAATTAAATGCGCTAATTTGGTATAAGCCAAATTATACCATGTTTAGAGGAGAGAGCACATGCACTTTAGGGTTGGTTAGCAGAGATAAAATGCTCAGAGTCCTAAGTCCAACAAAAATAAGGTTAGAAAAAATGGAGGAGGAAGGCAAAAAGGTGGGGAGAAGACCAGAAGCTGACAGGTCTAACGGGCCTTTAGTTAATGTCAGAGCAGGGCCTACACATAAATAAGCTAAAGCTGCAGGCAGTCCACCGAACACTAAAGCCTTTTCTCCAGGGGTAAACATGTAAATTTATTTAGACAACATCACTGTCCATTATATCAAATAAATTATCTTAGGCTCACTTAGCAGGCTCTCTTGATGTGAGTGCAAATGCTCCCAGTCATCTCTCACTGGAACATCATATGTGGGAGCTACAACAATCACAGATGTGCTGTTCTCCAGATTGAGATTCAAGTGTGTGTATGTCTTCCCCATGATCCAGAACAGGAAGTGTCTTCTATATTGTACCATACCCGTCCCTCTGAATCCCTGGGAGATGCCTTCACATTCAACTGGTTACAGGACCTTCTGTATGCGTTTCTGCTGTTCCTCTTTCATCAAGAGTACTGCAAGAGGTGCTGGAGCATCAAACACATCAAATTCTGACCACCCCATAATGGGCAAGGAGGATCTGGTCTTTTGATTTATCAAATGTTAGACTTTGCATCATTGGCATGGTCTCCCCTAACTTTTTGCCTCCACTTCCCAGGTTTGTTCTGTGTGCTGGACTCTGTATTTGATGTTTCGTTTGCTCTGGACACTTTACCACTGCTGACTAGTGCTAAAGTGTAAGTGTTCCCTGTATAAATTATATTTGTACATTGGCTTATCCATGACTGGCATTACCAGTGAGTCCCTAGTAAAGTGCACCAGAAGTGCCCAGGGCCTGTAAATGAAATGCTACTAGTGGGTCTGCAGCACTGGTTGTGCCACCCTCACTAGTAGCCCTGTAAACATGTCTCAGACCTTCCACTGCAGTGTCTCTGTGTGCAGTTTTAAACTGCCACTTCGACTTGGCAAGTGTACCTACTTGCCAGGCCTAAACCTTCCCTTTTTCTACATGTAAGGCAATCTGAGGTAGGCCCTAAAGGTGGGACATGGACTTATGTGTTTTACATGTCCTGACAGTGAAATACTGCCAAATTAGTTTTTCACTGGGGCAAGGTCCATGCCTCTAATAGTTATAATGGGGCTGCCTTTAAATATTATTGAAGCGTAGATTCCCTTTGGGAGCAGATAGAAATGTGGAGTTTGTGGTCTCTGAACTTACAATATAAAGATACATTTTTTAGTTAAAGTGGTTTTTAGATTGTGTGTTTGAAAACACCACATTTAGAAAGTAGGCATTTTCTTTCTTAAACTATTCTGTGACTCTGCTTGTTTGGAGATTTCCCTTTCTGGGTCAAATTGACAGTTGGGGTGTTTGCACCTCTCCTCTAGACAGTGACCCAAAGGGAGCTGGGGTATAGCCTGCATATCCTGATGGACCATCTGTGCTGAGTGGAGGAGTGGTCATTTAAACCTGAAAGGGCTGTGCCTGCCCTCACACAATACAGAGTCCAACCCCTGGTGTGTGTCTGGGGTCAAGCCTGGGCAAGGTAGAATCTTGAAAACAACAGAGACTTCTCTTTGAAGTAGGCCTATTTCAAAGGCAGAAAGGGGTACCCAAGAGCACCCAAAACCCCTGAAAATCAGATTACTTCTGGAACCAAGAGGAACCTATGCCAAGGAGAAGAGCTGGAAGAGGAGTACTACCCCTTTGCCTGTGACTGTGCTTTGTTGGGTTGGCCTGCAGTAGCTGCTTCTGCCTGAGAGAGGACTAGGACTGACTTTTGTGTGACTTCCCACTGGTGAAGAATCTCCAAGGCCTTGAACTGAGCTTGCCTCCTGTTGCTGAAGTCTCAGGGACATCAAAGACTTCTCTCTGCCAGCACCTGGGCTTCCTGCTGAGAGACCTGCCTGCCAAGTGGTGCCCTAACCTGTCTCTGGGCCCTGGAAAGGTGAAGCTGTAGGAAAAGGTCAGAAATCCATGCAAAGACCGCTATGCGGGGAAACTTTTGACGCACCATCCACTTTGTGGCTGCTAAACATCGTGCCGCCGGCCTTGTGGCTAAAATCGATGCTCTACTTGCATCGAGGCTGGAAGATTGACCCGACGTGGCTGGAGAAACGACACGCAACACCCGCAGCGGCTGCTGTTAATGACACAAGCCCCCATTCATCGTGGTTTCTTGACACCATGCGATCAGATTTTGATGCAACATCGCTATGTGCGGAAAATCAGCGCAAAGCCTGCCCGGACCTGCGGTGCCCGTCCAGATCGACGCATTGCTCTCTTACAGGAGAGAAGAAATGACACACGCTGACCCGACCAGGGGAGGAATGACGCACATTCTCGCTTGCGAGTGAGAAATCGATGCATCACTGATTTTATTTGACACACACTCACCCATGCGGCTTTATTTTGACGCTACCCGGGTACTTTTGTGAAATAACAGCATTTTCACTGTTTTCTAAGGTTTAAGACTCTTATTCTTTGAAAATTCATAACTTGACTTATGTATGTTGGATTTTTGTCAATTAGGACTTGTTTTGTTTGGATACATATTATCTATTGTTCTAAACCTGTGTTGTGTTGTCATTTTGTAGTTTTTTCACTGAGTTACTGTGTGTGTTGGTACAAATACTTTACACTTGCTTCTGAAGTTAAGCCTGCCTGCTCATGCCAAGCTACCAAGGGGGTGAGCGGGGTTAACCGAGGGTGAGTCTCCTTTATCCTGACTAGAGTGAGGGTCCTTGCTTGGACAGGGGTAGCCTGACTGACAACCAAAGAACGCATTTCTAGCATCAGCACTCAGCATTTGGCACTCCATTTGCATAAGGGTGTTTAGGGCCTCCACTCTAGTACCCAAACACTGCATTTACATGCCTGCTGCTGACTGTTAGAGTCCTACCACCTTCCTGATAAAGGTACAGACATCATTTTGACTGCTGGGAAGCCTGCTTTTTAATCTACCCAAACTGATGGACTGTTTCTTCAGTGGTGTGAGGAGGAGGGCATTGGCCCTTTTTAAAAGTCAACGTTCCAACATCTTGCAGTTTTTGTTCTCTTTCTTAGCCGGATCTAATGGTGGATTATGTGAAGTCTAGTTATCCTTTTTAATTTCATGTGTCTCTGGGTGATCAGCCATATTTGTTTAGATGAAAACTAGTAAAGCATTTAAGGAAATATGTGCTTTGCTTGCTCCCCTCTACACCATGTATAGTTCCTCAGTGGGAACTGAACTTTGTTTTGAGTTTCTTGATGACATCTCTATTGTAACAGGTGCAACTCCGTTGTGTAGTGTGACCAAGAAGGAATTTTCACCAAACTTGTCATTACATTTAAAACCCAATGACGATGCTAGGAATTTAACCATATGATCACAACAGTAAGGGCGTTTATAATAAAGGCGAGTGTAAATAATTCAATAAAGCTAACATTATTATTTAAAAGCAATCAAGTTAAAATAAATACTTAACTTTGCAGCTCAATGTAATCTACAACGTCAAACCTACTGATAGGCGGAGAAGAGGCACCGACATCACTGATACATTTACATTGGACATTACAGTAGAGGACAACAAAAGTGATTTAAATCGCATTACTGTACATGTTTGCACAAGGTAAGACTTAATGAATGCTGACAACTATTTTATAAAATGTCAAATTGAGTTACCATGATTATTTTTCCCCATTAGGCATCTTGTGACATCCAAAGAATCTGTGCTTGCTTATCAGATACATTCTCTGTGGTCTGCTGAGCCCCTGGGCAATAAAACAATCTTTATGGCGAGCATTACTGTTATCCTGAAATCCCAAGAGGCAGATTTTAATGCAAGCTCACTGAATTGCCAATTTCCCTCTTTATTTATTTAGTCATGTTCATAGTGCTGGAGTGTGCCCAGAAGCCACTTCGCAGTGCCAGTGCTAATAAAGTGAACAACCCTTCTAGTGAGTTGATTCCCAGTGATTAAGGAGTTGTTAAATGCCCTTAGCAAGTGAATGTACGTCTCCTAAATTCAGAGGGATTTCCAGGATCGCGCACCCATGGAACATAGGGGGTCATTCTGACCTCGGCGGTAAAAGTCCCTTACCGCCGGTCAGAAGACCGCCATAACACCGCCGCGGCCGCGGTTAACCGCCACGGTCATTCTGACCCACAACGGCCAAACCTCCAAAACTCCGTCCTCCACTGCAGCCCGCCACATCAGCGGGCAGCGAGAAACTGGAGATGACCAAACCTCCACCGTCACGCCAACAGAAATACGCCCATGCCATTACGACCCACGAATCCACACGGCGGTCATTCAAACGCGGTATTCCATTGGCGCTACACACCGCCGCGGTCAGAATACACACACAGCACCAAAACACAGCCACATTGAGACAATTTGAAATACACACACCTGATACACATACATACACCACTCCCACACAATCAACCAACTATAAAACACACACCCACATCATCCACAAACCCCTGCGACCATAATTACTGAGAGAAGGAGAGAGAGACACAGCAGACAATCCATAGCAAGACACACTGAGGCACACTACACCATCACACACACCACATAGTAGCACAAAGCACCACTCACCAACATACTTATCATCACATACACCACCCCACACCTCACCCACACCACCCCATGGCACCCCAAAGGCACCCACGCTTTTCGGACCAAGAACTCCGGGTCATGGTGGAGGAAATCCTAAGAGTGGAACCCCAGCTCTTCGGCTCGCAGGTGCAGCACACCAGTATAGCTAGGAAGGCGGAGCTATGGCAGCGGATCGTGGACAGGGTCAACACGGTGGGACAGCATCCCAAGAATAGGGAGGACATCCGCAAAAGATGGAACGACCTACGGGGGAAGGTCCGGTCGATGGTCTCCAGGCACAACATCGCGGTCCAGAAGGCTGGCGGCGGACCCCCACCCACCCCTCCCGAATTCACATCGTGGGAGCAAGACGTCTTGAACATCCTGCATCCTCAGGGCCTCGCAGGAGTAGCCGGAGGAATGGACTCTGGTAAGTCCAATCTCAACTACTATATCCCCCCACCCCACCAGCATGCCAACCCACACCCCCACCCTCACTCCCAACCCCCCAGCACACATCCTCCCTGACAATGTCTCACCAGCACAACCCACCCATCCCAACACCAACTCCTGCATGCCAACACAAATCATGGGCACCCATCACCTAAGCATGACCACTGCACTAACCCCCCCCCCCACTAACTACCCTCACAACACCTCCCTCAAGGGAATGCCTGCACTGGGGGACAAGGGCACCCATAACACGCACGCTATTGCACACACAGAAACAATAACCAAACTCTCTTACCCCATGCAGGACCCGAACGACAACACACCAGCCAGGAGGGTCCAGAAGTGTCCATCCCACCACCGGAACAGGCCCACACTGAGGATAGCAGCTCTGTCGACAGTGAACCTGATGACCAGCCCGGACCATCAGGGACCTCTGGGCAGTCGGTTCCCCTCAGGCAGCCACAGGCCACACCAGACCCGACCCCCTCTGCCAACACCAGCACAGCTCCCACCCAGCGGGCCCATGCCTCTGTCTCTAGGACAGCTCAATCAGAGGTGTGTCTGCCACTACAGGGCACCCAGGCTAACCCAACACCCCAACAACAACAGGGACCTGGGGGCAGTGGTAGCGGGCACACCGTCCAGGGGACAGAGGCCGGGGGAAACCGGGCAGCTCGGAGGGCTGCTGTGCGACAGGGGGGGGAGGAGAGGCCCAGGGAACCCACTCTCCAAGAGGCCCTCACCACCCTCATGGGGGCATACCACCACTCCCAAGAAACGATGGCGACGGTACTGGCCAGGTTCACTGAGATCCAGGCACAGCAGGAGGAACGCTACATGGGGTTCAGGGAGGAGCTGAGAATCATCGGGACCGCAATGGGGACCATCGTCCTGGCCCTCCACAGGATAGAGGACGCGTTGCGGGACCATGGTGCACCACACAGGGCCCCTGTCACTAGCCCGGACCAGGAACAGCCTACCACCTCCGCCGGCGCTAGTGGACAGGAGGTCCCAACACCTCGACAGCCCCCCAGAACCCCACCTCCTGCTGAAG
This sequence comes from Pleurodeles waltl, assembly GCF_031143425.1. Taxonomy (NCBI): domain Eukaryota; kingdom Metazoa; phylum Chordata; class Amphibia; order Caudata; family Salamandridae; genus Pleurodeles; species Pleurodeles waltl. Next base: position 1,412,345,883 of record NC_090444.1, on the reverse strand, counting down.
AACAACCACCCCGTAAGAGGAGCCTGAGACCAAAAAAAAAGACAGAGTAGGATGTCAAGACCCCCGCCAGCAGGACATACCCCCTCAAGTCTTCCCACTGTCCCACATTGCCACCCTGTCCAACCATGAACTGCCTATGCTCCATCCTTCCACAGGCAAAAGGACAATGCACCTGTGAGACTGAGAACTGGACTCTGCCATGGATATTCCTCCACCCCCACCTATCACCCTTAGAATCACATGTACCGATATCTAGCACTGTAAATAAATCACATTTTGCACACAAATCTGTTTTGAGTCATGCTGTATTATTAACAAATGTATTACATATTACTGTTCAATTTCTGTTCTGTCAATTAGTCATGACAACATACCAATGTCAATACGCTGTATTTCATGGGCGAACCAAGCAGAAGTCAGGTACTGAGTCAGACAGCACTGAGAAGGGAAGGGAAAGGCAAAAATTAATGAAAAACATCTGTGGGGAACTACAGAAAGTACAGATGCAGGAGGCTATAAGCAATTGTGAAATGGCGTGGGTGATTCTTACCTGTGTGTTACTGGAAATACTGTTGTATCACTCTGTCCCTATTGTCTGTGTCGTCCTCAGAGTCTTCCTCCTCTTCACTCTCCACAGGCTCCACGGCTTCTACAACACCACCATCTGGACCATCCTCCTGCAGGAAAGGCACCTGGCGTCGCAAAGCCAGGTTGTGGAGCATACAGCACGCCACGATGATATGGCACACCTTCTTTGGTGAGTACATTAGGGATCCACCTGTCATATGCAGGCACCTAAACCTGGCCTTCAGGAGCCCAAAGGTTCGCTCAATCACCCTCCTAGTACGCCCATGGGCCTCATTGTACCGTTCCTCTGCCCTGGTCCTGGGATTCCTCACTGGGGTCAATAGCCACGGCAGGTTGGGGTAACCAGAGTCACCTATTAGCCACACACGCTGTCTCTGTAGCTGTTCCATCACATAGGGAATGCTGCTATTTCGCATAACATACGCGTCATGCACTGACCCTGGGAACTTGGCATTTACATGGGAGATGTACTGGTCAGCCAAACAGACCACCTGGATATTCATTGAATGGTAATTCTTCCTGTTCCTGTACACCTGTTCATCGTCATTTGGGGGGACTAAAGCCACATGGGTCCCATCAATTGCACCAATGATGTTGGGGATGTGTCCAAGGGCATAGAAATCAGCTTTCACTGTAGGCAAACCACCCTCCTCTGGGAAAATGATGTAGCTCCGCATGAGTTTCATCAGGGCAGACAACACTCTGGATAAGATCTTGGAAAACATAGGTTGAGACATCCCAGATGACATGGCCACTGTTGTCTGGAATGAGCCAGTTGCAAAGAAATGGAGGACAGACAGAACCTGCACTAGAGGGGGAATTCCTGTGGGTTGGCGGATGGGGGACATCAGGGCTGGCTCCAGCTGGGCACACAGTTCATGGATGGAGGCTCGGTCAAGTCGGTATCGTAGTATTATGTTGCGTTCTTCCATTGTGGACAGGTCCACCAGCGGCCGGTACACGCGAGGATTCCTCCTTCTCATCGCTAGTCCCAGCGGACGGTGCCTAGGAAGGAGAATATGGAGTACAGAGTCAATCCACTCACAGGTACGTACAACACAGCTTGCACAGTACAGGTAAATGTATGGTTTGATATGTTTGTATGTGTGCCATTGCAAGGCCTAGGCCTCTGTGACGCATTAGAAATTAAGCCATGTGGGCCCTTGAAATGGCCGATGCCTGACCTGTGAAGTGGGACAATGGGATGTGAGGTCACTGCGCTGGCGGGGCACACCGTGGCGGTAGGCGGTCGAAGACCGCTGTGCGAAGACGCATTGGTTACCATTGAAGCCTATGGGTTTCAGGAGCCAATGACGATGTGCGCCGGCGGTCGCGGGACGCACCGCTGCGGTACGCACCGCCGCGGGCGTGACCGCCATTTTCTATCTGCTCAATCATTCGAGACCTGATCATCCACAGGAGAGGACCTATACTGCAAGTGCTGCTGTGAACTCGGTCTGGAAGTGACAATGGCTGCTGCTACTGGTGAAAGGGCCCCTGCCTTCAGTTCAGAAGAGTTGGAGAAGCTCGTGGACGGGGTCCTCCCCCAGTATGCGCTACTCTACGGTCCTCCAGACCAACAGGTGAGTACACTCAGTGCACATTGAATGGGTTATGCCTGTGTGGAGGGGGGGGGATGTAAGTTGGTGGGGTGTGGAGGGAATGAGGAGTGCAACGCACGACAGATGAGAGAATGGGAACCATGACAAGGTTGGGGAGGGGGGGGCATGTACTCCAAACATGCAGATATGTGACGGTTTCTCTTTCCCACCCTGTACATGTCAAACAGGTGAGCGCCCACCAGAAAATCGATATTTGGCGTGCCATCGCCGAGGAAGTCCGGAACTTGGGGGTCCACAACAGACGGGGCACCCACTGCCGCAAGAGGTGGGAGGACATCCGCAGCGGAACGAGGAAGACCGCAGAAACACTGCTGGGGATGCCTCCCGACCTAGGAGGGGTGCCAGTCGCACCATGACCCCCCTGATGTCCCGGATCCTGGCGGTGGCCTACCCTAATTTGGATGGGCGCTTGAGGACAGCACAGCAGACACAAGGGGGTGAGTATCCGCACATTCTCCTATCTGTATGCGCATTGGAGGCGTCTGGGTGGGGGAGGAGGGCTGTGGGTGACATTAGGCCAGGGCGCTCTCTGTAGTGTAGTCCGCTCCCTTAGGCATGGCCCTGTGCCCCCGCCCCCCACCTCTGTAGGGTGCCAAGTGCAGCTACCCATGCTCCAGCATCACACATGTGCGCGTGTGTTGTCCCTAGACCTGTTTGCCTAGTCAGAAGTACTGAGTAGTGTACCCCAAGTTCGCGACTTAGTGCACGAGGCACCTGTGTCTGTCCTCTCCGCAAAGGGTACTGCTAAGGCATGCACTCAACTTTGTTTCATTTCTCCCCCCACCCTAAATCTTTGTCTTCTTGTGTTTTAGCATCATCAGGCGGAGGAGATTTGGCGTCGGAGCAGGAGGGAGCTGCAGGTCACCAGGCCCCGGTGGGCACTGACACAGACACCGAGGGCACCAGTGATCCGGAGGGCGAGGGGAGCACCACAACGGGGGCCGGTGGAGACACCAGCGACACGGACACGTCCTCGTTTGGGAGCTCCCTAGCGGTGGCGGCACCATCTGTGCCCCCCGCAACAACAGGTACAGCCGCCACCCAGCGCACCAGCACCGCCCTCCCAGCAGCCCCTCAGTCTTCGCTCCGTGGCCGCTCGGCCAGGAAGGCGCGCGTCTCCTTCGCCCCAGGCACCTCAGCCCCTGCCTCTGTTACCCCTGCTGCCCTCAGTGCGGAGCTCATTGACCTGGTGAGGACGGTCATTGTTGGGCAGACTACCCTTCTGAATGCCATCCAGGGGGTGGAAAGGGAGGTGCATCGGAGCAATGCCTACCTGGAGGGCATTCATTCGGGTCAGGCTGCCCATCAACGAGCGTTCACTGCTCTGGCCTCAGCACTGACGGCAGCCATTGTCCCTGTCTCCAGTCTCCCTCTTCTATCTGCCTCCACCGTTTCTCTGTCTCCTGTACCTCAACCTATCCCATCCACACCATCAGACCAGCCTGCACACACCTCAACACCCAAGGCCAGGTCATCCAAACATAAGCACCACAGAAAACACAAGCATTCACCCAAGCAACACACAGATGCAGACATATCAACAGTTACTACCACCTCTGTGTCCCCGTCCTCCTCGTCTCCCTCCTCCCTCCCTGTGACGTCTACACTCACACCTGCATGCACCCCAACATCAGCCAGTTCTTCCACCACCAGCAAACCCTCCACTACAGTCCGCACACCTGCAGTCACCACCCCCACTGGCATTTACACGTCCCCTGTGTCCTCTCCCACTGTGTCTGTCACCCCCTCTTCCAAGACACATAAACGCAGGCAGACACCCAAACAACAGCCAACCACCTCACCACAGCCTACGTCCCAGTCACCTGCACCCAAGGACAGCACACCTTGCTCTCATACAACCACATCCTCTTCCTCCACTTCTCTCACCACTACTCCTACCCCTTACCTTGGTCCCAAGAAAAATTACCTCTCCAGTTTTGACCTCTTTCCCTCCCCCGACCCACCCCCTCCAACTGGGAAAAGTCCCAAGGGCACCTCAGCCACCACCAGCCCAACTTCTACAGTGCAAGTGGTGCATGGCATGTGGAGTCCACCCTTTGGCGGCAGTAACACTTCGGTGAGCAGCAAGGGGACAGCCAGCCCCCCCCCAGGCAAGAGGACCCGGAAATTGAAGGGCCGCCGTGAGCGGACAGAGACGGCTGCCCCCAAGGAGGTGACTCCGGCCACTTCACCGGCCACAGCAGCCAGGGGAGGCAAGGGCCCGAGAGCCCCATCTAAGGAGCGGAAGGACAGCAGGGCGGAGAGGACAACCACCAGGAGCGCGGAGCAGGAGGGCCCCACAAGCCCCATCCCGGCTGCAAGGGACGACACCAAAGGGCCCAGGACTCACTCCCCGAAGGGGCCTGACACAGCACGGTCGGAGGGCGACTGAGCAGGGTGTCCAGGCCAGGTATGACTCCCTTGACATACGGCAAGAGCACCGCTGAACAGGGCCCCGCCGTGAAGACAGGTACCGCTGAACAGGGCCCCGCCGTGAAGACAGGTACCGCTGAACAGGGCCCCGCCGTGCAGAAGAGCACCGCTGAACAGGGCCCCGCCGTGAAGACAGGTACCGCTGAACAGGGCCCCGCCGTGAAGACAGGTACCGCTGAACAGGGCCCCGCCGTGAAGACAGGTACCGCTGAACAGGGCCCCGCCGTGAAGACAGGTACCGCTGAACAGGGCCCCGCCGTGAAGACAGGTACCGCTGAACAGGGTCCCGCCGTGCAGAAGAGCACCGCTGAACAGGGCCCCGCCGTGAAGACAGGTACAGCTGAACAGGGCCCCGCCGTGAAGACAGGTACCGCTGAACAGGGCCCCGCCGTGAAGACAGGTACCGCTGAACAGGGCCCCGCCGTGAAGACAGGTACCGCTGAACAGGGCCCCGCCGTGCAGAAGAGCACCACTGAACAGGGCCCGCCGTGAAGACAGGTACCGCTGAACAGGGCCCCGCCGTGAAGACAGGTACCGCTGAACAGGGCCCCGCCGTGCAGAAGAGCACCGCTGAACAGGGCCCCGCCGTGAAGACAGGTACCGCTGAACAGGGCCCCGCTGTGAAGACAGGTACTGCTGAACAGGGCCCCGCCGTGAAGACAGGTACCGCTGAACAGGGCCCCGCCGTGAAGACAGGTACCGCTGAACAGGGCCCCGCCGCGAAGACAGGTACCGCTGAACAGGGCCCCGCCGTGAAGACAGGTACCGCTGAACAGGGCCCGCCGTGAAGACAGGTACCGCTGAATAGGGCCCCGCCGTGCAGAAGAGCACCGCTGAACAGGGCCCCGCCGTGAAGACAGGTACCGCTGAACAGGGCCCCGCCGTGCAGAAGAGCACCGCTGAACAGGGCCCCGCTGTGAAGACAGGTACCGCTGAACAGGGCCCCGCCGTGAAGACAGGTACCGCTGAACAGGGCCCCGCCGTGAAGACAGGTACCGCTGAACAGGCCCCTGCCGTGAAGACAGGTACCGCTGAACAGGGCCCCGCCGTGAAGACAGGTACCGCTGAACAGGGCCCCGCCGTGAAGACAGGTACCGCTGAACAGGGCCCGCCGTGCAGAAGAGCACCGCTGAACAGGGCCCCGCCGTGAAGACAGGTACCGCTGAACAGGGCCCCGCCGTGAAGACAGGTACCGCTGAACAGGGCCCCGCCGTGAAGACAGGTACCGCTGAACAGGGCCCCGCCGTGCAGAAGAGCACCGCTGAACAGGGCCCCGCCGTGAAGACAGGTACCGCTGAACAGGGCCCCGCCGTGAAGACAGGTACCGCTGAACAGGGCCCCGACGTGAAGACAGGTACCGCTGAACAGGGCCCCGCCGTGCAGAAGAGCACCGCTGAACAGGGCCCCGCCGTGAAGACAGGTACCGCTGAACAGGGCCCCGCCGTGAAGACAGGTACCGCTGAACAGGGCCCCGCCGTCTCAAGCACCGCTCCGCTGGGCCCTTCCTGTCAAGCACCGCTCCGCTGGGCCCTTCCTGTCAAGCACCGCTCCGCTGGGCCCTTCCTGTCAAGCACCACTCCGCTGGACCCTTCCTGTCAAGCACCTCTCCGCTGGACATCGCCATGTCATGCACCTCTGCGCTGGGTCCCGCCGTCTCAGGCACTGTTTATGGTTCACTGTGCCCACCATGCCTCCTCCTTGACCAGTGGACTCTGTAATCCACCTGAGAGACTGTGGCTTTGCACTCCCCAGGATGGCACAGTGGGCAATCCACCCACTGTAGAGACTTGAGAGACTGTGGCTTTGCACTCCCCAGGATGGCACAGTGGGCAATCCACCCACTGTAGAGACTTGAGAGACTGTGGCTTTGCACTCCCCAGGATGGTACAGTGGGCAACCCACCCACTGTAGAGACATTGAGAGACTGTGGCTTTGCACTCCCCAGGATGGTACAGTGGGCAACCCACCCACTGTAGAGACATTGAGAGACTGTGGCTTTGCACTCCCCAGGATGGTACAGTGGGCAACCCACCCACTGTAGAGACATTGAGAGACTGTGGCTTTGCACTCCCCAGGATGGTACAGTGGGCATGGTGGCTCCTCGTGGATCTGGCGTCGTGGACTCATGTGGCTGTGGTGGCCCCCCCTTCCCTTCCCCCTGAGGTGCCTGTAGTTTTGACATCAGATGCCCCTGCAGTGTTCTCTCCAAAGGACTCAGGTCTCGTGTGTGGGCTTTGCCCTTGTTTCGCAGAACCTTGGCCCACGGACATGTTAGATTCGTAGGATGTGCAGGACTTGTTACTTCAGTGATACACTGATGTGTATATCTTTTTGGTTTAAGTAAATATTTTTCACGGTTGCTCAATTATTACCAGGTGCTTTTTTTGTACATGAAAATTTATTCCAAATTTGGTTGTGTCATTGTATTTTTAAAGGGTCTTTGTGTGGTGTCACTGTGACTTCCTGCTCTGCATTGGTGTGTACATATTGGGAGGGTGGGGGGGTCGCATATGTGTATGCCCATAACCTTTCTTCCTCCCCCCTCCCGTGTGTCGTAGGTGCAGTACTCACCGTTGACGTCTGCGCCGGAGTTCGTACTCGTGGTAGTTGAGCAGGTAGACGAGAGCAGGTATGATGTTCAATTCGGGTTCCATGCTGTCCGGATTCCGCGTGGAGTGTCTCGAGGTGAGCGTTTTCCATTGGAAATGTCTGTTTCCGCCGTGTTTTTATCGGCGGGGCTCCCGCCCCGGAAAAGGTGGCGGATTGGTGGGTCGTGATAGGGTGGGCGGTACATTGTCTGCCGCCTGGCTGTTGGCGGTGACCGCCGCGCTGTTTGTTTGTTCCGCCGTGGCGGTCGGAGTGTTAATGCGGCGGGCTGTGTTGGCGGTTCCCGCCAGGGTCAGAATTGCATTTTTTTGTCCGCCGGCCTGTTGGCGGGTTGGCCGCCGCTTTATCACCGACCGCCAGGGTCAGAATGACCCCCATAGTCTTTTGCCTTCTCAGTTTTTAAGTTGATACGCATTTGTATGAAAATGTGAGCTCTGCTTGAGTGGGCGTTTAGTATAGTGTCAACCTCTAGAAGTAGACCGAGCTAGTGTCCCGAAATTAAGCTGTGAAGTTAAGGAGGTGGTGATGTCAAACAGTTAAGGCCTATTCCTTAAGGTTGGTTGGTTGTGGAATAGAACATTATCTTTAGCTAGTGTGTTTATCTCAAACAATAATACCTTAGCAGGTTTATGTCTCATTTGAAATATAAATAAGATTGTATTTCTATAAAGTTTAAACGCTTAGTATATTTAATCTCATAACCCACAAACCAGTTGGCAAAAGTCTGTGATGCTCTGGATCTCAATTTGTGCTATTATTGTCTGCGTAACTTCTAGAACTTCCTGCAGTTTTCAATCTAAGGGCCTTATTTAAAATTTGCCAGTGACCTAACCTCTGATGCCCTGCAAGACTATCCGCCATATAAAGAAATCACGACCTTCTTGAACTAACGTTAAAAAGTCCTAAATCCACTGGAATAGACCGTTTTAATTTAGTCAACTATAATTTGCTCCTCCTTATGCACTGCTTATGACCTCACATATTACATCTCTCGTAGCATGTTAACTGACATCATTGTTGACATCACTTATTATATTTAAACATTGATTACACTAATAATGAGATCATTGAATAATTCTCACATTGTGTTATAAGGCTTCAAGAGCCATGAGTTATACAACAACTTAAACTGATGGTTTGATATTCACCTATGTTATGCACTCAATGGCGAACAAGCAACCAACTATTCACAGTCTTTTGCCATGTGTTGCATGGTTTGGACAAGGACCTAGCATTTGGAAATGTCCTGCACCCAAAACCCAGAAATCAGCTAAAAACCAACTGCACATTGCTTTCAGCCAGGCCCTGCATCATACCCATCATGTATGTCAAACCTCCAGCACAGCATGTACAACCACCCTCGACTCCACAAAGGTTTTGGCTGCTCACAGCAAGAGTTAGCTGGGGCCTGACCTTTGGCCAGGTACAGCACCCTGCCCTTCTGTACACTAAAGCATATGCTTTCAGATGTGTGCCACTTGGGTTACCCACTAGTTTTGGCATTTAAGCAGGCCATGCCACCCATCCCTCTGCAACTACCCAACCGACATTCTCATCCCTTTTTGTCTACTTAATATGTAAAATGTGAAGTTGTAAGGAGTGCATAATGGTGCATGTTATAGTTAATTGATTAAACTATAACTGATGTGTTTCAATGTTTTGTGAGTTTTTTAACATTAGATCATGTCTCATTCTAGCACCTAACTTCAACCATTGTAAACCTTGGTTGTTTCAGTGAATTTGTGTTTTTTGATCATATTCTAAACTGACCATTGGAAGACGCTTTGCAATCAACCAACCCCCACTGTCATTTGAAATTGAAATGTGCCCCCAAAGACTCAAAATCTCATTTTTTTTTTTTTGAAGTTTTCTGGCACTGTGTTACTGGCATTCAAACTTCACTCCAAGAGTACAATGGTATCATGTGAGCTGCCCTTGGAAAAGTTTGCAACCTACTGCAGTTCTACAACGCAAAGCTTGAGCAGAAGGAACTTCAGGAATATCATGGTTCCTGCAGTACAGGATTTTTCTTCAGGCCTGGCCAGGTGGGGTTCCTCTGGGTCCCTCCTACAAGTGCCAGGGTGTCCCTAACCTGCTCCCTTATACTACTTCGTTTATCTATTTAGGACACAGGGACCTAGCTGCTGAGTCCTGTTGAGGTCAGGCAATGATATCTGTCTGTTTTTCTGTGTGGGAGAGAAAAGTTCCCTTGAGAATTATTATGAGATATCAGCATTTTTCAACTCTCCCTTTACTTAGCCCCTGCTTGACAAATCACACTGATACACTCCAGGAAGCAGCTGAGATTAATTTGCATTTGTACGCAAGGTTTCATACAGATTCATCAATGATGCCAATTTTGTTAGCAAAACAAAAACACCTTGCCTCCAATGGAAATTGTGACATACCTATAACTACACAGTAATGACTGTCAATATACCAAAATATATATACCATGTGTGTATTTATGTACACACAGATATATATATATATATATACATATATATATATATATATATATATGCAAAAAACAAAGTAGAACTCTGGGAAGTTCCCAATTTTAGGTGGAGAGCTGCTCTAGTAAGGAGCACCCTGCAACACCAGCGACACTCTAGATTTGCTCACCTCAAATGTCTGCTTATCTAGCAAAGTCTTTAAGCATAGGATTAGCACAGTGCTATCCTCGCCGAGCTAGATAGTGACAAAGTCTTTTGCCATTTGTACAGCAAAATCTTTAAGCATAGAATTGACATACTGTCATCCTTGCCGAGCTGTAAAATGACAAAATGTCCTACTGGTGATCACCAGTAGGTAGTTATAGTTAGGTCCTAATTTCCATAGGAATAGCGTTTTCTGTTTTGCCAATACCTTTAATGCCGATTTAAGAATCTTCACAAAAGTTTTATAACTTATACTTTAGTTGGCTCTGCTACTGTCTGGAAAGTTTCAGGACGATCAGTCAAGCGAGGGCCGAGAAAAAGGCAGGGTCCCAAAACATGTTTTCCCCATGCATTTTCCAATAAGTATTTTGTACATGAATCCGGTCCAAACCGCTGGACGGAATTACACTAAATTTGGCAGAAAGCTAACTCCTGGCACAGAAAGTGTGCTTTTTGTACTTTGGTGTAAATCCATTCAGTAGTTTTTGAGATATTAGCATTTAAAATAAAAAAAGATATTAAGGGATGAGGATCCTCATGCTGATACCTGATTGTCTACCAACACTTCACCAAGGAAGTGTTGGCAGCCATCTTGTGACTCTGCTTCAGCCGAGTCCTACAAAAAAGAAAGGTGACCTGGGGAGGGCCACCTGAGTCCCAAGCCTGGGTGCAAGGGTTCCCAAGGGACCCTGCCAGGGCTAATAAGCATTAAAAAAAAACAAATCTCTGAAAAATCCGCAGATGGATCTGCAGATTTTTCTGAGATTTGTTTTTCAAAGAGCGTGGTCTCCAGTGCTTTTCCTTTTGTTTGCCCTTGGTGGGCCAGGTCCTGGGGGCATAGCAGAGGTGAAAATAGGAGGGTCGTGCACTGGAACCAAGGCTTTTCAAAGCACCAGGGGGCGCCAGCTTCCTGGGACACACTCAAATAAGTGTGTAGGGGGGCGTCATGGCCCCTCACAGCCCTAGGGACAGCCACCTCCCTAGGTCAATGTTTTCAAGTTAAGGGGACCACATGACACCCCCCACACACAGCCCCAGGGACTGCCACCTTCACCGGGGCTGAAATAACATGATGAAGGGGGTCCACTGCAGACCCTCGGCCCTGGAGACCACCATCTCCCCAGGGCTACATTAAAGGTTGGAGGGCCCCCCCTTGTGAAGCCAATAATGGCCCTGGGGACCAGAAGGGCCGGCTCCTGGTATGTCCCAGGGTGCCCACCCCCAAGGCAAAGCTGTTTGCTCTGACTTGGCAGCAGCTTTGGCAGTTCCCACCAAGTCAGAGCAAACACTGGTTCCAGCAGGCGAGAGCTTTCAAAGTGCTGTCGCCCACTGGAAACAGAGGTTTCATCTCTTTCGGACAGGAAAGAGAATAAATGATTGCTCTTGCATACAGGGAGCTGCATTTTTAGCAGCTCCCTGTGTGGAAGAGCAATGCCGGCTCCTGTAGGAGCCAGTTGGGACCGCGGGTACCTTGAGGCTCACCCACACAGACACACACACACCCACTCACAAACACATGCATGCGCCCACTCACAGACCCTTTTAGACACTTAGGTACCCACTCTCAGATACACTCAGACATTCACGGACCCACTAACAGACCCACTCAGACATTCATGCACCAACTCACAGATCCACTCACACACCCACTCACAGGCCCACTCAGAGACTCATGTACTCACTCACACCCACTCGACTCACGCACCCACTCACAGACCCACTAAGAGACTCATGTACTCACTCACAGACCTACTCAGACACTCACAGACCCACTCACAGACCCAATCACAGACTCATGTACTCACTCAGACCCACTCAGGCTCCTGCTCCCATTCACAGACACACTCAGAGACTCACGTAACCACTCGCAGACCCCCTCAGGCTCACCCACCCACTCAGAGACTCACGCACTCACTCACAGACCCACTCAGAGACTCCTGCATGCACTCACAGACCCACTTAGACACCCATGCACCCACTCACAGACCCATTCAGACATTCACATACTCACTCAGAGACCCAGACACTCACATACTCACTCACAGACCCAAATAGACACTTACACATCCACTCACAGGGACACTCTCACACCCAGAGATACCCTCTCACATCTACTCTTACACCCAGACACTCTCACACCACAAAGATCCTTGCACACCTACTCTCACACCCAGACAGACACTGTCAGACCCACTCTCACACCCAGAGACACCCTCTCACCCAGAGAGACAGGCCGTGCAGCCTGTTAAAAAAACTATAGGAATTCACTGAAAAAACATTTGTTACAGGGACGTTATTGTTAGGAAATAGAATTTTAAAAACATAGAAATTCACTGAAAAAAAAAAATTGTTACAGGAACGTTATAGTTAGGCTCTAAATTTCCCTGCACAAAACTAGAGAAATTTAGCGGTTAGAGTTATTTCAAGTAACTATAACTCGCGGCCTAAGGTAACTATAACCTGAGCCCTCACCATGCACTTCTAATTACCCAGATAGTACAGCACTCATGACAACTTTTATAATGTCAATAATAATTTTAATGAAACATTAGCAGTCAAATTATTGAATATAAAAATGGTGCATGCTGGGGCTATGTGTTACAGTTACCTTAGGCTGCAAGTTATAGTTACATGAAATAACTCTAACTATAAATGCTAAATTTCACTGGTTTTGTCTGAGCAAATTCCAGAACCTAACTATAACGTCTCTGTAACCTTTCATTTTTTAAGTGTATATATATATATACATATATAAGACTGAGGTAAAAATACACAACGGAAATGTAAACATGGCAGAATGGATGTGTGAGCAAGGAAGGATTTTTACATCTGCTAGGAAATTTGTCAACTTGAGGAAAGGAGACAATTGATTAATTGTCATTGGAAATAGAACACAGGGACACTACATCAGAATCACACTCAAGTGATGGGGAAGGATCTTCAAGGCAGAAAGATGGAGTGGAATCAAAGTTATCTTTTGCACCAGCAGAACCAAGAGAAAAACAAAAGAAACCACCAGAGGGTCAGAAAGAGGAAGAGGCAGAGAAATGAAAGCACACAAAGGTAGAAAGAGCAAAGGGGACAAAGGACAGACATGCAAACATTCCAAATAAAATACAAGCTAAAACATTGATGTGATTAATATCTCTAACCAACAACTGAATTATACAAAAGAACAGTTATTAATAAAATGATTTCATTTTTTTCCCATCTCACATTTTGAATGTGCACAAACCAGAATTGATCAATACGGAAATGCCAGGAAACTGAAGCTGGCCAAAATCTTTGTGACAAATAAAAAGGGCATACATCAAAGGACATTAAGTACTTGCCTGTTAAAATTATCAATGTGCCGCTTGTGCAGAACAGACGTTCATTTATATTAAAAAAATTACTTGCTCCAAAGACATCTACAACTGTCATCTGGATGAGCTAGAAACACTACAAAAGTCAAAGGAATTGGAGGCAAACGTTGAAAGAACGCAGTAGGAGATATTAGAAAAACTTAACATCACTCAAAGTGGAGCATCCTGTAGTGGTCTCAAAAGAAAATCACATCATTGTCCCATACTATTCCTGGGAAATAAACAAGACTGACATCTTTCACAATGTGGTAGCAGCAAACCGGAATAAGATGAAGTAGACAAACGCTAAGGATAACCTAGTGAGGGCAGAGAGGCTAGCCCCAGAAAGACTAGAAAATGACCACTGTTAGAAATGAAACCAATGGTCAAGGGCTGAAATATTTTGATCAACAACAAAAGGAATAAATCTCAGAAGTCCACAAATAACTGAACAACTTCTAGTACTACAGGAAATTACAAGGGAATCCTTCAATAGAGTTACAACCGTTTCTGATGAGAAATTAGCAATCTGGTAGGATCACTGTCTAATAGATAGTGATGAGTGGAAATATCTAGAAACAAAAAACCCAGTAACACCAACAATATACTTTGCCCCTGAAATGTACAAACAAAATCAGCCAGAGTGACAGTTATTTCCTCAAAAGAATCACTCTGAGAATACCTCTTCCTACATTGATTATTGTTTAGCACCAATTGTTAAGAATGTATTCTCAATACTCCATGACACAGGGATTTACTAACACATTTATACCACACACCTTGGAATGACAACAACAAATTGATCACTATGAATGTGGGATCACTTTACACCAGTATTGAAAACCAAACAGGATTGCAAGTAGACAAGTACTTTTTTAATAAAATAAATTTCAACTACCATGACCATAACAAGATGATTTTAGAAATAATTGAAAAACTTCTGGACAATATTATTGTTTTGTTTAATGGGGAAACCTTCAAACAGGTACAGGAGACCACTATCAGCTTTCACTTCTCACAAAACTATAGCAATTTGATGATGAGAGGTTGAGAAAAGGAATTAGCATGGGGAGAAAACAATGCCATCTTCCTAGATAAAATTAGAATGTGGTTGGGTTTCATAGACAACTTGCTTATTATCTGTGATAGAACAGCCAGTGAATTGAAGATCAGTTTTGTGATTCACAGAAAGAGAATATACCAGCACAGGTCATCCAAGCAGGCCTTCATAGATCCAAAACATCTTGTCAGGAAATTTGCAATGAAAATATTCAGAAAACTGAAAAGAGCCATGATTATTAAAGATAGATTGGCACACAGCCATATCAAAGGAACAATAAATAGTCTTAACAATTGTATTTAAAAGTGCAATTCTTGCAAACTAGCAACTAATAATGCAGAATATGCAAGCCCAACCGGCACAAACTAGTTGTACAAAAAATTATGTACGAAAGTAAATTTGTTGTTTACCTTATAACCTGTCTGGGTGGCGTGAATCTTATGGGCAGCACAACACGTGAATTGGAAAAGAGAGCATTGGAACACATTAGAGCTGTCACCAACAACTATCGAAGCTATGCAAAAGCTAAACAAATGGAACTGAGGCTCGACAGGAACTAGCAAAAAAGCATTGTTATGCTATTGATCTGGTAAAAAATAATATAAAAGCAATATCATGTCATTGATTATATGAAAAATTGTATGAGAAGGTGACAATGAAAGGCAATTACACCAATTGGAATCAAAATACACCATCAGATGGAGAATTCTGTGACCAAAAGGTCTTAATGATGATGAATTATATGGACACCTTGAATAACAATCATCAAAATTCACAGTCCCAAAACATCCATGTAGAACATGGATACAACTTGGAACATCATTTGATGTTGAGAATTATCAAAGTATCTATTGTCTCATGTGTGACCCCAGCTAAAATGAAGAAAAAACATTATTTTAATGCACTATGAAAAGTTATGATTTATGGATGGGCACTTCTTGAATACTCACTAAAACTCTCAGAATTCTTTTGACCATGAAATTATATAGAAATGACATAGAAATGACATGGACTTTTACAGATGTTTTTATTTAAAGAAGGCAGTAAAGACTATGTAAATCTGCCTGTGATAAGAGAAAGCAGTGAAACTCATCAGGTTTCACTACACTTTATGTAACTTTGCCAATTTTGCACTAATATATAACTAACAGAACTTCTGCATGAGTGGGAGCTCTTTCTTTGTAATGGTGAAGAGTTGTGTACTGAAATATATGTATGTATGTGTATATTATTATTTATTATTACAAGACCTAGGTATATCTTCATGTTAACCTTTGCTTTTTTCAGTGAATTTCAAAGGTTTTTGTTTTTACATAAGTTAAAATCTTCCTACCTTATTTAGGAATAACTTTACTTTAACTTTTGTTTTTTTCAGTAAATGTCTATGCTTTTATTATTGTAAAGTAATATCTTCTTAAGCTACATCTATGGCCAACCCCCACCAACCTACCTGCAGTCAGATCGGATGCTCCACCTTCAAAAAAAGAAAAATAAATGGAATTAATTTTCTTAAAGCAAGGGGCTTGGCCATGCAAGATGCCCGGCGGGACTCGCTTCTAAGAAGCTCTTCACCTCTCCGGCCTGATCCTGCAGAATACTGCAGTGTTGTCCTTTTTGAGGACAACCTCCCCTCCCCCCAAGTGGGCATCAGAGAACTACTGACTCTACAACACTTTTGTTGCCCTGAGTTGGGGAGCTGGTGGCTGCATGGACCAGCAGTGAGGGATGACAGGTCGAGACCGCAAGGAGGCTGACGTTTGGCTGGCCTGGAGGGAACTGTGAAGTGGCCCTATTTGCCCACTCTTCCTCGGAGGAAGCAGCGGGGGAATCCGATGTTCATTCCTGTACGGAGGGGGGGGTCTTCATGCTCTTGGAGGAGAGAGGTGTGGCCTGGACGACCCCCCTAAAAACGCACAGAGCTCATTGTGGGTCGGGCCTGTGGTGGGGCCCGACGAAGACCCTGTGGGCCCGATGCAAGAGGATACTGCCCTCGCATCCTTCCTCCTTGGTGGGCACTTGTGCTAGGGGAGCAGTAGACCCATGTGCCGGGCTGCGCTTCATTTGGAGGTTCCACAGCCCTTTGCAGTTCACAGGTCATGGGCAGAGGCAATACCTGTGCCAGGCAGACAGGCCGGCCAGTGGTCCGTGGTTTTGGGCCCGTCAGGCGGAGGGTAGATCAATGTGTCCTGCTCTGAAGGGGGTGGCCAGGCTGGCCCCCAGGATGAAGCCTGCGAGAGGCTGATGAGTGGCACGCCCGACGTGGTGAAAGCATATACGGATATTGGGAGGACACTTGTGGCCAGTATCTGGACTGATCCTGTCGCTGAAGGGTGAAGAGGCACTGTAATGTCATGCTGGCATTCTATAACTGTGAACTGTAATACCTTGGTCAGTGGAGGGCCGGACGGAGGGCTTAGCCAGCCGGATGCTATATTAGCACTGATTCCCGTCTCATATTGGGATGTGTGGAGCGAACTGTGAAGTCTTGACTCTTTGGTGCCTTCATCAGAATTGGCTCTTTGGTGCCTTCATCAGAATTGGCTGTAAGTGCTGCCCTCACTGCACACTGTTGACGTCTGCATGACATGCTGACCCTTGGTCTGTCTCTGCTGTAGTGTGGAGAGGTATAGTGCACCTTTGAACTTTGTGTGGTGTACCTGGCTCTGTGTGGGGGTGAATCTCTGTTCTCCCTTCTTCTGGTGCGTGCAATGATGGGACAGCATAACCAATCGGCTCCTTGTCAGGGGAACGCTACGGACTATTACACCACTTCCAGTCCTCTTTCACAGCACTAGACACGAGAGGGTGGGCTGAGAGATGAACAGATCATGCCTTCCTCCATAGAGGAGCCCTCTCGTGCTGAACTTCTTGCTGCAATTTTGGGCTCTTGAAAGGAAAATAGAGGAAGTGGTTATGGAGGTGCATCTTCTCCAGATGGACCTCAGGGAGGTATCTGATTAGGTCAGGGTGGCATAGGGTTCTATTGTGGAGTTACAGATGGAGGTCACCGCCCTGCGAAAGCAATAGGTACAGGTCACCTATAAATCGGGAGCCCTGGAGGCAAGGCTGGTGGACGCTGAAGGTAGGCCATGACGTAATAATGTCTGCCTTCTTGGGTTTCCAGAGCGTGCAGAGGGCTCTACTGTGAAGCAACGGATCAGAGATGGGCTGCAACCTGTGTAGTTGTCCACCATGTTTGCAATAGAGTGGGCACACAGGGCGTTGGTCACTCTTTCTCAACCTTTAGCACCTGCACAGGTAATTATTGTCTGCATTCTGATTTACAGGGATCAAGATTGTATCCTGCGGGCTGCCTGGGAAACTGACAGTGCTGTTTTTGAAAATCATGAAATTTCCATTTATCTAGAATGCACCAACAAGGTGCACACATCAAGAAAGGGCTTTTTAAAGGTGAAAGTGAAGCTTTGTTCCATGAATGTGTGTTGTATGTTATTATAAGGTCATTTCTGGGACAGGCCCCACTTTTTTGATCGTCTGGAGGATGTCTGGAGATGGCTGTAAATGTGGGACATAGCATCTCTGGACGGGTCGTGTCGAGCCTGCTCTGCTTCCAGACAAATGAGTGGTTCTGGTAGCTCCAACTGGAGGAAATGTAACGAGGACCTGATGGACATCTCAATGAGTCGTGTGGGGGGTGACCACAGTAGCATTGGTGTTGGTCTCCCCCAGCTTGATGCCTGCCCTTGATGGCCCAACCCAGGCACGTGACCTGGGAGCGGAGTTAGTGTCAGACTCAAGCTAAATTTATCCTTTAAAGAACTGCCTCCTAACCCTCTATCCTATGGAACATGGTGGATGTATTTTGGTCACGTAGTATGAGGTAGAGGGTATGTAATTAATTTGGAGGAGTCATGGTTGGCACCAGTGAACACAGCTGGGCGTTTTCCTCTGCGCCCTAAGGAATCATATTGTGGGGAGTGGTGCTGGTTTTCTCTGGGGTATGATGTATTAGTGATATAAATACAGTACACTTAGCTTACGGGGTGGGGGGACAGTTGTGGTAGGCTTCATTTTCTGGGGGGGTTCTGGGTTTACGCTGTTTGTCCTGGCAGAAGATACACATATGGATTTACAGTATGCTTTGTTTTTCTTGTTTTACTGTTTATCGGGGTGGGTAGGGGGGTTGGGATTTGTTTATTTTATGCATGCATTTATATACTTGATGGTCACATTTGCAGTGCAATCTCTTGTTTGAGATATGGGGTTGGTTGCAAGACCGCTTTTCTCACTCACGTAGTGGGGGGCGATTGGCAGCTGGGAGGGAGCACACAGTGATTTTATGGTTCAACAGATAAATATAATGTCCGGGGAGTGATAGACTATTACACGCGATAAAGGGTGCATTCATTCCTATGCCCATTTACAGGAAACACATATGATGGATGATGAGTCTCAGAATCTTGCTAAGAAGTGATGGGGTCAGTTGTTTTCTGCGTCATTTTCCTCTGATGCCAGGGGAGTGGTGATATGGGTGTCCACAGGTGTTGCCTTTAAGCATACCTATAGTGAGGCTGATTTTGGGGGGCGATATATCCTCTTGCAAGGTACATTTGATGGTTCGCTCCTTACAATTCTCAATGCTTATGCACCCAAGACTGATGATTACTCCTTTTATGACAATGTCTATGGGGTTCTGGAGGCTGATGTGGGTTCCCCCATTGTCTGGGCTGGGGACGACAATTGTATATTGGATGGAGATAGAGACCATCATCCCCCAAAGCAGGGTACTTAGCCTTTTATGGTGAGATCCCTTACTTTGGTTATTCATAATCTGGGGTTATGGGATGGATGGAGAGGGTTGCAGCCGGAGAGCAAAGAATACACGTCACTCAAAGATGCATAACACATATAGCTGATTAGATCGATTTCTACTGGGTGACTTGGAAGGAGTTCAGGTGATGGAGGTAATGCACTTGGGGCGGTTCCTGTCTGACCATGCCCCAGTTGGTTGTGAGAGGAGCATGTATAGGCACCAGGTGTAGTGTTCACAGACAATTGGAACATGACCTCAAAAAAATCAGAGGGGCAACTTGCAAATGTATGTGTCATGAATCCCTTTTAAGGGAAGCACAAAGAGAACACCTTCGCTTGCACAGGGAAGTAAGTAGGAGTTAGGAGACACTGGATAAGCTAACACTTAGATCTTACCATCAGAGACTGCATGGGGGATAAATCTGTCAGGTTGCTGGCATGGATCCTGAAGCCCTCTATTTTACATATTAGGAACTTGGTAGATATGCAGGTCACCAAGTAGGAATATCTTAGGTGTGGGGGCAGAGCACCTGCAAACAGTGTCGTGGACGGGCTCCTTGATGTCAGACGGGTCTATACAGGGGTTTTTGCAGTGATTTTAGCTTCTGCAGTTGGACCCTGAGTGCAGGAGAGAATTGGATAACAATATCACTGTGGAGGAGGTGGGTGCGGCGGTTGCTGCATTACCTAAATCCAAGACCCTGTGGGGGCATGAATTCCCTGTGAGCCCCGTTTGACAGGGAACTGAAGGTGTGGGACCTTGCTCCTTTCCACAATATTGATAAGAACATGTTTGTGGACAGCTGGAGAGCAGGGAATGTCTTGTTGTGGAGGATTTATTCCCTAATAAGGTCTTCTTATTCTTTCAGGAAGAATAGGATATGTTTGGCTTGGGTCCAGGCCAATTCCTGCAATATGCAAAGCTGGAAAGTGTTGCACACAAGGTTTGGCAAGACTTCCCGGTCACCCCACCAACTTCTAAGGTGCTGAATGGGCTGATAAATTGGGAGATGGGAGGCACTTAATCACCCTATTTTATAGGTCTGTTTGGGACGATATGCCAGGTACAACCTATGTATCGCGCCGGGCATGGAGTCGGAGTTGGGGAACCAGTGGGGACGCCGATTAGGCCAGGGTGTTGTGGGTTGTGTACTGTTTCCTGCAATAATAGATTTAAGCCTTAATTCTATTCACCGTACCTATGTCACACCTTCTCATCTTAAAAAAATTGATCCGACTGGGGGAGTCGGGTATACCCGCTGTGGTGAGGGAAACGCTTCCTTCCTACACCTAGCATGGTCCTGTAGAGGGGTGCAGCTTTTCTGGGGAGAGGTGGTTGCAGAGGTTGTGGAGACTATGGGTCTGGGTATTCCACTGACACCATTGACATGCATACTTGGGGTAGTGGCACAGCCCAGGGGGTGGAAAATCCCATACAAATTGGCAAAAACTGGTTCTAATATTGACTAAACTTAGGGTGGCTTTAGATTGGATGAGTTCTAGGAGCCCTTTGCTGGAATACTGGATACAGGATATTCTGGAGTGGGGAGTGGCAGAAGAACAAAATATGCGGTTGGTACGTATGCATGAGGGTGCACCTACCGGTTTGATGGCATGGGGACAATTGTTGGAGCGATTCACTGATCCTGGAGAGTCAAGTCATGGGATGAGTACTGACGCTGAAGATTAACACATGGGGTCAACTTAATGAGTACAATTATGATGGCAAACAACTGTGGATATAATGAAATTCTGGTATCTATAGATGAAATTATGATTTGGTTACATTATGATACTACCATGTGTTGGGAACTACTGAAATGCTCCTCTGAATAAGCTAAGGTTGATATATATTTCTGTCTGTGTAAGTAACTCTCCTCTGAGAGGTTGGTATCTGAGGGGTCTCATATGCTTTGCATTGTATTGTTTTTATATGGTTCTATTTGTATGAAATCAATAAAAAGAGTTGATCAAAAAAATCTTAAAGCATAGGAAAATACATTTAAAGTTGGAAACCCCAGCCATCTTTCTATGATTTTTCTTTTCTTTGAAGGAAATTCATTCGAAAATGGCTGCTATGCATGTGTGCACACATATAGCAGCCATTCTTGTGATTTAAGTAAATGCATTCAAAGACTGCTACCATACACATATATACATATATGCCTAAATATTAGTCATTATAAAATGTATTTTCTTAAAGCACATGAAAAAACAAAGAAAGCTGTTGTGCTTGTGTTTTGGAATGATTTTTCTATCCCAGTCACTATTTTCCCTAGACACATTTATTAGTGGAAATGTCCTCATAAGAATTCACCTATGCAGATTCATCTAATAATCAGAAGTGGAGAGAGGAGCAGAGAAAAGGATGTGGTATGGATATCACCTAGAGACTAATTTACACAGATTTTTGCACACCTGTTTCAATGTTTTGTGAGTTTTTTAACATTAGATCATGTCTCATTCTAGCACCTAACTTCAACCATTGTAAACCTTGGTTGTTTCAGTGGATTTGTGTTTTTTGATCATATTCTAAACTGACCATTGGAAGACGCTTTGCAATCAACCAACCCCCACTGTCATTTGAAATTGAAATGTGCCCCCAAAGACTCAAAATCACATTTTTTCTTTTTTTTAAAGTTTTCTGGCACTGTGTTACTGGCATTCAAACTTCACTCCAAGAGTACAATGGTATCATGTGAGCTGCCCCTGGAAAGGTTTGCAACCTACTGCAGTTCTACAACGCAAAGCTTGAGCAGAAGGAACTTCAGGAATATCATGGTTCCTGCAGTACAGGATTTTTCTTCAGGCCTGGCCAGGTGGGGTTCCTCTGGGTCCCTCCTACAAGTGCCAGGGTGTCCCTAACCTGCTCCCTTATACTACTTCTTTTATCTATTTAGGACACAGGGACCTAGCTGCTGAGTCCTGTTGAGGTCAGGCAATGATATCTGTCTGTTTTTCTGTGTGGGAGAGAAAAGTTCCCTTGAGAATTATTATGAGATATCAGCATTTTTCAACTCTCATTTTCCTTATCCCCTGCTTGACAAATCACACTGAAACACTCCAGGAAGCAGCTGAGATTAATTTACTTTTGTGCGCAAGGTTTCATACAGATTCATCAATGATGCCAAATTTGTTAGCAAAACAAAAACACCTTGCCTCCAATGGAAATTGTGACATACCTATAACTACACAGTAATGACTGTCAATATACCAAAATATATATACCATGTGTGTATTTATGTACACACACACAGATATATATATATATATATATATATATATATATATATATACTATATATATATATATATATATATATATATATATATATATATATATATGTATGTATGTCCTACTGGTGGTCACCAGTAGGTAGTTATAGTTAGGTCCTAATTTCCATAGGAATAGCGTTTTTTGTTTTGCCAATACCTTTAATGCCGATTTACGAATCTTCACAAAAGTTTTATACTTTTACTTATACTTTAGTTGGCTCTGCTACTGTCTGGAAAGTTTCAGGACGATCAGTCAAGCGAGGGCCGAGAAAAAGGTGGGGTCCCAAAACATGTTTTCCCCATGCATTTTCCAATAAGTATTTTGTACATGAATCCGGTCCAAACCGCTGGACGGAATTACACTAAATTTGGCAGAAAGCTAACTCCTGGTGCAGAAAGTGTGCTTTTTGTAATTTGGTGTAAATCCATTCAGTAGTTTTTGAGATATTAGCATTTAAAATAAAAAAAGATATTAAGGGATGAGGATCCTCATGCTGAGACCTGATTGTCTACCAACACTTCACCAAGGAAGTGTTGGCAGCCATCTTGTGACTCTGCTTCAGCCGAGTCCTACAAAAAAGAAAGGTGACCTGGGGAGGGCCACCTGAGTCCCAAGCCTGGGTGCAAGGGTTCCCAAGGGACCCTGCCAGGGCTAAAAAGCATTTAAAAAAAACAAATCTCTGAAAAATCCGCAGATGGATCTGCAGATTTTTCTGAGATTTGTTTTTCAAAGAGCGTGGTCTCCAGTGCTTTTCCTTTTGTTTGCCCTTGGTGGGCCAGGTCCTGGGGGCATAGCAGAGGTGAAAATAGGAGGGTCGTGCACTGGAACCAAGGCTTTTCAAAGCACCAGGGGGAGCCAGCTTCCTGGGACACACTCAAATAAGTGTGTAGGGGGGCGTCATGGCCCCCCACAGCCCTGGGGACAGCCACCTCCCTAGGTCAATGTTTTCAAGTTAAGGGGACCACATGACACCCCCCACACACAGCCCCAGGGACTGCCACCTTCACCGGGGCTGAAATAACATGATGAAGGGGGTCTACTGCAGACCCTCGGCCCTGGAGACCACCATCTCCCCAGGGCTACATTAAAGGTTGGAGGGCCCCCCCCTTGTGAAACCAATAATGGCCCTGGGGACCAGCAGGGCCGGCTCCTGGTATGTCCCAGGGTGCCCACCCCCAAGACAAAGCTGTTTGCTCTGACTTGGCAGCAGCTTTGGCAGTTCCCACCAAGTCAGAGCAAACACTGGTTCCAGCAGGCGAGAGCTTTCAAAGTGCTGTCGCCCAGTGGAAACAGAGGTTTCATCTCTTTCGGACAGGAAAGAGATTAAATGATTGCTTTTGCATACAGGGAGCTGTATTTTTAGCAGCTCCCTGTGTGGAAGAGCAATGCCGGCTCCTCTAGGAGCCAGTTGGGACCGCGGGTACCTTGAGGCTCACCCACACAGACACACACACACCCACTCACAAACACACGCATGCGCCCACTCACAGACCCTTTTAGACACTCAGGTACCCACTCTCAGATACACTCAGACATTCACGGACCCACTAACAGACCCACTCAGACATTCATGCACCAACTCACAGATCCACTCACACACCCACTCACAGGCCCACTCAGAGACTCATGTACTCACTCACAGACCCACTCAGACACTCAGAGACCCACTCACAGACCCACTCAGAGACTCATGTACTCACTCAGACCCACTCAGGCTCACGCTCCCATTCACAGATGCACTCAGAGACTCACGTAACCACTCGCAGACCCCCTCAGGCTCACCCGCCCACTCAGAGACTCACGCACTCACTCACAGACCCACTCAGAGACTCCTGCATGCACTCACAGACCCACTTAGACATTCACATACTCACTCACAGACCCAAATAGACACTTACACATCCACTCACAGGGACACTCTCACACCCAGAGATACCCTCTCACATCTGCTCTTACACCCAGACACTCTCACACCACATAGACCCTTGCACACCTACTCTCACACCCAGACAGACAATGTCAAACCCACTCTCACACACAGAGACACCCTCTCACCCAGAGAGACAGGCCGTGCAGCCTGTTAAAAAAACTATAGGAATTCACTGAAAAAACATTGGTTACAGGGATGTTATTGTTAGGAAATAGAATTAATAAAACATAGAAATTCACTTTAAAAAAAAAAAGGTTACAGGAACGTTATAGTTAGGCTCTGAATTTCCCTGCACAAAACTAGAGAAATTTAGCGGTTAGAGTTATTTCAAGTAACTATAACTCGCGGCCTAAGGTAACTATAACCTGAGCCCTCACCATGCACTTCTAACTACCCAGATAGTACAGCACTCATGACAACTTTTAGAATGTCAATAAAAATGTTAATGAAACATTAGCAGTCAAATTATTGAATATAAAAATGGTGCATGCTGGGGCCATGCGTTACAGTTACCTTAGGCTGCAAGTTATAGTTACTTGAAATAACTCTAACTATAAATGCTAAATTTCTCTGGTTTTGTCTGAGCAAATTCCAGAACCTAACTATAACGTCTCTGTAACCTTTCATTTTTTAAGTGTATATATATATATAAATATATAAGACTGAGGTAAAAATACACAACGGAAATGTAAACATGGCAGAATGGATGTGTGAGCAAGGAAGGATTTTTACATCTGCTAGGAAATTTGTCAACTTGAGGAAAGGAGACAATTGATTAATTGTCATTGGAACTAGAACACAGGGACACTACATCAGAATCACACTCAAGTGATGGGGAAGGATCTTCAAGGCAGAAAGATGGGGTGGAATCAAAGTTATCTTTTACACCAGCAGAACCAAGAGAAAAACAAAAGAAACCACCAGAGGGTCAGAAAGAGGAAGAGGCAGAGAAATGAAAGCACACAAAGGAGAGAGAGCAAAGGGGACAAAGGACAGACATGCAAACATTCCAAATAAAATACAAGCTAAAACATTGATGTGATTGATATCTCTAATCAACAACTGAATTATACAAAAGAACAGTTATTAATAAAATTATTTCATTTTTTTCCCATCTCACATTTTGAATGTGCACAAACCAGAATTGATCAATACAGAAATGCCAGGAAACTGAAGCTGGCCAAAATCTTTGTGACAAATAAAAAGGGCATACATCAAAGGACATTAAGTACTTGCCTGTTAAAATTATCAATGTGCCGCTTGTGCAGAACAGACGTTCATTTATATTAAAAAAATTACTTGCTCCAAAGACATCTACAACTGTCATCTGGATGAGCTAGAAACACTACAAAAGTCAAAGGAATTGGAGGCAAATGTTGAAACAACGCAGTAGGAGATATTAGAATAACTTAACATCACTCAAAGTAGAGCATCCTGTAGTGGTCTCAAAAGAAAATCACACTATTGCCCCATACTATTCCTGGGAAATAAACAAGACTGATATCTTTCACAATGTGGTAGCAGCAAACCGGAATAAGATGAAGTAGACAAACGCTAAGGATAACCTAGTGAGGGCAGAGAGGCTAGCCCCAGAAAGACTAGAAAATGACCACTGTTAGAAATGAAACCAATGGTCAAGGGCTGAAATATGTTGATCAACAACAAAAGGAATAAATCTTAGAAGTCCACAAATAACTGAACAACTTCTAGTACTACAGGAAATTACAAGGGAATCCTTCAATAGAGTTACAACCGTTTCTGATGAGAAATTAGCAATCTGGTAG
The DNA here is from genome assembly GCF_031143425.1 of Pleurodeles waltl. NCBI lineage: Eukaryota > Metazoa > Chordata > Amphibia > Caudata > Salamandridae > Pleurodeles > Pleurodeles waltl. The sequence continues at coordinate 1,412,319,806 of NC_090444.1, read as the reverse complement.
GATCACTGTCTAATAGATAGTGATGAGTGGAAATATCTAGAAACAAAAAACCCAGTAACACCAACAATATACTTTGCCCCTGAAATGTACAAACAAAATCAGCCAGAGTGACAGTTATTTCCCCAAAAGAATCACTCTGAGAATACCTCTTCCTACATTGATTATTGTTTAGCACCAATTGTTAAGAATGTATTCTCATTACTCCATGACACAGGGATTTACTAACACATTTATATCACACACCTTGGAATGACAACAACAAATTGATCACTATGAATGTGGGATCACTTTACACCAGTATTGAAAACCAAACAGGATTGCAAGTAGACAAGTACTTTTTTAATAAAATAAATTTCAACTACCATGACCATAACAAGATGATTTTAGAAATAATTGAAAAACTTCTGGACAATATTATTGTTTTGTTTAATGGGGAAACCTTCAAACAGGTACAGGAGACCACTATCAGCTTTCACTTCTCACAAAACTATAGCAATTTGATGATGAGAGGATGAGAAAAGGAATTAGCATGGGGAGAAAACAATGCCTTCTTCCTAGATAAAATTAGAATGTGGTTGGGTTTCATAGACAACTTGCTTATTATCTGTGATAGAACAGCCAGTGAATTGAAGATCAGTTTTGTGATTCACAGAAAGAGAATATACCAGCACAGGTCATCCAAGCAGGCCTTCATAGACCAAAAAACATCTTGTCAGGAAATTTGCAATGAAAATATTCAGAAAACTGAAAAGAGCCATGATTATTAAAGATAGATTGGCACACAGCCATATCAAAGGAACAATAAATAGTCTTAACAATTGTATTTAAAAGTGCAGTTCTTGCAAACAAGCAACTAATAATGCAGAATATGCAAGCCCAACCGGCACAAACTAGTTGTACTAAAAATTATGTACAAAAGTAAATTTGTTGTTTACATTAGAACCTGTCTGGGTGGCGTGAATCTTATGGGCAGCACAACACGTGAATTGGAAAAGAGAGCATTGGAACACATTAGAGCTGTCACCAACAACTATAGGAGCTATGCAAAAGCTAAACACATGGAACTGAGGCTCGACAGGAACTAGCAAAAAAGCATTGTTATGCTATTGATCTGGTAAAAAATAATAGAAAAGCAATATCATGTCATTGATTATATGAAAAATAGTATGAGAAGGTGACAATGAAAGGCAATTACACCAATTGGAATCAAAATACACCATCAGATGGAGAATTCTGTGACCAAAAGGTCTTAATGATGATGAATTATATGGACACCTTGAATAACATTCATCAAAATTCACAGTCCCAAAACATCCATGTAGAACATGGATACAACTTGGAACATCATTTGATGTTGTGAATTATCAAAGTATCTATTGTCTCATGTGTGACCCCAGCTAAAATGAAGAAAAAACATTATTTTAATGCACTATGAAAAGTTATGATTTATGGATGGGCACTTCTTGAATACTCACTAAAACTCTCAGAATTCTTTTGACCATGAAATGATATAGAAATGACATAGAAATGACATGGACTTTTACAGATGCTTTTATTTAAAGAAGGCAGTAAAGACTATGTAAATCTGCCTGTGATAAGAGAAAGCAGTGAAACTCATCAGGTTTCACTACACTTTATGTAACTTTGCCAATTTTGCACTAATATATAACTAACAGAACTTCTGCATGAGTGGGAGCTCTTTCTTTGTAATGGTGAAGAGTTGTGTACTGAAATATATGTATGTATGTGTATATTATTATTTATTATTACAAGACCTAGGTATATCTTCATGTTAACCTTTGCTTTTTTCAGTTAATTTCAAAGGTTTTTGTTTTTACATAAGTTAAAATCTTCCTACCTTATTTAGGAATAACTTTACTTTAACTTTTGTTTTTTTCAGTAAATATCTATGCTTTTATTATTGTAAAGTAATATCTTCTTAAGCTACATCTATGGCCAACCCCCACCAACCTACCTGCAGTCAGATCGGATGCTCCACCTTCAAAAAAAGAAAAATAAATGGAATTAATTTTCTTAAAGCAAGGGCTTGGCCATGCAAGATGCCCGGCGGGACTCGCTTCTAAGAAGCTCTTCACCTCTCCGGCCTGATCCTGCAGAATACTGCAGTGTTGTCCTTTTTGAGGACAACCTCCCCTCCCCCCAAGGGGGCATCAGAGAACTACTGACTCTACAGCACTTTTGTTGCCCTGAGATGGGGAGCTGGGGGTTGCATGGACCTGCAGTGAGGGGTGACAGGTCGAGACCGCAAGGAGGCTGACGTTTGGCTGGCCTGGAGGGAACTGTGAAGTGGCCCCATTTGCCCACTCTTCCTCGGAGGAAGCAGCGGGGGAATCCTATGTTCATTCCTGTACGGAGAGGGGGCCTCTTCATGCTCTTGGAGGAGAGAGGTGTGGCCTGGACGACTCCCCTTAAAAACGCACGGAGCTCATTGTAGGTCGGGCCTGTGGTGGGGCCCGACGAAGACCCTGTGGGCCCGATGCAAGAGGATACTGCCCTCGCATCCTTCCTCCTTGGTGGGCACTTGTGCTAGGGGAGCAGTAGACCCATGTTCCGGGCTGCGCTTCACTTGGAGGTTCCACAGCCCTTTGCACTTCACAGGTCATGGGCAGAGGCGATACCTGGGCCAGGCAGACAGGCCGGCCAGTGGTCCGTGGTTTTGGGCCCGTCAGGCGGAGGGTAGATCAATGTGTCCTGCTCTGATGGGTGTAGCCAGGTTGGCCCCCAGGATGAAGCCTGCGAGAGGCTGATGAGTGGCACGCCCGACGTGGTGAAAGCATATACGGATATTGGGAGGACACTTGTGGCCAGTATCTGGATTGATCCTGTTGCTGAAGCGTGAAGAGGCGCTGTAATGTCATGCTGGCATTCTATAACTGTGAACTGTAATACCTTGGTCAGTGGAGGGCCAGACGGAGGGCTTAGCCAGCCGGATGCTATATTAGCACTGATTCCCGTCTCATATTGGGATGTGTGGAGCGAACTGTGAAGTCTTGACTCTTTGGTGCCTTCATCAGAATTGGCTGTAAGTGCTGCCCTCACTGCACACTGTTGACGTCTGCATGACATGCTGACCCTTGGTCTGCCTCTGCTGTAGTGTGGAGAGGTATAGTGCACCTTTGAACTTTGTGTGGTGTACCTGGCTCTGTGTGGGGGGTGAATCTCTGTTCTCCCTTCTTCTGGTGCGTGCAATGATGGGACAGCATAACCAATCGGCTCCTTGTCAGGGGAACGCTATGGACTATTACACCACTTCCACTCCTCTTTCACAGCACTAGACACGAGAGGGTGGGCTGAGAGATGAACAGATCATGCCTTCCTCCATAGAGGAGCCCTCTCGTGCTGAACTTCTTGCTGCAATTTTGGGCTCTTGAAAGGAAAATAGAGGAAGTGGTTATGGAGGTGCATCTTTTCCAGATGGACCTCAGGGAGGTATCTGATAAGGTCAGGGTGGCATAGGGTTCTATTGTGGAGTTACAGATGGAGGTCACCACCCTGCGAAAGCAATAGGTACAGGTCACCTATAAATCGGGAGCCCTGGAGGCAAGGCTGGTGGACGCTGAAGGTAGGCCATGACGTAATAATGTCTGCCTTCTTGGGTTTCTTGGGTTTCCAGAACGTGCAGAGGGCTCTACTGTGAAGCAACGGATCAGAGATGTGCTGCAACCTGTGTAGTTATCCACTATGTTTGCAATAGAGTGGGCACACAGGGCGTTGGTCACTCTTTCTCGACCTTTAGCACCTGCACAGGTAATTATTGTCCGCATTCTGATTTACAGGGATCAAGATTGTATCCTGCGGGGTGCCTGGGAAACTGTCAGTGCTGTTTTTGAAAATCATGAAATTTCCATTTATCTAGAATGCACCAACAAGGTGCACACATCAAGGAAGGGCTTTTTAAAGGTGAAAGTGAAGCTTTGTTCCATGAATGTGTGTTGTATGTTATTATAAGGCCATTTCTGGGACAGGCCCCACTTTTTTGATCGTCTGGAGGATGTCTGGAGATGGCTGTAAATGTGGGACATAGCATCTCTGGACGGGTCGTGTCGAGCCTGCTCTGCTTCCAGACAAATGAGTGGTTCTGGTAGCTCCAACTGGAGGAAATGTAACGAGGACCTGATGGACATCTTAATGAGTCGTGTGGGGGGTGACCACAGTAGCATTGAAATTCAACAGGATGGTGCAATGGTGTTGGTCTCCCCCAGCTTGATGCCTGCCCTTGATGGCCCAACCCAGGCACGTGACCTGGGAGCGGAGTTAGTGTCAGACTCAAGCTAAATTTATCCTTTAAAGAACTGCCTCCTAACCCTCTATCCTATGGAACATGGTGGATGTATTTTGGTCACGTAGTATGAGGTAGAGGGTATGTAATTAATTTGGAGGAGTCATGGTTGGCACCAGTGAACACAGCTGGGCGTTTTCCTCTGCGCCCTAAGGAATCATATTGTGGGGAGTGGTGCTGGTTTTCTCTGGGGTATGATGTATTAGTGATATAAATACAGTACACTTAGCTTACGGGGTGGGGGGACAGTTGTGGTAGGCTTCATTTTCTGGGGGGGTTCTGGGTTTACGCTGTTTGTCCTGGCAGAAGATACACATATGGATTTACAGTATGCTTTGTTTTTCTTGTTTTACTGTTTATCGGGGTGGGTAGGGGGGTTGGGATTTGTTTATTTTATGCATGCATTTATATACTTGATGGTCACATTTGCAGTGCAATCTCTTGATTGAGATATGGGGTTGGTTGCAAGACCGCTTTTCTCACTCACGTAGTGGGGGGCGATTGGCAGCTGGGAGGGAGCACACAGTGATTTTATGGTTCAACAGATAAATATAATGTCCGGGGAGTGATAGACTATTACACGCGATAAAGGGTGCATTCATTCCTATGCCCATTTACAGGAAACACATATGATGGATGATGAGTCTCAGAATCTTGCTAAGAAGTGATGGGGTCAGTTGTTTTCTGCGTCCTTTTCCTCTGATGCCAGGGGAGTGGTGATATGGGTGTCCACATGTGTTCCCTTTAAGCATACCTATAGTGAGGCTGATTTTGGGGGGCGATATATCCTCTTGCAAGGTACATTTGATGGTTCGCTCCTTACAATTCTCAATGCTTATGCACCCAACACTGATGATAACTCCTTTTATGACAATGTCTATGGGGTTCTGGAGGCTGATGTGGGTTCCCCCATTGTCTGGGCTGGGGACGACAATTGTATATTGGATGGAGATAGAGACCATCATCCCCAAAGCAGGGTACTTAGCCTTTTATGGTGAGATCCCTTACTTTGGTTATTCATAATCTGGGGTTATGGGATGGATGGAGAGGGTTGCAGCCGGAGAGCAAAGAATACACGTCACTCAAAGATGCATAACACATATAGCTGATTAGATCGATTTCTACTGGGTGACTTGGAAGGAGCTCAGGTGATGGAGGTAATGCACTTGGGGCGGTTCCTGTCTGACCATGCCCCAGTTGGTTGTGAGAGGAGCATGTATAGGCACCAGGTGTAGTGTTCACAGACAATTGGAACATGACCTCAAAAAAATCAGAGGGGCAACTTGCAAATGTATGTGTCATGAATCCCTTTTAAGGGAAGCACAAAGAGAACACCTTCACTTGCACAGGGAAGTAAGTAGGAGTTAGGAGACACTGGATAAGCTAACACTTAGATCTTACCATCAGAGACTGCATGGGTGATAAATCTGGCAGGTTGCTGGCATGGATCCTGAAGCCCTCTATTTTACATATTAGGAACTCGGTAGATATGCAGGTCACCAAGTAGGAATATCTTAGGTGTGGGGGCAGAGCACCTGCAAACAGTGTCGTTGACGGGCTCCTTGATGTCAGACGGGTCTATACAGGGGTTTTTGCAGTGATTTTAGCTTCTGCAGTTGGACCCTGAGTGCAGGAGAGAATTGGATAGCAATATCACTGTGGAGGAGGTGGGTGCAGCGGTTGCAGCATTACCTAAATCCAAGACCCTATGGGGGGATGAATTCCCTGTGAGACCCGTTTGTCAGGGAACTGAAGGTGTGGGACCTTGCTCCTTTCCACAATATTGATAAGCACATGTTTGTGGACAGCTGGAGAGCAGGGAATGTCTTGTTGTGGAGGATTTATTCCCTAATAAGGTCTTCTTATTCTTTCAGGAAGCATAGGATATGTTTGGCTTGGGTCCAGGCCAATTCCTGCAATATGCAAAGCTGGAAAGTGTTGCACACAAGGTTTGGCAAGACTTCCCGGTCACCCCACCAACTTCTAAGGTGCTGAATGGGCTGATAAATTGGGAGATGGGAGGCACTTAATCACCCTATTTTATAGGTCTGTTTGGGACGATATGCCAGGTACAACCTATGTATCGCGCCAGGCATGGAGTCGGAGTTGGGGAACCAGTGGGGACGCCGATTAGGCCAGGGTGTTGTGTACTGTTTCCTGCAATAATAGATTTAAGCCTTAATTTTATTCACCGTACCTATGTCACACCTTCTCATCTTAAAAAAATTGATCCGACTGGGGGAGTCGGGTATACTCGCTGTGGTGAGGGAAACACTTTCTTCCTACACCTAGCATGGTCCTTTGCAGGGGTGCAGCTTTTCTGGGGAGAGGTGGTTGCAGAGGTTGTGAAGACTACGGGTCTGGGTATTCCACTGACACCATTGACATGCATACTTGGGGTAGTGGCACAGCCCAGGGGGTGGAAAATCCCATACAAATTGGCAAAAACTGGTTCTAATATTGACTAAACTCAGGGTGGCTTTAGACTGGATGAGTTCTAGGAGCCCTTTGCTGGAATACTGGACACAGGATATTCTGGAGTGGGGAGTGGCAGAAGAACAAAATATGCGGTTGGTACATATGCATGAGGGTGCACCTACCGGTTTGATGGCATGGGGACAATTGTTGGAGCGATTCACTGATCCTGGAGAGCCAAGTCATGGGATGAGTACTGACGCTGAAGATTAACACATGGGGTCAACTTATGAGTACAATTATGATGGCAAACAACTGTGGATATAATGAAATTCTGGTATCTATAGATGAAATTATGATTTGGTTACATTATGATACTACCATGTGTTGGGAACCACTGAAATGCTCCTCTGGATAAGCTAATGTTGATATATATTTCTGTCTGTGTAAGTAACTCTCCTGAGAAGTTGGTATCTGAGGGGTCTCATATGCTTTGCATTGTATTGTTTTTATATGGTTCTATTTGTATGAAATCAATAAAAAGAGTTCATCAAAAAAATCTTAAAGCATAGGAAAATACATTTAAAGTTGGAAACCCCAGCCATCTTTCTATGATTTTTCTTTTCTTTGAAGGAAAGTCATTCGAAAATGGCTGCTATGCATGTGTGAACACATATAGCAGCCATTCTTGTGCTTTAAGTAAATGCATTCAAAAACTGCTACCATACACACATATACATATATGGCTAAATAATAGTCATTATAAAATGTATTTTCTTAAAGCACATGAAAAAACAAAGAAAGCTGTTGTGCTTGTGTTTTGAAATGATTTTTCTATTCCAGTCACTATTTTCCCTACACACATCTATTAGTGGAAATGTCCTCATAAGGATTCATCTAATAATCAGAAGTGGAGAGAGGAGCAGAGAAAAGGATGTGGTATGTATATCACCTAGAGACTAATTTACACAGATTTTTGCACACCTGAGTGATACTTAGGTGCACAAATATCATCATTAATGCGTGTAAAAATATCAGTCAGTTGCAAATTCATGTCAATGAGTCACAAAATGTGAATGTGTATTAATAAATGGATGTAGTAGGCATTTCCCACCCTGAATATGATAGTGTTTATAATGCCCGATCATCAAACATAGGCCCTTGCTACACATGGCAAAATTAATCAGGGGTGATAACTCTAGTGAAATTCTGCCACACGCAATTCCAAGTGGATCAGTGCCTGACATTATTAAGTCTGAATTCAGGCCCAATTACTGGGTCCATAATCTCCAGACCAGATAGTACTGAGATTTCCTTTTCCAGGATGCAGGAGTAGAACTTGCCAGGAGCAGCACAGCTCTGACCCACTTCTGCAGCAGTACATGGACCTGAAAGTGATCTCGCTGGACAAATGCAAGCCTGCCCTGACCCATCGTTCCAACCCCTACAAACCCTTTTCCTGACACTTTCCTCTTCCACAGAGGTGGTAGAAAGTGGCTGACGCTTTCCTTCCAATACCATGAAAGAAAATTGGAAATATGACACAGATCTCTGGGTCTGTGTGGTTATTCCGCATTACAGGCAGAAAACTTGAAATCACCAGATTATTGTGTGAGAATACTAGCCAGATTTTGCTGCACCAAAGCTCCCCTAATGTGTAATAAGGACTGTAGTAGTCTCATGTGAAAAGTTAAGTCATGAGACCAGATCCCCGTGGCAACAGCCCTTGCCTAACACACTACTTCTAAGGCAGTGGTATGTCCAGCATAATCATCATGAAGTTTCATTTTTCACAATGAGAGAGGTCTGACAAGACGGAGCTTCTGCACTGTCTAAATGCTGGCTAATTAAGAAAATAGTCTCCAGGTTTCTTTAAGGAAGTTTAAGAGCTTGTGACTCATTTCCCATGTGCATTTTGTAAAACAGCATTGCTGCTGGTTTAAAAAAAAATATATATTTTGGGTAATTTCAAGCAGACATATATTGTACAAAAACTGAAAAACGCACAGTTCTCATATTTCCAGGCCACATGTGAGGTATAGACACTGGAGAGAAACAAATGGAAGCTTTGTGAAATAGTTAATACAATTGAGCATATTTACACTCTATTACTAAAACATCATTCTTAAACACAGTGGCATGTGCTTGTGTTGACAGAGCTGGTGCTGGAGATCTCAATTGGGTGTTTACCAAATTATGAAAATCAAAATACTGTAAGTCACAAAATATCAAATACGAAATACTCTCGGTCACAAATATCATGGCCAAAATGTTGTGACATCAAAAATATAGTAGGACTTAATCAAAGTTAAGAGTTTTTTTTTTTTCAGTTATTTAATATCATTTTATTGAATATAGTTGTATATATGATCATTTTATTTAATATCGCTGTATCATATATTATGTATAATTAGAATTATAAATATTAGTTATTTTAGTACTATAAGTTATTAGTATTATAATATTTGTTTTTAACTAGTTTTATTATAGTTTGTAAAGTTTTCTTTATTTTTTTCAAATTTAATTAGATGTTAATTTAGTAATGACTTGCTAGGTTTCAAGGGTGTTAGAGTAGGATGTTTTTAAAATGTAAATTGTAGGTTTTACTTATAATAAATGTATGCAATGTAATTTTAATTAATTATGCAAATTAATTAAATGGTATTTGAATTAGTTGTGGATTTGTAATTAATTGTTAATTGTTTGGTCCATTTATTTAATTAGATTATGATAATTTAAGGTTTGACTAGCTGTTTTAATGTTAACTGTTTAATAATTACATTGATATTAATACATTTCAGTTTTACAATATTTCATTTTTAATTCATTTTAATTGTTACTGTTTATTTTTTAGGTTAGTAGGGACAGATAAGATTTAAAATATTTGTAATATTGTGGTGGAAGTTAACATTTTCATCTGTTATATATACTTTTTTAGCAACTACAAACTCATTCTCATATGTTGCTTAGATTGGTTTTGGAATTGTAAACCTGACCTCTCCAAAGTCCAGCGCTTTCCATACATTTGCTTATGTAGAAGTGGGAATAATAACTCTAAACTTTCCAAAGTCACTTTCCCTACTGTTGCTTAGATTTGAGTGGGAGTAGAAAACATAACCCCCAATGTCCTGCACATTCCGTACTATTGCTTACCTTGTACTGGGAATAGTAAATCTGATCCCTTCAAAATCCAAAACTTTCACTAATTTTCCTTATGTTGCAATGGGAATATGACATTTGATTCCTCCAAAATCCAACAGTTTTCCTACTGTTGCTCAGATTGGAGGAGGACTAGTAAGTGTAGTAAATGTGACCCCTACTTTTGCTTATGTTGGAGTAGGAATAGTAAATCTGATGCCTTTAAAGTTCAGCACTGTCCCTACTATTGCTTAGGTAGAGGTGTAAATATTTATTTTAATTTGTTATTGTTTTAATATTTTATTTCTTTAGGAAATTGTTTTATTTAGCTTTATTAAGAATTATGTTATTAATTGTTTACATATTGTTTTTATTTTTTTTAAACTTCTCATCTTTTGAAATATTTTATTTACTTTTAATTATATTATTATTTTATACTTTAATACCTGTATTATTCAATTGAATATAATAGATATAGTAACTTCAATATATTTGCATGTTTTTTATTATATTCTGGTCCACAACTTTTTCCCATGTTTTTGTAGTTTAGATGCAAAGTATGTAAGCACAATGTTTTGATTCCTAATATTTTTGTCCTACCCCCCCAATAGGGCACATGGACTGCACTTGACTTTGTTCTTCTTCTTAAAGTCAGTACACCTATTCTAGGCCAGTGGAAAGGTGTTTTATAAAATGAAAGAGTCATACTTGATGCTGTTAGCAACCACATGGAGTGGCCTTCTGGCAGTGGCTCAAGCAGCTGCCTTGTGTTACTTACTCTGGAATTACTCATTCACAATCATAAAACAGATTACTTACAGTAACAATTGCTGCATTATGTTCTAATGGCCTGTCTGGTGAGGCACACAGCAGCCTTCCAGAAACGCAGGGCACCACATAAGAAGAAAATAAATCTCCTTAAGCTGATCTCTAGTATTGATAACTGGTTGTATACCTAAGGCTCTAACACAATCCTTCTTTCTCAAATGTCTATGTCAGACCTCTACTATTGAATAATGACTGGTTGCATACCTGATACTCTTCATTTTAGGGGATAGGCAGCCCTTTATTCTCAATTATGTCTGGTTTTCAAGAAGGTCATGTTAATGTCAGTCTTTAGTACTATGGTTTCTTTCAGATTTATCAGTTATTTTTCATATTTGCATGTATTTTAAAAACATCTTTACTAATTCAAACACAAGGCTTTAAATACTGCACACTAAACTGAAAAAAGGAAATTTATGATCATATTTCGTGTTGGCAAATGTGTGAGTGATCGAACATTTATTGAAAACAGTACTACAAATGTTACCTTCAGGCATGCATAGAGAATGGTGGTGCTTTGTTTTCCAAGATGGACTCACTTCATGCAGAACACAAGAGAATGGGGGTGCTTTGTTTTCCAAGATGGACTCACTTCATGCAGAACACAATTTGATCATACTAGAAAATAAAATTTAAACAGTTACATGTTTGAACAATGCTGCTTGCTCCGTTCAAGTTTTCATGGCTATCAATGAGATAATTACATTTCCAGTGCTACACCACATATGTATCTATTAGCAAAAACTAGTCCATGACATATTTCAGAGGATTGACACAAACGATGTAACTGGAAAATCACTTTTCTCACAAGGGGTACTTTGTATCAGATTAAATCTTATCTGTCTTGTTGTCACCACTCTGGTGTAGACTAGTTGTACTGTATCAATGTGTACTTGAACTATAGATTACATTTTTTTAACAAGTATTTTTCCACAGTTATATACCTTCGATCTACGGAAACCAGAGTGGCATGGCATTGATGGAAGTGCAATACCTGAGTGGCTTCTCCTTGGATCCTTCTAAGCCCATTCAAAATAATTTGATTAGAAAGGTTGAGCCTCAAAGTGGCAAAGTAAATCTTTATTTTAATACTGTGAGTATGATTTTAACTAAGCATTCTGTTTTAGTAGTGAGTTGACATAAGTGTTATTTAAAAAATTGTGTGTATTGGATCAGTGCATATTTTTGTGAAAATGATTTGATTTTTTGCCATATTTTTCTCCTGTTAGAAGTCAATATGTACATCACAGGTTTCAAAACCCGGTTATTCATTGCTCTTATATCAGAGAAATGAAACACAAGTTTTTCCTCTTCAATGTCTTGATGTTAGAGCAGCCAAATGCCAAACCCCAAAACATGTGATCTAAATAATGGTGATATTTCTTCTAACTTGTGTCTCGAGACAACAAAGCGAGGCAGGGAAATGTGGGTGGCACTTCTGTTCCACCAAATGCCATTTCCCTTCTCAGCCGTAGGTCTCTGCAGACCTGTGCTCACAGCGTAAAGAGGACTATACTGACAAGCGGCTCTCAAAGTGCTGCTGTCAGAGCAGTGCTTGCTCTCTGACCTCAGTGTGAAAGCAGAGGGTGTAGGAATGATCAGGTAGGTTGAAGGCAGAATGCCATGTACTGGTTTTAGTTCCCCGCATATGCTGATTTAGCTATACGCAAATATATCTCTTGTTTCCATAAATTAATGCATACTTAAAGTGAGCTTTGGGTTAGCCCCTTATACATGATTGGATGCCTTTCTTCTCTTTCTAAGTAGTCTACTCTACTTCATTTGATGGCTTTCCTCTCTATTCCTGCATGTGTCCCATGTTAGAACATTTCACCCTTACTGTGTTCTAACTGGATGAGCTGTATCCTTCCATTGCATACTAGAAGGAACACATTAAGCTAATTACTACTTCGAAAAATCTTTGTTAATGGAATAAATCAACCCAGCATTAAAATGTGACAACAGTTCATTGCATCAACAAAAAATAAAATAATGCAGAAGCCTTTTTTGTTTTCTTTTTCACAGAGGAATGTTTATATTTTTCTATTCAAATATAGTGGTGCTGTACACAAACACATAAAGAACACATCACATCCACCATTGTTATGTTTCTTCTGAGCAACAAGAATCCTGTCAAAAGTTTTTAGGAGATCATATACGAGTCAATCACATTAATGATGGATGCATTGCCGAGGTTTCCATTCAATAGGTATTTGACAGTTCTCATGAGGTCTAAGGTAATCTTTTATCCACCTCTACTCAAGAATTGTAGGGCCTGTGTGCATTCTGCCAACTCATGTAATTGTGAGACAAGAAGTGTAATGGGTGAGGTATACTAAAGTTTGTAAAGACTGGGTTAGTGAGATAGGAGTTGTGATCACTCAGTTCATGTTGCATGTTATTGTGAAACTGCTCACTCTACATAAGAGAGCCCTTTGAATGTTGCTCTTTCATTGGAATCCCAGTTGCCAAGTATTCACTTGGGTAAAAAGAACATTCCACACTTTCACGAAACACATCTCAACATAGCCAGTATCTCCTCATCAAACTAGCATATAGGGAAAGTTAGATTGATGAGGAGATGCTGGCTACATTGGGCTACACTTTGTGAAAGTGTGGAATTTCATTTCCCCAGAATTAATACATAGTATTGGCAGTGCAGGAGTTAGGCAGTCTCCTGCTTTTCAGTTCCTGCAGTCATCACCATACTTGGTACGCTGTAGGTATTAAAAAAAAATGCTTTCGCGGTACACAACCTTCCATGTCCATTGGGAGGAAATGCCCCAAAAAATGTAGACGAATGCAGACTAGAAGCTTGGGAAAAGACCCACAACATGGGACAAGCACATGATCAAACTAGTGTTTTTTTAAATCCCCCTATGAGAACCAGTCGAGGTTTTTTTTATGAAGGGCTAGGTTTTGAACCTAATCCTCAGCTGAACTAATTCACAATCCATTGCAACAGCATTTGTTCTCAAGATTAAACCAAAAGCCTTTTTTCTGACTAGACAAAATGACACCACCAAAGGGAATACTGGACATCCAGGAGAAAATTACAATCTCCCAGAACCATGACCTTTTAATGGGTCATGCCTGCCGTGGCAGGTACCAAGGAAGAATCTTGGAAGGATATTCCGAGAGGAAGGAGAGATGGGAATGCGGTTGAGGCCATAAAAATACATAATAAAAAGCTGAACTTGAGGGAATGTCTTAAATCCTGAAGAACTGATGTATAGAAATCACGGGAACCTTATGATTATATAGTAGATAAAGTGAGCAATGATAATTTCATGAAAGTAGGAGGCTAATACATGATCTTAAAGAGAGCACATATAGATTTCAGACCCAAAAAAGCAAAGAAAGTTGGCACAAGGAGGATGTAAGAAATTAGGCTATTAGTTGAGAGGGGTGAAAGCCCCACTCAGGTAACAACCACAATCTTTGTTACTCTGACTTAACCCTCTGGTTGCTTGGCACAATGCAGTCTGGTTTGACTTAGAGGCAATGTTTAAAGTATTTATGCAGTATGCAAACAGTAATAAAGTAAAAACACAAAACCAAACAAATATGAGACCATTTTTGAAAAGTTAAGTACATTTCAATAAGCACAATGACAACAGAACAATGAAAATGTAATCAGTAGAACCACAGTTGTTGACTCTTACAGTTTTGAGTAAAAATACAACCAAGAAGCACGAAGCACCAACTGTGATTATCTGTTTGCGAGGGACCAAGACAAAGTCACAAGTTCAATCTGACTGGATTGGAATGTGGGCTGGATACCATGGCCAGGTTAGCCCCACAGAGAGTTGCACCTTAAGTCCTTTATGCAAGGTGAAACCTTCTTGCGAGTTGAGTTGCACGGTATTGATTCTGATCAGGAGCTGCAAGGGTTGCAATGTGAGGTCCTGCATTGAGTTGCCTCGTGCTGTGTTGGTTCCAATGAAGCTGTCGATCAGGTGTTTTGATGCCAGAAACTGCATCTGGTTGAGTTTCACTGCATCAAAATTTGATGGAGCCAGCAGTTATGCAGGGAGAAGTTCAATCTGATGCCAACCAAAGGTCCAGACCTGGGGAGGCACTACTTGGGAATCAGGGACTCACTCCAGCATAGACGAGCAGCAAAGCTCAGACAAGTTCAGTTGCAAGTCCAGGTAGGTTCAGTGCAGCCGCTCATCTGAGTAGTTGCAGGGAGGCCTCTGAAGCTTGTTGTGTCTCTGTAGCTTACAAAGGAGGTCAGCGAACTGACAGCTGGAGTCACTCTGGTTAGCCTGGATAAAGGCCTGCAAGTCCAGTCTTCCTTCTCAGACAGAAAGGCAATCCTTCAAGCAGCAGAGTAGTCTAGCAGCAGGGCAGCCCCTTTTCTGTAACTTCCTCAGGTCTTGGAGTGTTCTGAAGAGTGGCTTTAAAGGTCGGATATTAATACCAGGTGCCAGCATTTGTGGGGGGGGGACACACCCTGTGTTACCCTCACATCTGGTTCTGGAAAGTTCTTCCCTTCCCCTGTCAAGGCTCCAAATTGTCTGGGCTGACAATAGGATGATATCAGGCTTCTTTTGTATGTGTTGGAGGTAATTCTTTTGAAGTGCAAGTGGGGCAGGGCACAGCTCTACCTCTAGCCATCCCGTCAGGATGGCCCATCATGCCCCCAGTTATTTCCCATTTGTGTCACTGGGAGGAATACACACACCCCAACACTAGAACCACTCACAATCACACGATTCAGGACATCAGAAGGCACAAATGGTTAGGACAAGAAAATGCCAACTTTATAAAAAGTTAGCTAGCCTGGCTGATCAAGGGTGATACCCTGAAATTGGTCCCAGGATGCTTATTTCCGGTCCAGGGAGGACCCGGCCTGGCACTTTGGGCTGGACTGTTCCCATGAGGAACAGGGTCAAGACTGATTCGCATATGGCTGGGTCCAAACTGGGATGGCATGGTGAGCAAAGGAATTGATGGATCAAACCCAGATCTTTGACTGGGGGTGAGTGTTTGATTGGTTCTGCATGCCATCCATCATTTGTTTTTTTGTTTGCTTTTGCCACCAACAGTGCATTGGGTATGCCCAGACGTGGGTCCAGGGCTCACTGTGCCACTGGATTCAAGCTAGCCTGGCTGATGACGGTTGATACCCTAAAACCGGTCCCAGGATGCTTGTTTCCGGTGCAGGGAGGACCTGGCCTGGCAATTCGAGCTGGATTGTTCCCATACGGAACAGGGTCAAGACTGATTTGCATATGGCTGGGTACAAACTGTGGTGGCATGGTGAGCAAAATAATTGATGTATTAAACCCAGAACTGTGACTGGGGTTGAATGTTTGATTGGTTCTGCATTCCGTCCATCATTATAAAAGTGGCATTTTCATAATTGTCACGTAAAATCCAACATTATCATTAAGAGGATTTTAAATAACATTCCTTTCGAGTCTAAACAACATCATTTTGCCGGCTCCCAATCCAAAACTAGCACCTAATAAATGACATAAAATAGCACCCTCCTAGGACAAATACTGCATCCAACATGCACCTTTGCAGATGTTAATCTTTTAGCTTCCTGAGAGGCTAGCCATCCACACCACAGACTGACCTCTGACACTATCTCCAGGTATGGACGAAGGTAATCCCATAGATGGGGCAGTGCTCTGCTCTCAGTATAGCCTGAGGGTTAGACAAGAGCCTCTAGAACCCATTTACCATGGCTAGATTATTCATTGTCTTTACCATGTTCATAATGGTGGTTAATTTGTTCCATCTGTTTAACTATCACAGTTCATTCTCTTTATGCAAGATTGCAATAGTTTCAATAAATGTATTTAAACCTTTACTCACATATCTCTTGTGTTTTCACCTGGGCATGCATGAGTAATCCAACGGAAGGGTGAGATCTGTTTCCACTACTTCCTTGGGGAGTAAGTGTGTCATGTTCAGGTTGCCCATCACCTTTAACCCCAGTAGGTTCAAAGGTTTGCATGAGGCACTGTGAACTAGCCGAGAAATGGGCACACAGTTTCTGATGGTGTGGATGCACAAATCTCCCACATTCTGAAGTTCTGCCACCATAAACATGCAGTCCTATTATCTAAGTAGGAACCGTATAAAATTAGAACAGTACAAACAATGGCATATTTCTTTCTTTGTGAGGGAGAATGCTGGGTGGAAAGGAATGGATGATGATAACTTATTTGAATATCAGACCAGTCATATTCCTGCAACTTACCCATTTTCTTTTAGCGGGCACAGGTGTTCTCCGGGGCAAATCTCTAGGTTCAACAATAGAAATAACAATGGTGTAACCAGTCTGCCCTCCTAAAAAGCTTCAAGTAACATTCAGCAACAGTTCATGTGGTAGATAGAAAAGAAAAAAGGGGTTAATAAATTTATATCATTCCAAAACAAATGAGCTCTCAGGTTAAGCACACGGATTGAACTCTATTGTAAAACCCATAACCTGTTTTCCTCTACCCAACAACAGTATAGAGCAGCACTTGCAATCAATATTTGATTGTGTGTGCATGCTGAATGTTGGAGCTGCATTTCATTTGCCAAATTTTATCGTTTTACTGATTTGTGTGATTTGCTCTTTTTCTTCTACATATTTTTTTTATTTTTAAAGGCAGATTGAAAGAATGTTCTCTTAATACAGAAATAACCCCTGCAGCCAAAAAGGACTGGAAGGCTAATTTAGGATCAAAGATTGAGTGCCTAGTTTTTTTTTTTTTTACTAACAATTGCATCACAAACGTGACACTAAATGGCTCAAACTGTTGACTTTGGATTCACTGTTCAGTGCAGAACTTTATTTTTGGTGAAATGTAGTCCTAAAGTAATGAAAAGTAATTCTAACACTGATTTGCGTCAATGGGATGTTCTAAGGGTGGTAAATGGCTATCCCCAGGCAACCACCCATGAGATTAGATGCAACACACTATCTACTACAAATGATAGTCTTTTGTGCCAAGAAATAATACCTTATCTAAGAGAGTGTTAAAAAGGAGAAATGTTTTCATTTTTCCGAACTCTAACTTTTCCAGGAGTCCATGTATGCTTTACTCTCACATTGCATGTCCACTGTACTGTACGGCACACATCCAATGAGAGAAGAAAATTTAAATTATGTCTAAGCATAGCATTTTTTACTGAAAGGGTACGCGTCCAGTACAAAACCTATGCTAGATTTCACACACATGCACACTTGCACTGTAGTGCAAAGGTGTGTGTACGTGTGTGACACAAGGCAGGTTCAAAGAGTGCTGGTGAAAGGGGAGAGAGAAACACCATCATAATACAGTAGATATGGCACTAGTCTGCTCTCTCTCGTTCCCCCAAAACAATGCAGCAACATTGGTTTGCATGGAACATTAGCAATCTCCTGTTGACATTGCTAAGTAAGCACTGTGTCTGCAAGGATTGTGAAAAAAACCTTGAATCTGTGCCTAATAATGTTGACATGTAAGATATCATTGAGAATCTAACTATAGCTTTCTACCTTTTGCCTTCACTTTACAGATCAGTGGAACACCGGTTTGTGTTGAAATTCCAATGCTACGGGATGCCAAAGTATCTGGCACTCAGGATGCCACAATATCTGTTCTGGATTACTATAATCCCAGTAAGTAGAATATGAAGGTAGAGATTTGATGTGGGTTTAGTATTTGATGTACATATCCTGTGGAAATCTTTAATATGGGATACAACTTCATGGAATCTATTGCCAACAGAGGCCTACTGTAGACCAGTTACGGATTTTGAAATGTTTAAATTCCATATGTTTTACGAAGAAATCCATCCCACTGTTGCTTCATTACATTAGGGTCTGCCACAGTGCCCCAGAAGCACTATTATTTGTCTGCAGCAGGAGGTCAGGTACACATTGTGCCTGCTCAGGGAGTAGCTCCCTTATTGTGCATCAGCGTGTCTCTGCTTTTTCCCATCTTCACCAGTGCCTATCCAAAGACACCAAAGAGTTTTCATTATTTTGGACCTTTCAAATTGTGAAAAGGTCTTATTAACTCATACAATGCTATTGGGTCAAGGCTTAATGATATGTAAATAATATAAAGCTCCAAACTAATTTAGCAATGCAGTTGTATATTAATTGTAGGCAGTTTTTAGTTTCTAATGAATAGTCTCAAAATAGAGGAAATGGGAGTAGCAGTGAAGTGTCCATCATATCACGAGGCTCACAGATCTGTAAAGAAATCAGGAACCATCCTAATGACTCATCCGAACCTTTGCTAATAAAATGTGTCACTAGTCTAACAGGCCGCTTCATATGTGCCATGAAATATATTCGTTTTCTGAAAGAATCGCAACATTTATGTTCACTCATCCTGTGAGATTCAACTTCTGGATCGCTGACCCAGACATCATCTTTGCTCACAACATCATACGAGACATGGACAACCTGGTCTTCCAACAACTAGTCAATCAACTTACTCACCTAAGTCGTCATAGCCTGGACCAGCCACCAGACCACCCTCTAGATGGTTCTAACCATGTGCTACTCCTCAATCTCAGAGGTAGAGTCAGAAAGTAAACCCACTGCATGCCCTCCAAAACACAATAGGCTAACCCAAAAGATGTGATGATGATGTTCATTGTGTCTCATTTAGGCCGGTCTGATCATGAAACCAGGAATACTCTACCTGAGAATCCAGCCAATAAAATCTCTTTAGGATGGGACTGCAAGTGCACCTTCTCACCCCTTCCCACGGCAGAGGGGGGTCCATGTAAAGATTCTCTATGCCAGTGCCACATCAGGTCCTGCCCACTGTCACTATTCGTGTTCCATACTGCCACCTCTTTCAGAAGAATCACCTTCAGAGCAGTGCTAAATGGAAGCATTAAATAACATGGAATTGAAAATTCTGTGTGGAATTTAACACAGAAAATCTGGGTCAGCACAGTTATCATCCATTTAGTGGGGATTAGCTTGTAAAAGCCGATGTATGTGTGGGGATAACAGAAATATTTCTGACCACATGGTGCCCCCCCCTTCTTAAATCAGCATTGTTTGTAATTAGAGCATACAACTAGGCACTCACTTCTCCTTATCACATTTGGAATCCATTTTAGGCAGTATTCCCAATCTGCATGAATGAATGCCATTTTCATTTCTTCAGTCTGTCCAAAATGCTTAAAACTGGATGTACCACTGATTTTCTTTATTCATTTGAAGAGTAGAATTTTCCAAGGGCAAATGGGAGGTGAATATCACCAAAAGAATGTATTTTACAACCCCCTAGATTTTTAGGTGTTCTCAAGAATGTTGTTAACTGTATGATGAGATCAAGTAATGACTGCAGACATATTGCTGTACACTTACACTGATTTGATTATACTGGCATAAGTGGTTACAGTTTGCAAACCCTACACTGCTTTGGGAAGTTAGCATGTCTTCCAAAATAGATCATCTACGAAGTGCATGCTTAAGGATATGTTGAGCATCAATCTGTACAAAATATTTATGACCATATTTACAAGCGGCTTGCGCCACCAGTGTGTCACTTTTTTTGACGCATCAACTGTGCAGGATGCAGGCTCATATCTACAAGGCCAAGCAAAGCCACTTTGCCTGGCTTGTCAAGGCTTGCGTGCATTGTAGATATAGAGTAAGGCAACGCAGCGCAAGCTGCCTTACTCTGCGTCAAAGAGGCGTTCTATGAATATTGCAGTGGGTGTTCCCATGCAACACCAATGGATTTTGACGCATTCCCAGACTTATAAGCATTAGTATACCTGAGTATGTGTCAAAATCCTATACCTCTCCAGGAGAGGCGTAAGGAAGGTGCAACAATGAGAAATAAAAAAACATTATTTTTCCTTGTTTTTTCCTTTTTCTGTGTGTTGCATTCTGCAGCACATACAGAAAGAGAAAAATGCCTCTTGTGATTGTTTGAAGGGGACCTTCATGCACAAAAACAATCAAACCCGCAACTCAGACACCCTTGCACCATTGTGCAAGGGTCCCTGCATTGGGGCATGGCAGCCCATTGTTCGCCAGCTCAGTGGAAGAGAACAGGAATGTGGCATATCTTGTAGATACAGCACATTTCTGTTCTTTTCTTTTGATGCAGGGCAGTGCAGCAAGAAGGCTTGGGGCGCTGCCCTGTGCCAAAAGGTAGTAAATATGCCCTTGAGAGTGTACTGATAGTGATGGTTCATTTCACCATCTGCACACACAATTACCAAGCAAAAAACAAAAAAAAACTACAGTTAATTTATTCATTTGTATAGTATGCCTGGCACTGTGTGGAGTGAGGGTGCTTTGTGTGTTAGCATGTTGAGAATATCACTGAGGTAGAAAATGGCACTTTAGGGTATGGCTCTGTGCACAAGGCAGTAGAGTTTATAGGAAACTGAGGTTGTGATGGGTACCCATTGAAGGCTGCGAAATATAGATGTCACATGGTTATCTGGTCATAGATAGGGGTGATGTGGGTATATGTGATCAAGGGGGGAAAAGTACTTTGGTAGAAGGAATGTCCAATAAGGATGCCCTTCCAGACTTCATTGTGATCTAGCAAAAGATGTTGAGAACCCTCATATGTGGGTAAAGTTTGAGTTTGGTAAGGTTTAAGAAGAATAGGAGCATCAAATGAATGGTATTGTTCAAATGAATAATGGTGTCGATGTGTAGAACATTTAAATCTCTTCAAAGGTATGCAGTTCAATTACAAGTGAGATGAGAGGAGGTGTAGTACTTACCACACCAGGGATAGCTGTAGCTTTGGTGGCTCCTGGCGTGGCAATCTTTGTTGCTCCCAGCCACAGCCAACAACTCTATGCATTCCTTCATTGCCACCATCTAACGATGTCCCTGATCTCTGTGCATTTATTGAATTTCTTTTATGGTTAATCTCATCCCAATGTAGAGCATCAAAGCGCTTTACATCTCACACTCACGTACTATATACTGGAGCAATTATACAAGTGTGTAAACCAATATGTAGAATGTTACATAAGACAATGAAGGCTACAAGATGTATGTCACATGTCATCCATACTGGTCGACATTGTATGGTAATTGTTTGTTCTGGAGAAATACAAACTTAGGATTTAAATAATTACACACTGGCTGGGGCTGGCTGTGCTGATGAGAATGCATTACTACTGAAAGGAATCCTTTTTAGCAACCTTAGGAAAAAAAGAGGTTTAGAAAAAATAAGTCTCTAAACCTATGCCTTGTGTTTTGCATGCAGCACTTTGATGTAGTTCATAGCTCACTCTGCTACATTAGAAGGATTGTAAGTTAGAACTGCAAATGACAAAGGCATATCGGAGAAGCAATAACCTACAGAGCTATCTACATAAAATATAAATATGTTTTTTTTTCCTTTTTACAAATTGTGTTTTTCAGCAGGCACATCAACCATTTGTGCTGCTCTATGATCAGTCAAGCCTCTGGCTAGAGTAAACACAGATCTCTCGAGCAGGTACAGCAACTGCAAGAGTCATTTTGCTGTTACTGTTATCCCTTAAAATTGCTAGGCACACAAAGATCTCTGCAATAGGTGTCTTTAACCTCATAAAATTTATTAAGATTTAACTTTTGTGTTCTGTCTTGTGGTCACGGGCTCAATCAGGGTTGGTCAGCACTGTGGCATATTAGTGCAGCTAACTGTGCTGTGGCCTCTGTAGGTTTACAGGTGATGGCCTCTAAAGTCACTGGTGGTGGTGGGTTGCAGGCTGTTGTGTGAGTAAGGTGCAGAGCAGAGCACAGTCTGGCTTACCTGTTTTGTACTCAGAAGCAGACCTGCACCAACCCTCGGTCCTTGAGACTCATTCCCCTCTGATGATCTGGTCTCTTCTGAGAGTGACTCCACTCCTATGTGGAATATGCTGGTTGTCTGGTGCTGGTCTGATTGAGGGACTGCATAGAGCCAAGTGAGTTACTGTCAGCACTGCAGACAGTCAACAGCACAAGAAGGAGGAGAGGAGACGCAGGACAGTCCATTTTTTTAAAACCGTGGATGGGGCAGGCCAATATTCTACCAGCTTAGCCATCATTGGTAGTTCTCTGTGACAAGTAACACCACGGGGGTAGTGTCAATAATGATGCTAGTTGTACAACATTGTAACAGTCATATGTGGCATTTCCTCATGTGTGCTCACCTGTGACACACTCTCTCTCCTGACTGGGAGTGGGCCTGGCCTGGGGTGTTGGGTGAATCCGCAGCATGGGTATTCACAAACATTTTCCCAGGGGCCAAAATAGTTCGGTCAGTAATGTGACTGAGGGCTACATTAATGGCAGTAGGTTGGCTGGAGGGTTGGGATTAATGATAAAGTGGGTGTCACAGGACCAAAACATATATATCAAGCTCCTAAATTGAACACTGAGAAACAGAAAACCTGGGATTAATCCTGGATTCCCCGCATTACCAAACTGTGTGATCCTTGGTAACTGTTTTATTTCACTCTCCCTTTTCTTCATTATCACATATAGGAGGACCTGTTAATACATAACTTAAGGATGTGCTGTATACAAAACCTTCCCCTGTTTTGGATTTAATAAACAAAATTGTTGTTCATGTAAAATAGGAACCCAAGCCACCCAAAGAATACGCATAACAACTGACTTACCTCTTTAGTTCACTATTAGCATTGTTGTCAGGGTGGTGTTAAGAATTAATGTTTCCAAATTTATGTTTGATAACTATCACTTTTAAATTAATACTTACCAACGCACTAACAGAATCTGATGTACTAATGTGAAAAGGATGTGCATGTTAATCAAATAAACATTTCGAATTTTAAAGAGACTGTCATATTTTACACTTTTGCCTCAATAGGTTCCTTAAAAATAAAGGTGTTCCTAAAGTTAAGTGGTGCAGGACTTCCTAATTGCTTCCTTTCTTATACAACATTTAACATGTAAATAAATGGTTGCCTGTTTATTTAACATCTTTTTTATTGGAAGTACTGAGTCGAGTTAACACAAGCCCAGTGCCTCTGTTGATCAGGGGGGCTCATGTAAATGTCAGGATGGCGGCTGTGCAAAGACTAGAGGTGACAACGTCTGGCAGAAAGAGCAGCTCCAGTAGCAGATAGCTCAGTGTGAAGGAACAGTGCACGTCTTCACAGCTTAAATGGGGTCTATGTCACACACTGAAAAACAACCACGGTGTTATATTTAACCCAAAAAAGTCACGTCAGTTAAGTTTTTTCTGCACAAAAGGGAACAACAGTGCCCATTTATGCAGGAAATAACCCAGTCTGACAACACTGAAAACCATTTCTACGACGATAGACAATAGACTTATTTTGGTCAAGCACCCCGGTCTTAGAGACCAGGGCTGAGACACCGGTTTCACCACCCAAAAGTGGGAACTGCGTACTGTGCTCGGTAAACACGGCTAACTCAGGGTACAATATTTACATGGTGCAGCAATTACCCCAATTCTGAATTTCCTCATCAGTATTCCCAATTACAGGCGGTATTTTGGCGCTCTCTACACCAATTTCCCCATGTGGATTTACCATGCTTAGACGTGTACCCAAAAACATGTCTCAAGGTTCAAAGCTGTTTATTGAAGTTTGTGATAAATGCCTAATATCTGTTTCCAAAGCAGCAAATTGTAAAAAAAAAAAAAAAAAAATCTATTTAAGCTGCGTAAAGGAATTGCTGAGTTCAATTTCTTTAGACTCATAAATAATTTTTGACTCTTGAGCTCAAACCTGGGAAACTTTCAGTGATTTTAGCACCCACACCTGCGATGGAAAGAAGCCACTTGAGTGGGAAAACATTTAACTACGACATGCCCATAACGAGTGAAGTTGCCAGCGGAAAAATGTTCCCTGGAAAGGTTGGCAGTAATCCAAAATGACAATTGCTAAGGATGAATACAAAATAAAACACATTGTGTACCATTTATTTTTCCTGAAGAGATATAAGAGAGAACAATATGTTGACTCTGACTGGTGCAAAATTTGGGCAGGATCCACTTCTCATCTATACAAAGTAGGCCATCACTTACACACAGAATAGGATCATATAGAAAGCAGCAGCCACTACTGCTGCCACAGCCTACCAAACTTACTATCGGAGACATTGTGAAGATATAGGATCATTTGTCTATAACAATTGTGAGAATCAAAAACAGGTTTCCGGTTAGAATTTTCTGGCTAAAACCCCTTCAACTCCACCAAGTAAAACACATGTTGAAGGAGTTCGTTTAGAGTTTGACTGATGCCAGACATCCACCCAAAACAGACTGATGTCCCGTTTGCACTGTTAGTTTGCTCATGGGTATACTCTCTACATAGAGCAAATAGGACCATTTATTTTTAACTCAAAATAACCCTAAAGTATCCATAGGATGCAAATGTTATGACTTCAGTCTTCACTTTTTGTTTGTACTTCTATATAAGCAGTTATATATTTTGGGGATATGAAGTTTTTGTAATAGTGAGTCTCAATCCCTGGATCAATGGTCAAATGTGTCAGGAAAATACATTTACCAGCAACTGGTTAATGTTATTCAGGCTTAGAAATTGACCAATGAAACAGCGCTTTAAACTTAGAGATATTTTTGTAATGAAAAATTATTAATACAGAAGATATCACTAGGTCATCCAGGAAATATGGATGTGGTTGTAGTCAGTGTTTATATGCACATCTTTTAATAGCTCCCTTAGCTTTCATAATTTCCGAATAAGGGAGAGTAAACATACTTCGGTCCATCAATGCCTCCACCAAAAGAAAGTTTAAGACCATCATAAGGGAGATAAACACTAATAAGCTTGAAGTAGACCAAGCCACAAAGGTTGAGAAGTTGGGCTGATAAATGAGGTGGATAAGTGTGTATCTCTCTCAGTCAAGTCTGGGAAGAAAACAGAAACTTGATTATTAGCAATGAAAGTTGCAGCACAGGAGATGCAAACAAAATGAATGGAAGTGGCAATGTAGGAAATGTGAAGAGCTCAAGAATAGGTCAAGACGATCTAATTTAAACGTTGTTGGAAGATCTAAATGGTGTGAAGGTGGTCATGAACCAAATATGATTCAGTGGTTCAGTAAGCTACAGGGAGTGCAGAATTATTAGGCAAGTTGTATTTTTGAGGATTAATTTTATTATTGAACAACAACCATGTTCCCAATGAACCCAAAAAACTCATTAATATCAAAGCTGAATATTTTTGGAAGTAGTTTTTAGTTTGTTTTTAGTGTTAGCTATGTTAGGGGGATATCTGTGTGTGCAGGTGACTATTACTGTGCATAATTATTAGGCAACTTAACAAAAAAAAATATATACCCATTTCAATTATTTATTATTACCAGTGAAACCAATATAACATCTCAACATTCACAAATATACATTTCTGACATTCAAAAACAAAACAAAAACAAATCAGTGACCAATATAGCCACCTTTCTTTGCAAGGACACTCAAAAGCCTGCCATCCATGGATTCTGTCAGTGTTTTGATCTGTTCACCATCAACATTGCGTGCAGCAGCAACCACAGCCTCCCAGACACTGTTCAGAGAGGTGTACTGTTTTCCCTCCTTGTAAATCTCACATTTGATGATGGACCACAGGTTCTCAATGGGGTTCAGATCAGGTGAACAAGGAGGCCATGTCATTAGATTTCCTTCTTTTATACCCTTTCTTGCCAGCCACGCTGTGGAGTACTTGGACGCGTGTGATGGAGCATTGTCCTGCATGAAAATCATGTTTTTCTTGAAGGATGCAGACTTCTTCCTGTACCACTGCTTGAAGAAGGTGTCTTCCAGGAACTGGCAGTAGGACTGGGAGTTGAGCTTGACTCCATCCTCAACCCGAAAAAGCCCCACAAGCTCATCTTTGATGATACCAGCCCAAACCAGTACTCCACCTCCACCTTGCTGGCGTCTGAGTCGGACTGGAGCTCTCTGCCCTTTACCAATCCAGCCACGGGCCCATCCATCTGGCCCATCAAGACTCACTCTCATTTCATCAGTCCATAAAACCTTAGAAAAATCAGTCTTGAGATATTTCTTGGCCCAGTCTTGACGTTTCAGCTTGTGTGTCTTGTTCAGTGGTGGTCGTCTTTCAGCCTTTCTTACCTTGGCCATGTCTCTGAGTATTGCACACCTTGTGCTTTTGGGCACTCCAGTGATGTTGCAGCTCTGAAATATGGCCAAACTGGTGGCAAGTGGCATCGTGGCAGCTGCACGCTTGACTTTTCTCAGTTCATGGGCAGTTATTTTGCGCCTTGGTTTTTCCACACGCTTCTTGCGACCCTGTTGACTATTTTGAATGAAACGCTTGATTGTTCGATGATCACGCTTCAGAAGCTTTGCAATTTTAAGAGTGCTGCATCCCTCTGCAAGATACCTCACTATTTTTGACTTTTCTGAGCCTGTCAAGTCCTTCTTTTGACCCATTTTGCCAAAGGAAAGGAAGTTGCCTAATAATTATGCACACCTGATATAGGGTGTTGATGTCATTAGACCACACCCCTTCTCATTACAGAGATGCACATCACCTAATATGCTTAATTGGTAGTAGGCTTTCGAGCCTATACAGCTTGGAGTAAGACAACATGCATAAAGAGGATGATGTGGTCAAAATACTAATTTGCCTAATAATTCTGCACTCCCTGTATTTAAGAAGAACATGTTGGAGGTTTTAGGCTTTACTCATTAAGTCACTGACTTGGCCATTGATGGAGTGCATCGGATCCTGCAAAGTACACCCAGGGCAGGATGCAGGCCACAAAAAATAATTGTTTCCATGATTGATTAATAAAGGAGAACATTTTTATCTTTGACAGTGAAAAGAGTCCTGTCACTGCTAATGAAAGTGTTGCATTTTTAGTTTATCCACATTTAGCTTGGGAAGCCACAATCTGTCAATGAGAGTTCCTAGTATTGACCCAAGAGATGGGGAATTTCTTTGACGCAGCTATGACTGTGGTCATATAATTGGTCAAAATGTGTTTCATTGGTTGGTTACCTCACAACCTAATCTTGTTTTTTGAACGGTTTTAGAAAATATAAATCATATTTAAATATAATTTTGGGTGGGACTTTCAACCGAGCAGCTGATTGGCTGGGGAGCTCAGTTTAGGGTGAGGGAAGAGTAAGGGGGTGATGATGGAGAAAATTGGGGTGCATAAGGTGTGGCTACTTTTTTTGAAATATAGGATTATTGGAATTTGCAGTTAACCAACATTGTTCCTTTATATATGCATCACAGCGATGAAGAAAGTGCTATTCAAAGCCGAGAAAACACTGCCTTGCAAACAAATTAGTCAGCAAAGTAGCACTTAAGAAATCTTCTGTTTTTATGAGTAACTTAATAACCCATCACCCCCTCTCCCAATGCTCTGCTAAGGTGGGGCTTAGTTTTATTGTGCTCATGCCTAGCTATCTTAGAATAATCACCCTTAATGCAAAGGAATAACATTTTGCCCATAATAAAATAAAGTCAAATGAGAACTTTCACATTTAAACGTAATGTTGCTTGTCTGAGTTGTGTATAAGAATCATACTCTTTTCTGGCAATGAGGCACTAAGGGCCAGATTTATCAAGGGATTGCGATGCCCTTGCATCATGCAGGGTGTTGCACGGGCAATGCAATCCCTAAGTCAGATTTACCAAGCAATAATAGGCCACCTTCCATGGACCTGCGTTGCTTAGTAAATCTTGCATTGCTCTGCCTTTGGAAGGCGTTCCATGGGTGGAGCATTGGTGTTCCCAAGCATATACCCATGGATTTTGGGGTATTTCCTGATTTGCCAACAATAGTAAACCTGGGAATGCACCAAAATGCTACGCCTTCCCAAAGGACACCCAACAAGTAGAAGCATCTTTATTTCTCCTCATTGTTTCCTCCTCCTAAATGTGCTGCATTCTGCAGCACACTCAGAAAGAGGAAAATGCCTCAGAGAATTGTTTTTGTGCAGGGCAGTCCAGTCCCCCTTTCTGCAAAAAATTAATCCTGCCTACAATGCAGGTACTCTTGCAACATGGCTCAAAGGTGCCTGCGTTGGCACAAGCAGCACATTGTGTGCCAGCGCAAGGAGAGAACACAAATGCACCATGTAATGTTAAATATTGCATATGACTGCCCTCTTCCTTTCGCGCAGTGCAGCACAGCAAGTTTTGCTTTGTTGGTTTGTGTGAAAGTATGATAAATCTGGCCCTAAATATTTTTATGTCTGTTCTGAAGGTATATATCACAAAGACACTGATATTCTGATATCTGATCATCCTATGGAGTTATTTACAGCTGCTTATGGTCAGATGGAAGCTGGATAAAAATAGGGGTTTAAGATGGGTTTATTAGAATTGTGCATTTGCTTAATCTATGGTGTATTTGTTCAATTTATTGTCCTAACATCAATTGCCCAGAATTCTAGGCCCTGGTCTAAGATATACTGCAGACCTGTTTTGGTAGCTGTCTCATAGCTGAGAATTTTAACTGTATTTTCGTATTTTTAATTTGAGTCTCTGATGATGCAAGCTTGGCAGGCTATTCTTTCACTAATGGGCACTCTAGATTTGATGGATCCATGGAAAAGGAGACACCCTGAGGATAAATTTGTAATTTCTACTCTTTGGTCCATCTTCATGCTCACAGATAGATTTCTTTTTGATTAGCAGATCGTTAGTCGAAAATTTGAAAGTAGGCCTTACCCAGTTACGGTTTCGTAACATGCTCCTCCCACATTAGATTAAGATTTATACCTGATAAAGTAAGACAAGCTGTACCTTGGAAATTCCTTTGTGCTCTGCTGGGAAATGATCTTTATATCACTGAGACTAGGAGGTTGGTAAGAGGATTCCTAAATAATTAAAATTCATTTGACCTGTAATAGCATAGTTTGGGATGCACTGAAAGTTGACATTCAAGGGGTTACCCTTCTGCATAATGGCTATCAATGTAAATTAGCTCAGATGGAAGACCTGTTAGTTTAGTTTAAGGTGGAAGCTGAAAAGCAGCATCTGGATTCAATTTGAGTCATGAATCTTCATCACCATATCATCTAGTGTGAGTTGCTTACTATTCAGTCTCAGGTCAAACTGCTTTATTCAAAGGCACTGGCTCAATGGCTTCAGTCATCGAGATATTTATGATTTGAACATGGAGAAAAGATGACTGGCTTTGCTATGAGACCCCTGTGCCTTTCCCTCTTGCAACCTCGTATGGCTTAGATCATAGTCACTAGGGCCTGGATTACAGAATGGGCACATCTTTCAAAAGGTAGACCTGCCGCAGACCAGGACAGTGCACCCTTTTATCATGAATGCACTGCTGCCAGGGCAGCTGGGAACTTACAAAGTGGCTGCATGCAAGGTGGTCCATGTTTCATAGTGCAGATGGCTGCTTCCTTCACTTTAAGGAGGAGACAAAGGTCTTCCTGAAGGCATGTGCCTGGATCCCCCTGCAGGCAGATGACAGGTGGGGGTGGTTCATGGGACCCTCTTAACTCCCTCCAGAAGGCTACAAATAGGGGCCATGCTCAAAGTGCACCATGTTTTTGAAGTGCACTGTCAGTGCGCTTTCTAAGGGACTATTTGCCTCTGCACCAGCATCAGTAATAGGTTACAGACGAAGAGGCAAAGTGCCATGCCCCATACAAATGAGGGCATGCCCTCCCAAGATAATACTGGTGCTACTTATTACAGAAAATTTCACATAGGAGTCTGCTGACCCTTCTGTAATACCATATATCCCGAGAGCCGCACAAAGCCGGCACACATGTTGTCGCCTGGGGGTACAATGAATATAAAACCCCAGGCGTTCACATTGTTATAAGGCCCTGTTGCCTCTGGCACTCCAATTGTTCTGTGGCAGACAGAACATCCAACCGCTACCCTGTATTGAACTTTAGAGTTCCAAAGGCTGCAGCAGCTCCATGTGCCAGAGAGCAGATGTGTTGCCTGTCAACAACCAAGGAATAACGGAGCACTGCACAGTACTGTGCCTGAGCGCTGCAGTTGTCTGAGCAGGAAAATTCGACCGCACAGAGTATGCATGTCGAAAGCTAGATAAGACTTTTAAGCTGCTATATACATTAACCTATACACTGTGCTTTGGCCCCTGTTTTCTACATTACATCATTTATGTTTTTAAAAAAATAACATCGTATTTTTTTTCTTTAAAAGATAAGATTGCCTGCTGTATTGTGCTGATACATGTGTTGTTCACGTTAATTGTCTACCCCACATCTAACCTTACCTTGTTACCCCAAGGAAGTGAAATGCCCAAATAGACTTGGAAATTCAGTCAACTGTTAGTCATGTCTAGCCTATTTCCTGGTTTTAGTGTATGTTGAGTTTTCTTTTTATAGGGTTTGGGCATTTTTGGGGGGGCAGGACACATCCATATTATACACTAAAATATGAGTAGAAATTCTTTGTTAGCTTTTCACATGTATTACCGATTTGCATAGGCGCTAAAAGTAGGGGTGCTGCAGCAACCCCAAATTATCCATGCTGAAGTTCAGAAAGTGCATGAGCTATAAGGAAGTCCTTACATTTAGTTTTTATCTTGTCACATTTTTGTGCATGCACAGTCAATGGACAAATGTCAGGCTATGCAGTCTCACAAATTGCTTTTTTTTTAACATGGAGATTGTTGTTTTCTTTACTCTCTCCGATTACAAAGTGAGAGGACTTTGTAAAGTGAACTGTGTGACAGTCAAGCTGGTGTACAGGAAATGTGAAAGGTGAGACTGTAGGATGTCTGTTTTATCTAACATACAACATAGTTCAAGTACCTGAAAATGATCTGTACACGTATTTCAAATTATATCAGCAATTAGGATAGCACAAACGAATGATCTAACAAACAATGATGCAAAGATTTTAATAAAATCAAAACAAACCAGGACATTTTAATTGGTGTTGCAAAAATGATACAAACCTTTTGAAAGTCCACACAGTTTCTATTGTTTGTGCCATACAGAGCTTTTACTCTCATTACGAGTGTGGCGGTCTCAAGACCGCCACATTCGCGATGGCGGTTGGACCGCCCCATTATGATCGTGGCGGAGCTGCCACAGTCAAACCACCAACACCGCCAGGCTGCAGCTAGCCTGCCGGTCTCAGCGGCTGTAATCCGCCAGGGCAGCGCTGCCCTGGGGATTATGAGTCCCTAACTGCCAGCCGAAAGGCTGGCGGAAGGGGGGGAAGTTGAGGGAGCCCTGCACCTTGCATGGACAGTGCAGAGGCCCCCATGCACAGCCCCATCGCGCATTTCACTGCCCAAATTATGGGTAGTAAAATGCGCGACGGGTGCTTTCGCACCCGACGCACCACACCATTGCCACAGTCTCAATTATGAGCCGGCATCAATGTTGTGGTGAGTGCACTGCTGGGCCAGGGGAACGCTCCTAATATGGCGGGAAAAAGACCTCCAGGACTGGTGGTCTTTTGCCTGCAGCGGCTTCAGCGATCATTTTCGTAATGAGGCCCTTTATCACTAAAATGCATGTCTGTGCAAATTTTGTTGCAAGCTAAGTTAAAATGTGCTGTATTAAAACAACAGTGTCCTATCATATCATGTTTTAGTAATATATTTGTAACAGTGTGCTCCAAAATGCACCAACGGCTCAACACACACACCTTTACACATCTTTACAACTTTCCTTCTGATTGCTGCACTTATTCTGTGACACACACTTGGATTTTTCACAATCCCTATAACTTCAGTGATATAAAATTGATGGCAGCACTCCTACTATGAAACATTTTCCAGCACCACTGCTGCTCTGCGAGACGTCTTAATTCAGTATGATATGAGCTGTCAATATTGTTGGATACCTGTGGTTTACGTTGTATTCTGCATTTTTTAAAGTATGTATTTTATTTTGCAGGAACCAAAGTGACAAGATTGTACACTTCAAAGGTGATGAAAGAAACCTCATCGTGTGCTTTTTGTGGAGATGACTGCACTTCTTGCCGTTCAAATGTTCCAGAAAAGGGTGGTGGAAGCTATAGTGGAGTTTCTAGTGCTGCTCATACTTTGTCTCACAATGTGCCACTTAGTTTTATTTTTCTACTCTATCTTGTATATTTGTGTACTGTTGTCTAACAATGTTCTTCTATAATACATTCACTGAAAATCAGGCATTATCAATATTTAGATGAAGCAGATTAATGAGATGGGTACAGTTAGGCACCACTATTGATTAAGAGGTATTAAAAGCAAAATTGTATCTACCAACTAAAATATGTTAAGTATTGAGGGTGCACTAAGTGCTTTGACCTGTATTTTAGATTTCTGAAGGAAACTTCTAACTGCAGATTCCTAAGCTTTTGAACATCCCCAGACAACAGACTGGATCTGAAGAACGTCAATGGCAGTGCTCTTGTGAACTGGTAGGGGGTGTCATGAGGGTCTGTATTAGTTCCTTACCATACCGCAATGGAGCACAGCTGCATTTATGTGCTACCCCACCCACTGATGTAATTTCCTTTCTTTCCACACCTTCTGAAGCAAAGTCAGAGCTCCAGTCCCAACTTTTGTCCATCTCTGATGATTTCTAAAACAGTGTGTTAGGGAACAATGCCTTCTCCTAAATCTACAGACTTCAAACCGTGATGAGGCTGCAGGCAGCAGATGTCTGACTTCAACCCTCACAAAATGTGTCTTTGATGTCATCACACTAAGGCCCATATTTAACTGAAAATAATGGAGGATGATGCTGCGCCAAAATCGGCAGTGACACGCTCCGCCATTTTCACACTAATGGTGATTTGGCACAGAAGTGCCAAAGTGTATTTTTGAAATGATTATTTATGTCGAGGAAGGGACACCTTCCGGCAGATAAACAATAATTTCTGGCATTTTGCTCTTTCGATACATGCTGCAGAATGCAGCACAGATAGAAAAAGCAAAAAACGAGGAGGAATAAAAGTATTCCTCCTCATTGCGCCTTGCTAATGACATCCCTGGGATGGCGTTAGATTTTGGCGCTGCCTCAGGTTTACGAAAATTCGTAAATCTGAAGCAGCGTCAAAATGCAATGGGTGTTGCAAAATACCTGCAGTGCTAAATAGACCTGCAGACGGTGATCCAGACTCTCTAACCAGGCACCCTACACCTGTGTGCCTTATTGTGCTGACTTCCATTAGCAAGCCAAATCCTAATTCTTTTGTGAACAATCCTCGAGATAGGAAATTCAAAAGGTTTGACCCATTTGATAAAAGAAGATTTTCATCTGCAAGGTTGGCCGACAGGTAGATAATTGCATTTAGTTTACTGGGCAGATAAAGGCATGCGGTTTGAAACATGGCCAGCAAGATCTTGCCAGTGATCACAGATGGCCTCAGACCTTCTCTTGCTCAGGCGATACACGGATCTGTTCTGCCTGGGTATCATCGATTGCATTGGAAGGTCTTTTTACTCAGAGTTGCCCTTAGAATGCACACATGGATGAGAACAACTAGATTTCTGGTGACTTGCAAGCATCCTCAATGCATAGACCCTCCATTGAATCTAGAGCCTTCAGGCAAAAAAAATGACTTAGCACTGAAAATATTTAAAGACATTCAGGCAACTTTTACTCTTTGTACTCTTTTGGGGTTATTGATACCAGCAAAACTATTTCCCCATAATTTCAGAAAATTCAGAGGCTATTCAAGAGGGCTAGCCTGTAGGGAGTGTCAACCTCCCCCAGCGGGCGCACAGCAGACAGTCTGGAATTAGCACTGGCATACACAGCACAGGGCCACAGTGACACCGGTGCAGTGATACCCTATCTTTCAGTTCCTGTCCCCCCTGCTGCAGCAGCTACCAAGCTGGTTTAGTTTCTCTTCAATGGCTCATGCCATGAGGATGGGAGCCAGTACTCCACATTTCGTGACTGTCTGGAGACCCATTACATTAGACAAATTGGTTTTACAGATCATTCAAAGGGGCCATAGTGTACCCTTTGTTTCTTTCCCCTCCCATCTTCCTCCCACATCAGAATAAATTGTGGCAGGGCACTTGAGAACGGTAATGCATGATGTTTTATAATCCAATGGTTTCATCAAATGGATACCAGTCTCTGAGCAACATGAGGGATGCTACTTCTGCCACTTCCTTGTGTTGAAAAAGTATGAGTGACATAGCTTAACCTCGACCTTCACCCATTGAATGCGTTCCAGTGGAAGGGCAAATACAAGATGCTCATGCTGGCTTGAACTTTATCTGTTCTGTTTTTTCATATACATGTCCTTCAGTCTAATAGGAATTACCTGCATTTCATGCTCTCCTTCACCCTTACCTTGACCACTCCAGTGCTCACAAAAGTGAGGGTGGTTGTCACTGCCTATCTTCAAAAGTTGGGAGTACATGTATTAAGGGTCAGACTCACCTATAGGGTAATCAGTGGGTAGGCCATTTATTAGCAGCTTGTGAGACTGTTTTATGGCCAAGTAGGCCAGTTTTGCTGTTGATTTCTCTGATATTAAAACAGACATTGGCTGTAGCAACCACAAAAACTATGCATTCTCCCGTAACTTGCAAAAAACATACACAGCGTGTCTTTACAAGTTCAAAACTGGTCTGATTTGTTGATTTGGGCCACTTTTTTAGCTATCTCGTTTGCTAAAGTGGGACACTTTTATTTTGGTGTCTGGGGCTATTTTTCCAGTCTGACTCTGCATATGTTCTGTACCTCAATGACTGGCTGCTGAAGGTGGGCTTGCTGCAGGCAGCTGTGTACGAGCTATGTATCACCTCCAGGTGATGGCCAACCTCATCTCATCATTGAGGTTCCCTATCAATGAGCAGAAGTCACATCTGAAAAACGTGTAGAGGATTCCATTAACTTGGGAGGAATTGCACATGAAGGCAGTACTTTCTTGACAGCCATGTCCAGCAATACAACACTCTGCCTGCTTGATTCTGCAGAACTTTTTGATTTGAGTGTACTCTATAGGCCTGCCACCTTTAGTAGATACTGCTTTGGTACTTATCCAAAAGGTGAAACATCTTCAATTAGAAGTATTCATCAAAGACCAGCTGCTTTTTGGTGGATACTCTATATAGCCACAGATTCCTCACTGCCCTTGCACCTCACTGTTCTGTGTAAAGGCCGTTTTAACATCTAAAAAAGTCCCAATTCGAGTACAGCACACTGTCACCACCAGTTGTACTACACTCCTAGTCTGAGTGCACGGAATTGGACAGAAATTGATTTATATGTAGCTCTGCCCCATCACATCCAGGGTAGTATGGAGCCAACGCAGAGCTTCACAGTGCCACCTAATGGCACCTTTGAAGTTCTCTTGACACAGGTAGGCGCCCGCGGATATTTAAAGGGTGAGAAATCTGCAGTTCGATAGAATATCCACCAGAAAGATTGTTATCAAACTAAAGTAACTTATTCTCAAATAACCTTCTGGATTGTGTTAACAATCTCAGGTGTAGGCACTCTATATCACCCCTTGTTATTTTGGACATCAAAATATTGAGCCTTTTCCCATCTTGGCAACATTGTGTTTTCTTGGTGCATTATTTCTTATCACTCTAGTCCTGCCAGCAAATTTGAATAAACAACTCATAATTTACATAAATATATATATATGTATATATATATATGTAAAGATCCTAAAATCACAATATAAAATAATAGACCTTGACAAATGTAAAGTAATATCTACCTACAGAAATATTATGCAGAGTGGCTGAATTATCCATGCTATTGTAATGATTACATTATGAAAATGCTTAAATCAATAAACTGCAATCTTCTTCCATTCTTTTTAAATTGTTCATGATTTATTATATGATTGCTTTTAGCCAAGCACTGTTCCAGACTCTGGAGCATGAAGAGTCAACCAACATTTTGTTCCGCAATCTGTATCCAAATGTAACAAAGGAAGTGCACTGCATGTTCTAATACTACAGTATTCAACTCTCTGGATGCAAATTACCTAGACTACATGGCAATTACAAATAGGATATCTGACTCCCAGACCCTCATATTTCCATAGGAAAGTAAGGTTTAACAATTTCTGGAACAATTATAATGGACCTCTGTCATGCATCTCATTTCATTATTCTGGCCATTCAAATGGCTTCATTTGTAGAGGACTTACGTCACAAGTCTTCTGGCAAATGTACGTGACCTTTGATTTGCCCTGTAGGGTTCATCCAAATTTGAACACAGTGACTATGTTATCATGAGAAGGCCATGAGGGGACTTACTACTGAAGCTAATCTAAAGTCATGTAGTACAGGTCTTCTATCAACACTCCAAAGCAGGGAGCGTGTTGACCGGCTCTCCCTGATAAAAAAAAACAACATAAAATCGATGTACTGGGCCCCCTCATTGGCAGTTGGTTGATTACTGAGATGTATGTGTATGAGCATGGCGTGTGCATCCGTGTGTGAGTAGTGCGCTGAGTTTCCTAAAATGAATGCAGCTCTGAGTTTGGAGGGTGCTTCATATGGTTAGTGGTAGTCAGAATGTGTATGGTCTTGACTTTCCTGCTTGACACCATTTGCTGGTCACTCTTTTAAACTCCTCGCATGCAGCAACCATTTTATTGCTAGGTGCTAATGTTAATGCAAATGTTATTCACTAACAAAATATTTGGATTAATAATATGCAAAAGATTGTTTTTAAGTAATACGTTTTCTATGCAAAATTTGTAGTAGGTAGTCATACTTTAAATATTTATAGGCACAGTGTTGATTTAAGCCCAACTGTCAATATCATGTTAATTGAAAAATAATCCATTAACACTGAAAGGGCTGTTTTTCACATTAAATAGTTGCATGTGCACTTTGTTTTGACCTTTTATTTCAAATGGTGTATTTTTCCAGACACCTAATGTTAGCTAGTGGATAGACACTTGTTTTGTATAAGACAACTGATAGCGAGTTTCTGACCTGTGGGAGAGGAAGTGACCATAAAGACGATTCATGGGAAAAATTGTCCAGACCTCAAAAAATCAACCTGTAACTTTTCAAGGTTTAATGTCCGAACGCCTATTGTGCACAGAAAACGGGATGTTTGCTAATATTCTATTGGAGGATGAAGATGGCAAAAGAATGTGTCAACATAGAATGTGTGTGTTTATATTAATACGTGTTCCTAGAGTAGCTAGCTGGATTACAGTTCCTTCCACAACATTCTGGCTGGAGACTCAACACTGAGTTTCTTAGACTTCTCACATGAGAGGTTATTTAGTTTATTTTACGACTTCTGATTTATGACTGTGAATATTTTCCAGTCTGATATGCAAAACGTTTATGCCTGTGCATTGATTCTCTCATCAGAACGTTTTATTGGGTATCTGAACTGACATCTTTTCTCTCTTAGTCCTAAATTCATTTAAATTAAAAAATTGTCTTTATGGAACATGCTTACTGTATGATTATGAAATTAACTGTGATTCTAACAAACATTTTGTTCTATTTTACAATCAAACATCGATTGATGGATTATATTAACTTTCAATGCTGAAATTTAAAGATTAAAACCTACTGAAAGAATTGATTAAATCATTGAAAATAAAAACTCTTAACTCACACTAACTCTCTTTATTGACTGAACTGGAAGTCTTTAATGATTTATTGCTATGTACATGATCGCTCATTATGTCTTTTGAGGAATAAAGGTCCATATGACCAGTGGCGAGGATTATTTAATGATTAAACACGAAGACTAAGAATCAGAAAACCCTGCTTCCTCGCTTCTAAGCATTTGAGGTATGACAGTCTTCTGTTTTATTATAATATATAGGAATGACTGGAGAATTACTGTGTGTTACCCATGTGCTAACTGGATTTAGGAGTAAAACCCCAAATCAACATTCTGGAGTGAGTCCAACTATTAAACCACGCTGCTCACTGAAAACCAAAACCTGAAAGGAAGGTGTTAGGCATTTCCATAAGCTCCCATTGATATCTTGTTGCTGTGGGTCTAAGTACAACAGGCTTTACTTTTCACAAGGACTGAACACCGCATGCCTGGGAGAACTGGACTAGTGGCAGGCAGTACTTCATCAAATATGAGTTGCCTCCTTCCACTACCTACCTGGAGAAATGCCACTTGTAGGAGGCTGGGCTGGCTTACAGTGGGTACCTTGTGGTACTTACACCCTATGCCAGGTCCAGTTATCCCTTATTAGTAGAAAAGAGATGTGTTTATAGCAGCTTAGGCTGATAGAAGGTAGCAATGGCAAAGCAGCTTAGGCTGAACTAGGAGACATGCAAAGCTCCTACTATACCACTTATATCATATAGCACAATATCATAAGAAAGCACAATACTCAGAGATACTAAAAATAAAGGTGCTTTATTTTTATGATAATATGCCAAAAGTATCTCAGTGAGTACCCTCAGTTAGAAGGTAAGTAATATACACAAGTAATATGTACACAAACCCAAAACAGGTAAGGAAGAGTAAGAAAAGTAATGAAAACAGTGTAGAATTACCATAGGATGCAATAGGTGAACATAGGTCTAGGGGCAACACAAACCATATACTCCAAAAGTAGAATGCGAATCACGAATGGACCCCAGACCTATGGGAGCTTGTAGAGGGTCGCGGGGACTGTAAGAAAACAATCAGGGTGTCCAAGATACCCCACCCCAAGACCCTGAAAAGTAGGAGTAAAATGCACCTACTACCTCAAAAGGACACCATAGTCGTGATAGGGGGATTCTGCAAGAACCACAAACACCAGCAAAGCACTGAAGATGGATTCCTGGACCTGAGGACCTGCAAGGCAAGGGGACCAAGTCCAAGAGTCGTGATAGTGTCCAGGGGGGGGGGCAGGAGCCCAGAAAACCCTGGATGAAGGTACAAGGAAGCTGCCTCAGGATGAAAGAAGCTTAGGATTCTGCAACAACAATGAGGACTAAGAACTTCTCCTTTGGAAGGAAGATGTCCCATGTCGTGCTGAAGGTTGCAGAAGTGTTCCCACGCAGAAATACCACAAACAAGTCTTGCTAGCCGCAAGGGTCACAGTAGAGGTTTTTGGGTGCTGCTGGGGCCAGAAAGGACCAGGATGTCGCCCCTTGGAGGAGGAGACATAGGGAGCACTCAGCAACTCAGAGAGCCCCCACAGAAGCAGGCAGCCCCTCAGAAGTACCGGAGCAGGCACTTAGAAGATTTGTGAACTGGAGTTGGCTCAGAGTCACAAAGGAGGGTCCCACGATGTCGGAGGCCAACTCAGAGGGTTGAGCACTGCAGGACAGAGTGCTGGGGACCCAGGCTAGGCTGTGCATGAAGGAATCCTTGAAGGAGTGCACAGGAGCCGGAGTAGCTGCAAATCACGCAGTACACAGGTTTGCAGTCTAACGTGGGGAGGCAAGGACTTACCTCCACCAAACTTGGACTGAAGGATCACTGGACTGTTGGAGTCACTTGGATAGATTTCATGTGTTCCAGGGACTAAGCTCGTCAGGATGAAAGAGGACCCAGATTACCAGTGATGCAGTCTTTTGGTGCCTGCTTTAGCAGGGGGAAGATTCCGTCGACCCACAGGAGATTTCTTCTTGGCTTCCAGTGCAGGGTGAAGGCAGATGACCCCCAGAGCATGCACCACCAGGAAACCGTCGAGAAAGCCGGCAGGATGAGGTGCTACAATGTTGCTGGTAGTCGTCTTGCTACTTTGTTGTGGTTTTGCAGGCATCCTGGAGCAGTCAGCGGTCGATCCTTGGCAGAAGTCGAAGACAGAAGTGCAGAGAAACTCTGGTGAGCTCTTGCATTCGTTATCTGAAGAATTACAAAGAGGAGAGACCCTAAATAGCCAGAAAAGGAGGTTTGGTTACCAAGAAAGGAGGATTGGCTACCAAGAGAGGTAAGAGCCTATCAGAGGGGGGTCTCTGACGTCACCTGCTGGCACTGGCCACTCAGAGCAGTCCAGTGTGCCCCCAACACCTCTGTTTCCAATATGGCAGAGGTCTGGGACACACTGGAGGAGCTCTGGGCACCTCCCCTGGGAGGTACTGGTCAGGGGAGTGGTCACTCCCCTTTCCTTTGTCCAGTTTCGCGCCAGAGCAGGGATGGGGGATCCCTGAACCGGTGTAGACTGGCTTATGGAGAGATGGGCACCATCTGTGCCCATCACAGCATTTCCAGAGGCTGGGGGAGGCTACTCCTCCCCAGCCCTTCACACCTATTTCCAAAGGGAGAGGGTGTAACACCCTCTCTCAGAGGAAATCCTTTGTTCTGCCTTCCTGGGCCAGGGCTGCCTGGACCAGAGGAGGGCAGAATCCTGTCTGAGGGGCTGGCAGCAGCAGCAGCTGCAGTGGAAATCCCGGAAAGCCAGTTTGGCAGTACCCAGGTTCTGTGCTAGAGACCCGGGGGATCATGGAATTGTCCCACCAATACCAGAATGGTATTGGGGGGACAATTCCATGATCTTAGACATGTTACATGGCCATGTTTGGAGTTACCATTGTGACGCTATACATAGGTAGTGACCTATGTATAGTGCATGCCTGTAATGGTGTCCCCGCACTCACAAAGTTCGGGGAATTTGTCCTGAATGATGTGGGGGCACCTTTGCTAGTGCCAGGATGCCCACACACTAAGTAACTTTGCACCCAACCTTCACTAAGTGAGGGTTAGACATATAGGTGACTTATAAGTTACTTATGTGCAGTGAAAAATGGCTGTGAAATAATGTGGACGTTATTTCACTCAGGCTGCAGTGGCAGGCCTGTGTAAGAATTGTCTGTGCTCCCTATGGGTGACAAAAGAAATGCTGTAGCCCATAGGGATCTCCTGGAACCGCAATACCCTGGGTACCTCAGTACCATATACAAGGGAATTATATGGGTGTACCAGTGTGCCAATGAGAATTGGTAAATTTAGTCACTAGCCTGCAGTGACAAATTTAGAAAGCAGAGAGAGCATAAACACTGTGGTTCTGGTTAGCAGAGCCTCAGTGATACAGTTAGGCACCACACAGGGAACACATAGAGGGCACATACTATGAGCACTGGGGTCCTGCCTGGCAGGATCCCAGTGATACAAGGGCTAAAACAACATACATACAGTGAAAAATGGGGGTAACATGCCAGTCAAGATGGTACTTTCCTACACCACTTCCTTGTCTTCAAGGCACACTGTTTTACTACCAACAGAAGTAACACCAAAGTATGGCCCTTTTCTATGAAAACTGTTGCGAGATTTCTTTAGTGCACTCACTGTAATCACCGTACCCACTAATAAACATTGCCAATTAGAGGCATCATCAACCCCCACTTTGGCAGCTACAACGGAGGTAGGGTTTTTGTTGGGTCTCTTCTGTCTGAAACTCAACAGATAAAGACTCATAATTAATGCGAAAGGGTGGGAAGGTGAGTTGATGGATGGATAGACGCACTGATGAATGAGTGAAAGTATGGATGTGAGGATGGATGAGTGCAAGGGAGAAGGAAGGATGAATGGATGGACATGTGAAAGAATGGATGATAAATGAAAGCGGATGGATGATGAGCGAAAGGATGGATAGATGAGTGAAAGGATGGATAAATGAGTCGAAGGATGGATGTTAGGCTGGATGAGTGCAAGAATGGATAAATGATTGAAAAGGAGGATAGATGGATCATTGGATGATAGAGTGGACAGATGCATGAGTGAAAGGGTGAATGCATGGGGGAGTGAAAGTATGGAAGGATTAGTAAAAGGGCAAATGGGTGGATGGATGAATCTATATGTGAAATGGTGGATGAAGAGATGAGTGAAAAGGTTGATGGCTAGATGCATGGATGAATGAGTAAAAGGATGGCTGTAACGATGGATGAATGAAAGGGACGAATGATGGATAGATGGGTGAAAGGGTGAATGGATGGACGAGTGAAATGGTGGATGGCTGAGGGAAAGGGTGGATGGATAAATGAGTGAAAGGGAAGATGTATGGAGTGAAAGGATGGATGATAATTGAAAGAGTGGACAGACGAGTGAAAGGATGGATGCACGGATGACTCAAAGGACAGATGAATGGATGAAAGGGGTATGGATAAGTAAAAAGATGGATGACTGTGTGAAAGGATGAATAGGTTTGAAAATAGATGGATATGATTGGATATGGAAGGGGGAAGGAAAGACAGAATGGTAACAGACTGAATGTTGGATGAAAGATTGGATGGATGGCAGAATGTAAAGGTGAAATGGTGGATATTAGCAAGTGGCTGAAAGGACGAAAAGATGAATGGATAGATGCTGAAATGGAAGAGACAAGCATTCTCTTCTATGGAGGGTCACAATTACTTAGTTTGCTTGCTTGGTGCTGCTAATGTATTTTTATCTTTCACAGGAATCAAACATTTTACAGAGGTCGACGGACATTTTGACCCAGAAAGAGTGTGGTGAACCATACACAAATTTAGATTAACACCACCCAAACAATCTAGACACCATGACCAATGTGGCCACGGAAGAAGATTCCAATCAATGAAACATTTCAAAGCTTTATTTTATAACCACACAGATAATGCCATGAATCTGTGCACAAAATCAAATTGTAAAGATAAACCAACAACATTGGTTGCCCAAAGCAGTGAAACAAATTTAATCGAATCAGTATCAACACAATTAAGCAATCAAGAAGAACAATATCATTAAAGAGAATCTGTAACACAGAAGCATTTCCAAAATCAGACTTTAGCAACATTAGTCAAGTTCATTTTAAACAGAATATGCAAATTTGGTTTGGGTATAGGTTGTCGCTACAGCTAGCCAAAGTAGGACAAGCATGTGTGGGCATGGGCTAACACATGCAGGCAAAATACAAACGGAGATAAAATTAATTTAGAAAAAATATGTCTAGGGTGTTAGATATAGCTTCTCTAGTTGTCAGAGGTCTGTCCCCTGTCCAAGTAGGGACCACAATCCTAGTCAGGGTAAGCCACAACACAATCCAAATTATCCTGTGCCCACCCTCTGGTAGACTGGCACTGTGCAGGCAGGCTTAACTTAAAAAGGCAATGTGTAAAGTATTTGCGCAATAACTCATACAGTAACACAGTGAAAACACCACAAAAGTATACTGCACCAATTTAAAAAAGTAAATAATCTTCATCTGAATAAAAAAGTAAAA
Organism: Pleurodeles waltl; assembly: GCF_031143425.1. NCBI lineage: Eukaryota > Metazoa > Chordata > Amphibia > Caudata > Salamandridae > Pleurodeles > Pleurodeles waltl. The sequence continues at coordinate 1,412,276,131 of NC_090444.1, read as the reverse complement.
AATATCAACAATCAAATGTGTACAAGCAAAAATATGACTTTTTAGAGATTAAATCCCAATAAAGTGCTTAGAAATGCAATAGTTCCAACTCAGGCTTTTAACAGTTGACGGAGTCGATCCCAACAGTCCGATGCCAATGGCACCAGCCAAGGAGTTGTACGGATGCCCAGGCACAGTACCTTTGCAAATGAAGAAACAAAGACATTGCACGGAGTCGGGGAAGTGAGGCATCACTGGAGCTGATGCAGTGTCGGTCCCTTACAGCATCCAGAGAGGTGAGCCATTGGTTCCGTACTGTGAAGCAGGGGAGGCGAGGTAATGTCCGGTTGCGGCATTGGTGGCAAGGCATCAGTTCCTTGTTACTTGGCCGGGTCGATAAATCCAGTCAGTCAAGACGTGATGAGTCGACTTCGCTGTGCCACGTTCACACTGCGGGATGTCAGCGGTGTCGTGGTGACATCAGACTTACATTGCAGGCTGCAGGCATTGCGTTCAGTGTGGGCCACAGACCCGGAGAAGGCAACAGAGTGGCGTCGGTGTTGGAGTCGATGAACTATTTAAAAGCTAATAGATGAAGTCTTTGTTGGCCCTGAAACTTCAGAACAGGAGACAAGCTCAATCCAAGCCTTGGGAGAGCACTTGTGGAGGGAGGCAGAGTCCTTTCAGCAGAGTCAGGGCAAGCAGGCAGCAGGGTAACAAGCAGGACAGCAGTCCTTCCAGCAAAGCAGTCCAGCTGAGTCCTTTGTGCAGCCAGGCAGTCTATCTGACAGAGTCCAGGTATAAGCCCAGAAGTGTCTGATTTCTTGGGGTCAGAGACCCAGTATATATACCCAAAAATGCATTTGAAGTGGAGGAAACTTCAAAGCGTGGTTTTGAAGGGCACAAGTTCCCCTTTCAGCCCAGTTCTGTCTCCCAAGTTCCCTGTGGGGGGTTATCAGCACTTTGTGTGAGGGCAGGCCACTGGCCTTTGAAGAGACCCATTCAGTGTGCAGAGGAATGCAGATGTGATTGAGCGTCCAGTGTTTATGGCTGTCTGGGTTGAATGCACAAGGCGAGCTGTCAACCAGCACAGACAAGACTTAGATTAGAGACAGGCTTAAGGCACAGATGGCAGTAAGTACAGAGAAATGGCCACTTTCTAAAAGTGGCATTCCTAAAATAGTAATATTAACTGCAACTTAACCAGTAAGCAAGATTTGTGTTACCATTCTGGCTATACTAAACATGAGAGGGCTACTCCTTTCAGATCAGAATCTACCACTTAAAAAGTATAGAAAGGCAGTTTTAATGCTGGCCTGTGAGAAGAGCAGGCCTCTCAGTAGTGGAAAACGAATTGTGAGTTTTTCACTACCAGGACATGAAAAACACATAAGTTCATATCCTGCTGTTAGAAATGGGGTCTTTGGTTGGCAGTCAGGTTACCCCCTGTCCAAGCAAGGACCCTCACTCTAGTCAGGGTAAGTCACACACAATCCAAATTATCCTGTGCCCACCCTCTGGTAGGTTGGCACTGAGCAGTCAGGCTTAACTTAGAAGGCAATGTGTAAAGTATTTGTGCAATAAATCATACAATACCAGACTATAGCACCACAGAAATACACCACACAGTGTTTAGAAAAATATATAATATTTATCTGGTTATTTGCAGTTCAAAACGATCAAAGATGCAATAAGAAAATGTAAAGATATCACTGAAAAGTGATGCAAAGTGTCAAGTCTTTTAAAAGCAAACAAAGTCTCTTTCAAGCACAAAGTACTTGGTTTGCGTAAAAAAAATCTCTGCAAAGGGCCGCAGAGGAGGAGAAGCGTGGAAACAAAGGGGTGTGCGTCGATTTCTCGGGCCGCACACGGTCGATGCGTCGTTTAGTTTCCACGCCGGGACGGCTGGGCATCGATTGTGTGTGCTCGTCGTGAATCCTCTTCGGGATGTGGGGTTTTCAGACGCCCTGGGGTCTGTGCGTGGAATCCTGGGCTTGTGGCAAGCTCTGCGTCATTCCGGTGGGCGGTGCGGAGAAATTTCTCCCTCACAGCTGGCGCTGCGTCAATATTCCCTCTGGAAGTCAGGCGTCGTCGTCCTAGGTTGGCTGTGCGTCGACCTGGTGGCCTGTGCGTCAAAGTTCCGGTCGCACCGCAAGCGCCGCGTCGATCTATTCCTTTCAAGGTCGAGCGTCGTCGTCCTGGTTCGGCGTGCAGTGAATTTTTCACCACAGGACAGGCTGTGCGTCGTTTTTAGCAAGCTGTGCATCTAATTTTCGCAGCACAAGGAGTCCAGTTGCAAGAGAGAAGTCTTTTTGGTCCTGAGACTTCAGGGACCAGAAGGCAAGCTCTATCCAAGCCCTTGGAGAGCACTTCTTCGCCACAGCCAGGGAACAGCAAGGCAGCAGGGCAACAGCAAGGCAGCAGTCCTTCACAGAAAGCAGTCATGTGAGTCCTTTGGGCAGCCAGGCAGTTCTTCTTGGCAGGATGCAGGATCAGGTTACAAGTTTCTTCTCCAGGAAGTGTCTGAGGTGGTAGGGCAAAGGCCCTGTTTTAATACCCAAATGTGCCTTTGGAGTGGGGGATACTTCAAAGAGTGGCTTAGAAGTGCACCAGGTCCCCCTTCAATTCAATCCTGTCTGCCAGGGTCCCAGTAGGGGGTGTGGCAGTCCTTTGTGTGAGAGCAGGCCCTCCACCCTCCCAGCCCAGGAAGGCCCATTCAAAATGCAGATGTATGCAAGTGAGGCTGAGTACCCTGTGTTTGGGGTGTGTCTGAGTGAATGCACAAGAAGCTGTCAACTAAACCCAGCCAGACATGGATTGTAAGGCACAGAAAGATATAGGTGCAGAGAAATGCTCACTTTCTAAAAGTGGCATTTCTAAAATAGTAATATTAAATCCAACTTCACCAGTCAGCAGGATTTTGTATTACCATTCTGGCCATACTAAATATGACCTTCCTACTCCTTTCAGATCAGCAGCTACCACTACAACAGTGTATGAGGGCAGCCCTAATGTTAGCCTATGAAGGGAGCAGGCCTCACAGTAGTGTAAAAAAGAATTTAGGAGTTTTACACTACCAGGACATGTAAACTACACAGGTACATGTCCTGCACTTTACCCACACAGTACCCTGCCCTAGGAGTTACCTAGGGCACACCTTAGGGGTGACGTATATGTAGAAAAAGGGGAGTTTTAGGCTTGGCAAGTACTTTTAAATGCCAAGTCGAAGTGGCAGTGGAACTGCACACACAGGCCTTGCAATGGCACGCCTACCACAAGGTTAAGGGGCTACTTAAGTGGGTGGCACAACCAGTGCTTCAGGCCCACTAGTAGCATTTAATGTACAGGCCCGGGCACATTTAGTACACAGTACTAGGGACTTACAGGTAAATTAAATAGTCCATTTGGGCATAATCCAATGCTACCAGTGCATATGCTCTCTCAGAGTGAGAGCATATGCACTTTAGAACTGGTTAGCAGTGGTAAAGTGTGCAGAGTCTAAAAAACAGCAAAAACTGTGCCCAAAAAGTAGAGGGAGGCAGGCAAAAAGTTTGGGGTGACCACCCTAAGGCTGTCAGGTCTAACATGTGTCCCCCCCCAGCTGAATGTGGTTAGAGCTACTCAGCCTCCTGGGAGCTCTCATCGCTAAGGCGGAAGTATCTGGAGAGACCATCAGCATTGGCGTGGTCAATCCCCGGGCGATGCTCCACCGTAAAGTACATCCCCTGTAGGGAAATGGACCACCTCAAGAGTTTTGGATTCTCACCCCTCATCTGCATGAGCCATCTGAGGGGCCTGTGGTCTGTCTGAACCCAGAAGTGAGTCCCAAACAGGTATGGTCTCAGCTTCTTCAGTGCCCAGACCACAGCAAATGCGTCTCTTTCAATAGCACTCCACCTCTGTTCCCGTGGTAATAGCCTTCTGCTAATAAAGGCTACTGGTTGGTCTGAGCCCTCCTCATTTAGCTGTGTTAGAACAGCCCTTATGCCATGCTCTGAAGCGTCTGTCTGCACAATAAATTCCTGGGAGTAGTCAGGGGCCTTGAGCACAGGGACCGTGCACATGGCTTCCTTCAGAGAATCAAAGGCTTTCTGACAAGCCGCTGTCCAATTCACCAACCTAGGTTGTTTCTTGGAAGTGAGTTATGTCAAGGGTGACACAATGGTACCATAGCCATTGACAAATCTGTGGTAATATCCAGTGAGGCCTAAAAAGGCTCTCACCTCAGTCTGTGTTCCAGGTGGTTGCCAGGCCTTGATAGTTTCAATCTTGGCCTGGAGTGACTGCACCTTGCCACCACCTACTAGGTGTCCCAAGTACACCAAGGAACCCTGTCCAATCTGGCACTTACTAGCCTTGATGGTCAGGCCTGCCTGTTGCAGAGCCTGAAGAACCTCTTTGAGGTGGAGCAGGTGTTCCTCCCAGCTGGAACTGTAGACAGATATGTCGTCCAGGTGGGCTGCACAGTAGGCATCCTTGCCAGCTAGGATCCTGTTAACCAACCGTTGGAAAGTAGCGGAGGCATTTTTCAACCCAAATGGCATCCCCCGGAACTGGTAATGGCCATCAGGGGTGTAAAATGCTGATCTCTCTTTAGCCCCCTCAGTCAGGGCGATCTGCCAGTACCCTGAAGTAAGATCAAACGTACTCAGGAACTTGGCAGCACCTAGTCTGTCAACGAGCTCATCAGCTCGGGGGATGGGGTGAGCATCAGTCCATGTGACTGAGTTGAGACCCCGGTAGTCCACACAGAGCCTGAGTTCTGGCTTTGCACCGGGGGCAGCAGCCTTAGGGACCAAAACCACAGGGCTGGCCCAGGGACTACTGGTTTTCTCAATAACCCCTAAAGTCAACATCTTAGAGATCTCCTCCTTGATGCCGGCCTTCACCTTATCCGATAACCTGTACATTTTGTTCTTCACAGGGGGACTGTCACCCATGTCAATGTCATGAACACATAGGGGGGTCAGTCCAGGAGTAAGGGAGAACAGGGAGGAGAATTGCTCTAACAGCTCGTAGCAGTCTCCTCTCTGGTTTAGAGTCAGGGAGTCAGAGAGAATGACACCCTCCACTGACCCATCACCTTCTTTGGCCGAGAGGAGGTCGGGGAGAGGTTCACTCTCCTCTTCCGTGCCCTCATCTGTGACCAGGAGCATACTGACCTCAGACCTCTCAAAGTGAGGTTTGAGCCTGTTGTGATGGAGGACCCTTAGGGGGTGCCTAGGGCTCCTGAGGCCCACTAGGTAAGTGGCCTCCCCTTTACGCTCCTTAATCTCAAAGCGGCCAGTCCAGCTGTCCTGGAGAGCCCTGGGCTCTACTGGCTCCATCACCGAAATGTTGTCTCCAGGTGAGAACTCAACCAGAGTGGTCTTCCGGTCATACCACTCCTTCATCACCTCTTGACTGGCCTTGAGGTTACTCTTGGCCTGCTTCCAGAAGCGCTGGGTTTGGATGCGGAGGGCCAGCTTGTAGCTGACCACATCCTGGTGAGGTGTGTTGGGAGCTTTCTCCCAGCCCTCTTTAACAATGCTTAGGGGTCCCCTGACAGGGTGACCATAGAGAAGCTCAAAGGGGCTGAACCCCACCCCTTTATGGGGCACCTCTCTGTAAGCAAACAACAGGTACGGTAAGAGGACGTCCCACTTACGCCTCATGGCTTCAGTCAGGCCATTAATCATGCCCTTCAGGGTCTTGTTGAATCTCTCAACAAGCCCATTGGATTGAGGATGATAAGGGGTGCTAAACCACACTTATCCCACAGGGACTTCATGTACATAGACATGAAGTTTGTGCCCCTGTCAGACACAACTTCCTTAGGGAATCCCACACGGGTAAATATTCCCAACAGGGCTCTGGTCACCACCGGTGCAGTCACTGTTCTCAGAGGTATTGCCTCTGGATAGCGGGTGGCATGGTCCACCAAAACTAGGATAAACCTGTTGCCCAAGGCAGTTTTGGGGTCTAAGGGACCAACAATGACGATGCCCACCCTTTCAAAGGGGGTGCTAACGACGGGGAGTGGGAGCAGGGGAACATTAAGCTGTTTCCCTGTCTTCCCATTAGCCTGGCAGGTGGGGCAAGCTCTGCAGAAATTATCTGAGACTATCCTCATTCTGGGTCAATGGGAGTGGGTGACAAGCCTGTTAAAGGTCTTGTCTTGGCCCAGGTGTCCTGCCAGGGGAATGTTGTGAGCCAGACCCAGTAGGAAGGCCCGGTTACACTGGGGGACCACCAGCACACGTGCTGCCCCAGGACCTGGAACCTTAGGCTCACTGTAAAGGAGATCATTCTCCCAGTAAATATGGCGAGTGGCAGAGGCGTTACCTGCTGCTGGGGCTGTGGCCTGTCGCCTCAGACCCTCAAGGGTTGGGCATTCCTTCTGCACCTTGCAGAATTCTGCCCTGGTTGGCCCACCCTCTACTTGCCAGCCAGCAAGTTCAGGCAGGTTACCCAGTTCAGCTATGTCCTCTCCAGTCGGCTCAGGGGCCTCCTCCTCCTCAGGGGCCCCATCCACCAACGTGGGAACATTTGAGGCTGGCTCCCCGCGCCTCTTGCCCTTCCTCTTGACAGCTGTCTGGGCCATGGTTCCAGGCTCCAGACACCCTTGACTCCCTTCCAGGGCAGCCATGGACCGTGTGGTCATGCAGACCCACTCAGGCAAACCTAACATCTCCAGGTGGGATCTGAGCTCTACCTCTTTCCAGGCAGTATGCTCAAGATCATTGCCTAACAGACAATCTACAGGCATGGCAGGACTCACAGCTACTTCCAGAGACCCCCCCACCACTCAAAGGGAACCAGAGCACCGGTAGGTGGTCTCACGATTGTCAGTGACTATGACCTGGTGGAATGTATTTGGGACTATCTGCTCTGATGACACCAGCTGACTCTTGACAGTAGTCATACTGGCTCCTGTGTCACGCAGAGCATCCACCCTTTGCCCATTAATGGTGACCCACTGCCTGTACTTTGAAGTATTTCTGGCATGTGGGCTTTAGGCACCATCTCTCTTTCTACCAGGGACACTAGGGAAACCTCTGCCTGCTCCCCAAAGCTGACTGGGACTGTCTCCCACCGAGTGCTTCACTAGCCAACCAAGGTGTCTGTCCTGTGGTAGACTGTGCCCTCTTGAGGCACTGGGAGTTGCCCTTAGAGTGTCCAAACTGGTAGCACTCTAAACATTTGGGGATGAAATTCCCTAATGCTTTATCAAAATACCGTGGCTTCTTTGCAAACCTAGAACAGGAATGGTATCCACCCCCCCCTTGGGAATTCTTTTGGGGGCCTTTTGAGAACTCCTTATCTTTAAGTTTTTCTCCCCCCTCTTTCTTCTGTTGGGAACCCTGACCACCTTTGTGGGAGTCCCAACCAGATACCTTTTTGGACACTGGTCCTAACCCAGAGGTCTGCCTCCTCAGCAAGCTTCCTGGGGTCAGTCAGCTTACTATCTATCAAGTGCTGCCGCAACTCTGTAAAAGAAATACTGAGCATATGCTCTCTCAGAATCAAGTCAGATAACCCTTTGTAATCATCTACTTTGCTGCCCCGCACCCATCCATTCAGTGCCTTACTGGAAAAGTCAAAGAAATATACCCATGTTTGTGTGGACTGTTTGGTGCTGGCCCTGAACCTCTGACGGTATCCCTCAGGGGTCAGCCCAAACTTGGCAAGTAAAATGGCTTTCTGAAGTGGGTATGTGTTTCGATCCTTTGGATCCAGTGTGAGAAGTGTGTCCCTCCCCAGCCCTGGCACAGAACTCCACATTGCTGTACCCCATTGCCCTTCAGGAACCTCATGAGCCCCTAGTGCAACTTCATAAGCAGCTAGTCACTTATCTATGTCATCTCCCACCACAAAACCGGGCACCACATTTTTGGGTATTCAAACCTTCTTTTCTCTAGCAGGTCCTGCTTGTATGCTGCCACCATTACTGCTGGACTCAGACTGTCTCGCCTTGATCTCCAGCTCCTTGAGACTCAGTTCATGAGCCAACAATAGTTTCATCTCAGCCAAGGCTCTCTCAGCTTCAACCTGTTTTGCTGCTCTTTCAGTCTCAGCTTGCTTGGCTTCTCTCTCTGCCCTCCTTTCCTCCAGTTGAGCCTCAATTTTTAGCCTTGCCATTTGCAACTGAAACTCTCTCTCCTCTCTCCTTTCCTCTGCGGTCAGGCTTTGATCAGAGACACTGCTCCCTGGTTTGGCAGGGGGCACAGTTGCAGTGATAACATCCACTGGTGGCAAACAATCCTCTGGGGAGCCATCTTCTGGCTCCTCCTCCTCAGCACCCTCCTCTGAATGGGCTTCTCCCCTGGCCCTCAGCGCCTTTTGAAATTCCTCCTTTCTGGAGGCACCTTGGGTGGGTACTCCCATATCCCTGCAGGACCCTTTCAGCTGTTTGACAGTGTATGTCTCCAACAGGGCTAGGTCAAAATCTCCTGTTTGAGACCCAGCCTGAGACATGTTGAGTGAGGATTTTGGTCAAAAAATTGACAGGAAAAACTAAATTGCAGAAAAAAGATAAAAATCAAGTTGACTTTGAACTGTGGGTAGGTAGTGAAATACTTAGCTACTGTATGTCACTGCACAAATACAAGTCCTATCCCACCGCTGCCACCAATGTTAGAAATGGGGTCTTTGGTTGGCAGTCAGGTTACCCCCTGTCCAAGCAAGGACCCTCACTCTAGTCAGGGTAAGTAATACACAATCCAAATGATCCTGTGCCCACCCTCTGGTAGGTTGGCACTGAGCAGTCAGGCTTAACTTAGAAGGCAATGTGTAAAGTATTTGTGCAATAAATCATACAATAACACAATATAGCACCACAAAAATACACCACACAGTGTTTAGAAAAATATATAATATTTATCTGGTTATTTGCAGGTCAAAACAATCAAAAATGCAATAAGAAAATGTAAAGATATCACTGAAAAGTGATGTAAAGTGTCTTAAGTCTTTTAAAAGCAAACAAAGTCTCTTTCAAGCACAAAGTACCTGGTTCACGTAAAAAAAATCTCCGCAAAGGGCCGCAGAGGAGGAGAAGCGTGGAAACAAAGGCTTGTGCGTTGATTTCTCGGGCCGCACACGGTCGATGCCTGCCTTTTACTTACATAGCACCCTGCCCTATGAGTTAACTAGGGCCTACCTCAGGGGTGACTTATCTGTAGAAAAGGGGGAGTTTAAGGCTTGGCAAGTAGTTTTTAATGCCAAGTCTAAGTAGCAGTGAAACTGTATACACAGGTCTTGCAATGGCAGGCCTGAGACATGGTTAAGGAGCTACTTATTTGGGTGGCACAACCAGTGCTGCAGGCCCATTAGTAGCATTTAAGTTACAGGCCCTGGGCACCTCTAGTGCTCTTTACTAGGAACTTACAAGTAAATTAAATATGATAATTGGGTAGGAACCAATGTTACCATGTTTAGGGGAGAGAGCACATGCACTTTAGCACTGGTCAGCAGTGGTTAAGTGTGCTGAGTCCTAAAACCAGCTAAAACAGGGAGGGAGGTAGGCACAAGTCAGAGGTGACCAGTCTAAGGCTGTCAGGTCCAACATAGGGCTATGGATTAGTAACTAGAATAATAAAAAGAGTGGGTGTCAGCAAACTAGCTTCTATTCTAGAAAAAGGAAAACATGTCAAGATAAATGACAATCAGCAGGGAGAATATACGTCTCCTATGGTCAGCATTCAAGGGTTTTACATCAGTAAAGCATCAGATTAGCAGCAAAGTCAGTTAGAAGTACCAACAGCGAAGTGCAGAACACAACCTGCACAGAGAACAGCAGGGTCAAGAGCCAAAGGAAGAACTACCAAAACTTACACAGTCCATACCTATATTAAAGTACATAAACATCTCTGATTTGGCAGTTCAGTGGCCTCACATCATGCAAATGAGGCATCGTCCAATCAAAATGCAATAAAATATCAGGTTGCAACAATCTGGTATTTTCTCAGGTTTGGTCTGTACTCATCCCCTCCTTCCATGTGAATCCAAACAGTTAGGTAACAATTTAATTTTACTTGAAACAACTCAGTTTCTTCCTAGGGTGTACAATGGACTTGCCTCAGTCCCATGTGAATCTGTGCTAGTTGAAACCATTTATTTCACATTATGCCCACAGGCCTAAATGTTCCTGAACCAAGGTCATTTAACTACAAGTCTCTGTATAAATGAACAAAAGAGTCTCTTACTGCTAGCAAAGCATTTTATGAGAACAAAACCTAGAGAAAAATTTCACGTTAGAAAAACAATGATTCATCACTTTTACATGACTGCGAATATGAGCTCTGCAGGGCTGGTTATGCTAACACAAGAAACATAATGCATTAATATATTTAGTAATAAAACACACATAATATGCAAACTTGTAAATTCAGCATTATTAATATATCATCAGCGTAAGTAAAACATTTCATTATGAATTGCAAACGTATTAAGGCATCACGTTATCTATAACAGAGGAGTGGATTTATTTTCATGCGCACGTCTATTTAAAATCAAAATTTGTTTTCATACTAGCAATTACTCTAGAGCCTAAATTACACTTTGATATTATTTAAATCTTGTTAGCACATAGTTAAATATGGTAGGCACAATGGTGACCCCCACAAATAAAAACATGAACACTTTTAAAACATGTGTCAGTGCACCTTTCCTATGTTAAGCTATTAATCATTAAAATTTCTGCTGATGGCTGGGACACTAAAAAGCATTACTGAGATTTACACTCCAACAGTGACATTGAGCTCTGGTATGTTAATTTTCCTCCTACTCCCGTGTTGCCATTTATGACTGTCAGATATTTACAACAAATCAGATGGCGTGTACAGCTGATGAAGAGGATGCAAGTACCTCCGTTCTCAGTGCAATACAAGAACTAATTATATATGAAATTGAAATTGTTACCAAAGGATACTTTACAACAAATTGGATCACTCTCAAGTTCGGTCCACAGGATAGGAGTTGGAGTATGTGTGATAATTTAGAGTTCCTGTGAACAGTCGCCAGCTGGTGCTGAGCCCCATGATTATTCAAAAGGATGAGTCCCTCCTTGAAGGAAGGGTCGTTCCATTGCATGGTGCTAAGTCAAGAAATACCCTCAGGTAAATGTCTAGCCATTCCAATGATTACACCATAAATATGTTCCTCCTTGGTACTTCCTCAAGTTGGATGGTCAGTCTTGCATTTTGGTACCTGAGTTCTTGACATGCAGTGTAGAGTTTGTTAATATATACATATCAAAGGTCATTTTCCTGAGAAAGTACTGATAGACGGTGCACGTTACCATTACTGTTAAATCAAAATACACGGGCACACATAGGTAGCCCTATCAGCTTGAAATAAACTGCTTTAAGTCCGTAGTTATGAGTAGTTGTGCTTTATTCTTCACACTTCTTGGATCACAGGTCACAATGCAATATGAATCGGCAGCCAACATGTGTTTCATCACAATTAAGTTTTATAAGGCTGTAAATTAAAACTGGAAAGTGTATGTTTCATAAAATGGCACCACATGTGGATCTAATTCAGCAAGATGTATAACGTAGCAACAGACTTCTCAATAAATGTTCAGTAACTAGTTGTAAACAGGGTAGTCAGTGAGGCAAAAGTTAGTTTCACCCTAGATGGCAGGATGTCTTACCGGGATAGCACCAGCCTCATGTGGGACTGAATCTTATGTTACAATTGCCTGAATATTGGCAGCGTGCTGGATGTGGGTACGCTGTGGTATGACCACCTTTATCTCTGTTGTTTTTTTACCATTAATGTTATTCTTTGCTCCACTAGTAGCCAGTGGATTTCTTTCTGAGGTGTGTTGCTGCAAGCAGAGTAAGCAATTACGCTACAGTGACCCCAGTTAAAGTTGCACTAAAAGCACAATGAGACACAATGCAGTAGGAACTGTAACCACCTGTGACCATGGAGTGTGGAGAAACACCACTGCCTAGATGACTGCCATGGCATTTGCTAGCTGATTGTATCTGGAGTACTGGGACGACATGCGTAACTGGGCAGAATCACAAAAGGGCCAACTCCTGTGAGGAAGAAGTCTCTACACAGTAAATAGGACCAGTGTGCAATGGTTGACTATGGTAGGCAAGAGTAAAGAGGAAAGAGGAACTCATATTGACTAAAGATCGAATTGCTTGATTCTGTAGGTGTCTCCTGGCAGCAAGACCCTTTCATTCAGAGAAGTATTTAAAGAAACAGTGCTTGTGCAAAAGCCATAGAAATAACAATTTGTTCATAGGGAATGTACACAAGTATCAACTGAAAAAATAAAAATAACATTTTAGCATGCCATAGTCTTCAGAAGATTCCTCCTAATATGCCACATAAGCCCTAAAACTTGGCAACTGCGCTAGCTGAGAGTGGACTGAGATCTGATCTTAATATTCTCAAAGCTGATACATGATCAACGGTACCCAGCCATCTGCAGATTGGACTCAACCATTTAGCACAAAAGTGCGCTATGTTGGGCAGCCAAAAAATGCATGTGCTACTGATTCAATCCCAGCTTTACAACTGGGACAAGATGGTCTGGGCATAGCTCTATTTTGTCAACAATGTTGGTCAATGAATTAAGTGGGAGAGAACAGAACCTAAACTGAATGTAGTGCTTTCTGCCATTTGGCAATGTGATAAAGTCTACCTAAGGGTTCCAGTGACCTGATAAATTTAAAATCCCAAAACTTTTCTGTGAGCCGACCATTAGAGAGAAAAGAGGTCTCAGTCAATGCTACCCACTCCCAATAGCACGACTTGACTGAATCTTTGGAGGGTATGGGCTCTGATAAAGATGAATCACACACTTTTCATGAATCTAAAATGCAAATATATGAAACTGTGAAATTTTCCTAAGCCCATATCTATTTCTTTTTCTCTGGAGGTTCTTTATTTGATGATGAATTGTAGAAATTCCACGTGAGTGCCTGTTGATTGGGTGGTATACTTGGTGTGCCAGTGTGAGCTGTTTTATATATGTATGTGAATACGTGTGTCTGTGTGCTTTTTGAGGGAGATTCCGATTTTATTTTAAATATCGGAGGTTGAGAATAGATATGAACTGTACATTGCTCATAATTTCTCTGCATTGTGGGTGCAAAAAGGACATGCCCCGTCTTCACATACTGGACAAGTGCATGTTGTACGTACATGTACCCACCTCGAAGCCAAAGAAGAGAAATTTCAGTAGTAAACAAGTTTTAGTTGCCTCACTTGTATTCCCTCCTTTGTACAGTACTCCGTTGCTTTACAGCTAGGTTTGTGCTATGTAGGTTCCTATACATTCATATATGCATGAGTTGGGCCAAGGAGTGCAGTGCATGCCAGCTCTCTTGCAATTGTAATTATTTTATGTTTGCCAAATACCTGCCCATTAGAGTGCAGGGCATTCTTGCATAGAGTGAGCCTGTCTCGTGCAATATTTCCTATTTCAGTGATGCCAACTGGTGTCAAGAGTGGTTCCTGCCCGCTTTACCTGTTCTCCTGCTCTTGTCCGAGTAGATAAATAGTATTGTCACGTGGGCTCTCATTATCCTAAATGAGACTACTGGATTTCTAGGCAGCAGGATCGATAACGGTGTGGGGGACTGAGTCTGACCCACGTGTAAGGAATTCTGTCACCCTAAATCCGGTTTTTGCTCCGGCTAACTAGCAGTGCCTCATTTCTCCCACGGGGAAGGGATGATTGGGCAGCCGAGCGCATGACATCTTTGGAACTTCTCAGGGAAGTCGTGGTCACTCAGATCCAAACCAACTCTCTCATTTACAGTATGATCTCATATACAAATGACAAAGGCAGTATACGTTTTATATAATGTTTTAATAAAACGACTGCATTTTAGATAATAAGGCGTGAACCGCAATAACCAGAACCATACAACACAGTAGGATTGAAATAGTCACCAGGAGAGTAAAACATAAGAACAAAGCTATCATCGTGTCTAATAGTTTCTACTCTCCCTCTGCTTGTTCTATTTAGAGCACAGCATGTTAAGCTTCTAGCTTGCCTTTCTGAATCACTGGGGAGACATCAGCCCTCATACCTGAGCAAAGGCCTGGGATCTTGGTTCAGCATCTGCAACAAGGCAGTCAGCGTCTAGTTGTGGTTCCCTGGTCGGAATCTCCCTCTTGCGTGTATTGGGACAAGGAAGTGATTTTATAACTAACATGTCAGCGTGATCACAAAATGTCCCTACGCAGGAATGCCAAAGACTAAACTCCTACCACGTCTATCGGCAATGTACCAGACTGTATCCTTGACTGAAGCACAGAGTGAACAGGAATGTGTTTATGGAGAACTCCAGTGCTGAAGTAGGCTAAACAGTGTGATATGAATAAAAAAAACAAGACCGTAGAACTGGCTATTTGAAAAATAACAGTACGAAGCCTAATAAAAAGCATTTAGAGCAAAGTGCACAGAGGCTCTAAGCTGCAAGCAAATGAATAAAATACATCCAGGGCAAAGTGCACAAAGGCCTAAAGCCTGAAGCTAACGCGCAAAGGATTCGTAAAACTAACCACACTACACCCTCCCCTTGTCGGTAGCAAGTGGTTCCAATAATATAAAAGTATGCCCCAGATATAGACAAGACATAAAATTATATATATATTTTGACAAGGTCAGAAGACAACAAAGTCATAAATTTAGGAAACATGTGACGATAAAGCCAAATTCAATATAATGTCAATTTTGTAGGAGAGAAAAAAATCCAATTGTTAGACAGAAGCAATAGAAAGTAGGAGCTCCTCTACTTCGATATATGTAAATATCGGAAGATCCACGCCACAAAGTACCATGGAGCAGGTGTGTTCCAAAGCCCCAAAACCATTCAGGGCGGCACCCCGTGCAGGGCCTATGGATGAGACAAAACCATCTTCCTCCAGGAAGGGAATCTCATAAACTGCCTCACGAAGCAAACGCAACCGTAGTGCACAAGTCTGGGAATAAGCCCTAATCGGGAACATCAACAGATCAGTATCAACCACTGGAGGGCGCTGCAGTGAGAGACAGAGAGCCAGTGCATGTTCAAACGAGCACCAAAAGAACCGAAACACGGGTTGCACACAATCCAAAACCGGTCGGAATGACAGAGACCAGTCACACTCCAAATGTCCCAGGAGTGTTGCTCTAAAATGCTGCATCATGCGTTCACGACAAAGCTGCGTTGACGGGAGCAGCAATGTAGGATCTCGTCGTGGCGGGACAGCCATTGCGAAAAAACAACAACAATAGCAATACTCCAGCCAATAAAGCCAAAGTAATCGGGAAACCCCCAAAAATGCTTCCGAAAATAGAGTGTATAGCCGAAGGTATCAAACCGAATATGGAAGAGAAGGTGTGAGCAAAACCAACACCAACGGCTTTGAAAAAATGCGCAATTCCAGCAGTGCTGGACGCATTAAATATACGTCCCACAAGTTCACCAAAGTGACTCGGAAAGTTAGTATTCAAAAGGGACTGTATTTCCGCTGACGACCTTGCCACCTGTAGTGCGTAGGTCTCGCTACCAGATGTAAGGGCCACATGCTTTTGAAACAATAAAGCCTTCAGTCGACTCAACTTGTCGAAATTAACCTTGGAAGTAGCAATATGAGGCTAGATGTCCGCTACCTCCCTAATTTGAGTGGGGGGAAACAACACATTCCCACAGCACGCAACGGCCTTGGTGACAACGACAACGTAAACTATTCCGGCACGCATGCCACAGCAGCGTTCGCTGTTAAGAACAATGTAACTGCCGTTAGAAAGCACCTGGAAAGTGTTTTTAATAACCGGGACTGGAACTCCCTTCAGATAACAAGCTAAGTTAGCAATCGAGGCGTTACACGCTCCGTGCAAGGACAGCTGTTTACAAACCATGGAATGGCTGACAGAAGTTTTGCATTCACTACCGCTAAGAAAAACCTCCCTCAAACCATTAATACATCTGTACAGAAAGGGAAGCTCCCACACCTCGTGTATGTAACTGTCTCCCAACCGTTCATATCTACCCACCGGAATGTGCTTCAAACAAGAAGTAAATTGCAGAGTGGAGATAGGCAAATTAATTACCCCATGAATCAACCACTCAGCTGACGGAATCTCAGCAACCGTGAAAGGCAGTTTTTCCAATTTTTCAATATTCAACATGACATACGTCGCTTCCTTTTTAGCCATCAGCTGTTGCTGACGAGTTAAATTAAAGGAGACAAAGATCTCTCTGGCACGAATGTGCTGCCACGGAACGCGACCTGCCTTCAAGGTCTGAAGAGTCCAATCCAGCTGCATGATGGACCGCGTCTGACTCTGCTATGATATAAAGAAGACATATCTGATTTAATAATGTCTATAGCAGAGGAAACGATGCTGTCAATTGTGTAAACACGGTCAGAAAGGGTATGCATGCCATTATCCACAACAGATAAAGCCTGTTTCAGGTTTTCCTGATCAATTTGCCTCAACCGGGCCGCTGTCTCCTGTTGCGAAAGCTTCCAAATCTCATTATACACTTCGTATAAAAATTGTTTCTTCCGGGGTACCTTAGGTCCTGACAAAAAATCTTGTAAGTCAGTATCATTAGACAGTAACGTGAGATGTGATTTAACTGCATCCAGCGTGGATGACTTCAACCATTGCTGACAAAGCTTTCCCACGCTGTATGTAGTTATGATATCAGCATGTTCTGGTGAAATGTAGCGAGGGTCTGCCCTACTAGTCCTGAACCCCCCTGAAGAGGTGACAAAACGCAGATGACACTTATTAGTGTCTACAGGCCATAATAACCACCCGCCCGGATGTACCAATGAAGTGTTAAGCATACCATTCTGGACCCAGTGTGTAAATTCACTAAACGTAGCATTAACATATCGCTGCCAATTGTTCAATTTGGAAGGGACAGGTATACTAGGCAAATTTAACTCTCTAATCGTTGCCAAGCCCAAACAGCTAGTCTGTTGTACTGTGTCATTGAGGAAAATCATCTGCACAGGGATAATACATGCTCTGAATAATGTGTCCCTGCCCTGCATTTGACAATTTTTCGTTCCCCATACACTTTTCAAATCAACAGTCTTAAACCAATATTCATACCCCTCAACCGAAAGTTTAGACACAAACAAATTGGAATACAGTAATTTAGTATCGGTCAATAACATTTGCTTATTAGCATACGGAGTAACTTTAAAATAGTAAGACTTAGCATTTTGTTGATTATGCCCAGAAAAATATGCAAATTTATCATAATATGTTTCTGAACTCCATTGTGGAGGAGTTGGGCAATGTTCCCATTGCACATGATCAAATATGGACTTAGGGCTACTTGCTTTATGAATAAAGTGGTGTCCATAATAGTTGTAGCAAAACATGTCACCATGATTATCTCTAAATAGGTAAGCATCTTCATCGTCCTAGACAGTATAATATTGCAAATCTGTCAACATAGAATCTACTGTCTTCACATCCCAATCATCAGAAACAATGCCTGGTATAACGATATCATTCATTGATAATTTGAGAACATACGGTATTTGAATCAATTCAGTAGGACCATATATATCAAACATTACTTTATCCCACACAATCCCATCCGGAATCGGTATTGCAGAAATGTTTACATTGGACAAGTCTCTTCGAACCATATGAGACGAAAAATGTGGTTTTAACACCGTCTCCACGTGCTCAATGTCAGACCGTTCAGGAAGAAAATGACCATGTATTACTAGAAATAAAGTAACCACAAATCCCAACCACAAAAAAATAGTCATTATGGCCATAAAAAGCCACAAATAGTTCCAAGGAAAAACAAAATATGTGCGTTTAAGCCAACACAGCAGCTTACGTGGACCTCGGACCGAAGACAGTGAGGACGAGGAGCCTGACACGGCATTATCAGTGTCGTTGAAGCAGCCAGAGGCAGTTCTTGCAAAAGGTGCAACTGTGAACAAAGAAGCAGATGGAGGCTCTCGCCTTGGCACACTATAAACCACATGTTCAGAAACATCAGTAGAACGTACAGCAACTTGATCAAAAGATTCCAAATTAATCATTGGCTGTGGAACAATCACAAGATCATCTTCCACCCTCCCCAAGCTCAGAGAGGAAACAGCATCAGTGTAAATCACCTGCAGCGGGACTTCTTCCCCAGTAGTGAGAGGGATTCCGGAACTACTGGGTGTCCCTCTTGGTCTGCTGTGCAGAATCAGCCACATGTTGTAACTTGACATTATCAATGGAAACAAAGCGATTTCCTTTGGCCCCTTGCAGCGGCGGTAAAATCACAGTTCTCGTGCCGCTTACCCCTAACACAGGGACAGGTGCTCGATAAGAAGGACCAAATTCTTTCTTTACTGCGACCTTTTCACGCACTAGATCCCCAATCCTGGGTATCCAACCAGTAGGAGTTACTGGCTCATCCTTAATTCCTGAGGAGGCAGCACTTGCAGTAGAGTTATCTTCACGGAATTGTTGTAAATCCTCAAAACAGTGACACGATCATTTATGTCAAAGGGCGTATCTGCTGCCTCCACACCAGGACCATCTAGATCAGGAACATACATTCGTGTTCCAAACAGGCACTCATATGAAGTACGACCCCCCAGGGACCTTCTACGCAAGTTATTAAGTGCTCTCTGTACTCCATACAGGTGGGCTAGCCAACTACGACCTGTACCTATAACTCTGGCCGTTAAGGATTGCTTTAAATCACGATTTAAACGCTCCACGACAGAATTTCCCTCAGGATGAAATGGAGACGAGAATTGGGGTTGGACCCCCAACTAAGCCATGGTGTCCCTGAATGCCTTAGAGGCAAAAGCAGGGCCCTGGTCCGAGTGAAATGCCGCAACTGCAAATGTATCGACAAAGATGCGCAAATCTTTAATAACAGTCCGAGCGTCAGCCGAGCGTTGTGGCCAGACCCACACAAATCTGGAGCACGGATCTACAGCAACCAAAATATATTTGTATGCACTGTCTGGGGTCAGCGGACCACAATGATCCAGGTACACACACTGTAAAGGTTTATTTGAAATCAGAAGGGGCGTCTGCTGCGTGCGTCTAGCCGACGAAGCTTTAATTTGTTGACAAACGTCACAACAAAGGACATATTGCTTTGTCTCTTTATAGAGACCAGGCCACCAGTAACGAGCCTGCAAAAGCGAAATAGTGGCAGCCACACCAGCATGTGCAGATGCCGCCCCCTCATGTGCTGCAGAAATTAATCGAGGTCTCTCAATTTTATTGGGTAGTTCACGTACACCAACGCCTGGAATATTAACAACAGCATTTAGCGCACTACTCAAACAGTAACTATATTTAGAAGGAAATCCTTTAGGAAATGGCGTGCCATCAGCCGTAGCTTTTATGGCAGCCGAAATCTCTGTGTCTGGTTTGGAACTCGAACGAGTCACTGCGGCCACAGTGGCGACAGCCACTGCCGACTTCGCGGCATCCTCAGCCAAAGTATTCCCAGCAACGTGTATCCCAACGCGCTGGTGTCCAAGTGTATGCACAACATGGACCTTAGGAAGCGTTTCTTTCAGATCCGCAACCTTACCCCACAACAATTTGTGTTTAATGGTGTTGCCTTTAGAATCTCTGAACCCATTCAATTTCCAATAATGTAAATATTCATTGAAAGACTGAACACAGTCGTAGGAGTCACAGACCAGCAAAGTTAAAGTCGCCGGATCCGCGTGCTCCAATGCTAACAATAGAGCTATGAGCTCAGCCAGCTGTGCTGTGCAATCTCCCAAGTTTTTAGTATAAGTATGTCGGGGGCAGAACACTTCCCCCTCCATAGTGGCGCTCACCACCGCACATGCAGCAGAATACTGTTGTTTAGTCCCAACCGCTGGTTGCGCAGAGCCATCGGTATACATGACCACCTGATATTGGTCAATAGGCAATGTGCCAGCAGGAACTGGGTACTCCATTTCATATTGAAGAAATTCTTGAGTCTGCAGTTTAGGGTCAAATATGTAATCTACATCAGTGGCTGTCAAAGACGTAGCCCATTGTATCCATCGCGGTTGTAAAGCTTTTGAATTAGGAACACTGGCTTTTGTAACAGCCTCTAAGGCTGGAATCGGGGAAACAGCAATGATGCGTTGTCCCTGGGCAAGAGGTCTTTCTTTAATCACAGCCATCTGTACTGCAGTGAGTATTTTCTCAGTTTGTGCAAATCGTTGTTCTGCAGCAGAATACAAGTGAGACTTGTATGCAATCTGGACTGTCTCACCCTCATTAAAGGTGACATATGTAAACCCAACAGCCCTAGGTATCACCCTGATGACTAAATGCATTTTATTGTCCCGTGTGTGTAAATGTTGAACTGCTAAGAGATCAGTTTGCAAATCTCGTAGTATATGTGTATGCTCAATCGTCCAAAATCTACTCAAAAAATGTGGGCGAATCAACTCGTATAAGGGTTTTATACGCGTAGCATAATCAGGAATGTAAGTTCTGCCAAAATTCAGAAACCCCAACAATGACTGGAGCTTCCGAACCGTATTAGGAGGCTGCAACTGAGCACATTTCTCCCAAAAATGTGGCGCTAAGCTCTTGCCCTCCCTCGACAACTCATATCCCAGGAAAATGACGCTGAGGAAGGCAATCTTTGATTTCTTAAAATTAAACTTATAGCCAATTTCAGCAAACCCCACAACAATGCGCGATACGCGCCTTAGATGTTGCAGAATCCCATCGTCCGTCAAATATATGTCATCAACATATGATAACGCTTCAGGGTCCAACTCGTGCAGAATTTCAGTTACACAAGCCGAAAATAGTCCTGGGCTATTCTTATACCCCTGAGGCAAACGACAAAACTTTTTCTGAGAGCCAAACGCACTGAAACTGGTATAGTCCCGACTTTCAGAAAAATCCATTCGAGATATCCAATGTTGTTTTGTATTTTTTACGCACTATATTATTCATAAGCGCTGCGCTATGTGAATTCTGTATTGCACATGTGCGTGTATGTCCATTTAAATGTCTGTAATCCACCACTATCCTATATGAATGGTCCGGTTTAGCAACTGGAAATAAAGGATTATTCATCGGCGAGACACAGGGTTCAATTACACCCTGGTACTCCAATTGTGTAAGAATATTCCTAACCGATGCCCTTGCCTCAAATTTGATAGGATACTGCGGCTGTGGCTGAGGTTCGCCCTTTATTGGAATTACATGATAAGGTGATTGTCTATCCCACCCCACATTATTTCTATATAGAGCGGGTGCCTGTGCAAGAGCTCATATTTTACTATAGGACTCCGCTAGTTCTCTCGGAACAAGTGGTGAGAAGGAAGGTATAATAACCTCTTCCCCAACCGGACAGTCGCGAACAAAACCAGGCGGGCAATCTTGTTCGGCCAGCAGAACATCATATGATTTCACCATATGGTCCCAAAAGATGGCATGTACAATGCGGTCAATGTCCCCTTCTAATTGCAGAGTCACGTTATATACTCTATCAGGATCAGAGACTCGCATATCCGCCGTTTCGACTTGTATGAAGTCATCAGTTGCTTTCACCTCCAGAAGCTCTAGAAGACTCCGGCGAACTATTGTGACCTCTGCCGCGTTGTCTAACAGTGCCAACGCCCATGTCTTGTTCGTCAAGAGAACTCTCTTCTTGAGCGGCATGTCTAACTGAGACTGCTGCCACTTTCTTCTTTTTAAATTGCTGTTTTTGTTGCAGTGGTTTCTCTTCCTGTTTAATAGAAACCTCCGTTGAGCGTTGTGAATCCTGTCTTGGTTTCACGTACTCTGTTCTCCGCTCTGACCGCCCACCTCTCTCACTTCTCTTCTCTGAGGAGTCCTGAAAGGAACAAGATTGGCGTGTATCAGTATATTGATATCTGTCAGGCGTCTTCAAATGATCCCTATTTCTTAGATTATACCTATTCTGCGGGGTCTCTGGTTGTGGAGACTGTCCCCCATCTTTCTTAGGTGTTTGCTGTTTCTTTTCCCAGCGCTTTTTAGTACCCTCAGGTTGCTGTTGTTTAGCATTATCTTTATTATTTTTAGCCTGTAATTGGGGTTTTTGCGGTCTAGCCCCTAGGCTATCGCGACCAATACTGGAATATGTCTCTGCTATTATTCTCGGAAGTTCCCGCTCCTGATTAATCTGAGGAACATCCCGAAGACGCATTCGCACTGCTAGTGCTACTGCCTCTCCCTTGAGATTACTCAAAATAATAGAAGAAACTGCGGCAAAATTGCCAATTAACTGCATGCCCAAATCTAAGGCAGGGGCAGCCCCAGATTCATCTTGAATTTGTTTAAGCACTTCCGGTAAATTAGCTAATGTCGGTGTACCGTGTGCCGTAGTGTAGAGCGCGGCAAACACCGTGCCCCAGGTATTACAAAGGTCCACCGGAGGAACCATCCCATACGGCAAACACATTGTCAATATTCTATGTTTATCCTGAGGTCCCGTATGGGGAAATACTGCTTCCAGCGTATTAATTTTTTGCGCCAGCCAAAATGGAGTCTCCTCATGTTTAGCGGGTACTTTACCCATAACTGAGTGTACAGTGGCCGGATTAATACCCAGAACCACTGCTTGTGGGTGCGCCGGAGCAGCACGCGCTGCGTTTGTATTTAGTGTCTGCATTACAAACTGAACTAATCGTCTATATGTAGCTGTTAAGTCTGTATATAAATGATGAACTTCAACCACTGTCAATTGAGCAGCCGCAGGATGAGGTGTATATGTAGCCAAGAAAATCCAGGTAGGACCATCATTACTTAGTGGACCTAACCTAACTTGTGCTACTGTGTGTGGGAGGGCGCCATCAAGCCAATTATGGTGTTCTTGATAAGATAAAGGTATCTCTAAATATGCATAAGCCCTGTATTGTCCAGGGACATTCTCAACAGTGTATTCGTGAAAAGTGTTTGTACCCCCCTCAACCGCTGGAAATACGACCCAAGAATAAAAAAGTTCTGTTCTATAGGCTGCATGGGCGTCCACCACAAAAGAGACCGGACCCCCCTGGAACATCAGTCCATGTGCTATCAGATGTCCTGTGAGCGGTTGTCGCATATTGAGCGCTATATTCACTACATTAGGATTCGCCATTTGTAACAAACAGCACTAGGTCAGAGAAGGCACACCAATATCGGGGTTTTCCTTTTAAAGTTCAAGCTTGAACAACCAACCACTAAGTAGTAATAGGATGAACCTATCCCGTGGTGGTGGAAATCCTCAGACCCACTGACGTCTCCGCTTACGGAACCGAGGAGTCTATGTATATATATGAGACCGAGAGAGTCAGCCGGACCTAAAAATTAGAGCCAGACCAATCGTTGGCGGCGCCATGTCGCGTGGGCTCTCATTATCCTAAATGAGACTACTGGATTTCTATGCAGCAGGATCGATAACAGTGTGGGGGACTGAGTCTGACCCACGTGTAAGGAACTCTGTCACCCTAAATCCGGTTTTTGCTCCAGCTAACTAGCAGTGCCTCATTTCTCCCACGGGGAAGGGATGATTGGGCAGCCGAGTGCATGACATCTTTGGAACTTCTCAGGGAAGTCGTGGTCACTCAGATCCAAACCAACTCTCTCATTTACAGTATGATCTCATATACAAATGACAAAGGCAGTATAAGTTTTATATAATGTTTTAATAAAACAACTGCATTTTAGATAATAAGGCGTGAACCGCAATAACCAGAACCATACAACACAGTAGGATTGAAATAGTCACCAGGAGAGTAAAACATAAGAACAAAGCTATCATCGTGTCTAATAGTTTCTACTCTCCCTCTGCTTGTTCTATTTAGAGCACAGCATGTTAAGCTTCTAGCTTGCCTTTCTGAATCACTGGGGAGACATCAGCCCTCATACCTGAGCAAAGGCCTGGGATCTTGGTTCAGCATCTGCAACAAGGCAGTCAGTGTCTAGTTGTGGTTCCCTGGTCGGAATCTCCCTCTTGCGTGTATTGGGACAAGGAAGTGATTTTATAACTAACATGTCAGCGTGATCACAAAATGTTCCTACGCAGGAATGCCAAAGACTAAACTCCTACCACGTCTATCGGCAATGTACCAGACTGTATCCTTGACTGAAGCACAGAGTGAACAGGAATGTGTTTATGGAGAACTCCAGTGCTGAAGTAGGCTAAACAGTGTGATATGAATAAAAAAAACAAGACCGTAGAACTGGCTATTTGAAAAATAACAGTACGAAGCCTAATAAAAAGCATTTAGAGCAAAGTGCACAGAGGCTCTAAGCTGCAAGCAAATGAATAAAATACATCCAGGGCAAAGTGCACAAAGGCCTAAAGCCTGAAGCTAACGCGCAAAGGATTCGTAAAACTAACCACACTACAGTATTGTGTGCTGTGAAAAGGGGAGAGAGGGTGCAGGGTGTATTCAGGAGTGCACCTGTTTCTGAGTTAGGCACAATCAGATTTTAAAAAAACAGACTGCGGCCCTCATTACGACTTTGGTGGTCCTTTTCGAGGACCGCCTAAGCCACTGCAGGCAAAAGATTGCCAGTGCTGGTGGTCTTTTGCCTGCCATATTAGGAGTCCTTGGAGGACTTCCGCCCATTTCTGGGCAGAAGTCTGACTCCGAAGTGGCGGGTGCATCGTCAGCACCGCCACAGCAGCAGGACTCGGCCCGCTGTATTACAAGCTGTAATATGGCTTGGCAGAGTCCTGCAGGACGCATCCCCTCACGGACATCCTCCTTGACGGAGAAGGTAAGTCGGAGTAAGATTGTTTGTGAGTGTGTGAATGTGTGGGGGGAGAGGGGCATGTGTGGGCTGGCGACAGGAATGGAGATTCCTGTTGCAGGGTGCGGGACCACCAGGATTTTCATGTGGGTGACCGCCAAAGAAAGCCTGGTGGTTTTCAGCCTTATAATCTGGGCAGCCGGCAGGCTGAGGCCTGCTGCCGGTTTGGAAGTGCTCACCGCCGGCTGTGGTAGTGCGACCGCAACAGCAGGCCAGGCAGGGTTGTGGAGGCTTGGCATCTGCCAAGTCCCACAACTCTTAATGTGGCGGTCCTTACCGCCAGCTCCTCGTAATGAGGGCCAGCATGTTATCAGCCCCAAGGGTTGCAGCGTGGCTTCCAATGGCAGTCACCCCTATACTCACACAGTAGCACTACTGCTGATGTATTGCAAGAAGCATTGTGGGTCCAGTCTCTAGTAGGGCATTGGAGCCTCAATGAAAGATAAGTTACTTATCTTTGGAAATGCTTTTTCTGGCAGGGAAGCTATCTAACTTCAGATTCCTCAACTTTTGAATATTCCCCAGGCAAGTCACTGGATCTGGAGATCCCACTGTGCCTCCTTAGGTGGGGGCATGCAGTTCCACTCTGACACCGTTCCACTCCAAAAATGACTAGGGGTGGATGACAAATTCCACTCCACCGGTGGAATTTGCAGAGTTTTGTCGGCTCCGCTTGGATTACGGTGTTCTAGCAAAACTTTGGCAACTGCCACATCACAGAGTTTTTCTTGCATGCGGCTGCCCAAAGTTACATTGGGAGCAAGAATTTGCATCCCCTATCATGATGTTTAGGTGGTAGAACACCTCCCGGCAAAATTTCCCAATGCAGGCGGTCACAGCCGGTCTCGACCATTCGCATTGAGGAAGCTGTCGCTTAAGTACAAAATCTACTCAAGGGGCGGAAAGAAGCAGCATCCTCTGGTGCAGCGTGTGGTACCTTTCACACTGATTTTACAGCACAGAAAAAGCTCCCAGTGCTACAAATCAGCATAAGTAGGATGATGTACCCGATTCCACCCACTAGCGGAATTCTGTGTAATCTCGCAGAGTTTTTATGTAACTCTGCATGTTCTGCCCACCCCTAAAATTGATGTGCAGAGCCAATATAGGAGCTACTCTCATGCACCAGCATCAGTTGCTTTAGAGGATGTCCACAGCCCCTGGAGGAGAGCCTCAATAGAAAATAGCTTTGGCCACTGTGCAAATTTCTACAGCTGGGATCTTATTAGCGGATACAGTCAAATTCACAGAAGGGTGGGGCACCATTGAGGAATTTGCGGTAAGGCAGAGTCTCAACCAGAAAGAGCGTTACTGAAGCTAAGTAACTTCTTCTTTTAATAGGGACTTCTAACTGGGGATTCCTCACCTTTTAAATAGATACCAGATCAGTACCTATTTGGAGGTGGATCTGTTAATGGACTCAAACTAAAACATCCTGTAGGACTGAGTGGGTGAAAAAAAAAACTCCCAGTGAACCTGGCTGTCTAAACAGTACTGCTTTGTGAACATATAGAGTGACACCCGCATAGCTGCCTGGTGGGTTGTCCAGGACAGTTACTCTGCATGCCAACTCAGTTGTATTAGCTTTGTCCTCAATGGAATGAGCTTGCAGTCCATCTGAAGGCTATTTTTCCGCCAGTGCATAGAAGATCTTAATGCAAAGTATGATTTAGTGGGACTGAGTCCTTTTCTGCACAGCCTTGCCTTTTTTATATATAGAGAGCCCCCCACAAAGATTGGATCATCCATCCAGTGTTCTCTGGTACGATCAATCTGAAAGCTCAGTGCTCTTTTGGGGTCCAAGCAACAGACTCTTCTCTCTGCAGAGGGGTGAGGGGGAGCAAGGAATGCCCGTAAGGTGATATTTTGACCAACATGGAACAATGTCACAACATTTGGCAAGAAGGATACTTGGGACTACAGACCCAATTTGTCTGGAAAAATAGTGTTGCACTGCAAGCTGACTGAGAGCTTGAAGCTCAATCACTCGCAGCACCAATATTATGGTAATAATGAGCACATTTTTGTGGGTGGGAAGCCACAAAGGACAGCTGTGGAGGTGCTCAAAGGGAGTGCACAAAAAATATGCAAGGACCAGGTTAAGGCCCCACTGTGGTATGATCAAGGCTGAGGGAAGAAACAGAAGTTCTTTGAAAAAACACCTCTCAACAGGCGATTTAAATTATGAAGGCTGGTTCAGCAACCATAAAAAGGCTGAAAGAGCTAAAAGGTACCCTTTATCCGTGCCCAGAACAAAGCCTTGCCAGATGAGGGACAAAGCAAACAACAACATGAGATAATTTTGCCTGGAAGGGGTCAGTCTGTGCTTGTCCCAACAACAGACACATACTGCTATTGTCAACAGATGCCTGACTGCCAAGATGACATGTACCACCTCCGGATGAAGGTCAAAGGAGTTCAGTGTTGCTGCTCAATCTCCAAGCATGGAGATGGAGATTGTGAGGGCCTGGGCACAGAAGGCAGCCTTGTTGATGTGGCAACAGATTCTCTTGGAGAGACAGTCTAATCAGTGGACAAGTTCTCATGCACAGGAGCTCTGGATAGCATACTCTATGTGCCCAGTCCAGTGCTACTCAATGACTTGGGCCGGTTGATCCTAATCTCCAGAAGAGGCAGAAGAGGTAAAAGAGGTATCTGCTGGAAGGCATGGAATCCCACGTTCCACCTCCAAGCGAGACACTCCTTGGAAACTCCAACATGCGGAACGGCTGACATTGTGCATTCTCAGTGGTGGTGGGGGCAAAAGATCAAGCCAAGGTTTTTATCATAAATGAAAGAGACCTTGCCCCTCTTCTGGGTACAACTGCCACCTGTGTTCTGCTACATAGTGATAGCTGAGCTACTCCACCCTACCATTCAGAGATTCTGCCAGGTGGTTCACCACTAGGAATATTCCTGGATAGTCTGACTATTTTCAGAGGTGCAGTGCTGCCATCCATAGGGTCTATGCCCCAACTGTTCTGTTTGTTGCAATACCACATGGCGGTGGTGTTGCCTGTAAGCACCTGTACCAGCTTCCCCTTGATGGATGGAAGGAAGGCTGCCAGTGCCAAATGAATGGCCCTCAACTCCAGAAGATGTTGACTGAGCCTGAACCCCGCTGGAGACCAGAGGCCTCTGATCTCTACATGTCCTTGATGGCCACCCCAACCCAGAAGGGACACATCAGTCACCACTGTCAGCTCTTGGTTGGTTAGGGAGCGGGGCCTGCTGCTGGCCTAATCGCAGTCTAGTAAGCACTACTGCAGTCTCCCTCTAAATTTGGATGTAGTTGGAGAGGTCCCCTTGAAGTTGTGTTCACTGATACATCAGATCCCATGGCAAAATCCAAATTTGCCTCCTAGTGTGCTTGACCAGCAGGATGCAGGAGACCAACAGCCATAGCAGCCTTACAGTCGACCTCACTGAAATCCAGGACAGAGGATGAAAAATTGGGATCATAGCCTGAAAGTCCTGGGCTCTTGTTTCTAGGTGAAAGGCATAAAACCAAACCATGTCCAGAATGCCACAGATGAGTGGAAATGTTTGCGAAGGAGTCAAAAGTGCTTGCACTTCCTGCCGTAAGATAGACAGATGGTCCTCCATCTGTTGTTCCGAGGGTGGTGAAAGGTGCAGTGGAGGGGCTATGAAGGGCAGACCATATCTTTTCTGGACAATTTGCAAGACTCACAGGTCCAATGTTAGTCCTGCCAACACATTAAGAATCATTGGATCCTTCCTTTAGGTGAGTAACTTTGCTCCACTAAGGGCATATTAAAGGGGTTTGACAGGTGTCACAGCCTCGGCCATGAAAAGGCTGGGCATCTTGTTGAGGCTAAAGAAACTGTCTGTATCGGGTGCCCCCTACCAAAGCTGCTAAGAGAGCGGTAGGATTGATGCAGTTTGCGTGAAAGAGCAAACTCAGGTGACTTTTAGAACAGTAACAGGACTGAGACTGACCCTTGGACTTAGGTTGATGGGGAGTCTTCCAGTGGTTGGCGATGTGGAGTTTCGCCTTTTGGTTCCAAATGGCGTTCAGACTTATCAACATGCAGCCGCTGCAGGCCCTAGAGATGTTTCTCGAGTCCAGGCACCACAGGCAAACCTGATGAGGATGTGTGTGGACAATTGTTTACCACAGTCATTACAGGATTTAAAACCAGTGGTTTTGAGTGGTGACATTTTCCTTCCACACTGTATATTTTCGAGGTAATAGGTCTTGAAACAAACAAGTGGTAGCTCTGCCTCTGTGTTTGATGGCGTGAACAGAAATGAAGCGACTTCAGAGCGTAGGAGTGGAGCCTACACTGGCTCTGAAAATCATTTACAGAGTGGAACGGCATCTGTGTGGAGCTGCAGTCCTCTACCTACTGGTACTGCTCAAAGGTTTCCATGCCCAGTCTGATGTCTGGGAAATATTCAAAAGGTGAAGAACCTGCAGTTAGAAGTCGCTATCAGAAACAATGTTACCATATTAGTGATGCATGCATGTATTTTTTTTTAGTACCAATTCTCTCACAAGCTGGCATCCGTTGTCCATCTTTCTTTACATCCCTGTCTGAGAATCCCTAGTGTGACCAGACTACTTTATTTGACTCACTGTAGTGGAGACCTGCTCACCCACATGTGTAAAGGTCTGATTGTGAGAGCTTACCCAATTCCTTGCTTCAACCCTACAAATGTGTGTTAATCTGTGCACCCTGGGTGTACATGCATGGTATGTATGAGTGAACCGGAGTAAAGGAGGCAAGTGGGATCCATTTTTGGCTTTGCACAAGACGGAGGTGAGGGTTGTGTTACCAGACAATGGAAGTGTATTGCTCACTGAAGTGAGTTGGGTGGAGACTAGGCCTCTTTAGATATTCGATGAGGCCTTTTGGTCAGTAAGGAGTTGCTGATTAGTCTTCCTGAACACTGCCATTTGGTGGACAGTAATAGCAGGACTGAAAATTATGTTCTGTAAAGTTTGTAGACTGTTAGGTAATGACTGCCCTTTTGTCTTTCACAGATTACTCTTTCAGTTCAGCTGATGACAGCCAGGTGCACATACATCACAGATTTGATGTATGTGCTTCTGGTTACAGATACCCTCTGTGAGAAGCACAACTCTACACAAAGGCTGTGTCTGGAGAACAGTCTGGAAAGGGCATTTGAAAATGGAACCCCTGAACCAGTTCTAGACACATTTCATTTGAAAGTTGTATATAAAAGTGGAACAAGTGGAACCCCACTTGTTGCTCCAGTTCCAAGTGGTTTATGGCCAAGGAAGAGAGTGATCTATAGAACAGTCATTAGGAATTTTGTGATATCAGGGTTGGTGTCAGTTAATCTCCCAGCCATGAAAGGGCATCACCTTAAGTCTGTATTGCTGGCTAGAGGAGCTGTATATCTATGCCTAGGCACTTACAAACCTGCCTGGTGAGGGAGGAAATGAGCCTTCCAACCATACAGGAAGAGTGTGTCCAAGTAGGAGCGAAGTGCAGTGCATCCCTGGTGACTGTAGATGCCAAGAAGAGAGGACTGCTGAAATGTGAACTGTTGGACATGAGCATCAGAGGGCCTTCTGACTTTCTGGTGGGGAACGCAACTCCGAGATAGCAACTGCTGAGGTTGTGTTGGCACTGTGATTGGCAGTGTGATCGGCCTTTGTGGGGGCAGCTACTACCAAAGCTGAGATTTGTATGTGTATGTCACATCTGCCCAAGTTATGATTGGCCTGTCTGTGCCCCCAACTGCCCAGACTGAGATAGGCTTGTATGTGCCCACAGCTACCTAAGGTGCGATTAGCCATGTGAGGCTGCAATAGCTGAAGTGTTGCTGGCCCATGTAGGATTACATCTGCCAAGGTGTGATCAGCCGGTGCAGGGACTGCAACTTCTGAAGTTGTAGATGACCAATGGGAAGCTGCAGCAACTAACTTTGTGATCAACTTGTGAGGGGCTGCATCTGCCAAGGGCCACTTGGAGCTTCATTGAGGAACAGATGCCCAAATGGTCCCGTTGTCCAGTGTGTGTGTGTGTGTGTGTATATATATATATATATATATATAAATATATATATATCCATCCACATGAAAATATTCGCTGAGGTCCGGCCACTTCACAGTGGTGAGTTAACGGCAAGGGAGCGACCCCTCAAAACATTCCACAATTAGCATCGTCCAATGAGTCCAAGAGACCCAAGGAAACTCACAGAAACAAAAACGACTGGTCGTAACTCCAAGTATGCACAGCAAGCGCTTTAATGCTTATTCATGGCAACACAGATGTTAAATAGCCACTGGACATTCTAAGAACGGGATATGTGAATTTGACTTTTTGGGTTAAAAGAGTAGACATGAATTAGTGTCCTTTTTGTCATGTGATTAAGTATTTTCTTATTGCCTTATTCATTTTTCATTTTGTATTAATCTAGTTTTGATTGCAAGTATGAAATACCCCGGAGATGTTGATATAGTAGATCTTTTATATGTGAAAGAAAATACTAGTACAATGTTTCAAGATGGCCGACAATTTTCAAGGAGTTAGCATGGACTTGCAAGTCCTTTGTTTATGTTTGGCATAAAATTTGACAGTGCTAATGGCTATTTAACATAGTTGTAACAACACGACTGTGGTAACCTGTGATCAAGGAGCGTTTTGCTCCGTAACACATCAGGTTTTTTATGCTATCTGTGTTGCCATGAATAAGCATTAAAGTGCTTGCTGTGCATACTTGGAGTTACAGCCAGTCGTTTTTGTCTCTGAGTTTCCTTGGGTCTCTCGGATTCACAGGACAACTCTAATTGTGGACTATATATATATATATATATATATATACAGCCAAAAGTCTGGAGTTTAAAGGCTTATTGTGTGGCAGGACGCTTAAAATATGCACACAAAATCCTTTCCAATACCAGGATAACTCAGACACCCACGAATGCTTCAACAATGGTTTGTTAAGCACCGCATTTCAGCCATAGCCTTGATTACAGTGGAGTGTTGTAACTAACACACTACTACAAGTACACTGTGAAACAAACAAAGGACTCTTACACCCATATAGTGATAGAACTACGAGAAACATAGCAGCCTTTTGAACTGCTCAAGAGTCATTAAGCAAACATTGCGTTGCTTACGATACTGGTAATGTACACATATATTGAAACAGTTCTGGCTGTCTGGCTGATTCGAGGCTCGTCAACAGACGTCAACGTAACTGTTAGACTTGGCATCCGTGTGTGGTCTCCCCTGACTTTTTGCCTTTGTTTCCCGGGTTGTTGATGTGTGCTGGACTCTGTTTTTTCTGTTTTTGATACTCTGAGCACTTTGCCACTGCTATCCAGTGCTAAAGAGCAAATATTCCTATGTAAAATGTATGTGTAGTTAGCCTTCCATGATTGGCATTTTTGATTTACTAGTAAGTCCCTAGTACAGTGCACTAGAGGTGCCCAGGGCCTGTAAATCAAATGCTACTAGTGGGCCTGCAGCACTGGTTGTGCCACGCACATAAGTAGCCCTGTAAACATGAGTACAGTTTTAAGCTGCCAATTTGACTTGGCATGCCTAAACCTTCCCGTTTCTTACATGTAAGGCACCCCTAAGGTAGGCACTAGGTAGTCCCATGGGCAGGGCGCACTGTACGTGTAAGGTAGGACATATACTAAATGTGTTTTATGTGCCCTGACGTGAAATACTGCCAAATTTGGTTTTCACTGTGCAAGGCCTATCCCTCTCAAAGGTTAACATGTGTTTGAAAATGCCACTTTTAGAAAGTAGGCATTTTCTTGCTTAAACCATTCAATTACTCTGTCTGTTTGTGGATTCCCTGTCTGGGTCAGTTTGACAGTTGGGCTGTTTGCACCTCTCTCTAGACAGTGACACAAAGGGAGTTGGGGTGTAACCTTCATATCCTGATGAGCCATCTGTGCTGGGAGGGAGGGGGGAGTGGTTACTTACACTTGAAAGGGCTGTGCCTGCCCTCACACCATGCAGTCTCCAACCCCCTGGTGTGTGTCTGGGGCCTGGCCAAGGCAGGATCTTGAAAACAACAGAGACTTCTCTTTGAAGTAGGCCTACTATAAAGGCAGAAAGAGGTATAATAAGAGCCCCTCAAACCCCTGAAAATTAGATCACTTCTAGAATCAAGAGGAACCTCTACCAAGGAGAAGAGCTGGAGAGCTGAGGATAAGTGTTGTTCCTGCCTGTGCTTGTGGGGCTATCCTGCAGTTGCTGCTTCTGCCTGTGAAAGGGGACAAAGATTGGACTTTGTGGTATATTCCTGCTCGAGAAGAATCTCCAAGGTCTTGGACTGAGCTTGCTCCCTGTTTTGAAGTCTCAGGGCCATCAAAGACTGACCCTACCAGCACCTGGACTCTCTGCTGAGACTCCTGCCCTGACAAGTGGTGCCCTATCCAGTCCCTGGGCCCTTGAAAGGAGAAGCTGGTGAAAAGCCAAGAAAACCTACTTCGGACGTCTGTGGACCGACGCCGCTGCTGAATGCCGTGACGATGCCTGCAACTGACTCCGTGGTCCTTGCTGGAGTGTGACAACCCTTGTAGGCCCGACATCACTGCAGTCCCGCCAAAGTCCGCTACTCCGTGGAAGTCACCTCACCACGTCATGACCGCCGGATATCGACTCCGCCTGAAGTGCGCAGATTCAATGCTTTTTATCGTTTTGGTATTGTTTTGTTGAGATAAATATTGCCTATTTTTCTAAACCTGTGCTGAGTCATTTTGTGGTGTTTTTACTATATTACTGTGTGTGTTAGTACAAATACTTTACACCTGGTCTCTTAAGTTAAGCCTACCTGCGTGTTCCAAGCCACCAAGGGGGTAAGTGGGGGTTAACTGAGTGTGATTCCCCTTCACCCTGACTAGAGTGAGGGTCCTTGTTTGGACACGGGGTAACCTGACTTCCAACCAAAGACCCCATATTTAACAGTAACCGAATCCAAAAGCACACTCCCTTGTATCCAAGAAACAAACAAGCCCACCATCCAGTAAGACAGTTAACTCACTTTAATGTAAAATCAATTGTCAGGCATGGCGCCTTTTAACCCCTCTGGGACGGTAATCAGCTGCTCCCCTTTTAACAACAAATATATAAACATTGAAAAAGGACTTCAATATATATATAGTTTTTATTATTTTGAATGTTAATAAACATAATTTAAGCAAGCAAAAGCTAGTAATTGTTTACATTTTTCGTTTAGAAAGGAAAAACAATTATCAATACAATATACTCCATATCAAATAAAAATAATGTATTGAAGGTGAGATTTGATTAAAATATTGTTTAAAATGTAATATTCATAAATTAGATAAGTAAATGTGAGTTAATTATTTAATTTGATGAGGTAATGTGGTGCAACATTTTGTTTTATTAATTCTAGATTAAAACTACATATTTAAATGAATTTAGATTTATAATTTACTTAAAAATATTTATACATTTTTCTAAAGAAGAATAAACTTTTATAATTTTCCCCAAGTTTTCCCATAGGCAGATCACCACCATGGCGGCAGATCTCGATCTATGTGTGCCAAGTTCCTAGTAGCAACTTTATTCTTGTAACTCCTGTTTGTATGAGGTTCCACCCCCGGATTTGAGAGGGTGAAAACATGTAAGTTTGCAATTAGATATAGTTTTAAATAAGCAAATGTACATTTAACTTTGCAGTTTTCCACCAGGCAAACTCCTAATGAGGACAGAGTGTTGTCAAGGTAGGCTAAACAGCACCGTTGCAGCCCTGACAGAACATAGGTCTTTAGGTGCAGAAAAAAAGTGGGAGCTTTTTTAAGCCCGCAAGGCAGGACCCTAAATTGGTACAAACCATCTAGTGTGGAGAAAGCAGTCTTCTCCTTGGCACTAGGTCCAGCTGGTCCATTAGCTCAACAGCTTGGGAATTCACATGGGCATTGTGG
This sequence comes from Pleurodeles waltl, assembly GCF_031143425.1. Taxonomy (NCBI): domain Eukaryota; kingdom Metazoa; phylum Chordata; class Amphibia; order Caudata; family Salamandridae; genus Pleurodeles; species Pleurodeles waltl. The sequence goes on along the minus strand of NC_090444.1, from coordinate 1,412,241,518 downwards.
ACCATATTATTGAGGACCCAGTAGTCCACATAAAAGTGAAAGTCTGGATCCCTGCTTTGGACACCAGTACCACTGAATCTTCCGAAGGACTACAAGAACAGTCAATCACTCACAAATGAAACATTTTAGCAACTCTTACTTTGATGCATTCCTGGACTCAGTCTGACATCCTGTAAACATTGCTCTTTACTGGCAAGCTGTCCCCTGCAACTCTGTCATGCAGGCAGACTGGTGTCAATCTTGGGTCTGTGAGAAGAGATGGGAAAATCTTCAAGCACCTCTCTGCACTCTTCTTGCTCATTAGTTGTCAGTTCTAAAGCACGTTTTATCCGTTCTACAGCATATCCTTTTCCTCCATGAAATAGGTCAGCGAGGAGTATCTTCCTCAACTTCCTCTGTCATTGCTGGAATGCTTACTCTAAAATCTTTCCAAAGGTATGTCTTTAGGCTGTTCACATAGAACACCCTTCTTGACTTCTGTGTGGCACTACTATAGCAAGTAGTTTACTTCCGAAACCATCATCTCTACTTTGTACGGCCTAACCACTTGGCTACCAAAGTTCTGGGGCAAACGGGCTTCAGTACCAACACCTCTAGATCCACCTGATACCCACTTAATGTCATTTTGTGGTCATACCATCCTTTACCAGCTCTTGACTTGCCTGAAGGTTTTTCTTTACTTGATGGCTATACTTTGCTATCAACTTACTGAGGACCATCCCATATTCTACCTCCTCCCACTGGGTTGAGTATGTAGTTCCTATGCATCCTTCTCTAAGATGAGTGGACCATAGACTGTGTAGCTAAACAGAAGTTCAAAGGGACTGAATACAACTAATTTCTGTGGCATTCCTCTGTAGTGAAAGAGCATGGCAGCACACAGTCCTACTTCCTTCTTTCGCTCTCTTCGCAATTGATATCATGCACTTAAGGATCATATTAAGCATTTCCAAAATCCCATCACTCTGCATATGGTATGCTGTGGAGAAGAGGTAGGTGACCGCACCTTACTTCTAAATTGCTCTCATATAAGAGGCAATAAAGTTAGTCCCCCAGTTAGAAACCACAGGCTTAGGGAATGCAACCATTAAAAAGATCTTTAGGAGTGCCCTGGCTACCACCTTAATCTTAGATTCTTAGCGGTACCACCACCCCCAGATAGCTGGTTGCATGACCCACCACAACCAAGAAGTACTTATTCCCTAATGGTGAGGGCGGGGTCAAATGGACCAACTATGTCTATGCCCACCAGATCAAACAAACCACATGCCACTAACACTGGCAGTAACAGTGCCTTGGTCTTACCCACTGGCACACCACTTAATTAGCAAGTAGGGCTGGATGTAAGGAAAATATGTGTGCCCCATCACATATCTGGCCAATAGAGCAAAGAGTCCAATCTATACTGCTTTTACCATGTCCAAATGATCTGCTAAAAGGACTTCTTGGGCCTGATGATGAGGGGCATCAAATGGACCAGCAATGTTGATGACCACCAGCAATAACAAAACACCTGCTACTGACAATGACAATACCAATGCCTTGGTCATTTTTCCCTCCCTCCCTCTGAGCAGAGATAATAGACACCAGAGTCTGGACTGATCTACTCACCACTCTTCTTTAGTCTTTGCAAATCTGGAATGGTCCTAGTCTCTTGATGCTAGTTGTTGTCTGGCTAACATAGCTGACATGGTCCAAGCTTGCAGGCTTGTGGTCCTGGTAATAAACTAGGGGCAATGAACTAACTGGACAAGACTCATCCAGCACATTGCTTCTCTGTTACCAGTACATCAACTAAAGCTGCCTTGCTCTTGACTGCAACCTCAAATCAGGCTATCGGGTACTCCATGTTATCACGACTGGCTACCAGGCATTGTTATTGCCATGATGGAGAACATTCTCACGTTCGAGATATTTGCTCTCAACTGTAGTCCTGTAGGTAACTTTATCTTTTTAGCATCTGTTCCCTTTCCCAAATATGCATTGCTAATGGATTGAATGCTACAGGACCTTTTCAGTTTTGCTAGACCATAGTGAATACACTTGCTATAATGGATGTAGCTGGTACAGGGTCTTTCACCTAAAAATGTGCTTTATAGTACCCCTCATTGTGACACATATAACAAGAGATAACTTTATGCTTGGAAGAACCTTCTTACCTTCCCTTTTCCTAGTGTTCCTGGTTAGGAAAACAATTCCCTTTCTGCCTGTGTCATCATTTGGACAGTTGAGATTCACCCTGCACCCTCTGGTTTGGAACCATTCTGTTGAGAGTTCCACTCTTCCTTTGGATTGAAGCCATGCTGATGCAGCCTTTGTTTACCCTGTTAACTAACACCTTACCATCCAACACTATGGGCCAGATTTACAAGGCCCTACTGCCACCAGAGCATCACTTTTTGGGATGCTCCAGTGGCGCTGTGCAGTGTGCCACATTTACAAGGCTGCGCTATGCCACTTTTTGTGGCTTAACGCCACCTTGTAAAAATGGGTCCCTCCAACGCAGTCTTCTGCGTCAATGGGGCGTGCAATGGGTGTTGCTGTGGGCATTCCATTACAACAAACATTGCTTTTAACGCTACCCCAGATTTACAAGCAGGCATAAATGTGTGGCAGCGCCAAAAACCAATGCTACCCCAGAAGTGGCGTTAGCATGGCACAACGAGGAGAAATACTTTTATTCTTCCTTGGTTTTGCTTTTTCCATGTGTGCTGCATTCTGCAGCACACATAGAAAGAGCAAAAGGCCATTAATTAAAGTTTAGGTGCAGAAACGTGTCTCTTCCTGCACCTAAAAAGCATTCAAAAATGACAATGTGCTCCTTCTATGTGTGCTGCATCCTGCAGCACACATAGAAGTGCCAAATCGCCATTTGTAGATTGTTTATGTGTGGGAAGGGATACCTTCCTGAACACAAACAATGAACCCCTCAACGGAGATACCCTTGCACTATGTTGCTAGGATGCCTGCATTGTCACTGGCAGCTAAATCTAGCACTGGCACAGGGGGGAAACACATGGGTGCACTGTATTTTAGTAAATACAGTGCATCCCTATGTTTCTAAAGTGACGCATCGCGGTGCTACAAATTTTGGTGCAACGCTGTGCTTCTTTTTAGTAAATCTGGCCCTATGTTTCTCTGGATCCTTCTCTTTCAAGTCAAATAGGCACTAGCTCCTCCTCAAGTCACTCTTTGCAATCAACTAGTTAAGGTCATGAAAATTCCTGGCATTCATTCCTCTTAACTACTCATTTCAATCAAGTAATACACCAGTAACTGAAGTTAAGTTTCAAAAGCAGCACCATCTGCTTTCATTCTTTCAGTCAATCTCTAAACCCAAATCTTCTGACCAGATCTAACGTCATTCACTCCAAGTTCATGTGATTAGCTATGGGCATTCTCTCAATACCTGATGTTCCTTCTGTGAGCAAGTGATCCATTAAGAAGCTGCCTAAGACAGTACTGTCAAAGCCTGCACTCTGCAAACAATCTCAAAATGCAGACTATTGAAAATATTCTGGCCTTCTACACATATGTGCACAAGCTTGTTTGTAACCTTGCCACATACTCCTGCAGAGTGAGGTGGGGGAGCATCATTTTTCCCAGATGTAGCTATTCCGGCTGAATCCTGAGTTTCTCTTTCCCTTTTGCTATCCTTTTTATCACCTGATCTTTACTTTTGTTTTTCCTGCCTCTCTAATTTTTTTGCTTGCCTTTTTCCTGTGGTTCCTTTTCCCATTCTGTTTCTTCTGCCTTAGTGTTTCTTTATTCTCTGGCTCATTCCTCTTGACTCTCATGCTTCAGTGGTTCCTGTTCCTGGTGATCTAATCTCAACTTCTACCTCTCAGACACCCTGACCATTTTCTCTTCCTCTACCATATCAATCTGGAGCACAAACTGAAAGTTTAGGGTCTCATCAGACTTAACTTACCATATGGAACGACTCTTGGAAGTATCGACACCTGTACTCTTGAAATCGAGGGAAGAGGCGATTGTCTTGGGGAAGCCATGGAAACAAATTTGTGGACACACTTGGGGAGTGTTAGGGGAAAATCAGTGCTAAGAGGCTATGACAGCCTGAAACTACAGCATTCCCTCCCAGGGACCCTATAATGGTACCCCACCAGAGACTATCACAGTTTCTTCCCCACCATCCAGTTTCTCTAACTGATCTTTATCACAAACATCAAGGATATCCCTGCCCTTTTTCCTGGGAGCCCACCACCCTCTATTCAGACAAAGATTCTTTAATCTAATGATGGAGTATCAAGGTCTTCCTCAACTAACCTTGTGTCTGCAGAGTACTGTGTGCAAGCTGAGATTATTGTTCCGGTCAAGACAGCTGGAACGGAAACTTGCAAATCCTACACCACTTGCCACAAACTGTCAGACCATATTTGTGGGCCGCAAGGCAAACAGGGGCTTCTGGGCCAAAAATGTGATGGGTAGGGTCATTGCCTCTGGTGCCTTTGGGTCTGCCCTACAGTGGCTCGCCAAACTGGGCCAAATATACCCTTTCCACACTTGATTCTCAGTGTAGCTAAGGTGAGTTGTCAAACGCTTCTCAGAAGAGATGGAAGCAAGAGCTCAGAACTCAACAGTCAACCAACAGACACAATAATGTAAAATTCAGACCCATGCTAACTTTTTTTTTTTATAAGAAAGTACTATAATCTCATAGCAAAACAAAGTTCTGTGCAATTTATAAATACACATTTACTGGTTCACAGTTTCATCTTTGATAACCAGTAAGTTGAAACACCTCCACTCAAGGACTCTAATGTCTATATTCACTGATATGTCATATGGGCATAAGCATTAATTAGGCAGATGCGCAGATCACTCTGGATTACTCCACTGGCTAATGCATAGATCAGGTCAATGGACTTTGCCTCAAAGAATTCACACAGGCAAAATGTCTATTGTTATTAGAGCAGATTTCTCTGTGTGCTCAGCCATTCATTCTGTTTCCAATTTGGGCCTGTTCAACCTGGAGCTGTAAATTATTTAGTGGTGGTGGGCATACTCAGCATAGCTGGTGCAGTCATAGCAGCCTCAGTGGTGGTGGCAGGTAACAGACATAATGGACTGTTGCCAGGAATCAATGGGGCCGGTCTACATGGAAGTGCTTATCTTTAACAGTTGCTGTCTTCCAGGCTGGTTGAAGGTAAGTGTCTGAGCATGGCAGTTGCAGCCTCTGGCACAGGTCTTCAGTGGATGGTCCTCATTGGCAGTTGCGCCCTCTGGGCCTGAGAGGGCTTTTGTATAGACAATAACTGTCGACCCTTTTTGGACCAATTCTAACGCCCGGCAGCAGCAGTAAAAGACTTTCAGAATTACAGCAAGGCACTGAACAACATGGTGTTACTACTCACTTGAATGCTTTTAACAGGAACCACTCTGGGAAACTGGAAGACCCCACACAGCATTGGCAACTCCTAGACTTGATCCCACTGGCGGTTAAGTTTGTCTGGGAGTTTCTTATACTGAGAACATGCAGGGCTTCTCCTCTTTGGCAGTCTTTCCTCCTGTGCCAGGCACACTCCTTCCCTCCATCAGACGGAAGGGGTCTTCTAGGCATCTCAGACTAACCTTCAGTCACTGAAACAGAAAATGAAACTGCATGCTGCAGGTCGAGCACCCTCACCTCCGGTAGACTCTTGGTCACTGCAGACACCAGCCCAGCAGAGCGCTCCCTTCCTTGGTCAAGAAGGACCTGGAACTGGAACAATGCGTGGTGGTTTGGGTCCCACAGTATTCATAAAAAGGTACAATTAGCTCTTGGATCTCTGCACATGCCAGACATCAGCCTTCCTGAAGCTGTAACTAGGGAGAGACAAAAGGGTGAACCCTGCCTAGAAACTTCCACATCTGGAACAAAAGAAACTGCTTAACCTAGCTTTACTGTCATCTACCAATTGGCAGTGCTCAAGAAGAACTGCTAAGCAACTTTTTGCCAACAAATTACTGGTAGAATTTTCAATGGTAGCCCTGGCTTTATCCTCCCTCACTTCAGTGTCCTGGTGACCACCCTCCCATCATTAGAATGAGCTTAATACGCTTCTACTGTTCTCATCTCCAAACATCAATTATGACCTTTTTGGGACAGATTAAAACTGACGTGTCTTTCATCCCTCCCAGTGCAGTGTGTACATAGGAAACAGATATGTTAAGAGTCAGACAAACATATCAGACACCTCTCACATCTGCAGAAAATATCAGAGAGCCACACCTTGAGCTCCTTGAAAGTGCACATGCATGTAATGTTGTTTTGGAACACTTTAGAATTTATTGTATGCTAGTCTGGAATAAACTGATTAAACAAAAATGACCATCACATTTTTAAACACACCTCCACAAGTTAAAAAGAAATGAAACTAAAGTTAGATGCACAACTAAACATTGCTCATATTTATCATTCATCCTTAATCTTTTAGGCTAATTTTCTAGCCATGTTCTATTCAGCTAGGTCACAGATGGATGTATTGATTTCTCATAACAATTCCTCAGTCCTTTAATGCCCTCCTTCCCACATACCTGCATGGTAGTAGGCCTCAAATCGTAAATTCAACTTTCAGCATCTCTTCCCGGCAACCATTGAGACTGCTAGCCCTGCCCCAACTGTAGGGTCACAGTTTTTTTTTTTTTACATACATTGAGGTTTGTAGGGCAATGAGGGCACATTCGCAGTTGAACACTGCATAAATTCGCAGTTGAACACTGCATAAAGAAGAAGCGGTATTGTGTCTTTTCATTCCTCTATCACAAAACTTTGAATTAGATCAAATCTGCAAGTAGATTCGTTAGCCATGGCCCAATGTAAAATGGAAAAAGCCCTTCACTAGCTTCCATTAGCACATGCAGCAGAACATGTACAAACATATTATGCCGCAAATCAGTACATATCAACTAGATCCGCTAGCTCATAAAATGTACAGCTACATTTATGTTAACGGAGGTCTGCATCAGGCCAAGCAGCCTAATTCACACATTCAAACACTTTCAGCGCACAAATGACACTTGGCATTATCATATGTCAAGGCCCATGACACACAAAAGCATAAAATATGTAGAAGTGTGCACACATATGACAATAGCTGGCGGCTACCTGAATATACAGCAATTAAAAATTAGTTCAAACCCCAAATCAGATGATGCCATAAAAAGAACATTCATAATGATTATGCGTACGATACAACTTCGGCTTGTTTTTTATGCATTAAACAGCCTCTGTTGTTTCTCGTCTCCAGCTGTCATGAAGCTCAATATGAAGCAAAATGTGTGCCAGGAACACATATGTGAGGGCGTGTCTGTCTGTTTTTTGGCCAGTTCACTTAATTGATTTAATTTACAATTTCCCCGCACTCCTACACACAATTAAAATTGTTACATATGTATATATCTACTATAGCATATCGTTTGGTGCTTTTGATGCCCAAATATCAACTCCAAGTGCTTGCATTAGAACAGATATTGTAAACAACAGAGAACATGGCAGCAGCAACAACTGCTCATACAAATATGATGTTGCCACAACTTTTTGTCCAATAACACTCTGAGTTGTCTAGAAAGTTCTATAGCATTGTACTTGTTGGTTGTGGATGCAGCAAGTAGTTCTAAGAACCAGGGCTTTCCCCCCAGATCTAATGATACAGTTCCACGGGGTTTGTTTCATCTGGTTTCGCTACACTGTTGTTTCAAAACTAGATCCAATAAATGTAGGTTTTTCATGTTAAGCTCTTTACAATCACTACACAAAAATTCTACAAATTACTAAATGTAAAATTAGCAAGATACATTCTTCACTTATCAGGAGCACAGTTTGTACAGGGAGTCTGCAGATCACAGTTACTATTACAAGGATCTTATAATGGCTCTTAGCACTGAGGCGTCTACACACACACATATGAAATATATTTCATCTTATTCTTTAGCTACTGTTCAATTGGTGGGTTGGGGGAGGTGCGTTGTCACCTGTGTTGCCAGAAGACACTCATGCCAGTTGCTATAAAATGCGCACCATCAAAGACCTATCACGGGCTCTAATTCACACAACTAACTTTACTAAAGCCTTCTTCCGGATAACATCGAATTTCAATATCTGTTGTGCCGTTTTGTATCTATTTCAGGCGATGCAATACATACAACATATTTTGCTGCATCATTAACAACTTTATACTTTTCGTTATTTATAAAAATGCATACACCCATTCTTCTTGTATTGGATAGTAGCATTGCCTTTTTAGGGGCTGAGCAGTTGATATTGCTTTTGTTTCAGAAAGAAATGTGCGTTCAGTAGGCAGAGTATCCACAGATCTGCTTTTAAATATCAGGTGAGAGTTTCGAGTAAGAACAAGGTATGTTAGACTTTTCATCCTTTGCGTGGCCTCCCTTAACTTTGCTAAATTCGTTTTTCACTGTTGCAAGGCCTGTCCCTCTCATAGGTTAACATGAGGGCTACCTTTAAATCTGATTAAAGTGTAGATTCCCTTTGGGAGCGGATGGACATGTCAAGTTTGGGGTCTCTGAGCTCAAAATGAAAAAATACATCTTTTAGTAAAGTTGATTTTAAGATTGTGCGTTTGAAAATGCCACTTTTAGAAAGTGAGCATTTTCTTGCTTATACGATTTCTGTGACTCTGCCAGTTTGTGGATTCCCTGTCTGGCTCAGTTTGACAGTTGAGCTGGTTGCACCTCACTCTAGACAGTGACACAAAGGGAGCTGGGGTGTAGTCTGCATTTCCTGATGAGCCATCTGTGCTAGGAGGGAGGGGAGGAGTAGTCACTTACACCTGAAAGGACTGTGCCGGCCCTCACACAATGCAGCCTCCGACCCCCTGGTGAGTGTCTGCGGCCTGGCCTGGGCAAGGCAGGATTTCACATTCAAAAGAGACTTTACTTTGAAGTAGGCCTACTTCAAAGGAGAAATTGGGTATCAGAAGGGCACCCAAAACCAAAGACTTTAGATCACTTCTGGACATCAAGAGGAAGCTCTGCCTGGAGAAGAGCTGAAGAGAAGTGCTGCCCTGCCTGTGACTGTGCTTTGTGGAGCTATCCTGCAGTTGCTGCTTCTTCCAGAGTAAGAATGCAAAGACTGGACTTTGTGTGCCTTCCATCTTGTGAAGAAATCACCAAGGGCTTGATTTAGAGCTTGCCTCCTGTTGTTTGAAGTCTCAGGGACAGCAAAGACTTCTCTCTGCTACCCTGCTCTGACAAGTGGTGCCCTATCCAGTCCCTGGGCCCTTGAAAGGAAAGCTGGTGGAAATGCAAGGAAATCAACTTTGGTTGACTTCAGACCCACACCGCTGCTGAATCCGTTGACGCCGCCTGCAACCGACTCCGTGATCTCTGTTGGAACGCGACGACCTTCGCAGGCCCGACGCTGCTGCAGCCCCGCTGAAGTCCACGACTTGGTGGAAGTCGCCGCACCACGTCGTGACCGATGCCGCTCGAAGTGCGCGGATTCAACGTTTCGTACAGCCGCAGTGATCCTCGACTTTGCGCATCTACTTGTTTTCAGTCTTCACCAAAGGTACTGTACTAAGGGGTCTACGCAACTCTGTGTCTGGTGCCGCTGGTGTAGGCTTGTTGGGAATGACTCCGTCACGACGCCGTGTTAACACCTCTTTGAAGCTTTTTGTGTTTCTAAGTGCTATTTTTGATTTTAATCTTTAAAAATTCATAACTTGACTTGTGTATGTCGGATTTTTGTCGTTTTGGTCTTGTTTTGTTTAGATAAATATTTCTTATTTTTCTAAACTGGTGTTGTGTCATTTTGTAGTGTTTTCATTAAGTTACTGTGTGTGTTGGTACACATATTTTACACCTAGCACTCTCAAGTTAAGCCTACTGCTCTGCCAAGCTACCAAGGGGGGAAGCAGGGGTTAGCTGAGGGTGATTCTCTTTTACCTTGACTAGAGTGAGGGTCCTTGCTTGAACAGGGGGTAACCTGACTGTCAACCAAAGACCCCATTTCTAAGAAGGTATATATTGATAGTTTGCATAGTTAGATGACAATTTATTATGATTTTATATAGAGGTGAAGGAATATGTTTTTGCAGATAACAGAATGGGTTATTCTCAGAGGTACGATGAACACAAATGGGACACACTCCATATTGGGTAGCTCCCTTGAGTCATGACAGGGAAACCATATTACAGATGGAGACAGTAAGGTATACCCGACTTGATTCTCGACTGATTTGTAGCAAGCATTAACGTCCATGGTAATAAATGATGTTGAAAAGGGTGAGTACAAAGAGTACAATAGTTTTGGGTACAGAGAATTGTATAGAAGATAATAATTAATGAGGTAACATGTCACCACCTACCAGAAACCCTGTCCTGTTGTCAGGGGTGGATCCTCCGCCATGGCGGAGGAGCGATGCCCCACTGGCTAAGAGCCAGCAGCTGAAAAATGAAACAATATTTTAATGTTGTTTTATTTTTCTGATGCTGGCTCAGCCAGCAGGTGTAGTGAGGGATGGGGCTGGGCCTCAGGAGGTGGAAGGGTAGATGAGCAATTGTGTGCACTAAGTGCGCTTGTGTGTTTGGATGGCCTAGGACAATCATCCAAACACACATGCACAGTTAGGTTTCTCCAGCCCGGCTGTGTACTGCACAGGCCAGAGGGTTGTGTCTGAGCGGTAGTCACTTCCGCAAATCCTGACGCTGCTTATATGCTATACTTAGCATGGAAACAGCACCAGGATTGCTGGGAAGCCTCAAAGGAGGATGAGTGAGGTGGCAGTAGAGGGCGATAAACTCTAAGTTTTTTTTAAATTTAATTTATTCCATCCCCTACACCCCCCCTGCTGTTCCCCTTGAAATCTGCAGCAGCCGCCGCTGCCTGTTTTGGCATCATATCACATGCAACTGGAAAATCAGTTCAGAGACTCAAACAAATGTTTCAGACTGACATTTTGTTTCTACAATACATTATATAACGTTACAATATTTTATAATTTCATGGTACTTTATCCAATGTTATTTAATTTTGTGTTAAGGCATGCAGAACCTAATTTTCTCCTAAATTAATAAAACAACACGCAGAAACAGTTAAAATAAAATGTGTTTTATTATAACACTGAGGAATTAATGACCATATCTTTTCCTTGATGGCCTATTTTATCTGCTATGTAACACTGTGAATGTTTGCGTCTCAGTTACAAAAAATAAACAGATTCTTTGATGGGATTGGAGGTTTTCAATAAACAAAGTAGCCAATCAAATCAAGGCAAGATACAGGTAGTTTTATAAATCTAGCATAATGACAATCTCCTAACAGCCATGTTCACTACAAAATAAAATGTATTATAAGCAAACTGGTGAAAATAGCATATAGTGGTGACTGGGGTAGCAACTGAATGGAAATGTTTGAACAAAATTCGCAGTTCTTTTTACAGAACACACAGGGTGATAGATTCTGCATCACCTTTGAATTATAGCTTCTTTCTGCTCTTCTTTCTGTTAAAAAAATAACACAAAAGATTCGGTAAGTACTGGCATAATGCTAAAAATACTAAAGAATGATAAGGTTCATAAAGCATGCATGCGCATAACGTCATTTTTATTTTACTAATGCTCACTTCTAATCATCTTTACTGCCACTGTGTTAGGACAAGCGTTTTTGTCAGACAGCAATCCCGCACATGTCCAAATACTATTTTTTGTACTATCGACAAAAACGTACAACTACTAATCCTGATTATCGGTGGAAAACGTTGACTACAATATATTGATAAACATTCTTACTTTCCAATATAGACATATTTAGAAAGTGCCCATCAGTATTTCCAGTCTATTCAAAAGCATTCATTTGGGACAAAGACCTGACTAAACAATTAATTCAGTATTACAATGTTGAAATAATTTGAAATTATACAATTACAATAGTAATCAATGTATGCAATACTTTATCAAAATTTTCGAACTAATTAATAAGCATTACTAAAGAGTTGGCATGATAAAAAGTGAAGGAGAATTTAAATTAAGATGATTTGTGCATCAGAGAAAGTTCATAAATTACATTAAAAGTATAAGTATAATCAAGGGAGTTTTACTAACATTACAAACAATTGAATCATTGAGTTACGTTAATACCTTGAAGTGTCTCATTTCTTCTATGCAAGCATCAAGTGCACAATTTACAGAACTAAGATGTGATTTTTTACTCCCTTTTACAATCAGTTTAGCAAATGGCAAGGTTCCCAACCTCATTAGGGTCGAGCACAAAGCGCTCTGTTCCGTTCTCTATGGCTTGTGACCACGCCATCTCACTCTCATGAGTTTGGTTGGTTTGTGGGGTTGCCTCTTAAAATTTGCTTGATTTAATTTGTGAAAGGCATGCATACGTCATGCCTTTTCTGGTGTGTAGCCGTCCTCGAGCACACCAACCAACTACCGAAAACATACGAGGCTCCATGTTTTCAGTATGGTTTCTGGACTACCTTTTCTCTTTATTTTACAGTGCAATCTAGCTGGGCAGTAGTCGAGCATTTTGCATGACATCAACCCTGTTACATGGATATCTGCACTTTTGCCAGTTACATGGTGCTCAATTAGCTAACGCGTGTTCACTGCTATTTATGTGTTGCCCTCCTCTCTCTTTGAATGTCACTTACTCTGCTTGCTTGAATATTACTCTTGTATGTACCCCTCTATGCCTCTGTCTGTTCCTCTGGCTGTCTGTCTCAATCTGTCTCCTTGTCTATATATATGTTACCATGTGTTTATAAATTTCTTTTGTTCCAGCCATCTGTCTCTAACTGTGTGGCCATTCTCCTTAATGCACAGTTCCTGCATATATCAGTCCCTTCCTCGCTGTATGTTTGTAACTATCTTTGTTTCCATCCCTGTCTTGTCTTGTAATTCTTATTTCACTTTTTTTATCAAGATCTGTAAGCCATTTTCATCTCACTCACATCGCCCTTGTGTGAAAAGTGATCCTCTTTATAGCAGTTAAGAAATTTGTACTCTTTGTCTGTCACCTCTGGTTAAGGTTCATTTCTTGCCTGTCTCCTTGTTTCTGGGCCCAGACCACAGCAAGAATGCTCTCTGTAATGTACAGCTTCTACCCGTATCTTACTAGCACCGGCCGGCACCACACATAGTGCATTTTGACCCCCTCCCAAATGCCCCCCGCCACAACACTGTCGCATCCCTGAAGTGTGTATTTACTATTCTCACTGCACCTCCTCTCGGATACTGAGATATGGTATGCAGAGGGCCAGAGTACACGATTCCTGCATCAAAGGTGTGTTAACAAAGACGTACTTTAAAAAACCTAAAAAGCAAAGGTGTTTTGACGACGGTTCACAAAGCGGTGTTTGTCTGCTTCAGTCAGACTTAACAGCCTATTTGCTCACCACAGTGTGTGCTGTAAATGCCGACAAGACTCACACACATGTTGATGTAATGGTAAAGTTATGTTGCTACAGATAACACCGTTTACTAAAATAAGAATGAAGTGCACTTTCTTCTAAGTACAGCCATTTGCATTAAGTAGACTGTCTGCTTCCCTCATCTCTTCTCCAGTGCTTCATTTGTAAAAGAATAAGTGCCGGGCCCAAATTTTGTATCAGAAACCATCCAGCAGCCTTTCAAATGCCAGGATTGGCAAATACGAAGGTGGTTTGTCTTGAATTCACCTCAGATGTCTTTATTCCACCAATGTCCTCCCTCCCCCTTTATCACACTCTTGCAGGTTCTTTTTCCTCTTTGCTTTCTCAATTTCGCACAGTTTTTCTGTATTCTCTTCCATGTTTCCTTCTCTCCTTCAGTGTCAAAGACTAATGACTGACAATGAGTCCCATACCCCAAAAAAGAACGCCGGTGGGCCAGACCTGCAACCACCAGGTCAAATTAAGCAGTACCCCTTCTGCCAGTGTTGCAATATTATGTGCACTATTTTCATTGTAAACATATTTGGGGTTTTGTGAGGTGTAATGTGTAAGTAAAGGACTGGTCATTCGGCCACCCTGGCTTTTTCCCAGTTGGATGCAGTCTCATGTCTGCTTTTAGAGCAGGCCTGGCTCAGGGCTCACTATCCCCTTTTTAAGTTAAGCACACAAGCACTCTGGCCTGTTGTAATCTCTGTGTGGGCTTTTAACCACACCCACCCCAAGCCCATCACTATAACTCATTCATGGGCTTGCCTTTCAAAAATCCTTTGTTTTCATAGTTAAATGCTTTACATTTGTCCCTCCTTGGGGCAGTGTTGTTACCACCTTGGCCATCAACCCTGTTACATGGATAATTGCACTATTGCTGATACGTTTCACTGTGAGCATACTTATTTTTCTTTTTGTCTCTCTCCTTCGCGCTCATGGCGGCCGTGGTGCTTTAAATCGGCTTGCTTATATCAACTGTTAAACTTTTCATTTTCAAATTATGTGGCAAGAAAAGTCAAGTTAGGAATTTACAACGCTAATAGCTCCAACTCGGGCAAACTCAAGACCCATTGCATTGCAAATGCTAGTTTTTTTACTGCTGTCGTGCTAGGCAGAATTGTATCCCGTACCTTTCCATCCACTTTAGGTTCTGTGATTGGCTGTCTTTGTCATCTGTTGTCAATGTTCTGCTTTCGATTGGATCCTATCCACACTATCTGATTTTTGTCCTGCCATTCTCTAAATTTAGCGAATGTCAGGGTACCTAACCTAATTTTTACTGCTCTCTTGAGCGGCAGCATTGTATCTCATACTTTTCCATCCACTTTAGGCTTTGAGATTGACTGTCGTAGTCATCTGTTTCTGCTTTTGTTTTGCTGCTATCCTCATTACTTGATTTTTGCCCACCCATTGGACCATTGTTCTGTCACCAAAGCCGTTTCAGCAGTTAAAGTTTTGTTTTCTTCTTGCGTTGCAGTGTAGACTGCTGTGTTAACTCATTACATTTACTACCTTTGTTCTCATTCCACAGAATATTTTACACAATTTTTAATTTCAGAAACATGGAAAGTGTTTAGTTGTGAAAAGGGGATTATGCTCAAAATATGCTCCTCAATCCCTGGACCATGCTGGTCGCCATTCATCTCTTTATCATGTTTACATAAGGCAAGGCCAGAAACACCTGCAAATAGGCACTCCAACACCATTAATTTATTGTAGAATGAGGAGCAGTACGTTTTGTTTATTTTCTTACTTTTCAGTGCCTCACGTTAGAGAGGCTTAGTACATGTTTCCCTGTTCCTGCCTCCCCTTCAAACGCACACATTGTGCTGGCAGAAGAGACAAATCCCTGCTATAAGGAACAGTCTCATCGGTGAAAACACACAGCATGGTCAAACATTCCAAAAGAAAGTTCTTCAATCATTTTTTTTATGTCAATCTACTAAACACAATGCTAGTCCAGATCAATTAATCTAGATTGCAAGAATTTACCATTCACCTCTTCCACAAAAGCAATGCCACCAGGAACAAGCTGCCAACTTACTCTGGCTAATCACATACATCTAAATGGTGTGCCTTTACTCGCAGAACTACCCTGACACTTAAGTGGTTGCTGGAAGTAGACCTGCACTTGACTTAGACTATTATATTTCTATACATACTGAAAAAGACATCTATTGAGGGCCTCTCAACCACAACGTAATAAATCCCCCCACCAAAGAAAATATAGTTCCCTATCTTATACTAATAGGCGATGTTCATGCATTACTAAAGAAACTTTATGTAGGCCGATCACTAAGTGCCCATAACTGTCCAATTTGTTTGAAATGTGTGCTGTGATTAAATTCAAAGAGCACATTGACAGACTACACATCCTGACCGATTTCTTATCTGACTTTTGCTTTTAGAAAAGTTGATGACACCCTTAATGGCTTTTCATCCATCACCTGCAGTTTCCGCTACTAATTATAAAATTCCCCTGACAATACTATATGAACACTCACCAAAAGTCTTTGCAGTACCGTGAGGCTCAAATCTAGGTGAGCCTTTGGCTGAACCTCGACTTAAACTTGCATTATCCATCCACAAACACATATATGATACTCATTATATCTGAAGTGGGAGAGAATGAATAACATCCATAATCTAACTACATGTACTTCTAAGTTTCAGTCATGGATGGGGGAAGTGAATCTGAACCCACAAAGAGCAACATTTCTGATCCTCTCTCCTAAATCATGTTTCTAACATATCTCAGAATGAGCAGTCATTCTAAATTAGACAGGAATCTCTTCAAAAGTAGGTACCACACCTAAAGCTCTTGGCATCACTCTTGACTCAAAACTTAATTTAGAAGGACATATGAATGCTATAGCTAAGTGTGCTGAAAACCACCTGAGGAATGTTAGGAAAACAGACATTCCTTACGAATAGCAGACCAGAAGGTTACTGCAAATCAAATGTGATTATATATATTTAACATTGTTTCCCATATAATTGACATCCTGTTGTGAGGTGCCAGGCTGCTGAGAATGGGGTTTAGAAAGTACCATAGCATGCTCTACATAAAAGCAACCTAAATATAAACAAAACATAAATTATCACTGTGCTCCTAACTTTTAAAAGTGTGAGTACTAGAAAACAGACTGAACTCCAATGTTAAGTACTATATAATCTGACTGACTACATAGGACTATCCCAAGAAAATAAAAAAAGAGTATGAATCTCAATAAGGAGCCTTGATCTATGTCACCAGCACCGGATTTAAGTGGCTGATTTGTTTTAGCATGTTTGTATTACAAAAAGTAACAAAGCCAGGTTTATTTTTGAAATGCAAAAATGAATGACCCTAAAAGAGTTGTGTATGGGAGTCATTCGTGTTTTCTCCTGCCTAAGTTCACAAATACTAGCTGAAACTACTGTTCTGCCGCACAACCACCCTTCAAAAGTAAGTCTTGAATGTTCGCCCTTGTTATCCCCAAAAATTCATAGCCTAAAAAGGGCATACTTGGGAGTTCAGTAAGGTTCACGTATGGATGTAGTGGTTCAAATTGTCACAAGGGTAACAGAATGGGTCTTAGTGCCACAGTCAATGGGCAACTGGCATGACTAAAAATATTAACAATGGGCTTGTTTTCCTTCAGGGAGGTCCAAGTAACAACAAAGACAAGAGAAAAGCTCAAATTGTCTGTGATTTCACTAAGAACTCTGAAGTAGATGATAATCTTTGGCTGATGCCCACTCATCTACAAGTTTTTATTGCATATGGTGTCTTATCAGCCCCCCTCCATGGCTGAACCCACAAAGGACCTGCACAAAGATAAAGAAGTTCATGGAAGATGATTGTTATGTGGTGGAGGTTTTTCCTGCATGCGGCACTCTAACGTTAAGTTAGAGAGCATGAAAATATGCATCCCGAAGTGCAAATTTCAGGCACTAAACACCTCCATGTGAGATTTCTCAATGCGGGTGGTTGCGGCAGGTCACAGCCATTTGTGTTGAGAAAGCTGCCGCTCATGTAGAAAATCTACTTGAGTGGCAGAAAGAAGCATCGCCCTCTGATGCACTGTGTGGTGCCACTTGCACTGATTTTATTGCACAGAAAAATCTCCCTGTGCTAAAAATCAGTGCTGCAGCACAGCATGCCCAATTCTGCCCGTGGAACTCTGTGGAATCTCGCAAAGTTTTTATGTACCTCCACAGCATTCTGTAGAGTGCAACTCAGTGAGTTCTGTCCACTACTAATAATATAGTACTCCCTCAAAATATGTCTTTTCGATAATCTTCCCTGCACGATCCTCTATTGAAGCACTTTCCCCCCTTTAATGTATGAAAATAGTTAGCCAATAACCTGCTGCTTCTTAAACCTCACTCTGGACTTCGCTCTATCCATTCCCTCTGAAGGGAGCAGACACCATGACTGGCAAAACAGATATCAGAGAGAGAAAGAGAAACAGGTAAACCGTTCGGTATACAGCAGTGACAACTTCAAAATACATTAGCAAATTCAAAGTAGAGCCGAAAAGTGGTGAAATAAAAAGCTTAGCCTGATTACAATATTTTAACTTCAGTAAAGAAGAGACTGTGGTCTTGAAAACAGAGTGCAACATGTTGGTGCATGGTCACAGGTGCATTTTTATCAGCAGCAATAAACTGAAACATCTTTGGCTGCGCTTTCATAGGTATGGTCATTTAATGGTGTTTGATCATCTTGAGACAATGAAAACATTCAAGACAGCGAGCATACTGAAAGAAGATACAATAACTCAAATTTAAAATTATGAAGGGCAAAGACATGGACTAAGGGACAGATGAAGAAAATGAGACAGGAGAAAATGAAATTAGAGAAGAAGAGATTTCAAGAAAGAGGAAGACAATGGAAGGAGAGGAGTGAGGGACGTTGAAAAACAGGGAAAGGAGACAGTACAGTAAGAGTATGAAGGAGAGAGGTAAAGTAGAGAAAGAAGGGCAAGTAGATCTACAGAAAGGGTGAAGGAAAGAGAAGGAAGTTCTGACCAAATGAGGTACTCTGTCTCTAAGCACTTGAAACTATGCAACATGCACAGTTGTGTAGTGTGGCATGGCCTTCGTATAATAATAATGCATGCTGGATGTAAGGAGGGCCTATCTGAATACACCCAAGGTAGCATTTAACATTAAAAAATATATATGTAGGCAAAGGACCTAGAAATGTGGACTTTGAATGATAATGCTAACAAATGTGTGCTCAATGGCCATGGCTTCAGTCTCCATGCTTTTCTGACACCAGTCAAACTAACAAGACAAAGAAGGTAAACCTTTCCACTTCTCTGTCACATGTGTTGTAACTGTAGCTGCAAGGTAGGATGACCCTACAGAGATTTGCCTTGGAATGAAGAAGGAAAAGTAGCATTAGTTTCTATTTGCTTCTGCAAAGGAGCAAAGTTTGCACGTTTTAGCAGCGAAGCAGGAGCTGAGCCTGAGTGACCCCCTCATCACTCTATAAAACACCATTAGCCCTAGGAATATATGAAGCACTGGTGCATGGACAGGGCTACATACATGGACTGGTTGAAGAGAGTTGATGTAAAATGGCTGAAGTCCAAGCTCCTTGACTCAGGGACAGATCACAAGGAAAGGGCCTGGACACATCTCAAGAAGGAGATTGTGCTGATAAAGGAACCATAAAGAACAGGGCTAGGAGCCCTGGATTAACACAGTGATGCACATATCACTGTGACTGACATCCAGGTGTGAACTCTAGTCACTTCCAAGCATGTGTTGAAGGACTATTAGCTTTGCAGTGTTTTCTGCTGGGGCATACAATGAATGTGACTGCTTGTCCACAGCTGCCACCACTGAGAGTCATGTGCAGAACAGGTACTTGGCCCATTTGTTCAGGATCCATATGTGCTCATGGCCTGGCACATCAGGATTAAAAGGCCTCAACCACCACAGTGGCCCATTTGTACCCCATGGCTCTCTGAAAAGGGGTTCTTATACCATCCATTCATGAGCAAACACGATGTCCATCACAAGATGTAAAGAAGCATTAATTACAATGGTGTCTGCAGCAGATATTGAGACTGCAAAAATAATAAAATGAAGGCATTTTCTTGCATTGTTTGCCACTGTTAATCGTGGTCCCATTATATATCTCCAGAGATTTTCATTTTTTATTTGTGTTTCTGGATCAATAGAGAAGTAATTTATCTTGGGTAGACATTGCTGACCAAGGCCGCATTTTTTAGGATTACATTTTTAAAAATGGCAGATGTGTTGCAGTGCTGATATAATATTTCTGGAACCATGAGACTTACACACTTCATTTTGATGTCAAAACATAAGTTTTGGGGGTCAAGAAGTCTTATAGAGACAGAAATTACCCCCTCAGAGCAACCCTTCCTCAATTTTCTAAAAAGGTGGCTATACTAGAGAAAGAAGAGACATATATGAAAATGAAACAAAAAATTATGTTTTTTAATCCTTTTATGTATACGCCAACGTTTACGATCTGAATAAGAAAAAAATCTTTAGCACTCCTGCTTTAGACACATTTTCATAGTTTACTTTATTGGTGGTACACTTGCAGAACATTGAACATTTGATAAAAGAATATTGACAGGAACATCTTTTTGTAACAAAAGATTTTGCAAGTACATGTATGTGTAGGTTCAGTGGGTAGAGGTTTTGAAATTGTGTATGTTTTAGCACCCTATCAATATCTTCCCAACCAAATTCACACAGATATTTCTCTACATATGCATGATCCAAAACATTTACACATCTTCTAATGAAGTAGAACACTCTTTTAATGTGTCCATGCACAGATTATGATGTCGGTGGAAGGTAATTTAGCAAGACTGATCTCCTGAACATACTGTGCCGAAGATGGCCAAATGTGTTACAGTCAGAATTTATTTTCCACACATGCACTAGGTATTTTTCTACATCTTTAAAGCCACATTCTTCTTCTGTCTCAGCAAATCCATTTAGAAACTTCACAGGTTCAGCAGATAAAGCTCAAACCTTTGTTCCAGTGTTGCTCATAGTTTCATTACCCGTAAAAATATGTGCTTTGATAAGAGCACTGGGCATCTCTGGGTCAGATTTATTGCACAGAATACAAAGCGGGTTATATGTCTTTCCTCGCCTATTCCAGGATGTATCCATAACTCTGACAATCCTTGATTTATGAACTTTGCAACAAATCTAAGTAGCACCATAATAATAGCATATGTGTCATTTGCCAGTACAATGACCCAATTGTAACCATTTCGAACAACCCACTCAACATGTGGCACAAAACAAAGTTCAGCTACCTCCAATTTGCTGTTTAGTTCTTGAACAATATGTCCGGCACCTTCTGAATATCTCTCTGAGGCACCAACTCCTCATTGACAATAATTCAACTTGCAATAATTGGAAATTGAGGGTTCACTGAAGCATCAGCAATGTTTTGGTGAGTTAACATATCCAAATTTATCTTGTTTGAGGTCGATGACCAGAATTTTTCAAGTTGCACAGGTATTGGTGAAGACAAGGTCCATTGTTCCACTTGCAGACATTCGTTTGATTCTCTTACATTCTTTGACAGATCACTTAAGATAACTGTCAAAGATAATGTGCAGTTCATGAAAGGTGCACATTGACTTTGATATCTATAGAACAGTCTGAATGAACTCTCCAAATGTTTACATGTTGGAAATCCTGACCCTTCACAATTGTGACATATAGTCCACAACAACAGCAGTTTTCAACTGGGACACCTTTTCAAACTGAAATTCTTCAGGTGAAAGTTATTTTTTGAGCTCTTGTACGAGTTTGAGCTTCACTGGATTCATTGCAGCATTCCCATCAAATAATGAGTTTGTTGGAAGAAGATCATGCAACATAAGGTCCTTGATAAAGTCCCCCCTTTCGTTTTTCACATCCATCTCTTTAAGTGCTTGTGAAACTGTTTTTTTGTAACCTGTTTTGTAGCGGACGGTTGGACGAAACTCTTACTATGGCAATTTACTGTGTTAAGTTTAGCTTTAGTGATTATGTCAAACAGCTTTTTCTCTTTCAATACAAATCTCCCCTGCTTCAGTTCTGCGTATAGTTTCAATCCATGTTCCAGGATATCTAGTAGACATGTCTTTATATCATTATCCACATATTGGTTGGTCACGAAGTTGTGTAGTCACACAGGCTAAGTCATTTCAAAGAAGGCTGTCAATATGTTTATTGAAACGTCCCCTCTCTTTCCCACAAGTTTATGGTGCGAAACAGTTTCACAATTGTCCATTAATTTTGAACTTGCCATCTCTCTGAAAACATTCCAAATAGAAAGGACTTCATGGTAAACTAGCTGCCATTGAGCAGCATATTTACATTTACGTGCCTGACCAACAATTACCTTGGACCTTTTTTTGTGATTTCTGGATTGTCTGTTCCAGTTTCATATCTGGAGCCATAACACTGAAAACTCCCTCTCTGTCTTTCAACACAAATTGTCTTTGGATTAATTTCCTATAGAGGTATGTTTTTTCCACCTCTAACTTCTTCTCTCTTACCAAATACCAGGACCCATAGTTTATGCAATCCAATTCGCAAAACACAGAAATCAGTGACTCCACAGTCTTCACGTGCAGCTCCCAAACACCTTCCTGATTACTATGTACCAAGTTTTTCTCTCGAGCTATCATGTGTAAAACATTTCCACAGTACTTGCAAAGTTCTGATTTTTCTTCACATTCATTGACAAACTCTACAAACTTGTTTTTCAGGGTTTCTGATTTTGAACTGAGTGTATAGAACATTGCATGGCTTTGCAAAACATGTCCTTTGCATGAAGTGCACCCTTTGCACTTATCCCTTTTGAGATAAGATATGCAAAATCTAATTTGTCATTCTTGTTCCAGAAAGCATTTTAATGGAATATTTCTATAGCCTCAGATATGATGAGCATACTTTGTAACGAACCAACATAATGCGTTCAGCTCAAAACTGACTGGATAGTTTTGCTTCTAAAGATTTCAGCCTAAAAAAGTGCATCATTTATGCGACATTCGCTGAGAACTTCCTGCACACAGCAACACAACTTTTATCATGTAGGAAACACCCACATTGGATTAAGATCATCATAATCTACTGAATTACTCATACAAATGTCAGCTACAATACAGAAAGCACCTTCATCACAGAAAATTGGCTGGATGGGCTCGTCTTCAAGCTTAGCATGCACATTTTGGAAATTTGTTAGAGCTGTGTATACTGTTGCATAGTTTGTGCCTGGAGATGGTAATACTGGTAAAAACCCAACCTTCTTCAGTGTGACAGTATTCTTGGAAATCAGAGAATGAACTCCAGCCTACGGAGGAACTGGCTTTTCTTCATCCTTCAGTCCGTACTGAATAAGCAATATGATAAATTCAGTTAAATCAACTTTGCGGATCGCAGCATCAGGAAGAAGAAGATCCATGTCCTCAGCCACTTTGAAGCTTTCTGTTATACTGGAACATGTTGACGGCTTGTAGTGATTTGGCACATGTTGGCAAAGCAGCTGGGTTATAAGTTTGAAGCTTCACTTGTTTATGCTTACAACTGACACAGCTTGTTGTACAGCAAAAAGAAGTAGATCCATGTCCTCAGACACTTTGAAACTTTCTGGTATACTGGAACATGTTGATAGCTTTCAGTGATTTTGCACACGTTGGCAAGGCAGTTGGATTAAAAGTTTGCAGCTTCACTTGTTTATGGCTACAGCTGATATAGCTTGTTTTCCAGCAGCCACTTCATTGGCACAGTCTTGAAAAAGGACCTTGGAAGTATCGTGTTCTGGATGTTCCAGACGAAGAAGAGCTGTCTTCGAAATAAAAATTATCAAGAGCAGCAATTGTAAATGCTTTCCTGGTAAAGTGAGTAGGAAGTGTTGTGCTGTCAGATCCACAGGACATTACAACATTAGCTGCTAACAAGTTCCTGCTCCATACTATGTCATTATAACTTGTTGAGACACCAACCCTATTCATTGAAGTTATTAGCTCTCTACTTTTGCACTTGTCGTAGATTGTGTGGGCAGTCATCATGCGTAGCAGAGTTTTCTTTTCGCTGCGATGTAATTCATAATACATGATTTGGATAAAATAGTACATATACACAGCATAACCAAGTCAGTTCATGGGATTCTCTTCCACTTCTTAGCTTATATCTCCAAAGCCATCATCAATGTTGGCTTCTGTTCCAAACTCAAGAACAATGATGTAAAAATGTTAAGACATCAGGCATTTTTGTTGACTCCCATGATTTGTGGGATTCTGGGGCATCACAAAATTTGTCAGTAAGTCCAAAATCTAAATTTTCAAGATGTTTCTTAAAATGGTTCCTGCTGATTTTACTGCATGCTGTGATCTTATTTTGGCAGCAAGAACGTCAGGAGTCATATCAGCTGAGTACACCATAAGTGGCTCATTCTCTTTGTTAGACTGACAAAACCGAATTCCGCCATTATACATTCTCACCAGAAAAACCTTAATTTCATTATTATAGATGACTACAGTTTCATCAATGTTGACCATTATTTGTCTGATCTCAGAGTGTGAACCTGAAGCCAGCATTCAAACGTGCCATTAAAACTTAATTTGCTATTTTAAACAGTGCAAACTCAACTGAAGGCTCGCCGTTATGCTGCTACTGGGAGCTCATTGTACATTAAAATGTTTGAATGTATGCACATATGGAATTTGGGTGGGCATACAAATTTGCTGCAAATATATTCACCTCTGTGTTTAGATCAGCTACTTGGGTGAAAACGTCATCTTGAAAGAAACTAGCTGCAGATAAAAACATGTTTGTCCTTTGAGACTCACATACTCTGTATTTTCCTCTTTCGTCAATCCCTTTGCATTTGTTCTGGCTAAACCACAGATAACACATTGAAACTCCACTGCTTTCTGATCAGTTGTTAGGGGTG
The DNA here is from genome assembly GCF_031143425.1 of Pleurodeles waltl. Lineage (NCBI taxonomy): Eukaryota > Metazoa > Chordata > Amphibia > Caudata > Salamandridae > Pleurodeles > Pleurodeles waltl. The sequence goes on along the minus strand of NC_090444.1, from coordinate 1,412,217,191 downwards.
TACGAGGGGTAGCCATCAATCTTCTAAGTGGATGAGCATTGGGATTGGTTGTCGTCGCTTTCTCAGAAGACTCAGATTCTTGTTGTGATTCACTGGTTCTGCTATTTATTGATGATTTTTCCCAGCCTTTTTTCCATTGTATGCAACCTGTAGCACTTGCTGTTCCAATAAGAAAATATTATCTTCTTCACCCATCAGTATCAATCTTTTGTGAACTTCGTCTTGCCGTATTTCTGCAGCATCTCAAACTTTCTTCTGTCCAGCCGCAGTTCATGTTAGCTCTTCTTTCTGTTTAGTTTGACATATGACAAATTTTTCTTTGTTGCAAGAGTACTCAGATTTTGTAGTTAGCAACACTCTGTCAGGAGGTAAAGATCCTCTGCTCTCACCTGCTTCGCTCATGTTTATGACTTTGAATCAACGGAAAACCTGAAACAAAAATATTAAAATAAATTGCCAATATGATAGCTAGAACACATCATTACAGCACCGCCATTTTGGAAAATTGGGGGGGAGTTGATCTGAGGAATTATTTTCTGTCTCTGTAAGAGTACTTGACCCCCAAAACCTATGTTTTGACACCAAGATGAAGTATATAGTTATCATGGTTCCTGAAATAATACATCATCATGCAACACATCCACCATTTTTTGAAATGTTGTCTAGAAAAAAATGGCCCGGATTAGCAATGTCTACCCAAGCTTAATTAGGTCTCTAATAATACAAAAACACGAATCAAAAATTAAAATCTCTGGATAACAATTTTTTTTTACGAAGGTACATCAAGGGGCCAGGACTATGAGGAGTAAAATAAGTGAGCTATAGAGAATTCTTTGAGTAACTGAAGTCTGGGGGTACAGTGCAAGTTTATTCATGAATGTGTCTAATTACCCACTTGATTTGATGCAAAGTTATGGATTATGATAACCATGCTGGAGGCATTGGTCACTTTACCTGTATTCCTGGTTGGTTCTGGAGGAAACTCTTCCACGCTTACATATAGGCAAACATATCATTATGAAATTTTGATTCTGCAGCAACAAATGAGCAGTAATTTCACAAACAGTGGTATGACTCCATGACATAGCAGAGTTCTTAGGAATTATACTTACTGGGTTCATAGTAGTCAACTACAGATACTGAGGCATCTTGGGTATATGCCACTTTCGAGTCTCTCACTGCTGGAATGGCCACACAAATCTTTGTTTGATTTAGCTACAGGAAAATAAACACCTTAACATATGTAATAAACTCCATGTTATGCATTGTAAAACAGATCCATTAACAATTTGAAATCAACACTAATCAACACAGAAGCCAATGTCACAGAAGAAACCGTCATTAGTTAAATTATAAATTAAACACAAGAACATAATTCTTTATCTAAACAAGTTTAATAGGATTCAAATGTGGGATGGAGAGGGTGTGTTTGTGGATGAATGCACAAGCGCCGGTATGTTTAGAGAGCTAGATTTGGTTTAGGAAGTGTTAGAAACAGGACAAGTTGTAATATTTTTTTGTAAAAGTAATAACACTGTAGCAGTGTAGTCATTATCAGACCATTCTCCATTCTCGTAGCACTACACAGGAGGAGTACTAAGTTTTGCTCTTTGATATCCTCGGTACAGAGGATTTTGTTTTTCGGTTTAGGCAAAGGTTTAGGTTAAGTTTAAGTAAATCCTAGTCGATGTTACCTGTCCATATCTTTTTTCTTTAATGACTTTCGAAACAGAGGTGCATGATGCACAACCATTCAATACAAGATATTGGTTCTACCTGAAAACATGGCAGACCTCCTTGAAAACATGTGCAGTTGTGATATCAATTGTATTTTTGCAATTGCCTCTAATGGACTAAAGGAAGGTTGGTGGTGGATTCAAGCAGGATGGTTCTGTTGTGTAGTGGGCATAAAAAGTGTGCTTGGAACACCCTAGTAAGCAATTTCTGATTTTCCTATTACAAGTTCATAGATTGTGTCAGAGTTCAAGTCCATTAGAGGACTGTTTGAGAACTGAGGCTGCAAACAGTGCTCACAGAGCTCTAGCAGAGTTCTTTATGCACATGCTTGAAATCCGTGGCAGGTGATATGCCAAATTGGCAGTGTGATTGACAAGCACAGAGCAAGTAATAGAGTCTAGTCAATAAGCATGTGACTCAAATACCAGGGTGGTTGGCTGTGCTGCAGGCCCTGCAGTCTCAATCACAATGTTAGTGTGTGCAACTAGAACTAGGGAACAAGTGAAGGAGCATGATTTATGTGATGAGATGCCAAAGGCATGAAGAGTGGACCACATCTTAGTGTGTGATTTTAATTTTGCAGATGGCATACATTACCAATAGGTTTTCCCGGTTCAAAGGCTATCTAGAAATTTTTTGGGTGGAACAGATGAGATGTAAGCTTTTAGCAAAAGAGTTGTGTTAGACTTGTCACCTCTTGGCGTGGTTTCCCCTGTCTTCTGGCTTCTAACCTCCTGTTTTTGACTGCGTGCTGCATTTCATTTTTGCTGGATTACGTGCTCTCTGTCTAAATGGTATTGGTGATTGGTTTATCCATGATCCATGCATATTTAATTTACCAATAAGTATCTAGTATAGTGTACCAGGTGTGCCCAGGGCCTGTAAATCAAATAATACTACTGGGCCTGCAGCACTGTTTGCGCCACCCATATGAGTAGCCCTGCAAACATGTCTAAGGTCTGCCAGTGCAGTGTCTGTGTGGGCAATTTTAAATTACCATTTCGCCTGGCAAGTGCACCCATTTACCAGGCCCAAACCTTCCCTTTTACTAAATGTACAGCACCACAAAGGTAGGTCCAAGCCAGCTCCATGGGCACGGTACAGTATATTGAAAACGTAGGACATGTGCTGGTGTGTTTTACATGTCATGATAGTGAAATGCTGCTACATTCGGCTTTCACTATGGCAAGGACTATCTCTTACATAGGGTAACATGGAGATTGCATTGAAATATATTTTAAGTGTAATTTCCCCTTTGCAGCCGATAGAGATATGGAGTTTGGGGGCACTGAACTCACAATTTAAAAACACATCTTTTGGTGAAGATGATTTTTAAATTGTAAGTTTGAAAATGCCTCTTTTAGAAAGTGGGCATTTTCTTGCTTAACCATTCTGTGCCTCTGCCTGTTTGTGGAATACATATCTGGGTCATGATGACAGCTGGGCTGTTTGTGAATTCATTCTAGACAGTCACACAAAGGGAGCTTAGGTGTGCCCAGCATATGCTGATGGGTCTTCCTGAGCTAGAGTGGTGGGAGGAGCTGACACTTGCACCAGAATAGGGCTATGCCTGTCCTTACACAAAGCAGTCTCTAAACCCCTAGAGTGAGTCTGGGGCCAGGGTAGGAAAGGTAGGGTCTTGTGCACTACAAAGACTTTTCTTTGAAGGTTGCCCACTTCAAAGGCATAAATTGGTTTAAGTTCTGGACCTTTGACCTCACAAAGTTAAATCCTTCTGGACTGAGGATATTTTGCCAAGAAGATGAGCTATAGGAGGGACTGCCACACCACTCTGTCTGTTGCTTTACTGTGCTGACCTGCTGCTTCTGCCCTGAGAGTGAAAGGACTGGACTTTGCTTTCTATATCCTGCTTCCAAAGGTTCTCCAAAGGATTGGACTTAGGTTGCCTCCTGTTAAGAAGTGTCAGGGACATCAAAGACTTCATCTGCCAGCACCTGGGTTCACTTGCTGAAAGTCCTGACTTGCCAAATCCAGTGGCCTGGGGCCTTGGGAGTGGGTTCTGGTCTAACCAAGAAGAAACAAGTACATCAACTCAAGACCGACTTCGGAACTGGCGCCACTGCCAACTCTGTGCTGCTGCTTGCACCAGAGCCATGGTCCCGCTGAGTTCCACGGCCATGCCTGATGCTGCAGGTCTGACGCTGCTGCAGCACCTCCGAAGTCCTGTCGCAGGTTGAGTCCTGAGTTCCATGTCACTGACGACTGTGACACCCTAATCCGACTCTGTCGCAGCACTTGTGGTTCTGTGGAATGATCACAACACCGCAAAGTCGACGCCTTGTGTCCTGCTGGATTCATCAACCCCACCTTGTCATAAGGAGCTGACTCCTTGCCACCTCCCCTGCGACTGTAAGGAACAAATGCCTCACCTGTGCTGCCTAGCAATAAGGAACCTATGCCTCAACTCCCCGGTAGCACCTAGAAACTGACACTGCACTGTCTCCAGAGATGCCTCACCTTCCCAACTCCTTACAATGTCTTTGTTTCCTTGTTTTCCAAGGTACTGCACCTGAGGTCTGTGAGACTCTGTGACCTGCCCACACTCCCCTGCGAGTGGCGTCCAACTGTTGGGAACGACTCTGTCAAGAAGTTGTGATAGCCCCAGTTGGAACTATTGAATTTCTAAGTGCTATACTAAGATTTAATCTTTGGAAATTTGTATCTTTGCTTGTGTATGTTTATTTTTGGTTGTTTTGGTCTTGTTTTTCTCAGATAAATATTGGCTATTTCTCTAAACTGGTGTGGAGAACTTTTGTGGTGTTTTCACTGTATTACTGTGTGTGTCCAAATACGCTACACATTGCCTCTGAGATAAGCATGACTGATAATGCTGAGCTACCAAGGGGGTGAGCAGGGTTTATCTTTCTTGCATGACTTCCTTACCCTGACTAGAGTGAGGGTCCCTAATTGGACAGGATGCAAACCACTGCCAACTAGAGACCCCATTTCTAACAAGCTGACATATAGAAACCTGTTTTGGCGGAAGTTTGTTTCCTAAGTAGGGAGAAGGTACTGAAAATAAATGCCATCCCAATCTCAATTTATTGTAGTGAGGATTCACAAGGTTAAGTGGACATAAGAAATAGAGCTCTGCTAGGCAGGTAGGGTAATTAGCTACTCTGTATGACAGTTAAGCAACCTGCCATAACTCTTTCTACTGTAGAAAACATTGTGTTCACATCCTCAGCACTACCTTCATTTTTTAAAATCAGTTTTTATTGTTTTTCGCATTTAAGACACATACAGTATTTCATGTGACATTCTGAATGTTACAGAGGCAGAGCATGTGTGTGACATACATTAACAGGAAAGAACCACATGTAAAGGACATACATCTGAGCTGACAAGTACCAAAATCAGCACCTTTGCTGATGTGGTTTCACATTCCCTAGGTAGCAATGAAACAATAGATTCAGCGTTGTATTTTTTTTTTTTTAGTAAAATCCAGTGTTAACAATAACAATTAAAGTAAAACTGCTGTAGGGCCGTTATTGGTGGGAACAACTGGTAGGAAGGAAGAATAAGGGAAGGGGTCAATATGGTGTGTTGATCCAGGGAAAGAGAGTGGGGAAGGGGAGGGAAAGGGGAAGTTTATAGGTAAGAAATCCAGAGACAGTTCTGTTCAAGGCTGGTGAGACAGCAACAACATGACTCCGTCATCATGATGGAAATTTCGGAAGTGCAATATCTGCAGTAGTATTGGGGAATGCTCAAATGTGGAGTTTGAAAGATAGCCAATGAGATCCCATGGTGTGTTCGGTATCACAGCTAATGGGGGGCTCTGTGATATCAACAGCATTACAGAATGATAATGCTGTCTGGTGGTTTGGTGGTGTGCAGATGGGTGTATGAAGATCGGCTGGGATTGATTTCCAATGAGTTGTAAGTGGACATTTGAGTAGGCCTAAGTTATGTTCACAGAGAAGAGCCGTACCCTCTGTTTGTACCCAAACACCTAGTGATTATATCCACGTCTCATAGGTTGATGGGTCGAGTGAGCACCATCTGCGATTTATGAGGTGTTTGGCCAACAATAGACCCAAGTAAGTGAAACTGGACGTAGCTCTGTGCCTCTTGTCGCTACGGAAAAAGCCATACGATACAGATCTCCCAGGCATGTGGTATGGATTGACTCATGCAGTGGGGCAAGCAGCAAAGGATTGTGGTCCAATAGTGGTATAGGAGGCACAGACATGTGAACAACATATGTAAAAAGTCTTCTCTCATCAGGTGACAGCATGGGCATTCAGCATTGTTTCTACTGTAGTATCTTTTAATCTTGTGAGGTAGGCTCTTTGTGTAACATAAAACTGTATTAAGTGAAATCGTGAATTGCGCGGAATATGTGTGGGCCCTTCTAGTATTGCCAACCATTCTTTATCTGTAAAGGGTCTCTCTGTATCTACCTCTCAGTGGTCTTCGAGTGGTACAAGTAGTCTATAGGTCAGGTGAAATAGTGAGTCAGCCAACCCGCACACCAGGTGTTTCCCATTGCCAAACATGTGTAAATAATGTAGCATAAGGTGCATTGGGGGTTCATGAGTCAAGTCTCCCCATGCTCGCTGCAGCGCACTTGTAAGGGAGCAGTGAAGTAAAAATGTTCCGGGAGGTAGACCAGTGTAGTTCATTAAATTGTCGTGTGAGCAAAGGATGCCATCAATATAGAGGTCACCTAGTGTGTGGATTTCCACCTCATGCCAGGGTGTCATCTCTGTAACTGAGGTCATGTGTATGCTCCTTGGGGTCCCTGAAAAAGGGAACGGCTGTGTGCATAAGAAATTAGTTCTTTGGTGAGATATAAACATCTACAATAGCACTGATACACTAGGTTTAATAGTAGGGGCTCAGGGGTAGGGAATTTGGTGCATAGGTGAAATAAGTGCAGTATTTTGAAGTGTGTCCACGCACAGGATGTTGTAGCAGTTGAGGAGACATTGAGAGAAAATCCAGCGTACCACCCATTGCAACTGTGCAGCCAAGTAGTAGTGTTCTATGTGTGGAAGTGCCAATCTGCCCTGATCCATTGGTTTGTTAAGCTTAGAAAGGGTGACCCTACGGCAGGAGGTATTCCAGATCAATCCACACAGTTCATGTTCCAGGGATCAGAAAAGAGAGGCTTGGATGTACATTGGGAGGTTGACGAAATAGTATAAAAGGCTGGATAGGACAACCATTATAACAAGCGCTAATCTGCCCATTACCGACAAGGGCAGCGTCTGGCTTTTGAGAGAGAAGAGAGCTTGCAACAGGCTACCATCAAACAAATCTGCTTCTATGTAATAGATGTGGATGCTGAGGTATCATCTAAATGTGGTCGGCTGCCAGAATAAAATGTGGAAAGCAGAGAGGGGGCCAGGGTCAGGCATAGTAGTGGATAGTGGGAAAGTACAAGACTTAGCCCAGCTGAACCGGAGTCCAGATATGGCCGCATATGCATCAAGAATGGTTATTATGGACTTTGGGAAGTTAGACAGATCTTTAAAGTAGATGAGAAGACTATCCACGCAGAGAGACATGTAGTGGATCATGTTGCCCATGGATATGCCCCAGTCATGTCCCTGCAGGTGAAGCGCGACAGCTAGGAGCTCTACAGCTAGGCCAATAAGTAGGGGAAACAGTGTGCAACCCTGTCTCATGCCTCTTTCTATGTGGACCGGGGTTGAAATATAAGGGCAGATTCTTGTTCGGGCGCTGGAAGCGTATATAATAATCTTATCAGTCAGACAAAGCGGGCCCCAATCCAAACCATGGTTGGACCATTCTAAAGAGTCAAATACCTTCTCTAGGTCAAGCACAAGGCAGCTTGCTCGGGGCCAATGAAGTGAGCATGTCAGGGAGCTGCTCTACTGCAAATGGCTTCCTCATATACCCTGTGCAAATGGAGAGCAAGCTGTAGTGAGTATGTTTAATAAAAAAACCTCTGCTGGAAGCCCATCAGGACCAGGGGTTTTGCCATTAGCAGGAGAACGGATGGAGTCCTGGATCTCAGTCAGAGTGATAGGCTCTTCCAATTCCATCTGTTGATCGGATGTGATGTGTTGGGGGGTTGTGTCCACAATAAAGAAGTCAATGGCATCGGGGGAAGAATTTGTGGTAGATCGGTACAGTGATGTATAGTGCAGTGCATGTGGGGATGAGTAGAAGGAATACACCCTGGAAGATATGTTGTGATATAGAGTTATGTCTGTTAGGTGCTAGTGGTGTAGCCAAGTTGCCAGGGAGACAGCATTAGAGGTTGCAGCAGTGCGGGACAGGGGCAGGAATGATCTCTCCAGATGTGTATTCAAAACACTATTAAAATCCCCCCTAAGAGCCAAGGAAGGCCGCTCCAGCGAGAAAGTACTGTTGAGAGTGTACGTAAGAAAGGAGCTTGGTCAGTGTTAGGAGCATAAATGTTACTGATGAGGATATGCCTGCCATCCAACCTCCCCCTAATAAACAGGAAGCGTCCCTCAGTGTCTATCACCTCGTCATCCACTTCCAAGTGGAACTCCGGGGCAGACCCATATCAATACTCCCCCAGGCATAGGAAGAGTAGTTTGTGAAGTAAACTTTACCACGCCACCATTTTCTGAGTTTGTCTGCCTCTGAAATTGTCTTGGAGTAGAACAATATGGATGTCCTGCCATCTGAGATATGAAAAAATAGTGTATATGCGCACTGGGGTGTACATGAAGCGTATGTTCCTGATCAACACGTTAACGCAGGTCATAGGGAGTGCAGATGGTATTAGTTAACACAAGGTGTAAAGTGGGCCGTCTAAGCAATGATAGTTGTGGCATAGGAGGAGCTTATTGAGATACAGTGAGTGGTGCCTCAGATTGCCTAAGGCAGGGTCAGATTTTTAAATATAAACAAGAAACATTGAAATTAAACAATAACATATTGAATACCGAAAGAGCAGCTCATAAGAGCAAGTGACTACCCAAAATGAGTAAAGAAGAAACTTGTGTTACAGTGGGGGAGGCTAGACGTGGACCAATGCCTCTTAAAAAGTACAGAGGTGGCACCAATTGGAGCAAATTATGAGAGCCACCCCAGGTTGACTTCCACATGTGTGGTTATCCAATCCTTGCAAAGATTGACAAGGAGCAGTAGTCTACAAGTCGCAGTGTGTAACGTGGTAGATTAGTTCTTTCACATGTCGAGACTAGGCGGTAAGGAACCGTAGGTAAAGTCCTCATTAAATGATATTCTACGCCATCTGCGGAGTAATGTCTGGTGGGATTAATGAGCTCCACATAGAGGGCCAGGTGGCTACAGAACTCTCTCCATCCGATGAATGGGAGTCCAAGGCATCCAGGATGGAGCACCACTGGGTTTCCGTCAGTTAAGCCGCTTGTTGTAGTGCTTTGTGGTGTTGCATGATTCTTTGCTCCAAGTCATAACAAGTCCTTCATGTATCATAATGGGTCCCGGCCTTCAGCACACTGTGGTAGTCCCACTATGCAGATGTTATTTCTGCGGGATCTGCCCTCTGCGTCCTCTGCTCGCTGGTCCAGTATTAACACTCAGTCTGTTAGTGTTTGCAGGGACGAATCCAGGTTGTGTCTCTTGGGCTGTAAAGTTGTGATAGATTGCTCTGCAGCCTCAACCGTATCTATGAGTTTTCTATGGTCCGCATGTAGGAGGCTGAGGTTCGAAGCAACCATATCCATTTTGGTCTCCCAGGAGGTCCTGGAGTTCTCAATTGCTAGCAGTAAGGCATCTAGTTTTCCATCCAGTGAATGGGATGTGCGTTAAGATCTCCTGCGGTTGATAAGGGCGGCAGTTGTGTAGAGATCGTCCGGGATTATGAGATGGCAGGTTGTCCAGTGGTGCAGTTTGTGCGCTGGGATGTTGTGGAGAATTAGGTATGCCTGGGTCTCCGAGAATAGTGCAGAATTGACAGAAGGGCCCCAGATTGTCTCTCTGACCACCGTGGTCCTAGTGTGTCACCTCATCCGCAGCCCAAGGGGCTAACCACCTGTTTCAATGTCACCCACTTCTGCCCATCACAGTCGTGATACGTGTAGGTACCCCAATCTCATGTCAGGAATCATATGCAGTAGGTCCAATTTGATGTTGCACTGTTGTATACACAGGTAGGTAACTGAGAGAGTTCTATAGCAGGAGGGATATACGTTCTGTAGGCAGATCTCATTAGTTGAGGCGGGCAGGATTAGTGTAGACTCAAGAATTAAGGACCGCTCCCAGGGCAGGGCCAAGTGTTATAGGTCTATCAGGCACCTTTGATCAGATAATGTTTACTATCATGAATGGCCCGGGCCGCGTGTCAGTGTATACTAAGGTTGCCAGTGAAATGCCGCAATCAGGCCCCCGTGTGTGCCCCACAGCGCTGTCTCCAATGCTCAACAAGTGTTTTTCATTAGCTGAGGGGAGGTGTGCCATAGGTTGCCACGGTCTCAGGCTGTTGCAGAGAAGGGGGAGGCCCTCGTCTGTAGGCATCTAGTGTCCTTGCTACTCATCTCTCACGGGGGCCGAGTTCCCCTCAGGCCTGGAGCAGCAGGCCACAGCTTCAAGCAACCACTGTGTGTCAGGCAAATTCCTCCCATCTCGCCTGCAGTCCCCAAAGGTCTCCGTCAGGTGCTGCCATGTATGCAGTTTCTTAGGTGTCTTTCCCGTTGCAGCACAATCTGCTCTCAATCCCCGTAGGCACTGGGGATGTTGTCAGCAAAATGTGACAGCAATCCAGTGCAGCTAATCCAGCCTGTGCCTATCAGGCGGGAGGATGCCATGCCATGCTGGCCAGGACGATGGGTCAGCTTGTGTATCTCCCTGGGTGCCAGATTTTGCCAAAGATATATTGCGACGGCTTGCTGCTCCAGCATAGGTTATAATGTATCATGGATAGTGGATGGCCATTTAGTTAGGTTTCCCAGGATAACGGGGCAGTGTGGCGGAGCTCCACTAAAACACGTTCACCATGTTGCCCTCTCTAGCCATCCCCCCCCAGCACTACATTAATGGTGTGGAGAAAAAAATACTGTATTCTCCCAATAAGCACATAAAATTCGCTAGTGCTTGCAACTATAGGATCTATTTCTAGAGGCTTACCTTGCACTGCTGAGGAACAGCTGCCCAGGAGCTTGGAACTGATTTCATTTTGTGAATGAGAATTAGTATGCTCGACATGCTGACACCAACACTGTTGATACTAAAATTAGAAGGAGCCGTTTGGCACACCTTAGCCCCCGAGCACTGATCGTAACTGGAGAGGTAGGGGAAGGGAGACATTCTCCCCTTTCTAACTGTACCTCTCCAAAGTGGACCTCTGCTTGGGGATCACTGTAGGAGGTGGATTACTAAGCAAGGATCCACTCACTGGACACAAGGTAATTGAAAGTGGGGGAGCAGTCCCCCAGGCATGGGCAATTTTTACCCATAATGTACCTACCCCAGGGAGACAGAGAGCCTCCTAAACACATGTGCTTAAATGACTGGAGGGCCAATACCATCTTCCATGAACCATCCATGAAACCTGGGAATCATCTTAGATGATAAACTCAGCATGACCTCACAGGTAAACGCAGTTAGCGCCTCCTGCTTCCACATACTACGCATCCTCAACAAAATCTTCAAAAGATCCCCAAGAACACCAGTTATACTGCCTCTCAAGCCCTAGTCCCCAGTAGACAATGCACTATATGAGAAAATCCTCATCTACCTCCTTCACCATCTCCAGACCATCCAGAACACTAAAGTCGGACTTGATTTGGATCTCCCATGGCACACCCACATCACGTCTCACTTGAAAGAACTCCACAGGCTGTAGATATACAAACACTGGCAATTCAAACTCCTCATACATGCATACAAGCCACTGCCCAACATAGGACCAGCTTATCTCAACTGCTGTCTCTACTCCCAGCATCCATCCAGACACCTGTGCTCTACTTCACACATACCTCTCACAAAGGAGAACAGGAGGCCGCCTTCTCCCTCACACCCAAAACTTGGGACATCCTCACTCTACCTATGGCTCTTCAGCTAACACCCAGGACATAACATACTCACCAGCTTTTCCACCTGGATACCCTTTGGGTGATAAACTGTGCTTTACAAATCCAAATAACGTAACACAACAGGTGAGATTTCTCCTCAACTGCAAGCCAAACATCTTAGACAAACACCCCAACCTCCAAAACCACTTCAGTTACATTTTGAACCTGAACTCACACTGTGGGATTAAGCATTTCATTCTAGCCCATAATTACAAACTAATTAACTAGGCACTTGCCCTTTTGAAACAGAATTATGGTAATTCCCTTCTAGCAGGACTCCCCAAATCTCACTTCGCACACACCAAGGCAGTTAAACACCCTGCCACTAGATTTATCATGGGATACAGAAAATTCAACCACATCTCTTCGACTCTGCTCTCACTTGACTGGCTCCAAATTGAGGCAGGAAACATACTCAAACTTGCCAGCATCACTTGTAAAGCACTTTATGGGACCAAACTGGTTTGTCACAGCCAGAAACTGTTGCTCTAAGGAGGACAACGTGGCTTGACTATACGGACACTCTCCTTCTGGAAATCCCCACAATGAAAAACTGAGAACACAAACAATCCTTCTCGGGATGTGCAACCAGAATCTGGAACTCAATTCTTCCAAACATCAGAACTAACCTGAAAAATACCTCAAAAGTAATTGAAAATGTTACTTTTTCAGCATCATTTCCAATTGTAATTACCAGATGAAAACTCTGCATAACACTTTTTTCAATCCTTTGACAGAACCAATTATCCCTTACTTGAACATGTACTTAACTGTAGTAAAACCTGTTAGGTAATTACCATATATGGGAAGACCTGGCCACTGTCACTGTAAATTTTGACCACAGACTCTGCGGTGACTTGACGACTAGAATGTATGTACTGTTAATTGCAATCTTCCTGCTTACCAACATGCACCTTTCACCTCCCCTATTTCTCCCCCTGATCTACTGTGTTAGTCTGTAGCATTCTCGTCCTTGAAATAACTTATGTTGAAACTAGCGGATGTGTGCAAAGAGGCAAAATAAGTATTAGGAGGTGCACTGGCTCTAAGAAGTTGTTACTTGCCAGAGGGACATGGGGAACCTATGGGTCGCCAAGCAGCCCCTTCTTCTGAAAAAGTCACTCCATCTGCCAAGTCTACATTTTCCTTTCGGAGTCTCTTGACAGGTGCATGGTAGCCTCCATACTGCTCCATCCTCATGAACAATGCCTATGGAAGGGTTTGAGAGACTAGTTTGTTTTCCCAGCTCTGTGGTCCACAGGCTAGTTACATGACTTTGAGGCCAAGGGGAAATCTAACCAGGGAGGAGCTAAAAATCTTTCTCCTTGACATCTGTTTGGAACCTTCGCTAATCAAAAAAGCCCATGTAATATCTGCATTTTGAAAATTTCTAGGCATTTGTAGCTAAATTTTTCTATATGTCTCCCATCTTCCGATCTATCTAGAGACAAGGAACAACTGGTAGCCATGCAGCTGCCTTCTTACATGGACCATATTGTCTATTTTAAGCTGAAATAATAGCATTAAGACATCCTATTTGGAAGATAATATGACGTTATTGGATAAAAACCACTGGATTTTTGACAGATTTCAGGACTAACTCCCACTAGGTTATATCATGGGCAATATTTCCAGTCCTGAACTGGACAAAACAAGACGACAACACTCAGAATGTATTAGGCTGACACTCAAAAGTCCAGGACTGGAACCCGTATCCATAATAACAGAGTGGCAAACTACATTCTAATGAAACACTTGGAAGATTATGCTGGCTTAACGGGTTGTTACTGTGGAGTCTTAAATATAATTTGCATCTGACTGCTATCCGTAAGTACATTAAACTAAGGGTTTGCAATCTATGGCTTCCGGTATTTCATTTGAGGGCCCCTTTGGTGGTCAATTTTGCAGTTTTCCTAGAGTATCATCTTGGTGCATGGATGACAGAGTAAGAGACATATATCACTAACAAGAGCTGACACTCATGCTATATACAAATATGTACTGAGCATAGTAATCATAGAATGCAACATACAAAAATGTATTTATTGCAACCCAAATACTTGTTTTTGTCTTCACTTTACTTACATAATCAAAGTACAGGTTGACATTTTCATTGCCATTTTCCACTTTCTTGATCAAATTGTTTAACGAAACCGAATCCGGAGATGGGGCAAAGCCACTTAGTAAATTAACTTGCATAAGGACCATACCGCTCTCTGAAGTTGTGTCTGTTCCTAAAAACCTTGACAGAAACAATTAAGAAAAAATTCACATATTGCAAAAATACCATTTGACTGTTTTTGAATCTTTAAATTAGATTACATGTGTTCAGTGAATATTATTTTATATGATGCCATGGAGAATTTAACAAAACGTAAACTGTAGGTCATAAATGACAGATATGTTGGTGTAGAACACTGCAACAGTCAAGAATGCCTCGGTTTCAAGTATGGTGTTTTCCACCCAAGGTAAATGCTATTAATCTGGGGTGAGGTAGTTACTACTCATGGTAAACACCAGCCAATTGGAGTTTGGTATGTGAGAATGAGGAAGTTGTGTTTCTCGAGCTGCCTACAGCTTGGTGAAATATTCTAATTACGTCAGCTTTATCACAGAATTCAACCTTATTTGAAATTCTGAAAATTTCTCAAATTTTCATATTACATTATTTTACGTAATATGTGCCCTCAGGAGACTGGTTCAATCAGGGAAAAAAATCAGAGATATAAACATTTTCTGTTCTAACTAGTCTGCTAGGATCTCGTCAGGCTTTTCTACATGAGGTGCATCTTCAACTAAACAAGTCATGCTAGATACAGGTGAATCACAGTTCACCTTCAGAGTGTAATTTCAAATAATGTTGTGGTGTTCTTGAAATTTCAAAAAAAGCTATTTATGTAATACCTTTTCCTATCCAATTTTCCTCTAATCTATTCTGTCCGTTTTTTCTGGCTGGTTTGAGTAGACACTCCTGTTGGCAAAAAAATAAATAATAATAATAAAAAAACACCGTTCGGAATGAGTACAAAACAATCCAAACTTGTTCGTGATAAATAAGTGTAATCTAAGGGTTGGGACCTAGATAGAGTAGGCATGAAAAAATACAATTACTGCCTGGAGTTGTTAACCTTTGCCTGATGCTTTTTTGTTGGTGTGAAACAGGCTTTTCTGATCTACAACATGACAACACATCCCAGCATTCAACTACAATGCTGGAAGTGCATATCCATATGATTGCACTGGCTATCAGAGGCCAAAACTCAGTTAGGCATTTTTCAAGGCCATGAACTGAAAACTAAATGGGATTATAGCGTCTAAAAGCAGTAATACAAAATTCCACACAACATCTTACAGGTTTTTGGCACTGAATATTTCATACCAAACGTTCTGGATTTAATTAAACGTAACACTGCAAACAAACGAGGTATACACCTTGAAACAAACAACATGGAAAATAGTCAAGTTTGGACAATACAAATGCCTGAACTCAAATTGGTTTCTAGTTGTTGGGTTTAAAGCCAAGAAATGCATCAGTCCATACAGAATATCTCAAGTTGCAAACTGTACTTCTTGACAGTTGTATTAATTCTTCAGAAATCCTGAGTTCTTTCCTTTGTACTGGATTGTAAAGCGTGAGACAATCAAATAACGGTAATTGAAATCGAAACCTATGCAATCACTTAAGATAACTGAGTTTTTTAAATATATATTTCAGAGAAGGGGCACAAAGCAGAAGATTGAGAATGCTGGTACAAAGCCATTCATATTTTTTGCGAGTGGTCACTAGCAGCAGAATGCCCATGTAATATATGGTTCTCCCAGGACAACTCTCGTTGCCTCTTTGTTTGCATGTCCATGCACACAGCTAAGGATGAGTGCTGAAAGGATGCAGGGGTATATGAAACATATTAGAACGCGAAAACGCTCGGAGATTCACTGAAGGCAAAGGAAAGGCAGGGTGCAATAACTACTAGTGCAGACCTTTGTTCCAATACTGAAATGTTTACCTTTTAGTTTCTCCCTGTTCAATTGAGAACATTCTACTCTTAGTGGATAGGATGTTCTAATAGCAGCAAGCTATAATCCTGTAACATCATATGGGTAAGTATCAAAAATGAATGCTTTCCATTTCAGAGTTCCAAGTGAAATCATAGACGACTCAAACATTTTACCTTCTCTATGCTGGAAACATCTTCATGGGAAAAAAACCTTAGTTGATGCTGCCCAAAGTACAACTCTCTTGACCGACTACAGATGCCAAAATAATATTCAACTATATTTTTTCAGCAGAGGACTAAGGAACGGAGATCGGTAGATTTAATTTTTTAAACATTTTATTGAGCATTTAAACAAGTTGTACAAAGGTTAAATCAAAATGTGGCTGTTTGGGAGTCCCTACAGTGCAAATCAAGCAGAAGAACCTCGAAGACCGAGCAGAAACAAA
The DNA here is from genome assembly GCF_031143425.1 of Pleurodeles waltl. NCBI lineage: Eukaryota > Metazoa > Chordata > Amphibia > Caudata > Salamandridae > Pleurodeles > Pleurodeles waltl. The sequence goes on along the minus strand of NC_090444.1, from coordinate 1,412,200,985 downwards.
ACAAAATAAAATCCCCGCGGTCTCAGAACACCTGTTGAAATCTGTAGACTTGGTCATAATTTACAATCATCTCGTTTATTCCAATATCTTTTAACATTATCTTATTTCTTGTGGTTTTGGTACTGCTTATTCCATGCTGTTAATTATCTCTTTTCATAATGTTTGTAATGTATCTGACAATAGTTACAGCGTTCATGCTTTACTAAAGACTGTATCTTCCATTTGTACCATTTTGTGTTTCGGTTATTCCTCTATTGGAAACACTTTCCTACTTGCTAAAGGGAAAACAAACACTCGCTAGCATTTATGCTGTGGCTATCCAAGGATCTGTTCTTAGAGTTGGAAATTCTAGTTTTGCTTTGATTGACGTTTTGTACAGTCATAGTGCCAACTCGATTGCCACCAGAGGTGCTCCAAGTCTTATAAAAATATATTTATTAATGCTGTTGTGGGAGTGGAGAGTTAGGGGGCTCTTGTAAAAAGCGAATCTGGTGATTGCTAAGGAAAGTCGATGTAATCCCCACACACAGATCGATCAAAAGGCACACAGTAGCATACTGGCACTAATGGTGACCAATCTGAGCACTACGATTACATTAAACGAGTTGTAAAATATTATAATTGCTCATCTGTCTTTCTCTGAAAGGGAAGTAAGGAGGCGTAAATTATTCATTGTTTTTGCATTCTTGTCAGAAACGGTTCAAACATTAAATTTCAGAATTCCATAGAAGCATCCAAAAGGTAGGATATGAAAAATGTTCAGGAAGCCTGGAAGGTAAAAAATTGAAATATTGTTTACTTTTACACAGAACACACACATGATGTATTTCAATCTGAGTCACATTTTCCCACAGTAGAATTTAGCCAACGGTTAGCCTTTCCTGAAGGTGGTCTAGGTATAATTTAGAATAAGGTTAAGGTCAACACGGAGGAAGCGTACGCCAAACAACTCGGTAAGTACACTCGGTAAAAACACAGTACAGAGAGAATCTCTTCTCAACAACTAGTAGCTACAGCACAAGCAGAAGGACATTTCCATAGAATTGAGTTTTACGTGTAGGTAGTACTAACAATCTTAAAGTAAAGAACCCATCACTAAATAATTCCCAAATCAATTGAGATAATTAGGGAAAATGTTTGTGAACAAAAAGACACAAATTTAATTAAAACAGGCTAAGTGGAACTGTATATTTAAATCTTAAAAATTTTAAAGCAAAACTTTCCAAGAAAAAATAAAGTGTCAGTCATAATTCACTGTTCGTGGTTGACTGGGACACATTGGCATGATTTCAGGCTGGGAACAACAGAGGCCACATACACTTAGCAGTGGTACCTTCAGAGGCTCAGCTAGTGAAGGTCTAAGGCTGGGGCCAGCGAGGGTCCCTCGAAGTTGGATATGTTGTTGTGGAGCTCCAGCTGATGTTGTTGATTTTAGTGTCACAACCTCAGAGCAGGATAGTTCTGGATTTTGTAGCTGCTGAGGTTGCTTTGTGGGTCAGATAGATTTGCTGCCTTGTCCCAATCCAAGGTTTTACTTTTTCACTTTTTTGAGAGGTAGAATCATCCAGTGGGGCACAGGTTGAAGCCATAGACTAGGAAAGGCTCCATGAGGCCCAATACCATGATGTGAGGTTCCACTGATCTAGTTTTCAGCACAAGAAAAAGCTCAGAGTGGGATGAACATGTTTTTTGTGCCTGCCTGAGAAGCTACCTTTCTCAGAAAGATGCAGGGGACTAGCCCAAGTCCTCCAGAAGGGGAAAAATAGCTAGGCCCCCCTTTTTGCCAACTACTGGGAAAGTGATTTCCAGTCAATTAGGCAGCCCCCAGCTCCTCAGGGCAGACTTCTAGGACCTAGATCACTCTCTAGCTTCCAGTTCCTGGAAGGTCATGTCCTGTGTGATCAGCTGGGCCTTTTTGGTGAAAGAAGTCCTTTTGCTTTTTGTGTCTCTGAAGCAGGCAAACAGGAGTCCAAACACTTCACCCTTGGTGAGCAGTTCCAGTACATGGTTAGCAGGAGTCTTTCAGTGAATCCTCTGCTTTCAACAAGAGTCAGGAATCCTCTTCCAACAAGGCTTATGTGTTCAGATAGAGTCTTTTCAGGTCCATTCATTTTCTGAGGAGGTGGAGTGTTTAGGCACTAGCTTTAGCCTGATTGGAGACATTATGGCATTTAACCCTAACAATTTTCTCGTAGTTCCCTTGTTGTTGGTTCTCCTTAGTGCCTGGGTTGGACACCCTTATTTTAGTATAAGGCCCGTAGCCTGTGCCTTTTATATTTAGACATGTTTTTTTTCATTTTGTATTTTTAAGCACAGACAGCTTTTAGCTCATTGTCTTTATATTTTAATCAGTTGCTTCATTCTGAGACATAGTAGTTTGCTCGGCATATTTTATCAGCCCCTTGTACACATTTCACTTTAGGCCAGATGTATCAAACATTTTTTCGATTGCAAATGGCTGTTTGCGATCGCATAAATGCGTTTTGGTATGTAACAAGTCCAATTTGCGATTCGGTAACTTGTTACCGAATCGCAAATTGGATTTGCGACTACATACAGAAAATACATTTTCTATTCATGGGTCATCTTTCCCGCAGTAGAAACAAATTCAAACACTTTTCATACATATACTTCAGCAAATCCACCTGCACAATACAGAGCTTATCCGTATGAAATACCACTTTTATATCAAGAACTCCAAACTTGGTTTCAAGGTGCCCTTCCACACGTAATTCCAAATATTAGATCAGGTGCCCTAAGTAATGATGGACCTACATGGCCAGAATTGGCCACATACACACCACATCCAAATGTACTAAATATTCCAGTAGCAGATTTACGTTATGTATATATATAAAAATGTCACTTACCCAGTGTACATCTGTTCGTGGCATGTTCCGCTGCAGATTCACATGCTATGCATATGTCTGCCATCTAGTGTTGGGCTCGGAGTGTTACAAGTTGTTTTTCTTCGAAGAAGTGTTTTTGAGTCACAGGATTGAGTGACTCCTCCTCTTCGACTCCATTGCACATGGGCATCGACTCCATGTTAGATTGTTTTCCCGCAGAGGATAAGGTAGGAGTTATAGAGTATAAAGATAAGAGATGTCCATGCAAATGGTGTGTATATATATATATATATATATATATATATATATATATATATATATATATGTACAAGCGTTTGTTTAACTTAAATGGCCTACAGGCTTCCGGGGAGGTGGGAGGGTGCATGTGAATCTGCAGCAGAACATGCCACGAACAGATATACACTGGGTAAGGGACATTTTCAGTTCGATGGCATGTGTAGCTGCAGATACACATGCTATGCATAGACTAGAAAGCAGTTATTCCTACCATACAAAAGCGGTGGTTAGCCTGTAGGAGTTGAAGTTGTTTGAAATAATGTTCTTAGTACAGCCTGACCTGCTGTGGCTTGCTGTGCTGCTAAAACATCTACACAATAATGTTTAGTAAATGTATGGGGTGTTGACCAAGTAGGTGCTTCACATATTTCAGCCATTGGTATATTTCCTAAGAAGGCCATTGTAGCACCTTTCTTCCTTGTGGAATTTGCTTTAGGTGCAACTAAGAATTGTCTTTTAGCTTTAAGGTAACATGTTTGGATGCATTTTACTATCCATCTTGCTAAACCTTGTTTTGAAATGGGGTTACCAGTGTGAGGTTTTTGAAAAGCTACAAATAGCTGTTTAGTTTTCCTGAATGGTTTTGCTCTATCTATGTTGTACATTAGAGCTCTTTTAATGTCTAATGTATGTAGAGCTGTTTCTGCCACGGAATCTGGCTGTGGGAAGTGTAGGAAATTACCATCTTGCCTGGCATGTTACCCCCATATTTCACTGTATATATTTTGTTTTAGTTGTATGTGTCACTGGGACCCTGCCAGCCAGGGCCCCAGTGCTCATAAGTGTGCCCTGTATGTGTTACCTGTGTTATGACTAACTGTCTCACTGAGGCTCTGCTATCCAGAACCCCAGTGGTTATGCTCTCTCATTCTCTTTCCAAATTGTCACTAACAGGCTAGTGACCAATTTCACCAATTTACATTGGCATACTGGAACACCCTTATAATTCCCTAGTATATGGTACTGAGGTACCCAAGGTATTGGGGTTCCAGGAGATCCCTATGGGCTGCAGCATTTCTTGTGCCACCCATAGGGAGATCTGACAATTCTTACACAGGCCTGCCAGTGCAGCCTGAGTGAAATAACGTCCACGTTATTTCACAGCCATTTACCACTGCACTTAAGTAACCTATAAGTCACCTATATGTCCAACCTTTACCTGGTAAAGGTTGGGTGCTAAGTTACTTAGTGTGTGGGCACCCTGGCACTAGCCAAGGTGCTCCCACATTGTTCAGGGCAAATTCCCCGGACTTTGTGAGTGCGGGGACACCATTACACGCGTGCACTATACATATGTCACGTCATATGTATAGCGTCACAATGGTAACTCCGAACATGGCCATGTAACATGTCTAAGATCATGGAATTGTCACCCCAATGCCATCCTGGCATTGGGGAGACAATTCCATGATCCCCGAGTCTCTAATTCAGACCCGGGTACTGCCAAACTGCCTTTCCCGGGGTTTCACTGCAGCTGCTGCTGCTGCCAACCCCTCAGACAGGTTTCTGCCCTCCTGGGGTCCAGCCAGGCTTGGCCCAGGAAGGCAGAACAAAGGACTTCCTCACAGAGAGAGTGTTACACCCTCTCCCTTTGGAAAAAGGTGTCAGGGCTGGGGAGGAGTAGCCTCCCCCAGCCTCTGGAAATGCTTTGATGGGCACAGATGGTGCCCATCTCTGCATAAGCCAGTCTGCACCGGTTCAGGGATCCCTCAGCCCTGCTCTGGTGCGAAACAGGACAAAGGAAAGGGGAGTGACCACTCCCCTGACCTGCATCTCCCCTGGGAGGTGCCCAGAGCTCCTCCAGTGTGCTCCAGACCTCTGCCATCTTGGAAACAGAGGTGCTGCTGGCACACTGGACTGCTCTGAGTGGCCAGTGCTAGCAGGTGACGTCAGAGACTCCTTCTGATAGGCTCCTTCAGGTGTTGTTAGCCTATCCTCTCTCCTAGGTAGCCAAACCTCCTTTTCTGGCTATTTAGGGTCTCTGCTTTGGGGAATTCCTTAGATAACGAATGCAAGAGCTCATCAGAGTTCCTCTGCATCTCTCTCTTCACCTTCTGCCAAGGAATCGACTGCTGACCGCGCTGGAAGCCTGCAAAACTGCAACAAAGTAGCAAAGACGACTACTGCGACCTTGTAACTCTGATCCTGCCGCCTTCTCAACTGTTTTCCTGGTGGTGCATGCTGTGGGGGTAGTCTGCCTCCTCTCTGCACTAGAAGCTCCGAAGAAATCTCCCGTGGGTCGACAGAATCTTCCCCCTGAAACGCAGGCACCAAAGAACTGCATCACCGGTCCTCTGGGTCTCCTCTCAGCACGACGAGCGAGGTCCCTTGAACTCAGCAACTCTGTCCAAGTGACTTCCACAGTCCAGTGACTCTTCAGTCCAAGTTTGGTGGAGGTAAGTCCTTGCCTCCCCACGCTAGACTGCATTGCTGGGAACCGCGTGTTTTGCAGCTACTCCGGCTCCTGTGCACTCTTCCAGGATGTCCTTTGTGCACAGCCAAGCCTGGGTCCCCGGCACTCTAACCTGCAGTGACTTCGGGTGAGCTCCAGTTCACTCCACTTTGTAGTGCCTGTTCCGGCACTTCTGCGGGTGCTGCTTGCTTCTGAGTGGGCTCTTTGTCTTGCTGGACTCCCCCTCTGTCTCCTCACGCAATTGGCAACATCCTGATCCCTCCTGGTCCCTCGTGGGCAACAGCAGCATCCAAAAACCCTAACCGCGACCCTTGCAGCTAGCAAGGTTTGTTTGCGGTCTTTCTGCACGGAAACACCTCTGCACGACTCTTCATGACGTGGGACATCCATCCTCCTAAGGGGAAGTTTCTAGCCCTTGTCGTTCTTGCAGAATCCACAGCTTCTACCATCCAGTGGCAGCTTCTTTGCACCCACAGCTGGCATTTCCTGGGCATCTGCCCACTCCCGACTTGATCGTGACTTTTGGACTTGGTCCCCTTGTTCCACAGGTACACGCATCAGGAAATCCATTGTTGTTGCATTGCTGGTGTTGGTCTTCCTTCCAGAATTCCCCTATCACGACTTCTGTGCTCTTTGGGGAACTTAGGTGCACTTTGCACCCACTTTTCAGGGTCTTTGGGTGGGCTATTTTTCTAACCCTCACTGTTTTCTTACAGTCCCAGCGATCCTCTACGAGGTCACATAGGTTTGGGGTCCATTCGTGGTTCGCATTCCACTTCTAGAGTATATGGTTTGTGTTGCCCCTATCCCTATGTGCCCCCATTGCATCCTATTGTTACTATTCATTGTTTGCACTGTTTGCTATTGCTATTACTGCATATTTTGGTATTGTGTACATATATCTTGTGTATATATGCTATCCTCATACTGAGGGTACTCACTGAGATACTTTGGCATATTGTCATAAAAATAAAGTACCTTTATTTTTAGTATATCTGTGTATTGTGTTGTCTTATGATATTGTGCATATGACACTAGTGGTACTGTAGGAGCTTCACTCGTCTCCTAGTTCAGCCTAAGCTGCTCTGCTAAGCTACCTTTTCTATCAGCCTAAGCTGCTAGACACCCCTCTACACTAATAAGGGATACCTGGACCTGGTGCAAGGTGTAAGTACCCCTTGGTACCCACTACAAGCCAGGCCAGCCTCCTACAGGAAGAAGACTGGTAGTTCCACTGTTTGATTGATATGAAAAGGTGATACTACTTTAGGAAGAAATGTAGGGTTAGTTTGTAGTATGAATTTATGTTTATGTACTTGTATGAATGGTTCTTCAATAGTGAAAGCTTGAATTTTACTAACTCTTCGCAATGCTGTAATTGCGACTAGGAAGGCAACCTTCCATGTTAAGAATTGCATTTGACATGAGTGCATAGGTTCAAATGGTGGGCCCATAAGTCGTGTTAGCACTATGTTTAAATTCCACGAAGGAACTGGAGGTATTCTGGGTGGGATGATGCGTTTTAAACCTTCCATGAATGCTTTGATAACAGGAACTCTAAATAAAGAGCTGTGCTGTATATTTTGCAAATATGCGGAAATTGCAGTGAGATGTATTTTTATAGAAGAGAATGCTAAATTTGATTTTTGTAAATGAAGTAAATAGCATACAATATCTTGTATTGATGCTGAAAGAGGGGCAATATGTTTAGATTGACAGTAATATACAAATCTTTTCCATCTGTTGGCATAGCACTGTCTGGTAGTGGGTTTTCTTGCTTGCTTAATTACTTCCCTACATTCAGTTGGTAGTTGGAAATACCCAAATTCTATGACCTCAGGAGCCAAATCGCTAGATTGAGTGTGTTGGGATTTGGGTGCCTGATCTGCCCTTTGTTTTGTGTCAACAGATCTGGTCTGTTTGGGAGTTTGGAGTGTGGTACTACTGACAGGTCTAGTAGTGTTGTGTACCACGGCTGACGTGCCCACGTTGGTGCTATGATTATCATATTGAGCGTGTTTTGATGCAATTTGTTGACTAGAAATGGAATGAGTGGGAGAGGTTGAAAAGCGTAAGCAAATATCCCTGACCAATTGATCCATAGAGAATTGCCCTTGGATAGGGGATGTGGGTATCTGGATGCAAAGTTTTGGCATTTTGCGTTTTCGCTGGTGGTGAACAGATCTATGTCTGGTGTTCCCCATTGATGAAAGTATTTTTGAAGTACTTGAGGGTGAATCTCCCACTCGTGTGTCTGTTGATGATTTCTGCTGAAAACATCTGCTAATTGGTTCTGTATCCCTAGAATGTACTGTGCTACCAGGTGAATTTGGTTGTGTATTGCCCATTTCCAATTTTTATCAGTTAGGAGGGAGAGTTGGGACGAATGTGTCCCTCCTTGTTTGTTTAGGAAATACATGGCGGTCATGTTGTCTGCTTTGATCAAGACATTTTTGTGAATAAGGAGAGGCTGAAAAGCTTTGAGTGCTAGGAAGACAGCTAACAGCTCTAAGTGATTTATGTGTAGCCGTTTGTGTTGGGCATCTCATTGTCCTTGAATGTTGTGATTGTTGAGGTGAGCTCCCCAGCCAATCATTGATGCATCTGTTGTAAGGATGGTCTGAGGTACAGGGTCTTGAAATGGCAGCCCTTTGTTTAGATTTGTGGAATTCTACCACTGAAGGGACATGTATGTTTGGCGGTCTATCAACACTAGATCTTGAAGCTGACCCTGTGCTTGTGACCATTGTTGTGCAAGGCACTCTTGCAAGGGCTGCATGGTTAGTCTTGCATGTGGAACAATTGCAATACATGATGCCATCATGCCTAATACTTTCATGACCAATTTGACTGTGTACTGTTGACCTGTCTGTATTTGTGCCAATATATTGTGAAATTCTTGTATCCTTTGCGTATTTGGACTTGCAAGCGCTTTTTGAGTATTTAGTATTGCTCCTAAATACTATTGTATTTGTGCAGGTTGTAGTTGTAACTTTTGGTAGTTTATGGAGAACCCTAGCGTGTGCAGGGTTTGTATTACATAATGCTCATGGTTTTGACACTGCGTATGACTGTTTGATTTTATTAGCCAATCGTCTAGATATGGCAAGACATGAATGTGTTGTCTTCTTAGGTAGGCTGCGACTACCGCCAGGCACTTTGTGAATACCCTTGGAGCTGTTGTTATTCCAAAGGGTAACACTTTGAACTGTTAATGCTTTCCTCGAATGACAAACCTGAGATATTTTCTGTGCGCAGGATGGATGGGTATGTGAAAATACGCATCTTTGAGGTCTAATGTTGCCATGAAATCGTGTTGCAGAAGTAGTGGGATAACATCCTGCAGTGTCACCATAAGAAAGTGTTCCGACAGGATGTAAAGATTGAGGGTCTGAGATCTAATATTGGTCTTAAGGTTCCATCCTTTTTGGGAATGAGGAAATACAGTGAGTAAACTCCCATCCCTACTTGATTTTGTGGCACAGCTTCTATTGCTTGTTTGAGTAATAGAGATTTGACTTCTTCCTGTAAAAGAGTGATATGGTCTGTGGATAGCTTGTGTGGTTTTGGTGGAATGTTTAGTGGAGTTTGTATCAATTCTAGGCAATAGCCATTGCGGATAATTGATAATACCCAGTTGTCTGTGGTAATGTTTGGCCAATTGTTGAGGAACTTTTGCAGTCTTCCCCCCACATGGGAGGTGTGGATTGGAAAGGAATGGCACAAGTCACTGTTTACTTTGTTGTGAGGCTTGTTTTGGTGTTTGATATTTTCCCCTGCCTCTGGGGTATGGGTCTCTATAAGTGCTTTTGAAACCACCTCGTTGGTATTGAGGTTGGTAGGCCGGCTTTGGCTGTGACGTGGATGCCTCCGCAGTTTGGGCTCTAAATCCACCTCTAAACTGGGGTTTACAAAATGATCCCCTGTATTGTGTGGTGTATAGTGCACCCATGGCTTTTGCGGTGTCTGAACCCTTCTGCATTTTTTCTATAGCAGTGTCGACTTCTAGGCCGAAAAGCTGTTTTGGTTGAATGGCATATTCAACACTGCATGTTGGATTTCAGGTTTAAATCCTGAAGACCTAAGCCATGCATGTCTCCTTTTGGTTACAGCAGTGTTGATGGTTCTGGCTGCAGTATCTGCCGAGTCTAGGGCTGACCCAATTTGGCTGTTAGTGATGGCTTGCCCTTCCTCCACTATCTGTTGTGCCCTTTTTTGCTGTTCCTTGGGGAGATGCTAGATTATATGTTTCATCTCGTCGAAGTGGGCCATGTCATATCTAGCCAACAATGCCTGGGAGTTGGCTATTCTCCATTGGTTGGCTGCCTGAAATGCCACCCTTTTCCCTGCAGCATCAAACTTCCTACTCTCTTTGTCTCGTGAGGGTGCATCACCTGACGACTGTGAGCTCGCTCTCTTCCTGGCAGTGCTTACCACTACTGAGTCTGGAGGTAGTTGTTGGGTAATATAGACAGGATCTGAAGGAGGTGGCTTATATTTTTTCTCCACTCTAGGAGTAATTATTCTTGCCTTTACTGGCTCTCTAAATATCTGGTCAGCATGTTTTAGCATGCCGAGGAGAATAAGAAGCGACTGATACATTGCATGCGTGGAGGAGAGTGTATTAAATAAGAAATCATCCTCTAATGACTCAGTATGCATGGTGACATTATGATATGTTGCTGCCCTAGCTATCACTTGAGTGTAGCCTGTACTATCCTCTGGGGGTGAAGGCTTAGAGGGATAGCAATCTGGGTTATTGTCTGGAATGGGGTCTGGCTCATAAAGATCCCATGGATCCACATTGTCCTGCTGCAAATCAAATGAGTGCATTGGTGACTGCATAGGTGTAGGACTGGTAGGAGGAGAGATATGTAGATGTGGAGAGTGAGGAAGAGACTGAGGAGGAGAAAATTGAGGAGGTGGAGGTCTCTCCTTTGTTTTTGGCACTTTAGCTGGAGGCTGTGTAGTGTCCAATTCCTCCAGAAAGGCTAATTTCCTCTTTGGTTTTGGAGGAGGTGCGCTTAACATTCTGCCAGTTTCTTTATGGTTATGAATCCTGGCTTGCCTTTCATCCATTGCCTCAATTTCTGAGTCCTCCTCAGTAGTTTTGTGGCTTTCTCTAAGTGCTTTTGAAAGTCCATGCTCCTCAGTATAACTAGTTTTTTACAGCTCCGAAGCTGGCTTTTTCGGTTTCGAAAAAGATGGGGTTGAAGATGGTCTTGGCTCCGAAAATGATTTTTGAGATTTCAACTCGGAAGAGCGGTGTTTGCTCCGTTTGGAGACGTAGCTTCTTCTGTGCCCAGCGGGTGTGTTGGCCACCAAGCGTTTTCTTTCGGGTCAAGCTATGGCCTTCTGGCAGTGGCGTTCCTAAGGCCTTATGTTTGGGCTTAGATGACACAGGGGCAGGCGTACTCACGTGCTGTTCTGCCATGACAGGTCTGTCCTCCTCGGAATCCTGGTCGGAGTCGGATCCTCGAACAGAGACTGAAGTATGCATGATTTCTTCCTCTTCGATGTCGAGATGTTCGGTGCTCTTTGATGCCATCTCGAGTCTCCGTTCTCTTATGTCCCGGAGCATCTTTTTCAATCAGAAGGATCTGCAGGTCTCGCAATTTTCTTCCTGATGATCGGGGGAAAGGCAGAGATTACAGACGAGGTGTTGGTCCATATAAGGGAATTTGGCGTGGCACAGACAGAATCATAATGGAGTCCGATCCATGAGGCTTCCACGTGGTCAGCCCGACCAGGCCTGAGTTGGATGCGGGTGTGTCCCAAAGGGTGAGTAAAAATGTTTGTTTCAATGGTACGGAAGTGTTGAACGAAGGTGTAACGCGATCGAAACAATACCGACGAGAAATGAAGAGTGTTCAAGATTTTCCGAATCGAACTATCGGAGCGAAAGGAAACCCGTCCAAACCCGATGATGGAAAGAAAACAATCTAACATGGAGTTGATGCTCATGCGCAATGGAGCCGAAGAGGAGGAGTGACTCGAAAACACTTCTTTGAAGAAAAACTTGTAACACTCCGAGCCCAACACTAGATGGCAGACGTATGCATAGCATGTGTATCTGCAGCTACACATGCCATCGAACATATATGTATATATCTTCAGTCAAAAACCAAAGGTTACAGGGATGCTATAGTTAGGAAACAGAACTAAAAAAAACATAGACATTCTCTTTAAAAAAAAAAGGTTACACGGACGTTATAGTTAGGCTCACATTTTAAATGTACAAAACCATAAAAATTACCTCAACTATCTATAACTAAAGTAACTATAAGAGGCACACCCGCCATGTGCAATTTTTTGTCAAATATTTTACTGCAAACACTAAACTGATATTATCAAAGATGTAATGAGTGCAATAATTTGTAGGGTAATACACAGTGCGTGGCGAGGCACAAATTATAGTCGCCATAGGGCACAAGTTATAGTTACTTGAGATAACTAACTATACTGGTGAATTTCTATGGTTTTTTATGTTTAAAATGTGAGCCAATCTATAATGTCCCTGTAACCTTTGGTTGTTAAAGTGAAGTTCTATGTTTTTTTTAAAATTCTAGTTCCTAACTATCATGTCCCTGTAGCCTTTGTTTTTCCAGTGAATTTCAATGTTTTTTTTTAACATACAGTATTTTTCATTACAATATTTTAATCCAATCACCGCCATGCACAACGTTTGCTGTGGATGGGTGTGGTAGGGCACAGGGCCTGGCACGTGACCAGGCCCTGCAGCCATCACCCCCCCTCACCACCCAACCCCAAGCTGCGCACGGCCTTTGGCCGTGCGCAGCAGGAGTTAGCCGCGGCCTGACTCTTTGGGTGTGAGAATAGGTGTGACAGGGTGTATCTGGGAGTGACAGTGGCTGTGAGAGTGGATGCATCATGCTTATTAGATCTGTGAGTGGGTGTGTCAGTGTCTGTGTAGGTCTGTGAGTGGGTGTGTGAGAGTGAATGGGTCTGTGAATAGGTGTATGAGGGTCTGATTGCAGCTCTGAGTGGGTGCATGAGGGTCTGAGTGGGTCTGTGAGTGGGTGTTTAAGGGTCTGAGTGGATGAGTGAATGGGAGAAAGGTTGAAAGACATAGAAAAAGTGTAAGAGAGAAAGACATTTTTTAGGCTTTGATGGATGATTTACTTAACCCCTTCGCTGCCAGGCCTTTTCCCCCTCCTGTGCCAGGCCTTTTTTTGGCTATTTGGGGCAGTTCGCGCTTAGGCCCTCATTACTTTTTGTCCACATAAGCTAGCCAAGCCAAATGTGTGTCCTTTTTTTCCAACATCCTAGGGATTCTAGAGGTACCCAGACTTTGTGGGTTCCCCATAAGGAGGCCAAGAAATTAGCCAAGATACAGTGAAAACTTTTTTTTTTTTTTTAAATGGGAAAAGGGGGCTGCAGAAGAAGGCTTGTGGTTTTTCCCCTGAAAATGGCATCAACAAAGGGTTTAGGGTGCTACAATCACCAGCTTCACAGAAAACCCAATTTATCAACACAAATTTGGCATTTTACTGGGACATACCCCATTGTTACGAATTTTTGTGATTTCAGCCTCCTTCCAGTCATTGACAGAAATGGATGTGAAACCAATGCTGGATCCCAGAAACCTAAACATTTCTGAAATTCAGCAAGGGGTAATTTGTGTAGATCCTACAAGGGTTTCCTACAGAAAATAACAACTGAAAATAAAATATTGAAATTGAGGTAAAAAAACTGAAATTTTTCTCTACGTTTTACTCAGTAACTTTTTCCTGCAATGTCAGATTTTTTAAAGCAATATACTGTAACGTCTGCTTGACTCTTCTGGTTGCGGGGATATATAGGGCTTGTAGGTTCATCAAGAACCCTAGGTACCCAGAGCCAATAAATGAGCTGCACCCTACAGTGGGTTTTCATTCTATACCGGGTATACCGCAATTCATTTGCTGAAATATAAAGAGTGAAAAATAGCTATCAGGAAAACCTTTGTATTTCCAAAATGGGCACAAGATAAGGTGTTGAGGAGCAGTGGTTTATTGCACATCTCTGAATTCCGGGGTGCCCATACTAGCATGTGAATTACAGGGCATTTCTCAAATAGACATCTTTTTGACACACTCTCTTATATTTGGAAGGAAAACATTTAGAGAAAGACAAGGGGCAATAACACTTGTTTTCCTATTCTATGTTCCGATAAAAATGATACCTCACTTGTGTGGGTAGGCCTAGCGCCCGCGACAGGAAATGCCCCAAAACACAACGTGGACACATCACATTTTTTGACAGAAAACAGAGGTGTTTTTGCAAATTGCCTACCTGTACATTTTGGCCTCTAGCTCAGCCGGCACTGAGGGAAACCACCAAACCTGTGCATTTTTTAAAACTAGAGACCTAGGGGAATCCAATATGGGGTGACTTGTGGGGCTCTGACGAGGTTCTGTTACCCAGAATCCTTTGCAAACCTCAAAATTTGGCTAATAAAAACACATTTTCCTCACTTTTTGGTGACAGAAAGTTCTGCAATCAGAGAGGAGCCACAAATGTCCTTCCACCCAGCGTTCCCCCAAGTCTCCCGATAAAAATGATACCTCACTTGTGTGGGTAGGCCTAGCGCCCACGACAGGAAATGCCCCAAAACACAACGTGTTTTTTGCTGAAGATGTGGTGAGGGCAGGGGTCGGGTTTTGAGCCGGAGGGGATTGTGTGGGTAGGCCTAGCGCCCGCAACAGGAAATATCCCAAAACACAACGTGGACATATAAAAATTTTTGACAGGAAACAGAGGTGTTTTTTGCAAAGTGCCTACCTGTAGATTTTGGCCTCTAGCTCAGCCGGCACCTAGGGAAACCTACCACACCTGTGCATTTTTGAAAACTAGAGACCTAGGGGAATCCAAGATGGGGTGACTTGTGGGGCTCTGACCAGGTTCTGTTACCCAGAATCCTATGCAAACCTCAAAATCTGGCTAAAAAAAACACATTTTCCTAACATTTCAGTGACAGAAAGTTCTGGAATTTGAGAGGAGCCACAAATGTCCTTCCACCCAGCGTTCCCCCAAGTCTCCCGATAAAAATGATACCTCACTTGTGTGGGTAGGCCTAGCGCCCACGACAGGAAATGCCCCAAAACACAACGTGTTTTTTGCTGAAGATGTGGTGAGGGCAGGGGTCGGGTTTTGAGCCGGAGGGGATGGTGTTCATGATTTAGATGGTGTTGTTGTCATTGACGTGGGTCCAGGAGAGCAGGAGGCTGGTGGGTGGTGAGTCTGTGGTGTCGGTGGTTGACGTGGGGGTCTGAGTACTGAAGCTGTCATGGATGTCTGCGATATTGTGGTAGAAGAAGGCGGCTAGGGAGTGGCAGCGGTCTTGTGATGGCAGGATGTCTTTGACGTTGGAGTCGGGGTTCGAGAGCTCCTTCAAGATTTTGAAGAGCTCCTTGTGGCTGTGTGCGTTGTTGTCGATGCATTCTTTAAAGGCGGTTCTCTTGGTGGTTGAGATGAACTGGTGGTGTCTGCGGATTGTGTTCTTGAATGCTGTGTGGTTGTCTAGTGCCTGATATTGGCGCCACTTCTTTTCGAGTCTTCAGCATGATTGCTTAGATACTTGGAGGTCAGCGGTGAACCAGAAGGCCTTTCTGTTGGTGCATCTGTTGGAGGGATTCTTGATCGGGCAAGAGTGTTGGCACAGTCGTCGATCCATTGCCTGAGGTTGCGGGCTGCTGTGTCAGTGTTTGTGGTGTCGATAGGTGGGTTCTGGGAGAGGGTAGTGATCAGTTGGCCTTCGATGACCCTGTTCCATCTGCAGTGGGGAATCTGTTGCGGGTGATGGTGTGTTGTGGGTTTCTCGATGGAGAAGTGGATGCAGTGGTGGTCGGTCCAGTGGAGTTTGGTGTTGTGGCTGAAGGAGACGTGTTTGCTGGCGGAGAAAATAGGGATTGAACATGTGTCCTGCGGAGTGGGTGGGTGTCGTGATGAGTTGCTTGAAGCCGAGGTTGGTGAGGTTGTCAAGCAGGGTGGTAGAGTTGTTGTCATTGGTGTTTTCGAGGTGGAAGTTCAGGTCCGCAAAGAGTATGTAGTCTGTGGATGCCAGAGCGTGTGTGCTGATGACGTCGGTGATGGAGTCGCTGAACTGCTGTGTATGGCCAGGAGGTCTGTAAATAAGGGTCCCTCTGAGAGTGGTGTTTGGGTCAGTGTGGATCTGGAAGTGCATGTGTTCGGTGGTGCCGAGGTTGTCTTTGGTGCTGGTCTTGATTCTGAAGGTGTTCTTGTGGACGACGCAGATGCTTCCTCCTGGTTTGTTGGTGCGGTCCCTGCGGTGATCTTGTAGACATCCGGAATGGCTATGGCGATGTTGGGCACTGAGGAGGGTTCATCCAGGTCTCGGTCAGGAAGGCGACGTTTGGGAAAGCTGAGTTGAGTAGATTCCAAAGTTCAACGGCATGCTTGTGGACGGAGCGAGTGTTGAGTAGGATGCGTCTGAGATGGTTGCGTCCTGTCTTCGTGGGTGGGTCGTCGGCGTGGAGGCTGGTGAAGGTGCAGTTCCAGCAGGAGAAGGGTCAGCAGGTGAGCTGCGGGGTGGCTTGATGGCAGGTGGATGAGCGGGTGGTGTTGAGTGCCTGGGGGGTGTGGCGTTGTAGCGGAGTCGAGTGTAGAGGCAGTGGGGGGGCCAGAACTAGAGATTCTGGTGCTGGGTGCGGTCCAGGCGTGGACAGGCACAGACAGGCTTGCCTTTGGCACGCCAGCGGGAGCCAATAAGTAGGGAGGGGAGAGGAGAGGACAGCTGGGAGAGGGGGCAAAAACAACTTGAAAAAAGGGGGTGGGGCCACAGGGGCAGCAGCAGTGGGGGAGAGACAGAGGTGGGAGATCGAGAGAGCAGAGTGGAGGGAAAAGCGCAGAAAGATTGATAAGCAATGGAGCACTGTGGGGAGCGAACAGCAAAAGGGGCACAAGGGGGCAAATATGGAAGAGAGAGCACACAGAGAGCGAGGCAGAGAAAGAGGAAGAGAGAGGCAGAGGGCAGCCTAGTAGGAAAGCAGACCTCTCCCACTAGACACCAGGGATGAAGCGCAGGTAGAAGCCTGCGGATGGAGGAGGGCCTTGCACTCCTGACAGGGGTCAGGAGTTCAGAGGGACGAGGGCTCTACTTACAAAGGGAGCTACGGGAGGCAGAGCAATTCACTGACCAGGTCCTCATATATTACAGGATAAATGCCTAACTTGTACGGAGGTCAGCGGGTCATGCCTCTGTATTTCAATATGAAAATCCTTCAAAATCCTCCATTAGAGCCCAAAACCCTGCAGGGTGCCCTCAGTGCAAAGGGCGGAGTGTTCCAGTACAATATTGTAACACCAAAAACAAGATGCTGAGGCCCAGTTCCAGTTAACTTCCTAGATTTTATTCCAGATAAGACAGATGCACCACTAGAATCCTGACATGTTTCGGCAACATGCCTTAATTATAGGTAGGTAATCACAAATCAGGTGCTTTTAAATCACACTTCACATGACATTCACAACATAGCATACATCTCCCATAATGCACTGTTGGTGTTCTCTTATCTTGTTTGCAGTGCACCAAATATCATAGTGAAAACGCCATCCTGTGTTTGGTGTTGCAATTTTGTACTGGGACACTCCAACCTTTGCGCTGAGGCCATCCAACAGGAACACGTGGCAGCTCTTGCCCTACATTTGTAGTATACACTAATATAATATAAAGTAATATTAAAGGGTAAGCGGCAGCATTCACAGTACACTAGCGGCTCTGAGGTGATCCTCAAATAGACCAGGAAAGCGAGCTGCCAAAGATTTTGGCTTAGCCATATACTAGTATAGGTCAAGGTCGTATGGGTGCCAGACCAAATAAGCCACAGATTCAAGGTAATTTTGGTTATGAAAATGTCAAGCACATATAGGAGGGTTCAAAAAAATGCTGGGATAAACCAAAAAATTATAAAGATAAAATTAAACAAAGAGGAGAATCTCTGCATTCAGGGACCACAGATAAACAATAAATTCTTAGAAATAGTGAATATTGGAAACCTTCTGACAGATATTGGTATAATGATACACATCCTTTTCATACCTTTCAGGATTCATCTGAAAAATGGAGTGAGAGAGATGAGTGGTCAGAGCACCGAACCAAGTACGTGAAGCCAAGAAAGGACTCTCAGACAGACATCGTGATAAAAAAGGAAGAAAAATTTCCACATCACTAACCCCAATTTAGGAGGAAGAAGGTTTTAGCACGTTTAGCTAAATATGCCAAACATATTGTGAACATTACTGAAGAACAGGACGTGGTCAGTGACTCCGGAATATTGCTCAGCAGAGGTCACAATAGTTCAGCAGTATCTTGAAGAGCTTCTGAAAGTGACAGCAGCTAACAACTACCTTGAAGTCGAAACCACAGACAGTGCATTGCCCCACCCGACAGGGTCTATAAATTAAATATCCAAATTGAGGGTGATATTAAGTGCAGAATAAAAGTAATTTTCTCGGAAAGATGAACACTAAGCTATAATATTTTTCTGGCAGAAAAGGATTGGCTGCCAAAATGTATCTGTATGCTCCCACAAGGGGAAGATATAATTTTTCCTTTGTTCTCAGGCCTTGGTCTGGGTCAAGTGAAAGAACCTTATGGCGCAGATTGGGCTGTGGTAGAGGTTTCATCTCTGTACCACAACGATGTGGGCTGGGATAGGGAACTCCCCCTATCATGTCATACTCATAAGGTCCAATCCATAAATACAACCTTAATATCTAATAAGACATGATATCCCAGTGAAAGAAATGCTTTCACAACTTGAAAACCTGGAAGTAATTGAACCCTGCATTTCTCTGATGAATAACTCTTTGTTTCTGATTGCTAGTCCAGAGCATTCATATAGAATAGTATTAGATTACATACATTTGAACACACACACACACACACACACTTGATTTTCAAAATTCACAGCACTTATGAACAATATATTGCGCAAAAAATACAAAGTGTCCTGGATTTTTCTAATGGGGTTTTCTGTTACAATCTAGCACCTGAAAACTGGGATTTTTGAGCATTTTCTTCATCAGGCTCTCAGCACCATTTTTTACATCTTCCCCAAGGGTATAAGAACAGTCCAGGATTGTTCTCGGCCATTGTACATCAATATTGCATGTTATTGACCCTGTGGGGTTGTCCTATGTAGATGACATTTATCTGACGGATGATCACCTCAATACAAATCTAGCCGGGGTAGATAGCATTGTTTTGGGATTTGCAGACCATGGCTACATTTTTAATTTGAAGAAAATTAAAACTGCCTTTCCGGGGATCTGAGCTTTCAAGTGAGGGCAAAAGCCTGGCACCACATTTCCTAGAGAGGTTGGCTCAACCACAACCACCAAAGAACATCAATAAACTGCAACCTTTGCTACGTTTCTTTAATTTTGGCAGAACTTACATTTCAGATTATGCACAATGCATCAAACCAATTTATGACTTAATACATCCTTATTTTTCAAACACTGCACACCACAACATACACACATTTTCAGATCATTACAAACTGAAAGAAAAACATTTGCACACCCATGTTCACAAAAAAACTTGGAACCCAGATCATCCAAGATGACATCGGATTCACGTATCACATATGCCACATTCAATGAAGGAGACACAGTCCCAATCACTTACAAATCACACCTGTACTCCAATGCGGAATTGTATTCTGCACCCACAGAAAAAATACTGACTGCAGTGCAGATGGCAGTCATCAAGGAGAGAGCACTAGCCCAGGGAAAACACTTCATTGTTGTGACTCCAATACCAGCCCTTAAGGCTGTCACTAAAGCCAGCGTTCTAAACGCAAAAAGTATTACATTCACGTTGGATCCAATGGGCTATTGCCTTGACCAACACTGATGTTGATTATGTTTTCAATCCAAAACTACAGACCCAAGAATTTCTCCAATATGAACTTGAGTACCCCATGTTCACTAATGTCAGGCCTCTTGACCTGTACAGAATCATAATTTATACTGATGGTTCAGCTCAACCTGTGCATAACTCTGTATGTACTAAACATCAGTACTCCACGGCATGTGCATCCCTTTGTGGAGTTATGAGAGATGGTGTATTCCACCCTCAACAGACCTATGCACAGTCACTACGGATTGCACTGCACAACTTCCAGAGCTTAAAGTTTTGATTTTGGCACTGAAACATACGGATTCAGAATTACCAACCCTTATAGTGTTTGATACATATTATTGTGTCCAAGACTTTAATGAACACTTACACTATTGGCACCTTAATGGCTTCAGATAATCAAAAGGAAGCTTGTTGGAATACACATTGTAAGAAACTCACTGGTGGCTAAAGCTACCAAATCTGCAGTTGCTACGGCTTCTGTAGCTGTGATAATTTGTTATTGTATGAAGGAAGGATGATGGCATTCAGGCTGCCGTCAATGCCTTGTCTGATGCCAAGCCTTTACCAAAAGCATACCTTACCTAATATTCCTACCATTTAAGTGCACCAAACATATTCTTTGTAACAATACCAGGGGTGGGTGATTGTGTGATCCACAAACTAGACCGTAAAGCTGAACTGGTCAAAGCAGCTCATGAGGGTGTTGCTTCTGCCCATGCTGGTTTAGCAGCTACCACCTCCCTTCTACAGAAACGTTATTGGTGGCCTGGTATATACAAGTGCATAGCTATTTTAGCCATCTTTTAGACACATTATTTAAGCAAACTAGGCCTGCCGTTGTGCACTTTTACCCAGTTACATTTTATTCAGCATTGCTTTATTTTTCTAAAAATAACCACATTTGCAGTGCTGTTTTATTTCTATCTAATTGTTCTTTCACTTAAGAAAGCAATAGGTTCTCAGTAGGACATTCATTTCACTTTGTGCTTTCTTCAAGGCTACAGTCAGATAGGGTTGCTGGCAAAAGTGGTACGCTGTGTCTCCAACATTCACAGAAATATAAACACTCATACGTGGGGATCATTTCTTAGAATGTCAACTGTTTTATTATAAAACACTCCTTTGCCCCATGCACGTTAGAGAGAGAGTCCAGCCAGATGACCACGACTGTATGCTGATTGTCTCGCTACAGCTGCTTGCTTAGACAGCCGAACCCCTGACCTATATGGGGACGATGTCTTTCAAGACTACAGGCTTCCTTACTCAGGTCTGAGGGAAGATGTTTTCCCAGTGGGAAGCTGAAGGGCAAATTAGGATTATTATGCTGTGCTTGAACATAGCGTGGGTAGGAGAACTATAGCTCACTCCTAGTGACAGTATGGTGGGACTGTTTTTGTGTTTCACTCTCCTTGTCACCTTCTTGCTTTTACTGTGTTTTATCATCCAAGTTATTTGCAATATATGCCATTTTATCTAATATGCAGTTACTTCAATAAACCCTTATTGAACTATATTCTGCCTCTGTTGTCTTTGTCTGTGTGAGACCAATGTAACTGAGAGAAAGGGATGACATCTGATCTACCACAAATCCCCTGAGGAGTCTTCCTTGTCATGAGCCCAGTTGCCACAATCATCCTTGCTCTTGAGTAGGGATGAGGCGCTGCTAGTTAGCCGGAAAAAACCTGGATTAGGCAGACAGGCACCACATGGGGTAGAATCATACTTAGTACCCCACAATCTATGCGATACTGCCGCCCAAATCCAGTAGCCTCATTCGCATAATTAAAACCTACGCAGCACAAGCAGACCAAGCAATATGGCCTTAGTTGTCACATTTGCTAACAAATTAAAGATTCCACCACAAACATCTACTGCAGACACCTCTCTTAATCTCAAATAAGCTTTTGCAGAGTGTGTACCTGAACCACTGCAGTCCCTTAGACTCAGATGGTGCATACACATACATTCTGCTTGCTGTAGATTCTTACTTTAGGTTCCTATGGGTGTGGCCCCAATAATCAGCTGATGCTTGAAATTCACTGGTGGATAAAGCTGCTAAATCTGCAGTTACTATGGGTTCCGTTGCTGTGATAACTCCTTCTCGTATGAGGATCCATGATGACATCTTGGCTGCTGTGAATGCCTCTGCTGATGGCAAGCCTTTACCAAAAGCATACCATAATCAATATTCCTACCATTTAAGTGCCCAAAACATATAATTTGTATCAATACGGGGGTTGAGTGATCATCTGATCCCCAACCTAGACCACAGAGCAGAACTGATCAAAGCATCTCACGAGGGTGTTATTTCTGCCCATGCTGGTGTAGCAGTTACCATCTCTCTGCTACAGAAACATTTTTGGTGGCGTGGTCTATACAAGCAGACCTAGCAGTATGGCCTCAGTGGTGACATTTGCCAACAAATTAAAGGTTCCGCCATCAAACGTCTACTGCAGACACCCCTCTTAATATTAAAATAGCCTTTGCAATGTGTGTACCTGAACCACTGCAGTCTCTTAAACTCAGATGGTGCATACAAATACATTCTACTTGCTCCAGATTATTGAGGGTGTGGCCCCAATGATCAGCTGACACTTGAGCCTTTATAAAAAATGTCTAAGTCTTTATCTGAACATGTGCAGTTGCAGAATTCCATTCAGACCAGGGCCTTGCCTTTGCCTCTTCGGCATACAGGGACGCCATGGGGATGATGGGTGTTGGGGTACAATATTCTTCACCCTATTATCCCCAGGGAAATTTGGTAGGGGAGACAAAAAACCTAGACTTAAAGCAATCCTTAACAGCTAGTGTACTAGTTTCAGGTTATAGTTTAATCCATCACTTGTATGGAGTCCCAAGAGCATTAAATAACCTGCCTAGAAGGTTTTTGGGAGGTTGTACCCCTTATGAAGTACTGTTTGGCATCCCTGTGTATGTCCCAGATCTTGATGGTCCTGGGGCGGTGGCAGCAGATACACCTTTTATCATAAATAAGCGTGTCACTTTTGCAGGAATTACAGCAGTTCTGCAGTGAGCATTTATCAACACATGCCACCACCTCAGGAATGAGTGATTAAACAACATCCACAGGCTGGATTCAAAATGTTAGGGATTTAGTTCGAGAAAAGATACCTGTGGAAAAAGAAGTTTGGTCCATTCTACCAGACACCGGTTCCAGTTCTTCGAATACATGGTACCAGAACTGCCATCCTACCGCCATTGCCTGGTACCAAAGACAACCGTTTTGTCTCTATTGATCACATCAAATTGCATCACATGGCCGATCCTAGTAGACCACAGGGATTTCTGGGTAGTTTCCTAGTCCCTCTAACTACCTTCAAGATATACCTCTCCAAGCATTAAACAACACTGACATTATTTCCCTGAGGTTTGAAGGGCGGAGAATGAACTTTTGTTTATTCCTGTCAACACTGCATTGACAAGAAATATCAAAAATATTAATCTGCAATTTTCTAATTCAATGCAAACGGTCAGCATCATTTATGATGAACCACCTTTGCATATATCTACCAGTTCTATTCCACCAGCACTGGTTCCAGTTTTTGCACAGACTGCTTTTGGTTACTTTTCCGACACTGAAGATTTTTCTTCAGATTGTTCAGCACCAGGGATTGCACCAGGTATTGCACCAGCACATGGTATGCATAAGCTTTTTAACGGGCTTAAACAAAATTATTTGATCTGCCCGTGGTACTATCTGTAGATTATGTTGACACTGCTTGCCTATCTTTTATGGATCAGATTTCTTATTGTCTTCTTTTTGCTTATACTTGGTCAATATCTTTCTGAACACTTGGCTGTCGAACTGGTGGATGAGGTTTCACAGCCTTATTTGTCCTTACACAAAGTTTTTGGATAAAGCACCTTTTGACATATTTGGTCCCACTGAAATGATTCAAATTCCATATGTCTTCAAAATTTCTATGAATTACATTGTTACACCTGGGGTAGTTTCTCATGACTGGAATGTAAAAACAGTTGATTCTATGCTTTCTGAGCTTAACAAGAATAGTGTTCGAAAGTGAAGATGTATATATGTGTACCAGAAATTATGGAGACTCGTTCTGTTACCTTTATTGTGGACACCATTATTCACATTGAGCTGGTACTCTGATAATAGTTTTTAGTTACACAATAGGAACATTGTCCGACTCCACCTGTGTGGAGTTCCAAAACATGTGTAGAGAAATTCACTTATTTTTCTGGGAATGATGTTAAAAACGCTGGGCCCTATTATTTCAAATTAAAAAATTTGAAAGCAAGGAAAATACTTCGAATCGCCACTAATTAATTTATTCGGATTCCTTTCAGACCTGCCCTGTTTCACTGCAGTGCATTTAAACTGCAGCCTAGCCAAACCAAAACCAAAATGGTGCTCTTGCATGACCTATTTGTATTAAATATGTGGGTACTATAAATACACACTACAACCAACATATTACGTTACTTCCACACTATAGGTGTATTTTCCGCACCATCTAGAATGGTCACATGGGTCAATTAAATAGACACATTAGATGAGACTAATTTTACTGCAATCATTTTAGAAACAGAGCACACACTGTGCCACTAAATAGCAAACTAACAGTGCTCAGAGTCACAATACCAGGCAAAAAATCTGGGGTGAGCATGCAGAATAGGAAAATTTGCTAGAAAGAAAATGACATTTTATTCAATTCAAATTCCACCTGTCAAATGTCTTCTGAGGTCATCCTGCGGAGATTTGCTTTAGAAATAGTATTGCTAGCAGCAATTTACCTTTCAGATTTCTTGAATGTCCATGAAGAAAATCATTAAAGTTAACAAAGCAATAGTTCACAAGAAACAACGGATCGCATCAATCAAATTATATCTCCACAAGAAGAAATGATGTCAGATACATGGAGAAATAAATATACAGTGTGATGGACAATAAGGTATGAATTAAAACAATTCACCTTTAGAAGTCTATCACGAGGCAAACCAGAATTTGCTGTCATACATGTATTACTGTAACACAAAGGAGGACTGGTGTTCCAATTTATTATGATTATTTGTTATATGCATGGATAATTGACAATAAATGTGTCACTTAAACATTCATTCAGTAAAAGTGAAAGGGAACTATCTACTCACCTTGTGCATACATTCAAAATCATGTGATCAATATCATTTTTGTTGTCTTGAACAGTAACTTCTAAATCAAAAGCCTCTTCAATTTTAGCTGGCTTGCTTCTCACATCAATCATTTGTTCTTTCACAGTGTAGAAAACATTCAGCTACACAGAGACAAATACCAAAAATGTAGAATTATGAAGAGAAAGTCTTCTGATATTTCCAAATGTTCGGTGATTTTCAACAGTACATTTGTATGGATCACCTTTCTAGCTTGACTGTATGATACTTCAATAAATGGTACAACAAATATTTATACCCACAATCAGACCATGTCACTAAAAAGATACTGATGACTTTTAGCATTATCACATGTGGTCCTGTGAATATTTCTTTAATTTTATAATTTTTCAGTGTGCTAGGTTTTTAGCAAATGCTCACAGAATTGTCACTAGAACAATTTTAACATTACAATATGGAGGAATTTCAAACAAAAAATTTGATTTTGGTAGTTGAGATATTCAGAGATGACAACAGATCTTTCAATTAACATGGTATCTCTCAAAATGTTCCCATGTGAGATACTTGGATTGTAGGTTTCATCATCATGCAACACCTATTAATAATTCAGAAGGTGAGAAATGTCTAAGTACAGCATGAAGTGGTTGTAAGATCTAAACATTTGCAATACCTTCACAGTTGTAAGGTACCCATTAATGACTACATGTGGACGTTGCAGGAGAGTGTCAATGTACCAGTAAGGAAAATGCCACACACTTGAGCTGAACACAGACGTCATAACTTTGTGGCTATTCAACAGCATGTGCAATGTATTTCATTCACTTGTTTGCACGGCTAAATTGATACCTGAATTATGAAAAGCAAGGAATGATGCATTAAACCCAGTACTTTTATTAGGAGTTTATTGGAAGAAAATCTTGTTATGGAAATTTTAGTGAACATAAAATGACTGTAATGAAGATTCCCCTTGAGAATAACTAGGGTTACCAATAAGTAACTATTCCTTCTCCTCTTGGGGCTCTTGGTTATTAGTCACAAGCACTAAATAGAATATCAAGCCCACCCCTAATAAATATAGAGAAAATCATAAAGAAAATTGTACTTCAGCAACCAAATAGGTTTTGCAAAGCATCTTTGCTTACTTGGACAACAGCTCTGGAATCTGTATCAACTTAATATTGTACAAGTATGTGGGGACCAGGTAGACACATAACACATATCAGCAGTAGATATACTCCAAAATAATCTTGTAGTAGTGGCCCTACATCTTGTTGAATGGGCTCAAAGTCTAAAAAAATCCAACTAGATATTAACTGTTTCTGACTAATACGAATCCCCTACTTACTGAGCCATTGTTTATAAGCAGGTGATGAGTCTGTCTAATTTCTTTAGTTTTTTCACAGTTACATCTTTTACTTTCTTAACCTACAGAGAATGTAAAGATCTTTCTGTTGGAGCAGAGAGATTCTAGAAGAAGGTTGGAAGCAGACTGGTTTGGTTGACATTGTCATTGGATACACATTTAGGGAGGAACCTGTGATGGGCCTTATCTTTGTGAAAACCGTTTATGGCTCTTCACTGCATAGGGCCTAAACTTCACAATTCCAATGGTTAGAAATCAAGCCACTAGTTAGGCTGCCTTTAATATCTAGTGAACAGTCAATGTAGCTCAGGAGCTTAGCTATTGTTTTCACAGAAGGCAATAAGTTGTGCATGCCTCCAAGATACTGGTAGAGGCATACATGGGTCTTTAATCATCAGGAGAGAGAAAGGAACATGTTCTATAATCAATATTTGATATATTCCTCTAGGTTTTAAATTGATAACAGAAACTTTCCTCAAGGGCGCATCCTTCATAGTATCTATAACATCTTGCAGAAGTGAGTAGTAGTGCAGGTTTTTTTGCTTTTTTACTTAGTGTATGCCTGTATAGTTCAGTTATCAATTTAGATGTGCAGACAAGTGTTTGAATATCCACAAAGTTATGTAGAAGCACTAATGTACAAAGTTATTCCTCTTGTAGTTTAGATAGTCATGAAAGTTTCCACTTCTGCAAGAATCTATTTAATGAGCCTCCCATTCAGTGATTATATCCCGAATGATATAATAGCTCATACAATTTACACACCTCCTTAGCTATGTCACTTTGAGCAACAAGCCGTTTACCATCTTTAGTCTTGATTGCCTTCACAATTTGGAAAGTCCCTTATTTACGGGTTAGTGCAGCTTAAAAATGAGCTGATCCTACCTCCATATTCATAACAAGTATTTATAGATTTCTTACTTTGACCTGCCTGTACCTTACTACTCATTGTCGTCATTTGAGCTCTGATTAGCTGCATTTTTGCTACATTATTAAGGATGGAGAATCTGCGATTGCTACCAATTGCATATTCAGCTATTCTATTCCTACAACATATCCCTCAGCAGGGATTTCAAAGGTCATTCTTCTGCAACATTTTTCTTTCTTGAACAAGCTAGACATTCTTGGGTAAATCTGCATATAACAGGCATTATTGTTTCCTACACTATTTGTGTTACTGTGGCCCCCTGGTTAATAGTTATAAACTCTTGAAGAAGCTTTTTAAATTCTAAAATATACTTTTTATCTTGTAGGACAGCCTGGGGAAAGGTTCATATTCTGTTTTTTAGATGTTCTAGAAGCCCTCTTTATAGTACTTGAGGTCCATGATCTGATATCCAAGTAGGGTGAAATGTGACATTAGTATCTTGCACCAGACCTTTACTAAGTAATCATCTATCCTAGGATGCTGGTGATACATGACAGAGAAGTAAGTATAGGCCCTTCTATTAGGATGATGCCACCTCCAAGGATCAATTAGATCCAGGCTATCAGTAATAATGAGGTATGATAAATATACAGTTCAATCAAGTTTGAAGTACAACAATTATTCCCCTCCCCAACGGGGTCTGCTCAGGTGCAATGACCCTAGAGATTAGAGTGTTATACCTTTAATAGAGAGTATGGCTGAGAGTTTATATATCTCTCAGGCACCTAAATTCTGGAAAAGATATATATGTTTCTTTGAACTTCTTGTTTCTTGCAAACATGCTATATTTGGCCTTAGACAATCTAGTTCTTGTCTAACCCACTTTTGTTTAGCTCAGCAATTCATCCCCTTAAACATTTAACATTATAATTCAGATTGAACTAATTATAGCCTGATTTGATCTTCATTCATTCTTAGTCTTGGACTAGACTCTCCTGTTGTTTTCTTCTTTTACCTCCTCTCCTCCTACCACTTCTCTCATTTTTACCACCCCCTTCCATTTCTCCTCTCATCCCTATCCCTCAGGACCCCTATAGCTGGTAAAAAGACCTCAGCCATCCTCTCTTTCTCTCCTTTTTGGATGAAGTTGTTTTCATCATAAAATATGGCGCTTTACCATCCCACCCATTCTCCGTAGCTTACATTTCTTACTCTGCTGAAGATTTTCCTTGCATTTCATGGAGTGCTCTTTTTTTAAATAGTTCAATTATTTTATCATTCCTCTTTAGTATGAACTGTAGGCTTCCTGAGGGTATGCAAAGTCTTGAAATGCACTTTACCATTCAATTCTTAAATGCATTTCCCTCATACATACTGGAATCTCCAGCATGTTAATTTCCGGGATCAGTGTTATTAGTTCTTTTCATTTTTTTAGGAGGCTTTCACACCAGATTAATAAATATTGGAAATTAGAAACCTTGCTTTGAGAAGATAATTCTTCAGGTATCTTGAGTTTAGGTCACTGTGATTTCTATGACTAAAGAAGTGGTTCTTGAAAGTATTCCTCAAATATATACTTGACTGATTGACTATAGTCCATAGAGGCTCTCACAATACTATTTATTATTCATAGTGGGAGGCGAAGATCAGTTAAAAACCTGGACACTGAAATGGTCTATGTCAGTGTTTCCCAAACTGTGGGTTTACGAACAATTTGTGGGTCATCAGCCAATTTTGGGTAGGTCGCCAAATTCATGCAATACATAAAGATGCCTTTAAATTATGTGTATATCTTGTCACAGTCATTGAGGTTAAATATCAGGCTATGTCTCCTGAAAACAATGCTGCTTTTTAACATGGGAATTTGTGTTTATAAACTCTTCTCACTTAACAGTTTGAGAAAGAAAAGTAAAGTTAATTATGTTACAATCTAACTAGGGTACAGGTCTTTGAAAAGGAATGGCTACAGGATGTAATTTAACAAAATGTGAATACTTGCAAATGAACTGTACACATTCAGATGTTAGGAAAGCAAATTAAGCCCTCTTTTGTAATTCTGAATTATGATGTAAACAAAGATTTTAATAGGATCATAGCAAATCAAGGCACATTCAATGATAATTATTCACTGAAACCTATTTTCAACACATTATTATTTGTGTGCAATATAGTTTTATCAGCACATCTGTATACCTGTGAAGATTTATTGGTCCTTTCCCTGAAAAATGTGCTGTTTGTAAAGTACAGTAAGCTAAAACACAATGCTTTAGTTACATAAACAATTGCCCGTCTCATGTTCACTAAAGCTAAGTGGGTCACAAAATGTTGGTGTTCTAGGATTGCATAGCTCTGGCTGCATGATTACTATAATTTCTTTTAAGTCCGAATTGCTGCATAGGTGGAACTATGATAAACTGACAAACTGCCCCAGTTGCAATGTTTCAAAGGCAGATTGGGTACACATTTGCATTATGTCCAGGGTTAAAGGCATTTTAGGAGGAGGTGCTAAGTAACATCTCACAAACTACAGAAATCTCAGTAAGCTGCAGCCCTATATTAATTATGATTGGATTGATTGTAGTACAGAATATTGTGGAGGGAATATTAAGGTCACACAAATTTGTGAACATAATATCGAGGACCAAAATATTGAGAAATTAAGCGTACAGAGGGAGGTTTAGCTTTACTATTCTTAGCTCCAGATCTAGTGTGTGTGTGTGTGTGTGTATACACACAGCATACTCATCAACATTGACATGGTGGCACAGTGCAAGATATTTCACAGTCAGGTCATGGTGAATTTCATAATTTATTTTGTGAATGCCAGACAATTCAAAGAACAATTTAAAAATCGGGCCGGGGTGGTTTGGCTGTATGCCTTCAACTGGTCCTCATAAACAATCACAATGAACACCATTTTATCATCCAGTCCTTTCTCTATTACATCAGACCCTAAACATTAGAGCAAAAAACTTCCGCCATTTTCCAATCACTTTCTTCACATTCTCAATTGAAAAGGGTCAAGGTATCAAGTTTGTCATTCAGTCATGTACTTGCATTTTAACACATATACAACCTATTTCATATTGATAATTCATCTTTCAAAATATAATATTTCTTGATTCACAATTCCTTATTAAAGCACTATAGGATATTCCTAAAATGCATAATATTTCAAGGTGCGTATATGTAGTAGTCCGAAATCCACGAAAATATTGATTGCCTTAAAAAATGTCCATAAATATTTTCTTCATTGGCAGGACATCCTAAAGTGCATAAGGCATATGTACACATCAAACAATTAAAGTGCATAACATCTCCATAAACATTGTTGAGTCAACACATATGAATACATCCTCAAATAATTAAAGGGCATACTATATTCGTAACATCGTTGAGTCAACCCATTCACATTTCTACCTCTCATATATGAATGTCTGTCCTTATATTGCAACCCTGTACTCAAACTCCTAGGTACATGCAACTCATATTTCATTGCATCATGGGGGGCCAGGATGCAATTATCCTAAATTAAATACCACTACATGTGTATGTATTACCAAAGTAAATGTATGAACGTGTGTGAAAGAAATTGCAGGGTTCATTGCTCAGGGTTCATTGCTCAGAAATGCTTTACAGGAAGGGAATAAAGAGAGAAAAGTGCTACATGCAAGAAACTAAAGTGCTCTATACAATGTTCTGGTATGTCCCTAGTAGCTCAGAATTCATCACATACCCATGAATTCCTATACATCCCTATTGTTGGAGAAAAAAAAGAGCATATTTAGACTTATCAATTGCAGATCATCCAAAACGGAAACGAGACAAAGGAATAAAGGAGAAAGGAACAAAAGAGAGAAACATGCAAGGTACAAGGAAATAAAATGCTATATATAATGCTCAGATATGTTCCTAATAACTCGTAATTCATCACATACACCAAAATTTCAAAAACATCCTTGTTGAGGGAGAAAACTAGCTTATCTAGAGTTATCATCAATTGCAACTCATCCAGAGGAGGAAGATGACAAAGTGCTTTATAGAATGCTCTTGAATGTCCTTAATAACTCAATTTATCACATACCTTCACATGCATCTCTACTGAGGGAGGAAATTAGATATCTATAGTTATCATCAAATACAACTCCTCAAGCTATATTACAGAGGAGATAAAACAGAGAGCCACCCAAAAAGGAAAGATGTCTCATCATAAATGAAAATGTAGTTCAGCATCAGAATTGTGACCCCATGGGGTTTCTGTACGCAAAGATAAAATGAAGCCGTGATCCTTGTCCCTGTAGTTTTTCCTCTCTGTCACCACCTCTTATGTGAGATTTAATATGTTTAATTCCGTAATATCGGAAAGTTGCCAATAAATGTTTATGATGTTGCCAAGCCATGGGTTAATTCTTATCTCCATTGGAAATTGCCATCATATGTTGTAAAATTCTTATTTGCAATTTCTTAATTGTAATCCCCACATAGAGCTTGTCACATTCATATTTGAGGACATCTATTACGCTGTCCATGTTGCAGGTAATTCTATCATTAATTGTGACCATTTGACCCTCAGCTACATTTAGTAAAGCTTTTCATATTCTTACATAACCAATCTTTGTCACATTTGTCACTAGCAAAATGGCTGGATGTCATCAGGTCTCCCAATGATTTAGTTTTCTTCGATGTTATTGGAGGGTCTATTTTCCACAACATCTCTCAAATGTTCATCCTTATCAAACACATGCCAGTTTTTTTTTTGCAGTATTTTGTTAATGCTAGATTGTGCCACACTATATTTAAAAACGTCTCTTTACTTTATCGTTCATAATAATATGTATAAGAGTTGTTCCCTCGTTTTCTCAGGGGCTCTTCTTTTTAAATTTTCCAAAACACTCCTAGGACAACCTCTCTCACTAAACGGTCTAAGCATGTCACATAGCTCCTTCAAGTTGCTCATCAGTTAAACATATCCTCCTGGATCTTAACTTTTGACTGAATGGGATGCACCATTTAAGAGTATTTGATGGCCACTATTTGCATGTAACCATGCATATGTAGCAGCAGGCTTCCTATGTAGTTTCACTGTCAACTATTTATCTGTCACATTTAATTTCAAATCCAAAAAGTCACAGTGGGTCCGGCTTCAAGTGCTTGCGAACTGGAGATTGAGGTCATTATGATTCAACTTCTCCAAAAAAGATTTCAAGTCAGTCTCACCCCCTTACCACAGAATGAAAAGATTGTCTATAAATCTTGTCGTTTGTCTGATCTTTTGAAGAGCATTCCCATTCTCTTCGGCCCAGGCCACCTTCTTTTCCCACCATACCATGAACAAATATTCTTAGGTGGGGGCAAATGAGGTGTCCTTTGCCCTGCCCCTGTAAGTAATATTTGTTGTTGAACATGAAAACATTATGTGCGAGGCAATACCTTAGCATCTCTAATAACACCTGGGTGTGATCAAATAATTCAACAGGTCGATCTCTCCAAAAAATATTCACACACCAAGATTCCAATATCATGATCTACGGATGTATATAATGATGTTATATCTAATGTGCCCAATTACGTACTCTTGTTTCCATGGAATATGATCAAATTTTTCCAAAAGATCCGTTGAGTCCTTTAGATATGACGACAATTTGATGACTTTTTCCTGCAAAAATAGATCCAAATATCACAGACTATTTTTCAAAAAGGACTCAATTGAGCTTACAATGGGTCTTACGTGGGTTCTTCATGCTTTTGTGCATCTTTGTGAGGAGTGGCTATTCTTGCATTATTCACCTGCAAATATTGGTACTCAACCCACACCAAGAGTTTATGGTCCAGCCATGTTCTTAATTTTAGATGGTATTCTATTTCTAATTCCTTCATAGGATTACTCAAAAGATACCTGTAATGCACAGTGCTATTAGGCTGTCTTTTGGCTTCTGACAGGTATGTACTTTGGTCCATCAGGAGGAAATTACCTTTCTTATCCCAAGGTTTGATGATCAATGAGGAGTTATTCAACAGATTAAGAACGCCTTTCCAATCCTTTGTTGAAAGATTACTCTTTTTCAGATCATTTTGCCATTCCTTCCTTAGTCTATTCAAGTCTTCTACTAACAACTCATAGAATACATCAATTCGATTTCCCGGAGGTAATTGAGGGCAAAACTTACTGTTAGATTTTAAGCCACTCCCTACTTGGTGGTCCGTTTTAAATCCCATATCTATCAGGGCATCCCTCTGAAAATCCTTTTCTCTTAATAAAGATTCTCTGAATCATCCTTAACATTAATGTTTATTGCACCCCCATCCTTTGTTTGTGTAGTGTTTTTCATACCTTTTGTACCTTCTGTTGTCAAATTACAGATGGCAACATGGTCACATTGACGGTTTAGATTTCATAGAGGGCCTGGTGATAGCCGTTCTACTTTTCAGCTGATGGACCTTATGAAGTTTTAACTCCCTTGTGTATTTGTACAACTCAATTCTACAATCAATTAAGTCTGGGCCTAGATTAAGCAGACTCTCTTGGTTCTTATTCAATTTAATTTAACCCTGGACATAATTTAAAAGTTCGGATGTTGAGTGTAAAATATATATAAATATTTTGGTCCATGATATTCTGGTCACAATATTGCATGACCCCGATATTCCCTTCTGGATATTCTGAAATCACAGCAATAGCATTTAATAAGAGGCCTATAATACATGTATTTCCTTAGATGCCCTCATCACCCAACAAAGGAGGCATCTCAGACAAACAGATACTATGGAGTGGGTCTATGAGATACTGGATATCCACAATTTCAATGATGTAATAACTTAGACAGAATAAAGAGGAGATATAAAGAAATATAAGTTAACATGCAGACAGTTTGCGGAGAGAACAATTAATTTCCAGGGAAGCACAGATGGAATAGATAGTTCTGGTATTGGACTTTACTTCATTTATGTCATCGTTTTGTAAACACGGAGGGTTTTTGATTGCAAGTTTGTCTTGGATTCCTCACGATACAACAGAGGACAAATTAATTTACACAAAGGACCATATTAAGATTGCAAGGGGGGGGAAACTGAATGGAAGGAAATCTTTCTTCATTTCCTCAAAAAATTCTCACTATTGGAAGTTTGAAAAAAGAGGTTTGTGAAGGATTTTTACTATAGGCAGTAATAGCAGTCAGATTAAACATTTTGTAGAAAACTACAGCCCTGCTTTTAAGAAATCAAGAATATTTTGAAATACTGTTTCCTCTCAACATCTGTTTGAAATAATGTTTCCTGGATGCACCAGATAATACATGTCTTCCATCAAAGGAATTAGCTCTTCAGGTTTATGTATATTTTGCCTTATTCAAAATATTTATGGAATCTTGCAGAAGATTTATGTGATCATACTGAAAGAGTTTGGGAACCAAGCTGCCAAGTTCAGTGATAGAAGGCTGAAATGGAGGATCTATCTTAAATGTTAAAAGGAGATTTGGTCTGCACAGTTGTTTCTTGTGGGGACATGCAGATAGGTGCAGCAGATGAGTGTACGGTCATTGTTGTAGCAACATCAGAGCAATAAAGATCATCCTTGCTCAGTTTCTAGTTAGTTTGAGGATTACTAATGGAATCTGCAGCATTGGAAGGAATGTGTAGAAAAATTTATTTGCCCAACTGATCAAAGGATTGTGTCCCAAACTGCCTAAGTGGTATTACCTAGGAGCCCAGCTTGGACGTTTCATGTTTTTTTGCATTTAACAATCAGTCTATTTTTCTAAATCCCCATTTGCAAAAAAACATTGTGTAGCACATAATTGTTTAATGCTCATTTGTGATTCTCTAGGATTGTTCTGCTAAGAGAATCTGCTTCTACATTTTGGACACCAAGTAGATGGAGTACGCAAATTCCTCCCTATTATACATTTCCAAATTGTCTGCACTCCTAGAGACAGAACTCTGGATCTTGTGCATTCCACCTAGTTGATAAAATTGATCATCATTGTATTGTCCGATTGAACAAGCATGAATGTTGTTTTTAAGACACCTAAAATTTGAGGGACAGATGAACTGCCCTTAACTTCAATATTGTGTAAATTGAATCATCTGGCTTGCTGGCACGTTTTAAAACTAATGCAATAACGTGCAGAATTAACATGAAGGCCTAAGACAAAAGGCAAAGCATTTTAATTCAAGAGAAAACACTAGGTTGTCATATTTACATGTTTTAGGCTTGAAAAGATGAAGCTACATTCTCTGTAAAATGAAACTAGGTTAAGAATGTGAAATATGAAATATTGACAAAGCTGACATGCTGTGCAAAAAATGGTTTAATGTAAAAAGAAGTTAATTGGGTCCTTCCCATAGATATATCTCATGGAATACAATATTGTACTAAAATATTTCAATTTAACTCTGCAACATATTTCTAATCATACAAAAGCTTGGCACATTTCATGAATAAGTAGCCTGCATTTTATTGAAATGATGTAGAAATGTGTATATTAAACTATACTTTCTTAGGGAAAGTAAATGGTGAGAACCTTTGCTGAATTACACAAAGTAGTTGGTAAACTTGTTTCACTTAAACATTGCTGCCTATGGACTATTGTTCTTGGAGAGAAGTTGACGAAATGTTCCTGTTCCCATTAGGGCATCTGAAGCTGACTGGCTAACAGAAGGAGAGGAAATTGTTGTGAAAAGGTTAAGATATGGTTTTTAATAGTGTATGTTCCTAGTGCAGCTCTTAGCATCAAGATTCATTCCCTTTCCTGCCCAAATGTATGCTGCTCTGAGAGACTACTGACTTGCTTGAACCTCTCTTTATGAAAATTTCTACTTGATTAATAACTGATATCTGACTTTGAAAAGTCATGGTTTAAACATCTCTGTTTGGAGCTTTTTATGGGTTCTGTCTGACACCTTTTTCTTGTCCTTCCAAACCCATCCTTAATCCTAGACTAGGGTTTCATTCCTTTATGTAATCACTTAATTTCTTTATTTTGTTATTCATTATTACAACGTATTAACTATTGATTGACATTGATGACGTTCTATGTTGATTTCAATATAATTCAGAAATTAATACAACTGATAAAGCTTTAGAACTCACACTAACTCTCATCATTGACTGAAAATAATAATTGAAATTGTGATGCCTTTTAAATTGATGTGTAGCTCCTGGTTAATCTGTATCTACGTCCAAGGTCTTCCAGCCTGCGATGCAGGGATTTATACCCTGATGAGTTGTAAGCCAACTTTGAACTTCATGAATCTTGCTTTTAAGTGAGGTAATCAATCAATCAATCAATCACAAAATTTGTAAAGCGCACTACGTACCCGTTAGGGTTTCAAGGGGCTGAGGGTGGGAGGGGGGGGTGCTACTGGTCAAAGAGCCAGGTCATAAGAAGTCTCCTGAAGGCGACTAGGTCCCGGGTCTGTCGTAGGTAGGTCGGGAGGGTGTTCCAGGTTTCGGCAGCGAGGAAGGAGAAGGATAAGCCACCGGAGGTCTTATGCTGGATGCGGGGAACGATGTCGAGGGCGAGGTTGGCGGAGCGGAGTTGGTGGGTGGGGGTGTAGAAGTTAAGTCTGTTGTTCAGGTAGGCTGGTCCGGCGTTGTGGAGAGCCTTGTGAGCGTGGGTGAGGAGCTTGAAGGTGATCCTCTTGTCCACGGGGAGCCAGTGGAAGTCTCTCAGGTGATGGGAGATGTGGCAGTGGCGGGGTACGTCGAGGATCAGTAGGGCAGAGGCATTTTGGATGCGTTGGAGGCGTTGTATGTTTTTTGCTGGGATGCCTGTGTAGAGTGCGTTGCCATAGTCTAGCCTGCTGCTGACGAGGGCCTGGGTCACCGTTCTTCTTGTTTCTGTCGGGATCCATTTGTAGATTCTACGGAACATGCGGAGGGTGTTGTAGCAGGAGGAAGAAACTGCGTTGACCTGTTTGGACATGGAGAGGGAAGAGTCGAGGATGAAGCCCAGGTTGCGGGCGTGGTTGGTAGGTGTTGGCAGGGCCCCCAGTGAGGTGGGCCACCAGGAGTCGTCCCAGGCGGAAGGGGTGTGTCCGAGGATGAGGATCTCCGTCTTGTCAGAGTTCAACTTCAGGCGGCTGTGTCTCATCCACTCGGCGATGGACTTCATTCCCTCATGGAGGTTGGCTTTGGCGGTGTGAGGGTCTTTGGTGAGGGAGAGGATCAGCTGGGTGTTGTCGGCGTAGGAGAGAATGTTGAGGTTGTGCTGCCGGGCCAATTGTGCGAGGGGGGCCATGTAGATGTTGAACAGCGTCGGGCTCAGCGAGGAGCCTTTGGGGACGCCGCAGATGATGTTGGTGGCTTCGGAGCGGAAGGATGGAAGGCGGACTCTCTGGGTTCTGCCGGAGAGGAATGAGGAGATCCAGTTGAGGGCTTTTCCTTGTATTCTGGCTTCGTGGAGCCGTGTTTTCAGGGTGCGGTGGCAGACCGTGTCGAAGGCGGCGGATAGGTCCAGGAGGATGAGGGCTGATGTTTTGCCGTTGTCCATTTGCTGTCTGATGTCGTCTGTGGCGGCGAGAAGGGCAGTCTCGGTGCTGTTGTTACGTCTGAAGCCAGACTGGGAGGGGTCCAGGATGGAGTTGTCCTCGAGGTGGTGGGTTAGCTGAGCGTTAATGATCTTCTCGGTGACCTTCGCCGGGAAGGTGAGCAGGGAGATCGGTCAGAAGTTCTTCAGGTCGTTTGGGTCTGCTTTGGGCTTCTTAAGGAGGGCGTGGATTTCGGCGTGCTTCCAGCTATCTGGGAATGTTGCAGTTTCGAAGGATATGTTTATGACCTTTCGGAGTTGGGGGGCGATGGAAGAGTCGGCTTTGTTGTAGACGTGGTGAGGGCATGGGTCTGATGGAGATCCTGAGTGGATGGAATTCATGATCTTGCGTGTTTCTGAGTCGTCTACGTTGGTCCAGGTGGTCAGGAGGTTGGTGCAGGTGGACTTCTCACTGGTGGGGTCCATCGTGGGCGTGGTGTTGAGGCTGTCGTGGATGTCG
The DNA here is from genome assembly GCF_031143425.1 of Pleurodeles waltl. NCBI lineage: Eukaryota > Metazoa > Chordata > Amphibia > Caudata > Salamandridae > Pleurodeles > Pleurodeles waltl. Next base: position 1,412,163,182 of record NC_090444.1, on the reverse strand, counting down.
GCGATCTTTTGAAAGAAAAATGTGGACAAGGCGTTGCAGAGTTCTTGGGATGGTGAGATGTCGTTGACGTTGGAGCTGGGGTTGGAGAGCTCTTTCACAATGCAGAAGAGTTCTTTGCTGTCGTGTGCGTTGCTGTTCAGGCGTTCTGTGAAGTGTGATCGCTTGGCTAGTCTGATTAGCTGGTGGTGCTTGCGAGTGGCATCCTTGTGGGCTGTATGGCTGTCGGTGTGTGTTCGAGGAGCCATTTCTTTTTTAGTTTCTGGCAGAAGCGTTTGGAGGCGAGGAGTTCGTCTGTGAACCAGGCGGCTTTTTTTCTTTCTTGGTTGACGGTGGGTCTCTTGAGTGGTGCAAGGGTGTTGGCGCAGTCGTTGATCCACTGTCGGAGGTTGAGTGCGGCGGTGTCTGGGTCGGCGGAGTCAGTGGGTGGGTTCTGGGCGAGGGTGCTGGTCAGCTGGTCTTCAGTGACTTTGTTCCAGTGACGGCGGGGTGGTTGTTGGGTGCGGTGGTGCTCGATATTCTTCTTGAATGTGAAGTGGATGCAGTGGTGGTCGGTCCAGTGAAGTTTGGTGGTGTGGTTGAAGGTGACGTGGGTGCTTGCGGAGAAGATCAGGTCAAGCGTGTGGCCGGCGATGTGGGTGGGTGTGGTGATGAGTTGTCTGAGGCCGAGGTTGGAGAGGTTGTCGATCACAGATGCGGTGTTGGTGTCGTTGTTGTTCTCCAAGTGGAAATTGAGGTCTCTAAGGAGGATGTAGTCCGTCGAAGAGAGCGCGTAGATGCTGGTGAGGTTGGCGATGGAGTCGCTGAAGGGTGCTCGTGGCCCTGGGGGTCTGTAGATGAGCATTCCTCTGAGTGTGGTGTTGGGGTCCGTGTGGATTCGGAAGTGCAGGTGTTTGGCGGTCTTAAGGGTTTCGTCCGTGTGGGTGTGGATTTTGAGGGTAGATATGTGGGCGATGGCTATTCCTCCTCCGATTCCGTTGATGCGATCCCTTCTGGTGATCTTGTAGCCGTCCGGGATGGCTATGGCGATGTCAGGCGCTGAAGAGTCGTTCCACCAGGTTTTGGTCAGGAAGGCTACGTCTAGGGCGGTGGTGTCGAACAGGTCCCAGAGTTCAATGGCGTGCTTATGTGCGGAGCGTGTGTTGAGGAGTATGCAGTGGAGGTGGTTTGTACCGGTTGTTGCAGGTTTCCTCGTTCTGTCGCAGGTAAAGTCACAGGTGAAGTTGCAGGCGCGGCAGGAGAAGGGTCCTTTGGTGTTCTTCGGTGAGGCTTGGAAGCATGTTGTGAGGCGTCCGGGGTTGAGAACGTTGAGCTAGTTGGTCGTGCGGACCAGGGGGGGTGGCACTGGGCGCGGTCCAGGCACGGACGGGCGCAGATGGGCTTGCCTCGGTGCGCCTCTGGCGCGCCTGCCATTAAGAAGGGAGGGGGAGGGAGGAGCAGCTGGGAGGCGGGAGGGAGCGGCAAATTGGGGCACGAGGAGGGCAGGGCCGCAGGGAGGCAGCGGCGGGGAACGCGGATCAGAGAGCCAGCAAGGGGAGCGCACACAGGGCAAAAACAGTCAAAAAAGCAAGATATGAAAGACAGATGAACTGCCCTCAACTTCAGTGTTGCGTAAACTGAGTCATCTAGTTCAGCTTTACAAGGTTTGCTTTCACACCCATGATTGGCACAAGTTCACTTAATTCAATGCACCACACTTGAATGTAAACAATAAGGTGAAAAATAGGTTTTTGTAGGCACACAGTACAAAGCTGAATGCTTTTGGGTTACTAACAGTGCCTAAACAGGGATATAGGGACACTGTAGCGATTGGACACAAACCTTCTTTAATCTCTTCATCACACACACACAAGTTGCACCAAGACACTTAAACTAAAAAGTTATTTTATTTAAACAAATATACCCTGTTGCTCAACACATCTAAAATAACTGCAGAGATTATGATTAAAACAGCACACATGCATGTTGTGAACAAAGAAAATAAATGAATATTTCTATCATGGATAAAATGTCATCTAAAAACCTAACACCCTAAAACCTACTTCTATGTGTTATGCTAGGAAAGCATGGAGAGTAGAATAACAGAGCTAGATTTTCCTAGGAAGGATTGGTGCAATGCATACCTTTGTTTTAGCAGAACATTATAATTATCAGGAGTTCGGGAGGCTGTGTTCCCTGAGAAAGACAAAAGTGTTCAGCATCATCTCCCTGGGCCTATATCAGCTTTCAGTAGAACGTGTGATACAGTGGCAGCATCTGTGGCAGACAGGATCGTTTTCTGGTCTGGAAATATCTTGCTCATGATAATCTGGGGCAGATGACCTTTCCTGACAGGTGGTCAAGTGTCAGTCCTTTTCTACTGCATTTTATCTGAAATGGAACTTGCAATGCCACTGCAGGGATGTTCGATTTAACCAATAAGAATCAAGAGGCAAGTCTAAGACGTATTCCCTTAAACATATAATTTAAAACTACGACAATTCAGACTACACTATTTTGACTGTTGTTCATTGTTTGACCTTAAAATTGAGATAACAAGGTTCCAGACTGATTTTTCATCAGGTGTTCTGTTGATGTCTATAGCCAAATGACACGCCACTTTCACAGTTCTTGAACAGACAAGGAGAGATGACATCTGTATAAAAAGGCATAAATGACGATTTTGCAGGAATACAGAAAATGGAGTTGGGGCTCGTGTTTGTACATCATCAGTAGGTTGGTGCGGTAAGTCTTCTCTTTCTCTGACTACATCCCCTGAGCATGACCATCCATGTGGCTCCCAAACGTAGTAGAGAAACACCCACCACAATAGCTCGTCCAGATGAAAAGGAAAACCCTAGTGGAGTTTCGATGATTGGCATCATCAAGGAATAGACTTGAATGCAACCTGGGAAATTCACTTTGTTTTCTCAAGTGCTTGATCGCTGGCACCACCTCAGTGTAATAGTCCTATTTGTCATTGGGTACCAAAAATATGCAGGATGATGTCAGTGCAGAAGTGATGAGATTTGACAGGTCGTCTGATGGCTCATCGTTCAAAGCCTCTGACACTTCAGATGGATACAATATTGTCTCTCCTTTGTACTTACATTGTATCTAGAGCAACTCCATTAGGAACAGAGACTGCTGTGTTGTAGTGATACTGGGATTTCTGAATGTCAATGGTTTTATTAGCAAACTGCTTTGGTTGGGGTACATGCACATTTTCATCTTCCTGTGGTGTGCAGCAGCGACTGTTATGCACTTTGAAATTGTTTGTAGAGCTGACTAAAAGGTATGACTCTGTATTGCTAGTCATTTTGCCCACCAAAAACTTTGCAAATCTGCAGTGTTTTTATATGATGAAGATGTGAAAAATACATCCTGTATACGCATGCCACACATCCAATCCATTTGATAGAGCTGGGAGTAAATGAGATGGCATGCCAACATGCAAAATTTTCCTTTCTTTGGATATTTCATCACTGATCTTCGATTAAGAATGGGTTGAAGTTCTTGTTCTGGTCCCAACTTTTAGAACCAGAAAATAACAGGAGTACATTTATTTTCTCTATTAGGACTGAGGGACCAGTTCTACTACCCATTTCATCATACGGATGCTGTCATCCAGTCAGAGTAAAGTTTTTGAATTTTGAGATGTTTTCTTCCGAAGGATCTATGAAGGAGAATTTTGAAATCTCAGAGAATAGCCATTTTACACAATATTGGGCACCAGCTTGGCTTTTATTATTTTCTTCCATTCATCCAGATTATTGGTGATGCTTCACACACCACAGAGGTGAACAGAAGAAGGAGAAAAGGAGCATTCACTATTTCACAGGTTTTCTTGCAGGAGCTGGTGTTCGATGGATGTTTCTACCTTTGCAGACTTACAAAGCTGGTAGGGCTTTTATGTTGCTTCTGCAGTTGGTATTGTTGAACCCTCTGTTGTTTGTAGCAGTGATCATATGGTTTATACTGATGTTTCCTAGACTCTTTTTTTCAAGCCTCACAACATTGAGTGTCTCCAATTCAGCTTTCATGTGCTCGCTCCTTTGCTGTATAAGCTCCAAGCAGAGTGGTTCCAAAGAAAGGAAGGTTTAAAGATTTTCTGTTGTGCCTCAGGTTTCAAACCGGTATCCGTGGTCAACCAAATCAGCTGAGCAAGCAGCAACATTAATCACTTAATTGGTGACCATCATCCCATCTTGTAAGACCTCATGACAATCTTGTCGGTCCTCCTAAGGGAGTTTCTCTAGAAAAGATTGGAAAGTCTCAAAGAGGGTTAGGTCATAACTCCAAATCAAGGCAACAGCGGTCACCATTGTCATGGCAATTGTGTATGTGGCAGAGAACTTTCACCCAATAGTATTATTTTCTTACTCCCCTTTTGGGAGGCACTTTAAATGATGGAGAGGTGGAAGGGCAGTTTCTCGCAGCGGAGATGATTATGGAGTCTGGAGGTAGATCCAACCATAGGAACAAGCGGTCTGGTGGTTTATATTTCTTCTGCAATGATGTTGGTGTGGATGCCACTGAGGCTGGCTTTAGGAACAACTCTAGAGAAGGCCCTATAAGTTTTGATAACAAGGGCAGTAAAGGTCTTGCAGTGGAATGATGGTGAAGTGCTTCAAAGAAAGCCAAATTCCTCAGCTGAGAAGTTGGGATAGGTAAATTAAGAATTGTAGCCCCTCTTACCAAAATGTAATTGAAAACTGTTATGTCATTTGTTGCAGAAGCCCTTGTTAGGAGCATGTCAGACAGAGTTGGAGAGAATTGTCTGACTGAAGAAAGACAAAATGTTATGAGGAGGATGTATATTGGAGAGATCTGGAATTACGTATGGTCCTCAAATGATGAGTGAATCTTGAACAGAGTGGCCTGGTGGTCCTGAATGGAGTGGCCTTAAACACTGGTGAGGAGAAGAACAACACCTTAAAGAGCTGGAATGGCAATGTCGCCTACTGCGAGGATTCCTAGATTGCCTTCCTGGAGTTTAGAATCCTCCTCTTGTAGAGCTAGAGCATTTAACTTGACAAAACAGCCTCAGTATATTTGGGTGTTAAAGCTGACTTGAGACATAGCAAAGGTTGAGGACCCAAGGGAGGTGCAGGCAAGACCAGTACAGCAGAATATGCAACTAGTTAGTCTCTCTTCTCCGAGAGGTTGTTCTGAGCGCAGAGACAAAATCTTACTATACTGATGGACAGGCTGTTCTAGGGGGTCAGTACACCTTAAAGTAATCTGATTCCAATGCCTGTGGGCCCTTCCTCTTCATCTTGTGGAACCAGCGCACAATCAGATGAAAAGACTAACTGGGTGTTGTCTCTGTTCGTATTAATTGCCTCGACTACGTCAATGCAGCTTCCAATGTCAAACTCCCTTGCTCCCTTCAACGGTTAATGAATTCTTAAGGGTGAATCAGCCCTTTAGAGTCAGCATGGCTCTACCACTAAACGGCTACATTCACATTCTCCATTGCGAGATCTTTCCTTGGGTTTCTCTTGTGAGGGGTCCTTGGAAACAGTGAAATAAGCTGTAGTAGAAGGAAAGTACTCTCCATGTCACTCATATCTTCCTTGAAATATCATGATTGTGCTGGTCCTTCTGTAGGCCATGTAAGCAGAGTATCTACATGTTCTTCAGCTTCATCGTAGAAATCAGTAGTCAGAAGGATGAGAGCTATGTAGGGACACAATACAGACACTGTGGGGGCCTGTCTGTGCCTTGTTTCTTCCCCAAGCAGACCACTTCACAAAAAGGGAAGGCAGTTTGTGAACAGAAAAAAGGTTTTCTGTTTTGGAAACTGAAAAAATGAATGCCTCGTTAAAATGTTGAGTGAAGCCACTTTTGAAAGACACATCTGTCATTATGGGAGGTTCAGCTAAGTGAATTAATTTATACAGATAGTAGGGATAGTAAATACGGTGATTTGAATTTATTTCAGTTCTTTGTGTTATACATTGTGTTTTATTTTATTGGATATTTAATTGGATATCATTTAACAAAACAAACTATTTTTATGCAACTAATAATTGTCTAATTTAACATCTTGGTGTGGTTTCCCCTAACTTTTTGCCCTCTTAGCTATTGTTTTTCTGTCTAATGTTTGCTGGCTTTTAGTGTTCTGTGTATTTTAACACTGCTGACCAGTGCTAAAGTGCAGGTGTTCTGTGCTTTAACACATGGTAACATTGGCTTACCCACAACTGGCATATTTAAGTTACTTGTAAGTCCGCAGTTAAGTGCAATAGGTGTGCCCAGGTCCTGGAGGTTAAATGTTACTACTGGGTCTTCATCACTGACTGTGTCACCCATTGCAGGAGCCCTCAAACATGTTTCAGGCCTGCCATTGCAGAGCCTGTGTGCACAATTTTAACCTAGCAAGCGCACACACTTGCCAGGCCCAAACCTTACTTTTTTTTCCATATAAGTCACCTCTAAGGTAGGCCCTAGTTGGCCCCAAGGGTAGAGTGCAGTGTATTTAAAAATTTGGACTTATGCTTTTCTAGTTTATCATGTCCAGACAGTGAAAAAGCTCAAGTTCGTTTCCCACCGCTGCAAGGTCCATGTCTCACATAAGTTAACATTTGAGTTGTCTTAAAAACATCTTTTAAGTGTTGCTCCCAATTGGTAGAAGACAGAAATTTGGAGTTTGGTGTCTCTGGACTCACAATTTAAAATTACAACTTATGGTGAAGTCGGATTTCAAAGTATGAAAATGCCACTTTTAGAAAGTTGGCATTTTCGTACTTTAACGATTCTGTGTCTTAGCCTGTCTCTTAAATACACGTCTGGGCTATGCCGGGTGACAGCTACACTTTGTGAATTCTCTCCTCACAGCCAAAACACATTCAGCTGCATTCACCTGCATACTGATGGGTCTTCCTGGGCAGAGGGAAGGGGAGGGATTTTCACTTACACTTCAATAGGTGGTGCCTTGTAACTGCACAAACGACTGATTACCCCCTACAAATAGCCTGGCCAACAGGGCTAGTATGAAAAGGACCCTTGTGCACTTCAGAGAACTCCTTTGAAGTCTCCCATACATCAAAGGCATTTTTGGGAATACATACTGGACCCTAAACCCCACCAAATCAGTTCTTTTCAGGGTCCTGAAGAGAGACTGTACCTAAGAGGAGCTGCGCTGCCAGAAGGCACGGTCATTTTGTCACTGGCTTTGCTGTGTTGGCCTGCTGCTTGCCGATTCCTGTGCATCCAGAATGGACTGCCACTTTTCAATGTGCACTGCTATGTTGGCCTCTACCTGCCACCTCTGCAGTGAGGAAGGACTGAAGCTGCCCTCTACATCCTTCCAACTTCCCAAGGAACTCCAGGGGCTTGTCAAGCTTGCCTCCTGTTAAGAAGCTTCAGGGACAGAAAAGGCTCTGCTTTCCCTCTACATTGTGGCTGGACTCCACCACTTGTGAGATTTGTAACCCAGGTCAGCACCCCATTTCCAACCGTAGAGGGAAAACCACAAAGGTCGAGAGCTTCACCTTTCGACCTGCATCCTGAAGAAGCAAGAAACAGCACCTGTGCCGATCGCAGACGGCATGTCAGTTCTTTCCCTGTGGCACCAGTGGAATGCCTTCCAGCATGGCTCAAGAAGCATTGTGTGGTTACAGGGACTCCCTGGTGATGATGCAGGTGTCTGCTTGGGCAATTGCCAGTTCTATGCAGTATCCAAACCCAGTATTTATTTTAACACGTTTGAAAGAGCATAATACATGAACCAGTGATTGGACTTTTGTGGTTTTGGTCACGTTTTAATCAGAGAAACACTATCTAGTTTTCTAAAATGGTGTGGTGTCTTTTTGTGGTGTTTTTCACTGTGTTACTGTAAACATTGCCTCTTAAGTTAAGCCTGACTGCTCTGTGCCAAGCTACCAGAGGGTGAGCACAGGTTAATTTCAGGTGAGTATCTGACTTACCCTGACTAGCATTGTGGTCCCTATTTGGACAGGGTGCGTACTTCTGCCAACTAGAGACCCAATTATTAACTTAACAGAATATCAAAAAGGCACTGTGGCAATCTCATAAAAGTATTTATAAGTAAATGTAGTAGTACTCCTGCAGTACTTTTTCACGTACTCTTTGATGCCTTTGTGATTTGTGAATCGGCCACGAAACATCTAAAATAGGAACATTCACAAACAATTAGTAGAAACAGAAAGGGCTCTGCCTCCTTTGTTCTTCTGCAAGTAATGAGTTGGACATTTCCGAGACAATTCACAAAGGCATTCATGAGTATCAGTAATACCCCTGTAGTAATACTTCCCTCAAACGCCTTTATGAATTGGACCCACAACACTTAAATTAGGCTGGGCAATGTTCACACACCTATGTCATTGATTTTTAAGATAGTTTGTGGACAATTATATGATAAAAGTCCCAAAATGTAGATAGCAATTTTCCTGGAAGGAACACTCCAATTAAGCATCCTGCACTACAGAAAAAGCATTATTAGATAAACATAGCTTACACACATTTTCACCATTCTTTTGTGCAGCTTACAAAATAGCACCAATGTATCCTGTGAATGTAGGCCCATGGAAATAGTTTAGTTTTCATACCAAAATAGGCATGTAGAAGATTCTCCACGGTAATGTTTACTCATTAAATAACTCCGAGCTAGCAAGCTTATATTTTAGTTTGCAAAAATCAATTTTTTTAACATATTTTTTTCAAAAAAGAATAATATGAAAAATAGTACTATAAGTGATTAAAATACCACCACCAGTCTTTTACAAACAAAGAAAGGCCATATTCCTAGAACCTGTTGCTAAGAAGTTTAAACCATTTGAGCTCGTAGATGCCTGGTATTAAACCCAAGAGAAACTTAAAGATAATGATTTTCTTACTTCACTGCAAAAACACATTCTCTATGTAAAGGTGCTGATTTTCCACTCTCAGCAAAAATCCATCCTCTCACGATACAATAAATCCACTATTTCCAGAATCTATATAGCCACATGGAGCACTAATTCTTTCAATTCATCAATCCTCTCACCTTTCCAATTTTATCTGGCATTTTACAAATGACAATATTCTTAACATTTTGTCCGGTGCTATCCTTTCACCATTTAACTACCACGAATGAACTAATTCTAAAAGTCTTTACTCTCTGGAAAATATGCCTTTTTTAAGGATCATTAAGAAAGACTTGCGGCAAGCGTGCTTACCAGAACACAATGGACAATAATATAGGTTATTTACACACAACAAAGATAAAATGGCCTGGTACTAGCTCTCTCTTCTAAGGAAAGATAAACTTTTTCTTCCAGAAAGTGTTTACAGAACTGCTTTCCAATTGTTTCTTTTATAAAAATGACTTCATAATTGCTACCAAGCCCTCATATTCTCACATTGGGATGGTGTAATGCCCTGCTCCGTCGCCTCCAAGATACCTCACTGGCATCTGTTAAGGGTATCCTATATGCAACAGCACAGCTTACCGAGGGTCTGAAAAAATATGACTGCATCACTACCATCCTGATTGACATCAATTGGCTCCTCTTGCCGGCCCTCACCATCTTGAAAACCAGCAGCATCGCTTACAAAGCCATCACAACCAGAACTTTGCAGAAATGGTTAGCATCTTGCAGATAAACTGTCACCTCTGGTAGTTCTTGTCACACCTACAGCCAGGATACCATAGGACCAGGCTAAGAAGAGTAAAAAAGAAAAAGAAAAAAAACAGGCCATTTTCCAGGGGCGGTTTCTTTATGGGGTCACTGGGGCGTCACCCCCGCTCGATTGCCACCTGAAAAGTGTATTAGATAATGTTGTTGATTCCATCTTTTCTTTTTGTTGCCGCGGCCGTGCGAGGCATGCCCAGGCAAAGAAGTTACATGGTGTGGGGGGGGGGAGGGGGGGAGGGGTGGGGGGGTGGAGGGTGGTTAGCCTCCACTCTAATCCTGCTTTGATTGGCAGGTGCTGGGCCTCCTTGGGATAAAGTGCCCATGTAGGTTTGGAGGTTCCCGTTGCTTCGACCAGCCCGACATGTGCACTTGAACCCTTGCCAGATTCTTCAATGTAGGAGCCTGTATGATTGTTGCCACAGCCCCAAGGCTCCAAACGAGTGTTGACAGCCCCTGGCCCTGACAATCCCCGCGCTGCTGGAGTCACAGGGGCGGAAGGGACCTGAGGGAGGATGTGAGGTGAGGTCATCCAATTTGCGGCATTCAATCACGAGTCACACAACTTAACTTGAGTGCAGTCTGTCTGAGCTGCCCAAAGGCAAAGATAAACGCTGCTCAGAGTCGGTGCGGAGCGTGAAACACAGTGGTTGAGTGTATGTAAACTTTATAGACAAGCCTTCTATTTGTGCCTGTATTCATGATGTAAACACACAATGGTGCTGCTGTGCTGTTCCTTGGGACACCGCTATGGGTGCCCTCACTTGTTTCTGATGCCATATGCTCACACCTTAAGCACATAACCAGTGTCTCCACCAGATTAATGTAATGACGAGGCGATGCACACCTTTTTCTTTCAAAATTAAGTTTTGCTTTTTATTTTTAATGAAAAATGACAAATGACAAATGAAAAACTGACCACATAAAGCAAGAGATTATGTTTGTGAAGTTTTGCGCCTGCACTGCTGTTTTAAATGACATTAACATCAGATCTACTGTTGCCCTACGCCACATTCAAGTTAAAGAGGGACCAGGCAAAAGTCTGAACGTAAAGCTTTTATTTAGCGTATGACGTTTTTAACGGATACTGCTAGCACTTACAATTTAGGCAGTATGGCAATTGAAGATATGGGGGACTAAGTCATTTGCTGTTATTTACATAATGGGGAGAAGTGTGGGTGTCCAGGAACAGAACCCAGGCTTTCTGGCCCAAAAGTAGTCTATTTGATCCATGTGGACCACGACTCCTTCCTTTCCTCTCATGAACGCCATCTTAGAAGCACCCTATCAAAAGACACCGTGTCCGCGTTCACTCACCTCCTGGGTGACAGTGCCCTACAAAAAAGATTCTCCTCAGCAGAGCCCTGACATTTTAAAAATAGGAATGTTGTTGTGACTCCCTGCATGCAGGTGAAATAAAGAGAATTGAAAAAGAGGATATCATTATTACAAAGCATGAAGTAAAGGTTCTGAAAGTGCAAAAAATCATGCTAATGTTACATTAGTTGAAATTATGACCAGTAACACCAAAAGCTCTTGGAATGAAACACTCCATTCCATCCAGATTTGTCATACACAATGAGGCCATAACATTGATATTGCGCATCCAATGAATCCCAAACCTCTGTGCCTGCTTTGTTGGCAAGTTAATGATTTATTTAGTGAAGCACCTCTGTTCTACTTTTATATAACTCTTAATCTTTATGAAAATTGTATTATACATAAAACTGTAACCTACAAACTAAAGTGGATACAAAATATGCAGAGCAATATCAGTTTGTTGGGCAGATAAAGCTTCTTTTAAATTAATAATTGTTGATCAACAAATTTTAGGCTGTCTGGCTCAACCCATTTTTAAAATCGTATATCCCCTGAGTTAATAAATGGTGCTTTTATCATGTCTATACTCTTTGTCTTCTCATGCCTTTATTTACATTTTCATACTTGATTTGAATCTTGAATGACTTAATCCATGTACAGCTTTACTTCTCTAATTCAAGGGGTCATAGCATGGAAGGAAGCCCAGGCCAGTACTCTTTTGCCTGGCAACAGAAGAGAGTTTCTTTCTGCCAAGTCAACCAGTGAAGTCAACCTTATGTCACTCATTTGTCTGTCTCTGGCTTTTACTGCAGGCAATTAGGCAGTGTGTGTGAATCATTCTGAGCATGCACTGCCCTGCAGGATTTGCGTGGGACAGGGCAGGACAGCTGCAGTTGCAGAAACAAATGGTCACAACACCCCCTCATGGTTGGTGAGCTGCCCCCACCACAAGGTGTTTATTTAATGTTGTTTTATATGACACTGCAGTGGCTCATTTTGACTTAGAACTGTGACCAGATCAGATGCTGCCTGTGGGGGATGCCTAGAGTGGAACTTGTAGGGCGGTCGGCACAGTATGGTAAACATGGAGTGGTGCATGTGACCCAATCTTAAGCAAAAGTGCCCGGATCTGTGACCTGACTAAAGAGCCTGAGGACTGGTTTATCGTCACCACCTTGTCTACAGCTCACTCTCTCAGCATCACCTCACCTGCTCCCGCCCAAACCTGCCAGCAGCGTAACAAAGGTCCATAGAATGGATGCATCACTAATATCTGAGCTCCTCAGCTGAGTGCTAAGAAGCACTTTCTTCTCCTCTCAAGTCCAAGGGCCATCTTTCTCATTTATTACTCACAACAATACTTGTGATACTGTTTTTATTTCAAGATCAAACTTTTGTTTAGTGAAGTTTCAGCAAAATTGGTTTAAGTTTTGTCAACTCTTTTTTTAAACACTTTTATCAATATTTTCTAACAAACAAGAGTGGAGCCACCCCCCCCTAAAATGGCTTTAGGATTACGCTGTCTGAAGGAGCGAGATCATGTCATACACAGGGCCGTGGTGCTGCAAGTGTGAGCTAAAGGGGCAGGGAGTGGCTGCAAATGGATTAAAGAGGCGTGAGATGGCTTTAGAATTATGCTGCCTGAAGGAGCGAGATCATGTCATACACGAGGTCGGGGTGCTGATCTACACAGGTCACATGATGCATGATTATGCTGCTTCTGAACAGGGCTATGGGTGGGAATTCAGGGGGACTGCAAACTCTGGCTATTTTGCAGATGAAGGCAAAATCATCTTGCTCACACTCACAACAAGGAGGAACAATAACATATTGCTTCAGCTAAACCCTACACAACACTTCTTTGACAAGACATCAGCAATATCACATTGACCACATATGCCTGCATAGTTCCCAATATGCAAACTTAAATCTTGGCCAAAACCATGGAGACGTGGCATCTAATGGAAAGAATCCTAGCATGGAACACTATCTTTAATAGAAAAATATTTGAGTCTTTCTAGGTAGCCTCAGCTGGCACCAGGATTACATGAATAATCATTGTCTCTTTAGCCTTAAATTATTGCAGCCTTACCGTGATTATTCTGTTAATTTCTACTAGAAATTAAATTACTTTATACAAACTTAACTATTGAGAAAACAAACTTATTGTACTGTCTGTGCTGCCCACCATATTAATGCTCCACAGGGGTGAAAGCAATTTAAATTTCCGCATGAATCGGTCCTCTGGTTAACCTCCTTATTACACTATTATTGCTTGGTCTCTGCCTACGGCCCTAGAAATACCTTTTAATTAATCTGCACTGTGCAGTTAATTCGTAAAGTATTGCCCATGTGTTATTGGAAATACCAATGCTGTACTGTAACATTAATATGTCTAAACCCCCAAGGCATATTTAGGCTCAACTACACACCTGCACTTAAACAAGGCTAATGTACTACTCTTACTATGTATATATCCTTTGTACACAATACACAGAAGTGACATGTTAAAAATGTCACTGAGGTATACTTCTGCCCATATTGCCCCTCCCCATGTCCCTCTACCCAGCAGAGCTGTAGTAGTATTTTCAGAGTAAAATACCGTAGAGTAACAATATCCTTGCATGACCCACTTGCACAAATGCTTGCATGACCACAGATGTGGCTTCTCCCGTATGACTGCTTGTAAGAGCTTGTGCATTATCATTTGCATGACAGCAGGTATGATGGCTGCCATGACCACATGCATGAGGGCTCGCCAGCTACACGTCTGTCCACTACTTGTACACTTGCAGGACAAACTGCATTACAAACTGCAAGATAATCTGCATAACACCATCCCTTTCTGCCTGAGCTCTCATGAGCGATTCTTGTTGCTGGCGTCTAGGTGCAGAAACAAGCAAGTCCATGAAGCCGAAACACCAGTCATTTACGCTACCACACAGCTGGGGTATGACATCATCCATACTTCTATGAGCTCCTTGAGAGGCCTGTGTTGAAAAGAATTCACTCCTTCTTTAGGAAAAGCCAATACAATGGGGTATGATACGGCCATGTTCCAGGAATTTATATCTGGATGGGCCAAGGGTGCATTTAGGTGGGACAATGTGTGTCCAATCAATTTTTCACAATTCTGGAGGTTGCCTACAGGTGCTAGATTTTCATTATATTTTGTTCCAAACAGTCATACAGATCATGTGGAGAGTTTGTTGAGAGTAAAAGCTGATGTCTATACTCATCAGGTCCAATCCTCATAATTTCCACAATGCTAGGCTTCAATAAAAGCACCTGGATTACAAGCAGATTGTACCATTGCTTGACAAAGCTAAAAGTCCTGTCTGCTTAAAATGTATGTCAGTTGCAGGGTTATATATCTGGCTGCAATCTCAGACAGAAATAAAAATACCGGCTGGGTGGCACACTATAGGATTCACAGAAATGTACTTTAGTTGTTTAAGCCTTGCACCAAATTACATAGCTCACACCCCTTTTCCCTGGGGAGAGTCATTGCAGAGACCGACTAGATTTAACTCTTCCAATGGGTAGTATACATTATTGAGTGCGACATGTAATTGATGTTTGGTTGCCACTCCTAATTATGTAATATTTTTTCATTACAGCATCTGTTAAAGCCTGAAGACTTTACATAGATTTTGAGCAAAGAAAAAGAGGGTACGCAGAACCCAACCTCCTTTGCTGCTCTTAGACCACCACAACACAACCCCAGTGTTTAAGGCATTCACACTGATTCCATATTATTCTTACAAGATCGTTAAGGACTGTGTATGTGCAGTGGTCTACATGGTGGGTAGGATGGGGTCACATCAGTATCCATTTGAGACATTAAACCGTGCATTCAATATGAAAACATTGGAATGTTGGGAGTTCCATTGAAGACAATGAATTTTCTCAGGGATAATAACAGCTTGTATAAGCAGTCTGCTCCAACATTTCAATGTTTGTCTTTTTGTTTCTCCCTTTTTAATTTAGAATCTACCCTCAGTGGAGGAAATGTAATAATAGCCTTATAGCCCGGCTTCCTTTGGCTATACTAGTTGTTAAAGGCCCTCTCCCTTGCCTTGTTGTTATAAGCCCTCACCTGTGGCTCCAGACATGTCTGGGTCAGAGCCTCCATAAAACCAGGTTGGCCCACAGATGCAGAAGGCTATAAGGCTATTTTTTTTCTATCAGCCATGTTGTGCAAAGGGTAGCTGTTGGAACTATAATGCACAAGATATGCTTTTGTACAGACCAAAGAATTATGTTTTTGCACAAAACTTTATACATTGTACTTTAATTATTGACAGGTAACTTTAATATTAGTAAGACACCATGAATACAGTTGAGCAGCTACTTGCAAAGTAGAACTGAGTCATGACGATAAAATGTTAAACAATTAGGACCTGACCGGCCAGACTAAAAACTACAACAAACTGTCCAAAACAGGGGGAAGACTTGCAAATGTACATTCTCAAACTCCTGGTACACAAAAGTTGATACAGGGAGTACTTCATCAAATTCTCTGCTCTGCTTCTCCTGCTTGCTGTTTAGTGGTGACACTTCTTGGACAAAACAAGGAGTAACTTTCTTGAAGCATTTATCAGACAAAATAAAGAACCATGCACACTCAAGAATCCATATGGAAAACCTGACACAACTGGGAATGTTGGGAGACACAACCATTCAAGCCCACATAAGTGACGAGTACCGACAAACAATAAAGAAACAATGAAGCAGTCAATAGGAATAGCCACATACTGTCAAAATCCATTGACTGTATTTGTTTTTGTGGTGCTTTTGAACTAGCATTACAAGCACATGATGAATCTTAAAGTTCCTCTAATCCTGGTATATTCAGAAGCTTTGTGGATTTAATAGCAACCACTGCCTGTAAAATGGAAGCACATTTAGCAAGTTTTACAGTCTTTAGGGACACCTCTAACACAATACATAATGAACTCCTGGAGTGTATGCTAGAAATTATGAAAAACCATATTGCTCAAGAGTTAAAAAACACAGACTTTGTGGCTATTCAGGCTGATGGCACCACTGACGTGGCCACAAAAACACAGTCAGTAACAATCTTTTGGTACCTTGACAATGACAGTAAAGTTGTGGAGAGGCTTTATGGTTTCACACATTTAATAGACTCTAGTGCAGAAACCAATACTTTAGCTAAACTGTGAAAATTTGTTTTTTCAGAGCAGCTTCAAAAAGAAAACGTATTGTACAAAGCTATGATGGTGCTACACTAATGAGTGGAATGTTTGTGGAGTACAAAGAAGAATTAGAGATGTGTACCCCAATGCCCATTAAGTGCACTGTTATACCCAAGAGCTTAATCTCATTATGCAACAAGCAGTAGCAAAGATCTCTGAGGCACACATTTTCTTTTTAGATGTAGGAGGCATGGCAGCATTCTTATCACATTCTCCCAAAAGAACAGAAGTACTTCAGAAAATTGTGGCCAGAAGGCTTCCAAGGGGATCCCCAACTCTTTGGAACTTTCACATATGCACAATTAACCTAATATACCAACATAGGGTTGATCTTGAAAAATATTTCAAAACTATAGAAGCTAATGGTGACTTTGAATCCAAATGTCGGAATGAGGTCCGTGGCTTTTCTAGAACACTACAAGACAGAGAGTTTAAGTGCTTTCTGTTTTTATCTCATTAAATAATGGCTTATGTTGACATTTTATACAACCAGTTACAAAAAGGCGAAATAGATAATGGGGGTCATTTTGACCTTGGCGGACGGCGGAGGCCGTCCGCCAAGGTACCGCCGCTGAATGACCGCACCGCGGTCAAAAGACCGCGGCGGCCATTCAGACATTTCCTCTGGGCCGGCGGGCGCTCTCCAAAAGAGCGCCCGCCGGCCCAGAGGAAATGCCCCTGCAAAGAGGACGCCGGCTCAGAATTGAGCCGGCGTAGTTGCAGGGGTGCGACGGGTGCAGTTGCACCCGTCGCGTATTTCAGTGTCTGCTTAGCAGACACTGAAATACTTTGCGGGGCCCTCTTACGGGGGCCCCGCGGCACCCCCTACCGCCATCATGTTCCTGGCGGGAGACCCGCCAGGAACAGGATGGCGGTAGGTGGTGTCAGAATCCCCATGGCTGCGGAGCGCGCTCCGCAGCCATGGAGGATTCTGAAGGGCAGTGGTAAACCGGCGGGAGACCGCCGGTTTACCCTTTCTGACCGCGGCTGAACCGCCGTGGTCAGAATGCCCTCGGGAGCACCGCCAGCCTGTTGGCGGTGCTCCCGTGGTCGGTGGCCCTGGCGGCCACCGGCCGCCAGGGTCAGAATGACCCCCAATGTCTTTATGCAAAGAGCTACCAGTCAGTTTGTCACCAGCAATAATGAAGTCAGAGAAGGGATTGACAGTTTAGGCAGCAGACTGCCACACAATCAGAGTTTCTCAAACCAAAGGAAAACATCAGCGGTCTGGTCCTACTTACAAAGGAAACATATGACACTAAAGTTGTGCATGGGAAGGAACGGTTTGCCTTTTCAAAGAATTTGGTGAGGGCCACATTACTGCAAAGTGATCAGTTTGCAAACTATGATGTTATCTTCCATGAGCAAGCACTGAATGAGGCTGTGGAAGCTTATCCTATGCTTAACAAAGGGGATCTGAGAACTGAGTTAACTGCAATGTACTCAATGCATATGTATCAGGAGGCCAATGGTGCTATTTCTTTGCACCCTGTGATTCAGAAACTTAAAATACAAAAGTACCTTACAGAGAAAGTGGCTTTACTTAAAATCGTCATCACCACTCCTATGACAACAGCAGAGTCGGAATGCTGTTTTTCCACTTTAAGCAGAATCAAGACATTCCTGAGGAACACCATGATTGAGGAAAGACTGAATGCTTTAGCAAAGCTCTCTATAGAGAGAGACCTTGCTAAAAGAACCCCAGACTTTAATGTTCAAGTCATAGAGACTTTTGCAGCTATTAAAGACAGACATGCTGATTTTGTCAACAAAAAGATAACAATTTATTAATTGTAACATTTCTTGAATGCAGTTTCTGACCTGCTCAGTTATTCCTCATCTGCTGTATATATATTGGAGACACTCAAATCACTGGTGTATGCCTGACCTCAGTCTGTCTAATATGAACTTTATGGTTGGTTGCTGTCAATGAGACATGCAGTCAGTACCTTGTAGGGTGCCCTACTACCTTTTAATGTTTAGTCCTTGCTGTCTCACTGTGTCCAGTCTGACAAATCACAATAGCTTGTATTTCCACAGTAGATTTAATTTCTAAAGGTAATAAAGAAATCTGTGAGGTACTCAGTATTGTTATCTCAAACTTTGTTATGAAGGTTTATGGTTATATTGAATGAGAAGCTACCTCCGTTATTATCATATGAAATCTGTATATTGTTGTAATAACTACACTTTCACAATTGCTTTAGTAACCTTCTTGCTTTCTCAAATTTTGCTTGAAAATGCACTATTTGTCCACTCTTTTTCAAAACTTTCTCGAGGAGTGAACCCCTGGAACACTTCTAATTTTGGTTAGACTCGCTCGCTACACTCACTCGCCACTGTGCATTCACCAGCAACTTTTATGCCCCACCACTTTCAAATGTCACCAGCTGCCACTGCCATTTATGTATCCTTGAACTGCAGCGCCATCCACTTACCCATAAAAATCGTCTAGCCCTACTCCAATTTAGGAACGTGCTGTAGGCACACATCTTTAAAAAACAGTAAATCACAATGCATTAACAGTCCACAAACAAGCTTCCTCTCCTATCTGCTCTTTGACGTTATTCTTGTCTTTGACCCTTTTCACTGGGTATAGAAATACCAGATACATACAACTATTCCAGGGAATAAGTTGGGGGGAACCTCTGAAACGCGTTTAGTTTCCATGCTGTCATCTTATTTATTAGATGGCGCTGCTGCCACGTGTGCACACATTCAGTGTGAAAGCTGGTTTGTTTAGCTATGAAACCCACAAGCTGCATTACTGGGCGGGTTCATCTGAGCAGGAGGGACTACTTCAGCTTAGTTGCTATATTGCAATTGATTGTGGTGTGAGTTACTTTTGCAAACGTATTTTGTAGCCATGGCTATATCCAGAACGTGGTTAAAAGGACATACCTGAAATACTGCCAAACCAACTCCGTGGGCAGACACATTCATTTCCAGAGGCTGTGTAATTTCAATCTATTTCAAAATAAAACAGTAAAAGATTAAAACGTCAATGTTTTTAAAATCGTTGTTGGTAACTACTATTTTTTCAATACGCAACTTCACCTGTTTTTTCTGAAAAAGGAAAAGGTTTACATCATCCACCTTAAATTCCACCGTGTTGTTCGGATTTGGTACACTCACAAAAATACTCATTTGTGTTGTCCCGACAGTCGCTAAAGACGCTATGGTAGACAACGCCTCCAAAGCCAGTATTGTATCCTAAAGACGAAACACAATGTTAATAAGTTCAAACACTCACTATTTTTTAAATTAGTTCTACAAGGTTTCCAAAACCATGCAAACACACAAATAATCATACCCACAAAATGCACAACTCGTATGTAATAAAAGCATACTAGTAATTGTGTAAAACCGAATCAAAGGGAAACATTTATACCTCACTCGTACCCCGAGCAACTCACATGGCTGTCTCTCATAGCAGTAGTGCAAAACTCCATTGTTCAAACCCATACATTTCAAGGTGCATCTAAATATCTCACTCAACATTATATGCACATTACTGGCTAGATTTCAAAATATGAGACACAAACATCACTATGCACTTTCGCCCAAACAGGTGAAACTCAAATGTAAGAGTTTGTAGGTGGAACAGAACATCCTCGTCGGACCGAATCACGGCCCCCCTCCTGAAAATGGTGATTTGTGTTAGATGCTGCAAAGCTCTTCTTAGTTCATTTAGTCCCTGCTTCCCAAAGGCGCATTCACTTCCTATGTCCCCTTCTACTCTGCTATTCCTTACCAGCAGACTATCAAAGGAAAGGACACAAACCGCCTTCAAAGCAAAGGACACAAACTGCCTTCGTGGATTCATCAATATAGTTCCACAACTGAGACTCAACTGACAACCAAACAAGATTATTAGCTTACTATCCTCTGTGCAATTAACATTTAACTCTGGAATATGATTTGAATTTTACAGCACCTTAAAGTGTCTTAAAAGGCCATAAACACTATTTGAATATAAAAGCATAACTGTCACCTTGTTGGGGAAAAGAGGCAGTTTTGTTATTTGTCAACTCGTCTATTACAAATCAGGTAGCAGGTGATCTATAGTTCAGGAAAAACAGATCACTACCACCTCCATTGGTCCCACGTGCCTCAAATGCCCTGGTCACAGGATTAGAACACATACTTCTTTTTTTCAATTTATCTTTGGAGACACTTCTTTCTGATTAGCCACGTCCACGTCAGATACTATGTCCAGAATAATTCTAAATAGCGTCTCTGTTATTATGTACAGCCTTTGCTTTGGAGCTGCTAGGTCAGCAAAATGTGCCTCCTGAAGAGGGTAGGTCCCTATCTGTAAATTGCTACAGTACTGGTTAAATTTTTAGTAGATATCTTCCTTCTAATTCCCCCTCCTCCTACTACGATATGTTAAGAGCCATCACCTGAAGATCTATATCCTCGTTCAGTAAATTTTTTACCATTCTACCATCATCCATTGCACAAACCTCATGGTCCTCATTAACTTTATCACAAAAAGTGTGCATTTAAGCCTTCAAATCTTAACACTATTCATTCCTCAATGTTAGTAATAATTAACATTTCTAAAAGTACCAGTCACACTAAATTATAGATTTAGGGCATCACTACCACAGCTACTTCTTGGAAGGGATCAAGTACCAAATCAAATTCAAGAGCCCAGATGCTACTAAGTGCCAAAACACTGCCCTCCGAGCATCCACCCTGCGCTCAACTTATTTTACCTTTTTTTATTCAGGTTTCAAATAGACAGTGATGCAGCAGAAAAAGAAAGACTAACAAATATTCATATATCATGTAACAAAATCGTATAAGGTAGTGTGAATTTAGCAAAGAAAAATAATGTACGTGGGAAAATGTGCCCACGAGGTAGTTTGCCATTATTATAAACGAGCTTAATTAATCATGAAGAATTGACAATGTAGTAATCCGTCATAATTGCAAATTTATTCTATTATATGCTTGTTGAAACTGTTCTATGCTTAGCTTAAATTTAGCAGAGGCTTTGGCCTAGTTGCCTGGTCTCAAATTTGACTGCGTGGTTTTCACTTGTATTAACAAAGACATAGGTCGCCAGGGGTAATGTAGCGTCCCTACCGCCAACAGGCTGGCAGTAGGGAGGCCTGCATTACGACCGCGTCCGTAGCGCCGCGGTCGCACCGCCGGGGCCGGCGGTTTCCTGCCGTTTTAGCCCCGGCGGTGATAATCCGCCAGGGCAGCGCTGCAAGCAGCGCTGCCCTGGGGATTATGACACCCCTAACGCCAGCCTGTTTCTGGCGGTTTGCACCGCCAGGAAAAGGCTGGCGGTAAGGGGTGTCCTGGGGCCCCTGCATGGGCAGTGGCAGTGGCATGGGCAGTGCAGGGGCCCCCTAACAGGGCCCCGGCCAGCTTTTCACTGTCTGCATAGCAGACAGTGAAAAGCGCGACGGGTGCAACTGCACCCGTCGCACGGCCGCAACACTGCCGGCTCCATTAGAAGCCGGCTGCTATGTTGCGGCCTCATCCCCGCTGAGCCGGCGGGTGCAAACTTGGTTTGTGCCCGCCGGCCCAGCGGGAATGTCATTATGAGGGCCGCGGGAGTGCGGCCGCATTGGCGGCCGCACGGCGGTTACCGCCAAGGTCGTAATGACCCCCATATTCTTTTACTTTAAGGTTGTATTTTTCCAGTAGAAATGACTAATACACTTATCTCAAGGTTTCGTGCTAGGCTAGTTTCATCTCCTTTGAAGCATGGTCAGCTTCTGCAGGTGCAGACAATAAAGATTCTGATATAGAAATAATTGGCAAACTTTGTTGCAACTTGTGTTCCAAGGCTCCAAGGACACCTTATGCATAAATGAGTACTAAGAGAAAGACAATATTCATTGGTCAAAAGGAAGCCACCCTATGAACCCTCCAATGGAAGACCGTGAAGAATTTGGAATGTTTCTTACTTAAACCCACCTGACAAAGAGAAGTCAGCCATTTTCTACGATGCCATTTTGAAGCCTGATTAAAGACACCATTTTAAATGAGACTTTGATGCCTTTTCTCTGTCGCAGAGAAAGAGACTAAGAATTCTCACCCTAGACTTTAACTTTAATTTTTCCCCATCTTGTCCATGCAGTAACTTTTGCCCCTTTTGAAATCTGCCCCATGCTGATCGAACCGGTACCTGAAGGACGAAGACTTTTCTTGAATGCTGATTGTATTTGGTAATTATGAAAGGATAATTGTATTATGCATTGTGTTTTCTTTCTTAGGTACCAACTGCTTATTTTGACAGAGCCTAAGCTAGAAGTTTTCTAAATTTGTGTTGACTAAATTCTTTTTGCATGAAGCCCCACATGCCAATGCTAATTAGAGGTTAGTTGAGGTATTCCCTTGATGCACCATGTTGAATTGAAATCTTGTTATGCTGACCAATGTATGCAATTAGTCAAATTCAGTTACTTATATTAGTGATTTGCATTGCTATAACCGAGTGCATTATAATCCAGATTTTGCGTAGGTTGCGTTTCTTCCGTCGTTATGGACAGCTAGTAATGTTCATATACATATATCATTTGATTTTAAGACTTATATATATTGTGTTAGCTTTGTTAATATAGGGAAAATAAACTTATTAACCATTAATAAACAGGTGTGGTTATTCATGACTGAAAGGTCATGGTGCGTCAAAATACTGATTGTTATTGATTCCTAATGTGTTATTTGATCTATTACTTGAGTATAGGGAATTGATTATAATGGTTATTGATTTTTGATTTGAGTGACCCGACTATTCTTGGATGAGGAGAACCCAACTCGGTTAAAAGGTTCACCGACCTCCAGCGTGTCCAAGTACAAGTAATTTATAAAGACTGGACGCGTTATCAGTAGATGGTAGCAGAGATTGATGGTTTCGCCCTTTGGGACCCCATCCGAACAATAGACGGATTCAAGTTAGAATTTTCTTTGATAAAACAAGTTGGAGAGATGATGATGCCCTAAATCCCCAATGACTTTCCCGGAATCTCGGAGCTTGCGAATGGAGGAAATGGAGGTGTGAGAATGTTTTCGGCGTTTCTAGTGACAGTGTGAGTGAAGTTAGGGTTTTGCGCTTGCATAGCTTATGCCGCAGATGAATTGTGAAGTTTGTGAGGATTTTAGGGGGTTACGAACTCCAATCAAAATTTTAGTGGAGTGATACTCCAAAGTGTGAGAGTAGGGAAGTCGTCGAACTTCATATGTGTGTAGCGCTTTGTGCAGGAAAAATTGTCCACGTGGTTGTTGATGTTGAGACGGGCCCTGCGAGGTCAATAGACTCCGGATTATGTTGAAAAGTGTATGAGACACTTGATTGATGTTGTAATCTGTTCGGTTTAATAGGTTGATCGGGCGTTGTCAACAAGTCAGTACGAATGTTGAGGAATAAAAGAAAAATTTAGACTTTGAGATTTGACAAATTCTAAGGCGCGCTAGAATAGTTCATTGATCAGTTGAGAGTAAAGTTTGCGGGTCAAATTTTGCTTGCGAAAGTGGGAAACCGAGAAAGATGGAATAACTGCCGAGGCTAGTGAAAAATCCCTAAGGTTTCTGAAGCGATTGTATTACTCTTCCTGTAGTAAACCGACAGATTTGTTTTCTTCTTTTTGGTTAGTGCTCGCGATATATTGCAGAAATTAGTTTTGAGTGAAGCTGAATGAAGGAGGACAAGCCACAAGACTTTGTCAGCCGCAGTGTGTGGGTGTGACGTCACTAGGAGCCGCGCTGGGATAGGTTGGTTGGTGAGAAGGGTCGCGCACGGATTGGACGCAGTCCGTGAAGCGCAATTGGTGGGGGAAAGGCAAGCAAAGAGTATTCCAGGAATTAAAGTCACTTATTGATTACATTTTTTAAAGAAAATAAAAGACGGAAAGATGACATTTTTCAAAGCACTTAAGAGTGCATTGAGGGGAGATGTATATATTAAAGCAAACGTAGGAGAAAAAACACCGCCTGAGGGTACACCAGCTTACATCGTGATTGAAGAAAAGGGTGTCGCACCATGTCTTTGGTTAAAGCAATGGTGTAAATTAACAGAAAAGCATGGAAGTGTAGCGTTCCCAATCCATGGGTCGTTTAATCTAAGAGTTTTGGAGAATTTAAGATTCACGCTATACAACATGAAAGTACCTCCAAGACCAGCACAGTTTGAAGCATTAGCAATTTGGGAGCAAATGGCTAGAAGGCAACAACAAAAGAAATTTGAAACAAGAGTGAGAAAAGTAGAAAAGACACTAGCGGATGCTAGATGGGATAGTACTCAAAAGGTTTGGAGATCAGATGTATTGCAGGGAATTACATTGTTTCCAGCAATTACTGATGAACCAGAGACGGAAGGAAGGAAAGCTACCCACAAGACAAACAGGAGTCAGTCCAGAGATAGAGAAAACAATAGAAATTCGAAAAGGTCAGACGAGTCAGACAATGAGGAATTCATTATGCAATTGCTAAATGACCGCCCGCCACCATATGTAGAAAGCTAAAATGGTTCAAGCGCCAGTACTGCCCCTCCAGAACCAATACAGGGTAATGTAACACCGAATTTGAGAATATCACAGCAGCAAAGCAGTTCCTATATTCCTTTTACACCAGAAATACCACAAGTTCAGAAAATATATCCTGTCGTGCCTAAACTGAAACCTGTCAATGATTACCAGCCACAGGTTCAAAGGCGCTATTGTGATGAGCATAATTTGGAAATGACTTCTAGTTTAATGGTGCAGGGAGGACAGAATTATCAAAGACCGACATTGATTCATACCGAATCAACACAAATGTTGATGCCTCAAAAGCAGATGCAAGAAGTGCCGAAATACATTCAAATAGCAGAACACCAGTTAGACATGCCAACAATGATGAACCATAATGTGGGAATTAACATGCCACAGAATTTGGGGAACAGGTAGAATCCAGACGCAATATCTCTGCCTATCACTGTAGGTCTGCCAGTGCCATTGTATATACAGGCAAAGCTGAATGTATGTGACCAAAGGGTAATGACACAAAATGAGACAGGAAGAAGATGCAAAGAAACCACTCAAGAAATGACTCCGGTAGGAACACTGCTAAATAGATCTGGGTCCTTGTTGGAATTCAGTCCAATTCCAGCTCGTGCTCCATCAACTGTGGTAAGGTCAGGTCCACCACTAATAGTACCGCTAACTTCAAAAACAGAAACGTTACAGAAACCCTCAGTAGCAGTCGATGTAAGTGCTACATTGATGGGACTGAATGAGCAACAGTTGACACAATGGTTGAACAGCCTGAACTCTTCACAGAGTACACCCAACGGGAAGGGAGAAGAATATTTGAATAAAATAAGATTGGGCATGGAAGCAGACAAACTAGTAGAGGGAATGATGGGTGTGAACAGGTTAGAATCATACACAGAAGAAGAGCTGAGATACATGTGCCCTAGAATTACAAGAGAAGTAAGCAGCATACATAGGAAGTTACAAGAAATTGCAGACAGAAACAAAGTCGACATAGGTAAGACCAAACACTTGAGCAGAAGTTACAGGTTAGACTTTGAGACAAAAGATTTTGAACACATGAGATCTGCAGGAATTAAAACACACCTTAAAGAGATATTGCAAAGCGCGCAGGTTTGGAAATGTTTAGACAAATGGGAGAGCAGGTGGGTTAAGAAAAAGGACGAAAAGAAAGAAAGTACCCCAGAACGGAGTGAGAAAGTACAACAGAATGATGATCTAATAACCATGTTACCAATGAGAGAAACGGCAGGGGGAAACTTGTCCATGTACCGTGGCATAGGTGTGATATTCAATCCTTTATGAATGATTTCCCTAAATTAAGAGAGAAACCGATCGAATGGTATGAACAAACAGATAGATTTGTGAAACTGCCAAAATTTCTTTGGGAAGACCTGAATACTTTATTCGAAATTGTAGTTCCAGCAGATTTGTGGGAAGATTGTAAAAGGGCTGCAGGTTGGCCAACAAGTGAACCAGAAAGAGATATGGACACAGGTGCACCATGGCCTACGGTAATGAGTTTATACCATAAGGTGATTGAGCATTTAAAAACAAAAGTTGCGTCGAAAAATGTGGATTGGCAGAGAATTGACAGAACAGCACAAGAAGTTAAAGAGTCGATATATGGAAACTATGAGAGATTGTTGAAAGCGTTTAAAAATTACAGTGGCACGGAAACGATAGAGGCAAAGGACATGCTCCATTTTGTGTTCAGATTTGTGGAAGGATTGAGACCCGAAATAAGCCAGATGATTAAAATGCATTTGATGTGTTGGCAATCAAAATCGATCAATGAAGTGTTGAATTATGCAATATACTGCAGTGATGAGATTGAGACAAAACAGAAAATGTTGAAAGAAAAAGTGATGGTGATGCAGATTAGAGCAGCTCAGACAGGTTTGCAAGGTTTCCAACAGCAGTTGCCGCAGCAGCAACAGCAGGGAAATGCTATGTTTCAGCCACAGATGAGAGGCAGAGGCCAAGGAGGTTTTGTGAATAATGGTCCTGATTTAAATACTGTTGCGATTCCAAATGGTATAAAGGCAATGAAGAAGGTGATGCCATGTCACACGTGCGGAATCGTCGGGCATTGGAAACGGGAGTGCCCAATGTTGGGGCAGGAAGGTGTAGGTCAGCCAAACAATTATGTCAATACATTTCAGAATATGAGAGGACCGAAATTGAGAGGTCTAAATACAAACTTCCAAAATAATGTGAATCAGATGCAGGGTTTACAACCCATACAACCACAGCAGGTGCAAATGCCCTGTGTACAAATGGCACAGTTGCAGCCAATGCAACAGCAGTTCCCTATGCTACCTAATCAGCAAATGCAAATATCCTTAGCACCAATGAATCAGCAACAAGTAATGCTTCCTCAACAGGTCACGGGTCAAGGAATGAATCAAAATGACACAGTACACCAATTCCCGTTACACAGTGAGAATGGAATAAACAATGTGTGGGAGAGTGAAAGTTCAGATGAGGAGGGAAATTGTATGCTTGCAGCATCTTTGGAAGTTGACCAAAGGGACCGTATGTGGAAGGAAGAGTTATGGGTCACAGCGTTTCATTTTTGGTTGACACCGGAGCTACAAGCTCTACAGTTAGAAGTATCGAAGTACCAAATTTGCCACTTTCAGGGAGAACAGTTCAAGTAGTGGGAGTAGCAAATAGGTATCTGACAAACCCAATCACAGATCCAGTGCAAGTCAGAATTGGTAACTTTCAAGGGTCACATAAATTTGTGGTGTGTGACTCGAGTCCAATATCCCTATTAGGGAGAGATTTATTGTGCAAATTGGGATGCTCGATTATGTGCTCAAATGATGGAATTAAAATTCAGACAAACAGTGATGAAGAAGAAAAGCACAGTTTAGGAGGGGACGAAGTGGAAAGTGTTGATGAAGAGTATCCCCTGATTACTCTTTATCCAATGCTCACTGAAGCAGATATTCCTGCTGAGTTACAGGAAACAGTTGAAAAGGAAGTGTGGGATATGACAGGGAAAGAAGTAGGATTGGTCAAAGGAGTGGAACCGGTGAAAGTGACTGTAAAACCTAATGTAAATTTTCCTCAGACACCACAATACCATATGTCACAAGACACTCTCATGAAAGTCGCCCAACTCATTTATGAGTTTGTGAAACAGGGAGTAGTGAAAGAAGTACTAAGTAGTCCATGTAAATCACCAATCATGGGACTAATAAAACCGAGTGGAAAGGTCCGAATTGTTCGAGTTTTGAGAAAAATAAATGACATAATAGTCAAATGTTGTCCTGTAGTACCAAATCCAGCTGTGATATTGTTTAAAATTCCCTGTGATGCAGTGGTTCTCAGTCATCGACCTGTCACAAGCATTCTTTTCTGTGCCTCTTCATGAGGACAGCAAATTTCTCTTTTGCTTCAAATTCCTGGACAGAGTCTACAGTTGATGTCGAATTCCTCAAGGGTTTTCGGAGTCACCTTCAATTTTCAATCAGATTCTAAAGAAAGATTTGGAATCATTGGAATTACCTTTTGAATCAACCTTAGTACAGTATATTGACGATTTACTGATCGCATCCAAGACAGAAAATGACTGTACGGTTGACACTATTGCCCTATTGAACCATTTGGGAAGGAATGGACACAAAGTGTCTCCTTCAAAATTACAGTTCTGCCAGAAGAAAGTGAAATATTTGGGTCAACAAATAGAGAAAGGGTTGATAAGAATCATGAAAGAAAGAATAACAAGTGTACTTCAAATGAGTCCACCCAAGACGAGAAAAGAGGTGAGAACGTTTTTGGGAATGGTGAGCTATTGTCGCCAATGGATTACCAATCTCTCAACTCTAGCAAAACCTTTACTGAAACTGACCCAGAAAGATGCGCTGGATGAAATAGTGTTGAAAAGAGATGAAATGGATGCTTTTATTGAATTAAAGGAATGTATGTGCAGAGCTCCAGCTTTAGGTATGCCTGATTACACAAAGCCTTTCACATTGTTTTGTCATGAACGTGATGCATGTTCCTTGTCTGTCTTGACTCAAGCCCATGGTGGCGTTATCAGACCAGTAGCATATTTTTCAGCTACTTTGGATCCAGTCACAGCAGCCTTTCCAGGGTGCTTGCGTGCTGTAACAGCAGTTGGAATAAGCTTAAATCAGAGCGAAGGAATAGTGATGGGACATCCTTTAACAGTTATGGTCCCTCACTCAGTCGAAATACTTTTGACACGTTCCCGAACACAGCACATGACCGGTGCTAGGCTTACAAGGTACAGGACAGTAATTTTGGGATCACCCAATGTGCAGCTGAAAAGGTGCACTAAGTTGAATCCAGCAACTTTGTTTCCCAGTAAAAATTTCGAAATTGAGAATGCCGAAGACATCGAGCACGACTGTCTTCAGGTGAATTTTGTACAAAACCAAGACCTGATATCAAAGACACCCGATTAGAAGAAAATGATCAAATTATTTTCGTTGATGGTTCATGTTTAAGAGATGCACTGGGAATATTGAAAGCAGGATATGCTGTATGTACAATAACGGGTGTTCTGGAAGCATCTTGGCTTCAAGGAGTTTACTCTGCACAGGTAGCGGAACTAGTAGCCCTTACTAGAGCTTGCCAACTTTACGCATTAATGAAAGTCACCATTTACACTGACAGTACGGATTTGGAATAGTGCATGATTTTGGACAATTGTGGTCACAGAGAGGCTTCATGACCTCTTCAGGATCACCGGTGAAAAATGGTGAAAGAATAAGAGAATTGTTACATGCCATCCAGTTGCCAGGAGAAGTAGCAGTGGTAAAATGCAGTGTAGACTCGAAATCACAAAACTTCGTTTCTTTGGGAAACGGATATGCAGATCAAGTCGCAAGGTTTTGCGCATTGAACTGTATATTGCTCAGAGACTAATGGAACTTGATAAATGAGCCAGAACTTGAACCAAGTGAAGCCTTTGCTCTAAAAGTTGTAGATACAATCGAAGAATTGAAATTTCTACAAAATAATGTCACTAAGGATGAGAAACTCTCATGGAGCAAATTACAATGCGTAAAGAAACCAGATGATTTGTGGGTTTCAAGTGAAGGGAGATTGGTTTTGCCAGACAGCCTTTTGACGCAATTAGCCAGGTTGTATCATGGACAAGCCCACCTTGGAAGGGATGCCATGATTAGACTATTCAAAATTGATTGGTTTAATCCCAAATTCCGTCAAGTTGCTGAAGCAGTTTGCCATTGTTGCATCATTTGCCAACAAATGAACGCAGGGAAGGGAACAGTAGTACATTTGAGCCACATTGGAAGAGCAGGTGGGCCATTCAGCAGGATTTCATTGAGATGCCTATGCACGCAGGCTTGAAATATGTGTTGGTGATTGTGTGCATTTTTAGTCACTGGATTGAAGCATACCCTACACGCAGAAATGACAGTCTCACAGTTGCAAAATTACTCTTGAGAGAACTAATACTACGTTTTGGATTCCTGATCTCTTTAGAATCAGAAAGGGGAAGTCGAAGTAATCAAATTATTGTGTGCAGCACTGAACATTGAACAAAAGTTGCATTGTAGCTACCGCACTGAAGCATCAGGACTAGTGGAGCAAACAAATGGTACATTGAAATCGAGGATGGCGAAAATATGGAAAAAATATGCGCATCCACAAACTTGAAATGGCCTGACGCATTGCCCTTGGTGTTAATGTCAATGAGAAACACACCTGATAGGAAAACTGGACTATCACCGCATGAAATACTCATGGGCAAAGCCATGAGACTTCCAGCAGTTCCTGCAAATGCACTTGTAAATATTACCAATGACATGGTATTGGACTACTGCAAGGGTCTGGCTGATGTGGTATGCTCTTTTTCTCACCAGGTGGAGGCAACCACCTTGCCACCGATCCAAAGTCCAGGACACGCCCTGAAAGCAGGTGACTGGGTCATGATAAAGACGCACGTGAGGAAGTTGTGTCTGGAACCCCGTTAGAAAGGACCTTTTCAAGTGATTCTGACAACTACCACCGCTGTGAAGTGTGCAGGAGTTTCCAACTGGATTCAAGCCAGTCACACGAAAAGGGTGACGTATCCCACTGAAGAGGAAATTGAAGCGCTGAAATTACCAGCAACCGACAGGAAAGTACCAGGCACTGGGGCAGGACAAAGAGAGCCTGAAGGCGAACAAGCAGAAATAGAGACAGAAGAAATATTTTCTGAGGAAGACCCAGTTGATCCTTTTGAGGACAACAGAGAAGAAGTCTCAGGAAGCGACAAAGATCCTGAAGGTGACAAAGAGACTGTCACAGGTGAAGAAGCTGGAGAGCCTAATAAGAGGAGAGCTTTCCCAGAAGCAGACGATACAGGAAAAGAAAGAAAACCTGATTGACCTCCTAGGGGAAGTAGACAAGACAGGTCAGAGTGAAATCGTTCAAGTTCTTCCAGAACCAATTGCAGGTCCATCAGGTGAAAGCAGCGCGAAACGGAGACAAAGCATACCGCCAGTGAAATCAAAGACTAAAGAAAATATTCTAGAAAGTGAAGGGCCAAAGTTGAAGGTGAAAAAAAAAGAAGTGTCTATCGTAATAACAACACCGAGTGAAGAAAAAGAGACAGCCAAAGACCAAGACGTAAGCGAGATTGAATCGAAAGGAAATGTAAAATTGAAAAGGAAAAGAATACCGAGCAGAAGATATTCTGGTCCAGAGTGGGCATACACAGCCACTAACGATTGGTCAGACGAATTTCTATCTCTCAGTCTTGAAAACGAAGAAGCAGAACGACACTTTGGTACTTAAAAAAAAGTAACATTTCATGAACATTACCGAATAAGACATTGACAACCTGATTGGCTTTTGAACTGGATAAGACATTGCTAACTTGATTGACTTTGAGACCGATTTTGAGACGAAGCTGCTAATCTGATAAGGGACTAAGCTGCTAAAGAAAACCGTGTGAACATTGAACTCGTTCAGCTATATATATATATATATATCTCTGCAAATTTGATTTGATAAAGTGTCTTCAACTTTCTGATCCTATATAGATCATGCCAGGCAGTACAAAAGGACATAAAATGAAATGTTGTAAATACATGTGTAAAGGTCTAATAACTGCATGTGTACTAATAATTATAGCAATAGTTCTTGGAATGCATGGAGAGATTGAAAGAGACGCGAATGATGCTTCTACTTCTAAAACTACTACTGAATTAACTCCTTTGCAGAAACTCGAACAAGACGAGAAATATTTACACAACAAGAAAGAGCTCTCCTCGAACGTCTTCTATCGCTTGCTGAATGAGTTTGTTGAAACAATGGATGCGAAAGACTGTTATGTGTGCACACAAATACCTACCTCAGTAATAGAAGGAGTATCATAGCATGCCTCTTACGTATGGAATTTCATGTAGTTTGTTACTAACAAGATTCTATAACCAGGAGTCTATTCAATACTTCTATTCCAATCATGATGATGTGTTTCCATATATCCCCATAATTGAGTATTTGAGTAAAACAGGAAGAGATTATTATATAAAGTTAGTTAGAGGTTTATTTGAACCACTACTGCCTTTTCCTGTAGTCCACGCTCATAGAGACAACCTTACATGCTTACTTTCACCCGTAGAAAAGAGTTTTTTAGAGCACACTGAAGATAGAAGGAGAATGGTAAAGGAAAAATTAGAAAGGGAATTACACAAAAGGACATCTGTAGATAACTATGCTTTTGCCGCAATAAAGACACAAGGGAAATTAGCTTTAGATGCATTACATATAGGGAAACTTTGTGTATATAGACCTAAATCATATTATGACAAAATCTTTGTGGGGACGAGTGAATGTAAACATACGTTTTCATTTTAGGCTAAGTGGACGTTCATGCTGAATGGACAAGACCCAGTTATTCCAGGGGTATATTATAGTTGTGGACTTAACGCCTATTATCGTCTTCCTAAAGGATGGTATGGGATGTGTTATTTGGGAATAGTATTTCCAAAGATTTATCAACTGGATGGCTTAAAGAAGTTTCCAAAGCTGTCTGAATCACATCGCATTCAGAAAAGGGAGACAGCTTCTGGTGTGGTAGGAGATATATTTGGAGCGATGATTCCTTCAGTAGGAGTCATATTGAATTCAATTAAAATACGAAAGTTGTCTACTATTGTGGATAACATGCTGAAAAAATTCTCAGGAGCCATAATCCTGATTGATGCTGAACTTGCTGCAGAAAGAGCTATGACTCTTCAAAATCGGCTTGCTTTAGACATTCTTTTAGCAAAGAATGGCGGCGTTTGCAAAATGCTTAGTGCACGTCACTGTTGTTCTTATATTCCGAACAACAGTGGACAAATTAGGAAAATGCTTACAAACTTAACTAACAAGAGTGCAGATTCGAAAGAATTGAAGGAACCAGGAGTATGGGGAAAGGTTGGAAAAGGATTTGCAAATTTGGAAAGGTTGGAAAAGAAATTGGCTCAGCAACATTTGGA
Organism: Pleurodeles waltl; assembly: GCF_031143425.1. Lineage (NCBI taxonomy): Eukaryota > Metazoa > Chordata > Amphibia > Caudata > Salamandridae > Pleurodeles > Pleurodeles waltl. The sequence goes on along the minus strand of NC_090444.1, from coordinate 1,412,130,054 downwards.
ACGGACTATTTCTGAAAATAGTAAAAGGAATATTAATATTAATTTGCTTATTAGGTATTTGGAGAATTTGGAAAGCTATTAAAATATTGAAATCAGGAAACAAAAGGAGAAGAGAAAGAACAAAATAATATGGTAGAAATATACAGAGAAAAATCAAAGGGAACAAAGAGGAAGAGGGAATTGACTGAAGTGCCAAATTACTAAAACAGAATTTTAATGAAATAAAATTTGTGGTGGAAGATTTGATGTGATGACATAATTAGTCATCAGAGGAGGGATTGATGAAGCAGAAAAAGAAAGACTAACAAATACTCATATCATGTAACGAAATCGTATAAGGTAGTGTGAATTTAGCAAAGAAAAATAATGTACGTGGGAAAATGTGCCCACAAGGTAGTTCGCCATTATTATAAACGAGCTTAATTAATCATGAAGAATTGACAATGTAGTAATCCATCATAATTGCAAATGTATTCTATGATTTTCTTGTTGCAACTGTTCTATGCTTAGCTTAAATTTAGCAGAGGCTTTGGCCTAGTTGCCTGGTCTCAAATTTGACTGCGTGGTTTTCACTTGTATTAACAAAGACATATTCTTTTACTTTAAGGTTGTATTTTTCCAGTAGAAATGACTAATACACTTATCTCAAGGTTTCGTGCTAGGCTAGTTTCATCCCCTTTGAACCAAGGTCAGCTTCTGCAGGTGCAGACAATAAAGACTCTGATATAGAAATAATTGGCAAACTTTGTTGCAACTGGTGTTCCAAGGCTCCAAGGACACCTTATGCATAAATGAGTACTAAGAGAAAGACACTATTCATTGGTCAAAAGGAAGCCACCCTATGAACCCTCCAATGGAAGACCCTGAAGAATTTGGAATGTTTCTTACTTAAACCCACCGGACAAAGAGAAGTCAGACATTTTCTACGATGCCATTTTGAAGCCTGATTCAAGACGCCATTTGACACTTTGATGCCTTTTCTCTGTCGCAGAGAAAGAGACTAAGAATTCTCACTCTAGACTTTAACTTTAATTTTGCCCCATCTTGTCCATGCAGTAACTTTTGCCCCGTTTTCCTTGTTGCCGCAAGAAAACTTGCTTTAAACTTTGCCCCTTTTGAAATCTGCCCCATGCTGATCGAACCGGTACCTGAAGGACGAAGACTTTTCTTGAATGCTGATTGTATTTGGTAATTATGAAAGGAGAATTGTATTATGCATTGTGTTTTCCTTCTTAGGTACCAACTGCTTATTTTGACAAAGCCTAAGCTAGAAGTTTTCTAAATTTGTGTTGACTAAATTCTTTTTGCATGAAGCCCCACATGCCAATGCTAATTAGAGGTTAGTTGAGGTATTCCCTTGATGCACCATGTTGAATTGAAATCTTGTTATGCTGACCGATGTATGCAATTAGTCAAATTCAGTTACTTATATTAGTGATTTGCATTGCTATAACCGAGTGCAAAATAATCCAGATTTTGCGTAGATTGCGTTTCTTCCGTCGTTATGGTCAGCTAGTAATGTTCGTATACATATATCATTTGAGTTTAAGACTTCTATATATTGTGTTAGCTTTGTTAATATAGGGAAAATAAACTCATTAACCATTAATAAACAGGTGTGGTTATTCATGACTGAAAGGTCATGGTGCGTCAAAATACTGATTGTTATTGATTCCTAATGTGTTATTTGATCTATTACTTGAGTAAAGGGTATTGATTATAATGGTTATTGATTATTGATTTGAGTGATTCGACTATTCTTGGATGAGGAGGACCCAACTCGGTTAAAAGGTTCACCGACCTCCAGCGTGTCCAAGTACAAGTAATTTATAAAGACTGGACGCATTATCAACAGCAAAAAGTAAAGGACGTATCACAAAACATATTTTAGATCAATCACCTTTGTTTCCCTCAGTGGAATAACCTGTGCGTGACTGGCATGCTGAGGCATGGGGGTCGTACTCACTGTGCCCAGAACTGATGCTATGCCTCACTGATGAGGCTTGACTAGGCTGAAACCGATCTAGAACTGCCCATGTTCCCCTTCAGAGCATGTATAGGCTAGTTGTTCAGCCTTGACTGTTCTTATTGGAGTAAGGCCAAGGCTGATTTGCATATGACTGGTTCCTGTCTGTTGTTGCATAAATGGCAAAAATATAATCCAATGGGACGACCATCAACGTTAATTGCAATATATGACTATGAAGTTTTCAAATAGCCTTTCCGGCGATAAAATGTATTTGTCAGCATAACGCGTAAATTTTGACATGATAAGGACCGTTATCCACAAATTTAAAAACAATATCTTCACTTGATACTCAACTTTATATAATGCGATTTCACTGGTTGCAGAACATATCATCATTTTATTATACACCGAATGCAAGACACCGTAAGCGCTGACAAGGGTTTTCCCCTGCAAAATGCCTCTCTCTGTCCAGTAACACCTAATCAATAATATCTTACAACATACCCCACTGAATTTAAAAAAAGATATGTTCATTGATATATCATGCACCAAAAACCTGGCTCAAACAAGTAAACATTTTAAAAGCTGAATCTATCCACCCCTAGAGCCAGAAATTAAATGGAACCTTGGAGTCATCATAAGGTAGTGCACAGGGTTAATATGCCTGCTGCAAAGAATGTGTACTAAGCAGGTCAGTGTGTATATAATGTAAAAACGATACCGCAGACCGAGTTTGCACTCTGAGCACCATGGCAGCCACGAATCGTAGACAAAAGAAAAATAGTAGTTCGCCCATGCTGACGTATATCAGCAATCGTGCAATTATCCATGCAACAGGGTCGGTGTTCAAGACGGTAACCAAACAGCCCCAAGATGGGACATACATAAAGCATTTACCAATTATATCAAGCTATTTTTGAAAAGCAAGGCCGCAAATGAATGAAAGTGATGGGTGTAAGATGGGCGTGGTTTAACACCCACAATAATTACAACAGGTCAAAGAGCTTGCACGCTCAACCTAAAATTCATATACAATTTGACTCGCAGGTGGAAAGGCCTTGCAGTTTTGCTTGTAGTAAATCACAAGTCTGTAGTAAGGTATGACAGTTAAGTTATGATATTAGAAGGCCTGCTGCCATAGTCAGCATTCAAGTCGAAAGACAGCTAACACAGAATAATTACAGCTGCATTTCACACAACAAAGATGAAAACTTGCTTTCTGTTGTGCCGTTCTGGTTTTCTAAAAAAAGCAGAGATCATCAAAAAAAGGTAACTTCTATACATTCTGAGCTACAACCTTTTGACTTACATTAGTCGATTATTATATATTTTGTGTAGCAAATTACTAACTGCTTTGTGGTAGGTTTAATTTTGCACTACAAATCCTATTTCTGTTCCTCATGTCTGCATAAACACTATTTCTTTCACATGAAACAGCAAGATGCCAAGGATTTTAGCAGTTCGTGGGAAGGGCGATGGCATGAAAATGAATCACAATTAATAAAATACCCTCTGCCATATTTTACAAGGACAATGTAAGCTACCTTGACTATTCAGCACCATATGAAGTAGCTTGGCCTGAACCTACATTTCACATTTGGTCATGGAACTCCACTGGACAGCCAGTGGTACTATATACCTCTTTATTAAATAAGTACATTCCATCCTCAGTAACCAATGTCCCATTCACCTTAGGAGTAACAGATTTTGTGCAACTCCTCCTAAAAGCATCATGTATACTTTCCCAGGCAACTGATGTTCAATCTCTTATTTGTATTAAATGCAGCCTTTGCCACCCTTAACTTATCAATTGTTTTGTCTCTGATCTAGGAGTCTGGTGCCTCATGGTCATATAATGAACTCTACAAGTTCATGGCAATTTGCTTTTAATGTCTAATATTTCGGTGTCTAACCTTTCATTTGATATGAAGTTTATCTTATACAGATTCCTCACATTTTTACCTACTTTGAGTCCCATACTTAATTTATAATACAATTGTCAATGTTGATCTCAATGAATTTGACTAGCCTATCTTGTTAATAGCTTGTAAATGTGCAGTCTTGGAGGACAGACCTTCTGAAGGGCTATTGCTGCATCAGTGCCAATGTTCCACCGCAATTGATCATCATCAGTAAATTCAACAAATCTACAGGATAAACAGCCTGCTTGATATGTGGAAGTCCCTGCTGCATCACATAAAATGTGGACCCGAGACTCCATGGGTGTAAGATGACAACCCTGTTGGATTCTTCTCAGAATATCAAATATTACTGACAGGGTTCAATTCAGAATGATAGCTGCCAATGGGCGGTCATGTAGACGTTTGACAGCCATCATATAAGAAAACAGAAAAACCTTTATTTATAATGTTGTCCACATATATATCTATAACACTATTTTGAATGCCTTTTCAATGTCTCTAAAAATATGCCAAAGCATGCCCTGAGCACTTGGCCTGATCATACAATGCTAAGAATAGACGTGTATGGTGAGAACTTTTCTTACTTGCAACAAAAAAGTGCTGTTTAGTTGAGGTCATGTTGTCTAGACCATCAGTCAGACGATTTGCCAATATTTCGGCACATTCTTTGCAATCTGCCTTTAAAAATGATAGAGGCCTGTAGGAAAAACAGTTGGCAATATCCTGGCTTTTTTCAAGAAAACAGCATTTTAGAATTGGCATCCTCAGGGTGATCTTACTCCAGACTTTTTGCCTTTCATCTCCTGTTTTGGCTGTATCATTCTGTTGGCCTTAGGACTCTGAGCATTTTACCACTGTTAACCAGTACCACAGTGTATCTGCTTCACCCTTAAACATAACAACATTGATGTATCCACAACTGGAATATTACATTTATTTGTAAATCCCTTGTAAAGTGGTATCCCATATACCCAGGACCTCTAAATAAAATGGTACTAGTGGGCACTGATTGTGCCACTCAGTCAAGTAGCCCTGTAAACATGTCTAAGGGCTGCCATTGAATAGCCTGTTTGTGTAGTTTCACTGCCACCTAGACTTGGCATTTTAAACCTCTTGCTAAGTCCTAAACTCCCTTTTTATTATGTATAAGTCACCCCTAAGTTAAGCCCTAGGTAGCCCATATGGCAGGGTGCTATGTAAGTAAAGTACAATTTACTTACCTTCGGTAACTAAATATCTGGTACAGACATATTCTAGTTGCAGATTCCTTACCTTAGGATTTCCCCCAGCCGTCAGACTGGATCTGGAGATTTTTCTTTGAGCAATACCCTTGCACGTCGGTAGGTGGTGTCGGTTGACTCCGCGGGCATCGTTGGCGTGGTAGTTGGCGTGATGACATCGGGAGTAGTACATAGACGCCGCCTTCGCGCAGTGAGGTCAGTTCTTTTCTTTCTGCGCCACGCACTGGTCTCTTTTTGACCGACTTTGACTGTTTTGTCAAGTTTTCGAGTGAGATATTTGGTGCTTCGAAAGGCATGACATGTACTTTTAAGTTTTACATGTCCTGATAATGAAAAACACCCAAAGTTATTTTTCATTACTGTGAGGCCTAACTCCTCTCATAGGTGAGCACTGGGAATTCCTTAATATAATGTTGAGTTGTAATTCCTGATCAGAAAGGAGTAGCTACATGATGTTTCATTTCACTGGAATAGTAATGATAAATCCTCTTTACTAGTGAAGTCAGATATTTTGTTACTCTTTCAGAAATGCCTCTTTTCGACAGTGTTACTAATAAACAGGTTAACCCAATATTCCCCACAGAACTGGGTAATCCAAACTGTAAAAGCACACAACGTTCATGGAGGAATTATTTGCATACAAATATTTCAGCGATATTAAATACTATTAATGTTGTACTTAACCATAGATCAAATTCTATAAATGGATAAATCTTCAAACAGTGTGTAATTTGTTTCTGGGAAAATTAAAAACATTTATATATTCACTAATGATATATCCATCAATATAGCAAAGCAACAAAGATTTTTTTGTGTGTTTTTCTACAAATCCACTGGTGGCTCCTCTAGTCCACAATCGCTTGACATCCAAGGGAGAGAAGGAGAGCACCAACCCTCCTGACTCTCCAACCACAAAAGGCCTGAATCCTATATGCACTTTTTCAAACAATCAGAAATCACTTCTAAGGGACTCCAGAAGCTCATGCAAAGAATGGCTTCATGAAGAGTATAAGGTTGACGTTTTGGTCTCACAAGGCTCAAACCGTCCACAAGACCATCCTCAGGACAATGTGTCAAAGTGGATTAAATCACAGCAATTGTTGCTTTCAACATCAACTTCCTAGAACAGCACTGCTTAATCCTTTTTGTTGGGCACATTCAACGCTAGTCAGTTACTCCAGTATAAAGAAATTATGATGTAATTTCACCACAGATACGTGAACTCCCACGGGGCATTTCTCTGCTCTTACAGATTTATGTGCTTGATAGCCTGTCTCCTATACACATCTGGACTGGGCTGGGTGACAGTTACATTTGTGCATTCCTTATAGACAGTCACAACATAGGACACTCATCTGCATATTGAGGGGTCTTCCTGGGCAGGTAGGATGGGAAGGGCTCACACTCACAGCTCAAAGGATAGTGGCCTGAGCCCCACACAAAGGGCTGATTACCCCCTAATGATAGTCTTGAGCCAGGGCTGAGATGAAAAGGGGACCTGTGCATTTCAAGGAGCTGCTTTGAAGTCACTCCCACTTCAAAGGCACTTTTAGGAATAAGTACTGGGGCTCTGACCCCTGAAATCAGTACACTTCTGCACTTGGAAAGAATTCTGCTGAAGTAAATACTTGCTGTGCTGTAAGGATTGCCACTTTACCTGGACTGACTGTTTCAAGGAACTCCTTCTCTGCTTTGCTGAGCTGCCCTGCTGATCTCGGACCTGCTGAGGACAAGGACTGAACGCATCTTGACAAAACCAGAGTGACTGCAAGGGCTTGCTGGCTTGCCCCCTGTTCTTCTGCAGTCTCAGGGATATCAAAGGCTACTTGTACCTAACCTGGTGGTTCTGGACTCTGCTGTCTGTGAGTCCTACCCTTGCCTGTGGTGCCCCTCTCCAGACCTGGACCTCAAAAGTGGGTTCTGGAGCTGATTCCTGCAAAAACTGACTTATCGCCTCAAGTGTGTGTAAAATTTGTCCCCATTGCCCTTTGATGCAGGTGCTGCTTGACGACATCGGATCCACAGCCTACAGGGGTCAATGACGATCCTCGGTGTGGCTCGATGACAGCATACTGCATTGAATTCAAAGGAGTTTAACGACGACACAGGGCCCTCTTGGCGCGGCTTGACGGTGACACAGTGGTTTCTCAATGTAGACCAAAGCTCCATGCTAAACCTGTCTCCACTCATCTGCATACACAAGAGATTCTTGTTAGTTTATGTTTGGCGCTTTTAGGCAGAAGTGAGGAGACCTGTTGAGCTTAACACTATCATGTGATTATCACAATATAAATCCTGTGCTATTATAAATAATACAGAGAAAAAAGATCTTTTTGAATTATCAATCTTCCTGTCTTACCCAAAATAGTACTTTTTTAATGTTTCTGCTTCTTCTTCTTGTCAAAGCAAAGCAATGCTAACACTTACCCAGGAAACCTGTTATGCTATGCTTCTGCTTCTCTTTTTTCCTTTGATGTTGAATGTATATTATGCAAACCCTGTTTCCAGTTAATCTAACATACAATTTATTTGCGAACATTCAATGTTGAGTTCAGTTAATTCATATAGCCTATCTTGCATGTGTTCTTCAAATGTAAAGTCTTGGAGGAGAGAATGTTTTCAAGATCCAATATCATAACACTCTTATTCATAACTAATGAGCAGCAAGGTGATTGGTGCATGAACCACTAGGCCACTTGGAAAATCCAAGTGTCGGTATCATTAGTCAAGTGTTTCTATGTAAGATCATAAACAATTTGTATGTATGGTTTATATTTAAATGACCAAATATATGAAGGCCTATTTGATTAATTTATTTGTGTAATATTGTGTACCAATTGAGTGAACAGAAGAGCAATCAGCTGACAAAACTAGAGGGCTGTTAAAATCTGTAGATATAAAATATGGTTCTTGAAATGTAGCTAGCTCAAGAAATAAGATTGGCTAGACTTTCTAATCATCGTTAATGGGTACATACAAAGAACAAAACTGAGTCTTGTATTTTTGTAATTGTAATCGAACAGTAACTAAAAGCCCTGCTGCATAAACTATTACTGTTAAAATCATTAAGTAGTGGTTAAACAAATATTTCAGCAACTCCCCTTAAATGTGCACCGTGAGTGGTAGCCCAAAATCTCTTGGATCCCCAGCTGTCTAAGGTGCTCACCAGGATAAATGCTTTTTGGGCCCACTTTCAGGCACTCCCTTGACTGGTAATTGGATGTGTGAAACTTAGTGCATAGTGAGAGAAAAGTGTCCCACTGCTTCCCTCACAGTAACTGGCTATCGGCCACTAAACATATCCTACATTGACGGCAGTGGTGAGTACAAAGTATGGGAAGTCCATAGAGAGTGGGCACAACCCCCAGTAATAGTCTCAAATTAAGAGGCGAACATTTAATATTACACTGTATATGCCATTTGGAAAGTTCCCCATAATAATTGTTTCTTGGGATAAAAGTAAACCAAAAGTGTAAAAGGAACAAGAATTTGCAGAGCATACAAAGAATACTAGCAAAGGATACAAGCAAGATGAATGTTAATATACTCTGTGATTTCAGTGGTAATCAGGACACCTATGGCTCTTTAAACAAAAATACAACTATTTTAATACTTTCAAAAAAATTTAATCAGGGACTGATTTGAATTTCACTCATAATTTACTTCCTAACACCTCAATTGATAACACAAGTGTGGAGCAGAAGTATGATTCTTCAGGACAAGTGGAAAAAATGTAGTGTTCTCATTAAAGATGACAAGTTAGAAGTGTCACGTGGGCTCTCATTATCCTAATGAGGCTGCTGGATTTGGGAGGCAGCATCACCTGAATTGTGGGGAACTGAGTCCAATCCCACACCATGTGACAACTGTCACCTAATCTGTTTCTGGCCAACTAGCAGTGCCTCATCTCTGCCCAAGAGCAGGGATGATTTGTTGTAACCTGGCACATCACATGATGACTTCTTAGGGAAATCGTGGTGTATCAGATCTCATCCTTTCCTCTCAGTTACCCATGCAAAGACAAACAGAGGCAGAAAATGGTTCAATAAGATTTATTGAAACAACTGTGACTCAGATAAAATGGCATGAAATGCAATAATTAGAATGATGAAACATGCTAGAAGCAAAACGGTGACAAGGAAAGTGGAACACAGGAAAAGTCCCACCATACTGTCACTAAGCGCAAATATATGCGATTCCTACCTAAGCTATGTTAGAGCACAGCATGATAATCCCTAATCCACCTTTCCGGAATCCCCCCTGGGAAGACATAATCTCCCATACCCGAGCATGGAAGCCTGTTGTCTATAGAGACATCATCCTAATGTAGGCCAGGGAACCGGTAGTCTCAGCAAGCAGTTATAGCAAAGTCAATCAGTGTGTGGATGTGGTCATCTGGCTGAAATATCCCTCTAACGTGCATAGGACAGACAAGTGTTTTTATAATAAAACAGCTGATGTTCTGAGAAAATGTCCTCACATAAGGATGTGTGTATTGCTGTGAACATTGGAGACGCAGTGTACCACTTGTGCTGGCAACCATATCCCACTGGAGACTTAAGGAAAGCACAAAGTGCAAAGAATGTCTTGCTAAGAAATGCAATGCTTTCCTAGGCGACAGAACCACTAGATAACAAGAATAAAACAACACCGCAAATGTGGCCTATTCTGAAATAATAAAAATGAAGCAGAATAAAATGTAACTGGGCACAAGTGGCAGGCCTCGTTGCTAAAAGAACGTGTCCAGAGACAGCACTAAAATGGCTATACAACAGCAGTAGAGGAGTTGGTAGAAAATTACATTCCTGTAGTTCTTTCCTCACCATCAGTCAGTTTCATATTGTGAATGTTAAAAAGTAATTTGTCCCTTGTTAAAGACACTGCGATGCTGCTGCAGTTTAATGCTCAGAGTTGGTACTCCACTTGGCAAGGAACACGGAAGACATCGTTTGGGAAAAGCCCGGTCTGGGTGGCTGTGGCAGTGCCCCAGCCAGCCAGGCAGAGCTTACCACTCCTGTCAGGGGTGGGTGATTACACTCACTGTATCACCCGCGCTCACCCCTGGGTAGCTTGGCACTCAGCAGTCAGGCTTATCACAGAGGCAATGTGTAATGCAATGGCAGAGTACTCCCACAATAAATACACTGAGCATCACAAAAGAGACTTCACACTTGTGGTATGTAAATGAAGATCGCATTCAACACACACATTAACACAATATGAACATGTGAACTTCTGGGCATATATCACACTCGGAAATATTACTAGCAGTACTAGGCCCAAACACGGGTCAAAGTTCCATCAGTAGTATCCATACTGGAGAGAGATCCTACGTTACCCCCTTAAAAACCTTATGCGGTGCGTAAGATTGTCAACCCTAGGCCCACCCTGGCAATTATTATGATGCAATACCACACAGTTGAGGGTGTACCCCAGGTCACAACGATATCAGAAATGTGTACACACAGATAATGAAAACACTTTTAAGCAGCACTGTTGGCCAAGGCTACACGGGGAAAACCAATGTCAAGCGTAGTATTCTGTTGGCAAGAAATCAATGTTCAAAGCAACACTTCAGGTTAGCGGTCCTCAGGCAGTCACTCCTATGTGCACGCAATAACTCAGCACTGACCCACGGTGCCCCAGATATCAGGCAGGTTAGTTTGGAACAGACTCGAGCACACACATGTATGTAGCACCGTAAGGCGGTGCAACTGATATCAGACAGGTCAATTGATAGCACAATGCAGACCCCGTGGCCCAAGCCCTTCTCCACCCTCCAGTGCACCCGACTACCCCATACCCACAGGTTGGAGAGAAATCACCCTGCCCTCTGATACTAGGCCGATCGTGGCCGGAGTCAAACTTAGTCAGGATCCCAGGGGAGAAGGTGGGAGGTAGGTAGCAGGACTGATTAGGAGGCAGTTGGCAAATGTGGTCTTGGTAACCACCAGGAGGTTCACCTCCAGGATGCGGAGCAGAAGTGGCTGAGGGCAGTAGTTTGTTCAACCCAAGGTTTGAGTAATGTGCCTCTGGCACCAGTCCAGTTCTGCAAAGCACCAGAGGAGGCGGTCATGGAGTCTCTTGACTGGCATCCGTTAGCTCTGGGACTTGTGACATGGGGTGTCAATGACAGGCAATGGATTAAGGGGAGCTTTAATTTTCTGCCCCGCCTTGCAACTGGCTTTGCAGGTCACACATGTCCTGCAGAATGCATATGAGGATACCCTGAGCCTAGTGAGGAACAAGCCATGCAAGGTCTTGTCCTGGCCCAAATGTACTGACAGGGGAATGTCATGGGCCCACTCCAGTAAAAAGGCCTGATAAGACGGGGGACCACTAGGCCCTTTCAGGCCTCTTGGCCATAAGACCTAGGCTCACTGTACCGATGATTGTCCTCCCAGTAAAGGTGATGAGTCCCGGATTCATCACCGGCTGCTTGGGCATTAGCTTGCTGCCTCAGGCCCTCGAGGGTGAGGCACTCTCTCTGTGCCTTACAGAACTCCTTCCTGGTGGGACCTTCTTTCACTTGCAACTTGGCAAGATTGGGCAAGGCACCAGGAGGAGCAATGTCCTTCAGTGGATGCCAGGGTGGCCTTGGCCAGTTTCCATCCATCTCACCGGAGGCACATTTTGAGGTGGGTTTCCCCTATCCTTGCCCTCCCCCTACTCTTAGCAGGGGGCTGGGCCAGACTCCAGTCTCTTCTGGCTTCCTTCTTGGGTAGCCATGGACCATGTGGTAGCACAGATCCAGTCGGGTAACTCCAACATCTCTACAAGAGCCGGTAGGTCCACTTCTTTCCAGATAGTGTGCTTCAGATCATTACCCAACAGACAAGTCACTAGAACAGTGGGGCTCATGACGACCTTCAACAGGTCCGAACCAACCCCCCCTTTCAAAAGGAACCTGGGCCACCAGGAAACAACCCTCTCTGTTGTCTTTCATCACCATCTGGTGGATGGCTTGGGGAATTACCTGCACTGAGCCAACCAGCTGACTTCTTACCATAATCATGCTGGCCTCTGATTACCTCAGAGCCTCTATCGCCTGCCCATTGATGGTGACCCTCTGCCTATATTTTTCTGTATTATCAGGCACTTGGATCCTGGGAACCATCTCACTGTTACTCAGGGACACTAGGGTAACACCACTAACCTTCCCCCATTACCTGGGACTCCCTCATCCCCATTACTATGCTTGCCACCCCTAAAGCTTTTCCTCCAGTGGGCAGGGACACTCACTGTGGACACTTAGGGTCTTCCCTTGTAGGGTCTGTACACGTAACACTCGTAGCACCAAGGGGTCTTTTGCAGCAGACTCATGTCTGGGGAAGTTTTCTTCAGGGGACTGGATTGCCAATTTTGGGCCAGACCTTTTCTCTGAGGGGTGTTTTTTGCGGACTGGCAGAAAACTCCTTCTTTCTGTCAACCATTCTTTCTTTTGGTGGGGACCCTGGACCTCCTTTTGGGAGTCCTCCTCAGTGATGTTTTTGGACACTCAGGTGCTGCCCCAGAGGTCTGCTTCCTCAGCAGTCTTCCAGCAATGCACCAGGTCACTACAGGTTGGTAAAACAGGACTTGAGAAGGTGCTCCCTCAAGATCAAGTTGTTCAATCCATCATAAAAATTGACCTTACTGCCCAACACCCAGTACTTTAGTGCCTTACCAATTAATTCTAAGAAGTCTACCCAGTTTTGGGTAATCAATTTGTGGCTGGCCCTAAACCTCTGGCGATATTTTTCCAGGGTCGGTCCAAACGTATTCACCAACATGGTATTCATGGCATGGTAGTTAGTCTGGTTCCCCATGTCCAGGTTAAGAAGTGTGTCCCTCCCCACACGGGCATGTATCACCATAAACTACCCCCAGCTCTGTTTGGGAACACTGTGTACCTTCATGGCCATCTCATAGGCTGACAACCATTTGTTAATGTCATCCCTCACCGGTAATCCTGTACTTTGGAATTCAACCTATACTCTCACTGTTAAGACACTGGAGGGGCTCTGTCACCATTACTGTTGTTGGACCCTATTTGTAGTCTAATGTCCAACTCTATGAGGCGAAGCTCATGGGCCATCTTTTACTCTTCCATGGCTAGTTTATTTAAAGCCAGAGCTTGCTATTTGTGCAATCTGGCAAGGACTTGTTCTTTTTCTAATTCAGAAAGGGCTAGGGCCTGCTCATTGGCAGTCCTGGCAAACACTAACTTTAACTTCCTTTCTTCCCTCCTGTCCTCCAACTCTTCTGGGCTTCTGGGGACAGGCTCCTTGAGGATATTCTGCTGCTGGTTCTAGAAGGGCCCCACAGGTCCAGAAAAAGAGGGTCCTCCGCCTCTAAAGGTTGTCCGTCAGGGCCTCAGTGGCCCTGATCTGACTCTTCCCCATGTTCCAACTCTTCTTCATTATCCATTTCCCCCTTGAGGTTGGCCTCCGCCCAGTCCCTCAAAGCTTCCTTTAATTCTTCTTGGCTCTTCCCTTGTGAGCCAGCCACTTTGCCTGGCAGACCTCCTTGATCTATGCCACCATGTAGGTGTCCAGATCAGCCAGCTTAAACTCTACCTCAGGTAGGGACTCAGATATGTCAACAAAGTAGTGGAAATAGAAAGAGAGATCTATGAGGAACAGAAATAAGTCAGCCACCCCCAGCTACCTCACTGTCCTTTCTGGTGACACCTTAGGAAAAACACTTTGTCTATGTGAAGTCATGGCACGCAGTTAGTTACCATGCAATGCTGTGCAATGCAAGTCCTATTCCACTGCTTGAATGCCAAATGTTGGAAGCGGCCCATTCTTGGTAGCTGTGGAGGTGCCCCAGCCAGGCAGAACCTACCACTCCCATCAGGGGTGAGTGATCACACTCACTGTATCACCTGTGCTGACCCTTGGGTAGCTTGGCACTGAGCAGTCAGGCTTACTGAGGTACTGGGTTTTTCAGAACCGGTACTGATCCGGTAACCCAGCGGTGCCAGGGTACACCCAAAGACCTCGGGTACTTTCCTGATTCAGACCACAGAAACTCAGAGTCTTCTAGGTGAAGTCAAAGATCGAATTTATTGGCTGCAGCCAAGTAACAAGCGTCCTAGAAGTACAACAGCATGGTTTGTATGTTCTCAGGAGACTGTTCTCCAATGCAAAGTCAGGTTTCCTTATATACAGTTTTTTAAGCTTCAGGCAAACATTCTTGACATTTTGGTTGGTCATTCACATGTTTTCACTACAAAGGAAAAAACAGTGTCATGATGAAACCTCATATTTCATGTTATCCAACCCATAATAAATTACCCGGCAAGGCCTAGTATTTTACATCAGATAAGTGTGGACCCCCAATAAAAACGGGCACCTCCCCCTCGTAAAGTAAGAAGAAGAAAAGAGAAGGTGCAGGTGTGAGCAAGATTAGGCAGGGTGTGTGAGCGATAATAAGGGGTTTATGGCATGGTGTGCCTTGATGCTATCTGATTCGGCCACTGGGAGAGGGACTGACCAAACAGGTTTGGCCTGAGGCAATGGTTCCAGTTTGCCCAGGTCAGAGAAAAGTCAATCAAGGTGTACGTGTCCTTGGAATCAAATCTGACTGTATTATAAGCCTATGTGAGGGCAACTTTTAAAATGGCTGCCGTGTATAAAATGGGAGCCACGAGTGCAGGACGAAAATGGCGATTTCGAGGTGAAAACGCTGCTGGAATTGAGCGAAAATGCTCATGCTTAGTGTACTAGTCATTATCGGTCTTTTGATACTAAAATCGTACTGCTGTGGCAAAGTAAATTACATGGGTCCAGAATTTTTAGAACCACAAACCCTCCTTTTGCCCTGTTGGAAAATGGGTTATTGGTAGGGCAGGTAGGTACCTACACCTAGCAACAAGCCACCAACCTCCACATAGGTACAGTTGGGTCTCAGTAAATTAATCCCAGCTCAACCCTTGGTAGCTTGGCATCGAGCGTCAAGGCTTAACTTAGGAGACAAAGTGTAAAGCATTCAAATATCAAAAAACAGTAATTAAATAAAACACAGGAAACAGTTTAAAAATCCAAAACCAATTTATAAAAATAGCTTATATTTTTATCTTTAAAATGACACAAAAACGATTAAAATCGGTTCAGGGGAACCGGAGATATGAATTTTTAAAGTATTATTATTTTCTAGCGCTTAGCCACCAACCTCCACATAGGTACAGTTGGGTCTCAGTAAATTAATCCCAGCTCAACCCTTGGTAGCTTGGCATCGAGCGTCAAGGCTTAACTTAGGAGACAAAGTGTAAAGCATTCAAATATCAAAAAACAGTAATTAAATAAAACACAGGAAACAGTTTAAAAATCCAAAACCAATTTATAAAAATAGCTTATATTTTTATCTTTAAAATGACACAAAAACGATTAAAATCGGTTCAGGGGAACCGGAGATATGAATTTTTAAAGTATTATTATTTTCTAGCGCTTAGAAACAAAAAGCGCCAATAGGGTCATCTGGTTGCACCTCGACCGGGGCAAAGTCAAACTTTCAGGCCGACCGCGATGGAGCCCTGCTCGGCTACAGGTCGCGGGAGGCCTCGGTTAAAAAGTTACCTTCTGACTTAGTCTTTATTTTGAAGTTTTTCTTCACCGGGACGAACCTGCCAGTTGAATCCGACCTCCTGGAGCCCTTGTCCGGATACGTGATGTGGGTTTCCTCGCTGGAGACTTTTACCTTCGGACTTAGTCGTTTTTTCGAGATGAAAATCCTTCGACCGGGGTAAACCTGGATCTTGATCCGACGTCCATGGAGCCCTTCTCGGATACGATGGCTGGGAGGTCCCGGTCAACTTTTTACGTTCGGACTTAGTCTCTTTTTTGGATGTTTTTCTTTACCGGGACGAACCACGAAGTCAGGCCGGGTCGCGGTTGAGGCAAGCCGGCTAGAATTTCCGCGGCGGGTCAGTCCCTCTCTGGAGCTTTTTTCCAAAAATTCTCAAATCTTTTCCAAACTTCTGGGGCTTCACCCAGATGTTCTTTTAAGGTTCTTTTGGGGTCCACAGCTCAACCCAAGGGTCCAGAAGTTCTGTGATGGTCCTTGGGGGGTGCGGACTTCAACTCCCAGAATGCACCTGGCGCAAACTCCTTTTTGGCCACTGGACAGTGGTCAGCTGATCGCTTTCTTCAGGAGTTGGTGCAGGGGACTCTGGTTTAGCAATTTTTCACCTGTAGCAAACAGGGAGTCCCTCCTTGAACCAGTTGAAGCCAGGCAAAGTCCTTCTTGTGGTGAAGCCCAAGTGTGCAGCTGGTGCAGTCCTTCTGAGTGCAGGGTCCAGGTGCAGGCCAGGGGTCCAGCAGGGCAGTCCTTCTTCTTCTTTAGTTCCTTTCTTGTTGAATTCTGGAGGGGATCTGAGGCGTGGGTGCAGGTCTGCCAGTTTTATCCTTGCTCCTGGGTGAAAAGCAGGGGGGCCCTGGTTCTCCAATCAGGGACAGGGTTGTCCCCCTGTGATGACCACTTCCTGGGAAGTGTGGCAAAAATCCATCCCAGAAGGCAACAGTCTCTAAAAATCCAACATGGATGAATCTGATTTTTGGAGGTTACATCTGGCTGAGCCCACCCACTGGTGTGGCTAAAAATCATAAACACACCCCTCTCCTGCCCTCTCCTAATCTAATCAAGGGGGCACCGAATTGTCTGGGGTTGCAGGATGTGGGGGTGTTGCTGGGTGCTGCAAATGTCCTTCTCTGCCTTTGAAGACCAGTTTGGCAGCCCTCCCCCTTCCTGCCTCACCATCTGCTGAGGGGAGATTCTCTCCCCCAAGCACATTCCTTTGTGTGAAGTCAGGCCACTTCACACCTAATCAAGGTAGCCTGGCAGAAGCTGCTGCAGGCTGGCCAATCAGAGCACAACAGCAAAAACAATGCAGAGCTGAAATTGGCAACTTTTTAGGTAAAGTCTAAACTTTTTACCTGAACTAGTTATATTAAATCCAACAACTGGAAGTTGTGGGATTTATTACACCAATCAATTTGATACCAAATTCTTGGTATGTAACATTTATGGAGACTTTAAAATTTAAAATAAAGTCTGCCCATTCTAGCCTATGAAGGCCATTTACTTCAATGAGGGAAAAACGAATTTGGCTGTTTTTACCTCACCAGGGCTTATAAATCTATTTTTATAAAGTCCCTGCTTATAGTTACATGGCACCCAGCCCTAGGGGCACATAGGGCACACCTTAGGGGTGACTTATATGTAAAAATAAGGTAGTTTAAGACTTTGGAAGTACCTTTAATTCCAAAGTCGAATTTGCATATAACTTTAAAGGCCTGCCTTTAAAATGACACTGGGCACCTCAGCAGTGCACCTAGGTGTGCACCACCTATGCTGTGGTCCCTAAACCTACATGCCCTACCATATACTAGGGACTTATAGGTAGGTTGACTTAGCCAATTATAATTAGCCTAATTTGCATATCCATTTTATACAGAGCACAGGCCCTGGGACTGGTTAGCAGTACCCAGGGCACCATCAAAGTCAGGAAAACACCAGCAAAAAGAGGAAAATGGGGGCAAACAGTTATGGGGCCTCTGCAATCAGCCCTGTTTTCTCACATGCCCTTACATAGGCAATAAACCTATTCTCATGCTAATCTGAGTCCAGGTCTATGTTTATAAGGCCATGGAGATGTTGCTGGAGCAAAATTCTAGTACTTGGTAACTCTCTCTGGACAGGTCTCCTCGAACATGAAGTAGCACAAAAGGCCACATATGGCAGGACAAAATAAGGAATACCTCTATCTGCAGTAGGTGGCATAAGATCACACACCCAACAATTAGTGATGTTCACTACTAACTAGTGTTGATGCAGACGCTGTACAAAAGAATTGCTTACGAATTCTGATCTTCTAACCTGCTCATGTTCAGGAAAAGGGTGAAAAGAGTGCAAAGAAACAATAGTAGGAAAAGACATAGGTTGGGAAGTGGGTGCAGAAGTCAATTAAGTAGAGAAAAACAATCCCACCCATAAATGACAACGTCATGTTTAAAAGACACTAGAAAACACGTTATTAAGAACATATAGACAACGGGAGAAAGTAGTGACCACTATTACAAATGAAATAATAATTTTTCACAACCCTAACCAAAGAGCAAATCCTAAAATTATCTAGTAACATTTTTAGGGCTCCTCTGCATTTCAGTAATTTTTGTATGTTCAGGTGGAACAGTGGTGACTCTCATCAATGCTCTAAGGTGAAAAGGGGGTACTCTTTCCACAGAAAATGGACTTTATTCTGCTTTTACTAAACAGAATAGTACTTTAAAACAATGCCAGCAAAACAATCAGTCTCCTAACACCTAGTCTATACAATCACACGGAAACCTCTTGTGAAACCAACTATGCCCAATGTCCGTTCAAAAAGCATCTCTGGCAGGCTTGTATTGTCCATCAAATTTTCTTTTGTTGTTTTCTTTCGCATGGGCCTCTCAGTTCAGGCCTCTTTGTGAGAAAAGTACTGCTTAGTTGGAGTGCCCTCCTGGCAAACACCCACAGCTCACTCGAAAGTCTCAATGTCTTAAAGCAATGCACCAGTGTCTCTCCTCTGTGGCAGACACTACAAACAATGTGCTCTTCATTGATCAAGGGCACAAATCATCTCGTGCAGACCCAAGCACCATTAATTGGGAAATAGCTCAAGCTCAGCAGCACTTTCAGACTCCAACACTCATTATTTAGTGTCAGAGGACGCTCAAGCTGCTCTTTCATGGGCACCACAATATAGTGCCTTTTTCCAAACTTGAAATCTCCGGTGCACTGCCCTTCTTCCGTTGGAGCAAAGTAAAGGGGGTGTGTGGCCAAAACTCAGGCCAAGGGGCTCAAGGGATTGCACACTGTCAGAGGTTACCAGCACATGACAGGTAGAGAAATGAAACCTCAAAACAGCTCTGCCATCAACAACAGGAATCCTTCTCTTTAGCTCTTTTACACTGAAACTTTGGTTTTGTGATGTCCAACACCGTCTGATGGAGCAAGTACGATACCATGCGCTGGCGATCGCTGTCCAGCTTTGCTACTTTCTGGGTTCTGAGACTGTAGGGCCAAGACGTCCGTCTTTCATCTGTAGCTGTCACTGATGGGAATTAGGCTTAAATCAATGTCCTGCAGGTTATTATGACTTGATACCCGCAGAATCTAGTGACGTAGGAAATGTGCCACAGTTGTTAGTTTCCTTCAATTTAGTACAAAAACAGTTCATGGTTTTTAACAAGGGGACTGCAAGCAGGTGGTCTGCAATCTTCAAAGGAGTAGCCATACACCATGGGCATAAAATACAAAGACAAAGGCAGAAGGGCAAAACAGGGTCTCTAGCATCTTTAATTGGGTTCTCTCCATTATTCTCTGCCATCTATAGCTACATGAGAATTCTATCTGAATGGATTTCCTCACACAGTGGCATTGTCTAATGGGGTAAACACATATTTTCCTCAATGATTAAGTCTAGGTGTTCCTCCTTACCTTAGAACATCTCAATAGAGAAATCACATGATACCGATTATCAGGGACATATAGAAACCTTCCTTTAAAAACTGTGCATCAGGTGCACTATGCAATACACAGGCTAATAGTCAAATGTGCAAACAAAAAGACAAGAACTAGAGGGTCCTGATATTTGCATGATTAGGACACATCTGATCCCACCAAAAATTAAAGTAGCAGGAACAGAAGGGAACCGAAAACCAAATTAAAATAGACATTGAAAATTCGTCATGTTCAAAAAGGTAAACATAAGATATCTCCTATTGAAATGGAAAACTTGTCTTACTATAATATTGAGTCAGTTAACCAGTCTATCGCTACCCTGACAGTCAGGCTGGAAAACATTGAAGCAGGCCTAAGGCAAATTCTTGAAAACCAGTCTGGTCATACCAAAGGGAATTATACATAACATGGGGGTCCCTGGTACATCACTGCAGTATGGAAATGTGAACCTGAACAATACATCAATAATAATAAAAGGGCTGACTGGTGAAAGGAATTCGAAAAGAGAAATGGGACTAGGACATAGCTAAAATCTCAATAACTAAGCATGATGCGACATTGGTCAGGAGAAGTAACAAAAGAAAAAATCTATAGGAAGAACAAAAAAAAATATTTGGGTGATAGTCAGGCATGTGACACAACACCGAGAGTACGGGTGATACACAAAGGCCAAAGTTACACAAATTTTAACTCTACCGTTGGTGACTACACCATATACGGTACTCCTAGCTAATGTTTCAGTTCCTTCTTCAGGAAAAAATGAAAACCTGGTTTTCTTTTAAGGAACAAAAGCCATATGCTACTTAGGAAACAGAACATCATTAACTAATGTAATATAGAAATTAGGCCACCTTGAGTCACAGATCTATAATTTCATCCTTAGGTCCAATCAAGGCTACATAAATGTAGGGCTGCCTGTTCCTTTAAGGGAAGGGGCAGTAACGTGACTAACTGCAGGTCACACACTTTGATCCTGTATATCTCTTTTTATTTTCCTTCAATACCATTATAGCCAAATAGACATGCACTGGTGAAGTGTTGTCTTTTATGTTCACAGCATGAAATATCATTATCTGTGGAATTTAGTAACCAGAACAAGTTCAACCAACTGTTGCGTAGCGATGGGCATCGTCATGACCATCCCCTCACAACACAGGGGAGCTTGTAATAGTATCAAAAGCAGCAACAAACATGCAAAAAACAAATAAAAAATAATAAAAACGCACAAAACATCAAGCCATCATATATACTTGCTGTGTATCAAGCACAAAAAGCATAGACAAAACAATAGCATGTGTGAATAAGCGGTGACACACAACACCATGTCATGTACTTTATGCACTGTAAACCTGCAGCCCAAAACCCAATATTTGGGCCTGTTTAATTTGTCAGGTTTAAAATCCTTACCCTCCTTTTGACAGTAGATCACCAGGCAATGGAAATCTGCTGTCAAATATAACTTTACTGTTTCTCTTCTAACATACAGGACCAGCAAGAACAATTCGTGATAGGACCAAATACACGAAAATAAATTTCCATTACTTAACTGTTACCCTCTTGTCAGTTACTTCGCAACATCAAGCCACCTTAGTTTTACCTTTCTAAAAGTAAAAATTGTTACACTGACACTCCATATTAATTTGGCACCTACAATTTCCACTGTGAAAAATAAGTCTTAATTGGTAAATCGTTCTCATTAACGCATGTAGCCGTCAAAATTTTAGAAAAGGGCTGCATCTTATTTTCTGTCTAAGACTTAATGCAACACTTCGTTTTCTGTCAAATAAAAGCAACTAGCAGGCATCATTTTATTTTTTTAGAGCGGAGACACAAATGTATCAGTTCTGCAGAGCATTTAACATGATGTTGGGACTTTCGAAGAAACCCCTTTTTTTTTAATATTTTCCCTTTGGAATTAAGTTCTTTAATTGTATTGATGTTCTTCTGGAGAAACCAGAAATCCCACTTTTAGAGGCCCGTAGGGTCATTCTGCATTTCACAGAGACAAGGCCCTAATTTAAAAGGTCACAAGTGTCAACATGACAGCCTCCTCCATTGTTTATGGGAAAACTAAAGATAGCATCTCAGCAGCCTGACTTGAGCCAGCCTCTGTAGCTCTCCTAGCTTCTGCCACTCTGAATCTGTCAAAGACAGTAGGCCTTCCTATTTTCCTTCTAACCTGCAATAATTCACTCTATTTAAAAAAAAAATGTTTTCCTTTTTAGGCGCTAAAAAAAATTATCTCTATTTCCAGATTATTAAACTACATTTACTGTGAATAATTCACAAACCTTAATAACACACATACCAGTTGTTAGAATAAATGCTTGTTGCAATCCCATGCAATGGTACATATTTCATCAACCTCGAATGAATGAACGTCTCAGTAGGCCCAGCTGAAGTTAGAACCTTCAACCTTGATATTAAAACAAGCCTTTGTACTGGCACATTGACTCATTGAATCATAAGAAGGCACAACCTGCAAATATATATCAAACCTAAATGTATGCATTTACTGAAGCCTGAGACACTTTAAAAAGTACTCTGAATGAAAGAAAATGCAGTTTAAACAGTGCTTTTGCCCAAAATCGACTTTGATATTTTAGGCATTAAAAAAATCAATATCCTACAATTTTCTTGCATAATATGCATTACCAGAATGTCTATTACACAATCCATGAGTCAGCCATTGAAAATATTAACTTTATACTTTATAGAAATGAGCTTGTTTGCTCCTGCGCCAAGGGAAAATTGCACATACAAATGTCATTTTAGTGGTGCAACATAACTTAAATTAAATTTTAATGTTAGGAGGTCATAGTATAGGTATTAAGCTTTATAAATATTAAAAAACGATTTTGAAAGGCACTTACTTTTTAAATAATTTTTCCATAATTAATAATTTTCTTTTTAAAAAAAAATAAAAATCCAATTATTCTTTTTTTTGTGATAATTCCACATATAAAAGCAAGCTGCATCCCTTGCCTATTATTTGGGATACATTAACTCACAAGCCTAAGCGCATAAGCCTAACTTGAAATGCGTCACATTTTTGCGCCACTTTCATTTAAAAGGAAGGTTATGCAAAATTCCACCCATGTTTAACTGGGAAAGTGCTGGCTGAATTGAACATTCCTATCAAATATACTGCAGCTGAAAAGTTTGCCTGTGAACATCTAATACAATGCATCTAAGAAAAATGCTGTAAATGTATTTATTTTTTTGCAAAAATAGATAATTTCTTTTTTTTTTTTTGGGGCCCTATTTATATCTATTGAATGTGTTTTCTAATTTATTAAGCATTTAACGGCAGTTTTGTATATGTGCACAATTGCTCATTCTATAAATTAAAGAGCAACATATAGCTATGTTAGCACATCACATGGTTAATTTCTGGATTTTTTTAAAGTTTCTACTTAATATTAATTAACCAACATTTTACTTAAACTGTAAACATCAAGAAGACCCACAAACACACATTGAGCTCATTTCAGATATAAACAGAAAACACTTAGTACACACAATACAGCGCGCTTTAGCCATTTTTCATAAATAGCGCCGTCGCAATTTACTTACAGAACCGTTTGCAGATCCTAGTTGTAAGTCATATTTACAAGAAAAAAAGAAAACTTTTCTCAATTATTTCCAAGAATAGCGGACCCATACTTTATTAAACGTGATGGGGCCTACTCCGTGCTTCACATATAGTTCATAGGTTGGAGCTCCAATCGGAGGAACCGGACATGAGTCCTCCAACCGGGAGTCCCTTTTACAACCAAGACAAAACAAATTTCCAAGTCTGCTAAGACCAGGCATCTTCGCTCACTAGTCTAGCTTAAAACTTCAAAGGATTATCGTTTACGATAGTCTCGTGAATACACGAGTCCTTCGGCTTTGGTACTTGCAAGTTCCAAATCAAAGTGATCCCGAAGGGATACCAAACCAAATGTCCAACTAAGGACCAAACCAAGTGTCCAACTAAGGACTGGGAGACGCTCCACTTATACTTAACTGAAAATATCGATGACGTCACCAGAAGACTCGTCTTATCGTTTCGCTCTACCAAACATCAAGGGTCCAAATCAGGGCGATAGCCAGGGCAGCAGTCCTTCGTAGCCGTTGGGAAGCGGGGAACCTCGCAGCAAAGACTTTCGGACCACGTCGACATGCAGGGGTCGATGAAGTGGCGGCCTTCCTCCAGAATTTTCACACGAAGCTCCCCACGGACCTCAGGCTTGGACCGGTACCGCTGGTATCGCCCCATGTTGGGCGCCAACTGAGGTACTGGGTTTTTCAGAACCGGTACTGATCCGGTAACCCAGCGGTGCCAGGGTACACCCAAAGACCTCGGGTACTTTCCTGATTCAGACCACAGAAACTCAGAGTCTTCTAGGTGAAGTCAAAGATCGAATTTATTGGCTACAGCCAAGTAACAAGCGTCCTAGAAGTACAACAGCACGGTTTGTATGTTCTCAGGAGACTGTTCTCCAATGCAAAGTCAGGTTTCCTTATATACAGTTTTTTAAGCTTCAGGCAAACATTCTTGACATTTTGGTTGGTCATTCACATGTTTTCACTACAAAGGAAAAAACAGTGTCATGATGAAACCTCATATTTCATGTCATCCAACCCATAATAAATTACCCGGCAAGGCCTAGTATTTTACATCAGATAAGTGTGGACCCCCAATAAAAACGGGCACCTCCCCCTCGTAAAGTAAGAAGAAGAAAAGAGCAGGTGCAGGTGTGAGCAAGATTAGGCAGGGTGTAATAAGGGTTTTATGGCATGGTGTGCCTTGATGCTATCTGATTCGGCCACTGGGAGAGGGACTGACCAAACAGGTTTGGCCTGAGGCAATGGTTCCAGTTTGCCCAGGTCAGAGAAAAGTCAATCAAGGTGTACGTGTCCTTGGAATCAAATCTGACTGTATTATAAGCCTATGTGAGGGCAACTTTTAAAATGGCTGCCGTGTATAAAATGGGAGCCACGAGTGCAGGACGAAAATGGCGATTTCGAGGTGAAAACGCTGCTGGAATTGAGCGAAAATGCTCATGCTTAGTGTACTAGTCATTATCGGTCTTTTGATACTAAAATCGTACTGCTGTGGCAAAGTAAATTACATGGGTCCAGAATTTTTAGAACCACATTACCACAGAGGCAATGTATAAATCATTGGCACAGCACTTCCACAATAATTACACTGAGTGTCACAAAAGAGACTTCACACATGCGGTATGTAAATAAAGATTGTATTCAACACACATTAATTAACAGAATATGAACATTGTGAACTTCTGGGCATATATCACACTCAGAAATAATGCTAGCAGTATTAGGTCCAAACCCGGGTTAAAATGATATCAGTAGTATGGACACTGGGTAGAAATCCTAAATTACCCCAGCTCCCTTATGCAGTGTGTAATGTTGTCAACCCTAGGCCCACCTTGGAAATTATTACAATGCAATATCACAGTTTAGTGTGCACCCCAGATCACAACGATATCAGAATAGTGTACACACAGATAATGACAACACTTTTAGGCAGCAGCGTGGGCCTTGGCCGCATGGGTAAAACCAATGTCAAACAGTCTTCTATTGGCAAGAAATTCATGTGTAGAGCAACACCGCTGGCCGATGTAATCGCTAACAGGTGGTCCTCAGGCAGTTACTCCAGACACATGCATTGCACAATGAGCGTGCAGTCGGTGTGACACATGAGAGAGATGCAGCACGTTCGATGAAATGGGCCACGTGGTGCCTCGCAAACAGTGAATCCACTCACCACCTACAAGAAGCTATACATGTTTAGGCCCCACTATGCGGGGGCCACCCTCCTTAGATGCTTGCACTGCTCTTAGGCAATCCAGTCTCCAGGCACAGTTCTTAGCTCAACACTCATGCCGCGCTAACAGCTGGGATTCAGCAGTTGATGAGGGCACTGCTCTCCAGGTGTCACAAGTAGTCGGTGTAGGTCCCTTGTGGGAAGACTTTGATGTCCCTGAGATATCCTCAAGAGAACAAAGGGCAAGTCAACAAGCCCTTGGAGAGCACCCTTCAGGGTGCCACACAGCAACAGATAGTCAGGTCAGTCAAGCCAGTATTCAGGAAGGGTGTGCGGTCCCTTCCAATGGCAGTAATCCTCCTTGTGCACAACAGAGTCCTCTGGCAGTGTGCACCGCACGGACCAAGTTCTCCAGTCCCTAGTCAGCACAAGTGTATCTCTGCCCTGCTGAAGTATGGCACCAGTAGTTATACTGTAGTGTGTCTGTGAAGCTGGAGGTGGTTCAGAGGCTCTGCCTTTGAACCTCAGATGTCTCCCGTAAATTTCAGTCTTGTCTGCCATGGGGCAGTGGAATGCAGATCTTAATCTTTAGTGTGGCCATGATCTAGCTCCCAGAGGCCAAGTGTCAAAACCTCTTCCTCCAATTTCTCAAAATAGGCCCTCAAATGGCAGAGGTCTGTCATTCCAGTTGCATGCCCAATGTTCATAGCTGTCACTGGGAAATGCACAGATGTGCTCCCCCAGCCTCCAGTGTGGATTAGAGCCAAGAAGAAAGGCACAGAATGAGTTTTAGAGCAGAGAAATACCCACTTTTCAGAAGTGACATTTTAAGCTAGTAATGACAAAACCACATTTACCATAGGAAGGGGATCTAACATTGCAAATTCAATGATAGAAAACATTATGAGGCTGCTCCACTGCAATCCACTTTTCCAGTTTAGACTGATTTCTATCAGCCCCCCATGTTAGCCTTATGGGAAGAGCAACCTTCATTGGTAGGGAAAACACACATGGGTGATCTTTAATACCTGGGCACATAACACCTCTGCGTATCTGCCCTGCCTTTTACCTAGCACTTGCTTCGCCCCTTCAGGACTTACCCTAGGGGTGCCCGATTGGTAATGGAAAGTCTCCCCAGGGTTGGCTGGGGATTTAGAAAAGCAGACCCGGGTATATGTGCAGTGGTGCTCACACAGCCTGTAACGGCAGGCTGGACACATTTCTAAAACACCGTGGTGCAAGTGAGCACACTCAGGGCTGCAATGGCAGGCTTAGCAAATGTTTAAAAACACCTTTGGTGCAAGTGGGCACACACACTGGTAAGCACCACTTCTAATCTGTAGGAAGGGCACACACACTTTCACACTCACTGTACTTACAGTGGGAAAGTGCCCAGAGCCCTAAGGCCACTAAAAGAGAATCAACAGAACCAATGGGAAAAAGCAGAAAAGTTTGGGAAAACACTACCTCAAGCGTGTCAGGTTCAACAACATTCATTTGCCGAGGTAACAGACATCGCGGACAAGGCAATTTGTGAAGACCACTTAAAACATCATGCTAATAGAGCAACTCTGTCACTTTTATTGAAGGTAAAACCAGAAATAACATGTTCTTATATCAACTCCTTTGTATATCAAGCCTCATTTGCTTACCTTATTCTATCACTTGTGAAAAGAATGAGTGAAACATTGGATACCAAGGAAAATTCCCTAAATTAGCAGTCTTTTAACACAAAGCGCACATTGAATCAATTAGCACTCAGATGTTATTAACTATAAACTGGACTCACAGCTGCCAATCATTCACTGTAATTGCTCTCCTATAATTGATAAGCTGAACCACTTGCAAAATTTTGAGCATCCACTTCATTAACTTTAGTGAAGGAACTCTTCATATCTAATCTTTCACAAATTCTCAGGCAGTATTATTTCCTCCATTTTATCAGAAATAACTTTTTGGTGAAATCTGCAAATTGTGCATCTTACACAGCACTTTTCATGAGAATTACAGTAAATCCATAATTATTTAGTAAATGCATCAGTCTTGCATAATTCTCTAGCCTTTATCATTGCCCACTGTGTTACTAAATATATATCCATGAAAGACAGCCCTACATTTGGTAAGCTGAAAACAGTGTTTAGGTTAACTACCACAAGATAAACATAGAATATACAAATGCAGCAGGTAACATTTAATATGGTCCTATGTTTCCCTTTTTGGGTTCTGCTACATATACTTAAGCAATTTAAACAAACTTACCTGTGAAATAAGAGACTGAAATCTTACTTGTGATTTAAAGACTGCTGATCTAACTTATATGACCTAATGACTCCTGATGCAGAGCATGCAAAGTAAAGGTAACATACTGATCAATGAATGAATAGGGCTGGTCCAAAGCACCTATATATATATATATATATATATATATATATATATATATATATATATATACATACATACATACTCAGATGTATTTTGATTTAAGAAAATGTTTGCTTTCATGAGCCTGGTGAGCCGCAGACCTGGACCTAGGCCAGCCCTAAAACAGCACTTTTTGATGGACAAGCCTATATGTTTGTCAAAATATTAGTAAAAGAAAGGAGTGTGCAGGTACTGGGGATATCCTGCAATAATAGGTATTCCTAAAAGTCTGATTTTGTTTCTTGTGGCCTTACACTTGAGAACTAGGGCTCTGGGAGTTACAGAGGATAGAACATGGAAAATAGGGGTTGAAGCAGTCTTTTTTGGCATCCCCACCCCCATTACCTCACCTCCTCGGATTCCCTCACTACCCCCCAGCAAAAGTGTCCCTCATCACTCTATTGTTCCTCTTTCACATACACGTAATTTGTTTTAAAGTGCAGGTAAAGGCTGACTTTACTAATCTACTCAGCTATCCACATAAAATACTGATGTGTTCTTTGCCGCTTTATGTGAGTTAAAACTGCCACTAGAGATCTCGCTCTAGCAGGAACATTAAACACAAGTTATCTTGACATTTTTATTGCTGCCTCAAAGCTGGAAAGACAAGGAACTATGCAGCAGGTGTTTCAAAATAGAACGTTATTACTCACAGCACCCCTCCTGATGTCAGTCTGACTCCTCTAGTTCAGGGCCCAGTTGCACCCCACCCCCCCACCACCACCCCAAAGCCAGCCCTGGAGTTGGTGATATTTAATTTTATTCTGATAAAAGATACCTCTACTTTTGGCCAAGGTGTTTCCAGCTAAATATTTGTTATGCATACCTAGATCCACATTGCATAATTACTTGTGGTATTTTGAATGGGGTTGTTAATAAAATGGTGGAAATTTAAAGCTGGGCACCCTTTCAGAGGTTTTCGTACAACCATGGACCCAGACATGGTGAGTTGTGTTTTATTACGCAGACCACAGGAAAGACATGTTTTAAAACATTGTTATCTGAAAGGTCAGGCAAGCACAGATTGTACTTTTTGCTTTGGAGTTTGATCAAGTGGCCATATGGGCTGATGTGCAACTAAATGATGCCAAAGTTATAAGCAGCTTTAACCCCTTTAATGCGGGCGTCCGCCACTGGACGACGCCCACACTACCTCCCTGGTGCGGGTCACGACCAGTGGTTATTTATACCCCATAGTGCCTCATTATTTACAATGCATTCTGGATAGTGTAGTTTCTGATTAAAAAACATTTATATAATTTTCCCAATTTTAAATACAGATACTAAGAAATAAAAATAACAATAACAGATACATAAAATAGTGCTTATGAAAAACCCTTAACCATCATAATATAATACTTGTTACGTATGTTCTCCTCTGTTATGCCATTTCATTAAATTTCTAATTTATAACTTAATTTTGTATTTACCACTAATCATTTACTATATTATATTTGACAAAGAAGCTGTGCACAAGTGACACACATTTCCCTATAACATCTATTCCATTTTTCATATATGTATTAAGAGATCGTATCACTCTAGTGTTCCAGCATTTCTAACTAAAACATTCCTATATGTCGTTAATGACCCTGAGAGATTTAATAAATGACTTAATAAATTCTACTCTCTATTCTAGGCAAACATATATCAATTCTCTCCAAGGTGCTGCCTATCATTATTCGACTAGGATGTTGTATACATTTTTCATAGTATTTTGTCAGTGGCCTCCCCACATGAATGTCATTGTTGTCATACATTTACATATTTGTCAGAATCACAAATGTACATGTAATTCTTCGTCCATGTTCAATCCATAAGGCATCTTCGTGCGGAGCTGAATAATACATTTGCTCTCCATTTGCCTAAGCTCCCGAATTCTATCTCCTCCTCTCTCGTTTCTTTTAATTTGTGCTATACCTATAAATCGTAATGATCTCCAATCATTAGTGTGCGAATTCACAAAGTGTTTGCCATTGTGTAGCTCATGTCTTTGTTGGTAATAGCTCTAGTGTGTTCTAAAATCCTTTTCTTCAATGGACAGATTGTGCTGCCAATGTATCTCGATCCACACTCACATTCAAGCATGTAGACTACATATTGGCTATCGCAGGTTATTCTTTGTAAGATATTTATGGTCTTGCCATTGTAATCCATGTAAGTTTTTGTATTTCTACACACCAGCAATTTTGTGACTGTCTATGTAGGCTAGTGTTTTAGAGAAACAGTTTAGCCAATAACAGAGATGGCATCTTGATGGATGACTGCTGCTGACATCACTCTGGTTTCGCAAGCACAGTATGTGCAACAGGGCAAAAGTGGGTTAGCCCAACCCAGAGAGCAGGTGAATGCAGGGGCAAGCACAGAGAGGGTGCTCTCTCGGGAGCTCCCCAATTTAGTTCAGCCCTGAATTCCACTGCCCAAATTGTATTGTGGAGACATCAAAATTATCTATCACAAAACAAACTGGTTTTATAAGGCAGGCACCTGTGTTTTTGGTCCTGGGTTTGGCAGCTATATAAGGAAACATACTAAACCCAAACATTTTTGGAAACTAGACATCCGGGGGAGTCCACAGAGGTGTGACTTATGTGGATTCCCAAAAGTTTTCTTACCCAGAATACCCTGCAAAGCTGAAATGTTGAATAAAAACTGAGTGTCTATACCTAGTGCCTGCGTAAGGAATGGATCACCCCAGGGTGAACATGTAAGTACCAACATTGACCGTTGTGTGATCTATTCCTGTCGCGGGCACTAGGCCTACCCACACAAGTGAGGTACCATTTTTATCGGGAGACTTGGGGGACGCTGGGTGGAAGGAAATTTGTGGCTCTTCTCAGATTCCAGAACTCTCTGTCACCGAAATGTGAGGAAAAAGTGTTTTTTTGGTCACATTTTGAGGTTTGCAAAGGATTCTGGGTAACAGAACCTGATCAGAGCCCCACAAGTCAACCTTACTGGATTCCCCTAGGTGTCTAGTTTTCAAAAAATTGCAGGTTTGGTAGATTTCCCTTGGTGACGGCTGAGCTAGAGGCCAAAATCCACAACTAGGCACCTTGCAAAAAACACATCAGATTTCAATGTAAAAATGTGATGTGTCCATATTGCCTTTCCTGTAGCGAGCATTAGGCCTACCCACGCAAGTGAGGTACCCTTTTTATCAGGAGACTTGGGGGAACACAGAAAAGCACAAGTGTTATTGCCCCTTGTCTTTCTCTACATTTTTTCCTTCCAAATGTAAGACGGTGTGTAAAAAAGACGTCTATTTGAGAAATGGCCTGTAATTCACATGCTAGTATGGGCACCCCGGAATTCAGAGATGGGCAAATAACCACTGCTGCTCAATACCTTAACTTATGCCCATTTTGGAAATACAAAGGTTTTCTTGATACCTATTTTGCACTCTTTATATTTCAGCAAATGAATTGCTGCATACCCGGTATAGAATGAAAACCCATTGCAAGGTGCAGCTCATTTTTTGGCTCTGGGTACCTAGAGATCTTGATGAACCTACAAGCCCTATATATCCCTGCAACCAGAAGAGTCCAGCACATGTAACGGTATATTGCTTTAAAAAATCTGACACAGAGTAAAACGCTGAGAAAAATGGCTGGTTTGTTTCAGCTCAATTTCAATATTTTTTTTCCAGCTGTTATTGTCTGTAGGAAAACCTTGTAGGATCTACACAAATGACCCCTTGCTGAATTCAGAATTTTGTCTACTTTTCAGAAACACTTAGCTTTCCGGGATCCAGTGTTGGTGTCACACCCATTCCTGTCACTAACTGGAAGGAGGATGAAAGCACCAAAAATAGTAAAAATTGAGTATGCCCCAGTAAAATGCCACAATTGTGTTGAAAAATGTGTTTTTCTGATATAACTTTGCCTGTTCCTGTAAGCTGGGAAGATGGTGATTTTAGCACCGCATACCCTTTGTTGATGCCATTTTCAGAGTAAAAACCACAAGCCTTCTTCGGCAGCCCTTTTTTCCAATTTTTTTGAAAAAAAACACCAAATTTTAGGTGTATTTTGGCTAATTTCTTGGTCTCCTCCAGGGGAACCCAGAAACTCTGGGTACCATTAGAATCCCTAGGATGTTAGAAAAAAAAGGATGCAAATGTGGCATGAATAGCTTATGTGGACAAAAAGTTATGAAGGCCTAAGCGCAAACTACCCCAAATAGCCAAAAAAGGGCTCAGCACTGGTGGGTGGGAGTCCCAGCAGCTAAGATGTTAACGATCTCATTAGCCTCATTAAAAAAAAAGAAGACTAAAGTACAGATGTGCTATTTACCTTTTGAGATCCATATAGGTTAGGGCTGCGGTTTCAACTGTCTTTTGTAGTCATTATAAGAGAGATGCTGACATTCTATCAGCATTGGCCGCTTACGTAAGGTGGATGACACTACTATCTTATGAGTCTGGACAGGAATTAAGGAGAGGGCATGGTTGGTTGAATACTGTAGTCATCATCAGTTATTAGCTGCTAGATTAAGATGCTCAGGGTGTTGGGTTGACAATTATGAGTGGCTATAATAGGAACAGTGCGGATGCTGCATACCTTGACTGGTAGAGTCCAATGTTTTGCTGCTTGGACTGAAAGAGAAACTCCTCCTACGCATTCTTTATTGTAAGGCACTGTAATGAAGTGCAATAAAAATAGATTGAGTTCCTGCATCTGCCTGCTAGGAAGTGTCAATTTTTTTCCACAAATTATATGCAAATGGTCAATCTTTTTTTTTTTGTTAATTTTTTTCAACTATCACTTTTAGGCAGCAGCAGTGCTTTTTTTTTTTAATTTTCATGGCATATACTTGCAAAAAAAAAAAAAAACATTATAGCAGCTTTCCAAGTCCAGATGTTGTGGCTTATCCAATGCTTTTTATGTTATTGTGGTAACTGTGCATCACTGGAGAGAGGAGTACAAAGAAGGTGTGACAGAAATAGGAGGGGACAAGTTAGTATAAAGCGGTTGGCAAAAAAAAACAATTTTTGATTTGAGACAAGACACTTTTTGATCGACTTATGAGTGTAGACAGAGGAAGAAGTCAAGTGACATTAACAGATCAACTATCCCCCATGAATTATATCTTGCTATCGCACATATAAAGTAGACAGATATGTCTCAAGTAGACAATGCAGTGCCCATAATTGTAAGGGCAAGATAATCCTTCCTGACATGTTTATGGACTTCTTCATACTGTTTGGCAAGGGACATGAGCTCACAGGTGCAACGAAGGGACCCGGGCCACTTGTTCACTTGGAGTGACAATTGCAACAGTTAACTAGCTATCTGCCCAAGATTGGATCAAAATATTTGATGGATCTCTGCTTTGCTGGTATTATTTTCATTTTCCACTTTGTCAAAGATTAAGGACTCTAATTTGAAGTGGAAATGGTTTCTGGATTCTCACTAACTTGATTATGATAAATACTATGGATGGTTAGGCTTAGTGTTTGAGAATAAT
Source organism: Pleurodeles waltl (assembly GCF_031143425.1). Classification (NCBI taxonomy): domain Eukaryota; kingdom Metazoa; phylum Chordata; class Amphibia; order Caudata; family Salamandridae; genus Pleurodeles; species Pleurodeles waltl. The sequence goes on along the minus strand of NC_090444.1, from coordinate 1,412,096,763 downwards.
CCATATTGATCAAAAGAACAAGATGGAAAGGAGAACCCTAGCCTGACACATGTTAATGCTCTGCTACAGAGGTACTGGTCATATGGGATGTACACTATAATACCCCCATCAGGATATGGTGCAAAGCCCTTTTAAAAATATCCCTATTTAAAAATACCCTTTGAAGGACAGAAGCTCACCATTGCAGAGCATCTATGGTTTGATTCAAATTTGAGTTTGACATTATACTCGCCTATTTTAATGTTGACAGTATTTGTTTGGTACTTTTACTTAATGTCTTAACTCCTTCCAATCACTGATGTATGGTGGCGTTAGGCATTAAATTGGATGGCTCTTTTCATCATGGTCTCCTTTGCAAGCTCTGGCTTAAGATGATGAATGTCAAAGTTTTTTTTTTTGAAATTTACATCAGGGATCATGTACTTCTTTGTGTCTGGAGAGAAAGTCAATGTGCGTCACCAGTATGATATCAGGACTTAAAGTCCAGATTATGTTTCTGTCCTAGAGTAGGAATTGAATGCCCCAAGGTTTCACAACACCTACGCACACTCCTGCACCTCATCTGCCACTAGCATTTACAGTATTAGGCAGGCTAATGCTGATTCTGTAGCTTCCTGTTATGTGTTCAGGGAGGACCAAAAGATAGAAAAATCAGTACATGCCTTTGGGCCAAAGTTACATTCCCAGTCTTTAAAAGGGGTCCAAAGATGCATGCAAATTCGATCCCCTTGCTACTGCTCACATTCGAGTACCTCCTATACCGATATCTAGGCTGATAAATGCTACTCAGTGGCTTCTTAGTTATATGACCAAGTCAGAACTGTCAGGACAGGTTACACTTCCAGTCTCGATCATCAAAGATCGAATATCCCTGTCCACAATACAAGAAAAACAGTTATTGTTGGAATTCTCAGTTTTATCTCAAATGCTGATAATTACTCCTGTCAACATTCCAGACCATATTTTTTGCCCACTTTACAACTCCAGAAACCAGACATTTACAAATCATCCTTTGGGAGCAATTCAGTCAAAAATATCAGACCAGATCCAGTCTACATTGCTTACTCTACAGCACTGACTCCTCCTTCTCCATCATTTATCACTTGTCTCTCATCACTGTGATTCATAGCAGTGGGAGGCCAAAGGTTAGCAAATAGACAAAACTGGAAAGGCCCCCGCTCTAGGTTCTTAAATGAGGAAAACCATTTAAAATTCAAATTGTGAACATCCATGGTCATCTGTTATTTTTAGGTATTACCTATAAAGATTGGTTCAAACTCCACACATCAGTGAATGTAAGATATTGGAGTATAATTTTGTGCATATAAAAGTGTACAATAAAGTGTTCTTTTAAAGGTTTCCTGACCTGAGTAGATGAAAATCCTCCAAGATGATTTCTCTGCTGACTTAGCCATTTCATGATAGGCAAACCCTCAGCAACTCGCTTCTGTCGGGCATGAGAGAGCAAGACATATGCAGCTAGTTCAATGTCTACAGAACTTGGCTGCCACCCATCAGACAGTTTAGAAGATGCTGTTTTCCAGAACCTCAAATCACCTGTAAACAAAAACCACCAATTAGAAAAGTCTTTGTTCTATCAAAGGTTATACATAACAATGCTTACTGCCAATGCGACCCATGCATAAGTGGTGGATATTCAAGTTTTTTTCAAATAGCCTGACTTTACAATAATTCACAAGTTGATTAATATATCTGGCTCCTCAATTATTACCTTTTAAGGAATAAATATAAGGAATGTATGCATTTGGTCTTTATTTTTTACTTTGGACCTAATGTAAGAATTTAATCTTTATTCCTGGACTATTAAATTATTCTGAATATCATATTGGATATGCTGCTCATATATCACCAGATCTTTTTTTTTGGCTACAGACAGCTTTAGGTGTTCATCACAGACCTGTTGTACCCAATGCATCACATATATTTACATTGGGCTTTGGGTCAGGGTTAGAATTGGGTCTCTAGTTGGAAGAGATATGCACCCTGTCCAAGTAGGGATCACAATCCTATCCAGGGTATGTCAGATACACATACTAAAATAATTTGGGCTGACCCTCTAGTAGCTTGGCACAGGCGTAAAATTAGAGGAAATGTTTAAGTATTTGTGCAGAACATAATTGCAGTAACACAGTGAAAGACACAACAAAAATACTCCACACCAGTTCAGAAGAACAGATACCATTTATCTGATTAAATCAAGACCAAAATGACAAAACTCCAATAAGTAGAAGTCGAGATATGAATTTTTAAAAATTAAAAGGGAAAATGGACCAAAATTACAAAACTCTAATGAGTAGAAGTTGAGATATTAATTTTTAAAGAAAAATTGTAAAAACAGTGCTTAGAAGTCACTACTGATCAAAATGTTACTTGAGGTCACTAGAGAACAGTGCAAATTCCAAATCCAGGCCAACTGTGATGGAGGGTAGGCCAGCTATAGAACCCATCCAGTGTCTGCCGAAACAGTACCTTTGATGAAGCAATGCATCGAAAGTGAGGGCACAATGTGATTTCTACCTCACTTGTGCACTGTATTGTTGTTGGGCGGCGTGGAAATGAATGCTGTGTGTCTTTGTTGGGCTGCTCACTTTGTGAATCTAATGTCATTGGGTAGCTGTTGTGTTTCCGCCGATAAGTGATGTGCCAATTTTATTCCACACTCAGGGTGATGCGTAGCTTTTTGTAGGTTTTAGCTACAGAATCTACTTCTGAGACCCAGGACTGGAGGGGGGCACCTCAGGCAATCGTAGGACTCACAGGCGGCATAGTCCATCACCACCAGGAGAGCTACAAGCAGTGTTTGATGTCCCTGAGACTGCAGAAGAACGGGGGGCAAGACAGCAAGCCCTTGGAGATTCTTGGTTCAAGATTGTAGAGAGAAAGTCCAGTACTTCTCACTGTAGGCGAGACACAGGAGGCAGCAGGTCAACAGAGCAAAGCAAGTATCAAAGTGGCAGTCCCTGCAACAGCACAGCAAGCATTATGCCAACACTGCAATGTAGTTGCAGAGTGGCAGCCCATCCTGGCAGCACAGCAGTCCTTCCTCCTGGTAGAGTGGCCTTGGTTCAAGTAGAGATCCACTTTGGTGGGGTTTGGGGTTCAGTATTTATACTTTAGCACCCTAGTTTTGGAAGGTGTGAGAAACCTCCAGGCATTCATTTGAAGTTCACAACGTCCCTTCCCTTCCTTCTCTGGTTTCAGACACTCTACAGGGAGTTTTGCAGACCTTTGTATGGGGAGAGGCATAGCCATTTACAAGTGTGTCAGCTCTTCACTCCCATCTAGCCCAGGAAGTCCCATCAGCCTGGTGATGGGCTGTCAGTACACAAATGTCACACTCAAGCTCCCTTTCTGCGTGACTGTCTAGAGAGAATGCACAAAGTCCAGCTTTCGTCTACCCCAGATGTGTATTCAGAGACAGGCAGAGGCATAGAATGGTTAAATGCCAACTTCTTTAAAATGGAATTTTCAGAATTACAATTTAAAATCCAACACCAAAAGTTGTGATTTTTAATTGTGAGTCTAGAGACACCAGACTCCACATTTCCATCTTTTCCCAATTGGAAGTTACACTTGAAGGCTGCTTCAAGATAACCCCAATGTTAATCTATGGGAGAGATAGGCCTTGCAGTAGTGAAAAACAATTGTAATACTTTTCACTACTAAACTTAATAGTAAATGTCCAACTTTTTAAATACACTGTACCCTGCCCTTAGAGCTTACTAAGGCCTATCTTAGGGGTGACATTTGTAATAAAAAGGAAGGTTTAGGCCTAGGAAGTGGGTGCACTTGCCAGGTTGAAATGGCATGTTAAAACTGCACACAAATGCTCTTGCATGGTAGGCCTGAGACATGTTTCAAAGGATACTGTAATCGGTGGCACAATCAGTGCTGCAGGCCCACTAGTAGCATGTAATTTACGGGCCCTGGGCACATATAGTGCACTCTACTAGTGACTCATCAAATTAAATATGCCAATTGTAGAGAAGCCAATGTTACAATTTTTAGCGGACAGAGCACATGCTCTTTAGCACTGGATAGCCATGGTAAAGTGCCCAGAGTCCTAAAGTCAACGAAAACAGGGCCAGAAAGCATGGAGGAGAAAGGCAAAAGGTTTGGAGAAGACCCTACAGAAAGGGTCATTTCCAACAGTCAGCATCTGGCACATGGCTGGACGCCATTGTTTTCTATCTCATATCTCTGCTCCTGACTCAAAGGCTTTGCCTCCTAATTCTTGTGTTTATACTTCCCAAGAACATTCCAGTAACACATTATTCTGATGGAATGAGTTGTCCTTCCAATGTTGACTTGTGGAGGCTCTTTTTTTTCTCTCTTCCTATTATTTATGCAGCACACAAACAGTAAGAAAGTAAAAACATAACATAAGGAAAATCCCACACCAATGAAGAATAATAGAGTACATTTTAATTTATCATTTGACACCAAACTTAAAAAAATCCAATCAGTAGAACTGAAGTGATTAATTTTTGAAGTTTAAGGTCAAAACTAGTGCCTAAAAGATCAAAATGGCAACCTCAGAGATCTAGCCGGTTAAGACTGGATCAAACTTGAAAAATATGGTCAACTGCAATGGAGCGCTGGTCAGATACAAAGAGGAGATTGAGCCCAACCTTACCTTCAGTCTTAGAAGAAATTCTGAAGATAATGTTCTGAGAAGGTAAAGTTCAGCGGGGCAATGCAGCATGCAGTGTCTGAGGACGCAGCGTCATCAGGGAGCTGTTGGATGAAGCTGGGGTGAAGATTTCTTCATTTGGGCTTAGTTACTTTTTGGAAGTTGAAAACCTCCAGCAGGACAAAGCTGGAGGCTACAGCATATGAGAGTTCCATGAGGCCGGATACCGCTTCAGAGAAAGACCATTTAATGGAATTTGCTGCTGTGAAGAAGAACGTAGCGGGAGCTGCCTTGAAGTCAGTCTGACCGGTAATGCACCTTGGGCAGATAGACAAACGGTCTCCCTTTGGTTTTCAGAGAAGTTTATAGCCACAAATGTTCTAAGTCCCAGTTAGGGGGATAGGACTCACTCAGGCTTGGTCCAGGTGCTGGTTCAAGGTGGTTGGAGCCTTTTCAGTTTCTGTAGCTCTGATCGAAAGGACAGCCCTTGAAGTCATACTTATAGTAACAGCAGGGCAGGCCTCTGAGGGTTCAAGACAGACTTCGGGCAGCAAAGCAGTTCTTCCAGGTACCACAAGGAAGACTTCTGAAGTACACAGTAGGCTACAGCAGCAGGCAGTTATCTTAGAATCCCTCAACAGATTCAGGAAGTGGGCTTGAAAGTACTATTTTTATACCTGGTGCATGCTTTGAAGTAGGAGAAACTTCTACAGAATTCCCTTTAAAGTGCTTGATGTTTCCTGCTCTTCTGCCCTGACTCCAACTTGGCTCCATGAACAATGCAAAGGTGACAAATCCATTGTGTGAAGGCAGAGCACAGCCTATTCAGTTGCAATTGGTGTTGTGTCCAGCTTTCCCTACATCCTGCCAGTTGATGGTGCTAGCACAGGTGTATTGATAAAAATTATTATTGAGTGTTCATGTATTCGGAATAATGGGTTTGTGTAGAAAATAATAATGTAGAAAAATAATGCACGCTTTTGAAAATGTGATTACGATGAGTGGCCGCCAGTGTGCACAAAGTGTACTTATTAATAGTCTAATGCTGTGAAAAGTTGAATATATGTTTGACTAATGTAGTAATATGTCATATTAGGGGTTATGCATTATGTACTTGCTTTATTAATTGTAGGCCTTAACTTAGCGAAGGTCTTGGCCTACTTGCCAGACCTCATGTCAAAGCTGTATTTCCTAACGTTTAATAAATGTCTGTCCTAGAAAGTTAAACTGTGATTTTCCATTGCATTGTTTAAACGTGCTCATAACTGAAAGTTTCTCATGAGAACCGATTGCTAGAAGTTGCTGTTCTTGCTAATGCAACATTTTGAGCCTGATTACAACTTTGGAGGAGGTGTTAATCCGTCCCAAAAGTGACGGTAAAGTGACGGATATACCACCAGCCGTATTACGAGTCCATTATGTCCTATGGAACTCATAATACGGCTGGTGGTATATCCGTCACATTTGGGACGGATTAACACCTCCTCCAAAGTTGTAATCAGGCCCTTTGTGTGTAATGTGTGTGAAACTGACTTCCTTAGCAGGAGAAAAATTGAGATACTGACTGGAGTAGAAGCTGCAAAAATATTGTTACCTGGCAAGCCGGATGATGGGCACATTGCAGGACAACCAATCAACGACATGTGAATAGAGTAATAGTGGAATTCATAGATGTGGATTTTTTGTTTTATTGGACAAAGTGTGAACATACGATTAATTGACCGATGGGGATTTGGGAAAATGTTTTACTGGTTTTGATTTAACAACACTGCACTGAGAGACAGATTTTTGCCCATTTTCTTGCTGGCTGAAACATCAATTTTTTCTTGTGTGTCTTGATAAGAGACGTGCTTAACTTTAATGTTTAAGGACTTTGCGTTTCCTGAACTTTGATGCTGAATACTGATGCCTTGCTGATCGACTTCTGTCCTGAGGACGAAGACTGACTCTGCTTGCTGATCAACATTGAGGGTAGGTATTAGGAATTAGAATATTGATTCTTATGCATATTTGCTTTTCCTTTTGAGGTACCAGCTGCATTGTTTGATAGAGCCATAGTTAGATGCTGTTGGAAAATGGGTTATTGGTAGGGCAGGTAGGTACCTACACCTAGAAACAAGCCACTAACCTCCACATAGGTACAGTTAGGTCTCAGTAAATTAATCCCAGCTCAACCCTTGGTAGCTTGGCAACGAGCGTCAAGGCTTAACTTAGGAGACAAAGTGTAAAGCATTCAAATATCACAAAACAGTAATTAAATAAAACACAGGAAACAGTTTAAAAATCCAAAACCAATTTATAAAAATAGTTTATATTTTTATCTTTAAAATGACACAAAAACGATTAAAATCGGTTCAGGGGAACCGGAGATATGAATTTTTAAAGAATTATTACTTTTCTAGCGCTTAGAAACAAAAAGCGCCAATCGGGTCATCTGGTTGCACCTCGACCGGGGCAAAGTCAAACTTTCAGGCCGACCGCGATGGAGCCCTGCTCGGCTACAGGTCGCGGGAGGCCTCGGTTAAAAAGTTGCCTTCTGACTTAGTCTTTATTTTGAAGTTTTTCTTCACCGGGACGAACCTGCCGGTTGAATCCGACCTCCTGGAGCCCTTGTCCGGATACGCGATGTGGGTTTCCTCGGTGGAGACTTTTACCTTCGGACTTAGTCGTTTTTTCGAGATGAAAATCCTTCGACCGGGGTAAACCTGGATCTTGATCCGACGTCCATGGAGCCCTTCTCGGATACGATGGCTGGGAGGTCCCGGTCAACTTTTTACGTTCGGACTTAGTCTCTTTTTTGGATATTTTTCTTTACCGGGACGAACCACGAAGTCAGGCCGGGTCGCGGTTGAGGCAAGCCGGCTAGAATTTCCGCGGCGGGTCGGTCCCTCTCTGGAGCTTTTTTCCAAAAATTCTCAAATCTTTTCCAAACTTCTGGGGCTTCACCCAGATGTTCTTTTAAGGTTCTTTTGGGGTCCACAGCTCACCCCAAGGGTCCAGAAGTTCTGTGATGGTCCTTGGGGGGTGCAGACTTCAACTCCCAGAATGCACCTGGCGCAAACTCCTTTTTGGCCACTGGACAGTGGTCAGCTGGTCGCTTTCTTCAGGAGTTGGTGCAGGGGACTCTGGTTAGCAATTTTTCACCTGTAGCAAACAGGGAGTCCCTCCTTGAACCAGTTGAAGCCAGGCAAAGTCCTTCTTGTGGTGAAGCGCAAGTGTGCAGCTGGTGCAGTCCTTCTGAGTGCAGGTTCCAGGTGCAGGCCAGGGGTCCAGCAGGGCAGTCCTTCTTCTTCTTTAGTTCCTTTCTTGTTGAATTCTGGAGGGGATCTGAGGTGTGGGGTCAGGTCTGCCAGTTTTATCCTTGCTCCTGGGTGAAAAGCAGGGGGGTCCTGATCCTCCAATCAGGTACAGGGTCGTCCCCCTGTGATGACCACTTCCTGGGAAGTGTGGCAAAAACCCATCCCAGAAGGCAACAGTCTCCAAAAATCCAACATGGATGAATCTGATTTTTGGAGGTTACATCTGGCTGAGCCCACCCACTGGTGTGGCTAAAAATCATAAACACACCCCTCTCCTGCCCTCTCCTAATCTAATCAAGGGGGCACCTAATTGTCTGGGGTTGCAGGATGTGGGGGTGTTGTTGGGTGCTGCAAATGTCCTTCTCTGCCTTTGAAGACCAGTTTGGCAGCCCTCCCCCTTCCTGCCTCACCATCTGCTGAGGGGAGATTCTCTCCCCCAAGCACATTCCTTTGTGTGAAGTCAGGCCACTTCACACCTCATCAAGGTAGCCTGGCAGAAGCTGCTGCCGGCTGGCCAATCAGAGCACAGCAGCAAAAACAATGCAGAGCTGAAATTGGCAACTTTTTAGGTAAAGTCTAAACTTTTTACCTGAACTAGTTATATTAAATCCAACAACTGGAAGTTGTGGGATTTATTATATCAATCAATTTGATACCAAATTCTTGGTATGTAACATTTAAGGAGACTTTAAAATGTAAAATAAAGTCTGCCCATTCTAGCCTATGAAGGCCATTTACTTCAATGAGGGAAAAACGAATTTGGCTGTTTTTACCTCACCAGGGCTTATAAATCTATTTGTATAAAGTCCCTGCTTATAGTTACATGGCACCCAGCCCTAGGGGCACATAGGGCACACCTTAGGGGTGATTTATATGTAAAAATAAGGTAGTTTAAGACTTTGGAAGTACCTTTAATTCCAAAGTCGAATTTGCATATAACTTTAATTTAAAAGCAGCCAGCAAGGCAGGCTTGCTTTTAAAATGACACTGGGCACCTCAGCAGTGCACCTAGGTGTGCACCACCTATGCTGTGGTCCCTAAACCTACATGCCCTACCATATACTAGGGACTTATAGGTAGGTTAACTTAGCCAATTATAATTAGCCTAATTTGCATATCCATTTTACACAGAGCACAGGCCCTGGGACTGGTTAGCAGTACCCAGGGCACCATCAAAGTCAGGAAAACACCAACAAAAAGAGGAAAATGGGGGCAAAAAGTTATGGGGCCTCTGCAATCAGCCCTGTTTTCTCACACAACCCCCCCCCCCCAGCCCACACGCCCAGGAGACTCAGCCCAACCCTGGGAGAGTCTTCCTGGCTTGTTAGGCGAGGAAGACAGTGAGGAAAACTGGCTGTCCCTTTGCAAGGCCTACTCTGCCTTATCTCCTCCTGTCAGGGTCACTCCCTATGGGTAGTGAAGCCATCCCAACAGTAAAAGGACCCAACACAAACTGAAACTTTCCTCTAGGGGGTTCTTCCTCCTTTCTCTCTGCCAACTTGGGTAGTGAGGTGCCCACCTCCCCTACTCCAAACTTTGCTAGGGCAACACCTAGCTTACCCAAAGAGGTCACCCAACACTTGAGCAACCCCACCATGACCAATAGGGTCAGGGGGCCTACTTTGCTATTGGCCCTGGGGTCTGCCTCCCAGGCCAAGTACATTGCTGCCAGAAAGGCTAGCACCCAGCAGAGGCTACTGACAGCTGTCAGTACCCAGAACCACACCCTAAGCTCTCCACTGACAGGTGGCTGAGCTGCTTTAGGGGCATCTTTGGGGTCCTGGCACCCCTCTTGCTGTCTAGAGTGGGGGGCTACCACCTCCTGTGGCAGACACCCTCCTTCCACTCTCCCTTCTGTCAGTGCAGGGGCAACACCTTGCATCTGGACAGCTGCCTGACTACTCAGGACTTCCTTGGGGTCAGGTGAGGCCTCACCAGTGCCAACTCTGGGCTCCCCCCTTACTGGGGCAGAAGGCCCTTGGCTCCCTGGAACTCTCTTTAAGAGTGGCCTACCCTTCCTTTTCTTCTTTCCTTTTCTTGGGGACCCCTGTCTCCTAACTGTAGGGACTGACTCCCCAGGACTTTGGGTTGGGGGGGCACACTGGGCGACCACCCCATCTGTGACCAGACTCACCTCTGGGAGGTCATTGCCCAGGATACAATCTAGGGGAAGGTCAGCACTGACTACCACCCTAATCCAGTCAAGGATACCCTCCCTCTCTAGGGGCACTATGGCTACAGGTTTGGAGGTGACCTCCCCTGTGGCTATCCTGACTTTCTTTGTCTTTCCTGGGACATACATGTCTGGCGTCACTAACCGGTCACTCACTATAGTGTGACTGGCACAGGTGTCCCTCAGGCCAGTGGTAGGGATCCCATTCACTTGAATGTGGTGGAAGTGCCTACTCCCACCCTCAGGGATCACCAGCTTACCATCTGGTCCTGTCTCCCAGCACAATGCTAGGAGGACTTCATCATCTGAGGAATCCTCCTCTATGGCTACACTGGACAGCCCAGTGCTAACCACCTTCCTTGGACAGGCTGCATCTCCTCTGAAGTGACCTGTCTGCTGACAGTCAAAGCAAGCCCTACTGTCCAAGAGTTTTTTTAACCCTGGGTCTCCCTGTCTCTGCTTGTCAGAGTGGGAGTGGGATTTACTCTCCTCCTTCTTAGGGTTCTGGGGTACAGAGGGAGTCTCTGTGGTGGGCTTACCACCTCCCTCCTTAGGTTTTTGGGGACCTGTCCCCCCCTTCTTGGAGTCTCCCCCCTGGGACTTGACAACCACCCTGGTTCTCAACCACTCATCAGCTGCCTCCCCTAGCTCTCTAGGGTTGGTCTGCTTAGAGTCCACTAGATGCTGGCGTAACCTTTCTTGGGTACATTTGGTCAATATGTGCTCTCTCATGATCAGATTGTATAACCCCTCATAAGTATCTACTTTGTTACCAATAATCCAGCCCTCTAGTGCCTTTAGTGAAATGTCCACAAAGTCAACCCAAGACTGGGTACTGACCTTCTGGGTGTCCCTGAACTTCATTCTATATTGCTCTGGGGTCAGACCAAACTTCTTGGCTAAGCACCTCTTCATACTAAGGTATGAATCTGCCTCCTCCCCCCTTAAGGTCAGAAGCCTATCCCTCCCTGAGTTGGGGACCAACTCCCACAAAAGGGAACCCCAGTATTGAGGCCTAACCCTTCTCATTTGGAGTGCCCTCTCAAAGGCCCCTAGCCACTTATCTATGTCATCCCCCTCTACATAAGCAGGAACTACCCCCTTGGGTAATCTGGGGCAAACTCCCCCACCCATGGACACCTCAGCTTCTTTATCGCTGCTTCCATCTCTTTTCTCTTTGTATGCCCACTTTTTCTTTTCTAGGGCCAGCTTCTCTGCTTCCAAAGCTATGTATGCTAGCTGGGCCTCCAGCTCTCTTTCTCTGATGGATGGGTTCTCTCCTCCTGAAAGGACCCCCTTCCCACCACTAGCTTTGGATCTGCCCCTAGTGACTGTGTTTACTGAGGACCGTTCTTCCTCATCCTCACTTAGGCTCAGATGCCTTCCCTCCCCTGAGTGGTTAGAGCTTGCATCCTCCCTTCTTTCTCCCTCCTCTGGAGCTTCTTCTGACTCTACCTCTTGGGCCTCAGCCCATGCTGTCAGGGATGTGATCAGGATTTGCTTCCTGAGATCAGTGGTTGCAGGCAACCCTCTTTCAATACACAACCCCCTAAGCTGGACTACTGTCAGTGTGGGTAGGCTAGCCAGATCAAGCTCCATGGTTCCCTAGTTTTGTGTCAACAAAAACTTTTTGCAAAAATTGGAAACAAGAATTTAGAAAAATTACAAAAATTCAATAATTGAAATTAATCCAAATTAAAAATTAAAAACAATTTTTGCACTAGGACAATTTAAAGGATTTTTAATTTGTTTTACCTAAAACTGTAACGTGATATTGAACACAAGTACAGGATCCCGTCGCTGCTTCCAATTATGTTGGAAAATGGGTTATTGGTAGGGCAGGTAGGTACCTACACCTAGCAACAAGCCACTAACCTCCACATAGGTACAGTTAGGTCTCAGTAAATTAATCCCAGCTCAACCCTTGGTAGCTTGGCAACGAGCGTCAAGGCTTAACTTAGGAGACAAAGTGTAAAGCATTCAAATATCACAAAACAGTAATTAAATAAAACACAGGAAACAGTTTAAAAATCCAAAACCAATTTATAAAAATAGTTTATATTTTTATCTTTAAAATGACACAAAAACGATTAAAATCGGTTCAGGGGAACCGGAGATATGAATTTTTAAAGAATTATTACTTTTCTAGCGCTTAGAAACAAAAAGCGCCAATCGGGTCATCTGGTTGCACCTCGACCGGGGCAAAGTCAAACTTTCAGGCCGACCGCGATGGAGCCCTGCTCGGCTACAGGTCACGGGAGGCCTCGGTTAAAAAGTTACCTTCTGACTTAGTCTTTATTTTGAAGTTTTTCTTCACCGGGACGAACCTGCCAGTTGAATCCGACCTCCTGGAGCCCTTGTCCGGATACGCGATGTGGGTTTCCTCGGTGGAGACTTTTACCTTCGGACTTAGTCGTTTTTTCGAGATGAAAATCCTTCGACCGGGGTAAACCTGGATCTTGATCCGACGTCCATGGAGCCCTTCTCGGATACGATGGCTGGGAGGTCCCGGTCAACTTTTTACGTTCGGACTTAGTCTCTTTTTTGGATGTTTTTCTTTACCGGGACGAACCACGAAGTCAAGCCGGGTCGCGGTTGAGGCAAGCCGGCTAGAATTTCCGCGGCGGGTCGGTCCCTCTCTGGAGCTTTTTTCCAAAAATTCTCAAATCTTTTCCAAACTTCTGGGGCTTCACCCAGATGTTCTTTTAAGGTTCTTTTGGGGTCCACAGCTCACCCCAAGGGTCCAGAAGTTCTGTGATGGTCCTTGGGGGGTGCGGACTTCAACTCCCAGAATGCACCTGGCGCAAACTCCTTTTTGGCCACTGGACAGTGGTCAGCTGGTCGCTTTCTTCAGGAGTTGGTGCAGGGGACTCTGGTTAGCAATTTTTCACCTGTAGCAAACAGGGAGTCCCTCCTTGAACCAGTTGAAGCCAGGCAAAGTCCTTCTTGTGGTGAAGCCCAAGTGTGCAGCTGGTGCAGTCCTTCTGAGTGCAGGTTCCAGGTGCAGGCCAGGGGTCCAGCAGGGCAGTCCTTCTTCTTCTTTAGTTCCTTTCTTGTTGAATTCTGGAGGGGATCTGAGGTGTGGGGTCAGGTCTGCCAGTTTTATCCTTGCTCCTGGGTGAAAAGCAGGGGGGTCCTGATCCTCCAATCAGGTACAGGGTCGTCCCCCTGTGATGACCACTTCCTGGGAAGTGTGGCAAAAATCCATCCCAAAAGGCAACAGTCTCCAAAAATCCAACATGGATGAATCTGATTTTTGGAGGTTACATCTGGCTGAGCCCACCCACTGGTGTGGCTAAAAATCATAAACACACCCCTCTCCTGCCCTCTCCTAATCTAATCAAGGGGGCACCTAATTGTCTGGGGTTGCAGGATGTGGGGGTGTTGTTGGGTGCTGCAAATGTCCTTCTCTGCCTTTGAAGACCAGTTTGGCAGCCCTCCCCCTTCCTGCCTCACCATCTGCTGAGGGGAGATTCTCTCCCCCAAGCACATTCCTTTGTGTGAAGTCAGGCCACTTCCCACCTCATCAAGGTAGCCTGGCAGAAGCTGCTGCAGGCTGGCCAATCAGAGCACAGCAGCAAAAACAATGCAGAGCTGAAATTGGCAACTTTTTAGGTAAAGTCTAAACTTTTTACCTGAACTAGTTATATTAAATCCAACAACTGGAAGTTGTGGGATTTATTATATCAATCAATTTGATACCAAATTATTGGTATGTAACATTTAAGGAGACTTTAAAATTTAAAATAAAGTCTGCCCATTCTAGCCTATGAAGGCCATTTACTTCAATGAGGGAAAAACGAATTTGGCTGTTTTTACCTCACCAGGGCTTATAAATCTATTTTTATAAAGTCCCTGCTTATAGTTACATGGCACCCAGCCCTAGGGGCACATAGGGCACACCTTAGGGGTGACTTATATGTAAAAATAAGGTAGTTTAAGACTTTGGAAATACCTTTAATTCCAAAGTCGAATTTGCATATAACTTTAATTTAAAAGCAGCCAGCAAGGCAGGCTTGCTTTTAAAATGACACTGGGCACCTCAGCAGTGCACCTAGGTGTGCACCACCTATGCTGTGGTCCCTAAACCTACATGCCCTACCATATACTAGGGACTTATAGGTAGGTTAACTTAGCCAATTATAATTAGCCTAATTTGCATATCCATTTTACACAGAGCACAGGCCCTGGGGCTGGTTAGCAGTACCCAGGGCACCACCAAAGTCAGGAAAACACCAGCAAAAAGAGGAAAATGGGGGCAAAAAGTTATGGGGCCTCTGCAATCAGCCCTGTTTTCTCACAGATGCTTTTCCAAATTTGTGTTACTAAATTGTTTTGTTTGGAGCCCAACATGCTGATGCTAATCTGATGTTAGGAAAGAATCCTCACTCGTGAAATTGTTCTAATGGGGAATAATGCTTGATGAATTTCTATGCTGAACTCGAATGTATGTAATCACTCGAACGCAGATGATTTTGTTATTAATTTGTACCATAACCTTAGAATGTGTTGTAGTTCAAGCTTTGATTAGATTACGTTTCTTCCGCCGGTTTGGACAGCCAGTACTGTTTCTGTATGTGTTTCATTTGATTTTGAGATTAATCTACATGAGCTTAGCATTGTTAATATAAGGAAATAAATATTCTAACTTTTACTAAAAGGTGTGGTAATTCATGACTGAAAGGTCATGGTGCGTGACAATTACAAGACTCCATTGATTATTACTGTTAATGATTGTTGTTGATTTTTGATATTGTGTATTGGCTATTGATTTGCATGTACTGGAGCTATGGTAAGAACATCTTAATTGCGAGTCAAAAGGTTCATCGACCTATTCACGTCCTCTTGTAAGTTTACTTATTAAGGTCAGATGGCCTATCCAGGCACACCTAATCACTCTATTTTGTGACTGTCCGGGAGAAATAAACAAAGTCCAACTGTCAACTACACCCAGTCAGGTGATCCAAAAACAGGTTACGGACAACAAATATGTGGGGCAGGAAAATGCCAACATTCTAAAAGTTAAATTTTCAAAATTGTAACTTAAAATGAGAGTATACCATTAAAGAGGATTGGTGATTACAATTTATCAGACAGCAAGCACAAAATGCTCACCTGCTCCCAATCATAAGTCAACAATTATTAAATGTAATAATGCCACCCAATTATATGGGAGAAGGAGACTTCACAGTAGTGAAAAGGGAATGTAGGAGTTTTTCACTAGCAGGACATGCAAAACTTAAAAGTATACATCCATCCTTTTATTTACAATGCACCTTGCCCTATTGGCTGCCTAGGGCGTACCTTAGGGGTGACTTATATGCAATAAAAAGGACGTTTAAGGCTTGGCATGCAGGCTATATTGCCACATTGATTTGGCATCTTTAATAGTGCAATCTGGCTGCTATTTCAGACTAGGGACATATTTTAAAGGGCTACTTATTATGGTGGTACAATAGGTGCCTCAGGTCCTCTAGTAGCATTTATTTATAGGCCCTGGGTACATGGTATACTAGTTTGCCAGAGACCTATAGGAAAATTAAATAAGCAAACGTGGCTTGGTGTACGCCAAATTTACCATGTTTCAAGGAGATGGCACAAGCACTTTGGCATGGGCTAGCAGTCGTAAAGTGGACAGAGTCCTAAAGCCAACCAAAACAAATTTCAGCAAAAAGTGGCAGGTAAAGTCAAAATGTTTTGGGGAAGACCACCCTAAGGATGACAGGTCAAACACTTTTTCCTATTGATTTTGCCAAAAATGCTAAAGTACCTAAATATGTTTGTGGTAGGACCATTTGTATACCACTTTTGACCCAAATCTTTGAAAAAAGTCACTGTTCAGCAGTGCTGTATGTGGCATTGCAACACAGTGAGTTTTCCCTTAGTGTAATCATGCTTCTGAGATAGCAGACCACAAACATAGAGAGGACTCAAGTATCCCATGTACAAAATAACATGGACACAGGCTACTCTTCTTACACTGATGCTAATTCCTGTACCCTGGGTGCAGGTTAGCCACTTTCACTACTGCTACAGCATTTCCAAATCAGGCATACAAACATTAATATTACTAGGAATTCAAGAAGAAGAATACAAATCATTAACAGGATTATTTGTGATACAGAAATCAATTGTTGCTCAGGATTAGCAAGCATCAGTCAATTCAAATCAACAGAGTTATACATTTTATGAGCACAGGAAAACCCTACAGCTAGCCGAATTAGGGGAAAATGTGTTGAGAGGAACACATGTGGGCAAAAAACAAAAAGGACAAAAAGAACTTGGAAAAAGGAAATCTTGGCCAAAAAGCTACTAACTAAGGTGAGCAAAAGATAGGTTAAAAAAAGAAACTGTCAGCATGTCAGAAGCTTGATCAAGAGTCTTCTGAAAGAGATTGGAAGAAAGGTCTCTAATTCTCAATGAGACATCTCAGAGGGGCAAAGGTAGAGAGGAAGATACCTCTCTGGGGAGGAACAGCATGCAGGATTTTTCATCAGCAAATCATCTGGTTACAGTACATAAGGAAATCTTCTACGAGAACTGTCAAAAATCTAACTGGTCATCAGTAAATTAAAGTTCATACGGCATTCTGCTTGTCAAAGGTGACAGTCAACATTATGTTGAAAGGGCATCATCCAATAGAAATCAATCACACGATTTCAAACTGCAACACTTAAACATTTTCCCAATTCTGTCATGGGAACATCTTCCATCCATGTAGCTCCACACAAGTTTGAACAGCTGTATATAATACCAATCCATGACTCAGGATGTTCTACATTCAAGGACATTGTTGCACTTCTCTCTGTGGTTAAAACTACAGGGGTCTATTACCAAAGCTTGCCTTTCCATGGGAATGGAGTCTGAAATAAAGCTAATATTAAAGAAATGAATCAGCATTCTCTGCACGGTCACGAAATACAGGATAGACCTCACTTAGGCTAACACAAGTTAATTAATACAGTAAATTATTAAATTAAATAAAACACACTTAATAAGCAAACTATAAATTCCACATTAATAATTCTTCTTAGCATTTAGATTTCAGCAACTGTAAATGAACTGTTGATACATTTAAGTCACTTTAAAGTGGAACTATAGTTCTCCTATTTTTCCACACATATTTGTTTCATTAATCATTAGAAATACATTCTATTTGTCTAGAGTCTAAATTATATCATAATCTCAGTTAAATTAATCAAACCTTTAGCTTTATGCAAATACCACCTATGTCGAACTCTACAGTGTAAATAAATGCGCATTTAAGTTGACTTGTAAGAGCAGTTTCAACATTCAAACCACTGGTACTTTGATTAACATAATGCATAAACTGCCAAATATAGATGACTTTTGTGACCTGGGGAAGAGCACTAAAATTTCAACTAAATCACTATGCTGACTAGAGCAGCAAGGATTCCTTTCCTCCTTTTATCCAGAGAGGCGAAAAGGACGAAAAGTCTCCCTATTCTCCACTGAGGCCCTCTGATGATCATCAGCTATACTGCTTTATGTGCCTTGCTGCTTATTGTTCATCAATTAAATCATTTTTTAAAGTTCTATTTACCATTGGTGCAAAGAACATGAAGACACTACTTTCAACAGAGGCCAATCTTTCCTCATGTGAACACTATGATACCAATGAGAACACCTTAGTAGACATACCTTTTCTTGAATAATTCAGCTAAAAAGTACCACTTTGTGTATCGTTTCAGTGCAATTATAAAGTGTGAATCTTGCACAAAGTGTGTGAAACACCAAAATCAAAAACAAAATAGTATGAAAACACAATGCAATTGTAAAATGCAATTATCAACAAATATAATTCTACCACCTACAAGCTACTGACAAACCAACCAGTCTTGCTAATGATTGAAACCACCTCTTTATGAACTTATGAGGAGTGGGTTTGTGTGGTATTGTGGATGGGTGAGTGGGTGAATGCAAGAGTGAGTCAAAAGGCAGATGAATGGATGCATGAGTGCATGGATGAGTGACAGGATGCATGCAAAATGAGTGACAAACATGCCAATCAATGAAGAGACACTTACACTTATGAGGTAGTCCCAAATGTGTGGACATATTTTGCTATTTACATTACCTAGAAATGTCTCAGAGGTACCAACAATCATGAGCCTCATCCTATTCTGTGGTACGTTAAAACGGTTTGGACGTCTACAACACAAGGATTGTTGCCAAAGTACCATGTATAGTGTGCTCCCTGAGGGTTCAATAACACTCAATAGTGATCTTTAATTTAGCTAGCAAAATAAAAAATAAAAATTTGTCATTTGATATCTGCAATTAGCAAGAATCATGATTGACTAAATCCTCCTCATGGTTGTATCATGTTTGGAAATGCTTCACTCCATGCAACTCTTATAGGAGTAATCTCTTCAACATAAAGCAATATTGCTGCACAGAACAAAATTAGGTTATTACTACTTTCTGAAAACTTTTGCTTCCCATGTTAACATTGTGGTAAATATCATTAGCATGTAGTTCTTTCTGCCCAGAAAGTCATACAGATTCAAGAAACTACTCACAGAGTCAAACTGACGAGAATCCTTGTCTTTGCTTAGCTCATCCACTGCAACATCATCTACTTCCAGTAGATCCTCTAAAGTAACCTACAAGTGATACACATCGTTTTACAAAACTCTTAAGCTAATAAATAAATAGAAATGTATGTTTATATTGCACGTAGGCTCCCCAAGCAGAGCTCACCTGACTCTTTTTGGGGGGATGGGAGGGTCTTTCTTTTTATTCCACTATCACAGGCTCTCAATACCATTTGTGATACAGGATGTTAAGATGAAGAAGAAAGTATTGAGAAAGAACTTGTGACCTGAATACCACCAGAGGAGGGAACTACAACAAAGGACGCCCATTGAAAGACTAGTTTTTCTGGAGTGTCACCCTGGGCAAGCTAGAACCACAGAAACCGCAGTGATTACTATGCTGCAGGTTAAGCAATTTCTAGTTTTAGAAACTGTATGTCAGGTTCTGGTTGGTCAGACCATCTGAAAGCCCCTGCTGGAGTGAACTCCTTCAAAAGACATTTGTGACGAAGCTTACCAGTTTCAACAGCAGTTGTTAACATGTTTAGCCTTCAGCAGACCTTGTACTAGCTGAAGACCTCAGAAGGCCACTTTAAACCAAGCCAGACAAATCAAGCATATGGAGCGAACACAGCACAAGAGAGAAAAGGCAGCTAATGTGGAATCTACCATGAAGGAACTAGGAGAGAAAAATACAACAAATGTGAGAGACAGAAAAAAAGCACAAACTGGTAAGAAAGTAAAAAGTCACAACAATGCACAACCCATTGCCAGTTGCTGACTAAATGTAGGAAATTGCCTTAAATACAGCTTTGCCCCTAATACCTTGGACATGACTCCAAATAGGAAGTGAGTATGGCACAACCTATCATTTAGTGTTCCCCGCTTCTTTCACTGGGCCGTAATCCATAGTCTTCTGTGTCAATGCACCTTATGCTTAATCTGGTGTCTGTACTTAGCCATGTACCTGATACTATAGAAGGACCAATAAATTGAGGTCTGAATGGTTGCTACAATCAACATATAAATGCAGTGACATAAAGGTATGGATACTTTTACAGATTAGTCATCCATCAATATGTAACTAAGTCCCTCGAATGAGTGGCCTAGTATCCTATCAAGTAAATCCACCAGCTCAGAGCGGGTAGAGTTAAAAATTAGCATTTTGAGGTCTGATTATCCTGGTACCTTCTCATTTTCTCCAAGTGCTTAGCCCTTATACTTTGTGCTGGAGCTGGCAAGGGATGAGTATTTCCATACGTTTCACATGAGCAGAGTTAGTCTGGCAGCAAGTAGCATGTGACTGCTCATAGTTCTTAACATTAGCCCATAATTGTGGGACTAAAAATATTGCATGACAAAATTAAGTGTATGTTTATACCCAAGGTGACTATATGAGTATCATCACACCCGTGCAGCACTCTTGTTTGTAGTAAATCAAAAATGAATAAATAGTGCATTATTAATAAGCAAAAGTTAATTTGAATGCCACCGACTTTTAGATTTGAAGGAAAACCAAGTCACCATGTCCACTCTTTGTAGTTAAGCAATAAAACTAGAATCCATATTCTTGGTAACTAAAATACTAAAGTATTATCGGCTGGGTTCAGCACGGTATAATAATGCATCTGAATAAATGTCTCTGTTACCTGAGCTGTATGTTATCAAAAACTGTAATCTGGTAAAAAGCATCCCACGAGCATGCTGTGGATTAAGATACCTCAAGGATTTTAAAAATCCAATTTATTTTTATTTAGAGCTGAGAATTTGGATCTCAACAAGAAAGCACCTATTTCGGTACATGAAAAAATCGTCTCAACTACAAAAGGGAGTTGAAAATTGCGATGCTTTGTGATCGGACACCTATTTGTTGTGATGCTCCCGCTCAGTGACTCTGGCATTTGCCTCATTGTGTCACTGCGTTCGAGCATAGCAACGGGGGCAGAAGGGATTCAAGGTTCTGTGGAGAGACAGTTGTTCATGTTGGAGTCAGATGTTCAAGGAGCGTTGTGCCAGCTTGTTATGTCGGGGTCGTTTCTGTAAGGAATAAACTTGCCTTTGAATTTACCTCGATTTCTGTCATCTTAACAATTTTGGCGACAAGTGACCCTGACCACGGACCCACGCGCCTCCATTTGGAAGTTTTCATGCGTCTGCTTGGATCAGCGACAGGACATTCATGGTTTAGGCTGGCTGCTGCTGCGTTTGACAACAGTGAGTGTGGTGTTCGCTTACAGATACTTGTAGTTTTTTTTTTTTACCGTCTCACAGTGTGCATGCTCCCATCGCTGAGGACATTTCTAACAGGCCGTTTGGCAAGCGCACTGCTTCTCGCGCGCTCTGTTGTTTTGAATGCTCCACAAGCTAAGATGAGCGCGCAGGACTATTCACACGCACTGCTTCACACGCGCTCTATTTTTTTTCCAGTACGAATGTCTAGCGTCCTGATGTGCATGCGCTGTCGGTGAGCACGCAGGTCTATTTACAATCGGACAATTTAACACACTTGGACTCCGGTCTATTTTTTTTTTATGTGTTTCATTCCAAGAGGTTTAAACTTTTGTTTTAGGTGTCTGGATCAGTAGTATCCAATCAACAATAATAAATACATTAATATACAATACGTTTGTTGGGACCTTAAAAATACAAATTTTTTTGTGTGGCTGTATAAATAAAAAAGAAAAAAAACAACAAAACAGCAAGTAAAACAATTCACATCTGAAAATATTTAACCCTTCGTAACTTTTCTCCAGTTTTTTTTATATAATACCTATGACTTCTGGAAACATTTGGAATATTTCTGCACCGGAACCTTTTATGCCTAAGGATGGAGAACCTTTGCTGAAATGTGAAGAGTGGAGAGAATATTTTGAGAATTATATTTCTACATTTGAGGATGAAGAAGAGCTCATACCAGAGAAGAAAAATAAAATATTATTGCATTGCTTGGGTGCAAAAGGTTTAAGAACTTATAACAGTATACATAAAAAAACGAGATCGCCAAATCAAGGTAACGTTTATGGTCGCGCTCTTGAAGATCTTACTGAGTATTTTAAACCGACGGTGTGTGTAGCTGTGGATTGGTACAATTTTTTCCATAGGAAGCAACAACAGGAAGAATCTGTAGAAGACTTTGTGGCTGCACTTAAACATTTGGCACTTTCTTGCAAATTTGAAAATTTACATGATGATTTGATCAGAGATCAAGTGATAATGCACACAGCAAACCCTCATATACAAGAGAAACTATGGGCGAGAGGAGAAGCGTTGTTACAGGAGGTAATTTAACTGGTTAAGACTGCTGAATTAACAGGAAGATGTGCCAAAGCTGTATTGCGCAACGAGGATAAGCCTTTGTCAAAACTGGATGATAACACTTCCATTAATTTCATGAAGAAAGGCAATAAAGTCCATAGTAGGGCAAGTGGCTTTTTACACAAAGATAGCAAGTTTCATTTGCCTAATGATAAGAAATGTCCTGCTCGCAATCAGAAATTTTCAAATTGCGGAGTTTTGGGACATTTTGCTAGAGTTTGTGGTAAAAAGGAATTGGGTGTTCATGAAACATATGTTAAGTGCTTGAATGAATGTGATTTGCATGAAAATAGTTCTTCTGAAGATTCGGATTCTAACTTATGCATTTTGAATGTGATTGACATTGGGCAAAATGTAAAAGGTAATGGCAGTAGACCTTTATATAAAATTTCAATTGAAGGCACTGACATTTCTGTAGTTGCTGACTCAGCTTCTCCCTACACTACTGTCAATAGAGAAGTTTGGCGGCAATATTTTGAACCAGTGTTGGGGAACTGTTTTGAAGTTTCCGACATTGCTCCAAAAACGTTCACTGGTGAATCCATTAATATTGTGGGTTATAAAAAACTTTTAGTTAGATTCAAACATAAGCAGGCTGTGTGCAAGGTGTACGTTTCTGACACAGGGCCGTCTGTGCTTGGATGGAGGGACCAAGGAGAACTTGGAATAGTTTTGGATCCCAGTAGTGCAACTCCTGTGTCTGTGGTACAGCAAGATGCAGAATTTGTAGGAAGAGTTGCAAAACAATGTCCTAATGTTTTTTCTAGTAACATAGGGAAACTTAATGGTTTCCAACATAAGATACAATTGAAAGCAAATGCTACTCCATGCATACATAAAGTCAGATGTATTCCAGTCTCGGTAAGGAAACAGGTAGAGGAGGAGTTACACAGGTTACAGAAGGATGGTATTATTGAACCTGTAGAGTCTTCAGAGTGGGTTTCACCTTTGGTGGTTGTTACAAAAAAAATGGAAAACTGAGGTTATGTGTTGACCTTAGGGATCTGAACAAGAGTATAGTAGTAGATCAGTTTCCTTTACCCAGGATTAATGAAATGCTAGCTAGAACCAAAGGTATTAAGTGGTTCTCTAGTATAGACCTTAAAGCTGCATATCGCCAAATCCCATTACATGCAGACAGTAGGAGTTTGACATCTTTCATAACCCCCTTTGGTTGTTTTAGGTTCAAGAGAGTACCTTTTGGGTTAGCCTCTGCAGCTGCCATGTTTCAGCGATTGATTCATAAGGTGTTGTCAGGCATGAAAAATATACTGATTTTTCAAGACGATATCTTGGTAATGGGAAAACATTTGGAGGAACATAACCGGGTTCTTGATTAAGTTTTGCAAAAACTAGACTTGCATGGGTTAACAGCTGAACTTAGTAAGTGCAAGTTTGCTGAAATTATAATAAACTATTTAGGTCACGAGATCTCGGAAGTAGGCATCAAACCAAAATCAGAATTGGTGGAAGCAGTGAGGAAAACACCTAGACCTCAGTCCAAGGATGATGTACGGGCTTTTTTAGATCTAGTCGAATTTTATGCTAAATTTGTACACAATTTTTCTGAAAAAACATTTGCTTTGCGACAACTTCCTGAAACTAGCAGCAAATTTGTGTGGGATGAACAGTGTGATAATGCATTTGAAGTTATCAAAAGTGAGACTGATAGTGCTCCACCATTGCATGGTTTTGATCCCATGTTACAAAGTATTGTGATCACAGATGCCAGTTCCAAGGGTATTGGTGTGACTCTATCTCAAATTGACAGTTGGGGTGTTGAAAGAATAATCGCTTTTGCCTCACGTTGTATTTCTCCCACTGAAGAAAGATATTTGCTCATTGAAATTGAAATATTAGCTTGTGTATGATGATTGGAACACTATAGACACTACATTTGGGATTACCATGTATTGTTGAGGTGCGATCATAAGCCCCTCAAAAAAGTGTTGACGACGAAAGGTTTAGTTACAGCTTCACCTCACATAGCTCGCATGTCTGTTAGTCTTTTGGATTTTAATAACAGCATACAATATGTGCCGGGTGTCAAAAATGTAGTTGCAGATTTTTTAAGCAGAATGCCATTACCTGCGAAGGATGGTGAGGAGGTTGATCTTGACTCATTTACAGTTGTGAATATTGTGGATGATTTACCGGGCATCTCTAAGGTGGAGTGGGAACAAGCACTTATCCAGGATGATTTGCTTATTGTTGTGAGTGAGTATATTAGCAAGGGATGTCCAAAAAAGCACATGTTAGATCAGAAGATTTGTGTGTTTTGGGAGTTGAGAGATGAACTTTCTTTAGAAGGTAGTTTAGTATTGAGGAATGGCAGAGTTATTCCCCCAAGTTGTTTAATACAAAGTATTGTTGATTTATGTCATGAGGGACATTTAGGCATTGGGAAGACCAAAAACAAGGTAAAATGTGTGTATTGGTGGCCTTGACTGGATTCAGATATTGAAAAGAAAGTTAGGAACTGTCAGGCTTGTGTTAATTCTGATAAATCACAGGTTACATTAAAGCCACCTTTGCATCCGTTGAGGTGTCCGGATGTCCGGATGGACCTTGGGAACGGATTGCAATTGATGTTGCTGGACCGATAATGTATAATGACAAGCAAAAGTTTTTACTGGTGTTAATTGACCATTTTACCAAATGGTCTGAAGTGGAGATCGTTAACAAGGCAGATGTTGAATCTATAATTCATTTTTTTGGACAAAGTGTTTTTGAGAGAAGGTCTACCTAAATACATTGTTAGTGATAATGGTCCACAATTTGGTTCACATGATTTCAAGGAGTTTTGGGAAATAAAAGGTGTTTTGCATAATACCACTTCTTTATATCACCCGGCAGGTAATGGTGCAGTTGAGAGGTTTAATCAATTGATTAAGAGTGTCATTCAGTTGGCCAACAACAGTAATGAGGATTGGAAGAGTGAATTAATTAGAAATTTGTGGTCCTACAGAACTACACCTTGTGATTCTACTGGATTTTCCCCTTTTGTTTTGATGAGAGGTAGGATTCCAGTTAATGTAGGTTGGTTGACTGGAGGTAAAAAAGTGGGCTGGACTATTAAACAAGTTCCACAGAATATTAAGTGCTCTCAAGAACGAGGTAAACATTATTTTGATGCAAAACACAAGTGTATTGAACAAATCATTAAAATTGGGTATTGGGTGAAGGTTAAGAAACCTGTTTTCATTAGGAAAGGTTGCAATCGATTTTCAGATCCTCTTAGAGTGGAAAAGATTTACTGTAATTCAGTTTTGTTGAGCGATGGGAAGGTTTGGCATTTGTCGTCTTTATCTATTTGTGGTAATGTGGATTCTTTTCCAGCTGAGAAGAAAATGGAGGGAGCCAGTCCTGCACAGGATGTCAGTCCTGCACACAAGGAATGCAAATGTGATTGGCTGATGGACAGGAAGAAGACAAATCATTTGGATTCTGGCCAGTTAGCTAATGAACAGTCAGTCTCGAATGGTCAGACAGAGAACTGTGCTGAGAAAATCAGTAGATGTGGTCGTGAGGTCAGAAAACCAAGCAGGTTTCAAGATTATGTTTGCAATGTACTATGAGTTATTTTGTTAATGTATTGGCTTTTTGGGGGTATATGTTCGGCTGGGTTGAAATACATGCACGTGTTTTACTGTTTTGTTTTGTTAATGAGAAGATGTGTTGTGATGCTCGCGCTCAGTGACACTGGCATTTGCCTCATTGTGTCACTGCGTTTGAGCATAGCTATGGATGCAGAAGGGATTCGAGGTTCTGTGGAGAGACAGTTGTTCATGTTGGAGTTGGATGTTCAAGGAGCGTTGTGCCGGCTTGTTATGTCGGGGTCGTTTCTGTAAGGAATAAACTCACCTTTGAATTTACCTGGATTTCTGTCATCTTAACATTATTGAAACATAATGCCTTTCTTGGTTAATTGTATGATGACAGACACAATGGAAGAAAAATTCTAAATAAGCAGTTGATAAAAAATTGAAAATCCAATAAATCTCCGTACATCCCTAACAGACTTGAGGACAAACAACTGTAACACTGCTTTGACTTTGTACAACAGTGATTCAATTAGAGATGGCAGAGCTTATTAAAAAGACTGCAGAAGTTTCAAAAATACGCTTGTCCAATTTAGCATACAGAGTATTATTACGTATTCAATGTAGACATTCTTTAACAAGTTCCCTGTGTTCTATTAATAATATGCCATCAAGATATACAATGATATAAACACCTAAATGTCTCTGAAGACTTTGTTGATGAGATGCTGGAAGACCTCATGGGTGTCACAAAAGCATTTGAAAATGTATTAAAAGCTGTATTCTACTTACATCGTCTTTGAAAGTCAAACTTTGTAACAATGGCAGTATCATGCAGGTTATCAGGAAGAACAACAGAGACACATTTATATTGATTTCTTACTATTATCCCATTTGTTTTTGGAACAAAAATAACTATATGTGCTCCGGCCAGAGACAGATACCGAATGCCGCTTGAAGCGATTGGCTAGAATATCTTGAATATGCTTCATTAGTTAAACTTCTTTTACTTTTTATACGTAAATCCTCCCAATGAAATGTATCCCTGGAATCAGATTGTTTCTTATATGATGGGAATTCCTTAGCAGCTTTTAATTAAAACATCACAAAGGGAGTTATAAGGTACTGGTAGCTCTATGGGATACTCTTATTTACCCGACTACAGCATAGAATTGCAGTTGCAGCACAAAAGGATGAAAAGAATGAAACAGAATGATTACTCAAATTAATCAGAGGACTGTGAGGGTTCCATCACGTTGCACATAAGATAATAGAAAAGGCTGGAGCGTCAATCACCTCAAAGTGTATTGTCTCTAAGTGCCTATAAATTGTAATCATCACCAAACTAAGATGATTTTATGACATCTCCAGAAGTTAAAGTTTTGCACTTCACAGCTCAGATTAGTTCTGGTTTTATATGATGTTAAGGGTAGTATCATTCTAGATTGCAAAAGCATGATCTAGAAATATACCTGGGGACCTTCTGACTAATATGACCCTATAAGGTGACAGCTTAGGCAAATAAACCATGATCAAGATAAAAAGTGGGCTGAAATATAAGCAGAAGGAAATGGCTTGGAGCTTGTATGCTCTCCAAGGCCGAGCCCTGGCATTTCCAGACAACTCAGTACATTGAGGAAATAATAATAATGACAACAATAGAGGCAAGATTAATAATGAGAGAGATTTCCATTCCTTTTAAGTGATGCTTTTCCTAAAGTGGGTTCTTGCATAGCTTCTTTGATAATCGATAAAGGGGTAGTTGTTTTGGAGGTGAATTTGTAATTGGGACAAAGCATGGCTCCATTCTTCTTGAGTTTCTTCTGGTCTTCTAGCAGTTCTTGATCAATCTGAACCTCCGACTCAGTGAGGAGCTCTCTAAAGGTAGGACACCTGACCACTAAGGAGGAGGCATCTTTCATCCTTAGTTACCCTAATTATTGGAACCAAGTGAAACAAGTGACAAAGTCCTATGAACTTTGTCACAGTGTCCACTCCCATGTGAACAGCTGGAGTAGTATATTTGTGTTCAATCACAGCATTCAAGAAGAGATTTAAGTTGTTAAAGAAGGGACATGGTTTAAGATTTAATGGTGTATCCCAAGCCAGAACATCTTCAATCATAAATAAATGCATACAAATTACTATTGGTGCATCCCTTTGAAACTGTTGTGTGCAGTTTAGGAAGTGTAACTGACATTGCACAAGGAAAGTAAAAAAACTGCCAGGCTCCCTAGTGTTTTTTTTCTGGGGGCACCACTATCCTACCCTCCGGGGTCATTAATGAAAAGTCAAGACCTACACTGGAGCTGTCATATTTGCATCTGAGATAGATGGGACAAGTCCAAGTAGATTAGAAGTAGATGGGAGGAATGGTAGGAGAGATCTTACCTTGGAACTGCTTAACTCTATCCAACAAAATGTTTCTCTCAGAATATTCAATACATATTCCTTTATTAATAGCTGCAATAGCTTGGTTTGTCATAAGAGCCATTGCTTCCCTAGCACCCTAGCAGTCATCCAGATTAACCTGAAAGTGACTCAAAAAGAGGACAAGAAATAGGCTAACAAAACAAGTAAAAGAAGGGTGAGTTGCCTTGATATGATGGAGACAGACGAGGAGGCTCAGTGGTATTGAAGGACACAAAAAATAACAATTAAGTGTATAAAGAACTAGTGATCAATCAGCAATAGACCATTAAGTTCAGAATAAGTTGAAACCCACCATTCATCATAAGGCTCGGGTGTTGAAAAACTTCCATTGGAAGCCTCAAAGAGCAAGGCCAACAACACAATGGTAAGGAAGCGGAGAGGGATATACTACAGTTGAAGAACCTAAAACAATCTGATTGAGGTAGTGGTGAAATGGTGAAAGAATAATGGTGGACAACGGAGGAAGGCCAGGTATGAACTAGAGTGACCAGCTAGCAAACCCACCATTGGCAATGATGCCAAGTAAAGAACAGTGGTTCCCACAGCCTTAAATACAAAGTCTGCTTGAGTGCTCCGGAAGATGAAAAAGTTAAAACAGGAAGAACACCTTGAGCAGCATGCACTCCAATTAAATCTCTACCAATTCAACATGCCACTACCAGAACAAGTAAATGCACAACTTGAAATAGTCACCAATCCTATTTTTAATTTTGCATCATAACTGCTCCATATGTTTGTTCTGGGCCACCCTGGCGCACAAGAGACTTGTCTCCATGCTGACCCAGGGTGCCACAGGCACCAACCCTGTCTGCTCCCGGAACCTTGAAGCTGCCTGCAGTTGGACAGAAAACAAGTGCCGTCCTCTGGAACAATGAGGTTAGAACCCAGTTTCACTTGTCACCAAATGTACTCACACACCAAACCTCACAGAGATGTGGAAGTTTGGTGGGTTACTCAAAGGTTTAGCACAACAAGGGGGAATGAAGAAGTTATCCATTTCACTCGAACCTCTCTTCTGTTGGTGCTCTAGAATCACATTTGCCGTTTTGCCCATCCCAAGTGAATTTAGAGGAAGGTGAAAATGATCCAAGTCATTCCTCTTGTTGGAACAAAGCTTAAGAAGCAGCAAAATTGCCCCCTGTCTCAACATCTTAGTGCAGGCCCTGAGAAGTATGTTGACTGCAATGATCAAGGACCAGTGTCACATCCCAGGACCAAGCAAGGGGACATTTAGTGCCGGATTGGCCATATGGGATATCAGGCAGCATGTGTAGCCATACACATTAAGTCTTAGGGGGTCATTCTGACCCTGGCGGTCAGAGTTAAAGCGGCGGCCAACCCGCCAACAGGCTGGCGGTCAAAAAAATGGAATTCTGACCCTGGCGGGAACCGCCAACACAGGCTGCCGCTTTAACACTCCGACCGCCACGGCGGCACAAACAAACAGCGTGGCGGTCACCGCCAACAGCCAGGCGGCAGACAATGTACCACCCACACTATCACGACTCACCAATCCGCCACCTTTTCCGGGGCGGGAGCCCCGCCGATAAAAACACGGCGGAAACAGACTTTCCAAACGGAAAATGCTCACCTCGAGACACTCCACGTGGAATCGGGACAGCATGGAACCGGAACTCCACATCATCCCAGCCATTGCCTTCCTGCTCTTCTTCCAGGATCACGAACGTCGCCGCAGACGACAATGGTGAGTACTGCACCTACGACACAGGGGAGGAGGGAGGAGGAAAGGTTACGGGCACACACATACGCGACACACCCACCCCCACCCTCAACCCCACCCAAATACCTACACACCAATGCAGATTAAAAAGTCAGAGTGACACCCCAAACGCCCCCCAAAAAAATGCAAAGACAAAAGGCAATGATTGAAAAAATATAACTATATTATGGCAATAATTAAGTATAGTGAACTTAGAAATATATAAAAAATTATTATTCATCTGGAACTAAATATATACAGGTAGCAAAAGTCCGGCACAGTTTAGCAAAGTTCAAATGTCTGTGGGCCAATGTGCAGCAACACATGGGCAAAGCCCACACACAAGATCGAGTCCACTGGAGAGAACACTGCTGGGGCATCACAAAAATAAAATACAGGCACCTCAGGGGGAAGGAAAGGGGGGGCACCTCAGCCACATGACTCCACAACGCCAGATCCACGAAGGGCCTCCATGCCCACTGTGCCATCCTGGGGAGTGCAAAGCCACAGTCTCTCAAGTCTCTACAGTGGGTGGGCTGCCCACTGTGCCATCCTGGGGAGTGCAAAGCCACAGTCCATCAAGTCTCTACAGTGGGTGGGCTGCCCACTGTGCCATCCTGGGGAGTGCAAAGCCAGAGTCTCTCAAGTCTCTACAGTGGGTGGGTTGCCCACTGTGCCATGCTGGGGAGTGCAAAGCCACAGTCTCTCAAGTCTCTACATTGGGTGGGCTGCCCACTGTGCCATCCTGGGGAATGCAAAGCCACAGTCTCTCAAGTCTCTACAGTGGGTGGGTTGCCCACTGTGCCATCCTGGGGGGTGCAAAGCCACAGTCCATCAGGTGGATTACAGAGTCCACAGGTCATGGAGGAGGCATGGTGGGCAGAGTGCCTCGTGAAGCCCTGCCAGACACAGATCCGGGCCTGCCAATGGGCCAGCGGTGCCTGACAGTAGGGGCCCAGCGGAGAGGTGCTTGAGATGAGGGCCCAGCGGAGCGGTGCTAGAGATGAGGGCCCAGCGGAGCGGTGCTTGACAGGAGGGCCCAGCGGAGCGGTGCTTGATAGGAGGGCCCAGCGGAGCGGTGCTTGATAGGAGGGCCCAGCGGAGCGGTGCTTGATAGGAGGGCCCAGCGGAGCGGTGCTTGACAGGAGGGCCCAGCGGAGCGGTGCTTGACAGGAGGGCCCAGCGGAGCGGTGCTTGACAGGAGGGCCCAGCGGAGCGGTGCTTGACAGGAGGGCCCAGCGGAGCGGTGCTTGACAGTAGGGGCCCAGCAGAGCGGTGCTTGAGATGAGGGCCCAGCGGAGAGGTGCTTGACAGGAGGGCCCAGCGGAGAGGTGCTTGACAGGAGGGCCCAGCGGAGCGGTGCTTGACAGAAGGGGCCCAGCGGAGCGGTGCTTGACAGTAGGGGCCCAGCGGAGAGGTGCTTGACAGGAGGGCCCAGCGGAGCGGTGCTTGACAGGAGGGCCCAGCGGAGCGGTGCTTGACAGAAGGGCCCAGCGGAGCGGTGCTTGACAGGAGGGCCCAGCGGAGCGGTGCTTGACAGGAGGGCCCAGCGGAGAGGTGCTTGACAGGAGGGCCCAGCGGAGAGGTGCTTGAGATGAGGGCCCAGCGGAGAGGTGCTTGACAGGAGGGCCCAGCGGAGCGGTGCTTGACAGTAGGGGCCCAGCAGAGCGGTGCTTGAGATGAGGGCCCAGCGGAGAGGTGCTTGACAGGAGGGCCCAGCGGAGAGGTGCTTGACAGGAGGGCCAGCGGAGCGGTGCTTGACAGAAGGGGCCCAGCGGAGCGGTGCTTGACAGTAGGGGCCCAGCGGAGAGGTGCTTGACAGGAGGGCCCAGCGGAGAGGTGCTTGACAGGAGGGGCCCAGCGGAGCGGTGTTCGAGATGAGGGCCCAGCGGAGAGGTGCTTGACAGGAAGGCCCAGCAGAGAGGTGCTTGACAGGAGGGCCCAGCAGAGAGGTGCTTGACAGGAGGGCCCAGCGGAGCGGTGCCTGACAGTAGGGGCCCAGCGGAGTGGTGCTTGAGATGAGGGCCCAGCGGAGAGGTGCTTGACAGGAGGGCACAGCGGAGAGGTGCTTGACAGGAGGGCCCAGCGGAGAGGTGCTTGACAGGAGGGCCCAGCGGAGCGGTGCTTGACAGGAGGGCCCAGCGGAGCGGTGCTTGATAGGAGGGCCCAGCAGAGCGGTGCTTGCCACGGCGGTCCCTGTTCAGCGGTGCTTGCCTTGAAGGGCCCTGTTCAGCGGTGCTTGCCACGGCGGTCCCTGTTCAGCGGTGCTTGCCTTGAAGGGCCCTGTTCAGCGGTGCTTGCCTTGAAGGGCCCTGTTCAGCGGTGCTTGCCTTGAAGGGCCCTGTTCAGCGGTGCTTGCCACGGCGGTCCCTGTTCAGCGGTGCTTGCCTTGAAGGGCCCTGTTCAGCGGTGCTTGCCACGGCGGTCCCTGTTCAGCGGTGCTTGCCACGGCGGTCCCTGTTCAGCGGTGCCTGTCTTGTGTTTCAAGTGAACCACACCTGGCCAATACTTCCCGCTCAGTCAGCATCGGACCTTTCCTTTGCGGGCCCTCCTGTGATGGAGTCCTAGGGCCCAGGGTCTCCTCCGATACCCCCGGAATGGGGCTGGTGGGGCCCTCATGGCCAGGTCGGCTGCTCCCTGCCTTTTCCGCTTTGCTGCCCTTGCCCGACTCGCTGTGGCCCTTGGCTCCCTTACCCGATTTGGCAGGTGACGGTGCAAAGTTACTCTCCTTGGGGGCAGGCGTATCAGGCCTGTCGTGCCTGCCCTTCAGTTTTTTTGTCCTCTTCCCAGGGGGGGGGGGGCTGGCTGTGCTTATGCTGCTGGTCGATGTCCCTGCCCAAGGAAAGGGCGGACTCCAAAAACTAGGCACGACGTTTTTGGGAGTCGCTGGGCTGGTGGTGGCTGAGGTGTTTTTAGAACTCTTACGAGAAGGAGGGGGTGGGTCAGGTGAGGAAAAGAGGTTCACTTTAGAGAGGAAAAGTTTTTTAGGAGCAAAGGGAAGGGTAGCTGGAGTGGGTATGGGAGTGGAGGAAGAGGATGTGGTTGTAGGAGAGTCAAGTCTGGTGTCTTTGGGTGTAGGTGCTTGAGCTGGAGGCTGTCGTGAGGTGGATGGCTGTTGGGTGGGTGCCTGCCTGCGTTTGTGTGGTTTGGAAGCAGGGGTGACAGACACACTGGGAGAGGACACAGGGGACGTGTACATGGCAGTGGGGGTGGTGACTGCACGTGTGCGGACTGGTCTGGAGGGTGTGCTGGTGATGGGTGTACTGGCTGATGGTGGTGTGCATGCAGGTGTGAGTGGAGACGTCACAGGGAGGGAGGAGGGAGACGAGGAGGTGGGGGACACAGAGGAGGTAGTGGCTGTCGGCATGTCTGCATCTGGATGTTGCTTAGGTGAATTCTTGTGTGTTTTGTGGTGCTTATGTTTGGATGAGCTTCCCTTGGGTGTTGAGGTGTGTGCAGGCTGGTCTGTAGGTGTGGATGGGATAGGCAGAGGAACAGGGGAGTGGGACTGGGAGGAGGCAGTTAGAAGAGGGAGGCTGAAGACAGGGACAATGGCTGCCGTCAGTGCTGAGGCCAGAGCGTTGAACGATCGCTGCTGGGCAGCCTGACCCGAATGAAGGCCCTCCAGGTATGCATTGCTTTGATGCACCTCCCTCTCCACACCCTGGATGGCATTCAAAAGGGTAGACTGCCCAACAATGATGGTCCTCAGGAGGTCAACGACCTCCTCACTGAGGG
The DNA here is from genome assembly GCF_031143425.1 of Pleurodeles waltl. Lineage (NCBI taxonomy): Eukaryota > Metazoa > Chordata > Amphibia > Caudata > Salamandridae > Pleurodeles > Pleurodeles waltl. The sequence goes on along the minus strand of NC_090444.1, from coordinate 1,412,063,331 downwards.
CAGCAGGGGTGACTGGGGCAGGGCCTGAGGTGCCTGGGGCGAAGGAGATGGCCGCCTTCCTGGCCGTGCGGGCACGGGCCGAAGGCCGAGGGGCTGCTGGGAGGGCGGAGCTGGTGCGCTGGGTGGCGGCTGTACCTGTAGTATCGGTGGGCATGGATGTTGCCGTCACCGCAAGGGAGCTCCCATCCGAGGACGTGTCGCTGTCACTGACGTCTGCACTGGTCCCCGTGGTGGAGCCCCCCTCGCCCTCCATCTCACTGGTCAAGTCGGAGTCCGTTGCATGGCCCTCCGGGACCATGTGAGATGCAGCTCCCTCTTGCGCCGATGCCACTTCTCCTCCGCCTGATGATGCTATGGCACACATTCACAGAAAAACAGAGAAAATGGGGTGGGGGGAGAAATAAAGACAAGTTGAGTGCATGCATTGGGGACACCGTTGGCGGAGAGGACAGACACAGAAGCCCCCTGCACTACGCTGCGCACTTGGGGTACACTACTCATTCACTGGGACATGCCCTACAAGCCTATGGGCGACAACTGACCACACAGAATACACAGATCCATGAATAGCGTTACTAGGCACCCTACAGAGGTGGGGGGCGGGGACACAGGACCATACCTCACGGAGGGGCCTAGCCTACAGAAGTCACCCTGGCCTGGGAATACCCACAGCCCTCCTCCCCCACCCAGGCACCTCCACTGCGCGTAACTATAGCTGAATGTGCTGGTACTCACCTGTCTGCTGTGATGTCCTCAAGCGCCCATCTAAATCGGGGTAGGTCACTGCCAGGATCCGGGACATCAGGGGGGTCAAGGTACGACTGGCACCCCTCCTAGGTTGGGAGGCCATCCCCAGCAGAGCCTCGGCGGTCTTCCTGCTCCCGCGGCGGATGTCCTCCCACCTCTTGCGGCAGTGGGTGCCCCGTCTGTTGTGGACCCCCAGGGCCCGGACGTCCTTGGCGATGGCACGCCAAATCTCGATCTTGGGCGCTGACCTATGTGACATGTACAGGGGGGAAAAGAAACTGTCACTTTTCTGCATGGTGGGTGTGAGTGCCCCCCCTCCCCAACTTTGCCATGTGGCACATGCTCTCATCTGTCGTGCCATGCATTCCTCATTCGCTCCCCTCCCCTCCATCGTAAATCCACCCCACTCATCCCAGGCATTGGCCACTATGCATTGTCCCCCGTGTACTCACCTGTTGGTCTGGAGGACCGTAGATTAGCGCATACTGGGGGAGGACCCCGTCCACGAGCTTCTCCAACTCTTCGGAACTGAAGGCGGGGGCCCTTTCCCCAGTCGCAGCAGCCATTGTCACTTCCAGACTGAGGTCACAGCAGCACTTGCAGTATAGGTCCTCTCCTGTGGATGATCAGGTCTCGAGTGATTAAGCAGATAGAAAATGGCGGTTACGGCCGCGGCGGTGCGTACCGCGGCGGTGCGTACCGCGACCGCCGGCGCACATCGCCATTGGCTCCTGAAACCCATAGGGCTCAATGTTATCCAATGCAGCTTTGCGCCGCGGTCTTCGACCGCCTACCGCCACGGTGTGCCACGCCAGCGCAATGACCTCACTTCACATTGTCACACTTCACAGGTCAGGCATCCGTCATTTCAAAGGCCCAAATGGCTTAATTCCTACTGCGTCACACATGCCTAGGCCTTGCATCTACACTCATACACGCCATTCAATCCAGAGAGATTTGTGAACTCTGCAAGCTGTGCGAACTTACCTGTGGGTTGATTGACTCTGTGCTCGCTGTTGTCCTTCCTAGGCACCGTCCACTGGGACTTGCGAGGAGACGGAGGAATGTTCCCGTGTACAGACCGCTGGTGGACCTGTCGACAATGGAAGAACGACATGTCATACTGACCTACAGACTCAACCGTGCCACTTTACAGGAACTGTGTGCCCAGCTGGAGCCAGACCTGATGTCACCCATCCGCCAACCCACAGGGATTCCGCCTCTAGTGCAGGTGCTGTCAGTTCTCCATTTTTTGGCTAGTGGATCATTTCAAACTACAGTGGCCATATCATCTGGAATGTCTCAGCCTATGTTTTCCAATGTATTGTCCAGAGTGTTGTCTGCCCTGATGAAATACATGCGGAGCTACATCATTTTCCCTGAGGTGGGTGACTTGCCTACAGTGAAGGGTGATTTCTATGCCCTTGGACACATTCCCAATATCATTGGTGCCATTGATGGTACCCATGTGGCTTTGGTCCCCCCAAAAGACGATGAACAGGTGTACAGGAACCGAAAAAATTATCATTCGATGAATGTCCAGGTGGTCTGTTTGGCTGACCAGTACATCTCCCATTTAAATGCCAAATTCCCAGGGTCAGTGCATGACGCGTACGTCATGCGAAATAGCAGCATCCCTTATGCGATGGAACAGCTACAGAGACAGCGTGTGTGGCTAATTGGTGACTCTGGTTACCCCAACCTGCCTTGGCTATTGACCCCAGTGAGGAATCCCAGGACAAGGGCAGAGGAACGGTACAATGAGGCCCATGGGCGTACTAGGAGGGTGATCGAGCGGACCTTCGGCCTCCTGAAGGCCAGGTTTAGGTGCCTGCATATGACAGGTGGATCCCTAATGTACTCACCAAAGAAGGTGTGTCATATCATCGTGGCCTGCTGCATGCTTCACAACCTGGCTTTGAGACGCCAGGTGCCTTTCCTGCAGGAGGATGGTCCAGATGGTGGTGTTGTGCCAGCTGTGGAACCTGCGGAGAGTGAAGAGGAGGAAGACGAAGAGGACGACACAGACAACAGGGACAGAGTGATACTGCAGTATTTCCAGTAACACACAGGTAAGAATCTACTCCAGCATTTTATGATATCTTTAACAGTACTGGTTCTCTACTGTCTGATCTTTCCCCCCAATGTATGGTTACTTAGTTGAGAATTTCCCTTCCTATTTCAGTGATCTGGTCCCCACGGAGTGCCCTCTGGTTTATTTACCCATGGACTACCGCTGTGTGACACTGGTATGTTGTCATCACAATGTAATAGCACATTTTTGATTGGTTATTTCGAATACATTTGGTTAAAAATAAAAAAAAATAGCAGACTCAAGATGGTTTTTGTGCAATAATTGTGTTTATTTAAGTTGTAAAATTGGTGATTAGTTCTAAAAGGGTGATGGGTGATGGTGGAGGCATGTCCATGGCAGAGTCCAGACTCTCGTTCGCACAGGTGCATTGTCCATATGCCTGTGGAAGGTGGAGCAGGGTGAACAAGTGGGACAGTGGGATGACATCCGGGGGATCCGTGCATGGCGGAGGTCTTGACATCCTACTCTGTCTTCTTCCTAGATCTCAGGCCTTTCTTGCGGGGTGGTTCTTGTTCTGCAGGGGGTGGGGTCCGGGTGGCCCGTTGCTGTTGTGTCGGGGCCTCCTGACCACTAGCGCCGGTGGAGGTGGTGGGCTGCTCTTCGTCCATGCTAGTGGCAGGGGCCCTTTGGGGGGCCACATGGTCCCGCAATGTGGTGACAATCTGGTTGAGAGCTACCACGATTGTACCCATTGCGGAACTGATGGTGCGCAGTTCTTTCCGGAACCCCATGTACTGTTCCTCCTGCATGGCCTGGATCTCCTGGAACCTGGCCAGGACCGTCGCCATCGTCTCTTGGGAGTGGTGGTACGCTCCCATGATGGTGGTGAGGGCCTCTTGGACAGTGGGTTCCCTAGGCCTGTCCTCCCTCTGTCGCACAGCAGCCCTCCCAGTTCCCCTTTGTTCCTGGGCCTCTGTCCCCTGGACGGTGTGCCCACTACCACTGCCCCCAGGTCCCTGTTGTTGTTGGGGTGGTGGGTTACCCTGGGTGCCCTGTAGTGGTAGACACACCGCTGCTTGACCTGTCCTGGAGACAGAGGCATGGGCCCGCTGGGTGGGTGCTGTGCTAGTGTTCCCAGAGGGGGGTAGGTCTGCTGTGGCCTGTGGCTGCCTGAGGGGAACCGACTGCCCAGAGGTCCCCGATGGTCCGGGCTGGTCATCAGGTTCCAGGTCGACAGAGCTGCTGTCATCACTGGGGGCCTGTTCTGGGGGTGGGATGGACATTTCTGGACCCTCCTGGCCGGTGTGTTGGCGTTCGGGTCCTGCAGGGGTAAAAGAGTATGGTTATTGCTTCAGTGTGTGCCATGGCGTGCGATTTGTGGGTGCCCTTGTCCCCCAGTGCTGGCATTCCCTTGTGGGAGGAGTTGTGAGGGTGGTTTGTGGGGGGTGATGGGTATGTGCAATGGTCATGCTTAGGTGATGGGTGTCCATGGTTTGTGTTGGCATTCAGGGGTTGGTGTTGGGATGGGTGGGTTGTGCTGGTGAGACATTCGCAGGGAGGATGTGTGATGGGGGTTTGGGGGTGAGGGTGGGGGTGTGGGTTGGCATGCTGGTGGGGATGTAGTAGTTGAGATTAGACTTACCAGAGTCCATTCCTCCGCCTACTCCAGCGAGGCCCTCAGGATGTTCAAGACCTCTTGCTCCCATGCTGTGAATTCGGGTGGAGTGGGTGGGGGTCCGCCGCCAGTCTTCTGCACAGCGATGTTGTGTCTTGACACCATCGACCGCACCTTCCCCCGTAGGTCGTTCCAGCGCTTTCGGATGTCTTCACGATTTCTGGGATGCTGTCCCACAGCGTTGACCCTGTCGACGATCCTTTGCCATAGCTCTGCCTTCCTGGCTATTGTGGTGTGCTGCACCTGTGTGCCGAAGAGCTGGGGCTCTACCCTAATTATTTCCTCCACCATGACCCTGAGTTCTTGGTCCGAGAACCTGGGGTGTCTTTGGGGTGCCATGGGGTGGTGTGGATGAGGTGTGGTGTTTGTGGTGATGAGTGGTGTTTGTGGTGATGAGTGTGGTGGTGTGTGGTGTTTTGTGCGTGGATGTGGTGTGGGTGATGATTTTGGGTTCCTGTGTGTGTAGTGGTTTGCGTTCCCTGTGCTCTCTCTCTGTGTATTGCGCCTTGTCTCTGAATTTCGATTTGTGGGGGTTTGTGGGTGATGTGGGTGTGTGTTTTATATCGTATTGATTGTGTGGGAGTGGTGGATGTATGTGTTTCAGGTGTGTGTATTTCAAATTGTCCAATGTGGCTGTGTTTTGGTGCTGGGTGTGTATTTTGACCGCGGCGGTGTGTACCGCCAATGGAATACCGCGTTTGAATGACCGCCGCGTGGATTCGTGGGTCATAATGGCATGGGCGTATTTCTGTTGGCGTGACGGTGGAGGTTTGGTCATCTCCAGTTTATCGCTGACCGCTGATGTGGCGGCCTTCAGTGGAGGTCGGGTTTTTGGCGGTTTGGCAGTTGTGGGTCAGAATGACCGTGGCGGTTTACCGCGGCGGTGTTATGGCGGTCTTCTGACCGGCGGTAACTGCCTTTTACCGCCGAGGTCAGAATGACCCCCTTAATGTCCTAGACAGCTAAGTCACTTCTGGCCGTCCTTTCCCTCGGTTCTGGCATGCTTTTGAAATTTTCCTCCAACCCATTTCTCAAGTGGGCACCGAGCTGGGTCGATTAGGGAGGAAACTTGAAGGGACATCAAAGCAAAGACAGTGGGAACAAAGAAAGCCCTAGCACTGCATGCATCGCACTGGAAGGAACCAATGACAAGGGCAGTGAGGCTGATTTTGCTTCTTCCTTAGGATCTACTCTTTAGTGAGACAAAGCCTGGAGGTTACATGTGATAAATAAACATCATAAAAAATGGACAAGCTGGTAAACCCCATCCGTCTGCGAATGGAATCTTGTAGCAGACATCTTGGAAGAGTGATTCTTATTTCATTGATCAACAGTCTAGATTGTTTTCTGCACCTCGCTTAAGTCCACCCAGCCAAGCACTTTCCTGTCAGCCAAAGCATCCATGGTGTGCTTCAGCTTTTTGTTGCACTACATTCTGTTCACAATTTTAAAAGGTGATGCTGACTTTTCTTGATTTTCTATTACTTTGATTCTATCTCTGAATAAACAGATACGTTTATTAGCAATACAAGTAGATGATGGGTACACTTTTTACCTGAAAAGTGGTACTACTTAATGTCTGTTCTGCATGCACTTTTTTCTGAAGCTCTTTATGCTTTACCACCAGTGGGCGCCTTTTGAGGTGGGGTAGATCTTCATCCTCAAAGCCCACATTGTCATGGTCAATGCAGAGGTCTCTTCTAGCTGAACTTCTAGCTGAGCAAGATTGCTCAGCAACCAATGATTATGCAGCAGGTCTCTGCCGCACAATCCAGAGGAGCACCACCTTTGTGAAGACAAACAAAACCTTCCTTTATGTCGACCAAATGTACATTCAACTACAGACCATGGGCCAGATTTCTAAAAATATGGTCACAAAAAGTTGTCCCAATTTGTGTACAGATTTTTTGTGACCACTAAATTATTTTGCGGATCAACCTATGTACAAATGGGTCAGTTCACAAAATGAGGAATCACAGTGAGTCAATCAGGCCTACCTCGTTAATATTCATAATGTAGGTATCAAAATGTTTTCACTCCTTTTGGTGGCCATCATCGGTATTGTGGCCTACTCAAGGCAACACACCACTGTGTCTTTGATCACCTTTTTAAAAAGTTAACCTTTTTTTTTTTTTGTAAATGCAGGCCAGTTTCTTTAAAGGCAACAGCTGAGCTTTAAAAAAAAAAAAAAAATTCATATTTGGCAGAGGTTCCATATACCATAATCTGCTCCCAAACAAACCTTAGCACCTGAACTCAGAAGTGAGTAACTTTCTAATGTTTTGCATAATTAGGTCGCAAAACATTGACATATATGGTACTGAATAGGTATTTGCAATGGGTGCCCTGAAAAGACCCTTTCCACATACCAATTCAGTAGCACCTTCTAATCACTCTTAGAGATTCAGAAAACACGTTCTCAATGGATATATGTGCTTAGCACATAGGAAAAACAGTTTTAGCATTTGCAAGCTCTCTGATTTACAGATTGCTGACTTTATGGTTACTATGGGGGTCATTACAACCCTGGCAGTACAAGAACGCCAGGGCTGTTATGATGAAAGCACCGCCAACAGGCTGGTGGTGCTTCACAGGTCATTACGACCGCGGCGCCACAATAGCCCCAGCGGTAGTAATCCACCAGGGCAGCGCTGCTAGCAGCGCTGCCCAGGGGATTACGAGTCCCCTTACCGCCAGCCTTTTCCTGGCAGTTTGAACCGTCAGGAAAAGGCTGGCGGTACGGGGAGTTGTGGGGCCCCCTGACAGGGCCCCGTGCAGCTTTTGACTGTCTGCTTTGCAGACAGTGAAAAGCGCGACGGGTGCAACTGCACCTGTCGCACGGCCGCAACACCGCCGGCTCCATTTGGAGCTGGCTCCTGTGTTGCGGCCGAGATCCCCGCTGGGCCGATCTTGGCGGGCGGCTGATGGTCGTAATGAGGGCCTATATAGGCTTTCAATGTCGGCTGGTTGGTAAATTAATACATTTGGTCCACCTATGCAACCATTAACTTGTGGGAATTGTGTTACAGGGTAACATCTAACCATGGTGTCCTGTAATTCCGGTTGTTAATTTGGCAAAGCAATGTAAACATTTGTTTTATTTAAAAGGGCATCAAGGAAAGATCTAAACACATGGGCAAATACACTTTGTGAAATAATGCTTGCTACAGCAATTTTGCATCAACAATTCCCTAAGCCCAACAGATATTTAGAGCACATGATTTGCATGTGTGTAGGTATCACTTGACCTTCTTGGGTGTTTCTAGCCACAACTGAGTTTAATTGATCTATTGACTCCAGTAAGGCCTGCCTGCTCAACCTATTCTTCCTGTGTATTTCTTCCTCAGTTTGTTCTAAAAGTGTAAAATGCTACCTAACAACCCTGTCCTTTCTCCCCCACTCTTCTTTGTAAAGCTCCTAAAATGCTCATTTACCTCACCATAGCATAGAGGGCTGCTGTTCTGAAAAAGTGTATTGCATTTTGGTTCTTCTTTTATACTTTGGAAATAATTACCACTTGCTTCAAATTGATTTGATTTGATTTTTGAATTTGTATAGCGCTTGAATGCCGAAGGCGTCTTGCCGCTGCCACGGTCACGAAAGGGACAAACAAGATAAGCATCCTAATGACTAAAGAGCTAGGTCTTGAGAGTCTTCCCAAAAGACAATAAGTTAGGACAATTCTTTAGATTCATGGGAAGGGAGTTCCACAGTTTAGTTGTTCTGAAGAAGAAACTTCCACCTCCCCTGGATGCTCATTCGACCTACGCCACACTAGGTGCTTGGCTTCCACAAATCTGGGCTTCTGGGATGGTAAATTTATTTACCAGGATGGGACAGCAATTTATTGATGGTAAATTGCCTGTACATAATGACTATTGTGAGACTATTTACTAATTGTGATTCCTTCAATATCTAAATAGCCATTTCTTATTTGAGAATCTCAAGTAAGAAGAACTAAAAACACAATATAGTGATTGCTAACCAATGTAGTAGAACTGGTGACTAATTATTTGTGCATCTGACCTTCAGGTACATATGTTTTTCACTAAATGTGACTGAGGCTATGCTTAACAATTAAGAACATGTTGGACTCAACTTAGAAAATGCCTCCTTAAACATTAAAGTGCTTCTTAGACACTGGCGGCACTGTCTGCAGCTTTGTGGTACTTTAAATGGAACATGATAATGGTGGTAGTATGTTTGTTGAAAGTAGAACTTAATTAATTTTTTATGTAATGTTCTTGTGCAAAGCCTGTCCAACTTATACTATCACACTTACCCACCCTAGGTTCAGTAATTATCTTTTAACTGGCCCTTTCAATCAAATTCTCATTTTACAGCAGCTACATTTTATGATTATCGACAATAACAAAATGTTCTCTGTGTAACAAACTGCTCATGGAGGAAATGTCAAATAAGGGCTCCCACAACTAGGGGACTCTATACTCCTTCCACTTTCTTTATTCTTTACATAATGATACAAAGTGCATGTTGCGCTTAATCAATATTTCAATATCACTCAATGTTTCTTCAACATGAGGTAGTGACATCTATACTTTTATCTTTGTTCTGGATAATACTCAAATCTGGATGTCTGCTGATTACCTTAAACTTAACAAAACCAAAATTGAATTTGTCCTCCAGCCGTTAGGAATGGAGTGGCTAAATCAAATATCTCACCTTGCACCACAATATTTATACTTTTAAATCAATTTTGCTCTGTCCTTAGAAACCTATATACAAAAGAAAAGCCCAAGCAGCATGGCTGCACAAAATATGGCCTTTCTCTCCAATCAATTTCTGGGCCTTCCCAAACCTTTGTCCTATCATACATTGACAATGGCAGAGCCTTTTTAACTGTCCCCCAAAACTTCACTCTGGAATCAAAAATTGTATATCATGCAGAAGTTAATCTCATATCTCTCCAAAAATAAAGTAAGTTCATTGGGTCCCTCCTGCAACATGAATCCACTTCATACCCTTCTGTGTGATCTACTTGACTTCCGTGCAAAGTAGCTTCTCCATGGGTAACCATATTAACCACAGTTCTGCCCTGGCCAGAAAAAGTATTCCGTGCTCAAAGGGTGTAGAAAAACCATCCCCTGCATTTTTTACTTTTCCCATTTCTTCAGTGTTTCAGGAAAGGGCTTATGGTTCAACTCTTTCCCTCACCTGCCACACTTCGTGCCACACCTGACTTCAATCTAATCTGCTCTGTTACTTGCTCTGCGGATGTTTCTGCAAGTTGTTATTGCCCCACATATGGGACATGTACACCTATTGTAAGGTATGCTGTTCTGCTGTTACATGCTAGATTCTAGGGATACCCGTTACAAACCAAGTAAACATTCCTAAAAGATTGTTTGGAAAAATGCAGTCATTTCCAAACTTTGTTACCTCATACAAATAACCACAAAGCATCATCTACTAAAGTAATTATCCGGTAGGATCTGTCAGTCTGAATCAGATAGGAAGTGCAACATTTAATTTCTCTCCAGCGCTTTTGCCTTGATAAGTTTTATGGTGGCATACCTTAATATTGGGTAGGGGTGTGACACTTTATGTTGGGCTTTAAAAGTGTTACATAGACTTGTATTATTACTTTACCATAGTTCAGGGAGATTCCCGTTTTTCTTGCATGTGCCCCTTTGAGTATTTTTCCCAGCAAACCGGTTGAAAGCTCATTTTTCCACAAATGTCCACATTCAGAAAACATCATGAACTAAGGGTAGTAATCATAGCATTCATGAGTTTAAAGCTTTGCAAATTGACAAAGCCATAACATTGAGCTTCACCAATACGCAACACAATCACTGCTAGGAAAGAGGTAAGAAGCACAACACAGCAGTTTGGCTGCTTGTCGTTTTCTCTAACATACACCAGCAATAGCCCACTCCATACACCAATATGTTTGTAAATGGTGGCAATCTTAGAATCAGGAAATCTAAAGAGTAACATAATGCAATGTAGCAGTCCTGTTGATGCTTGCACATGTGACTGTGATAAGAAGCATCATTGAGGTTTTTTTAGGGGTGACTGGCATTGGAACTGTTGCAGCTTGCAGAGTCAGAATCGGCGACGCTAGGGAGATGGACAGTAACAGGCCCTGTTTCTTCTTGTGCAATGGACAACACACCTCTTTGCAGGTCATGAAGTAAGTGGTTTTGGGGGAAGAGCAATAAAGCACATCCTTGCAATTCATGTGAGAAAGACAATAAGGGTTACTGCGCCTTCAGCTCTGACAATTTCAGTCCTTTACCTGTGGCCACCTTGCTATTGGGCTCAAGCCAAGCACTATGTACACCACTTTCGCAGCTTAGAGGCTACAAAGTAGCAAAATAATTTAATAAACAATGTGCAGCCAGTGTTTTTACTTTTTAATAGAAAAAACGTATTTTAATTCATATACATCTAAAAGCTCTGCATAAGATCACAAATGTACACAGTGAAAACCATAGCTGGAGTCACTCATATACTAGATATCACTGTAAAATGATCTCTTGGAGCTAAATAAGGTAGGACCTATAGTGTTTGATACAGAACTCACAATGTAACACTTTATAATGTACTAGAAAGATTTCACAAATTATCCCCGTTGTACCTGTCATAGTTCACAGTGTTAAATATTTCCCTTTGCATTGCCAAATAATTTAAAATGCAAATTTCATCCCTGCTGTATTTGCCACAGGGCTATTACATTCACAGCCCCTTGTTAAGGTATTTGTCATATTGTCCCTATTAAAAATGACTCTATAACCCATGAGCAACAGAACTACTTCATAATCAATTGCTGCCCATTACATGCTTGTAAAGAAGATCATTAGAAAAGAAGTAGGGCCATATAGCTCAAGATCCACCTTATTATTGTACCTGAACTTGTTCTCTAAGTAGACTCCTCTAGCTCTTAATTTGCAGGCTAGCATGGAAGAGTTCAGTCCTTTCTTAGGAAGGTGATGTAAGTTAGAAACTCAGAGTGCCTCAAAGCACACACTAAAACTGCCTAAGTGAAAGTCTAGCCAGTGTTTTAGTTTTAAAATGATAAAAGTAATTTGACTCAATCTAAATACTAATTACAAGTGTATTCAATGGAAATCAAGCCTCACTGCTCTGTTTTAAACTCACAATCCGTGTAACTACCATTTCTAGGCTGTTGCAGAGTTCACAATGTAAACCTTTTTCCTAAGGTATTTGTGATACATTTCAAAATGCGAAACCCCTTTCTATTGTATTTTTTAGAGAGCTTGCATTGTAAAAGTTAATTCTGCATGTGTCATAGAGTTCACAGTTTTCAACCCTGTCCTACTGTATTTGCCAGATTTCACAAAGTAAAACCCTTCCTATTGTATCACTCACATGGTTACACCATGCAAAGCCCCTTCCTACTGTGAGTCAAACAATGCCACAATAAGATATCAATGCAACTACTTTTAGGCAGGCTTAAAAAGGGCTGCACTTTCAATTGTTATAAAGAAAATCAACAATGAGACTGAGGCAAAGGTGCTATTACTATACATTTCTCACTATTTTTAGGCCTGGGCTGAGTGCGCGGAGTTGTGCTACGCAAAACTCTGCGCTGTAAAAAAAAAAAATACTCCACTGCGCTACGTGGAGTTCCACAAGCGGAGGTCTCCGTCACACCCGTTTGCGTTGTGTTTGACGTCAAATGCAATGCAAGGTACATACTCACGTTCAAAATCGTGTGTGAATGACACCACACGGTTCTCATGGATTGGACATCTTGTTTTTCACTCTGTTTATGGTGCAGGGCCTGATTTTTCATCCCAAATTATTTTTCCAATCCTCAACTCTCCTAATTAATCTACCCCTAATTTTTATTTGTTTTATTAGCATTTTTTTTTTTGCCTCTGTATGTTTATGTTTTTTTAAAAAAGTTCATGCTTTTTGGTGACTTTGTATTTTTGTTTATTTTTCCCTTTTCTTCCTTCCTTCTCCCTCTAAATTATTTTCTTCTTCACCCAGTATCACGGCAGAGCAGAGCAATGCCGTCGATCAGGGAAGCGGCAGCGCCATGCCCCCCTAGATAGAAAGCAGCCACCTATCCTGTGGGCAGCAGCAGCACCAAGGGGGTGCAGCCTCGGCCAATCTTTCCTTTCTGAGGAGGTGGCAGCACTGGTCAGATATGTGCAGCGCTACCTCCCCTCTATGCCTGCCAGTGGTTACCCCTGTGGGAGCATCGGCTGCACTGGGTTACGGTGAGCCGGTGTGTCAGGGCCACCATCCAGGTTCAGTGCACTACCCAGCAACTGATGCACTGCTGGGCTGATGTAATCAACCACGAGCAGGGTCTGTTAGGCATCGAGATTCAGGGGCTTGGTGAGTATTACATTTTTGTCTTTGTGTTCTACAATGCTAACTTTTTTTCTGAATAGCATGTGCCTTGCACTCAGAGGTAAGTTATGTTTAGTTTATGTTAAGAACATTATTTATTATGTGATCAAGTTTGAGCTAGGCAGGTGTTTGGCCCTACATCTTCGTACTCGTAGGCTTTTACTATGGCTGATTATTTAAGAAGCCATTGCAACGCACACTCCTCTGTCCTTCTGTATCTATAGTGAATTAGTGATATCAGTGTGTAAGCATTCTCTGTGACTTTATATAGCTCAAACAGTGCTAAGGAATTTCACAGGGATGTGAGTATGCATCTATGCACTGCAAAAAAGGAGACTGAGTTGGTCAATCAATGGGGGTGAGAAATGAGAATAGAATCAAAGATCATTCATTGCAATGCATTAGTTCCAAATGTAGTTTTTGTTAAGGGAATTTGGAGTAGGAATTTTAGGAGTATAGCCAACTCAATGACAGTTGAACATACTAGTACCATAGGCGATCTGATTTAAGTACAATGTTAATAATTTTGTGGAGAATAACGGTTCCACTAATGTATTTTTTATCTTCTTTAATTCTTACATCAGCATTAAAGGACAAGAAGAGGGGCACAACACAGGTGGGTCTGGCAGGAGCTGGGGAGGTGCGACCACCAGTGCCAATGGTGATGGCTCTGCTCATCCCAATAAGTCCTATTATTTAATCTTATTATTATTTCTTTAACTTTTACCTCTCCCCACTTTTATACTGTTTTAAATTTTGCCTTGTTTACTTTTTAGGGTTGAGCGCGCAAGCACTCTAGCTTCTTTTTAAATCTCTCTGTGGGCTTTTAACCACGACACACCGCACGCCCATCAGATTCATTGGTTCGTGGACTGGTCTTTTAATAAACTCGATTTCATTTGTGAAAGGCATGCATACGTCATGCCTTTTCCGGTGTTTAGCTCTCCTTGAGCGCACCGACCAACTACTGAAAAAATACGAGGCTCCATGTTTTCTGGATGGCTTCTGGACTACTTTTTTTATTTTTATTTCCTATGCAGCGCAATCTCGCCGGGCAGTAGTCAAGTGCTTTGAATGACATCGACCCTGTTACATGAATAATTGCACATTTGCAGATATGTTTGACGGCGAGGGTACTTCTGTTTCCTTTTGTGTATTCCTTTTTGCTTATGGCGTGGAGCTTTAAATCCTCTCACTTATGTAAAACTGTATTAATTTTCATTTTCAATTCATGAGGCAATAAAAGTCCCGTTAGGAATTTACAACGCTAATAGCTCTAAGTTGAGCAAAGTGAGACCCATTACATTGCAAATACTTGTTTTATACTGTCTCCCTTTTTCTCCAACTTGCCTATCCAAGTTTTGTTTAATTCCTGTTATCCCTGCATTATCTTTTTTTCTGTCTTTCATTGACCATTTTGTATTCCATCCCTTCACTGCACTTCAATGATTCTGAATCATCATCATCAGAGGCTATAGCTCTGCCCCTCCATTATGCAAAGCTTTTGGTTGGCTTGACTAGCTGGCTTTTCTAACATTCCAACCAAATGCCCAGAGTGATATTTTTGATAGAAGATACTGCAGTGTTAATCAAAATGTAACGATGGATTGGGATTGCAGTTATTTGATTAAATAATTAAGAAGGTGAGGTGTACCTGGCATCTAAAAACTGACCAATGTGACTAGTGGAACCAGCTCAATTCCCACCGCTGCAGGGGCAGATGGAGCAGGAGGAGAGGCGGCGGCAGGGACAGGTGATAGTAAGTCACATTGCTTGCTTATTGACAATCACTATTACTCACTAGCTACAAGGGTATTGTTGTGATTGCATTTGTGAACCCCCTGCATTACAGCTACTGCAGTAGTTGGGTTACTTATGGCCTCTTCTATGTGCAAGACAGCAAAAGCACATAATGTACAATACAAATGGCGGCTTGATAAAACATGAGAGAACAGAAGGTTAAAAGAAAGGATGGGTGTAAAGAATGAAAGCAAAGGATGCGTGGGTGCATGAACAAGGATGTGTAGGTGAGTACTGGGTAAATAGATGGGTGAAAGGATGATTGAAAGAAAGGGTGTCTAGTGAGTACTGGATGGATAAAGGATTGTGAATTTGGGTGAAATACTGGATGTGAGCAAGTAAAGCTTAAATCATGGTGGCTATGGGTGAATATAGTACGAAAAATGAAAGGATGATTCAATAATTGCTCGGATAAATAAAGAAGAAAGGTCTTCTGTAGAGAGTCATGCTGATCACCTACTTTGCTTACTTCGTGTTTTATTATTATGGTTATCAAAGCTATGGTTAAAAGTGGGGGGTATTTTAATGAGAGGTAATTCATTTTTATTTTTCCACTTACTGTGTCTGTTTAGTTACTAGAAAAGCCTTTAAAAGAAATAACGTTTTTTAATCTGAATTTATTCTGCCGTAGTTCTTTTCTACCAGTCAGTAATTTTTATGTGAGCCATGTGTGGGTAAACACATAAAAAAATTGCCTTGTGACTCTCCTAATCATAATCACACCGTTATCAAAGCTATGGTTAAAAGTGGGGGGTATTTTAATGTGTGTACTAGTCCCCTCACCCAGTATATTTGTTAAATGAGGCAGATATGTATCCCATTCATCATTCATTATCTCCCTCCTTGCCCATGGCATTTTGCTACCTGTGATCGAGGAAGTGCAGTATTCCTATAATAGATTTATTTTATGCCTGTTTAGATTTTTTCTCTTTCGCTATACACTAACTGAATAAGCCAAATCTTAGGCACATGATTAATTGATGATCAGTGATGCCCCTCTACTCTTCTATGGCAAAAGTTCTACCTACCTGCCCAATCCCTGTACCTTACTCTGGGGTAGAGTAAGTCAAGTTCCCTTTCTTTACTGCCCAGTGAATTAATTTGCTGGAAATAATTTGCGATGGTTGGCGAGGCCAGTGAGTAAAGTAGGACTAATAAGCGCCTGATTTGATTTCAAGTTTGGCTTAAGGGATACTCTGTGACGAACGTGCCAAATACAATCTATATAGCCCTTTCCTTTCCCTGTTGTGCAGTGCATCGTTTACCCCACAGTCTACTTACAGCACACAGGATAAATATATCAACATTTTATACAGGACATGTGCCACATATCTTATTTATTCATTTGCCTCTTTGGAGTCAGGGTAGAAACTAAGTGAAAGGTATTTGGGGAAGAACAGGGCAATTGGAATTAAAGATAGTAAATTGTCAGCTACAGCTACCCCAGCTGCAGACAATAGCAAAGCACTCAAAGTGCTGGCTAACATGCGCCCAATAATTTGGCACAACAACATGTACTCCATAGTGCATAATGCCTTACTCATCATAATAAGAGGTAATTAATTTTTATTTTTCCACTTAATGTGTCTGTGTAGTTACTAGAAAACCTTTAAAAGAAATAATGTTTTTTAATCTGATGTTATTTTGCCGTAATCCTTTTCTATCAGTCAGTTATTTTTATGTGAGCCATGTGTGAGTAAACACATAAAGAAATTGCCTTGTGACTCTCCTAATCATAATCACATCAAATTCCAATGTCCCTATAGGACCAGCAATTGTGTGATTGTGCCACCCACTAACTACTTTTAAAGAAGTGTTTGCTCACATCATTGTTGACAATTTGACTTGTTTATTCTTCTTTTTCTTGATGTAGGTATTCCTGTTTACCGACCACCACCAACCACGTAAGAGATAGCGGCCTATCTGTGCAAACAGAGGCTGGGGAACATCCAGGCCGAATACCAGTGACTGATGGTCCTACAGGAGGACGAGGCCGAAACAGCTGCCTCAGACCCATGAACCAGTACAGCAGCATACCAGCCCGAGCCTCCTGGCCAGTACATCGCCGGCGCTGCCTCCAGCAGTCACGATCCCTGACTGCACCTCCTGCTCCACCTCCCACTCCAACAGGGCATTGCTGAACCTCATTATGCAGTGGATGGACTACATGGAGAGCTGTCTCGTCAGCATTGTACAGAGCCTGAGCCTGCTCCGGACCCATTTGACAGTGACCTCTTCAAAGCTCTTTTTGAATTTTTTTGTTTTGGTGGTAGGGACTTGTGGGTGGAGAAGGTGGGGGGGGTTGGGATGGACTTTGGACTTTTTGTCGGAATATGTAGGGACAGGAGAGGGACTTTTGTGGGTGGAGAGGGAGGGTTTTCTATTTGTAAATAATAAAAGGGGATTTCTTAATTTACTTAATTTGCATCTCAAATCTTTATTTTGGTGTTTTAGTTTGCACTGCTGTCTTTTAGTATAGCCTGTTTTTTTAATCTGCTAAAACAAGTTTATGTCATTTACTTATACCCTTGCTCTATTGCCCTCTGCAACTATATATTGACCACTAGGGGATGATTGCCACTGCCTTTTTTGCCTAAAAAAACCTAGTACACACAGATAACATCTTCTTCCGTAGGAGTTAACTACTAACTAAACAAGTTCACTTCAATCCATAGTTCTTCTCTTACCTGAATAGAAGAAGCTAGGGAGTCTTCTCACTGCAGGGTTTTTCCTACGGGGCATCTTAAGGAGGTGGTAAGTAGTAATAGTAGCAGGCTAGAACACTAACAGGGAAGACAGAAGGTACCACTCTTACCTATGCGAATTCCAGCTGCAGGACTAATAAAAGGGTTATCCATCACTCTCAATTGGATTGAAAGAAAACAGAGAGTTAGTGGGTCATATATCATAACTTTAGGAAGACTGAAACCAGACTACCACGATGACAGCATTAGACACACATCAAAGAAGACCTGATATGATAATAAAATCTAACAATATCAATATCTTCTGAGTAATGGTGGGGAGCTATTAAACTAAACTTAGGAAATGAAATCATGGAGTCAGGAGAAGTGGACTCAGACGCAAGAGTGGTTGGACTAGGTTAAGCGTTTATGGAACACACACACACAAGACATGAATGATGATATTGATGGGGCAGGTAGTAGAAGGTTAGATGGTCATGCAATGACTTGGTGTCGCGTTCACCACAACTGCCTCAGCAAGTGTGTGATTTATTTATGGTGTAAAATTAAGTCACACCTAAATAAATCAGACAGCCCAGGGGAAGAGGGTTGGAGGCTCGATGAATGGATGGGAAAGGGGGTTTGGGGAAAGGTGTGACAAAGAAACACTACACAGAAGAAACCACAACAATATTCATTGGGGTGCTGAGCAGCATACCATCATCAATCTGTTGTGGAAGGAAACAAAGGGGTAAGTATAACACTGTTCAGTTAAATGCATTGAAAACAGTCCTTCGGCCCCAGGGAGACCCCAGATGGTATACCCTAAATGTTAAGCCTTCACCCGGTTCTAGAAATTATAATTGTTAAAAGGAAAATTATACTGTATTGCCAAATTGGGCAATGCTTCTCCATTCTTCTTGGACTGACCATCACTCTTGGGTGCCTGTCTGAACCTGTCCAGTAGGCAAGCTGGAGTCTTTAGCTTTCCCCAAGTTTTGTTTGTGAGTAGAGGACTAGGAAAAGGCCTGCATATTGACAAAAACAGTAGCTGTATTATAGAGGAAAGGAGAAGGACAAAAGGAAGCAATGTAAGCCTCATGAGGAGCCAGGAGTATGCCAAGAAGACTCAGAGGCAGAGTAAGAACATAAGAGGAGTTTAAAGTTTGAGCTAGCAATGCAGAAAATACATACTCGGCAGCATTTCCACATCTACACACATCTCTCCAGTTCACAGAGCTGAGTGAGTACTAGGCCCCAGAGTCTTTGAAGTGAGTAGCTCTCTCCTTCTAGCTGTTGAGGTAGTCCCACCCAGAGTCCTTCCATCCTACTCTTCCAGATTCTGAGTACCTACGTCCCAGTCCCAAACTAGGTAAAGTAGACCTGTGAAGGAAGTGCACTTCTGTTGAAGAACAAACAGAGAAACAGAAATGTAGTATTTTGGATACATTTGTGTTTGGTAACTAAAGTGGCTGGTCTGTTCTGAGGAGCCCGAAAAAAGGAGTGGAACTTGCAGGTACATTTCACTAAGTTTAACAGGCCAATCACTTTCAGGAAAAAATAATCACCCATCAGCCCCAAACACTGCAAATTATCGGAATCAAGTTTACAAATTTGTTGAACTCCCTCCCTCACTGTCAGCTACCACATATATCAGTCCTCACTCACAAATTCACAATCACTCAATATATCACCACTCATTACAGTAGTTACCTCTTCCAATCCAAGCATGGTTGAACAAAATATTTCCTCTCTGATGGTTGGAATTTGACATTGGCACTGGCAGGCTATTAATCAATGATCTTCTAGGGCAGCCCTGCTAGGTGATGTAAAAATATAGGATAGGCAATAACATGTGGAAGAGGCAGTCGCCATCTCCAATGTCCAGAAAAGTATGTGGGGGCTTCTTCACTGCACACAGGTCCAACTCCAATCGGGCTTATGTGTGACTATAAAATGGTGGGGCAGCATAAATCCGACACAAACAATGTTCCACTAGCATTGTTTTTCAAAGAAACAATAAAAGAAGTTGAACAAAAAATTTATTAAAAAGTTCATGACGTACTAGGTTCCATACTACTAATATATTGTGACAACCAGTCCTATTTTACCACGGCCTGTGTATCAGTAGCCACACATTTGGGCGCCTGCCAGGTGTGCCGTCCAGCCACACATACTCCTATATACTTTGTGTGCTTTTACATGCTGTAGCGGCTTCTGACCTGCTCATTGTCACAAGAGATGTCCACAGGAATATAGCACTACCTTTAGAGACCACCAGTCTGCTTACATAAGATGCCTTTTAATTAGTATTAGTTGACTTGAGCTAGGCTACCCCTACACATCAGTGATATGGGGCATTGCTAACAAAGTCTGTATCTAGGGGTACTCTGGGGGTTTGAACCCATGAGTATTTGATATCCATATCCAACAGCTCCCATAGAGACTTTTTTTTGTGTGCAGAGGACTACCAATTGTGTTTGTTCTTTTTGTTTTGAGAGGCCTGCACCTTGATGGTGGAAACTAACAATGATCTTTTCCTTTTTCCTTTTAACTATTTGATCAGATTAGCATACCTGTTGAGCAACCAGAGCCCGATGTTATCCCCAATGGGCCCATCCTTCTGACTCGAGGAGGGTAAGACTTGTCCTATTAACCATAGGACACATGTTCAGTGACACATGGTTATCACCTTTCACGTTCCTTTGAACACCTACTTTGTTTTTGGTGGTTCCACTGTGATGCTTAACACCAATTGACACCTGATGAGATGTACCACTTGTTGTTAATATGTTGTGTGTTATGTTGGAGCGACCTCTGACCCTGGTTCTCAGGCAGGTCGCTCCCCTCACCGCCTCACAGCCTCCAGCGTGACCGCTCTCGCTCCTGTGCCCTGTGCTCCTGTGCCCTAACTGCCTTTTCCCGCCTCCAGTGACCTAGCGCCAGCGCCCTCTTCGTTGTGCCCGAGTGCCTGTGTCCGCTCTTTCTTCTGTACCCCGAGTGCCTGTGCCCCTGGTATTGTTCCACTGTATTGTATTGTTTTTACCTTGTTTGCCCTTACCGTGTTCTTCTCTCTTCCAGCCTCGTCGCGTCACCCCATCGCCGCCCGTTCGTTTCCCGCCGCTACACTCCGGTAGCTCCGCCCCCTTGCTCCCCATTGGCCACCCCGCTCCCACCTCCCAGCTGCTCCTCCCTCCCTCTTCCCCTCATATGGAGGCCGCGCAGCGATAGAGAGAGCGACCTCTGACCCTGGTTCTCAGGCAGGTCGCTCCCCTCACCGCCTCACAGCCTTCAGCGTGACCGCTCTCGCTCCTGTGCCCTGTGCTCCTGTGCCCTGACTGCCTTTTCCCGCCTCCAGTGACCTAGCGCCAGCGCCCTCTTCGTTGTGCCCGAGTGCCTGTGTCCGCTCTTTCTTCTGTACCCCGAGTACCTGTGCCCCTGGTATTGTTCCACTGTATTGTATTGTTTTTACCTTGTTTGCCCTTACCGTGTTCTTCTCTCTTCCAGCCTCGTCGCGTCACCCCATCGCCGCCCGTTCGTTTCCCGCCGCTACACTCCGGTAGCTCCGCCCCCTTGCTCCCCATTGGCCGCCCCGCTCCCACCTCCCAGCTGCTCCTCCCTCCCTCTTCCCCTCATATGGAGGCCGCGCAGCGGGCGCGCGCAGCGGGCGCGGCGCTGGCGCGCCAAAGGCAAGCCCATCTGCGCCCGTCCGCGCCTGGACCGCGCCCAGCGCCAGACCCCCTGGCCCCCACCGCTGCGAGCCTACACGCCGGACCTACGAAGCCGCCACCCTCATCGCACTCAACACCGGCCGGATCCCCGGGTGCTGCCGTGCCG
This sequence comes from Pleurodeles waltl, assembly GCF_031143425.1. Taxonomy (NCBI): domain Eukaryota; kingdom Metazoa; phylum Chordata; class Amphibia; order Caudata; family Salamandridae; genus Pleurodeles; species Pleurodeles waltl. The sequence goes on along the minus strand of NC_090444.1, from coordinate 1,412,042,201 downwards.
CCCCAAGACGCACCCACGGACCCTTCACCTGCCAATCCTGCAAGTTCTCCTGCATCCAGACCCGCACCGCGCCCGCCAAACCAAGCACCAACAGCAACCACCTGAAGTGCATCCTGCTTAACACCCGCTCCATCCACAGACACGCCGTGGAACTCTGGAACCTGCTCGACACCACATCTCCAGACGTCACCTTCCTCACAGAAATCTGGATGAACGCCTCCTCAGCGCCCGACATCGCCATCGCCATCCCGGACGGATACAAGATCACCCGGAGGGACCGCATCAACCAGACAGGAGGAGGCATCGCCATTGTCCACAAGAACACCATCCGCATCACAACCAACTCCGACGACACCCTCACAGCTGCCGAACATCTCCACTTCCAGATTCACACCGACCCCAAGACCACACTCAGAGGCACCCTCATCTATAGACCCCCAGGACCCCGCACACAATTCAGCGAAGACATCGCAGACTTCATCAGCCCTCCCGCCCTCTCCTCCGCCGACTACATCCTCCTAGGGGACCTCAACTTCCACCTGGAGAACAACAACGACAACAACACCACCACCCTGCTGGACAACCTCGCCAACCTCGGACTCAAGCAACTGGTGAACACCCCCACCCACTACGCCGGACACACGCTTGACCCAGTCTTCTCCTCCAGCAAGTACATCTCCTTCAGCCACTCCACCGGACAGACCACAGCTGCGTCCACTTCAGCTTCAGAAAAACCACGACTCACCACCACCCACAACAGGCTCCCTGCAGGAGCTGGAACAAGATCACCGCCGACCAGCTCTCCACATCACTGAGCCAGAACCCTCCCGCCAGCTCAGCGGACCCCAACCAAGCAGCCAACAACCTTACACAGTGGATCACCCACTGCGCTGACAACCTCGCACCTCTGAAAACCCATCCCATCAGGCCCAACAGCAAGAAAGCCTCCTGGTTCAACAACGACCTCAAGAACTCCAAGAAGAACTGCCGCACCCTCGAGAGAGCCTGGCGAAAAAACCCGACTACAGACAACATGACCGCCCTCAAGTACGCGTCCCGTAAACACCACCAGCTGATCCACACCACCAAGAAGACAGCATTCAAAGAACGACTAGACAACAACGCACACAACAGGAAGGAACTCTTCAGCATCGTCAAAGAGCTCTCCAACCCCAGCGCCGGAAACAACGACATCACCCCCTCACAAGACCTCTGCGACTCACTCGCCTCGTTCTTTCACCGCAAGATCGCCGACATACACAACAGCTTCGGCGCACAGACCACGCACCCAACCACCAAACAGACGCCCCCCAACACCACCCTCCGCGCCTGGACCCCGGTCAGCACCGAAGACACCATCCATACGATGAACACTATCCATTCCGGATCACCAACCGACCCATGCCCCCACCACGTCTTCAAAAAGGCCGACTCCGTCATCGCACCCCATCTCTGGGACATCATCAATTGCTCCTTCAACACCGCCACCTACCCGGAGAGCTGGAAGCATGCCGAACTCAGCGCCCTCCTGAAGAAACCATCAGCAGACCCCACCGACCTCAAGAACTACCGCCCCATCTCGCTCCTCCCGTTTCCTGCCAAAGTCATCGAGAAGACCGTCAACAGACAGCTGGCCGCCTTCCTCGAAACTAATGGATCCCTCGACCACTCACAGTCCGGCTTCCGAGCCAACCACAGCACCGAGACCGCCCTCATCGCAGCCACTGACGACATCCGAGCCCTGCTCGACAAAGGGGAAACAGCGGCCCTCATCCTCCTGGACCTCTCCGCAGCGTTCGACACGGTCTGCCACCGCACCCTAGTGCAGCGCCTCAGCAACATCGGAATTCAAGAGAAGGCTCTAGAGTGGATCATCTCGTTCCTCACCGGAAGAACCCAGAGAGTCCGCCTCCCCCCCGTTCAGATCAGAGGCCACCGAAGTCATCTGCGGCGTACCACAAGGATCTTCACTCAGCCCCACCCTCTTCAACGTCTACATGAGCCCCCTCGCAGCCATCGCACGCCATCACAACCTCAACATCATCTCCTACGCCGACGACACCCAGCTGATCCTCTCCCTCACCAACGACCCAGCCACCGCCAGAACCAACCTGCACGAAGGGATGAAAGACGTAGCCGAGTGGATGATGAACAGCCGCCTGAAACTAAACTCAGACAAGACGGAAGTCCTCATCCTTGGATCATCACCATCTGCCTGGGACGACTCCTGGTGGCCCCCTGCTCTGGGCAGCGCACCGAAACCAACGGACCACGCACGCAACCTGGGCTTCATCCTGGACTCCTCCCTCTCGATGACCAGACAAGTCAACGCCGTCTCTTCATCATGCTTCAACATCTTACGCATGCTCCGAAAGATCTTCCGATGGATCCCCACCGAAACCAGGAAGACGGTCACCCAGGCACTCGTCACCAGCCGACTGGACTACGGTAACACCCTCTACACTGGAACCACGGTCAAACTACAGAAAAGACTCCAACGCATCCAGAACGCCTCCGCACGCCTCATCCTTGACATCCCCCGACACAGCCACATCTCCGGACACCTGAGAGACTTGCACTGGCTCCCCGTCAGCAAGAGAATCACGTTCCGCCTCCTCACGCACACAAGGCCCTCCACGACCTGGTCCCCAGGTACCTCAACAACCGCCTGACCTTCTACACTCCCACCCGCCAGCTACGATCGACCAGCCACGCCCTCGCCGCCGTGCCACGCATTAGAAAAGCCACCATGGGAGGAAGATCCTTCTCCTACCTGGCAGCCAAGACCTGGAACTCCCTCCCCATCCACCTCCGTCTGACCCACGACCACCTCTCCTTCAGGAAGCAACTCAAGACCTGGCTGTTTGAGCAGTAGCGGTCCCCCCTCCCTCCCAGCGCCTTGAGACCCTCCGGGTGAGTAGCGCGCTATACAAATTTTTTGATTGATTGAATAACAAGTTATTTTTACGCCCTTTCCAGGTTCCTGCTTAGATTACTATCTCAACAATTACATTCATGGTATGTGTCTTTATGACAGAATGGATTAAGATGTTTTCATAGGTCCTGGCGAATCTCTGAGAGATCTTTAAGACTACCAGAGCGAGAAACATGTTGACCAGGTTTTTTTGGTAGGCAGCGTAGGAACTACCAACACTTGACCTCTTATGTTCACATGGATCTTATGGGTACATGACACATAATTAGACCAACTGGGAGGGGAATTGGGTCATTGTTCCTAGCATCCCCCACCTTCTTTGTTTCCAACCTTGATAGGGTTCCATCCTTATAATAAACGTCGGCCTTCTGGATCCCCTAGCCAATTTTAACAGCTCTTTTGTTACCCATCCCACACTCTTGCATATATTCCCGGCAATAATTTAGAAAAGTTCTCCGGCGAAGAGCCACCCTGAGGGGCCCATCAGGCATTGCAGTGCCTGTCTGGCATGGAGCATGGCCTGATGATGATGCATGTGACCGGATGGTAAGTGAGGGCTCTTGTTGAGAGTATATTATGTTTGCAGGGACCAGCTGACATCTTCCCTAATTGGTAGTGAGGGTTCGCATTTCCTTTGGAACTGTGCAATTTTTTTATTTTTCTTATGGCAGGAGTATGATACACAGGACCATATAAATGTCCCAGATAATTTCCCCCCCTTGATTCTCTTGTTGCATAAAGTCAAACCACACCACCACACTATAAAAAAATTACATTTCAAATCAGACAGCACAACATGCAGATCTCGCTCTTGGCTTTATCTCCATCTCTTTTAAAGGAGACACTTGGGGGAGTTAAAGTGAGGTGCATGGGTAAATGGAAAAATCCTTTAAAAACCTGTGGTGGCAAGGTGGTCCAGGGGAAATTGAATAATCATTAACACATTTAATTATGCTGTTTATTTGTCTGCAGTGCTCAGCAGCCAGGGTGTCCTGAAGAAAATAGAATTACACCTAAAGAAACCGAATGCTGCAGTGCATCGTAGGTGGATGGGTGGATGGATGGATGGATGGAGGAATGGATGGATCAAGGCAAAATTCTGAATTAAATAAAAATAAAAAATATAAAGAAATAAAAAAATATATATATATAAAGTAAAATAAAAAATAAATTAAAAAATATATAATTAAAAATAAAATGTAAACAAAATGATAAAAAAAACAAAAAGTGCAAGTTACTTATCTTCGGTAACATAATATCTGGTAGAGACATATTCTAGTTGCAGATTCCTTACCTTACAATTTTCCCCCAGGCGTCAGACTGGATCCGTAGATTTTTTCTTTGAGCAGTACCCCTGTGCGTCGGTAGGTGGCGTCGGTCGACTCCGTGGGCATCATTGGTGTCATAGTCGTCGTGATGACATTGGAAGTAGTACATAGACACCGCCTCAGTGCATTGACATCAGTTTCTTTTAACGACTTTCCACACCAAAGCGCAGAGCCTCTAAGAATACTGTGATTGGTGCACCAGAGCTAAGGACCTGAAAGGGGAATCCCTGTCCCTGGATATCAGTTCGCAAGCGGGGAGGACGGGTGGGTCGGTAAGGAATCTGCAACTAGAATGTCTCTACCAGATATTTCGTTACCGAAGGTGAGTAACTTGTACATCTGATAGAGACTTCTAGTTGCAGATTCCTTACCTTAGAATAAATACCGAAGCAATGCCATCCTCAGAGGTGGGCTGTGAACCAAGATCATACAGGATCCTGCAGGACCAAACAACCAAAGTAGCCATCCCAACGGACCTGACTGTCCAGGCAGTAGTGTTTAGCAAACGTGTTCAGGGATACCCATGTAGTTGCCTGGCAGATATACAGGACAGGAACTAAGCGTGCTAATGCAGTGGAAGCAGCAGTTGCTCTGGTGGAATGAGCGCGCAAGCCCTCAGGGGCTAGCTTCTTGGCCAACGCGTAGCACATCTTGATGCAAAGAAGTACCCATCGAGAGATGATACGTTTTGCACCACCTTCCCTTTCTTCGCACCCACATACCCGACAAAGAGTTGATCGTCCACCCGGAAATCTTTAGTACGATTAAGATAGAACGCCAATGCTCTTTTTGGATCCAGATGGTGGAGTCCCTCCTCCTCATGGGAAGGATGTGGGGGTGCGTAAAAAGTAGAACAAGGTGATGGACCGGTCTACATGAAAAAGTGTAAAAACCTTGGGAAGGAAGGAAGACTTAGTGCGCAACACCACTTTGTCAGGGTGCACAGACAAGAATGGAGGCTTGGAAGAAAGGGCTTGAAGATCACTCACTCTGTGAGCAGAAATGATGGCAATCCAGAAAGACAGTCTTGAAAGTAAGGAGCCATAAAGGATAATTGTGCATCAGCTCAAACAGAGTACACATTAAGTAAGTAAGGACAAGATTGAGGTCCACTGAGGCATGATAAATGGAGTGGGAGGAAATAAATGGGTGAGACCTTAAAGGAATCTATTCACAATAGGAGATTTAAAGAGTGAGGGCTGATCAGGTAGCCTAAGAAAGGCCGAAATGTCAGATAAATGCCTTGCTAAAGAAAGAATGAATAAAAGAACCTCCGATAGAGGGGCAGAGAGAGGATCAAAAGATTTGTTGGTACACCATGCCACAAATGTATGCCAACAACAGGTGTATACCGTTTTGATGGAGGAACGCCTGGCTGCCAAGATAACATCACATACTTCGGGTGGAAGATCAAAAGTCATCAACTGTCGCCGCTCAATCTCCACGCATGAAGGCGGAGATTGGACAGGTTCGGTAGAGAACCGTCTCCTGTTGCTGCGACGGAAGATCCGCCCAAAGAGGCAGTCTGAGTAGAGGATCGGTGGCCATGCTCAATAGCTATGGATACCATACTCTCCATGTCCAGTCCAGAGCCACCAAGATGACTTGGGCCCGGTCGTTCCTGATCTTCTTGAGAACTCTGGGCAGAAGTGGTACAGGTGGAAAGGGGGAAAGGAGGCCGGGGTTCCACTCAAGATAAAAAGCATCTCCGAGCTCCAACACGCAAAACAGCTGACATTGCGCATTCTCTGCAGAGGTGAATGGATCTAACCAAGGTTCTCCCCACTGCTGAAAAAGTCCTTGTGCCACTTCCGGATTGAGACTCTGCCCTGTTTGTTGCAGTACCACATGGCGGTAGTATTGCCCATGAACACCTGCACTACTTTCCCTTTGAGAAAGGGAAGAATGCAAGCCTGATTGCCGAGAGCTCCAGAAGATTGATATGGAGTCCAGACTTCACGGGAGACCGGAGGCCTCTGATCTCCACCTCTCCCATGCGGCCGCCCCATCCCAGAAGTAATGCATCTGTCACTATGAATAGCTCTGGCTGGGGAAGGGAGAGGGATCTGCCTTGGACCCAATGCGGATTTGAAAGCCACCACTGCAGGTCTTTCGCAGTTCCCTCCGATATCCGGACCATGATGGAGAGATTCCCCTGATGCTGCTCCCAATGGAACTTCAAGTCCCACTGCAGAGCCCGCATATGCCATCTGGTATGTGTCACTAGAACGATGCAGGAGTCTCACCGAAACCCAAGACAGAGGCTGAATATCTTGGACTCGCTTTTGGGAGGATAAGCCCGAAACTGCACTGTGTCCAGAACAGCTCCGATGAAAGGAAGCATCTGAGAGGGAGTCAGGTGTGACTGGGGCACGTTGATAGTGAACATCAGCATGTGCAGGAGGCTCGCTGTACCCTGAAGGTGGGAGACGACTTTCTGGGGAGAGTCCACCTTCAACAACCAGTCATTGAGGTAGGGAAAGACTGAGACCCCTAACCTGCGCAGATGAGCTGCAACCAACGCCATCACTTTCGTGAACACCCGAGGGGCGCTGGTAAGGCCGAAGGGAAGCACGGTAAACCGATAGTGCTCGTGACCTACCACGAGTCACAGGTAACATCTTTGGGCCGGCAGGATGGGAATGTGGAAATAAGCGTCCTGCAAGTCCAAGGCTACCATTCAGTCTCATGGGTCTAGGGCAGACAGGACCTAAGCCACGGTGAGCATTTCAAACTTCTCCTTCTTAAGGAAGTAGTTGAGGTCCCAAAGGTCTAGGATAGGAAATAAGCCCTTGTCCTTTTTCGGCACCAGAAAGTAGCGGGAATAACTACCACTACCTACTTCTGGCACAGGGACCTTCGCCATGTCTCCCTTGGCCAAGACAGCTGCGTCTTCCTAGCGGAGAAGTGCCAAATGATCCTCTGGGAGATGGCTGATTGATGGAGGCATGGCTGGTGGGACAGATTCGAAATGGAAGGAATACCCCTTTCGAACTATCTGCAAAACCCACCTATCCATAGTGATGTATTCCCAGTGGGGCAGGTGATGGCGAATCCTGCCGCCAACTGGATCGGAGTGAGGGGAAGGACTACATGGGTTTTGGGGCTGCAGTCGGGGAGGGGTGGACTGGGCAGACCTGTGGTTCCATGTCTCACGTGGGATTCCACGTCCCCAGCCACGCAGCAGCTGAACAGCATGGGTGGCACGGTGGCTGGGTTGGGGACGTGACAAGGAGCCCCTTCTGTGGCCACCAAGGGGTGAAAGGTGGACTGTTGGGGGTGAGGGGCAGTGGAAAGGCCAAGGGACCGAGCCGTAGCCTGGGAGTCCTTGAATCTCACCAAGGCTGAGACCGCTTTGTCTCCAAGGAGACGGGAGCCATCAATTGGCATGTCCATTAGAGACTGTTGGACATCCCCCGAAAAACCAGAAGTACGGAACCAGGTGTGGCGTCTCAAGGCCACCGTCGTAGCAACCGATTTGCCCAGAGAGTCGGTTGTGTCCAGCCCACATCGGATCTTGAACTTCGCCGCATCTCTCCCACCGTTGACAGCTTGGGAGACAATAGCACGGGCCTCCTCCAGTATCTGCGGCAGAACTTACACAACTGTATCCCACAGAGAGTGGGTACAGTGGCCCAAAAGGCATGCGGTGTTCACGGACTGCAGCATGAGACTGCAGGAAGAAAACATCTTCTTCTCAAATTGTTCCAGCCATTTTGATTTCCTATCCGGGGGTGTGAAAGGGAATGCACCTGAAGAAGAGGAAGGCTGTATTGACAAGGCTCTCAGTTGTGGGGTGCTGGGGCAGGAATTGAGGGTTGTTTGGTTGGGCCAATGGTGGCATGCGATAGTCCTGTTCACAGGAGCCCCTGAGGTTGGGTTTACACCAAGAACCCAAAAGGACATCAGTGAGGGCTTCATTGAATGGCAAAAGGGGCTCAGATGTGGAAGCCCCTGGATGAAGCACCTCCGTCAGGAGATTAGACCTGACCTCTGTAGTAGGTAGCTCAAGGACCTCAGCCACCCTACTGTCCACCATAGCATAAGTTGCTCCCTCTGCTGTAGCCACGATAGGAGGAGACAGCCTGCCAGAGTCTAGAGAAGAGTCCAGTCCACTGGCCTCGCACAGTTCCTGTGCCCAGTCCAAAGATGCGTCATCCTGGTATTCATAAGGGTCCAGGGACCCCTCTAATCTTTCCCCAAATTCGTACCCATAAGGAAAAGTGTCCAAAATTTACCTGGGGTGAGTAGGCCCCATCGAAGACAGAGGCGGCGTCAGCCTCTGCAGCTCCGACTCTGCTCCGACTCGTTGGGGACAAGGATCCGGTTGATGTCGGTGGTGGGCACCACCGACGTCTGGAGCGTCGACAATTGAACCAGCACCAGGGAAGGTCTCAGTGGTACAACCGGCGTCGGTGTGGATCCGCGAGTGGATCTGGAGAGGACCTCAGTGGCCGGAGCCAGAGCCGCCGGCACGGAACCCGAAGGCCCTTCGTCTGAACCCCTTGTGCCCGAAGGCGTCATATCAGGGTCGGTCCGCCCAAAAATGAGGCACATGGCCTCTTAAAACTCCTTTAATGGGGCAGGGGGTCTCTCAAGCTCCTGGAAATTCGGGGAATCGCAGAGCAGAACCAGAAGCAGGCTCTGAAGTTGACATTCTTTTGTTTGCCTGGGTAAGTGTCCCAATGCAAATGAGGTAATTGCTTTGCCTCTGAGCCTGCATTCATAATATGGTGTGGGCACAGAGGCAAAGCAAAAAAGGGTCAGGGTGCTTCCTTACATCAACCCGCTGGAGGGGACAAATGGCATTGCATGGATCCTCGGTCCCCTCAGAAATCTCACTGCGCCTGCCTAGAAGAAGATCTCTCTGCCCTCTTGAAAGTGCAGTTGGCATGTGTGAAACACAGAATGGCTTCTAAACAGCAGCTCCATATTTCACTAAATGCCCTGACCTCAAGGCAACATGAGCTTGCAGCTGCCCTGAAAGCAGTACATTAATTGCAATAGGGCATCTGGCACGCCTGTTTGCGTCTGGTGCACGTGTTTAGAGGTGAACCGTGGTAAAAACAAGTACAGTGCACCCAATATGCAATATGGTCCAAGGACAGAATAACACCTGCACCAGGTACCCAACTTTCACATGGACCAAGGATGGTCTTCCATGAAGACAACAAGATGACAATTTGATTTCCCTGAAAGACTGATCTGCTTGGGAATACACCTATATTGGGACATTGCATATTTGACATTATTGATCCTAGTTGTTGACAGGGAAAACAGATTGCTGAAGCTTTCTATTAAAGTTGTTTGGGACAGGATTAAGTTATCCAACAACCTCACAGGCACCACATACTCCCCTAAAGAGTACTTCTAATTAACAGCTGCAACTTACACTGTTGATGGGAATGGTTTGGTGCTTTGCCTACCTTGCTTTGTGGTTATCATTAGCATCAGATACTTCTTGGGTGGAAATGTGGATTGCAAGGGATGGTGGCCCGGAAGTTACAATGCATTATTGATTTCCAAGTAGGTTTTTCTGTGTTCAAGATATAGAAGAGCAAAACAACATTTCTTTTCTTCCTTTATGATGCATTCTGGTACATATGGAACCAGATAACATGGGGCTATAATATTTTGTTACGAAATATCAACCATTTCAATGATATAGTTAGACATGGAGTGGCCCTGCAATATATCAAATGACTTTTCAATGATGTGCGTACCCATGCTACTGGAGACAGACTTACTGGGCACAAACTGTGATTTCCTTTGTCTTTATAGCTACAACAGGGTGTATAATTCCAGGGTGCAATAAATGTTCCATTGGAATGGAAATCCTATTAGTTGGAGCATTTCCTTTGGTGATCACTCAGATAAAGACAGATCAATGCAAAACTGACAGACTGGCACTTAACTAAATGCCCTAGAGTCTGGCAGACTGACATGGATAACATCTCAGCGATATGCGTACTTACAAGGGCAGTGACAAAGACTAAAAACCCTTATACTTGGTCGTCAATAAAGAAACGGCAACCAGAATCACAGCTGAGATTCAAGATCCCTCTAAGAATTGGATGCCTGGCGCCTCAGCTGTCACCACCACACTATTCAGTGTATTGCTGTTCCCTGTCCTCTCAAACTGGCAAAAGGTATCACCTTTGTTAAAAATTGGTTATCTAGTTGGCAGAGATATGCACCCACTCCAAGTAAGGACCACAATCCTGGTCAGGCTAAGTCAAATACCGAACCCAAATTAACCTGTGCTCACCCCCTTGCAGCTTGGCACATAGCAGTCAGGATTAACCTTAAGAGGCAATGTGTGTAAATTTCCCTTGGAGTGTCCATGATATAAGAATCCATCTGAAAGGAAGTAGGCCTTGGTCTCTAAAAAACTTTTCTCCTGGCTGTTGCCACAATGTGTGGTTGGCATGTTCACATTAATTGATCTAGAGATAACGGGGAAGGAGCAATACAACCCCTGCCGCTATACTGCAATGTTTGTTTGTTTTGTTTGTCTACTGATAATGATAAGAATAGCGAGGATGTTCAGGGTCATCATCTGATTTGCATGAACACAAGAGTGCAATGCATGATAATAATTGCAAAGTAAAATAACTGCTGAATGAGTGGCATGCGGGAAGCCTACAATAGCATTGGGCTAAGAATAAGCTCAGGGGCATGAGGTTCCATTTGCAAGGAACGTATGGCATGCGGGGCACGTATGCACAAAGTGGATGCTCTGCTGCATGAGCATTTACAACAGTATATTGTGATATCTTTGTCTCTGTCTCACTCTGTAAGCTACATAGGGACTCAAATGGAGTAGAACAAAAGACCAGAAACATCTCAAATGGAGACAAGGTTTTAAGTGACGCTGAGAGTGGTTATTGCATGCCTTAGCACGCATGTGAAAAGATTGGCCCTGATGAAAGCCATTCTGACCTTTGGCAGCTACGAGATCATAGCTGAAACATGCCAACCCAAGTTATGGATGTAAGAGGTCATGGTTCCCTTCAACACACATTCCTGTAATAAAAAACCTAGCTCCTTTCCTTGTTTGTTCATGCCAGGCGACTGTAGAGCAGCAAAACAATTACTGGGTAGTGTTGTCACTTTTCATTTGCTAAGATGATACTTGGGAAGATAAGCGAGCACTTTATTTTTACTCTCTTTGTTGATCATTCTAAAGTATTTATGCAACACACTTAAAATATAATAGCTCAATGAAAACAACACAAAAGTACTCCACAGTACCTCAAATCCTGGTGGGTCTGCACAGCATTGTTTTGCAAAACTTCGTGTAATCTGGCGTCAGTTTCAGGAAGCTGTGCGGCGAGTCTTTGCGGGTCTTGGCATCCCTTCATAATGACCTGGGGAGCTGTGCAGCGAGGCTTTGAAGGGCTTGGCGTCCCTGTGTATCAGTTCTGATGGGCTGGCAGGTACGCAGTGAAGCTTTGCGGGGCTTCCCATTGCCCAGTGTTGATTCCCGTGAAGCGGGCAGCACTGCGACAAGGATTTGCATTGCTTTGCAGCGGTTCTGATGAAAAACCACAGAAGGCAGAGCACTTTAGGCCCATTTCCAAGGGTCCGGGACTGGGGTGGTACAACTTGGCAGGGTAGACTCACATATGACAGAGTCCAGGTGCTGTAGCAGGTGAGTTGCAGGCAGTCCTTGATGTCCATGAGACTGCAGAGGAATTGGGGGCAAGCCAGCAAGTCCTTAGAGGCATTCTGGTTCAGCAGGATAGGTCCAGTCCTTGTCCTCAGTAGGGCAGAGATCAGAAGGCAGCAGAGCAGCTCAGCAATGCAGAGAAGCAGTTCCTTGGAACAGTCAGGCAGAGTGTTTATCATTACAACTCAGCAGTCTTTACTGCAGCAGAGTTCTTCCCAAGTCCAGTAGCGATCTGCTTTCAGTGGGTCAGAGACCCACACCAAAAGGTGCCTTTGATGTGGAGGGATGACTTCAAAGAATCCTGATCTGCACAGGTCCTCCTTTAAACCCAGCCTTAGCTTAAGACTATTAATGGGGGGTAATCAGTCTCTTTGTATGAGCCCATGCCACTACCCTTTGAAGTGTAAGTTTGAGTCCTTCCCAACCTCCTCCCCAGGAAGTCCCATCAGTTTTCAGATAAATTCAGATGCAGTTGAGTATCCCATGTTGTCTGTGTCTAAAGGGAATGCACAAAGGTAGCTGTCACCCATCCCAGGCCAGACACGTATTGAAGACAGGCTGTCAGGCACACTGTACTGTGAGGTCAGAAAAATGCTCACTTTCTAAAAGTGGCTTTTCTAAAATATTAATAATAAAGCCGACATTACCAGTAAAGAGGATTTATCATTACCATTCCATTGATATCAAACATGATGCAGCTACTCATTTCAGATCAGGAATTGCAGTGTAAACGTATTTTAAGGAATTCCCAATGCTGACATATGAGATAAACAGGCCTCATAGTAGTGAAAAATGACTTTGGGAGTTCTTCATTACCAGGACATGTAATACCTATAAGCACATGTCCTGCCTTTTACTTACATGGCACCCTGCTCTATGGGCTACTTAGGGCCTACCCTAGGGTGACTTATGTGTAAGAAAAGGGGAGTTTAATACTTGGCAAGAGGCTTTAAATGCCAAGATGAAGTGTCAGTGAACTGCACACACAGGCTCTACAATGGAAGGCATGAGACATGTTTACAGAGCTACTTAAATGGGTGGCACAATCAGTGCTGCATGCCCACTAGTATCATTTAAGATGGGGCTATAGTATTTTGCCGTGGGGTGTCAACTGCCTCAATGATAAGGTCAGACATGGAGTGGCACTACAATATTGTAATTGTAAATATATTTTCTATCCCTGACAAGGCATTGAAGTGCTCTTTGACAAGTAGCATGCTACTCTGGAACCCAAAAGATTAGTTGTGGATTAGTATAGGGAAATATAAGTTATTAATTTGAGCATTGGACAGGTGAAACAGTTAGTTTGATTGAATAGGATAAAGCAGAGATAGAGGAGGGACAAGTCTAGATAGTGTTATTTGGGAGTTCATATTAGTTAAGATCAGGTTTGGGATGACTCAATGGAGGAATAGAGAAGGGAAGAGTCTAGAAAGAGAGATCATGGTTGTAAAACGTGGTTTGGGATGAGTCACAGGAGGGATATAGGAGGAAAGAGTTATTTTGGAGATCATAGTAGTGGAATGAGGTTTGGGATGAGTCAAGGTGGGATAGAGGGATAGAGGAGGGAAGGGTTTAGAAAAGGTTATATGGGAGCTCAAAGGAGTAGAATGAGGTTTGGGGTGAGTAGAGGAGGAACAGTCGAGAAAGGATCTTGGGAGTTCATAGTAGTAGAATTAGGTTTGGGATGAGTCTGTGAGTGGAGGTAGACTCAAATGGGGGAGGGGTCAACACTCACAGTTCAAACTGGTTACCCCTAGAATAGGATACTTATTTTCATAAAGGTTCACTCTAACTACCCTGTGTTCTGTAGATAGCCTAGAATCATATAGACTTGACAGCGTTTGAACTCATTGCATCCAAAGCCATGTTTTAGACATGCATGTGCATAGCAAGCGCTAAATAAACCAGAATGGTAGTTATGTGCTATGTAAGATAACAAATTAAACTTTGAATAGCATCAATTCTATCCTTGCAGCAGACCAAACACAATACCTGTACACCTCCAAATTCATCATCAACATTTCTCACAGGAGCCAGATCATTCAGCTGGTTATTTCCATGGTATCTTCCTAAACATCAATACCTCTTTTCGACCACTCAATCTCCTGAGATTTGTAGTCTGACTACAGTCTGATAGGCCTTTAGCTAAACTTCAAGCCTCAGACCTATTACTTTTGTCTCTGTTGGTACAAATGTATTAACAGGCATCTACTTCTGTCTCTGCTGCTACAAATTTATTAAATACTGAAAGTAAACTGTTCCCTCAGAATGTAGAGGCAAATTTTAAATCATTGAAATACCACTAGCTCTCATTACTTTTATGACCAATTATGTGCAATTTGTTCAATTTAGCCATTGCTAATATGACTAATTGAATTGTGACTATGAATACGATAGACAACTACATGTGGTTCTGAATGTCTACAATCTATTGAATCAAATTTAAAACCATAGAAGAAAAGACTTAATATCCAGATCCTCAGATCATATGCTCTAATATAAATTCTTAGTCTTGCAAGTTTAAAGTTATCACATAGGAAGACATATTCTAACAGTTCTTAAAGGATTTTCCATATCTTGCCACAGGCCCTTTGAGAGTTTGTATTGGGCACATGCACATCAGTACAGTATGATAAAATGCACATCTTAAGTACAAAAACATTCAAAACACAATATTTTTGTTTATACAGGTGAACAGGGGCTCAGCATAGTGAACCAGTATCATTAAAGAATCTTGCAGAGCTACCATGTAAATCCCTTCAAAGGCTGAGAAAGTAAATGACCAGAAAAGCACAACTCTAAGCCCTTCCAATTATTCATGTGAAGCTCAACCACAACTGATTCGTAAGAGATGATGAAAGAGGTACAGGTGCTTAAAACACCTTTATCAGAGTTCACGAGAGATAAGATACTCTGGATGTGGACCAGATTTGACCATGTCATATCAAACCCCTAGGCTTATTTTTAACACCGTTTTCAGGATTCGTGCAATATTTAGCATTCCTAGAAGAGGTAGCATGTATGGCAATTTTACAATTATAGGTTATGTATTTTTGGCTTAGATTTAATGTAAGATTTGATGTCAAGCAATAGATTATTAGTTTTATAAGTTGGAGAAGCCCCTTTGATGCTTTCTTTTGGGGTCAGTATGGGTGGTGGCAGGAAGTCTAGCCAAATCCTTCAATTTGCCATAACTCAGGAGGAAAAAAAGAGCGACAGAGAGAGAAATATAGTAAGAGAGAGAGAGAGCGCGAGAGGATAAGGAAAATATATTTAAAATTCATGAACCTACTAGGATTCTGTGAAGAACATCCAGGATTGTTTTTCACAGCTACACTTCCAACCATTTCATGCATCTATCCCTCCTACTATGTCGATCCCCTGCGAATATTAAAAAAATAAGGTTTCTGACTCCACTTTCTTAGACCAGTCTTTGTTCCAGCCAAAGGCCTATACTACTCAGCTACAACATCTTTCATGCTCAGAAAAAATGAAGAGCCTGGACTAAAACCTACAGCTGAACAACAAACTCTTTTTTTATTTATATAGAAATGTGTAAGCTGTCCAATCCAGAAGCTGCAGAGCACTGGCGAGAAGAGACGTCCGGTATCATAGCAATGGATTAGCATGCAGGTCTGGCAGAATCAATATAGGCAGAAGTAAATCCTCCAATGAAAAGCTAAGGTGTAGAGGACACAGCTTGGCTTTGAGCACTATGCCTGCTCCACAATCTAGCTACACTAACCTGCGATGTTTAGGGTGCCCAATTAGAGGGGAACACAGTTGTTACATTTGACAGCATTCAGCCAATGAAGCGACCTGGCATTGGTAGTAATACATAGAAACTAAAACTTGATTTAAATGCGTTTTAAATAGCAGAACCAGTCTTCAGTTGACCTGACAAGGCCAAAATCAGCCTGCATTGACATTTGCTCTGCTGTAACAGAGACATTGTGGCTTTTAGAATTACATGAACAAGTTTCCTATGTGCATAGCTTAAAAAGAATTAATTCTGTGGTGGTTTTTCTTTTGTTGAGGTGAAATGCATTAATTTGTTTTCCTTAAGAAGGAAGCCATGTTAAGACTGCCCCTGTGCTTACAACATATTAACAACTCTCTGCCTGGGACTGCTCCAACCAGTTGCACTGTGCATTATTTTCACTTGTTACATAAATGTCCACATTATTTCCTTCAATTCCTACAAACGCCATGTTATAATTATGCATGAGAGTAGGTGCTCCTAAATGTTCCTTATCTGATGTGTAATATTTTTTGATTTACAATTAGTTTGTGTGACATACATATTATTAGTACAGCCCTATACTATAAATCTTATCATGTCAAGCATGTAGCTTTTACTGCCTAAGACATAAAAAATTTGCCCTCTTTGGGAGATGCACCAGAATTGTCTTACCTTTTTAAGTATGTGGACTTCGTGGTGCTCTGTCTGATTATTTATACTTAAACCTTTCTTGATTTTCAACTGAGCACACTCCACATTAGTCTGTCTATTTGATTTCTATTTAGACATTCTTGACTTTCGAACTGAGCACATTTCCATGTTAGTCCACTTGCTACTGTGGTTCTTGCTATTTACTTGTTTTGGAGATTGACCTTATGTTGATACCTCTGGCAGTTACCATTATTGATACTGATTTGGATTTGATTAACTGCCTGCTGCAATGATTCTTAATTTTAACAAACCTCAATTGTTTAGACTTTGGATTTTGTCCTGTGAAGTTTTTCTGTATTGGCATATGTTTCCTTACTGAAACTCAAACAGTCCTGATCCCGCACCTCAAATCTTTTATCCACTCTTTTAATTCATTCGTTAAAACAGTGCAAACCACAAGAGAAACACTACGACCTGGATTATAATGTGATGGAGCTGAAAACACCCAAATATTGAGGGTACTGCTGAAGTGATGCCACTACAGATCCAGCTTCCTAGGGAACCAAAGAGGTATCCAGAAACTGTCATAACTGACACAAGCCTCAATAAGCCCATGCGAGACCTGTCTTAGGGCTTGCAATAGCTAGAGGTATGGGCCTCCCTATATTGAGCTGGGTCAATACTGTGACCTAGATTGTATAGCTCTGATATTCACCTCACAAGACAATGTCTTGATTGCTAATTACTGTTTAAAGAAGTGATTAAGTAGGTGTAATACAGAAGAATTCACAACTGCTGACCAATGGGTTAGAGAATCTATTGTGATTCAACCATTACTGTTACACGACCGCTGCAATTGTGAAAACCCCTGCACGCAGAAGAAGGAAGAACCCCCTAATGTGTTGGTTAGAGCAGATGAGAACATGTAATACTATGCTCATTACCTTCTTCTGAACACCTGTTGACCTGGTCACAATTGGTGCTTTTTGCAGAGTCCTGATATCACTCCCTTATATGATCGTTACTCAATACAGCCTTACATTTGTGGTTTGAACACTACAGCTATTACTGTATCAGTGACCTAAGATTTCCTACCACAAAAGCTATGTTTGAATGGCTTACTCCTTGTAATTACCCTAGAAGAGTAATAGCATTGATCAAACTGTTCAAGCATCACTGCGCTAACACTGCAAACACTGCCTGTGTTGGGCTTGTGAATGTGGAGATGGGCTTTAGCTCTAATTATTTGGAATCATACTCATTGATACAGCTAATTGCTCACACAGGTTCTGTCACTGATTTATTGTGTAGTATTGTATCACTCATGTCTGCTTCACCACTGGCCAAACATTGCTCTTTAAAGAAGTGCTCACAGGCTCTAAACACACATCTAAACAAAATTCACCAACAATGTCAGAAGTCATTTTAGACTTTTTAATGAGTGAGATCTCATCTATAACTAAACTACACTGTACAGTAGGAGAGGAGTCTACTGAAATTATAACCATCAGCGCCAACCTTTTGATTCTCCACAAATGACTGGATTCGACAGAGAAATAAATGCCTAGAGGCACTGGAAGAATGAGTGGAAAAAACTGCAGACTGTGGCCATGGCATCTGGTATCTCCAGTGGAAGTTCTCTGATTTGCAGGCTAGCTCTTGACAATGGCATTCAAGAAAATCCAGAAAAAGGATGACAAAGGGCTTCATGACTGATCCCATTCCTCATCTACTTGGTATACAATATACCAAACCACTGGAACTTCAAGGAGCTCACCATGTCAGATGACATTGCCTCACTGAAGGTGACTAACCACGTCCTATTATAGTCTGTTTGTGACACTATCAACATGTCAGTATAATCCCAGATGCAGAAGCAAGATGGCCCATTTCCTGAACAAAGGGCACCTCATTCAAATATCAGCTAACAACTTGCCTGATACAAATGTCACTTATCCTAAACTATGACAATGGATCATGGAGGAACACTTGAATATTCTGACCCTGATGACCTGGAAAACATTCAGGAATCCTCATCCATAGAGGTATAGTTAGCCCCTTTTCAAGCCTTACAAGTTTTCTTTTAATGTGTCTATGTGCAACAACCTCTTTTGAGACCCATAATAGGTGTATGCATTCCAAAGGACAGAACATTACATGAGGGCTTCCTTTCTCATATTTCCATACATCCTTCATTGCATGAAACAACACCCTCATGGTTCCCTCCAATATAATCACTAATATACAGGCGTAAAACTTGCCTCTGAAAAGCAGGCTGGATATCTACAAAAATCCTTCACAACTTCCCGTGAAAACGTGGTGCACCACTGTCCCCTCCACATGTCACAGTTTCTTTTTGCATGGACATGACTGGCACTGACATGTGTATGACACATGGCACTGGAGGTTAGTTTCCAGTCAGCAGTAATTAACACTAGGGCCTAATCATCTGGAACCAGTCCTTGCATCCCTACATCTCCTAGCTCTACCCTTTTCTGTTTATCTTCTCTTCATTTTCATGCTTGTACATTACTGACATTCTTTTGGAAGCCCAGGGCTGCTTGACAGCTCTAACAGCCAGCCTAGTTTTTACTTTGCGCTTTTGAAATCACATTTTTTCTCTTACCTATACTTTGTCTGCTATTGCACTGAAAAGTAGGTCTTTTTCATCTAATACGTGAGGAAATATTGAGGTAAAAGTGGGGAAATGTGTGGTGAAAGGTCTGTTGTCACTGCAGTTTCTCCGCACATTAGCCTGTTCAACAATGATGCTTTGCTGAAGATAGAAACCTTCAATCAGAATACCACTTACATTTAATTGTATGACTGACCCTTGCTCCCCCCGAACTGCCAAGGTCATGATGATCAAGCAGCCCACATAGACCTTTGTCTGGCAAACAAAACATGATTGCTCATCTTTGTACTGTGAATCAGGCACAATATTCCAACACTGAATACAACAGTCAAAAGAGGCAATCACATGTCAAATTATAAGAAACTGAAAAAGTCCTCCACTACCTCTACAGAAAAAAACTGACATATCTCTCCTACAGGAAACCCACCGATGGGACACAGAATTATTGAAACTGAAAAGAGACCGGCAGGAGTCTCTACCTTTTCTATAATGAGAGCTACTTCTGATCAGTGAAAATCAATCAGAAATACTGAAGACTAAGCAACGCGCACACTGTTACCAGAAACAACCATGCCCAGCCTAAATCACTGACATAATATCAGAACCAAAAATATCGTGCAGCAAAAATATTGATTACAAAAATATTGTTTTCCACAGTTATAATGCTAAGTACAAAAAATACTTTAAAAAATCATTTTACACTGATATTGTTAAAAAGCATACAGAAGTGTATATATAGTTTAAACAGTAACTCTTAAATATTTAAATATATAACATGAATATAATGTAAATTAAATACATTTGAATAATATTTACTACTATATAGAAATATATACTTATATAAACACGTGTATATCTATGCATACATATGATATGACATGATTTTTAATAATATATATGTTAAATTATATTTGTTTGTCCTCTTTTTCAAATTTGTTACTATATATATATATATATATAAATATATATATATATATATATAGTATATGAAACATAATACAAATTAAAACATCAACTGCTAAATATTAAATAAATTACCAAATAAAAAAATATATATATAAAATCCAAAAACTACATTTGCTAAAAATATTCTAACAATGAATATATATATATATATATATATACACATACATATATACACACACACACACATATATAGGTGTATAACAATTAATATATATATATATATATTTATATATATATATATATATAATAATGAAACAAATAAACCAGACTTTGGAGGGATTCAATTTACTATTTCTGCTCCAGTCTCTGCAACAGTAGAAAAAGCATTAGATTTCAGAGGGGTTAAATGTACTATTCTAACTTGTGTCTGTGCAACTGTAGGGAGAGCGTTGGACTTCAGAGGGCAAAAATGTACTATTCCCACTCCAGTCTATGCAAAAGCAGGGAAAGGGTTGGACTTCGGAGGGCAAACTTTTACAATTCCTACTTCAGTCTGTGCAACAGTAGGGAAAGCATTGTACTTCGGAGGGGTCACATTTACTATTCCCACTTCAGGCTGTGCAACAGTAGGGAAAGCATTGGGAGGAATTTAAAATGAAGAAACATGCTTTATAAAACATCAGGACTAATTGGCTTAATTGAAAGTGGAGAAAGACATCAAGACATAGGCCCTCATTACAACATTGGCCGGAAAAGGCGCTTACCGCCATGCAGAAGACCGCCAACGGCGGCCGTGGAAATCCACCACAGCTATTATGACCCACAGCACGGAATCCGCCAAAATTCAGGCACCCACACAAGTCCGCCACACAAAAGGTCAGTGATAAACTGGCGAAAACAAAACCTCCACCGTCACTCCAACAGAAATACGCCCACTCTATCACAACACACAAATCCACACGGCGGTCTTTCAACCGCGGTATTCCATTGGCGGTGCACACCGCCGCGCTCAAAATACACACTTTTACAAAACACAGCCACATTGGACAATTCAAAATACACACACCTGCTACACATACACACACCACTCCCACACATCCAACACAATATAAAACACACATCCACACCACCCACAAACCCCTACGAAAACAATTGAGAAAGAAGCACAGAGAGAGACACCACCATTAACAATACTAGCATCCACAGGCGCACCAGACCATCACCCACATAACTTCCACGCACCTCACACAACACACCACTACATATCGGCACACTTATCACCACACACACCACCCCACACATCACCCACACCACCCCATGGCATGGCAAAGACAACCCAGGTTCTCGGAGGAGGAGCTCAGGGTCATGGTGGAGGAAATCGTCCGGGTAGAGCCACAGCTATTCGGATCACAGGTGCAGCACACCTCCATAGCTAGGAAGATGGAGCTATGGCGAAGAATAGTGGACAGGGTCAACGCAGTGGGACAGCACCCAAGAAATCGGGATGACATCAGGAAGAGGTGGAACGACCTACGTAGGAAGGTGCGTTCCGTGGTCTTAAGACACCACCTTGCGGTTCAGCGGACTGGCGGTGGACCCCCACCTCCTCCCCCACAACTAACAACATGGGAGGAGCAGGTCTTGGCGATTCTGCATCCTGAGGGCCTCGCAGGAGTAGATGGTGGAATGGACTCTGGTAAGTCAAATCTTAACTATTACATTCCCCACCCTACCTGCATGCCATCACATACCCCCACCCTCACCCTCACCCCCATCACTCCAACTCCTCACAAATGTCTCAACATCACAAACCACACATCCCAACACCAAAGCATGGACACCCATCACCAAAGCATGCCCACTGCACATACCCATACAACCCCCTAAACCATCATCACACAAGGTCCCACACAGGAATGCAAGCACTGGGGTACACGGTCACCCACCCATTGCACACCATGGCACACACAGATGTAATAAACATCCTTTTATACCCCTTCAGGACCCCTACCCAACGTCACTGGACAGGAGGGTCCACACATGTCCACACCACCAACAGAAGAGGCCCACAGTGATTACAGCAGCTCTCTCCAACTCGATCTAGATGACCAGCCTGGCCCATCGGGGACCTCAGGACAGTTGGTTCCCATCACACAGTCACAGGCCACTACAGAGCTTCCCCCATACCTCTGTCCCCAGGACACGCCAATCAGCAGTGTGTTCACTACTACAGGGAACCCAGGCTAACCCACCACCCCAACAACAACAGGGACCTGGGGGCAGTGGTAGTGGGCACACCGTTCAGGGGACAGAGTCCCAGGGGAACTGGGAGGGCTGCTGTGCGACAGGGGGAGGACAGGCCCAGGGAACCCCCTCTCCACAAGGCCCTCTCCTCCATCATGGGAGCCTACCACCACTCCCAGGAAACGATGGCAACGGTACTGGCCAAGTTTCAGGAGACCCAGCGCCTGCAGGAGGAACAGTATTTGGGCTTCAGGGAGGAACTCAGAACCATCAATTCCACCCTGGGCACCATCGTAGGGGTGCTGAAGGATGTACTCAACACCAGGAGGGACACTGTGACACAACAAGGGGCCCGTGACACTAGCATGGACGATGAACTGTCCACCACCCCCGCTGTTCTAGTGGACAGGAGGCACCGCCACAGGACCACCAGACCAGCACCCCACCCCCTGCAGAGGGAGAACCACCCCGCAAACGGTCCCTGAGATCCAGGACAAAGACCGAGAACGATGCCAAGACCCCCGCCAAGAAATGAGACCACCCTGAATGTAATCCTTCTGTCCCACCTTGTCACCCTGTCCATCCTTAAACTGCCCCAGCTCCACTTCCTATGCCCATTTGGGCAATGCACCAGTGAGACTAATAGACTGTACTCTGCCATGGACATTCCTCCACCATCACCCCTCACCATTTTGCAACCCCCTCCAATATTGAGCACTTAAATGAACACCCTTGAAGCACAAAACAATCTGGAGTCAGTCTGTGATTTCGGAATAGTGTATTAGCAATTACTGTGGCAAAAAGCTCTTTCAATTGTAATGTCAACATACCTATGTCACACAGCTCTAGTCCATGAGGAATCAAAGCAGATGTCACACAGTGGGACCCACATCTGTGAAATCGTAAGGGAAAGTGACAACTCAGTGACCATACACTGGGTGAAAACGACAGACAGTAGAGAGGTAGTAGTGTTAAAGTACATGTAGTAGGCAGGTTTGTATTCTTACCCGTGTCTCACTGGAAATATTGCAGGATCAGCGAGTCCCTCTTGTCCATGTCCTCTTCTTCTGCTTCCTCGTCTTCACTGTCCACAGGCTCCACAGCTGCAACAACACCGCCATCTGGACCATCCTCCTGCAGAAAAGGCACCTGTCGTAGCAAAGCTAAGTTGTGAAGCATACAGCAGGCCACGATGATCTGGCACACCTTCTTTGGTGAGTGGAATAGGGATCCATCTGTCATATGGAGGCACCTGAACCTGGCCTTCAGGAGGTCGAAGGTCCGCTCTATTATCCGCCGTGTTCGCCCAAGGGCCTCATTGTAGCGTTCCTCTGGCCTTGTTATGGGATTCCTCACTGAGGTCAGTAGCCATGACAGGTTGGGGTAACCAGAGTCACCTGCAAATGGCGAGGGACAACTGTTAGACACACACTAACCTGTAGGGATAACCCCAGACCCAGACAACCATTCCCACTGTCTTGCTTCCAGGTGCTCACCTAATAGCCACACATGGTGCCTCTGGAGTTGACCCATCACATAAGGGATGCTGCTATTCTGCAGGATGTAGGCGTCATGCACTGAGCCAGGGAACTTGGCATTCACATGGGAGATGTACTGGTCTGCCAAACACACCATCTGCACATTCATGGAATGAAAACTCTTCCGGTTTCTGTACACCTGTTAACTCCTGCAGGGGGGGGGACCAAAGCCATATGGGTCCCATCAATGGCACCTATGATGTTGGGGATATGTCCCAGGGCATAGAAATCACCTTTCACTGTAGGCAAATCCTCCACCTGAAGCAAAACGATGTAGCTCCGCATGTGTTTCAGCAGGGCAGACAACACTCTGGACAACACGTTTGAAAACATAGGCTGGGACATCTCTGATGCTATGGCCACTGTTGTTTGAAATTACCCACTTGCAAGGAAATGGAGCTTTGACAGCACCTGCACTTGAGTGGGGATTCCTGTGGGATGGCAGATAGCTGACATCAGGTCTGGCTCCAGCTGGGTACACAGTTCCTGGATTGTGGCACGGTCAAGCCTGTATGTGATGAACACATGTCTTTCCTCCATTGTCGACAGGTCCGCCAGCGGTCTGTACACCGGAGGATGCCGCCATCTCCTCACATGTCCCAGTGGATGGTGCCTTTGAACGACAAAAGCGAGCACGGAGTCAACCAACTCAGAGGAACGTACCCACAGCTTACACAGAACACGAATCCTAATTCGAAAAGTGGCCTGTATGTGTGTTGAGTCTAGGCCTAGGTATGTGTGACGCAGTTAAAAATTAAGCCATGTGGGCCCCTGAAATGGCGGCTGCCTGACCTCTAAAGTGGGACAATGGGATGTGAGGTAACTGCGCTGGCGTTGTACACCGTAGCAGTAGGTGGTCAAAGACCGCGGCGCAATGCTGCATTGGTTAACATTGGACCCTATGGGTCCCAGGAGCCAATGACGATGTACGCTGGCGGTGATGGTACGCACCACCACGGACGTGACCACCATTTTCTATCTGTTCAATCACTCAATACCTGATCTTCGACAGGAGAGGACCTACACTGCAAGTGCTGCTGTGACCTCGGTCTGGAAGAGACAATGCCTCGAGTGTCTGGGGAAAGGGCCCCTGCCTTCACATCGGAGGAGTTGGAGAAACTCGTGGACAGGGTCCTCCCCCAGTAAACGCTACTCTACGGTCCTTCAGACAAACAGGTAAGTACACTGGGAGCATGCTGTATGGGCTATGCCTGTGTGGAGTAGGTTGGATGTAAGATTTGGGGGAGATTGCGGCGTGCATGAAACAACGGTGAGTGCATGTGCCACATGGCAAGGGTAGGGATGGGGGCCAATGACGGTGACGGTGCAGTTGGTAATAAGTTTCTCTTCCCCCTGTACAATTCATGTAGGTCAGCGCACACCAGAAAAAAGATATTTGGCGTGCCATCGCCAAGGACATCCAGACCCTGGGGGTCTACCACAGACGGAGCACCCACTGCCGGAAAAGATGGGAGGACATTCCCCGCTGGAGCAAGAAGACGGCGGAAGCTCAGCTGGGGATGGCCTCCCAACGTTGGAGGGGTGCCCGTCGCACCATGACCCACCTGATGTTCAGGATCCTGGCGGTGGCGTACCAGGAGTTGGATGGGCGCTTAAGGGCATCGCAGCAGCCACAAGGGGGTGAGTACACTCTCATCCTGCTGATTTTGCGCGCAGTGGAGGTGTCTGGGTGGGGGAGGTGGGCTGTGGGTTTTCCTAGGCCAGGGCGAGTTTAGTAGGCAAGTTCCCTCCGTAAGGCAGGCCATGTGGCACCCCACCCCACCTCTGTAGAGTGGCAAGTACACCTAGTCATGCACCTGTGTCATCCATGTGTGCAGATGTCATCCATAGCCTTGTAGGCCATTTCCCAGGGATTGAACAGTGGAGCCTGAGAGCGCAGCGTAGTGCAGGGGGCTTCTGTTGTGTCCGCCAACGGTAGCGGTAATGCATGCACTGAACATGTCTTTCTTCTGTCGCCCCCCCCCCTTTTTGTGGTCTCCCTGTTCTTGTGTGCATTAGCATCATCAGGCAGAGGAGCAGTGGCACCGGAGCACGAGGGAGCTGCATCCCACATGGCCCTGGAGGGCGAGACAACGGACTCGGAGTTCACCAGTGGGACGGGGGCGAGGGGAGCTCTACGGCGGGGACAGGAGCTGACACCAGCAACACAGACTCATCCTCTGATGGAAGCTCCCTTGTGGTGGCGGCCACATCTGTGCCCCCCGCTTCTACAGGTAGAGCCGCCACCCCCCCCTACCAGCACTGCCCTCCCAGCAGCCCCTCAGCCTTTGACCTGTGCCCGCTCACCCAGGAGGGTGGGCATCACCTTCGCCCCAGGTACCTCAGGCCCTGCCCCAGTCACCCCTGCTGCCCTCAGTGAGGAGGTCATTGACCTTCTCAGGTCCCTCACTGTTGGGCAGTATTCCATTTTAAATGCCATTCAGGGTGTCGAAAGGCAGTTGCAACAAACCAATGCATTCCTGGAGGGCATTCATTCTGGTCAGGTGGCCCTTCAGTGAGCTTTTCAGACTCTGGCTTCAGGACTGATGGCAGCCATTGTCCCTGTCTCTACCCTCCCCCCTCCAACTTCCTCCACCCAGACCCAATCCCCTGTACACCAGCCTATCCAAAGCACACCTTCAGTCCAGCATGCACACACCTCAACACACAAGGGAAGCTCAGGGAACCATAAGCACCACACATCCCACAGGCACTCCCGCAAGCATCACACACATGCAGACACATCAACATCCACTGCCTCACACCAACATCCACTGCCTCCACTGTGTCCCCCTCCTCCTCGTCTCCCTCCTCCCTCCCAGTCTCGTCTACACTCACAACTGCATGCACTATATCTACAGCCACTACTGCCATCACCAGCACACCCACCACCACACCCCGCTCACGTGCAGTCACCACCCCCACTACCATTCACACGTCCCCTGTGTCCTCTCCCAGTGTGTCTGTGACGCCACCTCCCAAGATACACAAACGCAGGCACACACCCATCCAACAGCCATCCACCTCACGACAGCCTCCAGCGCATGCACCTTCACCCAAAGTCACCAAACGAACACCTCCTACAACCACAACATCTTCCTCCACTCCCAAACCCCCTCCAGCTACCCGTCCCAGTGTCTCCAAAAAACTTGTCCTGTCCAACCTTGACCTCTTTTCCACACCTCCCCCACCCTGTCCGTCTTCTAGGGCCAGACTCTCTAGGTCCCAACCTAGCACCTCAGCCACAACATGTCCGGGACCAATGGTGCCTGTAGTCACAGGAATCTGGAGTGCACCGGCCACCAGGGCAGCCAGTGTGGCACGGACCCACAGCACGGACAGTCCCCCACCTGTCAAGCATAAAACGGTGGCCAGGACACCGCCGCCTCAAGCACCGCTGAACAGGGCACCGCCGCCTCAAGCCCCGCTGAACAGGGCACCGCCGCCTCAAGCACCGCTGGCCCATGAGCGCCAAGGGCACTGACGCTACTGAGTCCGTCACGAGCAGGATGAAGCACTCTGGGCACAGAGCCCCCTCCAGAACCAGTGGAGAGATACATCCACTACCTCTGTCCTTAGCAGGATGAAGCACTCTAGGCACCATGCTCCCTTCAGAACCAGTGGAGACTGTCATCCACTACCTCTGTCCTTAGCAGGATGAAGCACTCTAGGCACCATGCCCCCTCCAGAACCAGTGGAGACTGTCATCCTCTGCCTTTGTCCTTAGCCAGATGAAGCACTCTGGGCACCATGCCCCCTCCAGAACCAGTTGGGACTGTCATCCACTACCTCTGTCCTTAGCGGGATGAAGCACTCTAGGCACCATGCCCCCTCCAGAACCAGTGGAGACTGTCATCCACTTGAGAGACTGTGGCTTTGCATTCCCCAGGATGGAACAGTGGGCAACCTACCCACTGTATAGACTTGAGAGACTGTGGCTTTGCACTCCCCAGGATGGAACAGTGGGCAACACACACTCTGTAGAGGCTTGAGAGACTGTGGCTTTGCACTCCCCAGGATGGAACAGTGGGCAACCCAACCACTGTATAGACTTGAGACTGTGGCTTTGCACTCCCCAGGATTGAACAGTGGGCAAACCACCCACTGTATAGACTTGAGAGACTGTGGCTTTGCACTCCCCAGGATTGAACAGTGGGCATGTGGCCCCCTCGTGGATTTGGCGTTGTGCCCTCAACCGGCTGAGGTGCCCCCCCTTACCCTCCCCCTGAGGTGCCTGTTTTCTTGCTCTCTGATGCGCCTGCAGTGTTCTCTCCATCATGGTTGGGGATCTTGTGTGATCCTCGCCCATACCGCGTGGGCCCAGTGTTCCACGGACTTCATTGGAGCACTACCTGGACTACTAAGCTTGATGTATATTTTGTTTATGGTGTATATATATATTTTTGCGTACTTGATTTTAATATATTACAATGGTTTATTTTTGTCTTTGGATTCTTCCGGGGGGTTGGGGGTGTAACTATAATGTATAAATATGTATTAGTGTGTGTGTTGTAGTGGGTGGGGGTGTTGCATGTGTGTGTCCCTGTTTTTTCCCTCCCCCTCCCCTGTGTCGTAGGTGCAGTACTCACTGTTGTCTTCACCGCCGACGTTTGTGCTCCTGGTAGAGGAGCAAGAAGATGAGGGCTGGCAGGATGTGCAGCTTGGGTTCCATGGCGTCCGGATTCCTCATGGGGTGTGTAGAGGTGAGCATTTCCCCTTCGAAGTCCTGTTTCCGCCGTGTTTTTGTCCACGGTAAATCGGCCCCGGAAAAGGTGGCTGATTGGTAGGTTGTGATACTGTGGGCGGTACTTTGTCTTCCGTCTGTCTGTTGGCGGTGACCGCCAAGCTGTTTGTCTGTACCTCGGTGGCGGTCGGAGTGTTAAAGTGGCTGTCTTTGTTGGCGGTTTCCGCCACGGTCATAATTCCAACTTTTTTACTGCCGGCCTGTTGTCGGTCTTACCGCCGCTTTAACACCGTCCGCCAGGGTTGTAATGACCACAATGCTTTGTATGATGCGTGAGTCATTACTGGTCACTCTGTTGAAACCGGGTAAGCCAGCTGACTGTTGCTTGTCCTACAGATATTTCTCACTGCTTAAAAGACACAAAAAAATATTTGTGAAAATCTTGGCTAATCACCTAGCGCCTCTGCTCCCAGGCATTGTAGGATCAGAAAAAGACAGGTTTATAATGGGTTGATATACAACCTCAGGACCCTCTTTGGAGCAATCTCTTATATCAATCAGAAGGTACTGGTTCTCTAGACCAGTCCAATTGCTTGTGTCCGGGTCAACTGGATAGTTTCGAGACCTATAAACATTATGAGGCCAGGCAGTGTTTGCCCTGTCACCCCTACTGTATACTTTGGTGGCTGAACCGCTGGCTTGCGCACTCCATGAATATCGTGCGCACTGGGGAATTTGGTTCCCACACTACAATCTAATTGTGGCTACTTATGCGAACAATACACTTCTCTATGTAAGGAATCCGGAGTACAACTTGTCTCTGGTTCTCCGGGAGGTCTTATTGTTTTGGTAGGCATTCAGGTTTGCGTATTAACTGGGATAGGTCTCTTCTATTCCCCTTTACTGTCGCCACCACGCCAGCACAGATGGAGTATCCACTGCAGTGTACAACAGACTTGGTTTGGTATTTCAGTATACAGGTCCACATGAACCCTTTAGTGGTATTGGTAGACAACCAAGGAAGTGCTGTGCAGTGGATAACACAGATGCAACTGAGAGTTGGATCAGTTTGCCCCTGTCCTGTGCGGTAATATCTCTATCATGATGACGGTAGTGTTACCCCGTTTTTTTATTGCTCTCTATCACCCTGATTCGTGTACCCAGTGTGGTATTTTATAACTTTTATTTCTTGATGATGCGCTTGGCCTAGGCCGGAAAACAGGTGCGTGTAAGCTGGGACTTGCTTACTCTCCCCTATGCGATAGGCGGGTTGAATGCTCCAGATTTAGAAGCTTACTACAGAGCCACACAATATATGTTCGCCCCCTATTGGTTGCACAGACCTGGTGACCTACCATACCTGTAGCTTGAGCATGATGCCCCTTTCCCCCCTGACTCTGCCTAAGATGCTGTTTGATGAACTAACACGGCATTATAATTACTTGCCGTGTGCTACACAGTACTTGTGGATGAGACCAGCTGAGCTACAGGCTGGGGCACTGCTTAAGTCACTGCAGGTGCCACGGGAGTGGCGCATTTTATTTCCCCCTACACTAGGAAAGAGCAGTGGTGAGCACTTTACAGAGGCTGAGGTTGAGGTGTATGGGTGATTTTTTGTGGGCAGAGGTACTCCACAGCTGGGAGCAGGTGAGTGTGCAGGGTGACATGCATACTGTACTGGCTCAGTTTCACTACTATAGAGTGCAACACATGATGTGGGAATTGCTAAGGAAGGCCCTGATGTAACCTCCGGTGCTGCCTGCCTTGACTTACTTTACTGAGACTCATGTGGCTTGGTTTTGCCCTGGTGTGCAGTGCTTTTGGCCCAAAGTTTTGGTGAAGTTGCGTAGATCACTGGTGAGTGCATTATGTCGTCCCCCTTGCTGGTGCTGCTGGGCTATGACAGGGATGTCACAAGACTGTCAGCCTCGTAATCTGGCCCTTAATGTTTCATTGAAATACGTCTTCACTTTAAATTTTTCTCATTTAAAAAATGACTGTACTTTTCGGTAATAAATATGGCACAATGCCCACTGGGAGCAAGAGGCATGCTGTTTGTACATGCAAAAATTTGAAATGAGAGAACATTAAAATGAAGAGTTAATAATTAAGTTAACTTTTCATTTAACAGTTTCCCAATGAAAAGCATTCAGAAACATCATTTTGTTTTCATGCTCCAATATTGCATTGACAAGGATTTTTTTTTTGGAGAGTTCAATATCTTGATGCTTTAGTTTTCAAATCTGTGCTCCAGTCTGGGTCATACATCTAATTGAGCACTGCTCATTATCAGGCCCTGCTACCTGCTCCCTGATAATAATGAAAAATAAACATAGCCTTCCCACAAACTTTAAAAGGAAAATGTGACCCTGTACCTATTTAAAAATGAACTCAAGGCGGTGAGCTACTTTGAAGGTATCTGAGAGCTACTGGTAACTAGCGATCCACTGGTTGGGGACGCCTGGATAGCTATGTTTGATTAGTTCTGTTTCAATATTTTGAAAAAATGTTTTACAAATGTGTGGTGAATGCAACCTAATTATTACCTGTTTTTTCTGCTCTTCTGTTCAAAATGTTCAGTCCCGCTTTGGCTTGTGAGACATCAGCCAGTGACAAGGCATACGTCACGATTGCAAGGGTGTAATTGTCTGCAATTCCTTCATCCATTTTACGTTGCAGGTAGTGGATAGCATTTTGAAACTGAGAAGAGCCCTGTGGAAAAAGTTAAATGTCTTGAAACTAAGAGTAGTCACATCTGGAAACAGAAATAATCCCATCATTCACACTTTTTGGGAGAACATAAGTGCTGAAATGCAGAAACAACACAAAGTAAATTGCACGTTTTAGATTTGTATTTCTGCTTGAACATCCTTAGGTCTCTGTTTAGATATCCTGGTGGAAGCAACACTAAAATAGGGTCTCTGCTTCATGGCTCCTCTCCTAAGACAGGACAGAATGCCTCAGATAGAGCTGGGCTACCAAAGACCTGCATCTGCCTTGTGGGTGCAGCTCCTTGAGGACGATGTTCTTTCATCTCAAGGAAGGCACATTAGGTAGCAGGTGGTACAACAAAAGGCAGACTACCATCTGTGGCATATTGGGGGAAATCCCAACTCACTACCCTCGCTGGGGGTATCCTAGTGTGTTAACCCAACCACATCTGTGTGGCCATGTAGAGGTATTTCTCAATTACTTCCTTTGCTGGCAGGGTAGGTTGCTTCTCTGCTACCACCTGCAAGGCCTACAGTTCATCTTTAAATCTGGCAAAGCTAGTTAAGTACAGAGTGAAGGCAAGCATCTACTGGGCAGTCTGACAATTGCTCTGCTCCCACTTTGCAATACCACATGTGAGACTTGTCTACGCGGTCACAAAGACATCTTCCTCAAACAATGCTATGAGTTGTTTCAGATAAATGAAAATATTTCCAGAAGTGAACTGTTTTCATCAGTTTGGAGAAATGTTCCTTCAATACCACTCAACTTGGGCTTTGGTTGGGTCATGAGATTAAGTCAGCTTTGGCTTGGATTGGAGCTGTGCATCAGTCCTGTCATAGTGGACTTCTACATGGCAAATAAAACAACTTGCTGTTCTGGCATGTGAGGAACGTAGCTGAGTGGAATGGGTTCCCTATATAGGAACCCTCTCAGTCTTCCTGTAGAAGGCACAGCAAGTGTCCATTCTATGTCCCATGTGTTGCTACAGACTCTAGGATTACTAAAAATCTGTTCTACCAGCTCTCTTTTTCAATGTGCATGTGGGGCCTTTGGAAAACCCGAAAACCTATTTGCACTACTCATATGAGTTCAGGGCTGCTTCAACGCTACAGAGTACCACAGTCAGCTAGCAGAATTAGTAAAGCTGTCACCATATTGGTCATTTGGAATGGCAGGCAGATGAACAAGACCATATTACAGGGAACAGTGTCTTATTTGGTTGGGGTGGGGTTGAATAGCCTACATGTTTTCAAAAGCTGGGATTTGAGTGCAATTCTCTAAATTGGAGCACTTAGTGGGACAGGAGGCTAGAATACTGTCAAACTCAGAAATAAGTTTGCTCTGGACATGTACCTAGAGAAAAGCCTTGTGTCACATTGCCATCAGTATTTCAATAGTATGCATAGATAGGCGGTATTCTGTGGCAGCTCCGGCACAGAATACATTTCAGGTGTAATGCTCAGCTATATGTGTCTTAGTATGGATTCTAGATCAAGCTGGAATTGGAGTAGGGTAAGCATGTTCACTAGGAATGTAATGGGAAATGTGTGCTTCTTGTAGAGGGCAAATCAAGGCATCCTTCACTTTCTGCTGCAGATTGATGCCAGTGATTAACCTGGCTCACTTGCCAACTAAAGCTGTGTTAATGATAGAAGAGCGGCGCTTACCAACCTATACTCTTACATGAAGGACTACTAATTAAATGTGAGGGCTGTATTTTTGCACTAGCTTAAAAAAGAGTACATAGGGAATTTGGGAAGAATGTCAAAGAGGTTACAGAACAGGAGAGGGAGAAAATAATAAGAAAAGTATGAAAATATAGAAACAATTAAAGAAAAAGGATGAACATAAGATAAGAGAAGACATACAATGTAGAGGTGTTGGAGTGTGACTTTTAAAATAGATATTAACATGAAAAGCTTGCAATAACGTGTAATGAAACTGCATAGATAATATGTTAACCGAAAAAATATATATATATATGCGTTTGAAATGTGCCCACGGAGAGTGGCCATCAATGTATACGATGACTAATGAATTTGACTAATGATGAATTAACAATGTACTAATGTATGATTTTATGTTAGCATCAAGAATTACGTATTAGGGTTTTGCTAAATTTAATCACTAGGCCTTAGTTAGGAAGGGTCTGGGCCTAGCGGCCTGGACTCATATTAACTGTGTTTTTCTAACGTGCAATGTGCTGCTTTCCTGAAGGACACGAAGCTGTACTTTTCCAGTAGCTAGAGATGTGTGTGTGTAGCCATACTAAATTCTTTCTCATGGGACCCGACTTGCTCAAGGAGACATTCTTGCCAAATGCAACAGTGTAATTCACAACAGGTGCAAGGTCGCCTGGACTAGGGGAAGACAATGGAACTACTGACTGGAGCAACAAGTGTAACTTTTCTTACCTGGCATTCTACCTAATGAAGACGTCAATCACAGGAGCCAATAAACTACATGAGAACGGTGTTAGGTGAAAATTCTAGTAAGGTGTGTGAAGGATCATTGGACAGAGATAACGATGCACCAAATATTGCCCAATGGGAAATTAAAGACTTGTTTTGATATAACGGCGTGACACAAGGAGAAATCAACCATTCTTCTTAGCCATTACCGAGCCATTCTTCTTAGCCATTACTGAGCCATTCTTCTTAGCCATTACCGAGCATTCTTCTTAGCCATTACTTTGCCATTCTTCACCATCCCTTGCTACTCTGAAAGACTTTGTCTTTAGCTGTTTGATACTTTAAACCATCCTAATCCTGTTCCCTGCCTAATGCTTACTTCTCCTCCTTATGAGGAAAGAACCTTGTTCTTTATCTATGCCCTACTGAGACTTACCTGTTCTATCCTGGATGATGGCAAATCGATTGATGTCCTGAGGATGAAGACTGATGCTGTATGCTGACCCATTTGGATGGGTAACTGTCTGATGATAAATTGTAATTGTCTGTTTGCCTTTTCTTTCTAGGTACCAACTGCTCTTTTGATAGAATCCATACTTAGATGTTTTCCAAATTCGTGTTGCTAAATTGTTTTGCATGAAGCCCAACATGCTGATGCTAATTTGAGGTTAGTTAAGGTGTTCACTAATATTGGATGCAAATAGACAAATGACTGATTCTTGCTTTGTTGAATAACGTGCTAATGCTACTCTGCTAAAGTTGATTCATGTTAACATCGTGCTTTGTTCTAATGTTCATGATCTTTGCTCTGATAAAGTTTTACTTTAGTTGCCATATTATAGTGGTTTTGATGTGCTTACTGATATTGCGATTAATAAATGTGACGTTAGATTGTAACTAATATGGAATAACTATCCTAAATCTTGCTAGTTTTGTGTGGTTATTCATGGCTGAAAGGTCATGGATGTTTGATTTTATTAAAGATTATTGATTAGCTTGATTGATTAGTTATTGTGAATATTGATGAGGTTATTGTCTTGCTGATTGAAATGCTAAACGGATACCTCGTTCTGGGAAGTCCCCAAACGTGGTCAAAAGATTCATTGACCTAGTCCCCTTGTAAGTAAATCATCAAAGTTTGAACGCGTTATCAGTTCTGGTAGCAGAGGACGGTTTAGGCCCTTTGGGGCCCTAGGACGAGGGACTTCTATTTGAAATTTGTTTTGAAATAATGCAAATTGGAGAGATGATGTGTCCCTAAGTTCCAAATGACTTTCCCGGAATCTCGGAGCTTGCTAAAGTGAGTTGGGTATGTTCTTGGCATTCTAGTGATAGAGCGAGTGACGTAGGGTTTGCGCTTGCACAGCTTACGCATACCACAGGTGAATTGTGAGGTTTGTGAGAATTTAGGCCAGGTGATGTTTTAGTAGGAGCGTGCGTACTCTGCAGTATGAGAGTAGGGAAGTCGGCGATCTTCATGTGAGTGTGGCGCTTTGTGCTCAACAATTGTCCACATGGTTGATGGTGATGTACGGACACTGCGTGGTCTAAGACTCCGGAGTATGCTGATGGTTTATATTGTAATTTGCGTGGTTTGATAGGTCAATCGGGCGTGGTTGACAAGTCGAGTTTGAGTCAAAGTGAGTGAATGAAAACTTCTATGGAGATTTGGCGAGTTCTAAAGTGCCCTAGGACAAACCATTGACAAGTCGAGAGTGAAATTTGCGGGTCAAGTTTTGCTTGCGAGTGCGGGATCTGCGAAGGAGAGAGTAGCGGCCGAGGCTAAGAGCAAAATCTCTGTAAAGTTCTGAAGCAATTGTGTTACCCTTTCTGTAGTAAACTGACAAATTTGAGTTTTATTGGTGCTCGCAATATATTGCATTCGTTTTTGTGCGAATCGAGAGGGAGGAAGGCAAGCCGCAAGACTTTCTCAGCCGCAATGTGTGTAAGTGTGACGTCATTTGAGCCACGCTGGAATAAGTCGGTTAGTGAGAAGGGTTGCGCACGGATTGGCAGCAGTCCGTGAGAGGCAATTGGTTGAGAAGGTAGGCGAAGAGAGTTCTGGGAATTAGTCACTTCCTGATTCGATTGTAAGCAGAGCAAAAATGAAGTTTTTCAAGGCTTTAAAGAGCGCTTTGAGGGGAGATGTGTACATTACCGCGAGTGTAGGGGAGCCCACACAGCCAGAGGATACACCGGCTTATGCCGTAATGGAGGAGAGGGGAGTCGAGCCATGTCTTTGGCTAAAGCAATGGTGCAAAATGACAGAGAAAGAAGGGAGCTTGGCATTTCCGGAACACAGAACGTTCAATATAATGACTTTGGAAAATTTACGTAAGGTGTTAAATGAGCAAAAGCCACCTCCGAGGCCAGCACAGTGTGAGGCGTTAGCAATTTGGGAACCGATGGCCATTCGACAACGGCAGCAGAAGTTTGAGAGGAGAATGAAGAAAGCAGAAAAGACACTAGCGGAGGCTGGGTGGGATAGTGAGCATAAGATTTGGAGAAGAGAAATAATAGATGGAGTTAGGATGTTTCCAGCAATAACTCAAGAAGGCGGAACCCAAGGAGGGAAAGCCAGTTGTAAGATTGACAAGGGTTCTAGCAAAGCAAAGGAGACTAAGAAGTCCTGGCAGAGGCACATGACTCAGACGATGATGAGTTTCTTAATCAGTTGTTACATGATCGACCTCCGCCATATGCCCTAAATGACAATAGACCAAGTACTAGTGCAAGTCCTATAAATTCGACACAGAACTAGGGAACAACAAACACGGTAGAGGTTAATACTGTTGCAACACCAGTCCCAATACAGAATAGTGTCAGTGTGTCCACTGCCCCAGAGATGCAGACACAGCTGCAGCCACCACTGGTTCAGAGGCTCTACCCTGATGTCCCAGTACTAGAGACTACTACTAGTTTGATGGTGCCATCAGATCCGGCATACACAAGACCAAGATTAATACAGACTGAGACAACACATGATTCTGAATTATTCCTCGGTCATAGGACCGCAGTTAGCCACGGCACCGATAATGAACCAGAATGAGGGAGTTAATGCCCCACAGGCTTTAGGAAGCAGTTAGTCGGCAGCCGCCGTATCCTTGCCCATTACAGTTAGTCCACCATTACCATTGTATGCGCAGGCGAAGCCTAGTGTATGTAATCAGAGAATAATGACACAAGAGATGACAAGAGGAGGGTTCGTAGGGAGCTCTCAAGGGATGACACCAGTGGAACAGACAATAGACAGATCTAGGTCCCTGTTAGAATTCAGTCCGATTGGAGTTCCTCCGGATACCGTGAGACAATCAGGTTTGGGACTGCTGACTCCGCAGATCCCAAGTGCGAATGTGCCGCAAACACCAATGATGCAGGCTGGGAATATCTCGTTGCAAGGTTTAACTGCGCAACAACTGAATGAATGGTTAGACAAGTTGAACTCACCACAGACTACTCTTGCGACAGCAGAGCAGTCGGAAAGAGAAGAATACCTGAATTTTGTGAGGTTGGGCGTGGAGGCAAGTGAGCTGCTTGAAGGGAGCATGGGAATGAACAGTTTAGAATAATATACTGAAGCAGAATTGAGGTATCTGTGCCCAAAGATAACTAAAGAAGTGAGCAAGGTGCACCAGAGGTTGGCACACCTGGCAGATAAATATGGCATAGACTTGGACAATACTAAACATCTGAAGAGGAGTTACAGGTTAGATTTTGAGCCCAAGGATTTTGAAAACATGAGGTCTACTGGGATGAAGGCACACCTTAAAAAGAAATACTGCAGAGTGCACAAGTTTGGGGAGCATTAGAAAAGTGGGAAGGCAGATGTGCAAAGAAAAGAGATAAAAGGAAAAGTGAATGCATAGAACAGCAGGTGAAAGCCGTGCCGGATACTGGTACAATAAAAATGTTACCCATGAGAGAAACGGCCGGAGAGGTTCTTGTCCATGTACCTTGGTCTAGAGGTGACATTTTGTCTTTCACAAATGACTTCCCCAGGCTGAGGGAGAAGCCGATAGAGTGGTATCAGCAGACGGACAGGTTTGTGAAACTTGCGAAGTGTCTTTGGGAAGACCTGAATACTCTCTTTGAAATCATAGTTCCGGCTGATTTGAGAGAAGTGTGGATTGGCCAACCGCAGAACCGGCAAGGGATAGAGTCACAGGAGCACCGTCTCCTGAGGTGATGAAACTCTACTATAAAGTGATGGAGTTTTTGAAGCAGAAAGTTTCGCCACCAAATATTGATTGGCAAAAGATTGATTGAACGGCGCAGGAGGCTAAGGAGTCGATAAATGCCTATTATGAGAGGTTGTTGAAGGCATTCAAACACTACAGTGGTACAGAGGTCATAGAGGCGAAAGACATGAATCACCTTGTGTTCAGGTTTGTTGAAGGGTTGAGACCTGAGATTAGCCAGATGATCAAGAATCATTTGATCTGTTGGCAAGCGAAGCCGATTGATGAGGTGTTGCAGTATGCGAAGTACTGTAGTGACGAAACTGAGTTGAAGCAGAGAAAGCTGAAGGAGAAAGTGATGGAGATGCAAATCAAGGCAGCGCAAGCAGGGATGCAGGGAACCGGTCTACAGCAGATGGTGCAACAGCCTCAAGGAAATGGGATGTTTCAGACGCAAGTGAGAGGCAGTGGTCGAGAAGGTTTTATGAATCGTGGTCCAGATCTGAATACTGTAGTGGTTCAAAATGATGTGTAGGGGCGTTGTACATTCGAAGCGGGAATGCCCGATGATGGTGCAGGAGGGTGTAGTTCAACAAAGCAATGATGTTAATGCATAACAAAATGTTAAAGGACCAAGGATGAGGGGTCCGAATCCGAACTTCCAAAATAACATTGTTCAGATGCAGGGTCTCCAACCCATGCAACAAGTGCAGATGCCACGTGTGCAACCGGTACAGATGCAGCAAATGCAACAGCAGATTCCTGTGGTACCTAGACAGCAAATGCAGTTGCCCTTAGCACCAATGAGACAGAAACAGGTGATGCTTCCTCAACAGGTCACAAGTCATGGAATGAGTCAAAATAATGAAGTACAACAGTTCCCATTGCGGGGTGAGAATGGAATAAACGATGAATGGTCGGATGAAAGCTCAGATAGTGAGGAGTGTAGGCTTGCAGCGTCCCTAGAAGTAGATCAGAGAGGGCCCTGAGTTCAGGGGAAGGTAATGGGTCCCAAAGTTTCGTTCTTGGTTGACACAGGAGCTACACGCTCTACAGGCAGAAGTGCAGAGGTTCCGAAACTGCCTCTTTCGGGACGTACAGTTAAAGTAGTAGGAGTGGCAAATCAGCTTTTGACTAACCCGATCAAAGATCCGGTTCAGGTTGAACTTGGCACTTTTCAGGGATTGCACAGGTTTGTAGTTTGTGATTCAAGTCCTGTGTCCCTACTGGGAAGAGACTTACTGTGCAAGATAAGATGTTCTATCACCTGTTCCAATGACGGAATTGGGTGCAGACAAACAGTGACGATGAAGGGGATGATGGTCAAATATCAGAGCCTGAGACAGAAACAACGGATGAAGAATACCCTCTGATTAACTTCTTCCCAATGTTTACAGTGACTGATCTGCCAGCAGATTTGCAGGGGACAGTCAGAGAGAAAGTGTGGAACTTGACTGGGAAGAAAGTGGGATTGATAAAAGGAGTGGAACCAGTTTAAGGTAGTGTGAAACCAAATGCTGTGTTCCCCCAGGTACCACAGTACCACATGGCGCAAGATGTCCTCATACAGGTAGCGCAACTGATTGCAGATTTTGTGAAGCAGGGAGTTTTGAAAGAGGTGATGAGCAGTCCATGCAATTCACCAATAATGGGACTGAGAAAGC
Source organism: Pleurodeles waltl (assembly GCF_031143425.1). Taxonomy (NCBI): domain Eukaryota; kingdom Metazoa; phylum Chordata; class Amphibia; order Caudata; family Salamandridae; genus Pleurodeles; species Pleurodeles waltl. The sequence continues at coordinate 1,412,002,895 of NC_090444.1, read as the reverse complement.
CTTGTGGGAAAGTTCGAATTGTCCAAGACCTCAGAAAAATCAATGACATAGTGGTGAAATGTTGGCCAGTAGTGCCAAATCCAGCTGTAATAATGTTCCGGTTTCCATGTGATGCAGAATGGTTCACAGTTGTAGATTTGTCTCAAGCGTTCTTTTCTGTGCCTCTTCATGAGGACAGCCAATTCCTTTTCGGTTTCAAATTCCTGGATAAGGTTTACAGTTGGTGTTGAATTCCTCAAGGGTTTTTGGAATCACCTTCTATATTCAATCAGGGATTTGGAGTCATTGGAATCGACTCTAGTGCAGTACATTGACGATTTGTAAATTGCATCCAAAACGAGGGATGATTATAAATTCAATACTATTGCCTTATTGAACCACTTGGAAAAGAATGGGCATTATGTATCCCCAAAAAAGCTGCAATATTGTCAGAAAGAGGTGAAATACTTAGGTCATCTAACTGAAAAAGGGTCAAGAAAGTTATCCAGGGAAAGAGTGACTGCGCTATTGCAGAAGAGTCCCCCAACAACACGGATAGATGTCAGGATATTTTTGGGAATGGTGGGATACTGTCGCCAGTGGATCCCAAATTTCTCAGTCATCTCCAAGCCATTGGTGAGACTGACGGTTAAGGATGGGCCAGTTGTAATAACTTTGTCAGAAAAGGAAATGAAAGCGTTTACTGAGCTGAGAGAGTGTATGTGCAGGGCTCCAGCCCTAGGCATGCCTGACTACAAAAAGCCTTTTGTCCTGTTTTGTCATGAACGTGATGCATGTTCTTTGTCTGTCATGACACCGGTCCATGGAGGTGTAAACTGACCAGTAGCATATTTTTCAACTACTTTCGACCCAGTTGCAGCAGCCTTACCAGGTTGTCTGCGTGCAGTAGCAGAAGTTGGTCAAAGTCTCGCACAATGTGAAGGCATAGTGATGGGACATCCTTTAACAGTCATGGTCCAACACTCAGTTGAGATTCTGTTAACCCGTACAAAAATGCAGCACATGACAAATGCAAGACTGACGAAATATGAAACTATTATATTGGGGTCACCAAATGTAACGTTAAAAAGATGTACAGTGCTGAACCCGGCAACTTTGCTTCCAAATGAAAATACAGAAGTTGAGGATGCTGATGATGTAGAACATGATTGTCTTGAGGTAACAGAAATGTGCACCAAACCACTGCCTGATATTAAAGATACCCAATTGGAAGAAAATTACACAATTATCTTTGTTGATGGCTCATGCTTGAGAGACTCAGTGGGAGTGCTGAGAGGTGGATACGCTGTATGTACAATCACTGGTATTCTGGAAGCGTCTTGGCTCGAGAGACTATATTCTGCTCAAGTGGCCGAATTGGTTGCTCTTACTAGAGCTTGCCATGCGGCTGCCAAATTGAGAGTAACTATCTATACTGATAGCAGATACAGATTTGGAATTGTCCATGATTTTGGTCAACTATGGTCGCAGAGGGGTTTCCTGACCTCTTCCAGTTCTCCAGTGAAAAATGGTGAAAGAATTTAGGAGTTGTTGCACGCGATTCAGTTACCTCATGAAATTGCCGTCATGAAATGCAGCGCTCATGTGAAATCACAAGACTTTGTTTCAATGGGAAATGGATATGCGGATCAAGTCGCAAGGTTTTGCACATTGAACTGTATATCGTTTAAGGATCAGTGGGAATTATTATCTGAAACAGAAAATTAGACAAGCACAGGTTACGCCTTGAGGGTGGTTGACACGTCGGAGGAATTAAAATTGTTAAGGGACGTGCCAGCTAAGATGAGAAACGTTCTTGGGTTAGGATGCAATGTGTACAAAGACCAGATGATTTGTGGGTTTCAGATGAGGGAAAAATGGTTTTGCCAAACAGTCTCCTGTCACAGTTTGCAAGGCTTTACCATGGGCAAGTACATATTGGGAGAGATGCCATGATCAGGTTGTTCAAGATTGATTGGTTTAACCCAAAGTTCAGACAAGCTGCAGAAGTGATCTGTCACAGGTGCATCATCTGTCAGCAGATGAATGCGGGGAAAGTGACAGTGGTGAATTTGAGCCACATTGGGAGAGTAGGAGGTCCATTTAGCAGAATGCAGTTGGATCTTATTGAAATGCCTGTGTGTGGAGGTTTGAGATACGTGTTGGTGATTGTGTGCATCTTTAGTCACTAGATTAAACATACCCTACACGTAGAAATGACAGTCTCACAGTAGCAAAGCTGCTGCTTAGGGAATTGATACCACGTTTCGGGTTTTCGATCTCTTTAGAATCAGATAGAGGAAGTCACTTCAACAATGAGGTGGTTAAGCTATTGTGTGCAGCACTGAACATTGAGCAGAAGTTGCATTGTATTTACCGCCCTGAAGCATCAGGATTAGTGGAGCAGATGAATGGTAACCTGAAGTCGAGAATGGCAAAAATGTGTGCAGCTACAAATTTGAAATGGCCAGATGCATTGCCTTTGGTTCTAATGTCAATGAGAAATACACATAACAAGAAAACAGGACTGTCTCCTCACGAAATTCTCATGGGTCGAGCCATGAGACTGCCCGCAGTGCCTGCAAATGCTCTTGTGAATATCACGGATGATCTGATGTTGGACTACTGCAAGGGTCCGGCTGATGTGGTCCGCTCTTTCTCTCACCAGGTGGAAGCCACCACACGGCCACCGATAAATGATCCAGGTCACAACCTGAAAGCTGGTGACTGGGTTGTCATCAAGAAGCACGTGAGGAAGTCGTGTTTGCAGCCACGTTGGAAGGGGCCATATCAAGAAATACTAACGACTACTACTGCTATGAAGTGTGCGGGAATTCCAAACTGGATCCATCCCAGTCATACGAAAAAGGTGACGTGTCCAACTGATGAGGAAGTTGAGTTGTTGAAAGTACCAACAACAGAGAAGGAAGTCTCAGAGCCGTCAAAGGGAAAATACAAACTGCTGGGCAGGGCCAGGAACCGTTTCACCATGTACCACCAGCAGAGTAAGTTGAGGCGTTAACACAACCTTAATACCCAAATAAGAGTCAAATAATTCAGTAATCTCATTCTGTAGTGGTTCCAGGCAGGGACAGCTACAACACATATGTATTGCATCAGCCTCAGGGAGCTGACAATGTGGGCAAGAGGTACCTGCTGTCCCTCCCAACCTAGCAGCCCTCCCAAGTGTATAATACAAATCATAAATGGTCTTATAATGTTGTGCTTGTAAATTAGCTGAAAATAATCTGGTACAAGCCAACTCTAATTGTTAAAAGAAAGAACAATTAGCCATCCTGAGCTTGTTTTGCCATTTTTCTGATTGTCTTTCTAGGTGGTCCAATGTGAGGGCATTCAAATCTTATTAGAATTGACTTGTTGAGCAAAAATCACCCCAAACCAATTACTTCAACAGCTCTGTCTTGTGGAAAGCACCCCCCATTATGAATTGAAAAGTCTTGGATTTCAAGATATTTAAAAACATCTGTCTGGGACACCTCAAACCTATTTCACAGATCTTCAAATGAGATTGGTCCAACCCATGTACAGAAATCACCTAGGGGCAGATGTAGCAAAGGGTTTTTCCCATTCTGTGTCAATGGGAAAATGTGTTCGTACATATGGCCCTAATCTCTTAATTCTATAAGCCTCTCAGCCAGATACGGAAGAACCGAGGAAAATATCTGGAAGTGCTGGGTTTCTTTGCATTGGGGTATATTGATGGAAGCGCCCTAGCCCCAGTTTTTACAGAGCCAAATCAGATCCTATAAGCGCCCTGTAAGGTCTTAAACCATAATTTCTTACAGTAACTTGGCTCGACTTGTCGCATAAAACATTCTCTAGCTTTATTCCCAAGCAGTATTTCAAATATAGGAGGGATTCCGCACCCTCGTCTGTCTGTAGCTTGATCCCTAAAAAGTGGGCACATATATTAAAGAGCCACTGCCCAGTAATAAGATTTTAAGTCTGGTATTGCTCAGCCACCTCTATTCTTGGCAAGGGTTAGACATTTGACCACCCTTCTAGTTTTGGAGTATGCCCAAATGAATCATGAGATCATATTTTTCACGCCGTTAACACAATGATTATTAAACTCAAGAGGAATGGCCCTAAACAAACACAATACTTTAGGCAGAAAGATCATCTTAATAATATTGCTATGGCCCGCTATAGACAGATGTAAGTTATCTATCCTATGCGAATCCCTATTTACCTTCCCATTGACAGGGGCTAGGTTAAGCACAAACAAGCGGCCAAATTTGGCTGTCATGGCAACCATGGCACTTTCGACTACCCAGAAATCATCTAAATACAAATAGCTATTATTACAACTTGGGTTTTACTTTGATTAAGTTAGTAGCATAGCAAACGCCCAAATGCCTTCGCCTCTCGTTCAGTTTCCAATAAGGCTCCCGCGGGGTTAAGTGTGAGAAAAGCCACATTGTCTGCCTAGGCAAGCACCTTAGTACCCCAGCCTTGATTTTGCATACGTGCGATCAAAGGATTCAGATCTAATTTCCAGATAGAGGGTTTCATATATAGTGCGAACAAGGACACCCCTGCCTGCCCACCCATCAATTGTAATCTGCCAGTTGATCTTTGATACACTGCCTTCAGGCTTTAATGTACCCAGGCCCTGTTCCAAATCAGCCCATAACTGTCGACCGAATGCTATGAGAGTATTTGGGTCATCTAGGTCTGGTTGTGATTGTGGGGATAGCAATTATGGGATGCTGGGGGATGCACATGATTATACCTTACCTTGTTTAAGTTTCAGTGCAACAGGACGCTCTAGCTCAAGGCTTTTCCTGGCCCTCACAAGCCCAAACAGGCAATGCCCTTGTCTGTGTTCACCATTTACTGGAGATGCCAAGACAATCAAATGGATTTTCTGCATCTAATAATATCATGGCTATAGGGATCCCAGCACAATCAAAGCATCAAACAGTGTAATGACACGATGGGTGTGATCTGTAGATCCCCTCATGGGTATAAACCTTTGCTGTCTTGGCGAGACTAACTTAACTATGACCAGACTTAAGCGCAAAGCCAAGATTTGAGAATAGGTTTTTGTTTCACTGTTAATAAGAGTTGGTCTATAATACTCCTGCAGTAGTTTACCCTTCTTTGAAAAAACAATAATATTTGCCATAGACCATGAGTCTAGAGCTGGCAGACCCTTTTGTATCTGCAAAAGTGTAAATAACACGTCCAATTTTAGCTGCTGAAAAACAACCTTGTAAAATTCAAGCTGGATCTTATCCACTCCTACTGCCTTTCTCAAAGACAAGTTCTTTATAGCTGTTTGAACTTCTTCCAGGGAAGAAAGGTTCTTCATGAAAGTCCCTATCCTCTGCACTAAGTCTCCCAAATGGAACCGAGTCAAGGAAGCGTATTGAATCTTTGTCTAGGTTATCACTTTCCATCTCTTCCTTATATAGCTTCTCATAAACCCCCCCCCCCGAAATACATCCCAAATTCATCAGATTCAAATGCCAAAGTACCATAAGTCTCTTATCTCCCTTATTTCAGACAAGGTGTCTTTTTGCCTGTTCTGACCCGCCAGCTTCTGGCCCGCCCTCATAGCACTCCCTTTTGCAAGTCATGTATTTATCAGTGACTTTCCTCCCCGAAATATCAGTAATCGCCTTGTTAGCTAGTGCTACCTTATAATGACCCTCCTCAATTTACCTCCTTCCGGCCCTGCTAAAATTAACTGTGATTCAACTTCCATGATGTTCCTTTAAAACTCAGTGAGCTGCTGTCTCTCGCTCTTTTATTGATTTAGGCCAAAGCTAAGAGTTTCCTCTGAGTGGTCCCTCTCCTGAGGTGATAGTTATTGCACCCCATAAAATCTGACATGAGGTGCATGGAATTTATGAGGTGAGATAAGTACTGCCTGTTGTGACTTTTTAGAGAAAAGCATGCAGATTTTGGTGCAGCTGCTCAAAATCCACATACCCCATTAGATATTAGACCTTTTCCTCCTGTTAAATTCCATCAGTTTTAACTTGACAGAATTGTATGGATGGCACGAAATATATCACACCTCTTAATTACCAGATGCAATAAATGTCACACCACTTATAATCACGATCCTTATACAAACTGAAGTGTAATTAAACGGTTTACCTGTATTCAGGTTCTATTTGTTTGAACAGCTCATGCATTGCTGCAGTAGGCTGTACAGCCAGTCCTTAACAGTAAAACATGGATTAAAATAACAATTTTGCTAACTTAGTTTAAGAAAATACTACAAACTTCAAGGTTGCAGCACATACATATTGAAGTATACTGTCAGCTAGATTACCTATACTGCCTATTCATGCTTTAAATTGTTAAAAAGTAGCCGTATCAAGCTCTACTGCAGTGCTTAGTAGGAGGCCGAGCATATTCTTAGTTGGCCTCCTGTTGTTCACACCTAATCTCAATTAAGAAGAGGTCAGCAACAGATAAATCAAAGGTAGACTACAGACTGGATATTTAATCTGGTCCAAGACTTCCAGACTACATCTCCTTGTAACTCTCTTTCCAGCACCATGTTCTCTTGAGAAGGGTCTGTTCTTCAGAGCAGTAGAACCAAAGCCAGAGTTGTAGTTACCACAGACTGGGGCTTAAGGTAGACATGTTTTTGAACCCTGACAAGAGTAACTGGACCTATCTTATGAAAGCAAGAGCTAGATAGATACACAGAGAATACACATGGAGCTGATTTGTTCTTTTGTGTGGTGAAAGAGAGTTTGGTTTTGCTTTTGAAGGAAATTAAATTGAGTCCTATTGCTGTAAATGTTGGGTGAAATTGTTGTAGAAACTTTAGTTTGTTACACGTAGGTGTTATCACAAAACACAGACTGGTTACCAGATAAATTGCTGGGCTTTATCCATTTCCTGCATTCTGTGTTGATTGATTCCTGTCTACCTGAAGGAGGCCAATTGGGAGGTTTGTATTCAGTCCTATATTTGTGGTCTGTGACTGCAAGGCTGGGAACTAGTTTCAATAGGTTCTTGCTGTCTCCCAAGCATAGAGGGGTCCAGATCCTGTCATTGAAGTCTGCTTATCCCCGTGAAGTGTTTTTTCTGTGGGGAAAGAATACAGAAGGGCCTATAAACCGAGATGTGGCTGCCTGGAAGAAAACCATTGGACCAGCTGCAACTGGACATTATTAATGGCTTTCCATGAGAAGCCTTTTCCCTCTGGGGGGTGAGGAGGCTGCTTAAAGAAAGGAAAGCATCCCCTCTTTCAAAGGGATTCTAGGAACCAGTTGCAATTGGATATATTGCTCTAGAGCTGAAGTGGAGTTGTAGGCCGCCTTCTGGAAACTTAGGCTATGGTCTGGTGTCCAATAAGCCTTTCTTAAAAGTTTAACAACATTTTGAAATCCTAAAAGAAACAAATATATAATAGTTGATACCAGCCCTGTCTAAAAATAGAAGCAACTTTAATCTTAAATTTTTCAGATTGACATTTTCTATCATGAAGGTAAAGTCTATTAAGGCACTACATTGCAGACACATCTGGCCACGTGGAGCTCTTTTCCATTACAATTTCCATTCCTAACCCCACTGAAGATTTCCATCCTTCAAAATATATATATAGTTTGACCGTTACAAACCACCAATTGTACCTGACTCCACTCCATTGCAGTCTGCTGCAAAAGATGTTTAGACAGCTGTGTACTGCAGACTAGTGTTGGATTTTTGTAAATTATATTTTTATATTTCCTATCTTTCTTTTCCCCATTCTTGTTTCTCTCTTATGCTTTTGCTTCAATTTCCACAGTACCCTGTTAAGCTTGAGATGCTTTTTTCTTTTTTTTTTGCCTCACCCTCTCACCTATTTTGTATACCTTTTTCATAGTACCTCTGATAACGCGTCCAGATCTTGATGATTTACTTACAAGGGGACTCGTTTTAGGTCAATGAATCTTTTGACCACGTTTGGGGACTTCCCAGAACGAGGTATCCGTTTAGCATTTCAATCAGCAAGACAATAACCTCATCAATATTCACAATAACTAATCAATCAAGCTAATCAATATCCTTTAATTAATAAAATCAAATACCCATGACCTTTCAGCCATGAATAACCACACAAAACTAGTAAGATTTAGGATATTTATTCCCTATTAGTTACAATCTAACGTCATATTTATTAATCGCAATATCAGTAAGCACATCAAAACCACTATAATATGGCAACTCGAGTAAATATTTATCAGAGCAAAGATCATGTACATTAGAACAAAGTACGATGTTAACATTAATCAACTTTGGCAGAGTAGCATTAGCACATTATTCAACAAAGCAAAAATACAGTCATTTGTCTATTTGCATCCGATATTAGTGATCTTCTTAACTAACCTCAAATTAGCATCAGCATGTTGGGCTTTATGCAAAACAATTTAGCAACACGAATTTGGAAAACATCTAAGTATGGATTCTATCAAAAGAACAGTTGGTACCTAGAAAGAAAAGGCAAACAGACAATTACAATTTATCATCAGATAGTTACCCATCCAAATGGGTCAGCATACAGCGTCAGTCTTCATCCTCAGGACATCAGTCGATTCGCCATCAGCCAGAATAGAACAGGTAAGTCTCAGTAGGGCATAGATAAAGAACAAGGTTCTTTCCTCATAAGGAGGAGAAGTAAGCATTAGGCAGGGAATAGGATGAGGATGGTTTAAAGTATCAAACAGCTAAAGACAATATCTCTCAGAGCAGCATGGGATGGTGGAGAATGGCAAGGTAATGGCTAAGAAGAATGCTCGGTAATGGCTAAGAAGAATGTCTCAGTAAGGGCTAAGAAGAATGGCTCGGTAAGGGCTCAGAAGAATGGCTGATTTCTCCTTGTGTCACGCGGTTATATCAAATCTGTCAAACAAGTCTCTAATTTCCCATTGGCCAATATTTGGTGCATCGTTATCTCTGTCCAATGATCCTTCACACACCTTACTAGAATTTTCACCTAACACCGTTCTCATGTAGATTATTGGCTCCTGTGATTGACGTCTTCATCGGGTAGAATGTCAGGTAAGAAAAGTTACACTTGTCGCTCCAGTCAGTAGTTCCATTGTTTTCCCCTAGTCCAAGCGACCTTGCACCTGTCGTGAATTACAATGTTGCATTTGGCAAGAATGCCTCCTTGAGCAAGTCAGGTCCCGCGAGAAATAATTTACTATGGCTACACACACATCTCTAGCTCCTGGAAAAGTACAGCTTTGTGTCCTTCAGGAAAGCAGCACATTGCACGTTAGAAAAACACAGTTAATATGAGACCAGGCAGCTAGGCCCGGACCCTTGTAAACTAAGGCCTAGTGCTTAAATTTAGCAAAACCCTAATACGTCATTCTTAATGCTAACATAAAATCATATATTAGTACATTGTTAATTCATCATTAGTCAAATTCATTATTCATCATATACATTGGTGGCCACTCCCCGTGGGCACATTTCAAAAGCGTATATTATTTGTTTCAGTTAACATATTTTCTATGCAGTTTCATTACACGTTATTGCAAGCTTTTCATGTTAATCCCTATTTTAAAAGTCACACTCCAACAATCCCTCCTCTGATGACTCGTCATCACACAAACCGTTCCCCTTTACAAATTGCATCCTAAAATTCCCTCATTTCAATTTCTTCTCTCAATGTTGCCCCTTCTAATTTAGCTCTGAACATTTTCTCCCATTTCTTTTCTTCCCTCCTCTTATTATTTTTCATCATTTTCAATTGAATTGTTTTACTAATTTTGCATGACAACCATAATCTGAATAAGCAAGCTAGAACAATCAATATTCCCTGTAATATTTTTGCCAATATCCCATGACAAATATTACTAAACCAACTTTCAACTTTAGCAAGTCCCTTTCCAACCTTTTCCCAAACTCCTGGCTCTTTCAGTTCCTTCAAATCTGTACTATCTCTTGTTAGGTTAGTAAGCATACTTCTAATCTCATTACTATTATCAGGTATGTAAGCACAGCAATGTCACTCATTAAGCATTTTACAAACTACGCCATTTTTTGCTAAAATAATGTCTAAAGCAAGCCTGTTTTGAAGAGTCATAGCCCTCTCCGCAGCAAGTTCAGTATCCATCAGGAGTTTAGCCCCTGTGAAATTTGTCAGCATGTTATCCACAGTAGTAGACAACTTTCGAATCTTTATGGAGTTTAAGATAACTCCCACTGAAGGAATTATCGCCCCAAATATGTCTCCTACTACACCAGCAGCAGTCTCTCTCCTTTGTCTAGTACGATGTAATTCAGCCAATTTCGGAAACTTTTTCAAGTCCTCTAACTGATATATCTTTGGTGAAACTATCCCCAAATAACATGTCCCATACCATCCCTTTGGAAGACGGTAATAAGCATTAAGTCCAAATATATAATAGATCCCAGGGATCGCTGGATCCTGTTCATTTAACATGAACATCCACTTACTCTGAAACAAAAACACATGCTTTCATTCACTCGTTCCCACAAACACATTGTCATAATATGACTTTGGTCGCGTAATGCAAAGCTTCCCTACGTGTAGTGCATCTACAGCTAATTTCCCTTGTTCTCAAACCGCACTATCACTCTCACTATTTACAAAAGCTTGCTGCTGCAATCCTTTTTCTAATTTCCCTTTCAAAGCCCTTCTTCTATCTTCCGTGTGATCTAGAAAGCTCTTCTCTACAGGTGTAAGCAAACATGTCAGATTATTGCGGAAGATGCACTAATTGTTAACGTCGCTTCAAAGAACCCCTTAATTCATTATATGCTATAGTACTTAGTTACACTATTCAAATCCTCTATGATAGGCACATAAGAAAACACAAGATCATGGTTCGAATAGAAGTACTGAATCTCTTCCTGGTTATAGAATCGTGTTAGTAATAAACTACAGTTTATCCCATAAGTTAAAGGCAAACTATGGTAGGTAAGTCCCTCTTGTACCGAAACAGGAATCTGTACACACATAACAGTCTCTTGCATCCATTGTGTCAACATACTCACTCAGCAAGTGATAGAAAACATTGGTAGATAGTTCCCCTTTAGCATTAGTTCCCTCATGCAAATACCTCATGTCCTGCTCAAACCTTTCCCAAGCTGTTAGTGTAGCGGCGGTCTCAGGAATTGTAGCATTGTTAGTCTCACTCTTCGCCACTAAATGAAGACCCACAATCACAACTATGATGAATATCACACATACGATACCCAAACCAGCACCCAAACATTTGCAATGCCTACTTTCCCTATTATCATTTCTAGTGTTAGCCATGACCTGTAAAGAATCAGAACGTAAAGTAATATTAGTTCAAACAACAACCAACAGAGGATCGTTAAAGCCTTTTCTTCTTTTCAGCAAAGCAAAGTCTTTCTGTAGCAAGTATTTACAGCTTCCTCATTCACTCCCAGGATCCTTGTCAATTCAGGTTAGCAGCTTGTCAAAATCAGTTCTCAAAAGTCTACTCAGGTTAACAGTGTCACATCTGGTAATTTATCAGTCTCTTTCTCAGCTTTCTTCAATTCAAATTTTTTCACATCAACACAGTCTCTTTCTCTGGCAAAACTCAGGTACCGAAGTATTGACCTGGGACTTCCCGATCAAAACAGAACACCAAGAACTCTTGTTGCTACTCAGCTCACGTTGCATATGCCCATTCAGGACCTGCGTATCTCCTGTTTGCTACCCTCTTTCTTTTCAACTTGCGATCACCCTGCAATTCTCCTTCACTCAGATCTTCTCTCCTTGTTGTGTCGATCTCTTCCTCTATTGCATTTTCGACAACCACTTTCCCCTTAGTCACTTGTAATTCTGGCCACTTGTCTCCTTTTAATGTCTCTTTGGTCTTTGATCTTCCTTGTGGCAGCTTGTCGCCTCCTCTGACTCTATGGTGTATTCTCATGATGGACCTGCAATTTGCTCAGGAGGAGTATGAACACTGACTCTCTTCCGCCTCAACTCCTTCGCCTTTTGGGTCTGTCAGGGGCTCTATTACATTTCTATATTCATCTGCTTCTGGGAGAACCTCCTTCAGACTTGGTCCTCCTTGTGCCTCAGTTGAGATAGGCTCACTGTCACCCCTCTGAGTTTCTTTTCCTTCGTCTCTTATTGGAGTGACTAAGCCATCCTCAACGGGCTCTCCTTCTGTCCTAGTTCCCCTTTGATTTCCCTTCAGGTTGTTCGCTTGTGCATTGCATCATCCTGGTTAGATAATGCCGCTCCAACCTTTAAACAGTGGTTTGCCCGTTTGTTTGCAATATTTAAAGTTATAAAAAAGCGCTGTAGGCACAGGGAGCAAGGAAGGAGAGGGCCCTGGGAGGCTGTTGGTATGGCACAAAGAGCGGGCTGTGCATCACACATGATGGACTGAGCTTCCTATTGGTATTCCTCCTCAAGTGGTCAATGCTGAAGTACGAAGAGATGGATTGGCGACACTGATTTTTGGTGTGAGCAGCATGGTGTAGGCATGTGCGGGCTCATTTACAGTTTCAAAGAACCCAAAAGCTTGGTTTAAGCGTGCTGAGCCACACCAAGAGTCCAGGACCTGAGGGGTACCACTTGTGTATCAGGAACTTATTGCAGCTGGATCCAGGAGCTGTCTGGGGAGCATTTAATGTCCCTAAAGCTTAGCGCTGTACGTCTGTAGACTAAACTTTGGATCCACGTTTCAAGATGAGGTTGCAGGTCCAGTTCTTCTTCCCCAGGCAAGAGGGCAGTAGTTAACTCAGAGTAGCAGTCCAGCAGAATGACAGTCCTTTCAACAGCGCATCACTCCTTCCTTGCAGAGTATCCATAGGCCCGGGGGTGTACTGAAGAGATGGTGTCTGATATTCTACTTTTATACCCTGTTTCTAGAGGTAGGAGAGGCTTCTAGACAATGGCTTTGAAGTGCATGGAATTCCCTGACTCTCCTGCTTTGACTCCAAGGTGGCTGAAAGGACAATGCAAGCTCTTTAGACCCTTTGTGTGAAGGCAGACCACAGACTATTCAGTTGAAAGTGGGGTTGTGTTCATCTCGGCCCACCCTGCCAGCAGATTGCCTACTCAGACACACCTAATCCCTCTATTGTATGGCTATCTGGTAGGAATTCACAAAGCCTGTCAGTTTTGCACAGTCATGTGACCCAGGTCAGGATACAGGCACAAAAGGGTGACAGGCGGACAAAATGCTAACTCTCTAGAAGTGGCTTTTTTATACTTGAAATCAAAACCCCAAATTTGCCATTGCATAGGGTTCTTCACCACTATTCAGAGATCCCAAACATTTTGTTTGTACACATATTTTATTGCTTTTACTTGACAATCAGTTAAAAGTGGTACAGGACTTACAAGTAGTAACAATCCAGTTTACCTTGTATGCATTTATGTGCAATCAATAAACAATATTGATCAATTCCATAATCAGGTTTCCTGGAGTAGTCCACCATGATATTCTACCATGCAACCTGTATTCCTCAGAACAAAACAACAACATAATTTCCCCTTTTGTCCCGCTCAATCCCTGCTGCCCACATACTGTATTTAGCTCTCCATACCCTCATAACCAGGAGACTATTATATTTATATTTCTCCTTTAATGGTCCATCTCAGGTTCCAGGTTATTTGCACCCTCCTACGCATTTTAGGATAAAAGGGAACTATCAGGGTAGTCTGTTTTGGGCAATTTAAGCCAGACATCTAAGTGATCCCATGCTCTAGCTCAGTCCATGGTGCAAAGGCCTTTCGCTGCTTCCTGAAACAGTACCTGTCCGTCTAGACTTGCCCAGACAATCAAGTTTTCTTTCCATTTAGCTAGGCGGGGACCTCTTGGAGCCGTACAACGTGACATAATCTCACGTTTTGCCAATAAGAGGGCCAGATCTATAAATTGTGTGGTGAGTTTAAGTTTGCCAAGGCGATGGAATCCACCTAGGAGACCTGCCATGCGGCTTAGTGGGATCTGTCTGCCAGTGACCATAGTGATGCAGTCAAATACTCCCTCCCAGAAGTCCAACAGGGCTGGACAGGCCCACAGCATATGGAATAGTTCTAACCATTGTTCACCACACCACGGGCAGCTGGCTTCAGATGCTCCAAATGTCATGATTATTGTACCCAGGGTAAGGTATGCCCTGTGTAAGACATAAAATGTTATTAGTTTGAACCAGACGTTTTCTGATACCGCATAGCTATGGGACAGGACAGATACTCATTGTGCCTCAGCTATTGGGGAACCTATGTCTTCTTCCCATTTAAGGTGCAGAGAGTTCAGGGGAGGAGCTTGTCAGCCTGAATTGCTTGATACATAAGTGTAACTGCCTTAATCATGCCATTCCTGGTACCAAGAACTCGATAACCATAATGAGTGGGTGGTTCACCTGTACCCTGTTTCCAGTGTGCCCTAATGTTGGCCACCAGTGCTTTACGTAGTAAGAACTGCCCCTGAGATAATCCAAACTCATCAGTCAGGTCCTCAAATGTCTGCATCTCCCCATCTCTAAACATGTCCCCAATTTTTGTAATATCGTGCATTGCCCATTCCACAAGGCCCTGTAGGGCTCCCCCTCTGGCAGTACAGACAAACATTTTAGTGGGATATCCAAGGAAGAAAGGGGGATAGCCCTTGTGCACTGTAGGCAGTGAAGCCAGCAGCGTCATACAACCTGCAATGCTCCAGATTCCCCTGGTGGAGTCTTCCTAGGCACTTAAAGGATTTGAGAGATGATATCAAAGGCTGGGGTCCAATCTGTGACTTTGCCCACAAGGCGAACATGCGTGTTGAGCCATTATGTGAACCACTGCTGTTGAGCATGTAGGTAACAGGCTTCCACGTCGGGGGCTGACAGATCTTCTTCCAGAGACAGGCGTTGTAGTTTGCTTACTGCCACTCTTTGTCTACCTGCCTTCCAGATGAGGTCTCTTAAGCAAGCCCAGGTAGTGAAAAGTAGAATGGGGAATAGATATTCGGAGGGCAGAAAAAAAATACAGCAAGTGCAGTAAAGCCACCATTTCGTCAACTGCAATTCGGCCCACCACTGAAAGTGGAAGCTATTTCCAAAATTCCACATTCGTATGAAGTCTCCTTACTGGTGCACCAATGTTACCTTCCAATCAATCTCCGCATCCCAGAGGAAGAGAATCATATTGTCTGCATATAATGCAATTCTATGAGTTCTTTCTTGATGTTGCAATCCCCTAAACTATGTACCAGATCTAGCACTGCTTTCCAGGGGTTCCACTGCCACAGCAAACAACAGTAGGGAAAGTGGGAAGCCCTGCCTGGATCCTCTCCCCACTATATAGGAGCCTGATATTGTCTGGTCCGTTTTCACATGCGATATGGGAGCAGCATAAAGGAGCTTAGTCCAACGGATGAATCCATTACCAAGACCCAACTGCAACATGATCTGATATAGGTAGTCTCATCAGACACTATCAAAGGCCTTCTCGATGTCTGTCACCATGACAAGCACTTCTTCTGCATCCAGGAGGGGGATTCTAGAAGAGCCAGGAGTGGTCATATATTAATGCCCGTGTTACGGCCGAGGATGAAGCCCATCTGATCTGGGTGGATCAGTTTTGGTATGAAAGGTAGGAGGTGAGAGGCAAGGATCCTACTTAGGATTTTGTAGTCCGTATTTAGCATTGATAATGGATGGTTAGCCTGGACATCCATGTGTTAGCAGCGGGACTAGTAGTACCTCATTGGTGGTGGGGAAGGCATCTCCTCTCATTGCTGCTGCATATAGTTCCACTAGTTTCGGGGCAACCTCTTCTCCATATGTTGCATAAAATTCTACCAGGAATCTATCTGCTCCCCAAACCCTTTCCCTTGTCATTGACTTTATGGCTGCAAGTACTTCTGGTAGTGTGACTGGACCACCTAGGTCTTCAGCCTCTTGCACTCCCAAGCGGGGCAGATTCATTTTTTCCATTTTAATTGGGGAAGTGCAAATAAAGAGGTATAATATTCCTGAAAGCGAGTGTTAATGGCTTCTTCATCA
Organism: Pleurodeles waltl; assembly: GCF_031143425.1. Taxonomy (NCBI): domain Eukaryota; kingdom Metazoa; phylum Chordata; class Amphibia; order Caudata; family Salamandridae; genus Pleurodeles; species Pleurodeles waltl. Next base: position 1,411,986,938 of record NC_090444.1, on the reverse strand, counting down.
TAAAGCCTTTCCCGAGTGGAAGACTCTATTGTTAGGGTCATACACCTACAGGAGGTAGGATTGACAAGCTGTGCCAGAAAAGTCCAGGCACTGTTGTGTTCAGCGTGGGCCCTTGTCATGTAGGTTCGGCAGTCGAAACAGTGCAGCTTCTCTGAACAAACCGCTACTTGTTCTTTGGCCTCCAGGAGGGGTTGTCCCAAATCAGTTTTCTCTGGTCTCTCTACCTCCAGTGTTCCTAATGTCCTCTTCCTGTACCTCGAATTCTCTTACCAGTGGGCGCCAGACGCCAGTCATTTCCACTATACATTTTCCACATATTACCGTCTTAACTGCCTCCCACATCACTTTGGCGAGGCTGTGGATGCAGCATTTTCTAAGAAGTAATTTCCAATGGCGTCCGCTATTGATTGAAGGAAGGTGGGGTCCTCTAGTGCCTCTACCGTAGGTGCCAGTCCGGGATACAGGAGTGTTTTTTTGCCAATCCAGTGACACCAGTATGGGGTTATGATCCGATGCCTTACCGAGGAGGTACTCTGCATGGCGAATGGTTCTGAGAATCCTCTGGGGAAGCTAGAAATGATTCTAACTGGACATGGATATCATGCATCCCAGAGTAGAAGGAGTAGTCTGACAACTGGGTGCAGATGCCTCCAAGATTCATCCTTCCCACAGCAGAATTCCCCAGCGGTGGATGCGATCAATCAAGGAGGGAGTCCAGAACGCCATTATATTCACCTCACAGCAGGACAGATTGTATCAGAAACTAGGCAAGAAATACCCACTAGAGTTTAGGGCATATAACCCAACCCCAAGTCAGACCTTGTCCTGCCAGTCTACCCAACAACACTACAAATCGGCCATTGGGATGTATCACTCCCCTTGAGATCTGAAATGGGACCCCTGGGTGCACCCACACTAAGATGCCCCAAGCAAAAGCTGAATATGTCGTAGCATAAACGAGGCCCTTCATCCTTTCTTTAGGGAATCACGTTCTCAGGCCGTAAAATGAGTTTCTTGAAGTAGGGTCACATGTACTTCACTCCTTTTCAAGTAGAAGTGGGTCTTGTACCATTTTGCATATTGTCAAGTCCCCTGACATTCCAACTTATTACATTAGAAGTCAAGGGGGTGCCATTTTTACGTTAAGTCGCTGGGCCAATACACCCAGAATTTCCACTAGGACCAGGGAATAATGCATTTGTATTGGCATGGAAGTAAGCTGGTGGCGGTGAGCCAGTGCAAAACACCCAAGAACAGAACTAATAAAAACATACCAACTCCCCAACCCCAGGAAATAAAACCTCCCCATCCAAAACATCACACTATCAAACTTCATGCACACACTTGCACTATGTGCAACTTCAAATTGTGGGGGGGTAGCGCTTAATGATACTCTTCCCGGCTTCACTTCACACCCTAGGGAACATTATCAGGGTATTAGGAGTCCAACCCTTCATCTGGGACCCCTCGCCTTGAGGATTAGTGTTCAAATTACAGAACCACTCATGAATCAGCGACAGCCACATGGCCTATTTAGTCGTGTAAAGAGGTCATGCACAGTACAGCCATGTCAACCGCTTGGATGGCACACATAGGTTTCAAACACTCAGGGCCATGGCAGTTAGTCAGAGTGTGCCACTTACGTACAGACACATAGGTGATGATTGAATTATATAATTTCATTGAAGTTACCAGGAGTCACCAGTGGGGGGCACAGAAGCCATTTTGAAGGACTTGGACAAGGCCCCAAGGATAATATCAGTAAAGGTTTATTGAATGAGAGTAAAGGTTCAAAAGGAGTTACTCCTGGCGAAAGCACCTCTATCAAGATGTTTGTCTGGACTGCCACTGTGGGCAGCTGAAGATCCAGAACCTCAGCTTCTCACTGCACCACAACTGCAAATAAGGGGACCGTCTTCCCTAGTCACTGTAGGGAAAGAGACCAGGCCAAAGTCTGGTGAGGTGTCCAAGTCACTGGCATCCACCGGTTTCTCATGCCAGTTGTCCTCTATACCATCCAGGGTGTGATAGTAACCATAAGTGTCCTGTGACCCCTCCTGTGACCGTCAACCTCTCCAGGCCTGTCAAAAGGAAAAGGCACAGGCTCTCACTTAGAAGGCATGGTACTGGTCAGTGCAAGTTAACTGATTTCATTTGAGATTGTAACTTTACTGACCTGAAAATAAACCTTCATAGTTGCAAAATTACTTTTCTCTGTCACTTCTATGGGGGAAAATTCTGCTTCACTGTCACTGATATATTGTTGACCTAATGATTTTAGCCTTAGTTCAAACTAAAGATCCACCCCAGTGGACTTAGCAGAGATTTGAGTTTGTGCCAAGTTTGCAGTGCAAACATCATCCTTATCTTTCCTGCTATCATCTGTGTATTTGTAGTGTATGTGTGCCAACATGAGGTGTTCCCAGGTAGCTTAAGGTATCTGTGGTAAGACATAAAAACACCCTGTCCTTTTACAGAAGGCCACATTGCCACTCTCACACGTCCCAAGTGAAGAGGTAAGTAGTCATTCTCTTAAAGAGGTATGCATTTTGGATGTCCCTCTCCATCTCAGACTACTGCACCAGGGTTTTAATCCAAAAAGCAGAGAGAACGCCTACTACCTTGCATACTGTGTGGGCTCATTGGGGAATAATGACAAAAACGATAAAGACTGTAAAAATGCAACATTGGGAAGGGATGCATGACTCTACACAGCCATACAGTGAACCTTCAGTCCCTACAGCTCCCGAGGATTTTACAGTACCTCTGGACCTTTTAAAAACTGGTCACAACAAAGTATGAGAACTATTTTTACTTATTACAGAGACACAAGATATTCTGTTGTAAATATTAAATACCAAATTAATGTCAAAGTACAATAATTCTACATTCTGTGCTCTGAAAATTTGTACCTCATGTCCTGGATATGCTGCAATAGCTAATGTAATGTAGGCTGTGAGAGTGACAGGGCTTTGGTTGCCACCTTTCATTTCACTGTTCAGCAATCTTCCTGGCTCCCAGAATTCACCATTCCTCTTCTGATGTTGAAACATCCATGTTATTGTCTTCTGCAACACCGATGGATCAATGTTTATAAAGGAACGTGCTTGAAGGAAACATCTTAGGACAAAAGCTGACAACCTATGAATAACGTCAAAAGAAAATATGAACATATACATAAGAGAAAATTACACTGCATTCCAAACACTTTTTCTGACAATGAACATTCATTTTTGTGCTTGTTTTTGTAATTTTAAAATATATGAATCTCATTATATAGACATGATGTTATATAGATGCATTTGACCTAAACTTAGACGCTTGCAGCATAGTCAACCATACATCATGTATAATAATGCAACATTTCATCACTTACCGGGTATTACATGAGATATTTCTCAAAAGACCATTCGATCCATGGGAAATTTCAACTTATGACCAGTACCCTTTCTTTGAAATTTTCAGGTCACTGTTTCAAAAAAAATTACATGATGGCATGGTTTAGGGACAATGCGGATAATCATGATTTTATCTTTTCAGCCGCAATTGTTTTGATCATCTTTTAAGTCAGAGACATCGGAGCAATGTACAGAGTACAGAACTGCACACATACATTCCTTAACTGAACAACCTACACTACATCCAAAAAACAAAATAGTTATTTTCCCAAATAAAGAGCAATGAAGATTCTAAGCGGAGGGTGCGTGGCTATGGTGTTGAAGATGGCAGACTCTGTAATCCGCTACGGCCTTGCACGAATCTTGACTAATCTAACTGATATTTGCAGACACAATATTGGGTTGACCCTGAGATGGAGCCTCTCCGGTGCCCCTGATCTAAAATTTTGCCCTGTTGATGACCAGCTGTTGAGGCGCGCCGCCCGATTTACAATGTGAGCGGGTCAGGCCGCGGTAGTTGAGGCCACCAGGCCAGCCGTCCTTCAACACTGGTGAGCGAGAGCAACTCAATTAAAGTGAAATGCTCACAAGGAGAAAGGCAGTGGTGGAGCCTGAACTGTGATCAGTGGCAGTGCAGGATGCACCAGCCAATCCCTGGGCCCAGTGACCTCTGGGTGGATTTCCCTTGGCTTCTGCTGGGTGCGAACCACACTGGCATTAAAGCTGCAGCCCGAGAGCACCTAACTGAGGATATAGGATAATTGGAGGGCCAAAATCCTATTTTGGGACTGGACCCGCGAGCTGGGATTGTGGAGGTGAGAGTGCTTTTCTAAAAACACATCAGCAAGGAGGGGGCTGAAGAGGAACCATGGTTGTAGCCTTTGGCAGCATAGGGTGCTGCAGCTGCACCCCGGCTATAGTTACCCCGCCCTACAGCAGCACTGAGTACGAAGGGGATGGTTAGAGACGAGCCACAATGGCTGTTGGCTTCTACTGAATGGAAGCTGTGGGGCTGCTGGGGCAACGACCTTCACCTCTCAGCCGGACGCCAGTGGGCGAATGAAGCACTGCACACATGCCTGAAGACGGGCCCCTGAGATGGCACTGAGGTGGTGAGTGCTCACTTAAAAGGCTCATTAGCAGAAGGGTAGAATCCCAACAACAGTTATCAGTAAAGCAGGGCACTGGTTTGTAGTGTCGAGCCACGGGTTTCAACACATTACAGGTGAAATGGATGCGCAATAATCAAGCATATAGGTGAGGCCGCCAACAGCTGAGAAGCATCCGGGGGAGGGTTTCTAGGATAGATACAAGGGCGGGGGGGCGAAGCCATGGGAAAATCAAAACAGAAACAAACCCAAGCCACCCCTGAACAGTCTGAGACCCTCCCTCCCCAGCAAGATGGACTTAATGCAGAGGGCCCAAGCAACTCAACCATCCAATCACATTTAGATAAACTTCTAGCTGCCTTTGCCGATACCAAAAAGACCCTACATCCAGACATAGGTGCAGTTTTGGTAGGCCTGGGGCCTCCTTCGGACGGAACATAACAAACTGTCCGAGAGGGTGAAAACTGTGGAACCTACAGTGAAAGAAATTAGACCTGAACATAATGCATTTTACCACAAACTGCAAGAACTTGAGGGACAAGTGAAACTGTTGGAGTAAAGGGTCGAAGATACGGAAGGCCGTAATCGATGCAACAATAAAAGCATAGTGGGACTTCCTGAAGGAACAGAAGGCAAGGACATGGTGGCGTTTTTAGAGACCTAACTGAAGATATCAGTGTCACCTGATGGCCTCACACCTTTCTTTGCTTTAAAGAGGGCTCACAGAGTCCTGGAGCGCCCCTTAACACGGAGCCGCCCAACTCGCCCAGTGGTGTTGTGTCTCCTACACTATAAGGACAGGGACACCATTCTGGGAAAGCACATGAGCATGCCCCATTTACATTGGGAAATGGGAAAGTACTGATATTCCCGGACTTAATGGCAAAGGTGCAAGCCCAAAGGGCATCCTATCAGAATGTCAAGAAAGCTCTCCGTGAGGCAGGAATTCCATACTCCTTAATCTTTTCAGCAAAATTGCAAATCAATCAAGATAGCAACACACATTTTTGGGTCTCACCCGACGAGGCCTGGTGTAGAAGGCTATACATCAGGAGGGACACACTCAAATCTAGTAACAAAACCCAACAAAGTCAGGTGGCGACCCAAAAAGAGATCCTGGGGCATTGACGTGGGATCCTCAGTGAGGAAGCCTTCACCTTCGCAAACTGAAAGAGTGAGAGCAGCAGCACTACAAGTGGTAGTGGATCTGTCGTCGAATCGAGGATCTGAAAATGGCACTGAGGGCTCCTCACCCCATGGCTCGCAAACCTCAGACTCAGACGTTTCTCAGATATCCGGGACTCCTCTTCAGGTAACCCCTCAGACAGCAGAGGGCTTGATTTGACTTCTGGCCAATATGTCACTTCACCAGGGCCATCTAAACATCATAATAGGGAGCATGCATAGCAGTCGGTACGACTGGATTGGATGGAGCGGACTGCCTATAGATAGATTCAAGAATGGGGTCCCGCCCTGGATGCAGTTTCCTAACTCTTTCCGAATGGTCTCGACAGACTGCAGATGTGGTCGGAGCAGGGCTGTGGAGTGAGTACCTGGATTGCCCACCCTTAGAAGGTCACTGTCACCAGATAGTTAGAGGCGGTGATCTTGTAATGATGTTCCTTTTTTTGTTGTCATTTGTTTTACAGGTTTGGACAGCCGGCCATTGCTGGGCTGCCCTTGGGTATGGGAGTTTGTGTTGGTTGTTCTTTTTGTTGGTCCAGGGGGTCCTACACTAACCGGCGGGTGAAATTACATGGAGGAGGGTAGGCCAGGATGACTTCCCCTAACCTTTACAAGACTTAACCCTGAATGGCTGAAGAGGGTAAAGCTGTGCCTATCACCACATGGAAAATTAGGGGAATGGGATTGGCTGCTAAACGGCATAATATACACTGGTGTCTGCGGCGACTTGGTGCTCAAATAGTTATGCTACAGGAGACACATTTGTTAGACTGCAGAGTAGAACGCCTACGCCGAAGGTGGAGAAGCCACGTTTACCCAACCACTTAGTCAGTTTACTCCCACGGAGTACTGATCTGGGTGAGGGACAATACCCCCTTTGAACACATTAACTGATAAAGAGGGCCGTTATGTATTAGTTAAAGGCAGACTGATGGGTTAGGGGATAACACTGGGAAGTGTTGATGCCTTGAATTGGGATTAGTTAACATTCCTTCGTAAGTTGTCCATGCCTCTAGCTTCCATGGGACTTCGTAACTTTCTCTTGGGAGGGTATTTTAATTGTGTGGTGAATGCAAACTTGGATAGGTCTACCCCACCACTACTGGGTGCCCCTGCACAAAAGCTGTCAGTGTTTGAAAACATGGATCACGCACTGGGATCTATTGGAAATCTGGAGGGTACAGCATGATCAACTGAGCAAATATTCATTTTACTCTCCAATCTATAAGTTGCATACAAGGTTGGACATGTTTTTGTGCTCCAAACCAATGAGTGGCCAAATATTACACACAGAATACCTGGGGCGAACATTGTCTGACCACAGTCCCTTTTTACTAAAATACTCCCCCATACTAGAAAGATCAGTTATAACATTGTGGAAGCTTAAACCTTTATTGCTGGAGGATGCCCCCTTTTGAACCTCTCTACAAAAACCATTAGGGAATATTTTCAAAATAACCAGGGGACTACCTCAAGTATGTTGATTGGATGGAACCCATTTAAGGTGGTGGTTGGGGGACACTATATACGCCAGAAGGTGGGGGTCAAGAGGGTCTTAGAGGAGGAAGTCAGAACCCTGGAGGACAGGCTATAAAACCTGGATATTAAGTAGGGGCAGGGGGACACAGCTGATACCACATATAGTGAAACCAGAGAGGAGTACCACAAGGTATTGGAATGCTTACGCTGCTTGGATTATGGCAATTATACAGCAAGAGTCTATTACGAAGAAGGGAAAACTATTAGCATGGCTAGTTAATTCACCAACTAGAGGACACCCCAGCACACAAACTGAGGCAGAACAGGGGCTTGTATCCTACTCCACAAAGGATATTAATGCCACATTCCATCAGTACTATGAGAACCTCTCTTGTAGTCCTGGACAGCCTCCAGATACAGCACTACTAGGATTTTTATCTCCCCTTCCGTTACATTCAATTGACATTGAGGCTAGGGAGGCCCTAGGAGGCCCGGTGATGGTCAAGAAAATATGAGCAGCTATCAAGGAGATGGCTGATAGGAAAACGCCGGGCCCAGATGAGTTGCCAGTGGAGCGCTTTGCTGCCTTATCTTCCAAACTGGCCCCCAAACTACAGACAATATAGGAGGACTTGTTCCGGCTGGGGACACTGCATGACTTCACAAGGGAAGCTTTGGTGATACCACTTCCCAAGACCTCTGAGCTGGCCGTACCGGCATCAGAGTTTCGCCCCTTATCCATGTTCAACATGGATTTTAAGATTCTGAGTAAGAAACTTGCCATGCGACTAGCGCCTCACATGCAAGCATTGGGGCACCCAGACCAGAACGGATTTATCCTGATGAGAGACACTTCTCTGAATATCCATAGGTCATTTCATATATCACCTGGAATCGCTATGCTACCCGGGTGCCACCCTGATGTCTATTGATCTTGAAAACGCATTTGATTCCATTGACTGGGACTTCTTATTTGCTGTTATGACACAGATGGGACTTGGTGACACATGGGTAAACTGGGTCTGATTGTTGTATGCGCGCCCTGTCACCAGAGTTAAAACTGGACCCATGGGGTCCCCCCAATACAAGATTTATAGAAGCACCAGACAGAGGTGTCCACTGTCGCCGCTTCAATTCACGTTAGTCATTGAACTGCTGGCTGCCTGTGACGCTCTCGGTGTATATTGAATACTCAGGAGTCGGTTATCGGGGAGCTATGTGGGTTTTATTCTCAGATAGCTTTTTTGGGTTACAGTCTCTCTCTTTCTCTGTTCTCTTCTCCTGAGCTTTGGCTCTGCTCCTGTCTTCTTCCTTCTGGTCTTTACGGGGTTGTGGATGGGTTTCTCCTTCTCAATCTTCTCTTTGGCTTCTGTCGTCTCACAGGTTCTCCGGGAAAACGCATACGGAGAGACAGAAAGATACCATGGTAAGTACGTCCCTTTCGTCTAGCCCTTTCCCTGTCTTCCCTTGTCGTCCTGTCTTTTCCGTTTTTGCCCTTAGTTTTCCACCTTCTCTTCTGACCTGACTCCCCTTCTCTTTTCTTCCTTTGCCTGTTATCCGGTTGGCTCTGTTTTATCTGTCTCTGTCTCCAGTTCCTTTTGTTCCTTACTGCCTAGGAGGCCTCTTCTTCCTATTATCCTCCTTTGTCTCTGTTTCACAGTACCACAATTCTCCTGTCTTGTGCTATGTAGTTGTTCCTTAACAATCTAAGTGCTCACTGTTTTAGTCTCCAGTGTACTATCTCATTTATATGTTTTTGTGTAAAGGTGCCAAGGCGCAAAGGTGCAACGGTGCAAAAAAAAGTACAAAAGGTTCCCAGTACCTTACCCCCCTATCTTTCCCTTTCTCCCCTTCCGGCTTCCTCTATTCCACCGGTCCCATGCACCTGATAGAGCCACGCTTCTCCAGAAGCGTGGCGGGAATGAGCGCTTCGCCTCTCCGGGGTTCGTTGTTATGGCTTCCGGGTTTGTTGATGGGGCCCGTCTGGATGTACAGTTCCACGAGTCAGGCCACTGGTCTCTCTCTCTCTCTAGGTCAGGCTGCTCATCTTCTTCTCGTCCTGGAGTGTATTCGGACCTCTTCTGCTCGTCTTCTTCTCTTCCTTGTTGTGAGTCGGTGTCCTCCAGGTCTCCTTCTTCACCTCCCACAATCGCGCCCTCAAGTGCTGGCGCTGCCGTATTTGTCCTCCCGTTGGCCCACGATGGAAAGGAATTCACCCAATCACCGGAAAGGAGGTCAGGAAGGTCGGGGATAGCAGGAGCAGAGACTGCACAAGTCCCGATTCTGTGCGGGCGAGACGCACTCAGCCTGTCACACTGCCCTATTTCGACTTCAAGCCCCTGATCATGTACTCATCCTGGGAGGTGGATCATACATGACCTCCCTCTATGCAGATGACCTGCTTCTTTATTTGAGAGATGGGCCTTCAAGCACTCCAATTGTACGCTCAATACTGTCAAAATGTGCAATGTATTCTTGCTTAAAGGTTAATGTGGCCAAAGCACACCTGTTCCCATTATTTCAGGACATGGGGCACTTGCTGATTCTCCTGAGGGGCCTGGCCTGGTCCTCCATAACATTCAAATATCTGGGTATCAAAATATTCTACTCCCCAACTGACCTGCTAGATGCTAACTTGAGTGCTGCACTCAGGTCTTTGCACTCATGCGTTCATTTCTGGAGATCCTTAAAATTACAGATTATGGCAAGGATTTCCTTATCCAAGATGATAATGTTACTTAGACTTTTATATTATTTCTCTGACTTACCAGTCAAGGTTCCAACATCTTGGTTCAGACAACCTGATTCCCTCTTGTGGGAGCTACTGTGGGATGCATGTCGAAGTAGGGTCTCATTAGAGATCCTCCGAAGCCCACTGGGGAGGGGGGTCTGGGTGCCCCATACTTTGAACGATATTACCTTGCAGCACAGCAGCAGTGGGTTGCACAGTGGTTGGATGGTTCACTTCCGCATAAGCTAGGACTATGGGGAGTGGGGACTGATCAATCTGTGCTACTGGCAAGGCTGCCTAATCAGTCAGTGGTTGTCCCTTGTCATGATCAGTTAGTCGAGCTGGCAATGTGGAGTTGAAGGAGATGCCACTGCCGCTCTCTGGGGACCTCCACGTACACGAGGAAACTACCTCTGGTTGGCCTCCCACATGGTGACTCACCTCTCCTCTTCACACATAACCAACTGGCACCCTGGATAGATGCATGCATCCAGACTTTGGGAGATTGCGTTAAACAAGGAATGTTCCTTTCCTTGGCGGATCTGATAGAACAATATGGTTTACCACCAGGCCAATTCCTAACATATCATGCGTTGACTCATAACTTTGGGACACTATGGCCTGGAACTTTCCAGGAACCTGAGGCACACCAAGTACTGCACTGTCTACTGACTTTGGGATTGGTCAGAAACTTGATAACGTGGCTATGTCAAGCTCTTTTACAGTCATCTATGAAACCCCTACTAACAATCAGACGGAGATTGGAAGCGCTGATGGGGCAGTAGGTCTAGGAAACTAATTGGCAGAAGATATTGGCCTACCCACAAAAAGTCTCTTGAAATAGTAGACTGAAATATATTCTGTTTAACTATAGTCACATGATATATTTAACATAGACTACAAGTTATCTATGGGGGCGACCCTAGGCCCTGTCCGCGCTGCTCTCATCTAGATGCTGACTTTGCGCATATGATGTGGGATTGCACAGTGATCCAAAACTCCTGGGGAGGGGTTTTTACCAGCCTCAATAATACCTTGGGTAGAGCCCTCCGATGCACCACAGAGATATGCTCACTGGGCTTATTCCCTAGGCCACGTCATAAGAAAATGGGTTCCAGATTTTTAGATCTGGCTTGGATACTGGCTAAACGTGACATAGCAAAATACTGGACTTCATTGGTGCGTTGGGGCTAGCACAATAGATGAGAGAGGTTGCGATGTGGGCTGGAGCTGAGGAGAGAGCATTACCTAAAGATGTTACATGGGGGGTGTAGAGGAGACCTTTGGCAGGACTTTGGTCAGAGATATTGGGCATATGGGAATGTCCGATGGATGATTCGGATACAGTTACTGGGGTGGAGTCTGCTTCTCCAATGGAACCAATGGAGTACACCGAATGAACCTTGACCAGGGCTTACATCTTGGGGATCCCAGGTATGATGCTTTGTACGGACCGAGCCAGAAGTGCAGCCCTTAGCTGCAATTTACTACACTACCACCCTCCATCTTGACTCCCTAGCATTTCCCCCAGTAGTATTACTACACAATAAATTGTTTCATATGTACTTGGCTACCCTACGTTAACATTCCCCTTTGAAAGGACCGTAGTTGGATTGTTACAGTTGTTAGATCATAAAATTGTGATAAACAGTTCATTGAAGGGCTGTCACAGACTCTGGGTTATCCTGTTGATGGAGACACATTTGATAAACTAAGATTAACACAATGAACCCTCATGCATACTGGGTTGTTATTGTTAGTACTGACCAACTGTAATCAATGTTTTTGGTGTTTTTTTTTTTTTCTTGTGTTTTCCATGGCAGGATGTTTCCCATTTATTTTCTGTATCTATCTGAAAGTTATCAATGTGTTGTCTAGCTCTGATGCACTTTGTCATACCTGTCTATGCAAAAGCCAATAAACAGATATTTAAAAAAAAAAGATTCTAAGCAGTAGTTTTACTTCAGAATGGAGTGATTGCCTAAATAATACCACAGTCCCAGCTAATACTTGGAGTCTATTTTCAAAGGCATTTTAGAGAATGTAAATTAGTGTTCCTGTAGTGCTCTCAAATAGTTTATGAATTGGTCGCTAAATATCTAAAATGGAGATTAAAGAAGAATATTCATATACAATTGGTATAAATATAAAAGACTGTGCCCTCTTTGAATTTTCACTAAAAGGAATTGGGACGCTTAAAGGCTAATTTACAAAGGCATCCAAGAGAACGTAAACAAGGATTCCTCTAGTAATACTTCATGTTTTCATAAAAACCTTTGTGAGTAAACCACAAATTTGTTTGGGGCGTTTTAGAAATCCAAGAACTTTGAGCAGAGATGGAACATTTTGCTAAATTGCCCATGGTCTCAGAAAACAATACGACTTTTTGAACTGAATGGTTTCTAAGAGAAACAACGAATCGCTATTTTTATTTAATATTTAGTAAAATTGTTTAAAAGTTATATGTAATTATTGTAAAAAACATTTTAAAAGTTTAATTTTTGTAATTAAGTTTATTAATCCTTTCATTAAAAAAAAACGAAATACCACTTAAAAATACATTTATCACATTAAATTTCAAACCAATATAATTTATTTAGAATTAGTTCCTTTGGGTGTTATTTTAACACCCTGTCTCCACTGTCTTCTGTTTTCTATGAGAGTTTGTTGCAGGACCAGTGATTGACCATGTGTGGTACTTGACTTACTCCAAGCCATGGCATAATTGACCTTGCATTCAACTGCAATAGTCTTACTCTTTTTGGCAGTGTATTATGCATTGGCATGGCCTTCCCAAAACCCTTCTTAGATTTCCATAAACTTCTCCCGTTTGGTAGTAATTAGTAGTACATTTTCCCATCACTCCCCCCAGTTTGTCTAACATTTACTGCTAAAAATGTATATCTACATGTGTGGAGATGCCCACACAGAAAAGATAGAAGAGGCAGAGGGACAGGTCTCTGGCAGTAGGTTTTTTTATTTTATTTTGTGGCATGTGATTTTTACTACTGTGGTGGTACTTCACTTATTACAAAATGCAATTTCTGAATTAGACCCACTGTGTTCAGACCATTTTCTACAAATCTGATGATTCTTGCTGCAATCTACCATCATTTATTTTCACACAAAAAATATTTCCTCCTTAGCTACATACTATTTTTAGGTCTTCCAATTAGGTTCTATATAATTCAAATAGATGGGCATTTCCCTGGAAATATGAAAATGGGCAAAGGTATAAAATGGACGAGCAAGGGGAATGAGGTACAGGCCAGAGGGGGACAAGTAGAAAGAAGACAGTAAGCAGTGAGGTGTAAAGTGCATCTTTGAGGCATTTGAGGTACAAGTAGGATGAAAAGGTGGATTATAGCACATGCTTGCTGAGGGGTGAGTCAACATACAAGATGGTTGACAGAAGAGGAAGAAAGTTTAAATGTCATGGGGTGAGGCACAAGGTGACTGGAAAAATATAAGGTAGGACCTGGGCTACAGCCTTTGGCATGGAAAAGGACATATTTCATAAATATCCATTAAGAGCACCTAAAAACCAGAGTCAATGGACATTTGTTCTTTTTGTTAAGCATTTCGTAGATCATCTAGATGTGTTTATGGGAATAAGAGGGGCAGGCCAAACATGGTTTACTTCCCATTTTACAAAACCCAACTCAACATGTCAAACTGGGCCCCTTCCTTTCCCAAAGCTGCAACATGACCCATGGAGTCCTTCAAGAATCTCCTCTCTTCCTGATGCCCTTCACCAACTAAACTTGCACACAACATTGGCACCCACAACATCAGATACCACTTATGCTCAGATGATGCACAGTTCCATGAAACACGCACCACAAAGCAGGTTGCCTTAGGAATGCAGAACCAGATCTCAAAATTAGCCATCTATGAATGAAGAAATGACAGAAGCCTTACTAATGGGCCAATAACCTAAAGAGCCACTGGTCCACGAAGATCATTGTGGCTTTATGCTGTCATGCAGTACAACATTTAACCCCATCGACTTACTCATGTGCTGCATGAAATCTTGGGGGCTGAGAGTGAGATGAGGCTGATTTCCATGGACCTAGAAAAGGTGATTGATACTGTGGAGTGGAATTTTCTGATGGCAGTATTAAGAGGCATAGGATTTGGACCCTAATTTTGTGCTTGGGTACGACTCTTGTTAAAGTGGATGTGGAGCTTTCTGTGGCATGGATAGGTAGCAGGGGGACCAAGCAGGGGTGCCCCTGTCGCCACTCCTCTTCGTACTTGCCACAGAACCCCTCCCACTGCTGTTGTGCAAGGAACTGGAACCTTGAGGGAATTCGGGTAGGTGGCTCCAATCACATTGTCTCCTTATACGCTGATGATTCATTGGCTTACATTTCCTGGAGAATCAGTTTCACTCCTGACGTGATTACTAATGGCTTTTGGCAAAGTATCCAGTCTCTAAATAAATGTTTGTTTCCCGATCAACCCTCCCAAGGGGAGTGATTTCCAATCAACTTCTGGACGTGGGGTTTCACAGGGAAACAGGTTTCAGGCACCTGGGTATATGGGTCACACACACACTGAGGCAGCACACAGACATTTGAAAATGTGGATAGGGCAAAGAGAGGTTTTGAGAACTCAATTGTGTTTTGGAACAGAGGCCTCCTCTCGGTGATCAGAGTGAGAAAAACAGGCTGTCCAGCCTGCAGAAGAGTCCATGGGCAAGAAGGATAATCAAATTCTGGAGGAGATAAAGCCATTGTAGAAGAAAGACCATTTTCACAATAGCTGCCCTACCCATCTCCTTGCACTTCCTCATTAACTAATAATAGTGTACCTATCATCCCAGTTGCCTGGACAACTGTTATGTTATTGACATAGCACTCTGTACAGCAACAATTGTAGGTCGATATAAACATATCGCCATTAGAGGTGCTTCATCTGAGTGTGCGTTTTTTATTACATTACTCAACAGTTGTGATCTTGTAGCAAGTTTGGCAGCACTCATTGTCCTGAATAGGAAAAGTCAGTCTTATGAAAGGAACCTAATGAAGATTGTGAGAAAGTGGATTGTCAGTTAGAGGAGATCACAATTCTGTACTAGGTCCAGCTAGGTCTGAATAATTCAAACCTTGGTAGCTCTAGCACAGAGCAGACAGGCTTAACTCAGCAGATATGTGTGTAAAGCATTTATCAGTGCAAAACAGTTACAAAGAAAACATTTCAACTACATGAAAATCCCACTATAATTTACAAATATAGAGTACATTTTAATGAACAAACAGAAACCAAAATGACAAAAAAATTTAAGTAGGGAATTGGCGTTTCAATTTTTTAGGTGTTTCTATTGCCAAAAGGTGTTAAGTGAGAATTGTGGGTATCTGGTCATGATATGCCATGCCAAAGTCAAAAGTTAAAGCTGACTATGATGGAGTGTGGGTCAGATACAAGGACCAGTTTCATCCTGGTGGAAAGTTTACCTTCTGATTTAGTCTTTCTCTGGAGAAAATCCTCGTAAATGAGATTGTGGCAAGTTAGAGTGACAGCTGGATCTGAATAGGGACTTGTGAACAGCAGCCAGCTGCCATGAAAGACCTCAGTGGAAGCCTCAGAAGTGATGGGCAGGTTGAGGCTCTCAACATCGAAGGTGAGAAAATGCAGAGTGGACAAAGTCTAAAGGTCAGGCCCAGGAAGGTGTCATCAGTGGCGGAGTGCTGCTTTAAGTTGCTGGATGCCTCAACGTTCAGACTCAGAAAACATTTCTGGATGCTGAGATCCTATCAGCAGCATGAGTCAGCAAGTTGGGTCCGACTGGCAGTTCAGCATTGGTGAAATGCCAATGGTAGCTTCTGGACCTTTTTGTGAAAAGTTCAGAAAAAGTTTCTATGTGCCCACCCCCCAATTTTTTAAGGAAAAGTTAACATTCTAACAGCAAACAACATTCCAGGACCTTTTGGGCACCCCTTGTCTGGTTTGGACTTATTCTCTCAGAAAATACCAGCAGGACCGTGGGAAAATACATTTGGAACTGGTCTGCTAGATTCAGCAGTGATTTGGGTTTCCTGCAGTTGTGGTGTTCTTGGAGATGAACAAGAGGCTAACCTACAAGACCTTGGAGTCCACTCTTCTGTCATGGTTACCAGTGATGAGCAGGACCAGCCCTTGGGCTACTTCTCCACAGGGTAAATAGCAGGTGCAGTCCTTCATAAGTCTTCCACAGGTCTAGAGGCATTCTGAAGAGGGAACTGAGGATGCTACTTTTATACCAAGAGCCAGCCTCTGGTTGAGGGAATCTCCTGGTCACTCCCTAACCAATGGAGTAAATGTTCCCAGAGGTGCCCTCACCCTTATTTTTCAGCAGTTATTTTGTATTTTACTGTAACCTAACCCACAGTGCCCCTCTCTAGCTAAAACAAATGTGGCAGAACCTTTTCTCCCTTGTGCAGAGCTCTGGACACACTGATGATGTGTGCTCTAGAGTAATGAGACCCCTGCTGGAAACCAGTTCTGTTCTGGTACAGTTTTTCTACCACAGGGATTGGTGACACTCTGGCTACTTGGGCAATGGCAGATGCAGGCATGGTGAGAGCTACACCAGTCTATGAATGGGGATGCTTCTACGAAGCTTGTGAATTTGGGGGGCACATCCCCCAGGCCATCCTCTCAGGAGGAGGTCACACCTTCTCTCAGTCAAGGCCCTTTTGTGGGAGTAATTCACACCACACAGCAGGCTGCCAGGTGACAGTTGAGGATTAACTCAGAAAGGGCTAGCAGAGACTTTATGCAGGAGAAAGCAAACTTGGTAAAAGTGGCATTTTCAAAACAGTTATTTATAATGTGACTGACTTTACTAGTAGATTGGATTCTAAATTACTAATAGTTTGCGTCCTTGAATTATGATTCTAGCTATTCCCAAAATGAATGTATGTATTATAAGATGTTGAAATGTAACCCGGTGCTTTTCTATGGGAAAGTCAGCCTTACCAAGGTGAAAAAGGACTATGGAAATTTTTCACTTCCAGGACATGTAAAACATGTACACGTTCTGCTTCTTAAATACCATGCACCTTGCCTATAAGAATTAAAAAAAACAGTTTAGGTCTGGCAAAATGTTTATGTTGCCAGGTCTAATGTGCAGTTTTGAAAACGTCACACAGCTTGCAGGGGCAGGCCTGAAGACATGCTTGGCTTGCCACTTTAGTGGTGGCACAATGGATGATACAGTTCACTAGTCACATTTAACTTACATGCCCTGGTGAAAATGGGTACCATACTCAAGGGAATTATAGTTAAGTTAGATGGACCAATTAAGAGTTTAACCAATTTAACACATTTTTAGGGGTCAGAGCATATGCACGGGCCTGGTTAGTAGGGTCACAGTGTATAGTGCCCAAAAAAAACAATAGTATTATTTCACAGAAATAGGTGTGACTATGCAAAAAAAGGCATTTTCTTAGAAAGACCATTCGAAAAAGATATGAGATAAACTTCCTCAAGGTACTTATCATCGAAAGTCACAAAGCAGGAAAAGAGGGCAACCTTGGTTTGTTTCATCTTTAGAGGTGAATGGAACTCATATATTTTGGTTATTTTATTGCATATGTGGATTTATTTGAATTATCATATTTTCTCCCAGATCACACCATCCTTCACTGAATACAATAAAACAGTTACACAGTGGCAGGGAAAATGGTCAGAGGTAATGGTAGTTCCATGACGATTGTTTGACTGCACAACAAACACACAGAACAGTTGTTGGTTCATTTAGGTTCCTACAACATCAGATGTGTGATAATGCCTATCAGATGATGCACATTGACCACATATGCAGTCTTGATATACTCTCTGCAGGTCATCAACCTGCTTAATGATACAAATGTTCTTGGTTTCGTTCACTAAGCCACAACGTGCATGAGCAGCTCACTTCCTCCTGGGGACTCAATGCATCTCTCAATCTGCTGGATATTGCTCTGAATCTTCATGGCTAGTTTTTTTCTCCTTTCCACGTGGTAGTTAAGACCCTCCTTTTCACAGGAAACAGCCACGTGATTTTAGTTGATTGCTGCTGTCTGCTGCCATCTGTCTTGAGGACCGAACCACATCTCAAAATCCAAGTCTGAAGATTTTTACCCGGAAAGGCACAGTGTTGACCCTGGTCAAGATGCTGTGTGATTGTCAGTTCTGCTATGAGGGTGGCTGTAGAAAATACACTTTTACAGCCTGAAGCCATCATTAATGTGCATTACTCTGTCAGCACCATGAAACATTCCATATATGCAAACCTGGAGCAAACACAGTCCTAAATTATATTTTAAAGGTGTGCATATATTATACGGCACAATGACCACTGGTTAAAGAAATTCAGTTTTTAAAAGCACTTCTAGTGGATATGTTCAGAAATCACTGTGCAAATATATAAATGCGTGTTCAATGAAGTAGGTATTATGGGAGTTACATCATTAGCATATGCTGTTATTAATGCCACAACAGGACTAGAAGTTATTCATAACACCTACCATGTGCTTCCAGAAAGGTCGGAGGCTCCAAACGCACTAAAAGAACCATCCTCTCTTTGGAAGAGAAGCTCTCTTTGGTAACCTAATAAGAGGAAAACCAGCAGGTAACTGTATAATCTCCTTAGAACACAATAATTATGGCATTATAATGAACAAGACAGAACTAATCTGAAAGTAAGAGAGTCTGTAATAGAACTGACCCTTTTTGCTAACATGATGTTCGACTACATCTATGTACGTATGGGCGTTTGTAGAGCACAAACATAGTGAGAGATCAACTCAGCAACAAATAGTGGCAAGAGACCAGAGATACAATTTAGGATTATTTACAAGAGGCAAATGCTTTTTTGTGGGATGCGGGGGCGTTCCTATAATGCAGAAACATCGTGTACTCTGAAGTGCTAAGTAGTGAGCTCCTTTCTGAATTACAAGAGGGGCGGTGCAGTTTTCATTTTGACTTGGAAGTTGTTCTGGATCCTCTAAATTTAAATTAAGATCATCTATTTCCTGGTTTTCTGTATAATAGATCTGGCTTCACAGTGCAGCTGTCTGCACACGTATTGTTCATTATATTTTAACATAGGCTTTGGCGCCACCCAGAGGAGTATTTGATATATGATTCTACCTCCTTGCACTTCTGAGCCTGAGGGACTGATTTACATCTATAAAGTACATTGAATCATCATTCTTTATATTTCTTCTTGCACAGCCATAGTTTACACAAAGTAATAGTTTTTGTTGTTTCTGCAAAAGATAGCACAAGGGTAGCACAGAAGCAACTTCCTTGACCCACACAAGTTTAGAATAGGGTTTAAGCAGTGACATCTTGCACACACCTCATCCATACCACCGCCTCTCCCTCAAACTGGAAATTTCATCACACTACTACAATATTACAACAAGCAGTTGCAATGCAATGGGTCTCGCATTTGTTTGACTGAGGGGTATTGGTGTTGTAAAATCCTAACCAGACTTCTCTTGCCACATAAATTGAAAATGAAAAGTAATACAGTTTTACATAATTGAGCTGATTTAAAGTGACACGCCATGAGCGTGAAGGAGCACACAAAAGGAAACAGAAGTTTGCTTGCAGTCAAACATATCGGCAGTTATGCAATTATCTATGTAAGAAGGTCAATATCATGCAAAGCGCTCAACTACTGCCCAGCAAGAATGTGCTGCACAGGAAATAAAAATAAAAAGTAGTCCAGAATCCATGCAGAAAACATAGAGCCTCGTATGTTTTCAGTAGGTTAAGGTGCTGTAGAGGACAGCTAAACACCGAAAAAGGCATGATGTCTGCATGCCTTTTACAAATGAAATGAAGTGAATTTTAAAAGACAAGCCCACGAACCAACAAAACTGATGGTGTGACATGGGCGTGGTTAGAGATTACAACAGGGGCCAGAGCGCTTGAGCACTCGACCCTAAAAATAAAGGGAAACAAAACCTGCCATGAAAAAGGCAAGTGTATAAAACTGTGGACTCATGATATTTCTAATTAACGTGGTAACAAGTTTTTGGACTGGGCAGGGGGCAGGTGTAAGATTCTTCCACCCCTGAAATACACTGAAAACACAACATTATGACTTCTTTTTGACCACTCTTTTTGGAAAGGGGTAAGAACAGCAGGCCAAAGACTTTAACAGTCAGAAGTCAATTTTAAGCTGGTCTCTGGAGCTTGTCATCAAGGGATAAGTGGATGCCTTAGGTTTTTACCCAAGATTCATCTGAATCATACTTCATTGTCTGAGCCCGAGTGGGAGTGTGGAAACAACTCAGAGCCTTGACAGTACAACTCCAAACCTGATGGTAGAAAATAAAACAATCTAACAAGAAATCAGTGGCTACACACAGGGTGGAGTCACAGTGCATCTCTGGAATTCAAAGACTTCGTTCTAAGTAAATTGCCTTACAAATGCCTGAGCCTAACACTAAATGGCAGAAGTATGCACAGCATGTGTATCCACACTAACAAATGCAAACAATGTTATGATTTTTACTCTTAAGGGGAAGACCCATTTGAGCATGTCACAATGTACATTCTGTCCTAAACAGAGAATGAGTTGGGCCATATCAAAAGGAGCCACATTTTGATATATTGTGTTGATTAGAAACTTTGCCTGGGATCCTTGCCTCTACTGTATTTAATAAAAAGGTATGGTAAATTTGGAAAATATGAAATCCCTGTCTGCATACTCAGCTGTAAAGCTTGGCAGAATTTCGTATGTCATCTCCTCGCTCCCTCGTCCCAGTCCTTCCATCATAAATCATGGCCACATGCTAAAGACAAACACCCCATTGCCTACCTAAAAGAAAAAATCAAAGCAGACTGCACATTCAGGTGCTGCTGGGAAGGGGGGGGGGCTGCCCTTGTTCTCTGCCAGCCTTTTCATAGTGTGGAAACTGCCATGAAAAGGCTGGCGGAGAATAAGGTTGTAATCAGCAGGACAGTGCTGAGTTCTATGCCACCCTGGCTGAGTACAACCAAGACTGCCGTCACCTCATCAGGATCTTAGATCCTGGTGGAGACCGCGGTCGGTTGGTGGTGAGGCCTGCCAACTTGTAATGTGGTCATCAGGCCCTAAATGATATGGGTATTACAGGACATATCCTTGACTGGAGCAACTTCGAGAAACAGCCCTGTCACCTCCACACCCCTTCATCCAGTCCCCTTCAAACCATACAGCATTGAGATAGGAGTTTTCCACGGTTCAGTTATTTCATTGGTTTTGCTCAATGGCTAAATAATTCACTCCCAAGACTAATCAATTCTTTCAATCTCACATGTTACAATTATGCTGACTTTACCCAGACAATGCTTAAATGGGATAAACAAAATTACCTCTGGCTCTCAAAATGATGTAACTGCTTCATATTCAGACATTGGAGAACATGTGACCACCTCAAAGCCTCAAAAACAAAAATCCTAAAATGTGGGTAATGAAAAAACTACAAACACAAACAAATTGGTGTGAAGAACTAGGAATGCCACAAAAAACCTCCTCGAGGTATTGCATTTAGGAATTATCATTGGTTCATCCCTATCCATGATCCCACAAGTCAGAGGAAATAGAAATAGACCTAGCATTTTGCAGAGTATGTTTGCACACTTGGGGCCTGATTGGGAGTTGCTTGGAATTTTCAGACCCCTGCATAAACCTCTGTTTGCGCAGGGGTCAGAACTCCAAGTCGGGTAATATTTAAAACACCCAGTAATTACCAGGTGCATTTAATACCTCGCCCTTCATTACATTTCTACAGGTCTAACCTGCCTACATTCCTCAGGGTAAAAAGTGTCAAGTATTTACCATACCATGCAGATTTTGGTGCATTAACCACCAACATGCGCATGTAATTCCCCACATAGCTCAGAATAGGAGCTATTTATCACACCCAATAAATAACATAGGCAAAAATATTGTTATTTAGAAGACGTGATAAATATCACCTAGCCTCAGAATACTGGACTTGTGGGCTAGGGCCTGGGCTCTTAAGAACTCTTCAGATTTATACAACTATTGAGCTAAAGTCACATGAATTACAGAAGAACTATTGGCATACCTAAAACAGCATTCCTTTAAACAGCCATACGATTGATTTAGTTTAGTCAATGAAGGCGAGGGATGAGGAAGGGGCACATTGCAGTCAGTTCTAGAGAGAATGCAGTGAAAAATTATAATGATTTGGGTCTGGCACAATGTCCAGGAACATTCATTTTCTACATCACAAAGCCTCTATATGCTCAAAGGGAAATGGCTTTGTACACAAATAGCACACTTCAGAGCTGAGGATGCAGCACAAATTCAGAATAAGAATGTTACTTACATTTCTCACTATAAAGTGGTAGATTGCTAAGCATGCATCTATCTCCAAAAACATGTTGAATGAAATCAATACTTTTGCTTTAAAGATCAACAACAGAGAGAGGGTTTCAGGCATCCAAATTACCATAGTGAAAGAAGTTAGCAGTGTCGCACAGTATGCCAAAAATCAGTGTTTTCAAAAAAACAACTCTTTTATACATTAGACATGATACACCCGACACATCTAACTTCAGAGTATAAAAATCAATGAAATATACTTTAAGAAAATACCTACCTTCTTTTAAAAATAGAATAGATTGTTGTTCAATTTCATTTGTCAGCTGATTTGTTTTGGTTAGATAATCCAATATATAAATAATAGGAGCAAAATTGATCATGTTCTGTTCACCACAACCGTAAGGCATCTGAATTAATCTCTCCAAACCATTAATAGATGGACCGAGGATATCTCCTGTGGGAAAGAAGAAACATGAGTGACACGTGTGAAACATGGATATGAGGTACAACAAAGGTACATACTTTTTACAGCAGCAAAAGATGAACTGTGCCCTTACAATGTGAGAACACATCTTTCCTATTTTTGGCATGTTGGACTTGGTAGGAATTTCCGTTGATGGGTGGATTTGACACAATATTGCCATTTTCGTTAAGGTAGAATTGCATGATATTTTAATTATTATTTGCAAGACTGCACTAACGTGAACGATGTTGCTGGAAATCACTGGTGATTTTCAGTCCATATATGGATGTACAACTCTGAAGAAAGATACTCGCCAATTCAAAAACGTCTGAAAATAAGCTGAAATTGATTTGGGATTCAATTGAATTTATCTTCAGTATGCTTTTTGTGCATTTCAGATATAACAATGTTTGCTATAAACAAACACAAACAGACATAAACCATGCAATTTAAAAACACTTTTAGCAACTTAAATATTAATGCAAATCTGCACATTATACAAATATGAGTTCCCAACTTAAGCTTCAAGTCACGGTACCTTTATCTCCTCCTTCAAGTTATGTTGGCAGGGCATGGCTTGGTGCCAGACGGAGATGGCCACCATTTAAGAGAGCTCCAGTGCAGCCACGGAAGGGAATCGGGCCGTTCCTACCTATGAGAAATTCATGAACACTGGGACAGAAGGAAGTGCTGGGAGACCTTTTCCCCTTCCACTGGCTCACCATAAATGCCACTGCTACTCTCTTTCTGCTAATGACCTTCTGCTGACGGACGAGCAGGCTGACGGAACTGCTGCGTCCGCTGTTTTGGTTTTATGAACGGCAGTGAGTCCACTCAGTATTCGGCCTCACAATGACTAATATCTTCCTGTAATTGCACATACTAGGCAATGAATTTGTAATATTTAAATAAATCATTGGCTGTTACTCTTCAATAATATTTTCTTCAGTCAGGCTGCTTTTGTCTATTAATTACCGTGCCCTCTATTTATCTTTTACATGCACTTTTGCCTTATGGGGAAAACCAGCAATCGAAATATCCATTCGCTGCTTCACCTTTAACTTCCAATAGCCTAGCAGTTGCTACTTTTAACTCCTTTTTAGATACCGGAGGGTCACACAGGTGCTCTTCAGGATTCTGCTTCTTCTTCTTCTTCCTCAGCAAATGTAATTCAAACAAAATATCTATTCACAAAAGAGCAAAAAAGACCCTACATCACCCATTAAACCCCCCATTTTCATTTCAATGGAACTTTTGCTTGAAGAAGTTCAAGCCCTCAAATCCTTTATGGAAGAAACCAATACAACACTACAGCTTTTAGATGATAAGTGTTCACTTATGGAGAACAGTTTCACAAGTGGAACAAAATATCAGTGACCTCCAAGATACTTTACAGTATCTTCAACATCTCCAAGCGGAGATGATGCACTTGAAAAAAACACGCTGAGGATTTGGAAAATTGAAATAGAAGAAACAACCTTTGCATTTATGGTCTCGTGGAAGGGACGGAAGGCCCAGACCCTCAAACCTTTATTCTGAAGGTTTTTTGACATGCCAAGCTCCCCTTTATTAAATATCTAATGGGCACACAGATGTGGCCATTCATCTCATCATCCATCGTCTTCTCAAATAAAAGAATTGGTGTCAATTACTGATAATTATTTAATTTTTGGTGGAAATTGTAATATGGTCATGGATCAATTTATTGATCAGAATTTCAAAACTACTTTTATTCCATCCACTATGCAGTCCCAATTCACATTCACCATTAGGCAAATATCTTTAATTGATACTTGGAGACTTTGCAATGCTACTCTAGGTAAAATGTACATTTTTTTCTTATCACATGAAGGTATATGGTTCTGAAGGCGAGATCCAACTAGGACCCCTAGGTAAGACACATCAATCTAGGCACTTCTATAGGTAGAAACGAAGACCCTCACACACCTAAATAGGTGGCACGCTTCATCCTTGGGCCTGCTCCTCGTTGGAACAGTACTCTGATGTCCAACAGGTCTCGCAGGGGGGTCTTTGCTGAAGATCTTTTGAATGATGCCTTTCGATTGAGCACAGGGATGTACTAACCCTGTGAATAAAGAAAGTGAGGGCCTGGAAATTGAATTTTTAAATTGACTATAGAACCCCTAACTTAATATGTTTATTATATCTGTAGGGTCCATGTCAAGATTAAAAACCAGAAAGTGGAGTACTGCCACAATAATGTTCTTGCACTCCCTGTAAAAGAATGTGAGGGAAGAAGAATCTTCTCTTCTATTCCTTTGCATAGGTCAACATGTTTCACACCTCAAAAAAGTTTCTACAGATCAAGTGGCATTTTATCAGGACCAACAACTAAAGCCTAGTTCTCACTATGGAGACCCTAAGTGCGTCTATAAGTGTGAAAAAAGGTGTAAAAAAAGGAGAGGCTTACGTATTAGCCCAGATACCCTATATTTAAGTTACACCTGAAAGAAACAAATACGTAAAAGTCATGAATACAATAGTCAATTAACTTTAAATCAAAGGCACACAGTAATAGCATGCACCCACGTCTAATGACTTAGGGGGTCATTAGGACCCCAGTGGTCAGCAGGAATATGGAGGAAAGTACTGCCAACAGGCTGGCGGTACTTTCCTCCATATTATGACATTAGTGGTTTGGCTTCGGCCAAACTGCCAATGTACCACACCAACCACCATGGTGGTAATGGCCGCCGGACTGGAGACATCAATATCCAGGCCGGCGGCCGTCACCTGCCCACCTGCGGGATTATGACCCCACCTACCACCATGGTTTTCGTGGCCTCCTTACTGCCACGAAATCCATGGCAGTAGGCACTATCAGTGACAGGGAATCTGACAGGGAATCTCTTCCCTGTCACTGATAGGGGTCTTCCCCACCCCTGCCCCCTCCCCCTCCACAGGTTCTCCTCCACCCCCTTCCTCTCCAAACCCCCCCTTCATACACACCCCTTCCTTCACACATGCACACATGCATACACACACCCATTCCAACATTCATCCACGCATGCATTCATCCATTCACACACACATCTGCACACCCTTACATACATGCACACATGCATTCACACAACTCAACATACACGCACTCACACCCCCAAACATGCGCACACATAATGACCCCCCCTAGTGATATCCCTATCATCAAGATCATGCATAGAGTCACTCCAAGACTTGTATTTTTTGTTCCGGCACATGTCTTGCTCTCCTAAAGTAGGGGCAGGGTTCCCTTCAAGATAAACGGACCGTTGGACTACTGCAAAACTAAAATGGCAAAAAGTTAAAGCGTCAAATATGTCACATGATGGAGAATAACGAGAATTGTCATGCATACCTACAGTCTAGCATAACTAAATCTTCAAAAGATGTCCAAATTTGAGTGATTTCCAAAGACACCATAAGTGCATTGTGTAGTCTAACACGTGTAGGACCCGTCAGGAAACAGCCAAGTTCTACATACGTTATGTACACTAATATTTTGACTGCCCCCCAGTGGCATGGCCGGGGGGGTCTTACTATTGTGCCGGCTCAAAGTGTTTAGAGAGAACTTATTTTTAATAGCCCCTTTAGGATAGCACAGTATGAGGAGAGAAAGTAAAAACAGATCTGCTTCTCGTCAAAGATTAAGCTAGTCGCGTAATAACGTTTATAGTTGATGCTTGCTACATATCGCAGGAAAGAAATTCTTTTGTGCAATTATCATAAAAACAATGTATTGTGAATTTCCCAGAGAGAGGGAGAGCCATCTAAAGCAGGAAAGGGGAACCTAACAGGTACACCTAGCTTGCACATCGTAGTCAGAGACTAGTATATACACGGTTACGTGTTATGAGCTGTTTGACTGATGTATTTTATCATAGGAAATCGCAGAGCTTCATGGACCATCACCAGTCGTTCGGATCCGGAACTGTAGTTTTTTTTTTTTTTTTTTTGCTCTCTCTCTCTTTCTCTCAACAGGTTATTGCTTGACACCTACTTATGAGTTATCCACTCACTTGCTTTCACTTCTTCAATCATGGTCCATATTTTCTTCTTTACTTGCAGAGGGGTCCTGGGGTATGGGATCATAGAAGAAGGTATCACTCTGCAGGTGCAGACATTCTTGTCGATATGTAGCTGTATCCAATATTACCAAGGCACTGCCTTTGTCTGCGGGTTTGATGATGATATCAGGCTCTTACGTTAGACTGTGCAAGACCTCTCTCTCTGTTGTGGAGATATTCTCAAATGGGCATTTTGGACGTAGTTTATTGACGTCATTTAGGACAGCTTTTTCAAAGGTGAGGATCTTGCATGGTACCATGTAGGCTGAAGGGGTGAAAGTGGAGGGATTCCTCAAGTCAGTATCCCTGGAAGAGGTCTGGATCGGTTTGTCTTGAAAAAACAGATGAAGATGATTTTTCCTGAAACAACTGTGTGAGTTCACAATGTAGATGAAAAAAAATCCTCTCTGGGGGTGGGTACAAAACCAAAGCCTTTGGTAAGGGCCTGTTTCTTAACATCTGTGAAAGCCCGCTGGGATAAATAGACCACTAGGTTGTTTTGTTTTAGTCCCTCCCTCTGCATCTGGTTATCTGTGGTTCTTCCTTAGACCATTGTACGCATCTCCCTCTTTCTCTGTGCCTGCCTCTTCCTCTGCCCCGGCCTCTGCCTAATACACAATTTTTTCTTGTGTACATTGTTCAAAATCCAACACTGACCATTTGTTTGTCTCCAATACTCTTCCACAGTATATTATAAATGCGGATATTGGCTCTATATTGATACCGGATCATGCCCCTGTCACATTAGATTTGGATCTTCTTCCTGTAGCTCATAG
The DNA here is from genome assembly GCF_031143425.1 of Pleurodeles waltl. Lineage (NCBI taxonomy): Eukaryota > Metazoa > Chordata > Amphibia > Caudata > Salamandridae > Pleurodeles > Pleurodeles waltl. Next base: position 1,411,959,414 of record NC_090444.1, on the reverse strand, counting down.
TAAGTAATGTTGCCATTTTAACAATTCTTTAACATTAGACCCAATTTTCACACAATGTTTTGAAAATGTTGCTATTGAGTTTTTTTTCAGAATAATGAATCTTCTGATGTAACCCCACACATTATATGGTATACTTTCAAAGCTGCCTCTAGAGATTTCATTCTCTGTTGCTAAAACAGGAAAATCTCCACTCAAAAGCTTTTTCAGATAACGGAATACATCAAGAGCTTACATATTATACATCTAATTCCAAGACTTGTTTGGATGTTTTAGTCAAAGCCAGATTTGAGTTCAATAAGCTTTCTTCAAAAGATGGTGCTTGATATCTCCTTAAATTGAGTGCTAAATATAATTGCGGGCAAAATAAGGCTGGGGAGCTTCTCTCTAGTTATCTTAAAATAATGGAAGACCATGAGAAAAGTGGCTTGATTTTGTGAGATGACAGGATTATAGTGCATAAAAATAATGATATTTTAACAGAATTTCTCAAGCCTCCTGAATCAACTCCTACTCCAGAGAATATTTTCCATTATTTACCCTTTGTCAAGAAAAGTTTTAACCTTGATATTGGTTTTGATTTTTTAGAAGCTATCTCCTCACAAGACATCCTTACAGCTATGCATTCCATTAAGAAGGAAAAAGCCCCAGGTTCCAATGGCTTCCCTATAAAATTTTATAGGCATTTCTCAAAAATTCTAATTCCAGAATTCTATTTACAATTCACTTATTTTATAAACCTGAATTCGGCTAGGGGCTTCTTTCAAGATACCTTAAATTTGTCTCATTCCCAAGGACAAAAAATTATGCATAACATATTGACAGATTTCCCTTGTTAACACAAATTTTATTTTTTTTTACAAAAATTCTTGTGCTACGTCTAGATCATCTACTCCCTCATTTATGGACTGATTACTAGTTTGGTGGTCGGAAAATCCGACTGCCAGACCCATGGTGAGGAGACTGCCATTGAGGTGGCTGTCTCCCCTCCAGCCCTATCACAACTTTCCCACTGGGCTGACGGGCGGGAACAAAGGTTCCTGCTCATCAGCCCAGTGGGAAAGATGTACCAGCATTGTTCCTGGATCATAATTGAGCTGGTGGCAATGCTGGCGCATGCAGGGTACACCAGGACCTTTGGAATGTGGAGCATTTCAAGGGTGCTGGGCAGGGGGACCCCTATACTGCCCATACCATGGGCAGTGGAGGGCCCCCTGTGTAGCTCCGTGCACTTGTTCTCCACCAGCCTTTTTATGGTGGTGGAACTGCCATGGAAAGGCTGGCGGAGAACAAGGTTGTAATCAGCAGGTTGGCGCTGAACTCAGCTGATTGCAACCAGAACCTACATCAGGATCACTGATCCTGGAAGGGATGGTGGTAGTTTGGCAGGTCTGCCCACCAACCTCCTAAGGTGGCAGTCGGACCACCACAGCCACGGCAGTCTGACCACCACCTCAAGGCTAGCGGTCTTCGGACCACCAGCCTCGTAATAAGTCCCTTATTTGGAAGAGAAAAATCTGGATTTATCAAATATCATCAAATTCCTGATAATACTAAACTATTTTTTAACATCCTCAGTAGACCTAAGTTCTTCAACATACTCTTTAACAGCCATTTCCTAAGACGCAGAGAAAGCATTTAATCATATGAACTGGCCTTTTATCTTCTCTACTCTCACTTGATTTGGACCAAAGTTTATTAATCCAGTTTCTCTTTTATACTCTTCACCTAGAGCTTCTATATTTGTAAATGGTTTAATAGTTTCAAAGTTTTCAATTCATCATGGAGTCAGACAGGGTTGTCTTCTGCCACCTCTATTGTTCATCCTAGCACTGGAACCTTCTTATTTAATATTAGAAAGAATCAAGACACCCATGGATTCCAATATGGTGATAAACAGACAAAATTTTATTTTTATGCAGAAGATATTCTTTTGTTTGTGTCACATTCACAGTCCTCTTTGCCATTTTTTCTAAAAATAGTCAGTAAATTTGACTTTCTTTCAGGATGTAAATTAAATGCTGATAAATGTGAAACATTTCTACTTACAGGGTAAGTGTATGTTATGTGTTTTCCATAGATTTTATTTCCTCTCATTTCCATTGAATTTGGATAAAATCAAATACCTCTGTCTTTGGTTCACTGACCTGATGAGAGACATTCTCCTAATAAGAAAGTAGTTCTTCGAACATTAATTTCCCTTACAAACTGATGGAATCCTTTGTTTTTATCCTGGTAGGGTAGGTTAGATCCTAAGAAAATGATTTAGTACCTTTAGTACTCTTATTTCTCCACCATTCCAATTAAAATCCCTTCTTATTAGTTAGAAAAATTGATTCTATCCTTTCTGCTTTCTTATGGAAAAACACAAAACTTTCTATGTCTATTCAAAAGCCTAAACATCCTAAACACCTGGGTGGTATCAATTTTCCAGACCATACAATGTTTTTGTTATAAAACATGCATGTTTTTCTTTATCCAATGATGACTCTGCTTCTCCTCTGGGTAACCTTGGAAGCTTCTATTATTCATCCTTTTTTTCCAAGAATTTTTGACTTTCTCTCAAAAACCTTAATGTCTCTCCCATCCTTAAGAATTGTTGCAGACTACAACCTATTTATATAACTTGCTTCTCACATAGACAAATTCTCCACTCCTCTATATGGTTTAACAAACTCATTAAGATAAACAACAGAACTATTTTTAGAAGGTTCAGCAAGAGAAAGGATTAATATGGGTTCATCAGCTCATTGAACAGGACTCTTCTTTCTCCCAAGTTAAATTACTTCTTCCCCCCCTCCTCTTACAGTGTTAAATATGATTTATTCATTTCTCTGATTTCCAAATTATATTGATTTTACCCTAATTACATACCTAACAATAATATTTACCACAAACATTATTATTGTCTGGACTTTGAACATCTTGCAATCACTGCTCCCCTTGATAATCGCGATAAGACATATGTTGAACTACAATGGGAAACTGACCTTAATATTTCCTTTTCAATTCCCTTGAGGAATAAATTCTGGATAAAAATATGGAAATCCTCTAGGGCTATTAATACAACCCAAACATTATTTTTTATTTACAATAGACTAATGGTCACCTCAGTTTCTACACACAAAATGAATTCAAATAGTTCTACTTCTTGCTGGTCCTGTATTATTACTTCTTCTGACCAAAAACATATGCTGATTGATTGTCCTTCCACATATCAATTTTGGATGAAGGTTTAGAGACAGATTAATACCATATTTCATTTCCATGTACCTTTTAACTTTATATTTCTAGGCAGTCTATCAGAGCATTGGTCCTGTTATGCAGCTAAAGTTTATATTTTAGATCTTTTACTTGTGGTTGCCTTTCAGCAAGTAACTAAATGTTGGAAGAAATCCTCTACATTTTCATCTCAGTCCGGGTGCTACAGTATCTCTTACAGACATTGTCATGATAGAGGGTATGCCAACCCTCCACCTAATAAACTAGACATCATTTGGTCACCAGTAACAATTTTCTTGGACTCCTCTACACAATGTATTCATTTTCATCAACTGCAGACTTAAGGGGTGCCCAAACCTCCGTAATTGTTTCCTTCTACAGAAGTTATTGTTATACATACTACATGAATAATACAGTTGCGACTTTGCTATATTTTCTTTATGTCTGTATTGTTTGGAAGCAAATAAATAATTTCTTTTTACATTATTGTATCACCATTTTTTATAAATACTCTATTTGCTTTTCTACTTTCTTTATATTCTTGTCCGACTTTTATTTATCCTTTTGAATATGTTGTATTTTGTCATTTTATATTATTCTTGTGTTCTTAATTAGAGTTTTTAGATACATACAATACCTTGTTATGCTGCCATGATTATTGTTATTTCTCATTTCAATAAACCTTCTCTTATAAACTTTAACAAAAAAAAAAGCTAATCCCTGTTAGCACCAAGAATCCTTTGGGTGAAAGTAGCCATTAACCTAACAGCCCAAAATAATGAACTGTCATTTCATGTTAATATTTGTGTGCTGCCCATAGAAATCAAAACATACAATGCAAAGGATTCCTTTAATTAAATTTTCCTATTGGTTTTTATACCATAGGAAGTATTGGGTTGACCTAGGGTAAAAGCAGACCTGGGTTTAACTTTCTTAAATGATCAAGGTCAGATGTTCAGTTGATCACCACTACTCTCCTTGGATGGTACTGGCGATGCGCAACTGCTGTCTGAATATATATATATATATTATTATATATATATATATATATATATATATATATATATTCCAAATGTTAAAGTAGCATTATAGTTAGCTGAATATGTAATCATTAACGTTTTGAGCTAAAAAAAAAAAAAAAACACAGAAATTCACCAGTTATAGATAACAGTGCTAATTATCACTTGCTCCCCACCATGCACTGCTCATGACCTCACGTCATCACTCATGACATGTCATATGACATCAGTTATGACATCATCCAATGAGTGTGTTAGTTTGTTTTATAGTTTAAATAGTGCCGGGTAACTACCGTAGTACTTCTGAACCTAATTTTGTACAGCCTGTGTCCAGCAAATAGGTATGAGTGTTTATAAAATCCATGTGCTCATAATGCACCCGAGTTGTGTAAAGTTACTGAACACTGTATAAATGTTTTTATTTAAGAGTAACTCTGTGTGCAGATGACAGTTGACTTGTATTCATTATGCGCCACACAACATTTTGGTTCAGCAGAAACGGTTTCCAACAGGAAAAAGATTCTATGTAGTAGATACTAACTTTTATAAGCAGCCTTGAGTTATTAGAGAGAATTGTGTCAGTATGATAATATATACTTAACAAAGAAGAGGGTATGCACCAGGTACCCCTCCTCCCCAAGCATTATTATGCCCTGGGGACCCAAAGGCCACTCTGTGAAATGAAGAGGAGGGTGGCGTACATAGCCCTCCTCCTCAGGACAATATTGGCCCCGGGGATCCCATCCCTTGGTGTCTGTCATAACTGTTATCGGGAGAGGGGCACACAGTCCCCCTCCCTGGTTCGATTTTGCCACTGGGGACCGCATACCAGGTGGCCCAGCATACTGCTCAGTGGGAGGGGGACACAACCACCCTGCCTGAAATGATATTGGCCCCAAGGACCTCATCCCCAGCAACATTTTTAGGGGGCATATCACCTACTTGGGCCAATACCGGCCTTGAGGACCTCATTCCCTGGGCCTGGCACCAATTTAAAAGGGAAGAGGGAGCCGTGTTCCCCCCTCCCCAGGCTGGTTTTGGCACCAGGAACTCCATCCACCCAGGCCAGGCACAACCAAAGGTGGGTGCCCACCCAAAGCCCTCACCCAGGGCCGGCTTTAGGATGGTGCGAGCGGTGCAGCTGCACTGGGTTCTGACCTAGGGAGGCGCTAACCTGGAAAGGAGGAGGTTTGTGTTTAGCAATAACTTATGATTTAAGAGCACTTGCTACAGAGTTCTTTGTGTGTCCAGCTGTTAGGCAGTAATAAAAATGTCAAGATATCGCTTGCGATTTTTGTTTCTGCTAGAGAGAGAAGGAGTTTTCTCTAGTGGCAGTTTTGAATAACCATAAAGTAGTGCAGTGGGTTATTATGCCAGTTGCAAAGAACGGATCTGTATTTTATGGGGATAGCTGAGTGGATTAGTAAACCCTGCATTTACAGGCACTTAAAAAAAAAAAAAATTATGTGAGAGAGCGGCTATGGAGAGATAAGAAGCACTTTTGCCGGGTGGTAGGTCATGAGGGGGTGCCAAAAAAGATCATTGCACCGGGCGCCACCAGTGCTTAAGCTGGCCATGCCCCCACCAAACTATCATAGGGGGCTCCCGTAGCCCCCGCTGGCTCCCTGCATCCAGCGGGAGCTGGCATTGGTGCTGCCTGGAGAGAGAAGCTAATAATGCTGCTCCCTACAGGTGGGAGTAATATTTACATCTGTTTCACTGCCTACATCACTGTGGGCAGGGAAACAGATCTAAAGTCCACTTGCAGTGCGCGCAGGAGCATTTTTGAAGCTCCCGCATGCTGGGAGCAGACTTGGTGTGTTTTTTTCGCTTGGCAGGAGATTTAGAAATTCTCCCGCCAAGCAAGAGCCAACACAGGTTTACCTGCCCGCACTGGTGCGGGAAGGGAAACTGCTATGTCCTGGGGGTGGGCACCCCAAGACACAGCTGCTGAGCTGGGGACCCAGGGCCATTAATGGCTTAAAAAAAGAGGGCTGCGTGGCCCTCATTCCTGAAGGGTGGGATCCCAGGAGATTTTATTTGTCTCAGGGAGGTGGACTGCATGGCCCCACTCCCCATTTTGTGCATTTTTGGTCCCTGGGATGGCCTCCCAGAGCCTCGAGGAGATGGGCCCCCTCTAAATAAATAATAAAATCAGCCCCGAGTGGGCTCCCCAGGTCATCTAATGGTTCGGGGAGGTGGGTCGTGCAGACTCCCTTCCCCTTTCTAAACACAGTCCCACAGCTTATACTATATAATGCAGCCCAGCTGCCATTTTTTTGATCTCGCAATATTCTTACTGGATGGTGCCATGTGCCATCTTTTGTCTTTTTTTTCTGGCCCCATGGGGGTCCTTTTGAGTCCCGCCATGGTAGGGGGTCAGAGTATCCCTACTCCACCCACTTATACATGTTATGTTCCAAATTCAAGACGGGGGACTATGTCCCAGAGTCCTCTACACCTGCCAGCAAAATTTTTCAGGCCAACTCCCAAAATACACAATTAATTTTCAGAAAAAAATACTGGACGGATTTACACCAAATCACAAAAAGGACAATCTGTGGATCAAGATTTAGCTTGTTGCAGAACTTGGTGAAATTCCATTCAGTTGTTTTTTGCTGTAGCCCTGTCTAACAAATCTATGGAAAATGCAAGGGTATTTTATGTTTTGGGATCCCTCTTTTTTCTGTCCCCCTGCTGGACGGATCACGCCAAAATATTCATATATAGTTAGGCCTGCTTTTCCATAGAAAGATAAATGTTTTCCTTGCCAATATCTTTGGTGTAGTTATATATATACGCATTATTTATATAAAAAACATTGTGGCGGTCGCCACTCGGTAGTTATAGTTAGGACCTAGTTTCTATAGAAAAGGTGTTTTTTTTACTTAACTATATCTTTAGCGTTGGTTGATGAATCTTCAAAGAAGTTTCCCAAAAACGTCACCGCTCATGTGAGCTGCTGTCTGGAAAGTTTCAGGGTGATTCGTGAAGTGGGGCCAAAAAAATGGGGGGGTCCCAAAACGCTTTTTCCCCATTCATTTTTCCATTGGGGTTTTAAACAGTGATAGCACCGAACACCTTGACGGATTTACACCAAATTTGGAAGGAAGCTAGGGCCTGGTCCAGAAAGTGGCCTTTTTGTGATTTGGTGTGAATCCGTTCAGTGGTTTTGTAGTTATTAAGTGGAAAACAAATTTGTATATTTTAAGACGTGGATCCATTGTGACTCCTGAGTGGAGTGCCACGGCTCCACGCAAAAGAAGCAGTACTGTGTTTGGCAGGCCACAACCTGTGGAGAAAGTTGTGGCTGCCATATTATGAAGTGGTGTACGGTCTCAAGGGGATGAAAATAGGGGCTGAAAACTATTAAAGCTGTCATGGTAGAGGTACTCTGACCCCATGAGGTTCATTAATGAGTGTCTGAGGGTCCCCTATGACTTAAAATAGGTTAAAAAACCCTTTTTTGGTCAATATTGGGGAGTCCTGACTCCATCGTAGCACTCAGCACAGCCCCCCCATACAACGCCACAATGCAGTCGCCTGGTGAAAAAAATAAGAAAATATACATTAACACACTCATTCACACACTAATGCACGCACTGTCCAACCCTCTCAACCACTCACACCCCCCCTGACAGACCCACACAGACACTTGTACACCCACTCACTGATCCACTCATACACTCATGAACCCACTCACAGACCCACTGACACTCATACAGTCACTCAAAGACCCACTCACACACACATCCTCTCACAGACTCACTCAAACACTCACATACCCAGTCACAGACCCAGACACTTGTACACCCACTCAGTGGTTCATTCGGTCACTCATACACCCACTCACTGACCCAATGACACAGTCATGCACCCTCTCACAGACATAGTGACACTCATATACCCACTAAAATACCCACTCAGAGACTCATACACCCGCTCAAAGACCAATTCAGACACTCAGATACCAACTCATAGACCCACTGACACACCGACTCACAGACCGACAGTCACTCTTTCACACACCCACTCAGAGACTCACTCACACACTCATTCACCCACTTAGACACAGTGACACTCATACATCCACTCTAATACCCATTGACACACTCACACAAACACTCAAAGACCCATTTAAACACTCAGACACCCACTCACAGACCTACTAACATTCCCACACCCACTCACAGACCTGCACAGACACTAATTCACCCACTGACAGATGCATTGACACTCATAAACCCACTCAGAAACATACATTCAAGGACCCATTGAGACACTCAGACACCTAATCAAAGTTTCACTCACAATCTCACATACTCACTCACAGACCCACAGTCATGCAATCTAATGACAGATGTAGTAACACTCATAGACCCACTTCAAGACCCATTGAGACACTCAGACACCCACTGACAGACCCAGTGACACTCATACACCCACTCACATACCCACTGACACACATGCACCCACTGAGAGACAGTCACACTCATACACCTACTCAAATACCCATTGACACACTCATACACCCACTCAAAAACCCTTTCAGACAATGAGACACCTGCTCAGTCCACCTCACACTCTCATACACCCACTCACAGTCCCTCACAGACACCCATACACCCACTGACAGAAGCACTGATCCTCATACACCCACTCAAAGACACATTCAGAGACTCGACACCTACTCACAGACACAGACACTTGTGCACCCACTCAGAGGTCCACTCAGTCACTCATACACCCACTCATAGACCCAATGATACAATCATGCACCCACTCACAAACACAGTGCCACCTATATACCCACTCAATTACTCACTCAGACACTTACACACTCAAAGACCTATTCAGACACTCATAAACCCACTCACAGAGCCTCTCACACACCCACTCACAGACCCACACAGGCACTCATGCACCCACGGACAGATGCAATGACCCTCACACACCACCTCAGACACTTATCCACCCACTCAGAGACCACACTCAGTCACTCATACACCCACTCACAGACCCAACATACTCATGCACCCACTCACAGACACAGTGACACTCATATACCTACTCAAATACCCACTCAGACACTCATACACATACTCAAAAATCCTATTCTGATGCTCAGACACCCACTGACAGCCCCACTCATACATTTGATCACCCACTGAGAGAGACACTGTCACTCATACACCCACTCACAGACCCAGTTCACACTCATGCACCCACTCAGACACACTGAGACTCATACATCCTCTCAAAGATCCACTCAGACACTCACACACCCACTAACATACCCATGCACTCACACACACACAGTTAGATACCAAACTGACAGACCCACTCACACTTAGCATTCACCCACAGACACACTCCGATATTTGCATACTCAATTAGACACCCACTCACACACGTATGCACCACTCACTGACAGACTCAAATTCTAGCACACCAATAGATATACCCACTTAGACACTTACACCCTTTTACACACCCACAGACACACTGAGTAAATCTGTGAGTGGGTGCATCAGTCACATACCCACTCACAGGCACTCACACTGATGTATCCATTCACACACCAACGCATGCTCTCACACATCCACTCACAGATCCACTTACCCAATTTGCACCTGCTTATATTCCCCCTTAGTTTTACAGAGGAATTCAGAAATGTATTGGCACATGGAGAGAGTGGAAATCAGACATATGTATAATGTGTTGTGTGTTGTACATTGAATTTGTGCTTCAAGTTTGAAAATTTGCGACAGAGTTGCAACTCCAAATTTTCTTTAAAAAAAACAACAACAAAAATAATCAGATTTTCTTTACATTTTAAATACTGTTTGGGATATAGGCTGGTTGTGAAGTGAACACCATCTCTTCTATATATCCCATGCATGTCAAAGTACAGGGTATTATTGTAGATAGAGCCCATGTTGTGGTCTCTGAGGAATGCTAAAATAGTTTTATTAACATGTTTCTTGGCTTTGCCTATCTGTGGACAGAATTCAGTAGAGCACTTCCATTTCCGTCTCTGGCATATGTGAGAAAACACAAAAGCAGTATGAGGGAAAAGGTTCATTAAACAGACAAAGGTAGCCTTCATTAGGATTTTCCAATCCTACCCCAGTCAGTGTGCCCAGGTCATTACCACCACAATGCACAAAGGTGAAGTGGTTGGCTGTTTCAATCAAGGGCAGCAATTGATGCCCCTTTATCCCTCTCTGGACAACCCAAGTAATATCCCCATTAGGCAAACCCAGGTCCCTGTCAATACCACTCTTTCAATCATACCCACTAGCCCAAAAACTTAGCTCAGCCCTACAATCCACATTCTAGCCATTCTGAAAGGAAAGAGCAGTAGTACACAGGAGAAGGCTGCAGCTGAATGAGGCCGTTTTCAAAATGTGAGGTAGTTAAAATGAAGAGACCAGTTGATGTAAACAAAAGCACAAATTGGATTGGATATGGTAGATAAAAATAGGTTGTGATGAACAATATGAAGTCAGACAATCACTGATTGGTTCTTGTTTTTTTATAATCAAGTAATCCCATTTTAGATATGCTTACATTCTGTAATAGTCAACCACACCTGCTGCACCACACTTTCAACCTGGTCTACTGCTGAGAAAAAATACAGTGAACTTTAGAACTCCTGGTACAGTAGATTTTTCTAGAGGAGGTTGCTATGACAGCTGAGGAGGAAAAGTGTGGGAGGGAAGGGAGCTTTTAAAGTAGGCATACAATGTTAAAATAAGAGATATTTTGATACACACAAAACTGGAGAAAAATGATTTTTCTGACTGAGTATTATCAGTAAACTTACAATGTAGCTGAAACTGTAGATTCAGACAGTATATCGCATGCATATTTCACCTTCTATTTGAAAGTGACTTGTCCATACTTTCGTATGCAGTAAATCACATTCTAAAAACAAGAGTTAATCTTCAAAATATCGCTGCAAGAGATTTTGTGAGCAAACTACATGAAAAGGGCAGACGCTTAGAACACAACTTCATTCATTTAATGGCAGAGAACTGAAATGTATGCTGAGAAACCTGGGTGCACCAATGTGGTTTCTCACACTTAGTTGCACTGAGTATGCATGGGATGACCTTATTCAATTCTTGAGAGAATCAAACTCTAACTTGAAATACATCAATTTAAAGACTGCTGGAGAACTATGCTCATTAGACCCTGCTAAAGTTTGTAGATATTTCAACCATAAGTTTCAAGCTATGCTTGCTTTTATCTGCAATGAAAGCAATCCTCCTCTAGGAGAAGTGACTTCTTTTGGCAGAAAGAGTATCAGGCAAGAGGTGCTCCTCATATTCACATGCTGCTATGGATAAAAGATACATCCAAATTTGGAGCAGATGAGTCTGAGTTGTCTTTTATAGAACAGTATGTGACAAGTCCCACACCATAACACACTGCTGCTGAAAAAGGTCTCAGACAACAAATTTTGCATTTTCAAACACATAAATGTGGCCAGTACTGCTGTCGTAGATACAGATCAAAAATACTTTTTTACACAAGATGTCGATTTGAATTTCCATGACCTGTCATTTCAAAAGGAAGAGTAAACTGTTTGTTCTCCACAGTCAGACATACACTGACACAGAAATCACCAAAGAACATGTATAACCTGAAAAGAACTAAAACTGCTAAATATATTATTGACTAGAATCCTGTGATTTAAAAAAATGTGGAATGCTAATATTGACATACAATTTGTTGCAGACAACTCCATTGCTGTGGCTCACTATGTCACGTCGTACATTCGGAAATCTGAGAAAACAGGGAGGAAAGAGATGTGGGAGGAGATTTCTGCAGAAAAAACTCTTAGCAAGAAATTGTATTCCTTCAGCTTGAAAATGCTTTCCCATAGGGAAATGGAGTCTTATGTAGTGTGTGACTGGTTCAGTTTGGCAAGTTTGTGCTCATAATTAAGAGGGATTTTCTGGGTAAGCCTTGGTCTAGCTAGTACAAGAAACAGAGTGTTAAAGTCTTTCCCTGAAATTCATTAACAAACAGAGTTTGAACCTGAAGGTACAGACATTGTAAAATCAAATATGTTGGATGCATACTATCCAAGATGTGTACATCTAGAAGACAAGTGCCATTGTGAAATTCTTCATATCTACACATATAGAAGTAATATAAGTGAAAATATAAAAGGAAAATATGCAGTATATGGATGTGAGGTTTTTTAGTGAAACATGGAAAACAACATTTAATTACCCACTGAAGACTTAGCTACAAAACTCCTGAGAAAAGAGAATGATTCTATTTAGCTCTTCTGCAGCTATTCAAACCTTGGCATACTGAATTGGAATTACTTGAAGATTCTGACTGCTACAAAGATTCTTTTAATGCTGTCAAAGATGGTATTCGGTGTTCCAGCTTCAAAAACTATTTAAAATGTTAAATGATGAGATACAATAGGAATAAATGATTTTGGCCGAGGTAGCTAAGGATAGTTCTTAAAGCAACCAAAGTTCAGTATGTTTAAGTCAGGATCATCTTGGATAACCTATTATTGAAAATGAAGCTGCAATAGCTATGAATGAAGTGGGAACTGCGATAGTACAAGCTAGACAGGAATCTGTAGATCTGGAACAGTTAGTTAGACAACTCATTAATGACCACAAATACATTTATATTGAAGTAAAAGACAAAATAGAACATGGATTTCCTCATGAGAAGAAAGAATGCAATTATTCATCATTCAATCTAACACTATTATATATTAGTGGTCAAGCTAGTACCAGAAAAAATCTTTTGAATCAAAGTTATCTCTAAAAATGAATCAAGTGTAGTAATAATGGGGTTGAAAGAGTTTTGAAGAATGAAACTTGTAATTATTGATGAGGTAAGCATGGTTTCAAATCTAAGGAAAGCATTTGATTGTTTTTGGAGGTCTACTGCAACTTACTCCTGTAAAAGACAGCCTGTTATCAAAACTCTTTCACAAGAAGAGACTCTTGGGCGGCAGTATTTGCATGTAAACATTTTGCAATATTTTTTTAAAAATATACATCAAGCCTCTGATATTTAGTACAGAAACATTCTAAAGGACATTAGAGAAGGAGTTCTTACAGAGGAGGAAAGACTGTTGTTGGAAAGTTGACTTATTAAGAAACTGTTTTCTTGTTAGAAGATGCCTGCAGAGCTAATGTATCACTTTTGTATAGAAGGGAAGCCCATAGTTTCTACACTACAAGAGCACACTGAATTTAATGAAGAATTACTAAAACTGAAGAATGAAGTCATTTTGGGTATTACTGCAATTGACAAAATTGAATGCCAATGAGTAACAGTACTACTCATCGAAAAATTATAAGATCATTTTAACTTTTTGGAGAAATCTGCATCCAGGACTGCTGGACTACAAAAATGTTTATGTGTCTGCAAAAACTGTAGAGTACTTTAAAGACGCATTTCAGTGTTGAAGAACAATTGGTAAATGGTGTCATGGGTAAAGTTCTTGATTTCATTAAATTTTCTAACTGTGAAGAGGTTGAATTGTTAGCTATAAAGTTTGATCAGGTTGATGGCATTGAGGGAATTGGACGATGTGTTGTATGCTTTTTGCTTGTGGAAGATTTGTATGTCTGGAGAAAACAGTTTCCAGTCTGTCTTGCGTATGTTATAACTATCCACAAGTCTCAAAGTTTGTGTTGATACTGCATTTACTATATTGGAAGTACAGTGTTTAAAGAAGGAATGTCATATGTAGCATTGTCACAAGTTCAAACATTATCTGGTTTCTTTCTGGTTGACTTTGATGAGAAGAAGCTTAGAACAAATGCAAATTGTAAATTGAGAGAGTAAAAGAGATTAAGAATTAAATATGCTCCTCATTTAGAACATTTAGAACAGTATCCTGTTTATGAAAAACGGGTATTATGTCCTAAATGGAAACTGGCAAAACAATCAAGGAAAATTACAGAAAAGACAGAAAGCAGGGCTAAACAAGGATGTATATTAAGAAATCCTTGTCTTCTCCCAATCCAGCTTCAGAAGCAACCACAGCACTGAGACTGCTCTCCTCGCCGCAACAGATGACATCCGCAATCTCCTCGACCGATGAGAAACCGCAGTCCTCATCCTTCCTGGACCTCTTGCCAGCCTTCAACACCATCTCCCACCACACCCTCTGTGCAAGACTCCACAATGCCGGCATTCGCAGCAAAGCCATGGAATGGAACCTCTCCTTCCTCACCAGACGAACCCAAAGAGTCAGGCTCCCACCATTCACATCCGAACCTACAGTGATCAGCTGTGGTGTCCCCAGGGCTCCACCCTGAGCCCCACCCTTTTCTTCATCTACATGGCCCTGCTAGCAGTCATCATCAGAAACCAAGGACTCAACATCATCTCCTACGCTTACGACACTCTGCTGATTCTCTCCCTCACCAACAAAACTACAGTTGAGCAAAACAACTGCCACAATGGAATAAAGACAGTCATACTTGGATGCCTCAAGCTCAACTCCAACAAGATAGAAGACTTCATTTTGGGCACCACACCCTGTGCCTGGGATGACTCCTAGTGGCCCGCAGCACTAGGAGCCCCCCAACACCAACAGACAATGCACGTAACCTCAGCATCATCCTCGACTCCTCTCACTCCATGAACCACCAAGTCAATGCCGTCTCGTCCTCCTGCTCCTACACGCTCTGCCTGCTCCGAAAGATCTTCAAGTGGATCCCCACTGAATCCAGAAGAACAATCACCCAGGCGCTCGACAGCAGCAAGCTCAACTACGGCAGTGCATTCTAAGCCGGCACCTCCTTGAAGCTCCAAAAAAAGCCTCAAAGAATCCAGAACACCACTGCTACACTTATCCAGGACATCCCTTGCTGCAGTTGCATTACTGAGCGCCTAGGAGAACTCCACTGGCTCCCGATCAACAAAATAATCGCTTTCATGTTCCTCATGCATGCCTACAATGCCCTCCACACCATCCGATCTGCATACCTTAATCACCACCTCGCCTTCCACACACCCACGAGACAACTCCGTCCGCTCACCTGTCCCTGGCCATCATCCCAAGGATCCACAAGACCTCAGTGTGAGGAAAATCTTTCTCCTACCTCATCGCTATGACCTCTTCATCTCAAGGAATATATCTCTCTACCTCAATTCAGGAAGGACCTCAAGACCTGGCTCTTTGACTGAACTGGCCATCCCTCCCCAGCCCCTTAAGGGTGATTAATCGCGCTCTATAAAAATCCTGATTGATTGTTTGAAGAAAAGAAAATTGGAGAATGAAGAAGATATTGCAGGTTACCAGTTGGATAAAACTAATGGTGTAAACTGTTATGCTAATGTTGTTCTCAATATTCTCTTTCCTCTACCACATGTTGTAAATGCAATTTAAGAAAAAACATAGAACACATTGTGGACAATATTGTTTAATTGCCTTCAACGGTTATCTTGTGACTAAAGTGTAATACAGTCTAGAACTAGGAGACAAATATAGGGGATCTGTAGTTTGTACGGTAAACACTCAACAAGGTGCACAGGAATTTATTATGGTGATCGTTGGAGTATAAGAAGAAGAAGATATAAATATTGATGGCATATTTGGACTGAGCTATACATGGAACCATGAGTGTGAAGCCTGCTCTCTCATCTACAACTGAAATCCAGTCTGAGTGATTTCTATACTTAACTCTGCCAGATTCTAAAAGTGTGTCTTTTGATCACTAATAAAAAAGTGACCAAAATATGACCTGTCCCAGTTGAAATCAAATGTATTGTCTACATTGCTTATACAGGGAAATGGTAAATACATTTAGCAATGTTTCAATGATGCAGAGCAGATGGAACAAAATTAGACACCGAGATTACAAACTTTAAAGCTGGAGAGATATCAATTTCTGGTAGAACATACTGTGCTTTGGCGATCATCTTCCCTTGTACTGTATATTTCAAACAAAAGCTACCTTTCAAACTTCCTAATTATTACTTACTATTTCTTTAGCCAAAGTTCTAAGAATGATTTCTGGAAAATAAATATGAGATACAGTCTTTTGTGTTGATAGTCACTGCTTAATATATCATTCAGACTATCAGGGATCATGTCTTCAAAAAGATGTGAAACAATGAAGTGTGGATTAAATGTGGTCAAAGTATTTCAGCTAAAAAAAACAAATGTATGGTTTTCTCTCTACCTGGATCTTCACTGTTTAAGACATCATTCTGCCTATCGGGAAATGTCAACAAAAGAATATCCAAAAATAAAGTGTGGATGATTTATTTTCATAGGATTTCTGGAAGCAAATGACTACATGGGCTTCTCTCTACATGGATGATCACTGTTTAAGACATCATCCAGCTTATCAAGAGTGATGTCAAGTAAAGGATATCCAAAAATGAAGGGGGGCTGACATACCTTTATAAGGTTTCTGGAATAAAATGACTATATGGTCTTCTGTTTACCTAGCACTGTTTAAGACACCATTCTGCCTATCAGGGGTGATGCCAACAAAGGGATATCCAAAAACGAAGTGTGGATGAAAAATCTTCATAGGATTTCAGGAAGTAAATGAATATACGTCTTCTCACTATGTGGATTATCCCTGTTTAAGACATCATTCAGCCTATCTAGTGTGATGTCTACAAAAGGATGTGGAAAATTCAAGAGTGGATTATATTTGTTTGTAGTTTTGTACCAGCTATAATATTAAGCAATTTGTTTTTAACATACAATCTTTTGGTTAAGGTAGTAAGTGTGGCTTAATCCAACAATGTAAACAATTGTAGTGAGTGCAAGTCACCGTATCACTTACTTTTAGTGAAATACTGTGGCTATAAGGTTTTTTTTCCTACAATCTAAATGATTGTTTTCCCCACTGTTCAATGATGATTATACAATACTCTGGTTATAGGCACTAGCATAAAGACTTAGAACAGGACAGAGGGCAAATAAAATGTTTTAGTAAATTGTCATATTCTGCAATAGCATCATTCATGTATACTGCTTTGTTTTTCATCTCTTATAAGCACCATACTAACATATTTATATATTTTTTCCAACGGTATTTGGAGACATATGTCATCAAAACTTTGAAGATAGTAAACTGGCAGAAAAAAAATTGTTTCAGACATGTATTGAATGCTGTTTACCCTTAGACAATATTCTTTATCTATTGCCAGTAGTGTGTTTTCTGGTTACTGGTCTGTATGATATCTGACATACACACACACTCAGTCAGTGTGCCATATAAGTACTCCCAAAAGTGCATACACATTACATACACATTCACTTACTCATTCAGTTACTCATGCACATAGATATACTATCACTAACTCACACACAGTCATTAAGTCATTCACACATCACATCCACCGATAAACCAGTGATGCAGTTACGTAGTCACATATAGACCTACTGATATATCCACTTACTTATCCATATAGCAACTACTACACCCTCTCACTCATCTACAGAACAACTCATGTACCAAATAACTATTCCATACAGCCACTCATGAATCATATCACTCACAGATACAGTCACTCATTCACCCACTTACTCACCCATACAGTTACTCAGTCACTCACCCATACAGTCACTCATGCACCCATTCACTTACCCATACAGCCACTCATGCACCCATTCACTCACCCATACAGCCACTCATGCATTCTATCACTCTTCCATAGAGCCACTCATGCATCCATTGAGTCACTGATAGAGGCACTCATGCACCCATTCAGTCACACCATGCAGGCACTCATGCACCCAGTCACTCATGCATACAGGCACTCATTTAGCCACTCACTCATCTATATAGTGACTCACGCACCCAGTAAATCACCCCTACAGTCACTTATGCATGCATTCACTCTCCTAAAGAAGCACTCACACACCCATTCACTCACCCATATAGCAACTCATGCATCCATTCACTCACCCAAACAGCCACTAGCGCATCCTATTGCATTATCCATACCCATACAGACACTCATGCACTCAGTCACACCCCTATACAGGCACACATACCCATACACCCACTCATGGACCCAGTTGCTCACCCAAACAGTCACTCATGCACCCATTCACTCACCCATACAGCCACGCTTGCACCCAGTCACTCACCCATACAGGCACTCATGTTCCTAGTCACTCATCCATACACTCACTCACGCATTCACTGACCCATATAGTCACACACATATCCATTCACTCACCCATACACCCACTCATGCACCCAGTCACTCACCCATACAGCCACTCATGTACCCATTCACTCACCCATATAGCCACTCACATACCCAGTCAGTCACGCGTACAGGCATTCATGCACCTTATCACTTACCCATAGTCACTTAAGTACCCATTCACTCACACATGCACCCATTCACTCACCTATACATCCGCTCATGGATCCAGTCACTCACCCAAACAGCCACTCATGTACCCAGTCACACACCCATACAGCCACTCAGACACCCAGTCACCCACACCCCCTTCACTCACCCATACAGCCTCTCACACACCCAGCCACTCTCCTATATAGCCTGTCATGCACTCACTCACCCACACACCCAGTTAATCACCTATACGCCTAATCACACACCTACTCACTCATACACATACTGATGCATGCACTCACTTACCCATACAACCACTCAGATGCCCTGTCACTCACCCCTACAGTCACTCACCTGTACAGGAACTCATGCACTCCATCACTCACCCTTACAACCACTAATGCACCAACCCAGTCACTCATACGGCCACTCATGTACCCAGTCACTCACCCATACACCCACTCACACACCTTATCATTCGCCCATACAGCCACTATTGCTCTCAGTCACTCATCCCTTCAGCCAGTGATGCACCCACTCACTCATCCATACACCGACTCATACACCATCTCACTCACCCGTACAGCCAGTCAGGCACCAACTCACTCACCCCCACAGTCACTATTGCAGTCAGTCACTACCCAATAGAGTCAATAGAGCACTCTATCACTAACCCATACTGCCACTGAAGTATAAACTCACTCACATATATAACCACTGATGCACCTGCTTACTCACCCACAGAGCAACTCATGTACTCCATCACTTACTCATACAACCACTCATGCACCCACTCTCTCACCCATACAGCCACTCACAAAACCAGTGACTCAGCAATATAGCCACTTGTGCACCCACTCACTCATGCAGACTATCATGCACCCTTATCACTCACCTATACATCTACTCACAAAACCAATCATTTTTTCAAATATACATATAACTAATATTTTTTCTTTTTCTTAACCAGAAAGAGTTTCTAAAAAGAACAGTTTTTTGTTTTTTCTAAACTCTTTTAAAATGATTTTGTATTTTCAAACATTTTTCTTTTGTAAAACAAAAAAATTAAACTACAGTGCTACAGAACAAACTGCACTAATCTTTCAGGAACAAAAAAAAAAAACACTTATGAGTGTTGATACTATTGATGATGGTTGAGATTGACTGCTCCCCAGCATTCCATATGGCTTGACATTTTAGGCAGTCTCATCCTACAGGTGCAAATTCTGGAACAGCTAGTTTTACTGCAAATATTACATTGATAATATTAATGATGTTATGAAAGATGGCATGAGTGCAGTAATTTGTGGGTTAATTAGCAGTGCATGGCGAGGGCACGAGTCATAGTTACCTTAGGGCACAAGTTATAATTACTTGCGGTAACTAACTATAACTGGTGAATTTCTATGGTTTTGTACATTTAAAATGTGAGCCTAACTATAACACCCCTGTAATATTTGTTTTTATAAGTGAATTTCTAGGATTTTTTATTTCTACTTCCTAACTATAACCTCCCTGTAACCTTTGTTTTTTTCAGGCAATTTCTATGGTTTCTTAACCTATAGTAATTATCATGCCCTGAGGCCAACCCCCTATAAGCACCCAACCTTACATCATGCTCAGCCTTCCCCTGTGCGCAGTGGAGGTTGCCTGCAAGACCTAATCTGCAGCCAGACCCTGCCGCCATCCACGCAACCCAATGATGTGCACAGCCCTTTGGCCGTGCACAGCGGAAGTTGGCCGCGGCCTCCCTGGCTGTTAAGAAATAGGTGTGAGAGGGTGTATTTGGGGGTGAGAATGGCTGTGAGAGTGTCAGTCTGGGTTTGAGAGTGCGTACATCAGTGTTTTAGTGGGAGGGTCTGTGAGTGGGTACATGAGGCTGTCAATGGGTCTGTAAGTGGGTGTGGAAGAGTCTGAGTGGGTGCCGGAGGTGCGTGTGTGTGTGTGTTTTTAATGAGGGACTTAGTGGGTGCATAAGGGTCGGAGCGTGTGAGTGGGAGAAAAAGATTGAAAGAGAGAGAAAGAAAAAGAACAAGAGAGATTATATAAGGTTTTGAGTGTGAGCTACTTAGAATGCGATATTTCTGTACAATTTAAAATAAGAAAATGTATCTGTCATTTTTATAAATTTAAATAATTTGTAATTTAAAAAAAAAGTAAGTCTGGCTGGAATCGAACCCTGAGAAAACAGTATGAAGTTCTATGACCTTTTCACTGAGTAATTGGTTTTATGGGCTATCTGGGACTGCAGGGAGCCCTTAATATTTATTTATTTGATTTTTTTATTTTACAAAAATTCCCTTTTGGGCTATCTGGTCATTCTATGGCTAGGCTATTGCAGTGCCATTGCTTCAGCAAGCATGAAGCTGCTTTGACAGCAGCTCTGTGCTTGCTGAAGCATTTCAGCAGTGCTGCAGCCAAGCCACAGCAGACAGCTATGTCCTAGGGCTGGGCACCATGGTACATAGCAGTAGCCAGCCCTCGGTGCCTGGAGAATGGCTGTCCCCAAGGCCATCAGTTGCCCCACGAGGTGGGCTACACGGCCGCTCTCCTACGTGTACACAGCCCCAGGAAGGTGGTGGTCCCCAGGGCTTGTGAGTCCCAAAGGGACACCCTTTCGTTTTTTTAAATATTTTCCCTGGGAAGGCGGTGATCCCCAGAGCAGCTGGCAGTGCTGTGCAGCCCCCGCAAATCAATTACATTTTGCCCCGGGGAGGTGGTGGTCCCCGGGGCAGTGGGAGAGGGCTGGGTGGCGCCCCGCATATTATTACTGTAATGCCCCGGGGAGGTGGTTGTCCCTGGAGCATGTGCCCCCAGCATATTTAATCACAGCCCAGGGGAGGTGGTGGTCCCCAGGGCAGCGGGGGCACGTGGCCCCGGCATATGAATCATAAGCCCCAAGGATGTGGTAGTCGCTGGGGCTGCGGGAAGGGGCCAGGAGTCTCCCCCCTGCATTTATAAACAAATGCCCCCAGGACTTGGCCCACTCGGGGGCTTTAAAATAAAGCGTGGGAACCTGGACTTCATTTTTTATTTTTTTATGTTATGGCAGATCCGCAGATCCACCGTGACTCCATCCGTAAAATACAATTAAAATGTTTTTTAGCCCTGGGGGGTCCCTTTGGGACCCCACCACCAGAGGTAAGGGGTTAGAGTGTTCTTACTCTGACCCCTTGTCTTTATTTTTCACTTTATTTGGGGACTCTGGTTCAGCATAGTCCCAAAATGACTGAAAACACTTCTCAAATCTCAAATGACATCACTGATTACATCATCCAGTGACTAAGTGGTTGTAAGCATCTCTGAGTGCCTGTGAGAGTGGCTCTATGGCTGAGTGAGCAATTGAATTAGTTGTTGTATAGCAGAGTAATCTGAATGTGTGATTGAAGGTATGGGTGAGTGAGTGGCTATGTGAGAGGGTGCATTGCTGCAGTGAGTAGGTGTGTGAGGGGCTGTACAAGAGAGTAAGTGAGTGTGACTGTTTCTATGTGTGAGTGACCTGTTGTGTTAGTGACTGTTTCGGTGAGTGAGTCAATGAATAATTGACTGTATTTATAAGTGAGTGGCTGTGTCACTGACTGTATGGGAGAGTAAGTGGATATGGGAGTACCTGTATCAGTGAGTGAGTGTGGCAGTAGCTGTATGGGTAGGTAACTGGGTGTGTGAGTGTTTGTATGGATGAATCAGTGTGAGTGTGATATATATATATATATATATATAGTGAAGAAGATGTCCATGCAATGTGTATACATATTTACATGATAAAGTACTACAACGGCTACAGGCTTCTGCGGAGGAGGGAGGGCGCATGTGAATCTGCAGCACTACATGCCACAAACAGATGTACATTGGGTAAGTGACATTTTCTGTTTGATAGCATGTGTAGCTGCAGATACACATGCTGTGCATAGACTGAAAAGCAGTTCTTCTCCCAAGTAAGCGGTGGTTAGCCTGTAGGAGTTGAAGTAGTTTGAAATAATGTTCTAAGCACTGCTTTACCAACATTTGCTTGTTGTCGAGATAACACATCTACGCAGTAGTGTTTAGTAAATGTGTGTGGTGTCGACCATGTGACTTCTTTGCATATGTCTGCCATTGGTATATTTCCTAAGAATGCTATTGAAGCACCTTTCTTTCTAGTGGAATGTGCTTTAGGAGTTACTAATACTTGCCTTTTAGCTTTAAGACAGCAATTTGAATACATTTTACTATCCATCTAGCTAATCCTTGCTTGGAAATAGGATTACCTTTATGAGGTTGTTGGAAAGTGACAACAAGTTGTTTTGATTTTATAAAGTCTTTGGTTCTGTCTACAAAATAAATTAGAGCTCTTTTGAGATCAAGAGTGTGGAGAGCTCTTTCAGCAACTGAATCTGGCTGTGGAAAGAAGACTGGCAATTCCACTGACTAATATGAAATGGTGAAACCACTTTAGGTAAAAAAAAATGGTATTTGTCCATAAGTACTATTTTGTGTTTGTGTACTTGGAAGAAGGGTTCTTCTAAAGTGAATGCTTGAATTTCACTTACTCTTCTTAAGGAAGTAAATGCTACCAGGAAAGCAACCTTTCATGATAGAAATTGAAGAGCGCAAGAGTGCAAGGGTTCAAATGGTGGACCCATAAGTCTTGTGAGCACATTATTAAGATTCCAGGCAGAAGCTGGTGGTGCCGTCAGCGGAATAACTCTTTTAAGCCCTTCCATAAATGCTTTTATGACAGGAATTCTAAACATGGAGGTATGTTGTCTGTTTTGGAGGTAGGATGATATTGCTGTTAAATTAATTTTAATAGATTAATATGCAAGATTTGCTTTCTGTAAATGAAGCAAATAACATATCATATCCTGTACTGATGCTTTAAGTGGATCAATGTTTTTAGGCTGGCAGTAATATAGAAAACGTTTCCATTGATTTGCGTAGCACTGCCTGGTTGTAGGTTTACATGCTTGTTTTAGAATGTCCATACATTGTGATGGAAGCTGTAGGTATCCAAATTCTATGACCTCAGGAGCCAAATTGCCAGGTTGAGTATACTGGGATTGGAATGCCCAATTTGACCTTTGTTGTGAGTCAACAGGTCTGGTCTGTTTGGAAGCTCGTGATGTGGTACTACTGACAGATCTAATAGTGTTGTGTACCAGTGCTGACGTGCCCACATGGGAGCTATGAGATCATAGTGAGTGAAGTGTGACCCATCTTGTAGACCAGAAACGGCATTAACGGGAGAGGTGGAAAAGTGTAAGTAAATATCCCTGACCAATTGATCCATAGAGCATTACCCTTGGGTTGAGTGTGTTGGTATCTGGACGCAAAGTTTTGACATTTTGCGTTTTTCCTTGTTGCAAAAAGGTCTATGTTTGGTGTTCCCCATATCTGAAAGTAATATTGAATTACTTGTGGGTGAATCTCCCATTCGTGTATTTGTTGCTGCGTCCTGATTAAGAGGTTCGCTAGCTGGTTGTGTATCCCTGGGATATATTCCGCTAGCAGGTAAATATGATTGTGAATTGCCCATTTCCACATTGTTTGTGCTAGAAGGGACAATTGGGACGAGTGTGTCCCACCTGTTCTGGCAGATAATACATTGTTGTCATGTTGTCTGTCCTGTTTTGTGTATGGTCTGAGGTTGGAATGCTTTGAATGCTAAGAACACTGCCAGTAATTCCAAGTGGTTTATGTGGTAAGTTTGCTGAATTGAGTCCCATTCCCTTTGTATTGTAAGATTGTTGAGATGGGCTCCCCAACCTGTCATTGATGCATCTGTTGTAATTATGGTCTGTGGCACCGGGTCCTGAAATGGCCGTCCTTTTGATAAGTTGCTGTGATTCTACCATTGCAGAGATTTGTAAGTTTGGTGGCCCAACACCACTAGATCCTGTAGTTGACGCTGTGCCTGAGACCACTGTTGCGAGAGACACTGTTGCAGTGGTCTCTTGTTTACACATGCATTTGGCACTATTGCTATGCATGATGTCATCATTCCCAATAACCTCATGACAAACCTTACTGTGTAAGTTTGATTTAGCCTGCAATTGGGAAATGAGTGTGAAACGCTTGTATTTGTTGTGGATTTGCATAGGCTAATGCTGACTGAGCTTCCGGAATTGCTCCTGGATAAGGTTGAATTTGTGCTGGCTGAAGATGAGATTTCTGGTAATTGATTGTGAATCCTAATTTGTGTAGGGTATCTATTGTGTATTGTGTGTGCTGTTGACAGTTTTGAATGGTGCTGGCTTTTATTAACCAGTCGTCTAGAAGAAGGAAGACATGTATGAGCTGCCTTCTGAGGTATGCTGTGACTACAGCTAGACATTTTGTGAATAATCTTAGTTCTGTTATTACCCCGAAGGGAAGTACCTTGGTTATATGGTTGAGAGAATGGGTGTGTTAGTGGCTGTGTGGGTCTGTAACTGGATATGTGAGTCGCTGAATGGGTGTATGACTGGGTGAGTGAGTGGTTGTATGGGTCTATAAGTGGCTGTGTAAGTATGAGTGTGTGAATAACTAAGTTAGTACTGTATTGGTTAGTAAGTGGTTGTGGCAGTGGCTGTTTGTATGTGTGTGTGTGGCAGTAGCTTTATTGGTTTGTGAATAAGTATGTGAGTAGTTGTGTGTGTGTGTTTGCATCATCTATGAGACCTTTACGGGGGTATGTCTGGGTGGGTGAGCAATTCTGTGGATGATGTCAACAGTGATGCAACTTGAGATGTCATGAGTGATGTAATTTGAGATGTCATCAGTGGTGTCATTGACCATGTCATGAGTGATGTAATATGTGAGGTCATAAGAAGTCCATTATGGGGACACAAGTTATAGTTAGCTCATGGAAATATAACTGCTGAATTTCTATGGTTTTGTACATGTGAAATGTGAGCCTAAATATAACGTCCCTGTAATATGTTTTTTTGCAGTGAATATATATATATATATATATCCACAAAAGCCACTAAACTGCGAACTCCATGGAACAGGTGCCTCCGATGTGAAAGTGCCAACTCACATTGATTAATTTAGCAAATCCCCAAGTTGCGAATTTGTGAAGAATCTTAGTTCTGTTATTACCCCAAAGGGTAGTACCTTGAATTGATAGTGCTTGCCTGCTATTATAAACCTTTGGTGCTGGGTGTATAGGAATGTGGAAGTAAGCGACCTTTAGGTCTAATGGTGTCATGTAATCTTGTTTTTGTAACAAGGAAATAACATCCTGTAGAGTGACCATGTGAAAATGCTCTGACAGGATATATTGATTTAGAGGCCTGAGATCAAGAATGGGTCTGAGATTGCCATCCTTTTTTGCTATGAGGAAGTATAGAGAATGTACTCCTGTTCCTTGCTGAGTGATGGGAATTATTCATATTGCCTCTTTCAGAAGAACAGACTGTACCCTCTTGTTTCAGCAGAGTAGTGTGTTCCAGAGAGAGCCTGTGAAAATGGGGTGGAATGTTTGGAGGAGCAGAGAAGAGTTCTAGAAAATAACCATGACGGATAATGGACAGTACCCATTGATCTGTTGTAATTTGTTGTCAGAGAGAATGGAAATGTTGCAGTCTTCCTCCCAAAGGAGATGTATGTTGCTGTGGAATGGATGGGGAGTCATTGTGTTGAGGAGGTAGAAGCTCCCTTTGAGGCAGGAAATTTACCTCTGGCCCTGAAATTCTGTCCTCTGTAAGAGCCCCTGAATGATCGCCTTGTGTATTACTGTTGTCCCTGTTTTGAGTGGGACGTGGAAGCCTCTGTAGCTGGGGATTTAAATCCTCCTCTAAATTGGGGTTTTCAAAAGGAGCCCCGAAATGGTGTAGTACAAAGGGCTCCCATGGCCTTTGCTGTGTCTGAGTCTTTTTTTTTAGTTTTTCAATAGTTGTGTCCACCTCTGGTCCAAAAAGCTGTTGTTTATTGAATGGCATATTAAGGACCGCCTGCTATATCTCAGGTTTAAAACTGGAGGACCCCAACCAAGCATGTGGCCTGATGGTAATGCTGGTATTTATTCCTCTAGCTGCAGTATCAGCTGCACTTACAGCAGACCTAATTTGATTGTTTGCGATGGCTTGCCCTTCCTCCACAATTTGATGCACCCTTTTTTGATGTTCTTTGTGGAGATATTGCAAGAATTCTTGCATCTCATCCCAGTGTGCCCTGTCGTACCTCGCTAAAAGGGCTTGGGAATTAGCAATATGCCATTGATTGGCTGCTTGTGTTGCTACCCTTTTACCTGCTGCATCAAATGTACGGCTTTCCTTATCAGGGGGAGGAGTATCCCCAGAGGACTGGCTATTGGCATGCTTCCTGGCTGCACTGACTACAATGGAGTCTGGTGGTAACTGCTGCAAAATGTAAATTGGGTCTGTTGGTGCAGGCTTATATTTCTTATCACTTCTGGGTGTTAAAACTCTAGCTTTAGCAGGCTCTTTAAAAATATCGTCTGCAGATGGGTCACGAGGAGCTCCGGCCATGCTCTGTGACTAGTGAGCTTCTGTCTGGAGTAGCAATGGCGGGCGGACGCGCACAGAAGATCGCGCCGCGCTGGAACTGAGCAGCTATCAGTACACCCCCACCGTTCGAGATTCATCGGGAGGTTGGGAGATGCCTCCGAATGAAATTCTTCTTTGAAGGGGTGAGCCACGAGTCGGAACGAGTCGGCACAGGTCGGGACGAGTCGGGACGAGTCGGCGGTCCCCAGCATTGGTGCTGGGAGACCGAAAGGCTGCAGGAGGATAGCGGTACAACAACGGGAGTGTTCGGGATCTCCCTGCCACACTTGCTGGTATTGCCTCCTTTTCAACTACTGGCTGACACATCTTGAGGACACGTAACAAGGCAGGAGGTATGGACAAGCAGAGAAAGAGGAGAAGAGAGGAGGGAGACGAATGACAAGGATCGCAACAGTCAGTCATATAAGTGGAGCACTGGAGTGGGAAATGTGGTTTGGGTGAATAGGGGTGGCAGCATAAGAAGTTGTGGTGGCCAGCATAAGGAAACTATTGTAGATACTTTGCATGGATCGAAGGAGTGAAAAAGACTGTTAAAGACTGCAGAGAGGAAGGGAAAGAAAAAAAATAAAAATAAATAAACAGCCATTGGCAGGGGGGTAGGTCAGTGTGTTGGAAGAGGTCACTTTCTTTTTTTCCTTCTCCTTCCCTCAGTCGTCAGATGTCCATTCAAAATTAATAGGGGTCTGGGGAGCACGATGGAAGCTGTTTGCGGATGCGGCTGCTTTCTCTGGCAGCCCCTGCTGCCCCTGCCACATCTCCTACCCCTGCCACTCACTTTCGTGCGTTGTACACCCCCCGCACTTAAGACATTCAAGTTGCCTATCAAGTTACTTATCTGGCTGTCACTCCCTACAGTCTTATCACTCTACTTCAGTCTCATCTTGACTTACCCCCATTGCAGGCCCCTTCCCCTCCCAGAGTACGATGAAACGTATGACCCGGGACGGTGGCCTTAAAGCACAGACAGTGGCAAAACACACAAAAGGAGCGAAATCTAAAATCTTGATTCCTGCCTTGGGCAGGTATAGGCATAGCTCTCATCAACAAGACTGATCAGTCTCTTTTAGAGATTCCGCGGGGAGCCAGGACTCTACATCCACCTTCTCAGGTCTCTCTGTCATGCCCAAGCCTGACATAGGGGAAGTCTCTGTACAATCGGCAGCGCGGTCGGCCGACCTGCATATTCAAGATTGTTCAACAGGTGCGACTCCCTCTTCATCATCAACCTTAGTATTATCAAACAATCTCCCTCCTTTTCACTCTACCACATCCTCTCAATATAAGGGCAATGCCTATCCGCTTTTTTCCAGTAATGCTAGAGAACCATCTAAAGCGACTGCAGGAGGCTCATTAAAAGAAGGAGGATCCGAGAGTACAATTCTGCCAGAAGAAGAAACTGCAACTAGCATTACAGCACCTCCCACTGATGCCGCTGCTGGAGTGTCAAGTGGATCAAGGATACTTAATCCAACTTCAGAGAACCTAGGAACCAACACTCTGCT
Organism: Pleurodeles waltl; assembly: GCF_031143425.1. Classification (NCBI taxonomy): domain Eukaryota; kingdom Metazoa; phylum Chordata; class Amphibia; order Caudata; family Salamandridae; genus Pleurodeles; species Pleurodeles waltl. The sequence goes on along the minus strand of NC_090444.1, from coordinate 1,411,930,848 downwards.
TTCGACACTCAGCTCTTCACAGAACCCCCTCATTACGGTGAATACAGAAGGTACCACAAATATTACCGCAACAATGGAGGAGTTGATGGGCCAGATCTTAGTGGAACTTCGAGCCATAAAAGTCTTTGAGGGGGAAACACGTAGGGAAACAAAGGAACAGTTGAACCAACTTAATACTCATTTAACTCTTCTTTCGACTAGATTATCACAGGTGGAACAAAGGTCTCGGATTTAGAGGACACCAATAACCAAGTGGAGACCACATCATCTGGGGTCCAATCTGAACTAGAAGATTTACAAAATAAGCTGGATGAGATAGAAAACAGATCACAACGTTCCAACCTTAGATTTGTAGGGGTCCCCGAGGAGATGGAAGCTGGCTCATCTGTAACTAAGGTGGTGTCTGAACTTATTCTCAAAATCATTGTTCCGGACAGGGTAAACACAGGAGATTTATCCATCATGAGGGCCCATAGGGTACCCTTTGTGTGTCCGGTTAATTCAAAGTATCCTCGTACTATTCTGATTAATTTGGCGATTTTAGAATAAAGGAGCAAATTCTCTCTCAAGCCAGGAAAGCACATGAATTTAAATTGGACAATGGTTCTAGATTTTGTGTGTTTTCAGACATGTCAGTGGCAGCAGCCCATCAGCGTCGGGAGTTTGTCGGACTAATTGATGATTTCAAAAAATTGGGGGCCCCGGCAGGTATAGTGCAACTAGCGAAACTGAAAGTATTGTATAAGTGTCAAGCGAAAGTCTTTCAAAATGTCCAGGAAGCAAGGAACTTTTTGCAGCATGTAAAAGAACAAGGAAATAGTTAGTAGAACTCTCTATGTTTAGTGTGTCAGGCCATATTTTACATATTTTACACATCACGTATCAATATTTTGATGTTTCAATATTGTATGCTTTGCATGGTTTAGTAGTAACTTACATCTATTTCTGGGCACAAGAATAGCAGATATTGACATGAGGTGTAGCAAATGTGAAATGTATAGAGGAAGGCAACGGGGGGGAAGGTAGGGGGAAAGTGCCAGAGTTGTTCAAGGTATTTTTTTGATTGGACGATTAGTTTCTGTATGCTGGTGTCAGTGCTGATCCTCCGCCTTGCTGCTCCTTGAGGCCAAGGCTCTATCAGGTGCCACGTCAATGCACCCTAATGTTAAGTTTTTTTGAGCACAGGGAGGGGGTGGTGCACTGTCCGATGGATTCATGACGGGTTGGATCTGTCGGGAAGGGAGGGGAGAGTTTCACACAGGGGATGGGGATTCAAAGGGGAGTTAGAACGAAAAATGAAGGTGCTAGTCATCCAACTTAATTGCTTGCCTCAGAAAAAAACACAAGATAAAAGTTTGGTTAAACCAGTAGCACGAGGGTGATGGGATTCAGCAGGAAGGAACAACATTTTGTGTAAGGATGGAATCGAAATTAAGAGTAGCCTCCTGCAATTTGAATGGGGCCAATAACAATGTGATATTTTGTGCCGTGCTTAGTTGGCTGGCAACAGTACAGGTTCAAGTGCTTCTTGTACAGGAGACACATTTAAAGCTTAATACTAAGTTACCAAGACTTCCGCCATACATTGCCAATTATTTTTATGCTTCACTAGATGCCGCAGTACGAGGTGTAGCAATTTTGTTCTCCAGGAGATTCTTACGGAAAATAAATAGGGGTATTCGAGACCCACGGGCAAGATGGATAATAGTCTCCACAATAATAGCAGATAAGGAGGCCCATTTCATAAGCTATTATGGTCTGATAGAAGATGATATAAAGCCAATGCAGACACTATATACGCATCTTTCCCTTCTTCAAGGGTATTTTATAATAGGAGGGGACTTTAATGTTATGCCAAATACCTTGTGGGACTCATCACGTAAGAATAAAGCACAGAAGAAACCAAAAACTTCTCAATTTTTGGCAAAACGGATACAAAAGTTAGGTTTAGTAGATGCGTGGCGAGCTGACTGTATGTTAAAGAGTACACGTGTTATTCTAAAAGGTATAATACGGCGTCAAGAATTGATTTTATTCTGGTCTCTTTTAGAATAAAATGGCATAGAACAGGAATACTTGCAAACTCTTTCTCAGAGTATTCAGTTCCTTTGATCGATTTTGATGATTTCAAGGATTCGGCTAATCAGCATCGTCGTTCACAATGGCGCCTTGATAGGTCGCTTTTGGCAGATGAAGACTGGGTAACTAACCTCAAAGTATCAGTAACTGATTTTTTGAAGATAAATAAGGGATCCGCCCCTATTTTTTACATTTGGGGGGCAGTCAAGGCCTTCATACGAGGGGAGGCTCTCTCATTCAAAGCCCATATATGGAAGAACAGCTTGTGAAAAGAGCTCTAAACTGCAAAATGAGCTAGAGCAGGCGTGAAAAAAAAAACAACTACTTTCTAGTCCGGAGACACTTCAAGGGTTGGCAAGGGCCCAGGCTAATCTAAGAATTTTTTTTTTTCCTAAGGAAATACTTAATAGACATACTAACTATAAACGTCAATATGAAGAAAGTGAGCATGCCGGTAGATTTCTAGGTTGGTCAATCAAAAAGCGCACCAGTATTAACTTAATAAAAGCCATCTTCGATGAAGAGCAGGGTAGGATGGTCATGCATTCTAACGAGATTGAAAAAGTATTTCTCTCACATTACGTTAAGCTATATACAGAGGAAAAACAAGTAAATGATTCACAAATCCAAAAATATCTAGATACAATACTTCTACCTAGGCTAGATACGGAGGCACAGACTTTATTACTATCTCCTATTACCTCTCAAGAAGTTTTTAGAGTAATAAGGGAAGCTTCCAACTGTAAAGCTTCAGGTGAGGATGGCCTCCTGGCAGAAATTTACAAAATACTAGAAGATCTAATAGTTGATATATTAACAAATTTATTCAATGCGATGCCAGAAGGAATAGAGGTTCCCTCCGAATTTTCAAGAGCAATTGTGGTCAGTTTTATTAAAAAAGACAAACCACCGGAATATCCAGGTTCATATCGTCCAATTAGCTTGCTAAACCAGGACTACAAACTTTTTACTAAGATTCTGGCAGTTCGTGTAGCTCAGGTTGCTCAAGCATTGGTACATGAGGATCAGTGCGGATTTCTGCCAGGTAGGCTACTATCCACCAATACTAATTTTTTGATACAAACTATAGATTATCACATAGCTGTCATCCAGCGGTAATTATGATGCTCGATGCTGAAAAGGTGTTTAACCTAGTACAATGGCAAGTGTTATTCATGGTGCTTGCAAAGTTTGGTTTTCCTGGGAAATTTATTCAGATTATACAGACTCTCTATGCAGGGGATCAAGCAATAATTTCAGTCAATGCCCAGACAGTAGGATCAGTGCAAATGACGCGAGGCACGCAACAGGGTTGCCCTCTCTCTCCAGTTTTGTTCGCACTTTTCATTAAGCCGCTAGCTGCAGCGATTCGACAGGACTCAAATATTCTAGCCCCTCTACTTCTAGCTCCCAAAGTAAAACTATTTGCGGACAATATGATCCTATTCTTAATGCAGAACATCAGAATATCGATAGAGCATTTGCAAAAATTAGGGCATTCTCCGAGCTAGGGGGTTATAAAATTAATCAATCTAAATCAGAGCCTTTGTTATATAATACAGGGAAGTCGGTCCTGCCGCAAGGTATTCATGTTGCATCTTCACCCTCGCATCCCATTAGATATCTTGGTATATACGTATCTCCGAGTTCGGCAGATTTGTTTCAACTGAATCATATGAATGTTCTCAAAAAAATACAAGGATTGTTACTTAAATGGCAGGAGACTCCTATGTCTATTATAGGAAGGACTGCTTTGGTCAAAATGCCGATCCTTCCGCTACTGGTATTTGTCTTTTCAAGCGTGATTCTGCGAGTTCCGAAAAAGTTTTTTGATAACTTAGATGTACTAATTAGACAATTTATCTGGAATCACAAGAAGCCCAGGCTCCAACTGGCTAAGTTATCTTTGTCAGTGGAAGACGGAGGGTTAGCTCTTCCGAATATGGTAGCCTACTACGAAGCAGCTGTATTTGATTGGGTGTCGAGGGTAGCACAAAAGCCAAAATGTAATTTCTATCTCAATCAGATGATGTTAGAAATGAATGTCCGTCGTTCGCATTTTTTTAAATTTCCTCACCTACCAAAAAGGTCCAGGGATAAGTTACCAATTATGATCCAAACAATTATGCCACAATTAAAATGTAAATATCCAATTGATGTGGCATTTTCGTTCCTTCGAGTAAGGGACATTGGGTGTTTAGGAGTAGAATTAAGCCAAAGCACTATACTGCAATGGGCAGAGCTGGGTTTTAAGACCTTAGAGGATTTTTACTTAGTGGATCGCTTGAAAACATGGGCACATTGTGTAATGGGCGCAAGCAATGTTCCAGAAAATGTAAAATTTTCATATTGTCAAATTCAACACCTTTTGCATCTAGTGCTACAACCATTGAACTACGCAAATGAACACATCGCTCAGGCCTTCTACGATTACCAGCTAGGTATTGGGAAATGGTATAAACTACTTCAGGATGCAGGGGCAACTAAGATAACCATCCAATTTTTGGTGCGAATAACCAATATGACAGGATGTAAGATAGAGGTACAGCATTGGAGAAAACACAACAAGGTGTCGCACAGAGCACTTAGAGGGGCCAATTTTAAAAAGATCGCTTTGTTTTCCAGGGGGTTGTTGTACTATACTCCTGCTGTAGTAAGAGATATGCATCCCGAGGCATCAGGCTCCTGCCCACGTTGCCAAACCTTTCAGGGGGAATGGATGCACGTGTGTTTTAGTTGCATATCTTTGGCAAGGTACTGGGAGCAGATTTTTCAAAGGTTAAGCTCCTGGATAGGTCATGTGATTAATCCTAGCCCTTTGGTTGCGCTTTGGGGCATGACACAGATTATTAAGCTCTCTAATGCATCCAGACAAATGGTATTTGCAGGTACAGTGTTAGCTTTATCACTTATCCTGCAGGCATGGAAAGCACCAGTCCCCCTGACATACGCACTATGGGAGGTGAAAATGGAATCTACAAGGGTTAAAGAAAAGTTGTATGCTCAGAGGATAGGAGCCATGAAAAGATATCATGCGATTTGGGCTAAAATGAGTAATCAGGCGGAAGTTTAGGCAGAGGATAGGGGCAGTTGAGGAAGGAGAGTAAGCAATTTAATTTTGAATTTTGAACTATATGAAAAATGTAATTGTACGTTATAAGCTAATATGTCGTAACAGTCATGTATGCAATGATGCAAGTTGGATTTATGCAAAGTTACACCTGATGAAAAATACAAAATAAAAAATAAGAAAAATAAAACATCATCTGCATGTTTCAGCATACCAGGGAGCATTGGTAAACACTGATACTGCTTGTTAGTTGAGGATGGGGTGTTGAAAAGGAAGTCCTCCTCTAAAGGTTCAGCATGCATTTGCACCCCATGATATGCAGCTGCCCTGGAGATAACTTGATTGTACGCTGTAGTATCCTCAGGTGGAGATGGTCTTGTGGGATACAAATCAGGATTGTTGAGTGGGATTGGATCTGAGTTGTACATATCCCATGCATCTCTGGTGTAACTAGTATCACCCCTTTCTTCATCTTGTGAGGAAGTGTGAGTGTGTGTGGGTGAATGCAGTGGTGGTGGAGTAAGAGGTTGTGGTGAAAAGGAAAGTTGAGGAAAATGTGGTGAAGAAAGCTCAACAGTTTTTGGCTTTTCCTTTTGCTGGTAGATTTTCGCCGCTGGTGGGGCAGTTTCAACAGTTTCCTGGAATGCTGATTTCCTTTTAGTATGTGGAGGCAGAGAAGCAATCATTTTTCCAGTCTCTTTCTGGATTTGATTTACTGCCCATAACCTCCAGAATAGGTTCAAGTCTGATTGATCCCCTTGATGTTCTAAAGCATGCTTTGTGCTTTTAAAGGAATGTTCAGTAGGTTTCCTGGGCACATGCTTCATTCGAGTCGAAAGACCTGTTTCCTCTGTATAGGAAGAAGTTTTCAGCTCTGAAGTTGGACTCCGATGTTTCGGCTCAGTAGATGGAATCCGAGGATTCGGATCCGAAGCAGAGTGCGGTTCGGTTGTTTTGGCTCCGATATTGTGGGGCGCCGACTCAGTTCGTAGATGGAAGCCTGCATCTTCTGGCTCGACCCTGACACCGAAACAGGTGTGGTAGCCTGTTGAACGAGTGTCTTGGCCTTTTTCGGCGCCGAACCCGAAGGTCTGTTGATGATTGTGTGTTTTTGAGTGGTACCATGGCTAAGAAGCAGTGATGCACCCAAGGCCTTGCGTGGTATCTTACGTGCTGGGTTGGGGCTGGTATACTCACATACTGCGCTGCAGATATTGTCTGGCTGTCCTCCTCTGAATCCCGCACGGAGTCGGAATCTGGAATGGAGACTATCGTTTGTGCCTGTTCTGCACCAAGGATGTCGGTGGTGGGCTCTGTGAATTTCTACACCATCTCCAATCGTCTTGCTCTTCTATCTCGTAACGTTTTCTTCGATCGAGAAGACTGACATGCCTCGCAGCTTTCTTTCCGATGGTCTGGAGAAAGACAGAGATTACACACCAAATGATGGTTGATGTATGGAAACTTGGCGTGGTACTGAGGACAGAATCAGAATGGAGTCCGATCCATAAGCCTATGATGCAATAGACCCGAAGAGGCCCGAGAAGGGCGCGGGCACCCAAAAGTGCGTTTAACTGATCCCGACGGTACGATCCGATCGAGTGCAGTAGGAAACCGCGTTTGAAACTTTTGAAACTATACTGACGGTAAGAGAAAAGATAGAAAGTTCAGAGAATTGCCGAACCGAAAATCCCAGAGCGAGAGGGAGCACGTCAGAACTCGATTGTGGAAAGAAAACAGTCTAACAAAGGAGTCGATGCCCATGCGCACTATCACTGAGAGGAGTAGTCACTTGCTCCTGTGACTCAAAAAAAGTTTCTTCAAAGAAAAACAACTTGTAACACTCCCAGCCCAACACTACATGGCGATATATGCACAGCATGTGTATCTGCAGCTACACTTGCCATCGAACATATATCGAACATCGAAAAGCACTTTCTGCTTCCTTTGTGGTTTTCGGTATGTTGCAGGTGAGTGATGCAAGAAAAGGAGTAGGAAAAGTGTCTGTACACACCCTGTGATAGCCAGCACTTCTTCTAAGAATCTACACCTCAGTAGAGACCGTTTTTTTCCACTGGAATGCACAAACACTTTTTAACAGGTTCTAATATTCTTCTGTAGAATCAGTCTTCATGACTGGGGAAGCTCCATATTCTCCATGAACTGCTGGAAGCCTTCAAGACCGGTCTTCACTTGAAGCCATTACTGAAACATTGAAACCACTTAGATGAGAATATTATATGGAGGTAAAAATCTTTTGGAAAATCAAGACCTTTCTAGCTTGGAAACTGATACACAGTCACTTACTCCAAGGGGTTGACTCTTCCTCTACAACTCTCTACTATTCCAATAGTGCCATGTACTTGGAGTGAGAGATGAGTAGACACACCAATTCCATTTAAGGCAAATGGCCTTCTGGTGTGTCTCTGCACTCCTCAAACCTTTCATTTCATCCCTTCAAATTAGTGCAGTGAGAACCATGCTCTAAAGAGTTTGACATTGTAAAGAGGCACAGTCTACATCACTTAATCCAATGTGTTTTTTCTTGGGCAGCGCTTAACGTCTTTCAGGGGAAATGAGAATCTGGTGAGAAACAGGAATTCTAAGACTCCACATGTCTTAGTTAGATAAGTTTGCTTTGCTCTTCCTCCTCTTCTGTCTGCCCACATGTGCTGTACAAAATACAAGAGGAGATGACAAATATCATCTTAGTTGCCTTGTATGGGCCTATGAGATTGACTTCCACTGCCTCTTCTGAAAGAGGATGCTGAAAAAGGAAACTCCACAGGGTGAATATGCAGGTGTTTCCTTAATTTTCAATGGGATGGGAAGTAGCTCATAGAACTAACTTATAAAAAGTGAGTTTTCTTTTTCTAAAAATGTATGCTTCTGGGGCTGTTTTTGAGTTAATTACAGTAAAACATTATTTCGAAATCTGCGTGAATGACATATAATATTTTTGCACAGCCATCAAGATATCAGTCTTGAGTCTTGGTTCTTCATTGTGGCTATTGGTGGTTCTACTACCTCCATTAATGCAGCCTGTGGCCTTTTTTGGGCAAGTCTCTTAGCTATGTCTTTGTGAGCTTACAAATTAGTACGGGTGATTCTACATGGAGCTTCCTTTCAGAAAATATCTGCACCACTTCTTGCATGTTAAACCACAAAGGTGCAAATGGCCTGCCCTGTGAAATTTTCTATAGTATTGGTTGAATTTTCAGCTCCTGTCATTTATATTGCAATTGCTACTGTTATATATGACATCCACTGAGAGACAACAGAATGAATATCAGTTTCTGAATCCAGATTTTTACTTGTGTGGTGTAACAACGATGACAAAACCATGTTTTCACTGGTGCTAAGTCACCTGGAAAGCATTTACTTCAATCATGTTCTTACACTTCACCAGAGTCTCCGGAGACAACAGCAATGCAGAATAATAGAAGGCTATGATCTCACTTGCCTCAGCCATGTCTTCACACACCTAACCTAAGGGAGGACAGAGAATGTGGATGGTGCTCAGCCTCTGCCAACTTTCATCTGCTCTGTCAACCATGGGTCTCTTCACATCTGTTCTGGCAGGGAATGTCAGCTGTCTGTGCTTCTTTGGAAGAAGAAGGAGGAGGGCCCAGAGAGTGGCAGGGAAAGTTGACCAGAAGGCAGATTGTGTTCTTTTTTATTTCTAATGCGTGGAACGAGGGGTATTGTAAAGAGGGTGGTGACATCACTTAAAAAATGTGGATAAGGGAGGATGAGGCAAATTCAGCTGGTGCTGGGGATAGGGAGCAGCATACCTGGTATTTAATTTATGAATATGATGGGGCATGTCCGACACCAATGAAGGGAGACATGCTCTGAATAAACTCTGGCACTGACTAGCCTTTAAATGCCAATTTCCGTGCTTCAATCCAGGGGTCCCTGCACCCAAAGGGAGGGTGATGGTACAGAGTCAGAACCCGCTTCGGGGACAATGGATTGATTGTCAGACAGGCATCGGCAAGAGGAACATAACCAAGCCAGCACCCTCAACAGGGTAGCCACTGTGATGGCTTGCTTCTGAGCGAAATGGGAAGAATCCAATGGCTGCAGTGAGCTGTGCAGTGAAGCAGTGGACTAGTCCCTTGACTCGGACTTGCTAGCTGCAGGGAGATGGTGGAGAGGTAGAATCAGAGTCATACCAGGACTCAGACTGGAACTGATGAGCATTAACAAGACCACGTGTGTGTGCTGCTCACTGAATGCAGGATTGCAGGCCTGCACTGGCAAGTAGCTCAGCTCAGGCACATGAGCAAAATGTTTTTGATTATATGATTTCACCGATCTCATTTCATAGATGAAAACTTACAGGAAAGAGATATAGGACTGGGTTAAACAGGTGGGATTATATTCATGCACTGGTGGCATGGTAGATGTACACGCAAATGGTAGTCATCCCCTTGGTAAAGGACAGAATGGTTAGTGTACATAAGCTGGTGTCCAGTCATTGATGCACTGGGTAATTGGACCCAAAGGTTGTAGTGTGCCTTCTTTGCTTAATTATGTCACCTAAAGATGAGGAAAACCAAACAATCAAAGGGTATATATTCCTGGTTCTGTAGCATTCAAATCTCTTGACCTGTGGACCTATGACAACTCTCCAGAAAAGCTGGATTCATTCTTGCTAGCCATACATAAACCCAGGATTACAGTGGAAAAGAAAAATCAACTCTAAGGCCTGGGCCTTGGCCTTCTGTGAGCGGATTAGAGGAATTTAGCAGATAGGGTAACTGAGACTGTCTCAATTGACTATTCTTCAGCCTAATACCACAGAGAGCATTTACATGAATGGATGAGATTCCTGCAGTTCCTGGAGGAAGTGCTGAATGGTGCTCTTGCCGCAACAATGTTAACATCATAGAACTACGTGAACGGATTGCAGGACAAAACACAAAACTCTGTTTTGGGAACAGTTTCAGTGCTGAAGTCACTAAAAGATGTTGCTCCTCTTTCTTCTAGAACAGGCACATAGAGTTCTGAAAGACCTGCAGGCTCCTGTATGCCACCCAAACCTGTGATAGCTGGGCTGCCAGAATGCCGGGATTGAAACCTAACTGCAATAAGCAAGCAGTTATGACCCTTTTGATATAGCCTGCAATAGACTATCATTGTTCTTAGTTTTCATAGCAGGGATTTAGCATCATCATAACTCTTTCTGAGAAGTGAAGGAGAAACTCAGTATAACACACTCTCACTCTATGCTGTTGTTCCCACTAAACTAAAACTACTGGACAGAAATAATACCATTTTTCAGGGACCACAAATATGCTTGCAAATAGTGGGGGGACGATGGTCAATGGATAATGGAATGCAGATAAGCCAAAACCTCAACTCCACAGAAGAACCAGACAGAGAATGATGATACAAGACAAACCTACAACGGAAAGTAACCAAGGGATAGCAGTTGGCACTAGATTCTGCATCCAGTGCCAGTTTCTCTTGTTGTCCAAATTGGCACATAGTCACAAACACCATGGCACAGGAATCTGTAGATTTTTTTTTATCTAGCTATGGGACTTAAGAGGTTAAGAGGCAGCGTTCTTCCACGGGGTTTGGCCTTCCCCAGTCTTGCAGAGATGTTCACTCTCAGTTGTGGATCAGATTAAGTGTCAACTCTATGAAATCTAAATTAATGTGCAACTCATAAAAAGAGTACATAATTATTTTTGTTGTACGGAAATCTCATGCGAATCAAAGCTAGCAATACTGCCTCATCTATCGTACCACCTTTCCATTTCTCTGTTGAAGTGCAGGGTATAAAGAACATGTTTCCTTGCAGTAGTTTGAATTTTTTCTTCTTCTATTACCTAGGGATTATTTTCCCTGTCCTAATATCCCCAACCTTTCAGCACAGACTATCATCACTTTCTCTGTTTGAGCAGTCCAGTATTCGTTCCTATGACTTGCACACTCACACTGTAATGTACATGTGTAGAATGCAAAAGTCCCTTCTCTTGCATACTGCATCACGAAGGGTGCTCGTCACTCGTATGCTTCTCACAGTGAATCTATGGCAGGGGTGCAATGAAAGCCCCTCCAGCGGCCAAGGCTAATAATCATCTGTGAGATATGTGAGACTCATGGGACTCATCCCTTACTGCAAGGGTAGGAATCATTTTGCGTTATGCCACTGACCTACGGTGTTGGCTTGAGATGCCAAAGCTCTTCTACAGCGCCCTAACATAGCTCTGCTCATAAATATGTTGAGTAAGACTGGAGGCCGACACCTTCTGTTTCTTTATGATTTTGGGTAGAGGGTGCACATCTCCAACCACCAGTGACCTAAAGGGGAGACATTTAGAAAGGTGCTGTCTTCCTATTCCCTGGTTGGCGTCCAGACCCACAATGTTTTTTTTTCACTAATTTATTGAGTAGACTTATACAATTAATACAAAAATACACTCGGGTGAAAGAATGGTGATTCCCATTGTCGATCGTCCTGCACAACCCCCGGTATCTATTCTTTTATCCCGAGTTTGCAGCCCGAACCAGTAGCACAAAGCGCTGGCATAATAAATGAAAGGTTTAAAGAGAGGACGAATCATGGTCTTTGGTGGATGATCAGCTTTAGGAAATCGTTCCCCATTTTACACAAAATTCTGTTTAAAATGTGCCTGCCTTAGGTTTTGACATGCTCTTATCAGGAGTCATTATTTAATGGAGCAAGCAGAAGTTGTGGGTTAATATTTGACTAGTCTGACTGACCCCATCTTGTGTTTTGATGCTAAAAAGAAATATGTATGTGACTGACTACTGCGGGCTGGCCGTGGTGCAAGGAGAGATGTGTCTCAGCGATGCAAATGAACATGTATTCGTTGTTTAAATTAAGCAATGTAAATAACCTGAAGAAGAAAACGAAAACACCCTTACCAACAACAGCAATGTAGGCATGTTCACTCGCAGGTACTACATTTGATGGAAATAAAAAGTTCAGTGTTTCAGTAAATGAGGACTGTTTACTGTTCGTCAAGTCCAAAAGTATTGACCTCGAAAAGAACTGTTCAATCCCTTCCGCCTGTCAAAATAAACATGGATTCGTTTAAATATTGTACACCGTGCAATTTCATATTTTTGAGAAAATCTCCAAACTAAAAATTAACTTTTTGCTGAGGATATACCTTACATTAAAGTGTTTGACAACATCGAGCATGTACTAGTGGTTGTAAAAACTTACAATCAATTGTTGATTAAAGGGGAAAAAAGTAACAAAATAAAGACATTTCTCAAAAGCCAACAGCAAAAAGCAATGATTGAAAATCTAACATTATAGATTCAACTCGTATGGGCTTACATTTTATTATGTTTTATTCCAGAGGTGAAACTATTTTTTTGGTTTTCAGCTACAGACCGATTTAGCTGTCTGTTGGTTGACTTACACTCTCCAATAGTTATAATGTAGTTAGTGGCTTTTGGATCAGCCCCATCGTCATGCTTGAATGGCTTTACTGTCCATCCCTGGTGTCTGCTCCTGGTTTTATGATGTTACTCCCTTTTCTTGTATTTGTCCAACTCAGGAGCATTTCGGTCTCACAGTATTCTCACTGTATGATTTATATCTTTCTAATTGTCAACAAGAGGCATCTTTTTTCTATATGTATCAGCAGTCCGTGAGAGTGCATGTGCTTCCCTTCTTTTACAGTTTCTTTTCTTTTGAAGTTAATTTCATGGAGACCAACTGCTGCAGAGTTCTACTGGGCCCACATGCTGTACACTGTGGTACGTTGGCATCTGTAGGATATATTGTGTTGTACAAGCATACTTAAGCTGCAGTTTGGTCGTTTAGTGCAGTGTGTTATGGTTGGGATTATGCTATATGTTTAACATTGGGCTTATGCCTCTAGAAAATAGTGTGATGTTTGAGTATTCATACTATACAGTGAAGAATGCCTGATTCTTGCTCCTAGAACGCTGTAAAGTATCACAATGGAGGGCTAGCATATCTAGGATGCAGGGTGGTAGGTGGTAGACCCAAGATACAGCTCAATGCAATGGTTTGGTGGCATCAGTATTACATTTAGTGGATTAGTTTCTTTAGCTTCCACTAAAGTTTAGGTGGTTAGTGCCACTAGAATGCCGTTCAGCATGAGTGACTCCACAAGTATGTAAATCCTTTATTGTTTCAGCTTAAATCAGCCATACAATAAAACACAATTTCCTAAAAATAAATATCAAACATTTAAAATAAGCACTTCATTAAATGTGTACAAATCAAGCCATTTAAACTACAACAATTAGGGCAGTATGAAATGAAGGTCACTGTTCATCTAGGTTTTCTGTCCCCTTCCAAGATGAAAACCCAAGCACTAGCAAAAAGCATCTTGGATAGTGACAAGCATGCCAACAACACTATATTGGTATGCCGAAAGGAAGATAGCTATACCTCCCAGCCGATGGCATAATCATATTAAATTCGTGCCCTGTCCAAGTCTATATTTTGTAAAAGGAGGGCAGTTGTCTATGGCTAGGGTGCAGTGTTGGTGGCTTTCCATCCATAGGTTAAAGTAAAATGTAGTGTTTTAGCATTCCGCAAGTTCAGTGTGATGTGGATTAATGTTGTTTAGGTGCAGAACATTTGGTTAGTATCCATGTTGTAGGAAATGATCATCTTTTGATGGGTATACCCCCGAAATGTTGCCATAACTGTTTTTTCTGGCTGTAGAACTCTGTACAACTCCCTTACCACTGCTAAGCAGTGGTAAAGCACCTGTGCTCTCCCTCTCACCATGACTAAATTGGTATACCCATAACTAGCATACTTAACTTACCATTGAGTGTCTAGTATATGGTACAGAGTGTACCCAGGGCCTGTAAGTTAAATGTCACCAGTGTACTGTATCACCCACTGTGCCACCCACTACTGTGAGAGTGCAAACATCTACAATTTATAGCAGGTTTTAAATTGTAAATTCGAACTAAGCAAATAACCTCTTTTGACAGCCCTAAAAATACCTTTTAAAGATTAGGTCACCCCCTAGGTACGCCTTACTGCCTACAAGGTTTGGTCCTTGGCAATTAAAAGTAGGACATGCAAAAGCTTAATGTTAAACAGGTCCTTACAATGAAAAAGCCCCAAAAGCTATCTTCACTATAACTGGATGTTCAATAGGAAAACACTGGGGTACTCTATTAGTTTTAATAATTCTGATTTTGATTAGAACAGCAAGAACACCTCTTTTCAATAGTTATTCAAAATTAAAGGTAATGGTAAAATCAAACCTTTAATAACCATTAAGGAAAAAGTACTTTTAGAAAGTTACGTTTTCCCTGCCTAAAGCCTCTGCAGGCCCATTTGTATGAGCTACCATTGTCACCTGGCAGCTGAATAGTCCCATTTATAAGGTGTGAACACTGATCCCAGAGCCAGAAAAATGCTTTGGATGTGGGATGTGTTTCTGTTTCTCTGGCAGGATGAACATTTAGGCTGAGCCCAGGAACTTGATTGGTTTCAAAGAGGCCTACCTTGTCAGAGGGCCCTTCTTGCTTCCCCCAGTCAGGCATGCACGAATCTCAGTGGGAGAAGAGCTGTCTCCAGGAGTAGTTTACAGTGACCAGAGAGGAGGGATTGCTCATTTTCTTAGCCGCACTTCTGGGGTGGGTACACAGGCTCTGTACAAGCGGACGGGGTTTCAACTTATTGCATTTAGGCACACAGGGACACTGTAGGATTGTTTGATGTAGAGAATGCAGGGCATTTTGTAAAAGTGGGTAGGGGTACCACTGGCAAGTTTTACCCTATGGGTTAGAGAGGGGCCAGTAGTCACCCACACCCACATGCTATTGCCAGGCATAAATGTGGCACCCAAAGCACCCTCCTCAGAACACAACATCTGGATGATCAAATGAGATTTCGCCTTGAAGTCTGAGACCTGAGAAAAGCCTAGAAGACTATACCTGCTCTCCTTCTTGTACCCAGGGCAAAGAAGCAGGCTCCTAGGGTCATAATGCTGACCTGTTCAAGCTACAGGGACACAACAAACTCCACAGGCCTTTTCTGAAACTGCCCAGATGCCCAGTTCCAACTGGACCCACCCTGGACCCTGCTGCTGGACTCTGATGGAGAGGGTCTTGACCCCTAAGAACTGTCCCTAAGATCCCAGGACCCTTAGCTGTGTCTGAATCTACTTCTCCTAATGTTTCCTGAAGCCTTGGATTATTTTGCTTACAAAGACCTCTGGGGGACTGGCACCAACTTGTCAAGCCAATCCAATGTAGGCGTGTTGATGCTAGGCTGTAGATGCAGGTTGCCCCCACTCAGAGTTCCCACACCAGCAAATCTGATTCAGTGGGACATCAAACAGAGGGCATCCATCCTTGTGGCACCCTCTCTCCGGCTACAGCCCACAGCCTTGACCCTCTGGAAGAGTCCATACTCCAAAAAAGTGACAAAGTCTGAGCATAAATATGTTCACTGGATAAATGTATCAAAAGTATTAGGCAGGCAAGGGACCTTGCTTGGACATGAAATTCAAACTTATTTTCCTCCAAAAAGTAACAGCCTCACCGGGATCTCCCTAGAAGCTGTCTGATGTTGTGGAGCCCTCTTCGACCAGCTGTCCTGCCCGCTGAAGATTCTTGACATTCATTTCAGAGACTGAGGGACTCATTACAAGTTTGGTGGTCCCAACACAAGACCACCAACTCGCAGGGAGGACGCCACCAACATGGCGGTGGCGTCCCCCCACCCTATTACAAGGATTCCACTGGCCTAACCTGGCTGACTGACTGAAACCTTGAAATAGAACATTCCTGCCAGTCTGACCAGCGGGAACAGTACTACAAGATAGCACTTGGATTCCTTTAGGGAGCAGAGTGCTATCTTGTTGGACAGAGGGGCTAACCAGCACCCTCAAAATGCACACTGTGGCCCACTGCACATGTTCTTCGCCAGCTTTTTCACAGTAGGGAAACTGCCATGAAAAGTCTGGCAGAGAACAAGGTTGTAATCAGCAGTGCGGCACAGAATTCAGTGCCGCCTTGGCTGATTACAACCAGGGCGGCTGTCACCCCGCCGGGATCATGGATCCTGGCGTTTATGGCGGTCTGTTGGTGGGTCCGCGCGCCAAACTCGTAATGTGGCGGTTGGACTGCTACTGCGAGACTCGTGGTTTGTGAGCGCAAGCCTCGTAATGAGGCCATAGGTCTAATGATAACACTTTTTACCTGGTCAAACCTAGTTGCTGTATTTGATCTGTGCTATGTTGCAGTTGAACTTAACTCACACCTTTGTACTGGTCAAGCACAACCAGATTGCCGTGTTTGGAGCTTAACTCTTTTTGGCCCTATTTTTATCCTTAAAGTTTAAACTTTCATGTCTCTTACACCCCTTATTGGCTTTTTCTAAATTGGTTTGGGTTTTTTCTTGTGCTATGAATTGACTTTATTACTATTTTGGTACTGCATAAATACTTTACACATTGTCTCCAAGCTCTGTGTCATAGTTAAAAGGGTGTTGAGCTAAGGTTGATTTAGCGACTTTAGTAATTCTGACTGACAAGGATTGTAATTATTATGTGAGGGAAGTAGATACCACCCTCAACTAACACTCCCAATTTATTACACTAGGATGCATAGCAGGATCCTTTGACAATGCCTCTCAAATTGTAGCGGTTTAAAGTTCCTAGAAAAGAGTGTAATGTGCTGAGGTATTACTCCTAGAATGCAGCAGTGTGGTGGGGTAGTTCCTGTAGGATACAGTAAAGGGAACATTACAGGTAGGTTACCATTTACTGAAAGATGTGCACTGCGGTTGGTTGTAGATATGGGAGGCAGATGAGTGTTTGTAGTTAATGTCCATAGGGCATGGTACAATATGATGGGCATTTGCATGAAGCCAATTTGTTGCACATGCAGTAAGCTAACAATACAAGCTAAAGATTTGTCGACCAGACCTAAAACAGCAATCAATGTTCTGGAAACATTTTCTATAAAGCCATTTTCGTTGTAAATGCATCATGGTGACAGCAAAATCTGATGTTTACTTCAGCTGGACTTAAACAGGATTTGGAACAGATACTTTTCATTTTTCATTAGAAATAAAGGAAATGATGAAGTAAGAAAGACACAAATGAGGGGAGTTAGGAAATGTAGCCAGAAATGTGTATGAGGGATTCTCTGCAGGACCTCTGGTCTCACACTTTAGGTATGCCTTTAACCAAGAACGTTTGATTTTACTTAAGTTATACGTATAGTATACCTACTTATAGAGGCTTTTTGTTATTGTGTCATTCACATTTTCCATTACCCCACTACGGCATACAGCATATGGCAGTCAATCTACCCATTTCAGTCACTGGTCAGCTTCACTATGAGTGACATCAGCATGCCCTTTCACAAGAGTCATATACACTCACAAATTAGTTCCTGTAAGTACCAGTGGCTACTATGACAAGATATGCTTTTTGCTTTTAGCCAATATTTTTGTTTAGGTTGATGAGAGCCCAGCATCTTCCCCAACTGAAAAGGTTTGCACAGCCAAGATCAACCAAAACAATTAATGGCAATGCTAAAATGCTGGCAGCCAGCAATAGACCTACTGGCTTTGCCAATGTTTGTTTCCAAACTGCTTTTAAAACACTCTAATACGTACGTTTCTAATGGCTTTTATAGGCTTTGAAAAGGTCTAAAAAAAGACAGATTTTTAAAACGATTCTTCATTTACTCATAATACCACTAATTTATGAGACATTCACTGTTTCAGCAACAAGTATATTACCTTAACTAAGACTTTCTGTGTGATTGCATCAGAGGTAGTAGGAGATGTTGCTTTTACTGTGATTTCAATCTCACCAATCTGGTTTGTTTTAATTGGGAAAACAACAGTTCTTCCATCTTCACTTGGCACAGATACAATATGGGTGTCTGTTGTAGCACTGATATCGTTTGTAGTAAATATAAAATCAAACGCATCACTCGGATCAAGGGTGACGGTAACCTAGGAATAGATAAATTAACAAGACATTGCTTTCCTATAAAATGAAGGCAAACTGAAATACAATTATACTTAATAAACATATAGTTATCTAAATAATAATAATAATACAACTAAAAACAACAATAATAATGGTAAAAAGAAAATCAGGGGCATAGCTTAGTCAGTGAGATTCGGGGGGGGGTGGGGGTGAATGTCAAATTTCCCAACTACAAAAAAGGCATAGGCCACAGGGTGAATGAATGGGATGACCAAGGTTCAGTGTCCGTACTGATGTGCATTAGGTGGGCCTTAGAGTTTTGTGGACAGGTACTCCATTGCAATGGTGACGGAGTAGCCTGTCCGCAAAACTCAATATCAGCCCATCTGATTTTGAGTCAGACTGACCACAAGTTTTAGGCTGACCAAGGAAAATTTACTCCATTGTTGTAAAACTCCATGCAATGGCCCAATGCTGCTGTTAAAGGGAAGCTATCTGACGATCCACCCAGAGTAAATGATCAGATGGTTTTTTAACCGTTCCATCACTCCTGGCTACATTCTAGTGGTGAGGGACTGTAAAAAAATAAAAATTACCCCCTCCAGCATGGGAGGAAACTCCTGCTTTAGGAGTTAGTTTTTGAAAAATAAAAAACATTGGAAAAGTTGGACAGCCAGCTGTCCGTCAAAAAGTTCTTACATTGGAAGGAACCGCCATGATGCTGGTTCCTGCCAATGTATAAAAAAGTCAATGCGGAAGGCGTACATCTCTAAATTTGGCAGGCAGAGTTAAAACAGTAAAGTCCGCCTTCACCATCTCTGCATTTAATCCAGCAGCCAAAAGCTAAATCAGGCCCTCTTTCTAATGTGGTATAAATGGGCAAAAAATGATGGTTTGGAATGCCTGTGGTTAGAATACTGGCAAGCATTTGTCCCATCAACGTTTGGGTGTTAGATTGCCATTAGTGCGCCTGTTAACCTGAGACTGGCTCATCTTTCCATGCCAATTACTGCCAATGTTTCTGAATTCTAAAAAGTAGTCAATTTGCATCCCTTCAAGTAGTTCTTCTATAGGTGCAGATTTGTTACATTTCGGTAAACCAGTCAGTATATATATTTGTATTATCCAGAAAACAAATAAGTTGAAACTTCTTAGTTAAATAAGGGTGATGAGAAAAACTAAACACAGGCATAGCACACACAGCTCATTGGCCCACAGCCACAACTAAAAATCAAGAATTCGTCTATTTGGAGGTGTCACACCCCAAACACCCCTTATAGCTACACACCTGATAATAATAATCTTTTGTCATTCATTTGATAGCAATTTAAGGACATAAAACAAAATGGTGTGGATTGCCACAGCCCCACGTATGCCAAGTAGTATGATATCGCACAGAAGATAATGAGACAGTAGTGTCACCTTCTGTTAATTAAATACCAGTAATATTATTAATGCTGAAATATTGTTATATGCTCTCCCCAGAAAAATACCTGGAGAAAGGTCAAAGGCACAAGCAACCAAAGAGGTTTTAAATATAGCCATCAATAAAAGCATTGACATACAAACCTCCTAAATCGAAGTCTGCATGAGTTAAATTCTCCACAAGTGCTTTAAAGTCATCACAGTAATGTAATCCATATTGGGTAGAGTCTTGTCAAGAGCACTGTGGAGGTGTGAATGTGCTACATCCGAATATGTTATGGTGTAAATCACTGAATGAACAGAGAGCCATTCAAGATAGAAATCCTAAGAAGGGGTAAGCAAACAAATAGAGGGCAAGAAATATGTATTTGATTGGAAAATATGATAGAAACACCTGAGGTTCGGTATCATAATATACTATTTCTACTGGATGTAGATGAGATCAGTGGGCTCAGCTACTGTTGACTCATGTACTGTGGTTTTTGAAAACCATGTGTATTGTTTCCTCTTTATTATTGTGTATTATAAAAAAAAATAATGTTAAAAAAACAATATGCTTGTAATACTGTGAAAATAGTATTCATTTAAGTGCTCTAGGAAGATCAAATATTACTGAGGGAATATCTTAATTAATGTACATGACTGAACTTTGTGGGGGTTGGATCCAAGATGGCGACCGTAGCAGACCCACAGCTGAGAATTCTGTGAAGGCCCACAATTCATCCTGCATTAATCCTATGTAGCCAGAGCCCCTGACTCCCTCACTGCCATAGGAAATCCTCGACCTAACTGTGGGCCATGTGGTGAGCGGCTCCGATGGCCGCCTAGTGCCGCCGCCAGAGTGTGGCAGAGCTGTGGAGGATGAATGCAGCACCCACCCCTAATGAACGAAATGGCCACATGAAAGCTGGACCCTGGGCCGTCGATGACTGCCTGAGCAACCCTACCCCTATCAGCACTTGCTAACCTGTATCCATGTAACCAACTCTAAACTAAAGCAGTGCGCGCCACCTGACGCAGGCACCTCATTGGACAAAAGGAGACCGCAACCCTGTGTTCAGCCACAATAACAACACAGCTCCACAGCAGCTGATCTGAATGAGGGTCCGCTCAATGCTGCGATGCTGAGCTGGGGATCACCAAGACTGGGCCACCAGTGATTCCTGAGACACGTGAGGGGGCTGCGACAACAGAGAACCCGCTGAGCTCTTGGCGTGTACAGACTGCATCGCCAGAGCCGAATTGTAAAAGGCCAGGAAGTTATCTCTGTGTCCTACATTGTACACCCAGGGGCACCACATCGTCACTCATCCTTGCTGGGTGGAGCTGCGGTCCTCTCGCTATTAATTGTGGAGCCTCTCTGAATTTCCGCCCAACACTGAAGCAAGGCCTGCGATCAACCGCAGATCAGCCGTGGGGATAGCCTGGAGGCAGCGCAGCGGCAATGGCAGGCTATATACTCGGCGCCATAGGGTATTTCACACTGACTAGGCCTATATCTACTGTGACATACACCCATAGCAGAGATTGTGGCCCATTCTCATTGGAAGCAATGGGCCCACACAGGGCCCAACAAGCACCTGATACCCCAAACTTACTATCACCTTGAACTGATTGGAAACTCATGAATCCCCTAGAGCTACGACACAATGCTGGCACAGCACCTCCTGCATTAGAGATACTGCTCCAAGGGAACTATTGCTATTGTATGGCCTGATCGCCTACTCTATAGTAATTGTTACTGTCTTCCATTACCGTAATCCAACCCTTAGTTTGCTCTGTGTTCCTTTATTGACTCGCTGAGGCACAGAGACATTTATCAAGAGAGGTGGGTCACGTCCCCTACAGCACCTACTGCTGCAAATGAACCTGAAGGCGATAGCGTGCTCACGCTGAGTGTTCTGCATACTATATTGCTCCACCATGATGGAAAAGCTGAAATCCACGAGGCCCGTGCCACAGGATACCGTGCCCTCTGGCCCGACGGACTGCACTGCTGAGGCTCTGACTCACCTGGAGACTACTGTCCAAACACACTCTGCTCAGTTCAACATGGCCCTTCCAGCTATCCTAGAAACCAAAACTTTCTTGGAGAGCAGGATAGATGCAATCTCCATTGATGTTATTCTGATGCGGGTGGATCACTGCAACTTGATTGACCATGTGGACGCAATGGGCACATAGGTTTCCCTTAAAACCTCTCATCCTGGGTGCCCCACCACACCCTGTTATTTCTCGACTTCTTAATTTTCAGGACTAGGATTTGGTGTTACAGTTGTTCCGCATGAAAAGCCCATGGCACTACGAGGATATAGTGATCATGGCCTATCCAGGTTTCACGGCGGAGGTACAGAACCTTTGTAGCTCTTATGGCAAAGTGAAGCAAAATCTCAGGGAGCTGAACAATAAATATGTGCTCTTATTTCCAGCAAAGTCTGAATAATAGAGGGTGAAGTGAACCATGTGTTTGCAACACCAGAAGTCGTGTGGACTTGGCTGCATGTGAATGGTCTAATACAATCAGTATTGGAGGATCCCACGGATGAACCCTGGTTGACGGCTTGCACTCGCTGGTGTAATCACAAGGCTCCCAAGGCCAGACTCTTCCAAGCTCAGGCAGCTGTTGAACAAGCCAAAGAGAAGCTCAAGGCTTCACAATTGACTTTGAACTCCTTCTCTCAACTGCAAATGACCCACTTACTGGACTATGATTCTGACGCCAGCACTTAGATGTCCGCCTGGTCATGCCCCTCACGGGCCTTGTGATTTCCCTGCACTCAGCTGATGATCTATGGAGTTGCCACTACAGAGACATCTCTCCCGTGGTCCATACCACGCATTGGAAATGTATACCAATGGGGGCTCACCCCAGGGTTCAACGCTCACCATGTGCTAGCTCCGGATTGACTGTTCTTTTTCCCTTGTGGGCCTACTCCATGGAACTCCCCAATGGATTGCTCAACACCTCCTGATATAGTTCCACTGCATGGACATTGTTGAAATATAAGCGCTTCCTACACACCAGTTAAACTGTTCTGAGGGTTGTGGCATGACACCTACAGGTCCTCAGGCCAGGGATTGGGGAGTTGTTCCACATGTTTCAATTACTGTTTTAGTTACTTTAGCTGGTGCAATTGATACCCAAAATGCTGAATGGGGGTGGATGGTGGGGAGATAGGGATTTGGGTGTTACTCTCAATATTGCAAATTGCTTTCATGACCACTATATACACCACTCTGACTTAGAACATACCTGGCATGGCGACTCCTGCTAAAAGACACAGGATATATGCCTACCTTACGCACAGGTGTGTAAATTTTGCATGTCTCCTGCAGACACAACTCACAAGTGGGGAACTTGCCAAACTTCACAGACACTGGACTGGACAGGTGTATGGAACAGGATACTCTGCCTCTGCCAGGTGGCCCTTATCTGGGTTGCTCCCGGAGGTCCCATTTGATAAACTTAAAGTCTACACTGATACAGAAGGCTGGTATATTTTCCTAGAAGGTACCCTGGATGGTCGTCCCATCACTATATTCTCCATTTATGCCCCCAATACAGCACAGGGTACGTTACTGAACTCGCTCCCCCCATCTATGTCACTTGACCCCCAAGCATCCGGACTCTGGGGAGGTGATTTCAGTTGCATACATGACACTGACTTGGATTGCTCAGTACCCCCTCTCCAGAATATGTCTGGCTTGCAAGTCACCAAACACTTCTGACTTTGGACCAAGTTATCCGAGCTGCATGATGTTTGGTGACTAAGTCATCCCAGTGATAGGGAATACTCCTGTTATGCATCAGGACATGAAATCCACACACAACTTAACTATTCTGTACCACAGATTGCTGGCAGCTTATTCTGATCTCTGAGTACCTTCCATGGTCCTTTATAACCTACCCCTACCTCAGCATCAATATCTACCACACGGACGCTGACTTGCTTAATGGCAATCACAGCAGGGTCTCAAGCTCAATGTGACAATCCCTACCTTTCTGGATACGACTTCTCCTTTCACCTATGGGGAGAGAGTCAATTGCCAAAATGTTAATCCTCCTGTGGCTTTTATACCTTTTTGCAGCTCTACCGGTGAAACCCACTAAATCCTACTTTAGAACATTGAGGAGCCTAGAGGCTTAGCGAGTGTGGGTCATAGATGGATCTCTATCACTACACTCCAGCAACCTCTGCTGGAGTGGCAGACTGGCAGTTCCAGATATGAAGTGTTACTTTGCAGCTGCCCAGTTGCAGTGGCCAATGTGCTGCATTGCAGATGATGCAACAATGGAGGGTGTTATGGTTAGGGCAGACCTTGGGGACAGTGTAGAGTGGCTGATTTCGCCAGACTCTCCATCTAATTCGCTAGGTAAGCTGACGTGCATGGCAAAACTCATTTGGACTTGGTTTATTCAGCCCAGATGGACATTGACCCCATACGCACCACAGCTCCTTTTATGGAGCATCCCCAGGTTGAGACGCCTACTGCAAGCCATGAAGGGAGGAGGCGATCACCCTATTGGGAGATATGTACAAAGAGGGTACTCTACTGTTCTTCCAAAGACCTCACAGATACTTATACTGTAGAGGTGGGGCTCTTCCTTGCATATACTGCAGTCAAGACAATCATTGGGGAGATCTGGAAAACTGGCCTGGCTGAACCACTGACCCATAAGTGACCGCAGTGTGTGCTAACACATGGCTTTGGTCGAAGGGCAGTTTAGATGTGATACATGGCCTCAATAGGGGGGAGTGGCTTGCCTCAGATTCGCAGTAAGACTAAGTGGGACGACTGCCTGGGTACAGCTCTGACTAATAATCAATGGTCCATGGCCTTGGAGGAGGTGAAGCAAGTGTCACATAATGCACACCTGAAATTCACACAGTTCAATTACATACACCAGACACACCTCACACCATATCATTTGCACAAGATGTTCCCGGGAATGCCACTGGTTTGTCCTAGGTGCGGCCACAGGGATGGTACCTTTATTCACATGTGATAGGAATGTCAGCCACTGCGACCAGCATGGGCTAATAACATTTGGTGGAGGTGACTAATGCTACACTTCCTCTGGCCCCCCTTCTCTGCTTACTAGGGATTACAAAGTGAACTAAAGGTAATAAGAACTATTCGGAATTTGTGGACCTAGCACTGGATTTATTCAAACGCTTAATTGCCATGTCCTGGTATGCCCCCCAGCCACCTACCATTAATTACTGGTTGGGAGCGACCTCCCGATGGGACTCAGCAGAGACAGGTGCCCTCACATGCGACCGCAAGATACATGGGAGAGGTCGGGTGGCCACACTACAGAACACATATATATTGAAGCTGTCAGAAAAATTACATCCACTCCCTCCCCCATAGACAGGTATCCTGCTATACCGAGTCCAGTCCCGGCACCATGCACTTTTTGATGAATACACCTGTGCCATTACCACCTATCCTACCCATATCGGAGATAATATACTCATGAGGTGCCTTTGGTTTCTTCTCCCCCTTCCCCTACTCCTACCCTAGACCATCTATACAAATCGCCACTACATTAGCCAAACCCCCACAGCAACCTGAGTTTAGTTGCATGCCCGTAAGCTACTATAATAACTATTGACAGTACTGCCTACCAGAGAGGTTTAGAGTTTTAGTTACTTGTTGTTCTTTCTTTTCATTTCTGAAATGGCCATCCTTTTGCATGATAGAAGACACTATCAAGACTTACCTAGTTAACTTTCATGCTCAGAAGCTGTAATCTTCAAACCAACTTACTAGTCGTTCTTCATAATGGCATAAATGTTATTATGATAGGAAATGTATCCACGTCTTAGATTTTTACGAGAATTGATCATTGTATATTGTCATTGCCCACTATTGTTATCTGTCTTAAATGCAAATAAAGACATTTTTTTTAAAAATGACTGAACTTTGTAATTCGCTGTATTTTATCATGAGGATTTCTGCTTGATAATGGTATTTCACTGTATTTTGTGACTTTGTCATGTGTCTGTAACTAATTGAAAACATATAAACTATAACTTTATTGTATATTTATCTGTAGTTTAAACTGATGTGGGACAAAGTCAGTGCAAATTACTTGAGGATTAAAGTGTTGTGTGTCCAATCGATGAATCTATATAAAATAAGAGAGGACAAACCTGGCAACTTCAAGAGCTTTGATTTGATGCTTAGCATGCACAGGATGGGGAATGTAATGCTTAGCTTTGAAAATAATATCAACTGAAACATGGACTTTGTCAGCAGTTGTTGGGGGAAGTATATTCCATGTGGGGAAGAACATTCTATAGTCACCGCCTTTTTAAATGATCATAACTAAATTGATTTCAACATGTTCAAAATCAGGATGCTAAGCTAAGGCATTACAAATGGAAACACAATAAACGAGCCCTTCACTAGCATTCAGCAGAGGACAGAATCAAATTCAAGGTACTATGCAGCATGCAAACTTCAAGCATCCCTTCTATCATTGTGCTGTGTTTGCTTTATTCCGCTATGCAGAGCACTCCAGTAGGTCACTTTCAAAACTTTTCACAGCAATCCAGCTACAGAAAGCATGAAGGTGAAGTTGTGTTATTTAATGCCTCTCCAGATAGATTATCTAATGAGAGCTATGCATACTATACTTTGAGGTCCAATGGATATTTGGTAATTCATATTACTCAGAATTATGATCTTCTCGATTTCAAGTATAACCAGCTGCTGAGTAAGGCCAAGACACTACTCACCATCTGAGCTCAGAAGGCATGTGAGCACTATACCTAGAACTTCATGTTTTACATGTATTTCGAGGAAAGGAAGGCATCCAGTGCACTTTTAATGTTGACGCTGCTTGGAGAAAAGCATTCAGTCTTGGAGGGCACACTAAACAAGACATCTGGCTGTACTTCAGGAAACTACATTCATCACAAAACCACAGCACTCATGATGTTTGCAAATGGAGGCGGCCAATTTGGAGTTATCAATTAGATGTTTCCTCATGGTCCAGGGTGTCCCTGCTAGGCAATATTGATACTTTGTTGTGTCAGGCAGAACTATGCTATCAAAATGTGTGAAAACCTCAGGGTTTGTTTTCATTTTGGAAGGATGTTTGAAGTTAAAACTGAATGCAGATATATTCATAGGATCTCAAACATATTGTGGAAACAAACTTCTATTGTTAAAAGTGTTGTTTCAGAGATATTTTTGATAGAGTGGAAACTCATATTTTCTTTTGCACTTTGGGGCCCTTATGTATCAAAGCATTCCTTCTTAGACACAAAATCAGAAAACCTATCAATACTGTAGGACTTCAGTGCTAAGCTATACTGATGATACGTTCATGACATTGTTTTTAAGGTAATGATTTTTGTGTAGGCCAGTAACTTATTGTGGTGGGGGAACATAAGGTCCAATTTAATCATACACAAGCAGAACCACCACCTCCCTACATGATCTCCTCTTATGGCACAGAGGACATGGAAGACTACCTTCTGCCTGAGAAAGGCTGAGATCCTTAGTACGACTACCCCCATCCACTAGCGCCCTGGGCAATTTAGCAGCAGCAATTAACTCAAAAGTGTAAATCTCAAAATCCTGCATAAAAAATGATTCTGTGAAAAGATAGAAGGTTGGTGTAATCAAAGACTCTAGGCTATAATTTGGAGAGAGAGGAATATGTAATAAGCAGGTATTACATATTTTAAAGGGTCCAACAGACCATCATAGAAAAATTTGAAAACTGCACAAACACCTTCCATCGATTGGTTGCCGCGTTTCTATGGTATAAATAAAATGAGAATAAAAATTGGTAGGACAGTTAAAAGGTTTTACAAATAACCTCCTAAAATAATTTTGTTTTTCAAGTTACAATCCTCTATTCCTGTAAGAACGAGTTCAATTTACACATCAGAACCTGTGATTGCATCAGCACCACAGTCACAAAGAACATGTATTCTGCACATTCTTTCAACTTCGTGGACGCAATTGTGTATACATATAGTTTGTATTTTAAAGTACTTTCACTTTTGCACTTCTGTTATGAATTTACTTCAAACTTTCAGAAGCAAGTAATCTGCGTTAACTGCCTGGAGTGAGGACATGGCTATTTTAATTAGAATCAATCGAGTGTATAATTTAAAAAGTAGCAAAATGGACCAAATGCAAATACTGTTACTGCATAACAGATATTCACCTAGCCTTTATATCTAATATATTGATCCACTTTTTATTTACCAAGTAGTTGTAAAATTGACCGACAGGAGACATTGAAAGAAATTTATCAAAGTAGCAGATTTACACTGGGTGAATTGTGTTTTTCTGCTAAGTATTCATGCCTCCTTGACATTACTTCAATTAGTCACACTTGATAATGCGGTTATTCTGGGTAAATACGTTTTTAGAAGGCAATAATATTCCTAGGTATTAAAAGAATGTCAATTTGTTACTTATTCATATTACCTCAGTAGTTTCTGCCAAGTAATTAAAGATGGTAACTTCCAAAATGAACTGTTCTCCTCTCGTCACAGAGTAGGGGAGATTCAGAGAAATAAAAAATGGCTGGAAGGCTTGTAGCTGGAGAAACACAATTTCAAAGAACAATATTTCAAACAGTTGCTCTGCATTAGATGGTAGTTATTACAAATAGAAATACAATAATCGACAAACTACGCAGCAAATCCTTACCCAAGAGCAGGACCAATATTTATGTAAAATAGAGTTATGCTTTTAATCTATTTCAGTATTCATTTTTTTTTATCTGTAACTGCCTTGTTTATTGCCCACATTTGCCAGTTGTATTCACCCTACTTACCTTACATCCTCCTCTAGTGGGTGCAATTAGTGGGAGGGTTTTCTAAAACATGCTCCTGGACACTTCGCTACCTCTCTCTACCTTTGCCTCCTGTCATTGCTCTCTGCCATCGAGGGGTGTGTTTGTGAGGTCAGTATATACTTGTCTAAGGATATATGTGTATGAGTAGCATGTCCACATAATGTGTGTGATGGTGGCACACCAAAGGCACCCTAATGGCAAGTCTGCTTACACCCGTCCACGACCAGGTAGCAAGCGCCTTGCACTAGACATGCTGTTTGTGAGCACTCCGTGCTCCGCTATGTCCATTACAAACTATTGGATCTTGAAAACATCCTAGGGTAAGCTATGTTTTTGCTTATTTTTCTAAAAAAGACATACCTATTCTTAACATTAGAAGTTCTCATTCCCAACATGATTCCAATGTTAAGTGTTTGTTTTTAAATGTGCTTTCTCTCCCCAATCATACTTGTTGTTAGAACTGGGGTTTCTGGTTTTCAGAGTATGTACCCTGTGTAAGTAGGAACCACCTCTTCTAATCAGGCTAAGCTGGATACACACTTAGAGATAACCTGTGCTCACCCTGTGGTAGCTTGACTCAGAACAGTATTAGTGCAACACACACACATAGCAACACAATGAAAACACCACAAAAAGAATGAGAAAAATAGAGAGTATTTTATTAAAATCAAATCAAAGTGACATAAATCCAATCAGTAGAAGTGGAATTATGATTCTTTTAAAGAATAAACTAAAAATACCTCTTAGAAGTCACTAGCAATCAAAGGGTTAATTGAGGTGATAAGGAACTGGTGAAAATCAAAAGTTCTGGCTGACTGAAATGGAAAGTAGGTTGGCTACAGAACCCATGAATTGTCTACAGAAAAAGTACCTTGGATGGAGCAAACAACGACATCGAGGAGAAAATGCGAAGGCGATGCATTGGTTCAGATTTGAGCAGTCAGTTTGAAGCGCCGTAGTTAAGCCTCGCAATCAGGCCCGCGTCAACATTGACCGACGTTGAGATGAATGCAATGCATCATTGTTGAGCCCCACAGAGCGTCGTCTTCAGGCCAGGCAGGCTTTGGACCCGCTATCAAACAGCCTCTGCATTGGCCTCAAAAGGGAAATGCATCAGTTCCAAAAGGTGCACGGATGACTTTCCTTGGTTTTTGCAGAAAGCAGCTGCAGAGCACACTTCTGACGTCCAAAACTTAAGGGTGCACCTCCGGCTAAGGGTAGGACTCACAGATGGCAGAGTCTCGCAGCACAAAGCAGATAGCAGGCTGTCTTTGATGTCCCTGACACTACAGGAGAACAGGGCAGTGGCAGCTAGTGGAATTTGAAAATGATGCAAGAGTGCGTGGAATGTCAATCAATCAATCAATCAGGAATTTGTAAAGCGCACTACTCACCCGTGAGGGTCTCAAGGCGCCGAGGAGGTGGGGAGAGAAGCGGGTTGGGGGGAGGTGCTGCTACTGCTCGAACAGCCAGGTCTTGAGAAGTTTGCTGAAGGTAAGGAGGTCTTTGGTCTGGCGCAGGTGGGTGGGAAGAGTGTTCCACGTTTTGGCGGCTTAGGCTTGATTGTTTTTTTTTCCAGGATGGGGCACCTTCCAGCACAAAAACAATCTTTTGAGGCTTTATCCTCTTTTTATGTGTGGTGCAGAATGCGTTAGGCCTCCCCTGGGAAGGTGTATCATTTTGACGCTTTTCCAAGTGTACCACCCATGGTAAATTTGGGAACACCCACGCAACACCCATGGAACTCCTCCCTGGGGCAGAGTAATGCAAGTAGGGGCTAAACCCCCTACTGGGACCCTGGCAGACAGGACTACACTGAAAGGGGAACTTGTGCACTTCAAAACCACTCTTTGAAGTCTCTCTCACTTCAAAGGCATTTTTGGGTATATAAACTGGGTCTCTGACCCCACAAAACCAGACACTTCAGGACCTACACCTGCATCCTGTCAAGAGGAAGTGCCTGGCTGCCGAAAGGACTCTTCTGGACTAGTGTTCTGTGAATGACTGCTGCCCTGCTGTTGCCCTGCTGCCCTGCTGGCCTCTGACTTTGCTAAGAAGGACTCTGCTTCCCCAAAAGTGTTCTCCAAGGGATTGGATTGAGCTTGCCTCCTGTTTTCTAAAGTCTCAGGGCCAAAAAGGCTTCATCTCTCCAGGAAACTCTGTGTGCATCGAAAAGTGACTCACCTCCTGCCAAAATCATGGCAAAGCCTTTATTGCTACTGAGAAATCACTGCACAGCTGAATGGAATGACGCAGCCCGACATCCCAAGTGGAAATTCGATGCAGCGCCTGCCTTACGATGGAAAATTTGATGCATCGCCTATTGGATTGACGCAGCACCCATGCCTTCTTCCAGCACATCAAGGATTTCCCTGCATTGTCCCTGGGCATCAAAATATCCCCGTACCACAGTGAGGAACCAAGAATGCACGCCAGAAAATGATGCAAACCCCTGGCAGCGTGGAAAGAAACAACAAATCGCCTGTGCAGTGTCGTACAATTCGATGCACACCCTATTTTTCCTACGCATCTCCTCCCCTGCAGTCACTGTGCATCGTTATTTGTATAACAAAGAGACAACTGTTTATTTCTAAGGATTAACACTCTTTTAAACCTTTTAACCTTTTTTCAACTTGTGCTGAATGCATCATTGTCGTTTTTACCTTATTTTATTCAGATAAATATTATCTATTTTTCTAAACCTGTGTGGTGTATTTTTGTGGTGCTTTCACTGTGTTACTGTATGATTTATTGCACAAATACATTGCCTTCTAAGTTAAGCCTGACTGCTCAGTGCCAAGCTACCAGAGAGTGGGCACAGTATAATTTGGATTGTGTTGTGACTTACCCTGACTAGGATTGTGGTCCCTTACTTGGACAAAGGTGTATACCTCTGCCAACTAGAGACCCCATTTCTAACATGTACCTATAAAAAATGAATGTGACCTTGTGTAATGTAACTGGTGCTCAGGTAATGTGCTTCTACACCCTCCGGTAGAATTTGTGCTATACAAAAACTGTACCAAGAGGTTAAACACAAATACAGATAATCATTTAGTGGCTGACTTGTGCAAAGTGAAACCAGAAAATCTAGATAAGTCTCAGCTTCCCCACCTAAACTATGTGATCTTAGGCGAATACTTTATTTCACCAAAACTCCATTTCCTCATTATCACATATGAAAGCACTTTAAAATATAAGCCAGTTGTACAAAAACCTACTGTGTTTGATTTATTAGACTAGTATGTTGGTCTGTAATAATGTGGGCCACATACAGGGTTTATTTGATTTCTGTCTTGTCCCTTAGTTCACTAATGGTTTATGATTAAAAACTATCACTTTTTAAAAGCACTTCTCAGTGCAGTGCAACAACATGACATACTAATGTAAAAACTTCCAGGTGTTGAACATTTTTTATTTTGAAGCAACCTAATATTTGAGTATATGTTTGTTGAGTGTTTACTAGAAAAAGACAGTAATGAAAAGGAAGGAGAAGGGAGAGAGGATGGGGAAAAGGGATGGAAAGTGAACCTGGCCTTGAAAGAGAAACAAGTCAAGACTTCTTACCCCAGTCGTTTTCTTGTCCAGTTGGTGTTGCAGATGGAGGCACTGCACACCAACAATCTGAGCCACCTCCTTTCCACAAGGCCAAGCTGTCAGCATCTAAAATCCTCTCTCTTGCAGGAATGCTCTAATCAGATACACGAGGCACAGAATTGTGCTATATCGGTTTAGAGCATGCAGCAGAGCGCCATGAGTTTAGTTTCATGGCTCTCTTGCAAAGGCTGCAACCCCTCCCCTTCTCAGCTTGCCACCCTGTGATGATTTGGGAAAGGAAGGGTGTTGACAGGCAGCTCTAAATAACAGACAAGGAACCCCGGAATAACAATGCTGATACTGTAAGAATTCAGTGCTTCATTGCGTCATTTGTGGGCAGTCCCAGGGGACCATACATATTGCAGAACTGGGCTGACAGCATGTCAGCCTGTAATCTGCTTACCATTTACTGCTGCCAACTGGCACATGTGCATTCATGCATTTGCCTAGTTAGAACTGCCTGACTTCAGATTTTGAGAACAGACAAGTCATTGTAATGTAAAAAGGAAGAATGGTCATTTCTTTTTGCATCCATATCACATGTAATTGCAAGAACTAAGGGCCAGATGTACGAAAAAAGCAATTTGCGACTTGCAAATTGCGAGTCCCTGCGACTCGCAATTTGCAAGTCGCAAATTGCTATGCAGTACGGTGTCTCAGACACCGACTGCAACTTGCAATGGGGTCGCAATGACCCACCTCATTAATATTAATGAGGTGGGTCGCAAATTGCGGCCCCATTGCGAGTATAGGCACTCGCTAACATGGAGGCCTGCTGTCGTCAGCAGACCTCCATGTTAGCGACCTGCTTGTCAATAAAGCAGTTTTTTTTTTTTTGAAGTGTAGCCCGTTTTCCTAACAGGAAAACGAGCTGCACTTCAAAAAAACCGAAACCTTTAGTTTCGTTTTTTTTTCAGGGTAGGGAGTGGTCCCTTGGACCACTCCCTGCCCTGAAAAATTAATTTGGGGTCCAGTCACAAACTGGAAGGGTCCCATGGGGACCCCTTCCAATTTGCGATTGGGTTACCATCCACTTGAAGTGGATGGTAACTGCGATGCCATTTGCGGCCGCATATGTGGTCGCAAATGGTATTGCATCCCAATGCAACTCGCAAATAGGAAGGGAACACCCCTTCCTATTTGCGAGTCTGAAATGCATTTTGCGAGTCGGTAACGACTCGCAAAATGCATTTCTGCATTGGGATACGCGTTTTGCGACTCGCAAACGGCAGATTTTGCCGTTTGCGAGTCGCAAAACGTTTGGTACATCTGGCCCTTAGCCCCTCCACTCACCCCTAGAAACTGCCTCTGGACAGAGGACAAGCCAGCAAGGCCTTTTTGGAGCTCTGGGTCAGATGAGAGGGAACTGTCCTTGTCTTCAGTAAGGCAGAGATCAGCAGGCAGCAGGGCAGCTCAGCATAGCAGAGAAGCAGTTCCTCAGAACAGTCAGTCCAGGTAAAGTGGCAGTCCTTACAGCAAAACAGTCTTTACTCCAGCCGAGTTCTTCCCAGGTCCAGCAGTTGTACTGATTTGGTGGGGTCAGAGACTCACTTCAGATAGCCAAATGTGCCTTTGAAGTGGGGGGGTGACTGCAAAGAAAGATCTTTGAAGTCCACAGAGATCCTTTCTTCCTAGCCCTGGCTTCAAACAACCAGTAGGTGGTAGTCAGCCCAATGTGTGGGGAGAGGCACAACTCTAGTCAAGTGTGGCAGCTCTCTGTCACCCTTTCTGCACAGGAAGGCCCTTCAGAATGTAGAGGAGTGCTCAGACACACCTAACCTACCTGTGTTTGTAGTTGTCTAGAGGGATGCACAAAGTGTAGCTGTCAACTGCCCCAGATTTGTATTGGAGACAGGCTGCAAGGCACACAGAGCAGTAAGAGCAGAGGAATGCCCAGTCTCTAAAAGTGGAATTTCTAAAATAGTAATTTTAAATCTGACTTTCCAACTAAAGAGGATTAATCATTACGATTTTAATGATATGAAAGATGATACAGCCACTCCTTTCTGCGCAGAAATTACAGCTTAAAAGTATATTAATGAGTTTCCAATGCTGGCCTACGAGAGGAGTGGGCCTCACCATAGTGAAAACATTACTTTGGGAGTTTTTCACTACCTGGACAGGAAGGAACTTAAAAATACATGTCCTGCCTTTTACTAACATGGCACCCTGCCCTATGGGCTATTCTGGGCCTACATAAGGAGAGATCTGTATGTTAAGAAAGGTGAGTTTTAAGGCTTGGCAAGAAGTTTTAATTGCCAAGTTGAAGAGGCAGTGAAACTGCACACACAAGCTCCGCAATGGCAGTCCTGAGACATGTTTAAAGGGCAAATTGAGTGGGTGGCACAATCAGTGCTGCAGGCCCACTAACAGAATTTAATTTACAGGCCCTGAGTAATGGTAAACCACTTCACAAGGGACTTACAAGTAAATTAAACATACCAATTGTGGATACCCCAAACTTACCATGATTAGGGGAGAAGCACATGCACTTGGCTATGCAATTCTTTTGGACCAAGCTTTGCTATTATTATGCGCCAGGAATATAAAAATACTCACGCAGGTTTGATTTGACTGTATGAGCAGTAATCTTGTGATAATTTTCCAACACATGCCATGTTCATTCTGCCTTGTCTGTCATATCCTCTGCTGGAGATTATTATCCTATATATTAATGCATTCCATACTTGGTTCAGCTGTTGAGCTCATCTGAGCTAGTTTCCTGAACCCGTCTTCAGTGTTGGGACTGGTCTGACTGAAGCTACATGGTCTCTGGTTCTTAAACGTTTAAATATACTTGTGCTTGGAGACTGCAATATCTGGTTAGAGGTTTCTAAGAAGTCTGATGCAACTGTTCAATTACATTTTTTATCATCTTGTACCCTCACTGGTATACACAATGGTTCATATTCTTCACCCTATCCTGTTGTTGAAAGGGTTATTACAGTCTCAGCTCCCATCCCTGCAGCTTAGACTTATCACTATGTGGTGCCATCCTCTCCTCAAATAAACACTTTGATCATTCCTGACTCTCATCCAGTTAGGAGCAACCATTCATGCTACCCATTTCAAGTCAATCCACATAATTGTGGTGCCCTCTGACATTCCCTACTCGTACAGTGACAAGTTTTAATGTGTGACTTAAAAAGAGGACTATATTTCTTGTTCCATTACCCTCTATGATGTTGGAAAGGGAATTCAATGAAGAGGACTAGCATACAGAGAAGAGAACAACATTCTGGACCAAGTTCCAGCAGGTTTTTGACCACTGCATGACACAGAGGATGCTCTCCCGACCATATCTGATGATATCAGTACGTTGCTAGAAGGGGAAAGCAGGGCAGCTCTGGTATAGCAGCTTTCAATACAATCATCCATCCTACTCTTTGGCACTGCCTTCAATTTATATCAGATTAGAGGCAGTTACATACCTGGTTCTCATCTTTAACAATAACTATTTATTTCTCCTTTCTATTAGTATCTAAACCTCTTATTTGTGGGGCTACCCGGGGGTCCTCCCTGAAACCTATGCTAAGTCCTTCCTGAGTTCTATGCTTGATCTCTTGGCACATTTGATATGAAGTTGTGATTTTGTTTGGATATCTTACACAGATGATAGATAGATCCTTGTTATTTCACTGAGCAGTCTGTGAGTGATAAAGAATTTTTTTGTCTCTGTATTCCTGATGTAGCCATCTTGATAAAAATGGAGATCATTAATCATTGGCTGCTTCCATTTGGTCTCCTGTCTACTCTGAATTAGGCCTGGTGCACACTACCAGGCACTCAGCAAAAATCCGGAGTCTCATTTTTGTCAGATCTCATGAAGCAAATTAACATGTTAACATTATCCTATTTCTTCTATCTATAAATACTTCACAACATATCGGTGGTCCAGGTAATCATCCTGTCACAGATGGATAATGGCAACGGTCTATATCTTAGCCTCCTTAAATACATTTGGCAATGGAATCAGCAGGGGCGGCTCCTCCACTAAGGCGGAGGAGCGTCGCCCTGCTGAATGTTCCAAAAAGGAAAAATAAAATGATAATAACATGAAATATGTTATCATCATTTTGTTTTTCCTTGTAGTAAGGGGTGGGGCTGGGGTGAAGGGAGGGGGCTGGAAGAGGGCTATGCACCACAATAACTGCACATTTCTGCTTGGCCGACGTGTTGGGCTGCCCAAACAGACAATGGCACTTTGCAAGTTCTCTACCCGGCTGTATTGCACAGCCGAGTGGAGAACATGCCCAGGCTCCTATTCCCAGTCTGAGCAATGAAGCAAGCCACTCGGACCTATCACGACACTGATGTTGCTGATGACAGCAGCATCATGATTGTCTGGCAGCCTGTGCATCTGGGAAGAGGACGAAGGGGAGACAAACGTGTTTCCCATCGAAGGTAAGTGTTTTTGTTTTTAATTTTTTAACCCCCTCGTCCCGTCACGCCCTGTCCCGCCACCCCCCTTCAGTAACAGCCACCACTAGGAATCAGCATATTCAAAATCTTGCCACAAGGCTCCTCTGAGCACTGCCTTGCTGTTCCGTTTCTAATCAATTTGGAGCCCTTCAAAGTCTCCCACTGGCTAAAAGATCTATTTAAAAAAAACATTGTATCTGCAACTGTACACTTGACAATACTGTCCTGACTTTCAAAACTGATAGAGTGACTCATATGTCCCTAGCAGATGTTTCCACTGCCAATGCTCAGCACATTTGTCAGGTGAACCTAGCAGGCCTGCCATCTCCTCTCTTGCTCCCAAATATTGGTACACTCTTTACCTTCACTTGATCCATGTACCTCAATATCTTTGTTTCATGAAAAGGCTTGAAAATCAACCTGACTGACCTGTGTCTCTTTCACGATTTCTGGCTAACCTCTATAAGGAACAGACACCCAGCTTTCGGTAGCTGTTTAACTTTCTAAATGTCTTTTATAAATATTAGTATTAGTCAAATTAACTGTGACAAGCTTGAAGCAAGCAAATATGTTTATTGGTCACTGTTATGCTTTCTGTGTTTCCCATTGTATCCATACTGATATAAGTAGGGCAGTGATATCTATAAGGGCCACAATCCTCTCCTGCCTTGCCACAGTATCATAATTTAGAGGAGGCTCAAATTTCTAATACTCTAATACCTGCTGAAGACTGCAAACTGTTTGCTTTTATTGAGAGCACAGACAGTTTTCTTAAATTGTTAGTTTTAATTTCTTAGATATTAACTTTGCCAAATCATTATAATTTATTCTAGAACGAGAATGTAAATCCATTACACTACTGATTCGGTAAATACATTGTGTATGAAATACCCTTCACCAGTGATCTCACACTTCAACACCCATGTTGCTAGAATGCAAATTTACCTTGAAATAACAAAAGACGAGGGGCTTTGGAAAAACAGGAACAGTTGGTTTAATTAAACACCATGGCTGGGAGAACACTTACAGAAACTGGGTCTGAGGAATATCAATCTGAGTGGTGTTTTATCCATTTCCATAGGCACCAAAAAGCAATTACAGCATTCCTTTATGAGGTGAAGTATGTGAACAGTTGTTTTGGAGTCATAAATAAGGTCACAGATAACAAATACAGGTGGGCCTCGACCTCGCGTGGACACAATGAAGGACAGTGGGTAACATGTCCAAATGTCCGGGATGAGGGTCACGGGATTGCTGCATGTTACTGTGCGTGCTGTGTTCTGGTTGGAGGAGTGTTTCTAAATTCATGTGGCATCTGACTTTATGGTGTTTTGGGAATGCACTCACCCCGCTTGCCATATGTCCTTTATTGGGACCAATTTCCTGAGACCATTGTGGTGCTGCTGCGCCTATCTGTGGGACTGATCTGTGTTTCCTGTTCGTGCGTTTATCTGCTGGCTATGTGCTGCCCCATATGTCAATCAGTAACCTCAGGCCTAGGTCTCAGAGCCTGCCTGACCACGTATTTCTGGGTTGCGGTTGATGGAAAGTCCATGACGGGTGAATTTGATAACAGTGATGCAATTTTGTTTTTATATGTGACCGTATCATGGTGCATATCAACTTTTGCAATATTAACACCCAGTAACTTAACTTCCCAGAATATAGATCTTCCTATCTCTAAGATGAGACAATTCAAAATATTCAGACCTCAGTCTTAAAACTATGAATCAAGCACATTTTTATACAAAAGCTTTCATTAAGATATATTAACTTCTCTTTTTGAGGCTCTGAGTAAATCTAATATTCCCTTGTCAACTAATAACCTATATGTTCCTATCTGTCCACACCAAGGATATTATTTTCACAGCCAAAAAGCACCATTTTCTGTCAGTACACAGGTTAATTATAGTAATTAGCCATTATGTCTGCCAAATGTAAGCTTGTCTGCTCAAGAGATTAAAGGGATTGTCATGCAATTTTGTT
This sequence comes from Pleurodeles waltl, assembly GCF_031143425.1. NCBI lineage: Eukaryota > Metazoa > Chordata > Amphibia > Caudata > Salamandridae > Pleurodeles > Pleurodeles waltl. The sequence continues at coordinate 1,411,892,492 of NC_090444.1, read as the reverse complement.
CTGTATAGGAGAGGTGTGGGAGTAATAATGATTTATAAACAATTAATCAGGATTCACTTCCGAATGGGTCACTTTTAAAATCTCAGAACTACCTCAGAATCTCAAATACTAATCAAGATTTAGCACTGTGGTGTGGCAACATTGGGAGACGCAAAAGAGACAGGCACACAATGGAAGACTGCCAGGTACTGGCACAAGCCTACAATGTCGACCAACCCCATTTATTGGTTTCCTGACGTGTATCACACTTATCATTGTGTGTGACAACATCAGGCTGTACCAAGTGCACATTACATCCCTTTCCACTTTAACAACAAAGATACACAGGCAAGGAAACAGATAAACATGCGGAGACTTAGTATGATCAACGTATCTAATGGATGGGAAGGCCTTGGATACCTGCAGAGATCATACTTAGTCCTCTAGCTTTAGGCAACAGGAATGCCTCTTATTGCATTTTTCAGGGTCATTAGTGGACTTGGGATTTTGACCTTTTATGGGTCACTGACATTTGTCGTCTTCTCAGCGCCTACTGGCCCTTCACTTCCCATTACATGCAATTTTCTCCCTCTTTCTACGTCCTTGCAAATCTCTCACCTGTGCCGTTTGTGTAATTCTTTTGCACATGAGTACAATCCTGAATAACAGTTTCAACACCTTGCTGTACAGCAATCATTGATCCCTTTATGTCAGTCACCAGCCACTGTGACCGTTCATATGGCAGTCTACACTTGCTGCATGAGGTTTCTGTTCTTAATTAACACATGATCCCCAATTTGAATATCAGGCCCCACCCCATGGCATTCTGCTTCCAACTTGCTCTGTCATTTTTGCACTTCTGCCTGTTCATGCTGCACTCATGATCAGTTGGGATGGAACCCATAATGGTGGGGGCTTTCTTGACCAGCACACTGACAGGTGAGTGTTTGTTGGTGCATTGGGAGTGTTTCTGTATGCTCCCAGGAAGCTGAGAGTGCTCATTCAGTGTTCTCACCCTTCTCCAGTGCAATGTGCAATCTCTCATTCAGAATGCACATGCAGTGTTCAACCTTTCCATTTGTGTGTGGCCAATGAATTGTTATTTGGAAATGCTGGATACCTAACTCTTGAAAATAGTCATTGAATTCTCGACCACTGAAAGGTAGTCCATTATTAGTCTTGAGGCGGGCTGAAGTCCATATGCTGCAAAATTCATTTTTTGTTTATGTTTTATTTTGCCAAACGTGGTAAACTCCACTGTCTCAATTGCAGGTAATTTCAAGCAGTTGTCCAGGAGAACAAGCAACTGATGTCCATTTGGCAGGCTGCATAGATCTGCACTCTTGCATGGTTCCGGGCAGGCACCTTTTTTGATGATGAGGGTTGGAAAGTTTTGTGCTGGTGCTGCCTGACCTACAATGTACGATTTGGTGAGTCATCCATTTGATGAAGCCACACTTTCTCTCACAAGCAGGCTTTTTTCTTTGCTATGCCATGCTGCCCTTGGTCAGCTAGCATTATGGTGCAGTTCTAGAGGCACCTGGGGATGAAGATTTTGCTCCCTCTCATGAGGGTGGCATGTTCTGAAAATCTCAATTTCGACAGGATATATTCGTCCCTTGCCTCATCAGAACAGGAATGTCTTGCACTTGTTCTCCAAAACAGCTGCCTTTGCCAATTGTATGCAGTGCCGGATCAAACCCTGTGGTGGCACCTAGGCAGTTGAAATTTTGCCCCCCCCCCTTAAATTATGTCCTAATACATTTTTAATTTAACCAACCAACAATTTTAATAAACCAATTTTATTACACAAAAATAAACATTACACGTATGTAGTTTGCACCGATTTTTTTCAAACTGCCAGCTTCGAGAAGATGAGCTTTTAAGAGACAAACTTATGTGAATCTGAATGGGTAAATTACATTAAGATAGTATTTTCTCTATAGAGTCTTTATTGTAAAGTTTTCGTTTCTTTGAGTTGATTCATTTTTTTCTATATTTTGGAAACAATTTAAGAAAGCTTGATTATAATTTTCTTTCAAAATCAAATCAATATTATATTGATCCATTGTTGTGGGGCTCATAAAAGGAGTGGGGCTTAGAGGCTGGTGCCTACTTTGTCTATTTGGTAATCTGGCTCTGGTTGTATGCACATATTTGCACTTGTGGCACAATCAAATGCATAGAGAGAGGACTCTCAGGCAAGTGGTCTGTGATTCCAGGCGTACATACGCTTCAATTGATTCATCCACATGGTGACAATCAGTGCTATTTCTATTGGAGTGTCTTGAAAGGTAATAATTGTGTGGCATCTCTACAGCATGGGTCTAATTCCCCTTTTGATCTCTAGTTCACTTCACAATCTGAATCATCCACTGAGGTGGAACCCCCCTCCGAAATGTCTGGGTCCAAGAGACACTCACTAAGCATTCACCAAGTGCCCAGCTACTCCTCCACCTTCTGGACTCGCCTGGCCTGCCTGATGTGCATTTCTTCCGCTAGGGACCACTCTCCCACATACCCCAACCTTTTTGTCATGTGTGGTATGTGTGCTCATCCAGTTAATGTCTTCTCTGCATTTAGCAAGGACCAATGCTAGTTGCAGGAGTTTGTACACCATTTTATTGCCCTTCAGGCACCTGAAATTTCCCAGGAGGCAGATGGCTGGGGTTACCTGAATCAGGATACCCACTGTTTTATATATCTGTTCCACAAACTGTACCCAGTAATTCTGTACTTCCCTGCATTCCCATGCCAGATGCAAAAAGCCTGAATTGTCCCTCCCACACCTTGGGCAGGTGTCCAGTCTTGAAGGAGAAAATTGTGAAGATCCCTGGGCTTCAGGTACGTCAGATGAAGGAAATTGAAATGTATCAATTTAAAGTGTGCATTGCAGGATATTGGGTATGTGAGGAAATTAATGAGGAACCATTCCACCTCCCCAGCTGCTCGTCCAAATCATTTTCCAATGCTTCTCTAGACTGCGTCCTCTCTCATGGCTCTGTACAGTAAAGAAATCTGGTGGCGACCCAAAAGACAAAACGATCCCCAGAGTACATGATGTGGTGGGTGCATCAGGGAAAGTAGGCCAGACTCATCTTGCCATGTTAGATAAACCCATATGATGCAGGAAGTGATTTGTCCAAGCTCAAATGCATTGCATGCCTCCTCACACAAGATTAATTTTTCCCTGGGGTAGAGATCACCTAAAGTATGTCATCCTCCATCTCTTCAGCTCTTGAAGGAGACACTCTCTAATAGTTCCCAGACCGGTTGTACTATCCAGATTGGGAGATTCCTGTGACATGGGGCCCGTTTCAGGATCTTTTGTACAAAAGTTTGCCAAATAGAAGCTGTGGTGCGGGACACCAGGGGGACCGTGGGGTGGGGCTCCAGCCCCTTCCATTAATATCTTCGGTAATTGGCCTGCAGGAACCCTCCCTGCCAGTAGGCAGGCGCTAGACAGTGCACTGCATATTGCAACTGCGTGGTGTACTAATATATGTCCAAAGTTGGGGCCTTCAGGCTTCCCCCTCCTCATATGTTTTTTTTAGGGTCCATAATGTCACCCTGGTCCTTCGACCCTCCCAGAGAAGTGAGCTTAACATGGTGTCTAATTGTTTGAAAACCCTGGCTGGTATAGCGCGCAGTGAATTTTGTAACTTATAGAAGAACCTTAGCAGCATTACCATTTTTGAGATGACTAATCTGCCCATCAATGAGAAGAGGAGGGTGTTCCAGAAATCAATGGAAGCATTGAGGCTTGTTAGGATCCTATCTATGTTCAAGGTCAGCTCTCTGCTCGTCGAATGTGTTACTCCGACGCCCGGGTACCTAAAATTGTCTAACTCCCATCTGAGGCCCAACAGCGGGAGGTTCCCCCTTTCTGTTCTTTTCTGTTCAAGTGGAAACAAAGGGATTTGCCTCTATTGATTTGGATGCCAGATATGTTGCCAAATCTCTCCAGCAGTTGTAATAGCTGGGGAACTGAGGCCCAAGGGGAGGACAAGTAAAACAGAGCTTTGTCAGCATATAAGGAGGCGATCCTAATTTGGATACCCAGAGCAATATCACTGACCTGGTCAGTACACTGCTCTGCCTCCTGTGGCTCTACATTGTAAGTAGAGGCCTTTCCCTGGCTCCTCTGAACTCCTGACCCCTTTTAAGAGTTCGAGGCCCTCCTCCGCCCGCAGGTTTCTGCCTGCGCCTCATCCCTGGTGTCTAGTGGGAGAGCTCTGCTTTCCTACTAGGCTACCTTCTGCCTCTTTCCTCCTTTTCTCTGTTCTGCTTCACTTCTGTCCCTTTTTGCTTTGCGCTACACTCATCCTCATTTTTCTCTCACTCCGCTCTCTCTTTCTCCCCCGCCGCTGCTGCCCCTCCGGCCCCACCCCCCTCCTCTCTCTCACGCTGCATTCCCGCCACTGCTGCCCCACAGCCCTGCCCCTTTTTTTGCACCATTTTTCACCCCTGCTCCTGCCTCCCAGCTCTCCTCTCCTTCCCCCACCTCCCTTCTTAATGGTAGCTGCGACAAAGGAAAGCCCGTCTGCGCTTAGACCGCGTGCAGCGCCAGAACCTCTGTCTCTCGTCCCCGCCACCAGCACCACGCACGTCTTCATTACGACGGCGCCACCCTCCCGCCCTCAACACTGGCCGCTCTCCCGCCTGCCTTAAAGCCTCCCCGCAGACCTTGCTCCTTCCGGAAATGCACCTTCACCAGCCTCCATGCCAACGACCCACCCACCAAGGCAGGACGCAACCATTTCAGATGGATCCTCCTCAACACCCGCTCCGTCCACAAACATGCAGTAGAGCTAGGGAATCTACTCGACTCTCCAGACGTTGCCTTCCTGACCGAGACCTAGATGAACCCCTCCTCAGTGCCTGACCGCCATAGCCATCCCGGACGGCTACAAGCTCACCCGCAGGGACCGGGCCAACAAACCAGGAGGAGGCATCGCCATCATCCACAAGAACACCCTCAGGATCACGACCAGCACCAAAGACTCCCTCAGCACCGCCGAACATCTGCACTTCCAGATCCACACTGACCCAAAGCATCACCCTCCGAGGGACCCTCATCTACAGGCCAGCGGGCACACGACAGCAGTTCATCAACTCCATCACTGACATCATCAGCACGCACGCTCTCTCATCCACTGACTACACACTCCTCGGGGACTTAAACTTCCATCTCGAGAACACTAACGACAACAGCACCTCCACCCTGCTCGACAACCTCGGCCTCAAACACGGTCACAACACCGACCCACTCCGCAGAACACACACTCAACCCTATTTTCTCCACCAGCAATCACGTCTCCTTCAGCCACACCACCAAACTCCACTGGACAGATCACCGCTGCATCCACTTCCCTTCAAGAAACTCACAACACAGCACCACTCACAACGGATTCCCCACCGCAGTTGGAACAAGGTCACCGAAGACCAACTTATCGAGGCCATCTCCCGGAACCCACCCATCGATACCACCGACACTGATGAAGCTGCCCGCAACTTCAAGCAATGGGTCGAAACCTGTGCCAATACTCTCGCCCCAATCAAGAATCCCTCCAACAGACGCACCGACAGAAAGGGCTTCTGGTTTACCGCTGACCTCCATGAATCTAAGCAAGCGTGCCGAAGACTGGAAAGACAGTGGCGCCAAGATCAGACTATGGACAACCACACAGCCTTCAAAAATGCCATCCGCAGACACCACCAACTCATCCGAGCCGACCAAGAGAACAGCCTTCAAAGACCAAATCAACAACAACGCACACAGCCACAAGGAGCTCTCCAACATTGTGAAGGACCTCTCCAACCCCAGCTCCAACGTCAACGACATCCCACTATCCCAAGACCTCTGCAACTCCCTAGCCTCCTACTTTCCACCGCAAGACTGCAGACATCCATGACAGCTTCAGCACCCAGGCCCCCCAGCAACCACCAACACCACAGATGCACCTCTGACCAACCTCCTGCTCTCCTGGACCCCGTCAACGACAACAACACCATCGAAATCATGAACACCATCCACTCCGACTCTCCATCTGACCCTGCCCTCACCACATCCTCAACAAAGCTAGCTCCATCATCGCACCCCACCTACGGAAGATCATCAACAGCTCCTTCGAGTCTGCCACCTTCCCGGAGACCTGGAAACACACCGAAATCAACGCCCTCCTCAAAAAACCCAAGGCGGACCCAAAGGACCTCAAGAACTTCCGGCCTATCTTCCTGCTCCCCTTCCCGGCAAAAGTCATTGAGAAGGCTGTCAACTAACCCGCTTCCTCGAGGAGAACTGCACCCTAGACCCTTCACAATCTGAATTCCGCAGCAACCACAGTACCAAAACCGCCCTCATCACCGCCACTGACGACATCAGAACCATACTGGACAACGGCGAAACCGCGGCCCTCATCCTCCTGGACCTCGCGGCCGCGTTCAACACTGTCTGCCACCACACCCTATGCTCACACCTCAGCAATCCAGGAATCCGTGACAGAGCCCTGGATTGGGTCACCTCCTTTCTCACCAGCAAAACCCAGAGAGTCCCCCTACCCCCATTCCGCTCGGAGGCCACCGAAATCATCTACAGTGTACCCCAGGGTTCGTCCCTCAGCCCGATCTTCTTCAACCCTCTACATGGCCCCGCTCGCTAACATCGCCCGATCCCACAACCTCAACATCCAGCTGATCCTCTCCCTCACCATGGTCTCCGCCCGACCAACCTCCACGAAGGAATATAGGCCATCACTGAATGGATGAAGAGCAGCTGCCTCAAATTCAATTCAGACAAGTCGGAAGTCCTCATCTTTGGCTCCACTCCCTCCGCATGGGATGACTCCTGGTGGCCTGCCACTCTCGGAGCCACTCCGTCTCCCACCAACCACGCACACAACCTAAGATTCATCTTGGACTCCTCATTATCCATGACCCAGCAAGTCAACCCCATTTCCTCCTCCTGCTTCAACACCCTCCGCATGCTCCGAAAGATCTACAAATGGATCCCCACCGAAACCAGAAGAACAGTCACCCAAGCCCTCGTAAGCAACACACAGGACTACGGCAATGCCCTCTATGCAGGAACCACGGCCAAACTCCAGAAGAGGCTGCAACATCCTGGACATCCCCCGTCACTGCCACATCACAGACCACCTGAGAAAACTGCACTTGCTCCCAGTCAACAACAGAATCACCTTCAAACTCCTCACCCATGATCACAAAGCACTGCACAACACCGGACCAGAATACCTCAACAGACGGCTCTCCTTCTACACCCAGACCCGGCATCTCTGCTCCGCAGAACTCACAACTGTCCCACGCGTCCACAGAACTACAACCGCTGGTAGATCATTTTCGCACCTCACTGCCAAAACGTGAAACACTCTGCCCACCCACCTGCGCCAGACAAAAGACCTCCTTATCTTCAGTAAACTTCTCAAGACCTTGCTGTTCGAGTAGTAGCAGCACCTCCCCCCATTGTCCCTCCTCCCTCCTCAGCGCCCTGAGACCCTCATGGGTGAGTAGTACCTTTTCAAATTCCTGATTGATTGATTGATTGATGCCGCAACTCCCCACAAAGCCAGATGGCCCAGGGCTCAATAGCCAGGGCAAAGATCTTTGCGATAGGGGGCAACCCTCCCTCATCCTAGCACCCAATCCTCTGACCTTATACTACAAGTCCTAACTCTTGCACGGATATTAGTGTAAAGAAGACGTACCCAGCGGCAGTATTGGAGACCAAACTCCATGACCATGAGGACCTTGAGTATGTATCCCCAGTCTTGGCTGTCAAAAGCTTTTTCGAGGCCAGTGGAGACCAGGACTAGCTCGTCCTTCAGGTCGCTGACCTCGGACATGATATACCCTAGTTGCCTGAGATTTATGCCGGTGTTACATCCAGAAATAAAACTGCACTGGTCCTCAAGTGCTGCATATAAGGAATTAAACGTGACACCAGCACTTTACACAGTATTTTCATGTCTGCATTCATAATAGTTATTGGCCTATATACAGAGGGGTCGTCCTGAGCTCCGCCCGGTTTTAGTAGCAGGCAGATCTCTCCCTCTCTCACAGAAGGGGGGAGTTACCCCCTTTCTTGCACTTCAAGAAAGACCTCTAGAAGTTCTTGGTACAGTGCGGCTGAATGGGCCTGATTAAATTCTGAAGGTAGTCCGTCGCTCCCCTGCACCTTGGTTCATGGGAGTGCCTTTAAAGCCATCGAAATTTCTTCAAGGCTTTGCAGGGGCTCCAGCTTTTCCACCACTGCGGACAAGAGTTTGGGGATTGCTAGTGTCTCCAAGAAAGGGATATACCCATGGCCCTATGCACTGATGTATGAACCTTTTTTAAGTGTTGTTAGAATACCCTAGCAGCGCATGCCCTGGTCAAGGCTCTACTACCATTAGGTGATCTTAAGTTTAGTACCTGTGTTGGGGCTGTGTCCCTTCTGAGTATCCAGGCCAACTACTTTCCTGGTTTGTCCTCCTCATGGTGTAGCCTCTGCCTATATCGCTTGAGGGTATATTTGTGAAGCCTGTCCCAAATAGCTATGATCCTGCGTTTAATTTGCTGTTGCCTTCTTGGTGTGGTCAAGTGTGTTTGTGCAGTGGTTTGATTGCTTTTTCTCAGTATAAATCTAATTATAGTTGTCTGCATATCCGTCTGTAAGGACCAAACATGCCCCCCTGACCACTACCTTCAGTGCTTCCCATTCCATGGCCCTATGGGATGTGGAGCCCCAGTTGTTCTCTAGATATTCTATGACTGTCTTTGATAAGGCCTCTCTACCTTCCGTATTATGCAGGATATCTATCAGTAGCCGTCACGCCCAGGGACCTCGTGATCCTCCGTTAGGTGGTATTTTTGGGGGTTGGTAGCCTTTTCTTTGTGATGTAAGGAATTATCCCCCCCTTGCAGTGAAGAACACTGTCAACTTTTGCTCAGGTCCTCGAGTCTCCACAACCTTAAGGCAAATTCCATAGGCTAACACTTGATCCAGGCAGGGTCAGGCAACTCCTGTTCACCTGCCTTTATTGATGGGGTTGCATTTAACTCGGCCTGCATGGGGGCCTCCAGCTCTTCCACCGCTGTGGACGAGTTCCTTTTCATATTATAGCGCTGCTATAGTGAATGTCTCACACTCGGCCCCCCAGAGCATGTGTTATAGTCCCCTGGGCCACCATTACTGTCCCATACTGTTGGAGCCCCCCCCCCAAATGTCACGGCAGAATCACTGTCCCCCACGCTGCCCAGGTAAGAGATGCCAGCTCGCTCACCTTGGAGATTCTCGCAAGCCCTGTATGCATCCTCCGTAGGCCTCCCTCAAGTTGCAGTGCAGGTTCCAATGTGGATACCACGTGGAGGGTCCTGGGACCCCTCGCCAGCGGGGCACCTCAGTGTTGGGTCCGCCTTTCCAGATCTTCATCGGCTGCTTCGTCTGGGAGACAGGGTGGATCTGTAATCAGGCAGGCCCCATGTTGCTTCCAGTGCCACTGCAGGGTGGTCCTGGTCCCCCATGGCCACACAGGCACCACCCACCTGGAGTGTACACAGCCAGAGGCCCGCCACAGTCTGTTGAGGTTAGCAAGCCCCCTCTCCTCACCTCCGCTTCAGTGCCAAGTGGGTCCCGACTGAGTCCACCTGAGGCTACAGAGCGGCCCCGGCCACACAGTTCACTGCAGCTGAGTTAGCACAGCCCAGGAGATGTGAGCATCTAGCAGACTGATGCCAAGTCTGTCAGAGCCAGAGATCACCCTTCCCGCTCCTCCACTGCAGTCCTCCTGCCTGCCAGTCTCCTGACAGGCGCTCAGTAGTCTGGGGGGAAAAGCCCAGGGTCAGAGATCAGCCTCCGCCTTCGCCTCTCAGGCTCTCACCGCACAGGCTGCAACAAACACCCGGCCTGTGGCAACAGCCATACTGCCTTCAGGAACTGCTCAGCTGCCCCAGAAACCCAGGTGTGTCACAGAATCAGCCCTTACTGCAGGGGGTTAAAATTATGTAGGATGCTCCAGGTATAGGGGTGATAAGGAATGGGCCGGCCGGGAGCTCCCGGGATTACGTCCTGGCAGCCATGTTTCCAGGCTACGCCCCCTTCATATAAACATTTTTACCTTAGATTATTATCATACACAAAAGCTAACACATTTACAAGAAGACTTCATTAGTGACAAATTGACAGCTGCAAATGAATAACACTGAAATATCCAATACCAAAACATATATATGCAGTGCAATTAGTGATAATTCATAACCAAAAACAAGCCTGGATTAGCATAAAATTCAGACGGTACAAGGAATTTTAGAAAACTGTTTATGTACATATCAGTTCAGTGTTTTGTGTACCAGGTCAGTCTTTTGTATATGCAAAGCTAGTGCACCATTACTTCTAACAGTTTGTTTTCATTTTTGGCGGTTTACGCTCTTGACCTAATCCAAAAAAGGAAAGGTAAGGAAAGAAAAGGCATGGAAAATTCTCATGTAGAAGCGAAGCAGTATTAAGCCTCCTATAGGACACTGGCTAGTGTCCCGGTTTTCTCTTTTTCTAAATGTGTTGTTGTATTTCAACCCTCTGTGCTTCTGCGTTCTCCTCGGGGCGAAGGAGCAGGTAACAGGTATCCACAAGGTGATTGGAAACAGAATTACCAATCTAATAACAGTGGGGCCACCCAAATGCTGATCTTGAGTGTAAAAAAAGAGGGGGAAATAATTTATTGAACGTGATCAACAGCCTACAAATTAGTATGAAGAGAATGAATGTAATTAAGTGACAAGTTGTTTTTAAGGAGAAACCATTAGACCTGAAAATGGGGTGGGCAACAGGGGTCTTATCCTTTATTTGTCATGGATAACAATGGATGCGCTCAACTGGGCAATTAGTGCTAAGCGAGTGAGATATGAAAATCACTTAAAAGAAGGTTGCTTAATTGCTCTCTCGGCCCAGAGATAGCCTGGTGTCTTCTGTCAGCTCAGAGGAAGGTAGGAAGTTAAATGCATTGAGATGTCTTCCAGGATTCCTTCAGTGGTCCGGTATGGACCTGTATTTTCTACTCGTTTTTTAGCTTCTTTATCCACGGCTGAGCGTGTGAACAAAGACACACAGTAGTTTGTGGGCAATTTGCACCTCTCATTGAAGTAACATGGCCGCTTAAACACCTACGAACACTCACGGTATCCGAGATAAATTCCTCAATAATCTCCCATGTGTACATAAGATTAACACTTGATATTTATAATGTACATTTTAACATCTTGAGTCATATAAAAACAGTGCCTTAATGGAAGAGCAAGCTCTGCACTGGATAATACAGCAGTACTGAACTGAATGATTACAGTATTACATAATCGACTCAATAATGTAACTCGTCTCTCACATAATGCCTAATGGCACGTTTTTGTTAAACTAGTATATTGCCATATTACACAAATTTCTATTTACTGGAGATTGAGTAGCTTTTTACGGTGTGAGCATGATTTGTTTCCTGGAGACTTGGGTTGCTGAAGATTTTGACATTTATAATAACTACCTGTTTTATAGTAAACCGGCCATCTCATTAACAAGAGGGAGTCTTCATGTACGCACTTGTAACTGTGAAATTATTTACATAGATTTACAAAAATATATAATTTGGGAATAAATTGTATTCTAAATTTGATATTTTTATCTTGCAATGTTAATTTTCTCCAGGTACAAAAGTTTCTTCTTATTAAAAGTATAAAAATGTGCGACTTCTTTGCATGTGTACACTGTATCTAAGCTCCTACTTCTAGATGAGCTGTGGGAGCTGTATGCGCCTCTTTTCTTCAATATTTAAGATGATAATCACAGTATAACATTACTATGCCTGGCATCAAAAGTTCATTTAGCAGTCTTAAATTGTAGAGCTGAAGTAGCTCGCCCAAGATACCCTACCCAGACCTGGTTGGGGGGTATAGTTCAACTCTAGATTATTTGGTTTTATCTTATATGCAAGTGGGCCTGATAATAGGCTTGGAAATAGAGAACTTGCCCTTTAGTGACCACTCTTCGCCATTTATTGCTTTTCGTATTGGTTGTGTGGGTACCAATAGAATTGACATTCCTCTGTTGGTATGTTCCTACTATAAACATCATATTACTAAATAAGATGGCCAGGTGAAAATCTCGTTTTTTCAGTGGTTATTTCTGTTATTAGAATCTGTTGCTACCCCAGTCAATAATTATGATAGACCTGTCTGCTATAAAACATTAACAGAAGAGGCCTAGGAAAGAAATGTCCACTAATTCAACTGGTTCCAAAGGATCCAATAGGAAAACGACATCAGTTCCTGCCTATAAAAGGCTAACTCCATAGAACATGCTTGGCACACAATCTATGAAAGTCTGTTAATGTAAATATATAATAGATGTTGGTTTTGTGTTGCCAAGATGACTGAATGAGGTTTTAAAAAAAGCTGCTCTATGCCTATTAGGTAGAAGACACTTCTTTTGTCTTAATGCAGTCTCACTATTTAAAAACGAAGACTCATTATCAAACATTAATTTAAAATAAAGCAACAGCAACGAAAACAAGCATTTGCAATGCACTAGGGTTTCGCATTTGTCTGAGTTACAGCTGTTCACAGTTGTAAACTCCCAACCAGATTCTTCTTGCATAAAAAAAAAAAAACAGCACGATCGCGCTGCTAAAGTTCACACTAATAATACCTAGCGGCAAAAGTGCAATTAACTGAGTAACAAGGTCGATAGTATGCAAAGCGCTGGACTTCTGCCCAGGGGGGTGACGCTGTGAAAACAGAGAAAAAGTAGTCCACAAACCCAGCGAGCCTCGCATGTTTTCTGTACTTGGTCGCTGCGCTCGAGGAGGGCTCACCATCGGAAAAGGCTTGAAGTATGCGTGCCTTCCACTAATCAAAAGAAGCGGATTCTAACAAGTAAGTCAACTTTCCAATTAAACACACTGACGTGAAGTCGACAGGGCTCTGAACCCTTTTCTAATACCTAAAGCGTCTCGCTAGTGATACGCATGCGCGCATGCGACGCAGGCTCGACCCTAAAAAGGATGTAAGCGCCAGATTAATTCAGGCTTCTATCTCTTATGTCGTGGTGACTTGGCCTGTAGGCCTGTAACAAAAAGAGTCAGAGTCCATGGTGTGCTTTGCTCCTAGCTGACCACACTTTATTATGTATTAATCACATGGTGTGGCATGGCACCAAATACAAACACGCTTACAGGGGGTCTGCTTAAATCCCCCCTTCTACATTACTTTCTTATGCTGCACGCTAGCGTGCTGCCTCATTGGACAAAACTACATTCCTCCTTTATTTTGAAAAAAGTACAATAAAACTGAAACTCACAAGCTGAACACCCACATGTAGCCAGTTGGAAACTACAACACAAACTATGAAATGACCAGGAAAGAAAAGTAACAGAAACATTGGGGCTGTAAACTGAGCTTCCGATTCTTCAGTGTCACAGTCATAGTACATGATCTTTCAGGCAAGAGGACCGCACTGGGTTGCTGCACAAACCGTATCTCGTGTGAGTGTGTCTGCCAATTGGAGGTGCAAGGGTTGCCATTGCCATCTCTATTTCTGCGGTGGGGAGAGATTCGGAGGTGTCATCACTTTGAATTCCTGAGATGGGTCTCTGTTCTACTCTCCTTGGTACCTCTTCTGGCCCCACAATTTCATCTTCTCCATCTTCTTGGGCCTCACTGGGTAGGGGCGCAGGCCAGTTGAACTGTTTCAACTTGGATACATTTTGAATAATTTCTTCTCCTCCCCTTTGGCACTCACTGAAGTGCCTTTGAAATAGGTGATTACATTTGGGTATTGCTTGAATGGGGTATGAAACTTACTGTCAGGAAACCGGTGTTTGACTAATATGTGGTCACCAACCTGAAGAGTGGGTGGTCCAGCATTCCGGCGCTCGCTAGTGCAAGCGTTGACAGCCCACCTTCTGTCAAATACTCTTTGGTCATCGATTGGCCCAGGTGTCCACCAGGGGTGATGTGGAATGGAATCTTCTACTGCTCTCCCCATCATGAGGGGTCCCAGTGCCTGCCCAGTCGTGGAGTGAGGCATTTGACTGTATTCATGCAGAAACGAGTATACAGCCCAGTTGTACATTTGCTGATTAGCTTGTGCAATGAGTATGATCTTCTTCAGTGTCCTCATATCCCCTTTGGATTGAGGGTAGCGGGGAGTGACTCTTGTGTGCTTGATGTTCAATGACCAAGGATATAAGGCTACTTCTTTACCCTGGAATGGAGGCCCATTGTCCGTCCTGAGATCCTTGAAAAGTCCGTGGGTGGCCATAGTTTTCTCCAACTTGGGCAGTACCTCTTACACTGCCTGGGTTTGCTATGATCTCCATCTCTGGGTACTTGGAGTAGTCATCAATGATGACCATGGTGCATTGTCAATCTGGAAGACTTCCAAAGTCTACACTTGCACACATCCATGGCTGAAAGGGTCCCTGTTCAGTGATCAGTGGTGACAGGGGAGTCAGATCCTCCCATTGCTTGACATCATGGGCAGGACTGAACCACGGCCTCAACTTCGTCATCAATCAGTGAGAACCATACCTTGGCCCACAGTTTTTACCACGCCTTGATGCCCTGCATGGGCATGTTGTATCACTTGGCTTTGCAGTGAGGTGGGAATCACCAGATGATCGCCCTGCAGCAAACACCCATCGGGGTCAGCCATCAGTTCATGTTGTACGTGATGTAAGATTTCAAGGACCCGCCAAGCTTTTTCACACAACTTCCAGCGCTTTCTGCATACATGTGTCTTGCATTGTGACTTGGCATATAGTATCCACAGAGATTGGTCTGGATCGGTCAGCCATGAGCCTTACATACTCTTCTGTGTTACTTGCCTTGGCTACTTCCTCTCTGGTTGCTGACCTTGGTTGTCCGGATAGGTAGTCAGCTGGGTTGGATGTTCCTAGTTGATACTCTACTTGGCAGTTATAGCCCTGTAGCTGTAGCATCCACTTTTCTATTCTGGGTGGTAGCTTGGATGCAGTCCCTTGGAACCATGGAATGAGGGGTTTGTGATCTGTACGCAATGTTCTCCCGTATACATACATAGGGAAATGCCAGCATCCCCAATGTATGGCTATGGCCTCCTCCTTTATCTGGGAGTATCCTTGTTCTGTTTCTGTTAGGTAGCGACTTGCAAAAGCCACTGGGGCCCACTCACTTCCTTCCAGTCCTTGTAGTAACACTACTCCTAGACCTTGCGGACTGGCACCCACTGCTATGAATGCTTCTCTTTTCGGGGTCAAAATATGCCAATGTGGTGTTGGACGATTGTGCATCTTTGGTGGCCCTGAAGACGGCTTCTTGTTCAGACCCCCAGTCTCAGGGTGTTGCAGACATCATCAGTTCCCAGAGGGGTTGGGTCAGCATAGTCTCATTTTTGATAAAACAACCACAATAGTTGACCATGCCCAGAAAGCTCTGGGCTTCGTACACAGTCTTAGGCGGGCCACTTCCTTTATGGCGCTGATGTTTTTGTGGTCGGGGCTTGCAGCTTCAGCAGAGAACGTATACCCTAAAAATCGTAGGCTTTGCTTGAGGAATTCACACATTTTGCATTGGGGGTGAGTCCAGCTTCTTGAAAGTGCTGCGGTACTTGTGTTGTGCTCTGGTATTGATGCAGCAGAGATCAAAATGTCATCACGAACATTTACTGTGTCTTGGAGATCAGCCAATAACTTGTGAATCACATTCTGGAATACTTTTGCAGCATTTGAGTTGCCAAAATTGAGTCTGAGGTATCTCCTGAGTCCCACATGAGTAGAAAATGTTGCGACGTAGCGGGATTCTTTTGCTAGCAAGAGTTGATGATAACTTGATCTTAGGTCTACCTTGGAGATCCACCGGGTTCCACTTAGTTCCCCAATCAAATCATTAATAGTTGAAGTGGCGTTCTCTTTTGATTGCGGCATTAGGAAGGTGCACATTGACGCATATACAGACCTCACCTGGCTGCTTAGGTTTACGTATCACAACAATGGAGGATACTCATGGGTCAGTCCAGTTACTCTTTTGATAATTCCGTCAGCCTCCAATTTGTTCAGTTCTTTGTCAGCTTGAAGCCACAAATGGAAAACAACCCTGTGGTGTCGTAGCACCACAGGTTGTACTGTCGGGTCTAGGTATAGCTTGATTTCTCTCCCTTTGGGTCTCCGTGTTGCTTGAGGCATCCAATACCTTCGAACACATCTGGGAAGTTGGCAAGGATGTGTGCTACACCTTCCTAGTGCACTCCAAATGACAACAGGACTATCCCCATTGCTTTGTGGTATGGCATCCTAGTAACATTTTGTGTCCTTCTTCTGTAATGTACACTGGGGAATCAACCTTTTGTGATCCTTGAGTTATCATAGAGTAGAGCTTCCATCTCAGCTTTAGGAGTTGATCTTGCCTGTATGCCAACACTTTGATTGATGTCTTTCATAGTCTTTCATAGTGCTGGTATTGGTTCTAGAGTCCTGTATACATCTGCTGACATTAGGTTTATGAATGCACTGGTGTCGGCGGTGGTGGTCACTTGATGAGGTCTGACATTGACTTGGCACTGAAGTAGAGGATGTTTCCATGCAGTGAACATCCCAGCTGTGAATATTGAGTACACCACGTACTCAGCTGTGCCATCTTCGTCCATGTTACCATGTTGGCTTTGCATTTCAATCACAGCGTTTACTGATGCGCGAGGCACCTTTCTTCACAAAATGATTGAGTTTTCACACTTCCTACCCTATGCTAGGAAATCTGCTGGCCGGTGTGTGGGGCCCCCGCAGTACCTGCAGGATTTGGGTTGTGGAGTAGGCTTCTTGAGTCCTTCAGGCCAGGGGTGTTGGGTGACTGCATTGACCAGCTCTGTTTTTATGGTCTGATGTAGAGCCGCTTTCATATGTAAGGCACAGGCCTTTGACCACTCTTCCGTTCATACCACTGTGAGGATGCCCATCAAAATCTTCTCCAACTCCTGTAGTATCTGCTCCCTGAGTTTCACTGAGGCACATCCTTGTATTATCTACCCTCTAATTTCTTTGCTTTTGTCTGCAAAACCACATGTGCTCTTTAAGCTGTGTGTGGACGGCATCATTTGATTCTTCTTCCTGTTGCCTCACTTGGCGGAATATGAACCTCTTGTAGTCTTGATTGGCCATAGGTACAAAGTACACATTGAGTGTACTTATGAGCGTGTTGTGTGTCTTTAGTGTAGCTTCAGCTATAGTTTTTGAGATTCTGTGGATGGTTTTGCCCCCTAAGTGCATGAGCATAACCCTTTTCCTGTCATCCTGAACCTGGGTTGCTTCAAAGTACAGTTCCATGCTCTCCACCCAGTCTTTCAATCGGGGCGCTTGTGCAGACGGGGTTTTCTCCACTACAAACTGTTCAATCAGGGGTATGTTTGCCATGACTCACATGCGTACGGGTGCAGTTGCCTGAGAATCTGCAGGGTCTTGCGGGTCTGTTAGCACTGTGTTTCGCACTCCTTCCCTGTGTGGCACAAACAGGTTGTCAGTGGCTGAGTACTGCAATGCTTCTGTAGCACCTGGATGGCGAGTGGGTGCTAATTGTTGTTCATTCAATAGCTGCTATGTCTTTCCATATTGTTGTGCCAGGATGGGGCTATGGCTTTTGCTCACTTCACTTTTATGGTGCTGTGTGCGTTAACAGTCTACACGTGTCTTGCATGTGACATTGGTCTCATGGATGGCACGGTGCTCTCCTTCCCCCACCAGAACAGAGGTTGTCAGTATTCCTTCGCAAAGACTTGGGAGAAGCACTTCTGCTGTACTTCAATATAGTCACTGAAAGGGAGGGGCCACTGAGAAAACTGCAGGTGGATAACTTTATGGTGTCTTGGGTGGCTGAAGGGAGAGCAACTCACCGTGGAGCAGGTGGATGACAGGTGCGCCCAGTTATTTTACTTTCTAAACCGGCGAGGTACACAGCTGCATAGCTGCCAGGAAACACCCTCTTTGTATAGGACTGGGAAAACAGAGTTGCCACGGGAAGTGGCTGCATGCTGTCGGAAAGATGCCCTTTTCAAACTCAAAGCAGTGTAGCAGCAATCTCAACGGTGCGGGGATGCACTGCCTAGAGTATGTGACCGTGCAGGTGATGAGCAGCACGATCACTGCAGCTCCTCAAATGAGGGCGTGGCCGCTGCATCAACAAGTCGAAATGCTGCAAATGGCACGAGCATCGTGCCTCCGGAAAAAAAGCGCAGCCGCTGCCTTGATAGGTCTCACACCAGGGGGTGTGTGCTCTCTTGTCACTAATGTTATGTCATGGTGATTTGGCCTGTAGGCTTGTAACAAAAAGAGTCCGAGCCAATGGTGTGCTTTTCTCAGGTCCGCTAGTTGTGTGTCTGACCAGACCCTAGCTGACTGTGCTTTATTATTGTTGGAAATGGCCCTTCTGCAGGGTTATCCCCAGACTTTTTGCCTTCCTCCTTCTCTTTTTCTGACCTCATTTTTGCTGGTTTTTAGACTCTGCTAACCAGTGCTAAAGTGCATATGCTCTCTCCCTTTAAACATGGTAACTTTGGATCATACCCAATTGGACTATTTCATTTACTTATAAGTCCCTAGTAATGTGCACTCTATGTGCTTAGGGCCTGTAGATTAAATGCTACTAGTGGGCCTGCAGCACTGGTTGTGCCACCCACTTAAGTAGTCCCTTTACCTTGTCTCAGGCATGCCACTGCAAGGCCTGTGTGTGCAGTTTCACTGTCACCTCGACTTGGCATTTAAAAGTACTTGCCAAGCCTAAACCTCCCCTTTCTCTACATATAAGTCACCTCTAATGTGTGCCCTAGGTAACCCCTAGAGCAAGGTGCTGTGTGGGTGAAAGGCAGGACATGTACCTGCGTAGTTTACATGTCCTGGTAGTGTAAAACTCCTAAATTCGTTTTGACACTACTGTGAGGCCTGCTCCCTTCATAGGCTAACATTGGGGCTGCCCTCATACATTATTGAAGTGGTAGCTGCTGATCTGAAAGGAGTAGGAAGGTCATATTTAGTATGGCCAGAATGGTAATACAAAATCCTGCTGACTGGTGAAGTTGTATATAATATTACTATTCTAGAAATACCACTTTTAGAAAGTGAGCATTCCTTTGCACTTAAATCTTTCTGTACCTTACAATCCACGTCTGGCTGGGTTTAGTTGACAGCTCCCTGTGCATTGCCCTCCGACACACCCCAAACACAGGGTATTCAGCCTTTCTTGCATACATCTGCATTTTGAATGGGTCTTCCTGAGCTGGGAGGGTGGAGGGCCTGCTCTCACACAAAGGACTGCGACACCCCCTACTGGGACCCGGGCAGACAGGATTGAACTGAAATGGAACCTGGTGCACTTCTTAGCCACTCTTTGAAGTCTCCCCCACTTCAAAGGCACATTTGGGTATAAAACAGGGCCGCTGCCCTACCACCTCAGACACTTGCTGGAGAAGAAACCTGAACCAGAACCTGCATCCTGCCAAGAAGAACTGCCTGGCTGCCGAAAGGAGTCACCTGACTGCTTTCTACAAAGGACTGCTGCCTTGCTGTTGCCCTGCTGCCTTGTTGAACTCTTGCCTTGCTGCAGAAGTGCTCTCCAGTTGCCTCCTGTTCCCTGAAGTCTCAGGACCAAAAAGACTTCTCTTTTTCAACTGGACGCCTTGTGCGGCGAAAGATTTGACGCACAGCTTGTTCCACGGTGAATAATTCACAGAACGCCGATCCGGAAAGACGCCGCTCGGCGCGACGCCTGCGGTGTGACCGGAACTTCGACGCACGGCCTCGCCTGAACAACGCCGCCTGACTTCCAGAGAGGAAATCGAAGCGACGCCTGCCGTGAGGGAGAAAATTCCATGCATAGCCCACCGGAACAACGCGCAGCAGGATAACAAGCCTAGGATTCCACGCACAGACCCTGGGACATCTGGTAATCCCACGAACCACAGAAGGAGCCTGTCCGCGTGCCGGAAAACGAAGCACGACTTCCCCGCATGAAAAATAACGATGTAAGTCCGTCTGTGAAGGGGCGAAACGGACGCACACACCATTTTTCCACGTATCTCCTCCTCTGTGGCCCTTTGCGGAGATTTTCCACTTTAAACCAGGTACTTTGTGCTTGAAAGAGACTTTGTTGGCTTTTTAAAGACTTAAGACACTTTTTATCACTTTTCAGTGATATCTCTACAATTTCATATTGCATCTTTTATCGTATTGACCTGCAAATATCCAGTTACATATTATATATTTTTCTAAACACTGTGTGGTGTATTTTTGTGGTGCTATATTGTGTTATTGTATGATTCATTGCACAAATACTTTACACATTGCCTTCTAAGTTAAGCCTGACTGCTCAGTACCAAGCTACCAGAGGGTGGGCACAGGATAATTTGGATTGTGTGTGACTTACCCTGACTAGAGTGAGGGTCCTTGCTTGGACAGGGGGTAACCTGACTGCCAACCAAACATTTTTAACAATTATGAATTATCACATGGTGCAGGACAGCACCAAATACAAATACGCTTACAGGGTTGTCTGCTTAAATCCCCCCTTCTACATTACTTAATTATGGTGCACGCTAGTGCACTGCCTCATTGGATGACATTACACAAACCTGTAATAAAAATAGTCCTCCCTGCAGCAAGTTAAAGCAGGGGCTTGTGCTATATGGAAAAAATGTCTCAAGAAGTGGGGAAATATGTTCTAAGCAGTAACCCATCACCCACTACAAAAAAATAAAAAAACAGTAGGAAACAGGAGTGGAGGTCTGCTGTCTGTCTACAATGAGTATATCAACGAATCAAGGATAGCCTAATTAGACTTGACTGAAGTTATGGCTATCAAGCTAAGATGCTGACATCGCTTAGATTGCTGCTTGTTTCAGAGTTATATCTGTGAGCCAGTCCCCCTCGCTAATAGCGTGGGTGCTGTGCCTGTTTAAAACGAACTGGTGAACACTCCTGTTGTTCCAGCCCCCTGCCTCATCTCCAGCCTTCATAAACTACCCTGTTCAGATCTGTTGCCAAACAGAAATGCAAGTTTTTACAGGCGTTGTACAACCCCAAAGAAGAAATAGTATTACTTTCCAGGTAATTCGTAAAACATAAAATAAGGACCCCATGAACACAATTTGGAGAATAAAATATTTGTGGATGCTTAAGTATCTAATTTCAACAATAACTGGTCACTGAGAGGGAGAGAGAAGAATCTTTTGCTCCATTTCTCAGCTTTGGGTTAACCGGACATCAGTGCACCCCCTACCAGCTGATGATTGTCACATATTTATGCCTTGAACATGTTAACAATGTGTAGCTAGGAGATTACAGATTGGTTATAGAATCTTCAAATGTGACTTTTTTTTTAAAAAAATCACAAAAATTAATTTAAATAGAAAATAATTCAAACAAAATAGAATATAAAAATCAACATATAACATACAAAAAAACAATAAGGCATAAAGTGCTTCTGCAAGTTAGGATGCAATTTTAAACAATAAAAATAGCAAAAAGTGAAAAAACTGTTACCTTTGCAGGAGCTTCTGCTATTCCGAGTCCTAAATTTTCTGAAATCACAAAAGCACTTGCTATCCAAGTTGTGATCGTATCAGGAACAGTCACTTCGAGTGATGCATCTGCTTCATGGCTACAAAAAGGGACACATCACACAGAATGGACACTTTACAACATAGTAAAATCAAAACGTCTTAAAACAGTACACCATCCA
This sequence comes from Pleurodeles waltl, assembly GCF_031143425.1. Taxonomy (NCBI): domain Eukaryota; kingdom Metazoa; phylum Chordata; class Amphibia; order Caudata; family Salamandridae; genus Pleurodeles; species Pleurodeles waltl. The sequence continues at coordinate 1,411,870,775 of NC_090444.1, read as the reverse complement.
CATTGCTATATTTCTTATGTACTGATGCCGACACAACACTTTTCCATCACTTACATTTTTGGAAAAGAAGTTGAGTCAATTTAAATTGTTCAAGTATCTGGTTGCACATGGAACAACAGTGCATAATTGCTTAACCAATGTGTCAGAAAGAGGTGAATGCATTAAATACACAGAGCGGAATCTTATATTTTACTATTTTCTCAGTATACAATGTCTAAAAGAGGTAAAGTCCCACTCAAAGATTCTTTAAATTATCAAATTCGAAGTTTATTATATTGCTTATTCCAACATTATTTCCAAACGTTCCAAAGAGTCACTTCATTTCCTTTGGCGAAAGCAACATCCAATATAATGGCGCAAAAAGAAAGAAAGAAACAGCCAACACGTGTTTCGCCCCCTCTGGCATTATAAGCCGGGGCTTTCTCAAGGCTGAAAAAGAAAGAAAAATCAACGCTCGTTGATAGTATTGAAAAAAATAATGAATGGAAAAGAAAAAGAAGAAGAGTAATATCAAAAAGCCTTCAAAAACCACCAAAATGTGTACAAGAGAACCGGATACTGTGCAAAAGATGTCACCGATATTGTGCAAAAAGTGTCAACGATAAAGAAGCGCAATCATTAGTGAGTAATTTCACGCTAAGACATAGATTGCAGAGAGGTGTACAAGAGAGTAATAGAAGTATCTAGTACTCAAGTCTAGACAAAAATGTAGATATCCCAAGAAGGAAAGTATACACCCGTGCTAAAAAAGATTATATAAAGAAATACAATAAAGCTAGTTGAATAGACAAGTAAGGAACAATATAAGTTACGCTAAACATACCATAAGGATGAGCATACATTTATAATATAATAAAAAATAATAAAAAATCAAACACTTTGTTATTAACTAAATTAAACAATTGTTGGAGCATTTCTAGTATAAAGAGAAAGAGTAATGCAAGACATGTTGTAGTATAGTTATACCAAAACTCTCAGGTTATTAATAAACATGCCTTCGATGTATTACAGGTCCCTTTACTCGAGGGGACCATCTTGTTAATAGATTGTATTTGTGAAATTAAAAGAATGCGCTAAGTCAAATAAGCAGAGTTTGGTTTTGAGGGTAAAAAAGTAGTAGAAGGTCTTTGTTGGAGAAAAGAAGGACAAAGTTTATTCCGAAGGTTAGGTGCCCTCCTGAAGCCTATTTGAGGGTGATTAGTAATATATTGATTAATCGAAGAGTTATTCAAAAGTAAGAACCTGTATTTTCTGAGTGATTTACGAATATAATTGTGACCATTGTGAAAGGTGGTGATAAAACGAACCGATTCGTTCTTGATAGTTTTTTTAGGTGTGTTCAACAGTAAATTCCGGTCCATATTTCTCACTTCATCTCTGATGGTATCTAGAGAGGCCTTATTATACCCCCTTGATATAAGTCTCTTGGTCATATCGGAGGACGCATTATCAAAATCAGAGGTATTGGTACAGTTAAGTCTAGCTCGTCTAAATTCTCCTTTTGGTATGTTCCTAATGGTATTAGGTGAATGGCAGCTAGTAGCATGGAGAATAGAATTGGCTGATGTCGTTTTTTGAAAAGATTTTGTCTGAAGTTTGTTATCTTCAACAAGGATCAAAAGATCAAGATATTCAATTGAAGAGTTAGAGATTTGATAGGTTACATCTATGTCCCAAGGATTTGGTTTAAGAGACTGAATGAATTGTTGAAGAAAGGCTTTTGAACCTTGCCATATAAGCAAGATATCATCAATATATCGCCCCCAAAATATAATGTGTTTGGTAAACTGTTCAGAACGATCTGACCAAAGCCAATAGTTTTCCACAGTTCCCATCAGAATACATGTGTAGGATGGAGCAAATGTTGCCCCCATCGCAGTTCCTTGAAAATGAAGATAAAAATTACCATCAAAAAGAAAATAGCTGTTTTCAAGACAAAATTTAAGAAAGTCCAAAATCATCGTGTTCCGTGTCAAATATTTCACTGATCTAGTGGATAAGCACTTATTCACTGCTGCAAGACCATCTTTGTGTTTGATCGATGTATAAAGACTGACAACATCAATAGTCACTAGAAAGAAATCTGGTTGCCACTCTATGTCTTGTAGTTTTTGCAGAATATCTTTGGTGTCTCTGACATATGAGGATAAATTTATCATGAATGGTTGAAGCTCCCTATCAATGAGGGAACCCAACTTAGAACATATAGAGTTTACTCCTGAAATTATGGGTCTACCCTTTGGTGGATGTCCTGTTTTGTGAATTTTGGGAAGAAGGTACAGGGTTGGGATAGTTGGAAATTGAAGAAAAAGAGAGGTTTTTTCAGAGCTAGACAGCATGTGGTGGGAGTGCCAATGTTCCAACAAATCAAATAATTGTTGTTGTATTTCTATTGTTGGGTTATGTAAGAGTTTTTTATAGCATGTTGTATCTTGTAGTTGACGGTAGGCTTCAGTGAGGTAGTCTTCAGTGTTAAGAATGACAATATTGCCTCCTTTGTCTGCCTCTTTGATGATAATATTGTTATTGGTTCTTAAACGTTCAAGTGCTGTTACCTGTTTACTCTGAATATTAGTTGGTAAGTATCTTCGTTGAGCACAATATCGTTTATACTCACGGTCAAGGTCACATAATACTGCTTTGAAAATAAGTCAATTGAGTTTCCCGCCGGAAGAACAGGAGCAAATGTGGATCTGGTACGGAGATCAGAAGAAACATATTGACAAGTATTGAAATCAAGTTCTTGAGCAATGAAAGATGGTGTAACATCTGGTTCAGTAATGTTAGAGAGATTACAAAGAAGAGAGATATCAGATAGATCTTGGACTGTAATGTCGTGAGAAGGATTTATAGAAGGTGATGAACTAGAAGTTGTGGGTAAAGATGCAAAGAAGGATTTAAGTTTAAGGTGTCGAATTAATTTGAACATGTCAATTTTAGTTTGAGTAATGTCCCAGGAGTGAGTTGGGCAGAAGGACAAACACTGATTTAGGATAGATTTATCAATTATAGATAACTCATACGTAGATAAATTCACAGTCAGGTTGTCTAAAGTCAAGGTAGAGTTGTTTTGCTCCGAGCTCTGGTTTGTATGCCTGAGGTACTTGGGATTGCTTGAGTAATATCTGGTGATTTCACTCTTGAGTCCTTTAAAGTTCCCAGGTGATGGCGTTTTGCCTCCTCTAAAAAATTCACTTGTGGTCTGGACAGAGTACAAGTTAAAGAATCATCTGTTGACTCAACTTCAGATGACGAAGGAGTATCATGACTGATTTTAGGATCCAACGGGAGGTTGGAATCTTTTATGTTGTCATATTTCTTACTAAACGTGTACACTCTCCCGTGTTGATAATCAAATAGGTCTCTGCGAAACTTCCTGTTCTTCCTCTGTATTATGTCTTCCTCATATCTATCTATGATGTTGTTAAGGATAGCATAATTTTTTGTGGTAATTTCTCCCCAGTTTGCCTCTTCTATGCGTTGGGTCATATTGTCAACTTCCTTATGATGTTTATCATATTCTTCCTCCGAAATTTCTATTAGTAGTTTAATCATATTAATAGATGCTGTTTTGAGGTTAGTTTCCCATCTCTGTAATTGTTCTAGAGATGTGGTATCCATAGGTGGGAAGATCAGAATACGAAGCCCCCGTGGAATTCGGTCATTTTCCAAGTATTTTTTCAACTAAGCTATTTCCCACCATTTGGATGTTTCCTTTTTTAAGGATTTTTCCAGAGCCAAGAATGTGCTTTTAGCAGATAATAAGTTCGGAGTGGAAAGGTGAGGGATACGCTCCCCAGTTGGATTAAAGACTTGTTGCAGTTTCTGATCACGTTGTTCCCGTCTGTTAATATGAGAAGACATCATTCAAAATATCCAGGCTTATTACAGGAAAGAATAGTTAAGTCATTAAGTTAAGGGCAAAACTCCAGGGTTGGAGAGGGTCCAAAATGCTATTCTCCTGTGTAAATGCCTTGTTTGTGAGATGGGGGACTTGGCCAGAGGACAGGGACCCAAACGTCCTCTAAATAAGAGAATGCAATGTCTAAAAGAGGTAAAGTCCCACTCAAAGATTCTTGAAATTATCAAATTCGAAGTTTATTATATTGCTTATTCCAACATTATTTCCAAACGTTCCAAAGAGTCACTTCATTTCCTTTGGCGACCGCCATCCGCCACGGTCAGAATCACCCCCATAATGTGCTACTGGTGAACATTGAGCAACTAATATGCGCAGTGGTGAAACACAAAGTCATTGGTCAAACCCAATTAATAGCATCACACCCACCCTACGAAAGCGGAAAAATAAAGGGATAGTAAAATACTTTTATTATTCCTTTATTTTTCTGATTTCACCAGCGAGGCAACACTCCTCCACCATAGTGGAGGGGCCGACCATGGAGCCAAATCCAGTCACACAAGTGAAGTTATCCAGTGACTGAAGTAGGCTGACACCCTGCCCCGTGCTGTGTGCTGGAGTGGGTGGAAGCAAAATATGAACGACACACCCTAATGGATAAAGAAAGCTGGCTGAAAGCCCCTTTAAATAAGTATATTGTACCTATATTTGTTCAAAATCTAAATGGCTTGGCTAATGCCAGATGCAAAAAACTTGTTGGGTAAAAGCAATTAATTGCCAGTAAATAAAATTCATAAAGATGTTCCACTAGGGTCAGCAAGTTCTTTTGCCATTTAGGAATTTAAAAAGTCCTGAATCGTTGAATGAAGAACGTAATAGAAAAAACACTGAAATTAAAAAATAATGTGTATTCCAGGACCGTACAACTGGCTCATATCCTTTCAGTTACTAAAGATGATATAAAAGAAGCCGAAATTACAGACAAGTTTGAGACCAAACAATATGTGCACATATCCAGAAGAGAAATACTTTTTGCGCCTCCGTGTCTTTAAAAAAGTCAGGGCTCGCTGTCACATTCTTTAGGAAAATCTGCATTTATGTCAAGACTGACGTCGCTAATAATTAGACTTAAAGCATATACATAACACACACAACAGGGGGAGCCTTGGAGTAAAACATCTTACAAGCAGTTACCAGGCCAATGAGCAACTCAAAGTCTTTCACATAAGCATTTTCATCACTTACTTGGCACACAGATTTAGCAAAGATGAGGGCACTGAATAATACATTTTCTGAAACAAAATAAACATTTGGCACAAGGTACCAATATAAGGATCTTCAGTGGGACTGCCATATTCCTTGAAACCAAGTACTGTATACAACTTGGTAACTTGATAATCGACTCACCAAGACGTTATTTTCAATGTCTTCGAAATATTAAAAGACACCGTTGATGGATTTAATATCTATATGTAATACCCATAATGTTTACCTTCAAAACTTGTTGAAATGAAACATAGCTTTCAAGAAAGAACATTGAGAAAATAAAATCAACATGATCAGGCAAGATCATGAAAGAAACGGATGTTTACGGTAACGTCTCAATGGAAGAGGTTTTTGATAAATGTCCTCTGTGGAGTGTTCAGGGACCTGCAAATATCCCACTTAATCATGGCCCTTGAAATGGCTGTCATGGTCACATAAAATGAAAAAGCAAGAGCTTTTTGCAGCAGTAAATGCACTATGGACAGCTGAGTCAGGATTGAGACTTGTTGCCACGCACCAGGTAGCCCACGACGTTTAGGCTGACCTAGAATATTTTGTTGTTTTTAAGGCCCAAACCTCTCTGTGGAGCAAACAAGCCTTTCAGGAAGGATTGAAGGCCTCTGAAGGATCTTTGTTTTACCAGGTCAAGAGTCTCGGCAATTATTTTAATAGAACTGGATATTGCTCACACTGATGATAGACTAAAAGGAACTTGGGACATTGTTTGTTAGTAGCAGAATGGACCAAATGTGAAGCCAATGCTGAAATAATTATTCTTGAATTCATAACGTGGAGACCAGATTCACAGGCGAAGCAAGGCTGTGAGAGAGATTATTAACATCTAAATCAGCTATGTTGCAGCACACTCCTTTGGGACAAATTCCATAAGCCTGAATCTTTGTTACAAGTTACACGTTGTGAAAAACTCCTGAACTGCTGACATCACATTGTTTTTAGTTGCATGCAACAGCAGTGTGACTAATTGTCTTGGTAATTGAATTGTCAAAACCATATTCTCTGAACTCACCTCATTCGAGTTAAGCCTGGAGCAACTGATAAAAGTCTAGTTGCAGTTGAAGTTAACAGTGCTAACTACACCTATGGCGTCTGCATAGCAAAGTAAATGACTTGGGGAGGAGGAGGGAAACTTTACACATACTTGAGGTTCCCGAGAACGAGGAAGGTAAAGACAGAGGTATTCCTAATTTCATTTAAACCGAAAATTCTAGAACTTGCCCCGACCCTTCCTCTTGAATTCCAAATGGTCCACATAATTTGCTCCAGGACCTCAAGTAAGAGCAATGTACCTAGGTCTGCTATTGTATGACTGTTCGATCACCATCAGGTCATGCCGTCACCTAAACACATCACCTATATAAGCATCAGGGCCACAAAATCTCATTCTCAGTAGACTTTTCCGTAGAAACTAATGTCTGCAGTGTTCTTCCATGGGCTTCACTGAAGAGGACTTCCCTTGGCATAGTTAGATTTCTCAGTGGCGTCAATAACCAAGGATGGTTTGGGTATGCTGAGTCTCCTGTTTAGGAATGAGACAGAAGTGTCACAATGGTCACTCACTTCATGATTGTAGAACCTGACATTGAACACACAACATCAGGACAGGTGTGCCCTACCAACAAGCCAGGCCCGCTCTGGTTGCAGTTATGACATCAGTTGGAGTATGGTCTTGTTCTGCATTACAAAGGAATTACATGTTGAAACTGGGAACCGGGCACAAATGTTTGAGATGTAGAGATCTGACAAGCAGACAACTTGCACATTGATAGAATGAAAGTGTTTCCTGTTGCAACAGACTTGTTCACTTGCCTGCGGTGGCACCAAGGCAACATGTGTGCCACCAATGGCTCTCACCACATGTGGGAGGTGAGCAAACCATAGAAGTCAGCCTTCCACTGGTTAAATCCTCACGTCTGGGAACCTGATGTAGCTGTCAATGTGTTTCATCATTACTGATAGGATGTCTCTTAACACATTAGTCGGGACATACCACCAGATATGGCTACTGTATATTGGAAGGACCCTGTGGCCAGGAAGTGTAATACTGCGATGGGTTGAACAATGGGTGGTATGCATGTTGGAGTAGTGTTTTCAGGAGTCAGATTCGGCACCAACTGACGAAATAAATCTACAATTGTTTGCCTATTCAGACAGTATTATTTGATGATGTGACGTTCTTCCATGGTTTGAAGGTCTGGCAATGGATGGTACACTGGAGGTTGTCACCTCCTCCCTCTCCCAGGGTACTTATTTGTGAAATCGCGAGTCTGAACATTAGCCACTGTGTCAATAACAACATATATGATGTATAGCATCTAAATAATGTGACAAAGCATTTATGACCGGAAATGCATTACACCCATTACACATCATAGCTGTCAACTACACAAGGGTCAAATGTGACCCCCATGGTTGTCCACACTTGTTCACAGCATGGATTTGGCCAGCACCCAGCTGTCTGTTCCGACCACCAAATTTACCGACAGTAGCAGTAGACAGTGCCCCGCCATAATATGCCATCTGTGCCCAGCAACACAATACACTGGTGATAGTGTAGTAGAACCTACACAATAAGGCTGCGTTAGAAGTTTTGTGATGATCTGACACATATATTGGTGTTGTAAATCACTTATCAGGGCCCAGTACTCTATTTCCAACCGCCAAAATGGCAGATGACTGACCTACTTTAACCCCCCATAGCCACCAGCATAAATTGACAGAGCAGTGGGCGGTTTCAACCGTGGCAGACACAGTCATAGGCTAACATTGTTACCTGTGACAGTCAGAGGTCAACGGCTGTGCCCATCATGGTGTATGTGTACACTGTGATTTGCAAATTCACCCACTTGACTCCTGACACTGCTGCAATCAACTTTTCCACCACTTCAGCTGCTGTGTGCTGCCTCTGGGAGCAATCATGCCATCCGTGCAAAGAAGGTGAAATGCCCCCCTGCCTTCTCACCAGAGAAGCTGGAGAAGCTTTTGGACGAGGTGCTTCCCCTGTATGGTCAGCTCTATGGCTCACCAGAGGATCAGGAAAGAACCTTATAGGCATATTAGACTCTGTTAAACATCACCCTTTCCCTCCTCACAGGATATGCCTCTGTGTGCCAGTTAGACTTTTTGTGTGGCTGTTGTCCCTTTTTGTGTGGCATAAATGGGATGTACATGGTGCAGGTAGTTGAGAAAAGTACTCTACGTATTGCACATTTAATATTGTGTTGTGAGATGTTTCTTAAGGCCTAGATCGTCCTTGTTTCATATTTATATATCTAGGTAAGGAGACTTTACAGCCGTAAAATGACACATTTTTGGATATGATGGTTGTAAATGTCAAATGACATATGTGCATCGCAGCATCAGCTAAGTATGTATACTGTTTGAGTCATTTGAGGATCTTGAAAGCAATGTGCATGGTGCCACAGATCAGTCAGCCCACCCCTGGCTTTCCAGAACTGTTGTATGAGAAGCATATAAAAACTCACTGGGCCCTTCAGAGTGCCACACAAACCACTAGCCACATTGATGCTGGCCACATGATGTACTGCCATGCATGTAAGTGATGGAAATGTGAGTGTCTTGTAGGTTCTGTATGCTCTGCCTGCAGAGACCAGGACCTGTCAAAATGCATCTCCCACTATGAGACATAGTTCAGCCTGGGGTACATTTACTATGGCTATGCAACTGTGGCACCGTGCACACTCCCTGTAGACCTGCTGGTCCTGGAATGTGGCCAAAATTAGTCTCCAGTGGAAATACTTAGCCTGAAGGCCTTTGTCCATTGACTACATTAGGAATGGGTACTGCGGTAACTCCCAGACCTGGTACATATGTGCATTTTGCATCATTGTCACTGTGTGTCATTGACTTAGGACGGGTCCCTTACTCCCACAGCTTTATTGTCACCTTTCTATAAGTCATATTTGTCCAGTGCAGGTGACAAACATACAGTGCAGATAGTTGTTTGATTCCAGGGAGGGCATGACATGTGACTCATTAGCTTGGTTCCATGCAAACAATGAGACCAAAAATACCTTTGTAGGTATGGTCAACAGAGTTCTGTGCTACAAGTACCTACCACCCAAACTCACCCTGAAGTGGCATGAGTTTACATTGGGTAGGCCACATAGCCACACATGCACAGGGAAGAGACGTTCCGTGCCCCACCCCCCCATGGCAGCCCCTCCCTTGTCACTCTAGTCTTAGGGTGAAGGATGTACTATGATAGTTGCCTTTCGGGACTACATGCAGTGAGTCAGTGTTGCAGAATGTAAATGTGGTTGTCCAGTCAGGCCCAAGGAGTGTACCCTTCAGAAGGCCACAATATTGTGTTGCGTTTCATTGTGGCTCGCAACACAGTACAAGTTGCTTGAACCTGGGCTACCTGATGTCAACAGACTTGCTTAGTCATTGTAGTCCATGAGCAGGGTAGTCAGTCTGTAGTTGAATCCAGAAGTGTGTAGTAATATCACTGTACTTATCAGCAAATGTGCTTTACACTTGTGATGTGAAGGCAATTACACATTTTTTGTGCTTGGTGTTTCTTAAATGTGTGACACACCACCACTTGGCCTAAAATTTGTATTTGTAACCTTTTGTACATAGGTTGAGGGGGGCGCATTGTCTGTGATGTTGATGCAACAGGATTCGGAGTTGTAGTTGTGGGCACAGTGAGAGTCACTGTTGCCATCTGGCCAGGTTGCCTAGATGTGCCAGGACCGTCCTCCACTTCCACAAGTCCAGGAGTGTTGTCATCGCTGAGGGCTTCATCTGGGGGTGAAGTAGTAGTCTGGTCTGTGACAGAGGTCTGCCCAGGGGCTATGCCAGCTCGACCTGTTAAGTAATGGTATATTGTTATTGGTTGAAGTTTGCCATCTATCTCCAAAGGTTTTGTGTCACAGTAAGTGGAGATATACGACATTCTTAAATTGTAGGTTAGACCATGGTCCCATGTTACCATGGTATTGAAGTACTTGACTTGACATGTGTGAAGCTTGCCTAGACTATTGAACTCAAACAGCTCAGTAGATGTGTTGATCATTTGCAGTGTGGATGAGGGAATGAAAATGACGCCAACAGAGCGGAGAGGCAACATGTGCATTTGACCATTTGGAGGCCTAGTTGAGTGTGATACAGGCAAACACACAACCTTGTTGTATCTGTATCTGCAGTCATCATGTGTGCAGTGGTGTGTCAATGTGTTTGCTGCTGCCACCAATCTGCTGATGCAGCTTAACCCCTTCGCTGCCAATCCTTTTCCCCCTCCTGTGCCAGTCCTTTTTTTGGCTATTTGGGGGAGTTCGCGCTTAGGCCCTCATACCCTTTTGTCCACATAAGCTAGCCAAGCCAAATTTGCGTCCTTTTTTTCCAACATCCTAGGGATTCTAGGGGTACCCAGACTTTGTGGGTTCCCCTGAAGGAGGCCAAGAAATTAGCCAAAATATAGTGAACATTTTGTTTTTGTCAAAAAAATTGGAAAAAGTGGCTGCAGAAGAAGGCTTGTGGTTTTCTCCCTGAAAATGGCATCAACAAAGGGTTTGCAGTGCTAAAATCACCAGCTTCCTAGCTTTCAGGAAGAGGCAGACTTGAATCAGAAAACCCAATTTTTCAACACAAATTTGGCATTTTACTGGGACATACCCCATTTTTATGATTTTTTGTGCTTTCAGCCTCCTTCCAGTCAGTGACAGAAATGGGCATGAAAACAATGCTGGATCCCAGAAACCTAAACACTTCTGAAAAGTAGACAATATTCTGAATTCAGCAAGGGGTCATTTGTGTAGATCCTACAAGGGTTTCCTACAGAAAATAACAACTGAAAAAGACAAATATTGAAATTGAGGTGAAAAAAACAGCAATTTTTCTCTACGTTTTACACTGTAACTTTTTCCTGCAATGTCAGATTTTTGAAAGCAATATACTGTTACGTCTGCTGGACTCCTCTGGTTGCAGGGATGTATAGTGCTTGTAAGTTCATCAAGAACCCTAGGTACCCAGAGCCAATAAATGAGCTGCACCCTGCAGTCCGTTTTCATTCTATACCAGGTATACAGCAATTCATTTGCTGAAATATAAAGAGTTAAAAATAGCTATCAAGAAAACCTTTGTATTTCCAAAATGGGCACAAGATAAGGTGTTGAGGGGCAGTGGTTATTTGCACATCTCTGAATTCCGGGGTGACCATACTAGCATGTGAATTGCAGGGCATTTCTCAAATAGACGTCTTGTTTACAGACTCTCTTATATTTGGAAGGAAAAAATGTAGGGAAAGACAAGGGGCAATAACACTTGTTTTGCTATTCAGTGTTCCCCCAAGTCTCCCGATAAAAATGATACCTCACTTGTGTGGGTAGGCGTAGCGCCTGCGACATGAAATGCCCCAAAACACAACGTGGACACATCACATTTTTTAAAAAATGTGAGGTGTTTTTTGGAAAGTGCCTACCTGTAGATTTTGACCTCTAGCTCAGCCGGCACCTAGGGAAACCTTCCAAACCTGTGCATTTTTGAAAACTAGAGACCTAGGGGAATCCAAGATGGGGTGACTTGTGGGGCTCTGACCAGGTTCTGTTACCCAGAATCCTTTGCAAACCTCAAAATTTGGCTAAAAAAAACACATTTTCCACTTGTTTCGGTGACAGAAAGTTGTGGAATCTGAGAGGAGCCACAAATTTCCTCCCACCCAGGGTTACCCCAAGTCTCCCGATAAAAATGGTACCTCACTGTGAGAAAACAGGGCTGATTGCAGAGGCCCCATAACTTTTTGCCCCCATTTTCCTCTTTTTGCTGGTGTTTTCCAGACTTTGATGGTGCCCTGGGTACTGCTAACCAGTCCCAGGGTGTGTGCTCTGTGTAAAATGGATATGCAAATTAGGCTAATTATAATTGGCTAAGTTAACCTACCTATAAGTCCCTAGTATATGGTAGGGCATGTAGGTTTAGGGACCACAGCATAGGTGGTGCACACCTAGGTGCACTGCTGAGGTGCCCAGTGTCATTTTAAAAGCAAGCCTGCCTTGCTGGCTGCTTTTAAATTAAAGTTATATGCAAATTCGACTTTGGAATTAAAGGTACTTCCAAAGTCTTAAACTACCTTATTTTTACATATAAGTCACCCCTAAGGTGTGCCCTATGTGCCCCTAGGGCTGGGTGCCATGTAACTATAAGCAGGGACTTTATAAAAATAGATTTATAAGCCCTGGTGAGGTAAAAAAAGCCAAATTTGTTTTTCCCTCATTGAAGTAAATGGCTAGAATGGGCAGACTTTATTTTAAATTTTAAAGTCTCCTTAAAGGTTACATACCAAGAATTTGGTATCAAATTGATTGTTGTAATAAATCCCACAACTTCCAGTTGTTGGATTTAATATAACTTGTCCAGGTAAAAAGTTTAGACTTTACCTAAAAAGTTGCCAATTTCAGCTCTGCATTGTTTTTGCTGCTGTGCTCTGATTGGCCAGCCTGCAGCAGCTTCTGCCAGGCTGCCTTGATGAGGTGTCAAGTGGCCTGGCTTCACACAAAGGAATGTGCTTGGGGGAGAGAATCTCCCCTCAGCAGATGGTGAGGCAGGAAGGGGGAGGGCTGCCAAACTGGTCTTCAAAGGCAGAGAAGGACATTTGCAGCACCCAGCAACACCCCCACATCCTGCAACCCCAGACAATTAGGTGCCCCCTTGATTAGATTAGGAGAGGACAGGAGAGGGGTGTGTTTATGATTTTTAGCCACACCAGTGGGTGGGCTCAGCCAGATGTAACCTCCAAAAATCAGATTCAGCCATGTTGGATTTTTAGAGACTGTTGCCTTTTGGGATGGATTTTTGCCACACTTCCCAGGAAGTGGTCATCACAGGGGGACGACCCTGTACCTGATTGGAGAATCAGGACCCCCCTGCTTTTCACCCAGGAGCAAGGATAAAACTGGCAGACCTGCCCCCACACCTCAGATCCCCACCACATTTCAAGAAGAAAGAACCTAAGGAGAAGAAGGACTGCCCTGCTGGACCCCTGGCCTGCACCTGGAACCTGCACTCAGAAGGACTGCACCAGCTGCACACTTGGGCTTCACCACAAGAAGGACTTTGCCTGGCTTCAACTGGTTCAAGGAGGGACTCCCTGTTTGCTACAGGTGAAAAATTGCTAACCAGAGTCCCCTGCACCAACTCCTGAAGAAAGCGACCAGCTGACCACTGTCCAGTGGCCAAAAAGGAGTTTGCACCAGGTGCATTCTGGGAGTTGAAGTCCGCACCCCCCAAGGACCATCACAGAACTTCTGGACCCTTGGGGTGAGCTGTGGACCCCAAAAGAACCTTAAAAGAACATCTGGGTGAAGCCCCAGAAGTTTGGAAAAGATTTGAGAATTTTTGGAAAAAAGCTCCAGAGAGGGACCGACCCGCCGCGGAAATTCTAGCCGGCTTGCCTCAACCGCGACCCGGCCTGACTTCGTGGTTCGTCCCGGTAAAGAAAAACATTCAAAATAAAGACTAAGTCAGAAGGTAACTTTTTAACCGAGGCCTCCCGCGACCTGTAGCCGAGCAGGGCTCCATCGCGGTCGGCCTGAAAGTTTGACTTTGCCCCGGTCGAGGTGCAACCAGATGACCCGATTGGCGCTTTTTGTTTCTAAGCGCTAGAAAAGTAATAATTCTTTAAAAATTCATATCTCCGGTTCCCCTGAACCGATTTTAATCGTTTTTGTGTCATTTTAAAGATAAAAATATAAACTATTTTTATAAATTGGTTTTGGATTTTTAAACTGTTTCCTGTGTTTTATTTAATTACTGTTTTGTGATATTTGAATGCTTTACACTTTGTCTCCTAAGTTAAGCCTTGACGCTCGTTGCCAAGCTACCAAGGGTTGAGCTGTGATTAATTTACTGAGACCTAACTGTACCTAGGTGGAGGTTAGTGGCTTGTTGCTAGGTGTAGGTACGTACCTGCTCTACCAATAACCCATTTTCCAACATAATTGGAAGCAGCGACGGGATCCTGTACTTGTGTTCAATATCACGTTACAGTTTTAGGTAAAACAAATTAAAAATCCTTTAAATTGTCCTAGTGCAAAAATTGTTTTTAATTTTTAATTTGGATTAATTTCAATTATTGAATTTTTGTAATTTTTCTAAATTCTTGTTTCCAATTTTTGCAAAAAGTTTTTGTTGACATAAAACTAGGGAACCATGGAGCTTGATCTGGCTAGCCTACCCAGACTGACAGTAGTCCAGCTTAGGGGGTTGTGTATTGAAAGAGGGTTGCCTGCAACCACTGATCTCAGGAAGCAAATCCTGATCACATCCCTGACAGCATGGGCTGAGGCCCAAGAGGTAGAGTCAGAAGAAGCTCCAGAGGAGGGAGAAAGAAGGGAGGATGCAAGCTCTAACCACTCAGGGGAGGGAAGGCATCTGACCCTAAGTGAGGACGAGGAAGAACGGTCCTCAGTAAATACAGTCACTAGGGGCAGATCCAAAGCTAGTGGTGGGAAGGGGGTCCTTTCAGGAGGAGAGAACCCATCCATCAGAGAAAGAGAGCTGGAGGCCCAGCTAGCATACATAGCTTTGGAAGCAGAGAAGCTGGCCCTAGAAAAGAAAAAGTGGGCATACAAAGAGAAAAGAGATGGAAGCAGCGATAAAGAAGCTGAGGTGTCCATGGGTGGGGAGTTTGCCCCAGATTACCCAAGGGGGTAGTTCCTGCTTATGTAGAGGGGGATGACATAGATAAGTGGCTGGGGGCCTTTGAGAGGGCACTCCAAATGAGAAGGGTTAGGCCTCAATACTGGGGTTCCCTTTTGTGGGAGTTGGTCCCCAACTCAGGGAGGGATAGGCTTCTGACCTTAAAGGGGGAGGAGGCAGATTCATACCCTCGTATGAAGAGGTGCTTAGCCAAGAAGTTTGGTCTGACCCCAGAGCAATATAGAATGAAGTTCAGGGACACCCAGAAGGTCAGTACCCAGTCTTGGGTTGACTTTGTGGACATTTCACTAAAGGCACTAGAGGGCTGGATTATTGGTAACAAAGTAGATACTTATGAGGGGTTATACAATCTGATCATGAGAGAGCACATCTTGACCAATTGTACCCAAGAAAGGTTACGCCAGCATCTAGTGGACTCTAAGCAGACCAACCCTAGAGAGCTAGGGGAGGCAGCTGATGAGTGGTTGAGAACCAGGGTGGTTGTCAAGTCCCAGGGGGGAGACTCCAAGAAGGGGGGGACAGGTCCCCAAAAACCTAAGGAGGGAGGTGGTAAGCCCACCACAGAGACTCCCTCTGTACCCCAGAACCCTAAGAAGGAGGAGAGTAAATCCCACTCCCACTCTGACAAACAGAGACAGGGAGACCCAGGGTTAAAAAAGCTCTTGGACAGTAGGGCTTGCTTTGACTGTCAGCAGACAGGTCACTTCAGAGGAGATGCATCCTGTCCAAAGAAGGTGGTTAGCACTGGGCTGTCCAGTGTAGCCATAGAGGAGGATTCCTCAGATGATGAAGTCCTCCTAGCATTGAGCTGGGAGACAGGACCAGATGGTAAGCTGGTGATCCCTGAGGGTGGGAGTAGGCACTTCCACCACATTCAAGTGAATGGGATCCCTACCACTGGCCTGAGAGACACCTGTGCCAGTCACACTATAGTGAGTGACCGGTTAGTGACCCCAGACATGTATGTCCCAGGAAAGACAAAGAAAGTCAGGATAGCCACAGGGGAGGTCACCTCCAAACCTGTAGCCATAGTGCCCCTAGAGAGGGAGGGTATCCTTGACTGGATTAGGGCGGTAGTCAGTGCTGACCTTCCCCTAGATTGTATCCTGGGCAATGGCCTCCCAGAGGTGAGTCTGGTCACAGATGGGGTGGTCGCCCAGGGCGCCCCCCCAACCCAAAGTCCTGGGGAGTCAGTCCCTACAGTTAGGAGACAGGGGTCCCCAAGAAAAGGAAAGAAGAAAAGGAAGGGTAGGCCACTCTTAAAGAGAGTTCCAGGGAGCCAAGGGCCTTCTGCCCCAGTAAGGGGGGAGCCCAGAGTTGGCACTGGTGAGGCCTCACCTCACCCCAAGGAAGTTCTGAGTAGTCAGGCAGCTGTCCAGATGCAAGGTGTTGCCCCTGCACTGACAGAAGGGAGAGTGGAAGGAGGGTGTCTGCCACAGGAGGTGGTAGCCCCCCACTCTAGACAGCAAGAGGGGTGCCAGGACCCCAAAGATGCCCCTAAAGCAGCTCAGCCACCTGTCAGTGGAGAGCTTAGGGTGTGGTTCTGGGTACTGACAGCTGTCAGTAGCCTCTGCTGGGTGCTAGCCTTCCTGGCAGCACTGTACTTGGCCTGGGAGGCAGACCCCAGGGCCAATAGCAAAGTAGGCCCCCTGACCCTATTGGTCATGGTGGGGTTGCTCAAGTGTTGGGTGACCTCTTTGGGTAAGCTAGGTGTTGCCCTAGCAAAGTTTAGAGTAGGGGAGGTGGGCACCTCACTACCCAAGTTGGCAGAGAGAAAGGAGGAAGACCCCCCTCGAGGAAAGTTTCAGTTTGAGTTGGGTCCTTTTACTGGTGGGATGGCTTCACTACCCATAGGGAGTGACCCTGACTGGAGGATATAAGGCAGAGTAGGCCCTGCAAAGGGACAGCCAGTTTTCTTCACTGTCTTCCTCGCCTAACAAGCCAGGAAGACTCTCCCAGGGTTGGGCTGAGTCTCCTGGGCGTGTGGGCTGGGGGGGGGTTGTGTGAGAAAACAGGGCTGATTGCAGAGGCCCCATAACTTTTTGCCCCCATTTTCCTCTTTTTGCTGGTGTTTTCCTGACTTTGATGGTGCCCTGGGTACTGCTAACCAGTCCCAGGGCCTGTGCTCTGTGTAAAATGGATATGCAAATTAGGCTAATTATAATTGGCTAAGTTAACCTACCTATAAGTCCCTAGTATATGGTAGGGCATGTAGGCTTAGGGACCACAGCATAGGTGGTGCACACCTAGGTGCACTGCTGAGGTGCCCAGTGTCATTTTAAAAGCAAGCCTGCCTAGCTGGCTGCTTTTAAATTAAAGTTATATGCAAATTCGACTTTGGAATTAAAGGTACTTCCAAAGTCTTAAACTACCTTATTTTTACATATAAGTCACCCCTAAGGTGTGCCCTATGTGCCCCTAGGGCTGGGTGCCATGTAACTATAATCAGGGACTTTATAAAAATAGATTTATAAGCCCTGGTGAGGTAAAAACAGCCAAATTTGTTTTTCCGTCATTGAAGTAAATGGCCTTCATAGGCTAGAATGGGCAGACTTTATTTTAAATTTTAAAGTCTCCTTAAAGGTTACATACCAAGAATTTGGTATCAAATTGATTGTTGTAATAAATCCCACAACTTCCAGTTGTTGGATTTAATATAACTTGTCCAGGTAAAAAGTTTAGACTTTACCTAAAAAGTTGCCAATTTCAGCTCTGCATTGTTTTTGCTGCTGTGCTCTGATTGGCCAGCCTGCAGCAGCTTCTGCCAGGCTGCCTTGATGAGGTGTGAAGTGGCCTGGCTTCACACAAAGGAATGTGCTTGGGGGAGAGAATCTCCCCTCAGCAGATGGTGAGGCAGGAAGGGGGAGGGCTGCCAAACTGGTCTTCAAAGGCAGAGAAGGACATTTGCAGCACCCAGCAACACCCCCACATCCTGCAACCCCAGACAATTAAGGACCCCCTGGATTAGATTAGGAGAGGAGAGGGGTGTGTTTATGATTTTTAGCCACACCAGTGGGTGGGCTCAGCCAGATGTAACCTCCAAAAATCAGATTCAGCCATGTTGGATTTTTAGAGACTGTTGCCTTTTGGGATGGATTTTTGCCACACTTCCCAGGAAGTGGTCATCACAGGGGGACGACCCTGTACCTGATTGGAGGATCAGGACCCCCCTGCTTTTCACCCAGGAGCAAGGATAAAACTGGCAGACCTGCCCCCACACCTCAGATCCCCACCAAATTTCAAGAAGAAAGAACTTAAGGAGAAGAAGGACTGCCCTGCTGGACCCCTGGCCTGCACCTGGAACCTGCACTCAGAAGGACTGCACCAGCTGCACACTTGGGCTTCACCACAAGAAGGACTTTGCCTGGCTTCAACTGGTTCAAGGAGGGACTCCCTGTTTGCTACAGGTGAAAAATTGCTAACCAGAGTCCCCTGCACCAACTCCTGAAAAAAGCGACCAGCTGACCACTATCCAGTGGCCAAAAAGGAGTTAGCCCCAGGTGCATTCTGGGAGTTGAAGTCTGCACCCCCCAAGGACCATCACAGAACTTCTGGACCCTTGGGGTGAACTGTGGACCCCAAAAGAACCTTAAAAGAACATCTGGGTGAAGCCCCAGAAGTTTGGAAAAGATTTGAGAATTTTTGGAAAAAAGCTCCAGAGAGGGACCGACCCGCCGCGGAAATTCTAGCCGGCTTGCCTCAACCGCGACCCGGCCTGACTTCGTGGTTCGTCCCGGTAAAGAAAAACATTCAAAATAAAGACTAAGTCAGAAGGTAACTTTTTAACCGAGGCCTCCCGCGACCTGTAGCCGAGCAGGGCTCCATTGCGGTCGGCCTGAAAGTTTGACTTTGCCCCGGTCGAGGTGCAACCAGATGACCCGATTGGCGCTTTTTGTTTCTAAGCGCTAGAAAAGTAATAATTCTTTAAAAATTCATATCTCCGGTTCCCCTGAACCGATTTTAATCGTTTTTGTGTCATTTTAAAGAAAAAAATATAAACTATTTTTATAAATTGGTTTTGGATTTTTAAACTGTTTCCTGTGTTTTATTTAATTACTGTTTTGTGATATTTGAATGCTTTACACTTTGTCTCCTAAGTTAAGCCTTGACGCTCGTTGCCAAGCTACCAAGGGTTGAGCTGGGATTAATTTACTGAGACCTAACTTTACCTAGGTGGAGGTTAGTGGCTTGTTGCTAGGTGTAGGTACCTACCTGCTCTACCAATAACCCATTTTCCAACACTCACTTGTGTGGGTAGGCCTAGCGCCCACGAAAGGAAATGGCCCAAAACACAACGTGGACACATCACATTTTTTCACAGAAAACAGTGCCTACCTGTGGATTGTGGCCTCTAGCTCAGCCGGCACCTGAGAAAACCTAGCAAACCAGCGCATTTTTGAAAACTAGAAACCAAGGGGAATCCAAGATGGGGTGACTTGTGGGGCTCTGACCAGGTTCTGTTACCCAGAATCCTTTGCAAACATCAAAAGTTGGCAAAAAAAAAACACTTGTTGTTCTTATTTCGGTGACAGAAAGTTCTGGAATCTGAGAGGAGCCACAAATTTCCTTCCACCAAGCGTTCCCCCAAGTCTCCTGATAAAAATGGTACCTCACTTGTGTGGGTAGGCCTAGCGCCCACGAAAGGAAATGCCCCCCCCCCCACAACCCTCCCCGGGAGCGACCCTTGCCTACGGAGTCGCTCCCCCTGCGTGACATTGGCACAAAAAAAAATCCCAGCTGCCTAGTGGTTTCTGCCCCCTTGGGGGCAGATTGACCGAAAATCGGCCAATCTGCCCCTAAGGGGGGCAGAATTGTTCTAAATACATTTTGCCCCCCAGGGGAGCGACCCTTGCCTAATGGGTAGCTCCCCATCTAAAAAAAAACAAATAAAAAAAAACAAACAAAACAAATTTGCCCTGGCGCCTAGAGGTTTCTGCCCCCCCGTGGGCAGATCGGCCTAATACCAATAGGCCGATCTGCCCCCAGGGGGGGGCAGAAATGGCCTAAAATAAATTTGCCCCCCCCCTCCCCGGGAGCGACCCTTGCCTACGGGGTCGCTCCCCCTGCGTGAAAGTGGCACAAAAAAAAAAATCCCCAGTGCCTAGTGGTTTCTGCCCCCCTTGGGGGCAGATTGGCGTAGCAAAAATCGGCTGATCTTCTCCCAAGGGGGGCAGAAATGGCCTAAATACAATTTTCCCCTCCAGAGGAGCGACCCTTGTCCAAGGGGTCGCTCCCCATTTGTAAAACAAAAAAAATCCCAGGTGCCTAGTGGTTTCTGTCCCCCTTGGGGGCAGATCGGCCTAATCAAAATAGGCTGATCTGCCCCCCGGGGGGCAGAAATGGCCTAAAATAAATTTTGCCCCCAGGGGAGCGACCCTTGCCTAAGGGGTCGCTCCCCTTGCGTGAAATTTACGTAAAAAATAAAACAACTCCCTGGTGTCTAGTGGTTTCTGTCCCCCTTGGGCGCAGATTGGCCTCATAAAAATAGGCCAATCTGCCTCCAAGGGGGGCAGAAATGGCCTAAATATAATTTGCCCCCTAGGGGAGCGACCCTTGCCTAAGGGGTCGCTCTCCACCTCAAAAACAAAAAAAAAAAGAAAAAAAAAATTAGCCCTGGTGCCTAGAGGTTTCTGCCCCCCCTCCCCCGCCCCCCACCGGGGGCAGAAAAGGCCTTCCAAAAAACGCGCCCCATTGGGAGCAACACTTGCCCAAGGGGTCGCTCCCTTATGACAATTTCAACAACAACAAAAAAAATCCCTGGTGTCTAGTGGCGTTTCAAAAGCCGTATTGCAAGCAATCCGGCTTTTGAAATGCTCAGAGAGACTTCAAAGGGAAGGAAATACATTTCCTTCCCTTTGAAGCCTCTCTGGGCCTCCCCCACGTGATCGAAAGAGAAATGCAAGGCATTTCTCTTTCGATGGGAGGAGGCCCTGTGACAAATCAGCGCGCGATCGCGCGCTGACGTCACGGGGGTGGGGAGGGTCGGGGTAGGGGTTCCCCTTCCATCCCTGCCTTGGGGGTGGGTGGGTGGGGAGCACATGGGGGGGGGAGCGCTAGCGCTCCCCCCAGTTCCCGGGTGCAGGACGAGGTGATCTCGTCCAGGGCACCCGGGAACCGGTGCCCTGGACGAGATCACCTCGTCCAGGGCACAGTAGGGGTTAAGGCTTTAGGAAAACTTGGTATACAAACTTAGTACGGTGTCATTCCTGATCTCACTAGTTTAATTTAGAATATCAGGTCAAGATGGAGATAGTTAGACAGACACATCTCTGAGTTGAGCATGTTCTGTATACTGCTCACTCCTAGGTGAGTAAACTTCATTTGAAAGTTCACTAACAGATGTATTTGGACAAGTGAACACTGGGATGGAAGATGGAGTTACAGGATAAGGCCTATTTGGCTTTGCAGTCAGGTTACTCCCTCTACTTCACAAGGTAGACCAATGGCATACTACCAGGTGAGTAAACTCCATTTGAGGGTACACACACAGGCGTATTTGGGAAAGTGAACACTTGGCTGGTGTTTGGAGTTACAGAAACAGGGCCTATTTTGCTTTCGAGTCAGGCCATTCCCTCTAATTCTCAACACTAGACAGATGGCATACTGCTAGGTGAGTAAACCTCATTTGAGAGTTCACCAGATGTATTTTGGCAAATGAACACTGGGCTGGTGGTTGTACTCAAAGAAACGAGGCAGATTGGGCTTTACAGTAAGGTCACTCCCTCTACTTCCCAACACTTGACAAATGACATACTACCTGATAAGTAAACTTCATTTAAAAGTTCACCAGCAGATGTATTTGGGCAAGTGAACACTAGGCTGGTGGTTGGAGTTACAGAAACAGGCCTATTGGGCCTTTTAGTCAGGTGGCGTCCTCTACTTCACACACTAGACAAATGGCATACTATCAAGTGAGTAAACTTAATTTGAGAGTTCACTAACAGATGTAATTGGGCAAGTGAACACTAGGCTGGTGGTTGAAGTTACAGCAATAGGGCATGTTGGGCTTTGCAGTCAGGTCACTCCTTCTACTTCACACACTAGACAAATGACATACTGCCAGGTGAGTAAACTTTATTTGAGGGTACAGATACAGGTGCATGTGGAAAAGTGAACACCGGACTGGTGTTTGGAGTTTAAGAAACAGCACATCCTGGGATATGTAGTCAGGTCATTCCCTCTACTTCCTAACACTTGACAGGTGAGTAAACTTCATTTGGTAATTCACTAACAGATGTATTTGGGTACGTGAACTCTGATCTGGTGTTTGGAGTAAGAGAAACAGGGCATATTGGGCTTTGCAGTCAAGTCACTTTCTCTACTTCCCAACACTTGACAAATGTTGGGTATTACGTATATGTTGCCAGACTGCATTAAGGCTGGAGCATACATTTAAAATGTTGAGACTTTCAAGAAGTCCTGAGATGAACTTTTGTTATTGAAACACTTGCAGGCACCATTCCAACTCATGGGATGTGATGGGCCTTCGTAGGTCCAACAATACACATTGACTGTCTTACATCTCAGATACTCTGGGAATGGAATGTTAGAGTCATGAACAACATGGTAGCAAAAGGTGAGCTGTCAGCATGCATGACAATGCAGTTTAGTGACAATTTTTGTTTTGTAACTAACCAGACTCTGCTCCCCCAGCTATTCCTGTCAAGTCCTCAGGATGCGGGATAGGCAAGACTTTTTCCTCCCAGAGAAATAGTTGTAATGGGGCCCTGGGAGGGCCACTGCTAGTCTTGTTGGCCTCCATCTGTTGCCTGGAGGCCAGGCAATGCACTTTGCCCCTCAGGTTATTCCACCTCCTTCTAGTGACCTACGGTATTCACTCCATTGACAATCCTTTGCCACAGTTCCATTTTCCTACTGAGAGGAGCGTGCTGGACTTGGGCTCCAAACAATTGTGGCTCTACTCATATAATTTCATCCACCATGACTCTCAACTCATCCTCTAAAAAAAATGGATTTTGGGTGCATGACATGACTGAAAATAAAGTGGGTGACAATGACAAAGTAAATAAGACAAGTGATATTTTTGACAAAAATGAAAAAATGAAGTAGAAGTGTGTACAGGGTGAAAAATGGGATGGTCAAAAAGGGCTGCCTAATGTGGCAAGACATTGCAAAACATTGTGCGGTCTCTGTCTTGCTGTGCTGCAGTGGAGCTGCAAAGGATCATGGTCTGTGAAAGGGTGTTCTTTATAGTGTCATTTGCAGGTGAGTCTACTGGGTCCATCATTGTCAGCTGTGTTGTTTTTTAATTCATCCAACGTACACTTGTCTGTTACCAAACACAAACCGCAGTGGCCGACCGCCATTGACTAACTGCTGCAAAGGGACTGCCACAGTGACTGTGTGTTTGTAATAGGTACGGTGGTTGGGCACAGCACTGACGGCACAGCAGTACAGACTGCCACAATAGCAGACCACCATGACGCTGGCGGTCAGCACTTTGGCGGGCGGAGGTTCTGCCTGTGTACTTTAATACAGAGGTCTGGGTACCACTGGTGCAGTGGTCTTTTTGGAATCACCAGTTTGGCCGTCTGGCAGTCCGACTACCAAACTTGTATTCAGGTCCTAAGCCATTCTGATGGCCAACAAGAAAGAAACCATTATCGCGGACCATGTTCAAGTAAAATCCATGTTAAAACAAAGTGCTCATAAAAGTGTTTGATGCATTTTATACAGCATTTCATAACAATGATACTAACAATATTGCACAACAAATGTTGACAGAAAGCATAGGACTCTGGGCAGTATGGGCAAAGCATATGGTCACTAACTGGAGTCGAATATAGCTATTTTTTAAATTAAATGCTACTGTGTAAATCAATGAAAGTAAGAAACAAAAGTCTAGATTTACCCAGTTTTTCTATTCATCCAAATCCAAGTTTCAGGAAAGAATACACGAATAGCTGTGCTACTTGTCTCTGGAAATTCTCTTTTAGGAGGTATTTCACCAAGAGGTTTGTCATATAGTGTGGCCCTCACTGAAGTCAATTCATCAACAAACATGTTGTCCATTTCAGCATAAAAATAATCATAATTATCTGTAAAAATGAAAATAATTTTATTTTTCTGGAGTAGATCATGTTGCAAAATAATTCTTCCTTAATATTGTCCATAGTAATTTACATACCACTGAAGGCACCTTTATTATTTGGCTCTTAACAAAAGGATCAGCCACAATATACTAAATATACAATTAGTTTGTTGGTACCTGTCCTTCTTACAAGACTTGGTTTTGAAAATGGAAAAATCCAAGGTGATGTACTTTTTAGTACTGTACACTATAAAAAAAATAGGTGCTCATAAACTTGAACAACACACGCTAAATATCAACAGCACAAAATCAGTAGAGTTCAGAAAGCATAAGTTGCTTAGGTAGACTAATGATATATTTGGTAATGTCTGTGGTAGGCAAAAACATGCCTTGGGGCCATTATTGAGGTCTATTCTTCTGAACAACATGGGATTTAGATCACAGTGAGGATTCTTGAAATATCAATGGCAAAACATGTTATTATTAAATAATGAACAAAGAAAACCACTGCACTCATATAGCGTATTGCTCAATTATAATAAATATGCACATTGCATGTCGTAAATCCGGTAATAAGTAAGGCAGAGTCCTTCGTTGAGTTCCACTAGATCATTTAATTGGACTGTAGTCATCACTTCACAGTTACATCCAAAAGGTACAGCCAGTACAATTCAAATAGATACAGCCGACACGTGTTTCGTCACACTTGTGAATTTATCAGGGCTGTAAGTACTGATATCAAGTGCAAATCCAAGTTGTCGGAAGATCCGTAGGTAACAGGAAAAGTGTCCCCGGGGGTGTAAACCGGCAGTAATCAGTGTACAGCCCCATGTGGAGGGAGAAACGAGGACTGTGGGCATTATAAGCCTATGTTCAAGTAAAAATCTTGGTTACAGTCTCAGCATGCGGGCTGGGTAAAATTACCACATTAATTAACCATCATTGCTAGGTGGGATTTTTATCTCAGAGGTTGTCAAGGAATCACTTATGTACTCTTTGCCTTTCTACTAATAGAAGTCAGAGAGTCATATGAGGAAAATTGGCTATCTCCCTCAATGCCATTTGGGTTGAGTGGGGATGTTTGTTTCAAGACCTGGAAAGATTTAACCTGGGTCAGGAATTTGTCTCTAGGGCTAACTGGCTTACATTTCCCAAAGGTCTAATTAACTGTGGAGGGGTTTCTTGTTGCATACAATCCACATTAGTTGAGGCACGAGAAAAGGATGTTCTCTATCACCCCCATTTTTTTTCAAACCTGCTTTATCAATGGCAGCTGACAAGCCATGATATATGAAATGTGTCAATAGCAGTACATAGTGCAAGAGATGAAGCAGTTTATGGTATCGCCCATCAGTCAGTACTTATGGAGACCAAATATACAGCCATCTGCTCCGTCTAATCCCAGGCAGCCTTTAACATGGATTATGGTTGTGCATACTTCAGTTCAAAGCACAGGAGCATATGGAGAGGACCAGAACATATTTATCATCCCTGCTGCAGGACAATCAGGAGATACTCTAATGTATATTTTATGCAACTTGGCTGGTGTGAGGTAGGCTCAATGTAATATGTTGAATTAAATGTAATGGAAGCAGGCATTAAAAGAGACTTTTTGTGGGCACACCAGGGCTCTGCCCCATTTTTTCTGTGACAGCCCGCACCCAATGACACGTCCCAGTGCTGTTTCAAGGGCGCCAGTGGGTCTTGTGAGAAAGGGCTTTGGGAAGCCAGGATATCAAAAAGCACCTATTGCTCATTGTGTGGAGGACCTGTGTTGGGGGTGTGGAGTGGGTTCAGTGTCAATGTCGCCCCACATGCGCTCCAATTCAATTGCAATGCATCTATGCATCAGGAATTGGCCCACCAGAAGCCCCGTTTGCTCTGTAAACAGGTCAAATGGGATGAGCGCCGAAGGTGCTGACCCCCAAAGTATCCCATAGTGCCAACCCCTCTTAGCCGGTGGCCTCTCTAAACACTTGAACACAGCACAAGGGGTGCATACATTAAACAGGCAGTGATCCGCATCAGTCAGCGATGACACATATGTCACTCAAAGAAGGCTGTCAGATGACACCGGCAACACCGAGAAGGTTCAGTACCAAGACCAAACTGATCCCTCCTGTCCCCGGCTTTGATCTTACCTCCATCAAGTTTTGCTCGTGTAATCATTGCTCTAGCTATTGGAGCTATGCTGCCAAACAGTAATGCACTGGAGTACCAAGCCTTCCACTCTCTGTCAACTGTCGCAATTTGTCCGGAGCCACATTCCACCTTTCTTTTTCCACATTAAGTATTGCATTCAATGTCTGAAAGGTGCTGCAGGGTGTCGCGTAGGCTCTAATTATTCTAATGAGACTACTGCATTTTGAGCAGCAAGATCGTCCACAGTGTGGGAGACTGAGTCTGACCCACTGTGGGTGACACCTGCTGCTCCAAATCCGGGTTTTGCTCCATCTAACTAGCAGTGCCTCATCTCTCCCGAAAGGTAGAGATGATTGGGCAGCCGGACGCATGACATTTCATACTTCTCAGGGAAGTCGTGGTCACTCAGGTCGCATCCCTTTCTCTCATTCACAATTCGGTCTCATAAATAAATGACAATGAAAGCAGTATAAGTTTTAAAGACTGTTTAATAAAACAACTGCATCTTAGATAGCAAAGCGTGAGCTGCAATAACCAGAACTACACAACATAACAATATTAAAATGGTGACGATGAGAGTGAAGCATAAGAATAATGCTATCATATTGCCACTAAAGTCGATGGACTATTTTCTATCTGATTCATAATTTGAGCACAGAATGTTAAGCTCTAATCCTGTCCTTCAGATTCCCCTGGGAGGACATCAACCCTCATGCCTGAGCAAAGGCCTGTAGTCTGCGTTAGCATCTGCAGCAAAGCATTCAACATACAGTTGTGGTTACCTGGCTGGAATCTCCCTCTTAACGTGTAATGGAACTAGGAGGTGTTTTTATAATAACACAGCTTATGTTCTAAGAAAATGTCCCTACGTAAAGATGTGTATTTTCTACGAATGTTGGAGACTAAACTTCTACCACGGTCACCGGCAATGTACCAAACTGTAGCCTTGACTGAAGCACAGAGTGATCAAGAATGTGTTGTTTGAGGATACAGTGCTGGGCTAAGCAAAACAGATAGAAGAAATTAAAACAAGACCGTAAAACTGGTTATTATAAAAAATAATGCAAAGCTGAATAAAATATATCTAGGTCAAGGTGCACAGCGGCCTAGTGTATTAAACTAACGTGCATGGAGCTATAATTAAAATGGCTACACAACACCCTCCCCTTGTCGGTTGAAAGTGGTTCAAGCCAAAACAAAAATTTCTCAATCTAAGATATATATAAAACCCTAGTCAAGTTTGACAAGCTAAAAGGACACACAAGCACACTACTTGGCAATTTAAAACATGAGCATGTGGCTTATAATTCAAATTCAGTGAAAATGTAAGTTTAGAAAATTTCCAAATTAAGTACGAGTCATGGAAAGTAGGAGATCTTCCACTTCGGCAGATGACAGAACTGGAAAGTCCATGCCAAAAAGGATCGTGGAGCAAGTGTGTTCCATAGCCCCAGTATCAATCAAGGCGGCATCCCGTGGAATACCCATTGATGAGTTGATGGCAACTTCCTCCAGGAAGGTAACTCATAATTAGCTTCACGTAGCAAACGCAGCCTCAGTGCGCGTGTCTGGCAAGGAACCCTCAGCAAGAACATCAACAGATCAGCATCTACTGCTGGGGGGCGCTGATGTGAAAGACAAACTTCTAGTGCATGTTCAAAAGAGCACCAAAGGCACCGGAACACGGGCTGCACACAATACAAAACCAGTCTGAATGTCAAAGACCAGTCACACTCCAAATGCTCCAGGAGTGTTGCTCCAAAATGCTGCACCATACGGTCACGACACAGCTGCGCTGATGGGAGCGCCGTCATTTGTCCTTGTTGCGGCCAGATAGCCATTGCGCATAAACAACAGCAACAGCAGGATGCCAGCTAATAAAGGCAAAGTTATCAGAAATCCACCAAAAATACTACCGAAAATTTAGTGGATAGCTGAAGGTATCAAACCGAATATGGAGGAGAAGGTGTGAACAAAACCAGAACTAACAGCTTTGAAAAAATGTGCTATTCCATTCGTGCTGGACGCATTAAATATTCATCCCACGAGTTCACCAAAGTGTCTCGGAAAGTTCGTATTTAACAGGGACTGTATTTCTGCTGATGACCTTGCCACCTGAATTGCGTATGTCTCGTGTGCAGATGTAAAGGCCACATGCTTTTGAAACAATAAAGCCTTGAGTCTACTTAACTTGTCAAAATTCAAATTTGAAGTAGCAATGCAAGGCCAAATATCAGCTACCTCCTTAAATTTAGTGGGGGAAAACAGTACGTTCACGCAGCATATAACGACCTTAGAGACCGAAACAATGTAAACAATTCCGTCTCGCATGCCACTACAGTCTTCACTATTGAGAAGGACGTAGCTGCCATTTGAAAGCACCTAGAACGTAGGTCTAATCAAAGGGACTGGAACTCCCTTAAGATAACAAGACAAGTTTGCAGCTGAGGCGTTACACGTCCCGTGCAAGGACAGCTGTTTACAAATCATCAAATGGCTGACAGAAGTCTCGCATTCACTACCGCTAAGAAAGACCTCTTTCATGCCATTGAAGCATTTGTACGATAAGGGAAGCTCCCACACCTCATGGATGTAACTATCTCCCAGTTTTTCATATCTGCCTACCGGAATGTGTTTCAAACAGGAGGTGAATTGTAATGTGGTAATAGGCAGATTAATAACCTGTGTTTTAAAGGCAACTTTTCTAATATCTCGATGTTAAGCATGACATAAGTCGCTTCATATTTAGCCATTAGCTGTTGTTGTCATGTCAGAATAAATGAAGAAAATATCTCCCTTGCACTGACGTGCTGCAATGGAACCCGACCCGCCTTCAATGTCTGAAGCGTCCAACCCAACTGCATAATGGACCTGATCTGACTGTCCATGATATAGCGAAGACATATCAGATTGTATAATGTCTATAGAAGAAGAGGCAATGTTGTTAATTGTATATATCCGGTCAGACAAGGTGTTAATCCCATTATTCACAACAGCCAATGCCTTTTTTAGAATTTCCTGATCTATTTGCCTTAACCGGGCAGCAGCATCTTGTTGGGAAAGTTTCCATATTTCATTGTATACTGCATATAAGAAACGCTTCCTACGTGGTGTTCTGGGGCCTGACAAGAAATCTTGTAAGTCAGTGGTGTTAGACAGGAAGTTGAGGTGTTCTTTAACTGCGTTCAGTGAGGATGACTATAGCCACTGTTGGCTTAATTTTCCTACATATGTTGTAATGATATCTGCATGTTCTGGAGATATTTAGCAAGGGTCTGGCCTGCTCATCCTAAAACCCTCTGAAGGAGTTAATAAAACGCTGATGAAACCCATTGGTATCTATTGGCCACAATGACCACCCGCCTGGACGTGTCAATGAAGCATTAAACGTACCATTCTGGACCCACTCATCAAGCTCATCTTTAGTTGAGTTCTTGTATTTTTGCCATTTGTAAAATTTTGCAGGGGCAGGTATACTGGGCTTGTTTAATTCTCTGATTGTTGCTAAGCCTAAACAACTAGTTTGTTGCACAGTTTCATTTAAGAAGATCATCTGAACCATAATAAGACATGCTCTAAACAATTAGACTTTCAGATACTGGGAACGCCGTGGATACATTCGCACCACGGAGTTCTCCTTTGGATTTTTAGACTTTCTGGTTGATAGGGAATACAAGAAGATTCCTTAATTAGATGACTTAATGTAGGACCATATACACTTAATTAAGATTCTACTAGATAATGCTTGGAAATGAGTAGTTTTCATATAAGACATACTTGATTTAAGCCCTGATGAAGTCTGTGAGAATACATTCTCATAAGACGAAACACGTGTTGGCTTTGTTTGCTGTATACATTATTGAAATTCAAGGACGCTTTTCTTGTATCAAGGTGGACTTTGTATGTCAAGAAATAAATAATATATGAACTCTCTATGGTGTTACTCCACACTGAAGATTCTAATAATTACTAACCTTCAATTATACGATCATGAGTGCCCTGACAACTGTCCAGTTCATTGTTAGTTTCCCTTGAAACATTGGAGGATTAAGGAAGATCCTCTTGCCAGGAGCACCGTGCCACATTTGGACTGTTAATGTGATTTTATGGACTCACTGTGAGCGCCCATATCCTATGACTTGCTTCCTATGTGCTTTTGTCTTGAATTCATGCTCTAAACAATGTTTCTTTTCCCTTAATTTGCCAATTTTTTGTTCCCCACACACTTTTCAGATCAATTGATTTGGACCAATATTCATAGCCTTCTATTGATAACTGGGAAACAAAGGATTCAGAATATGTAAATTTCGTATTAGTCAATAACAGGTGTATATCCTTAGTAGGTGGTACCTTAAAGTAATACAACTCAGCATTCTTTTGATTGTGTCCAGAAAAATATGCAAACTTTTCAGAATATGTTTTAGATCTCCCTTGCGGTGGAGTTGGACAATGTTCCCATTGCTTGTAATTAAATACTATTTTGGGACTATGTATGAAGTGGTGCCCATAATAATTATAGCAAAACATATCACCATAATTTTCTTTAAAGTGGTAAACATTTTCGTTTTCAAAGACTGTATAATATTGCAATTCTGTCATCATAGAATCAACTGTTTTCACATCCCAATCATCAGATACAATGCCTGGTAGTACTATCTCATTCATCGATAATTTGAACATATACGGTATTTGAATAATTTCTGTGGGACCATATATATCAAACATTACTTTGTCCCAAACAATCCCATCAGGAATTGGCACTGCGGAAATGTTAAAAAAGGATACATCTCTTCGGACTTTGTGTGACAAAAAACGTGGTTCCAAAACCTCCTCCACCTGTTCAACTGTTGATCTTTCAGGAGGAAAATGACCATGTATTAATAGAAAAAAGGTAATAACAAAACCAATCCAAAGTAGAAAGGCTAGGACAGTCAGAGAAAGCCATATATAGTTCCATGGAAAAATGAAATATGTTTCTTTAAGCCAGTTTATTAGCTTACGTGCACTTGACAAATCAGCTGTCGAAGAGGCAAATGAGTCTGAGAAATCATTGTTGAAATAGGCAAAATAACCAGAGGCAGTTCGTGCAAATGGCGTAGCCGTTGTCAGTGGTGGAGTTGGTGTTTCCTGTGGTGGCACACTATAGACAGCACCATCCGTGTTGACTTGATCAAATGTTTCTAAGTTAGTTGATGTTAGTGGAACTAATGCAAGATCATCTTCCACCCTCCCCAAGCTCGGAGAGATATCAGTGTTGGTATAAAAAACTTGTAGTGGAACTTCTTCGCCAGTAGTGAGAGGGATTCAGGAACTACTGGATGTTCCTCTTGGTCGGCTGTGCAGGATTTGCCACATGGTGTATTTTGACATTGTCAATTGAGAAAAAACGATTTTCTTTGGCACCCGCCAATGGTGGTAGAATAACAGTTCTGGTACTGTGTATCCCTAGTACAGGGACTGGTGCTCGATAAGAAGGGCCAAATTCCTTTTTCACAGCAACTTTTTCACGTACAAGATCCCAACTCTGGGAATCCAGCCAGTAGATGTTACTGGCATATCCTTAATTCCTGTGGAGGCGGCACTTTTGGAAGAATTATCATCACAGAACTGTTGCAATTCCTGTAAGACAGTGACACATTCATTTATGTCAAAAGTTGTTTCTGCTGCCTCCATGCCAGGACCATCAAGATCCGAACATAAATTTGAGTTCCGAACAGGCGCTCATATGAAGTACGACCCCCAAGGACCTTCAAGGCAGGTTATTTAGTGCTCTCTGGACTCCATACAAGTGATTAAGCCAACTATGACCCGTACCTAAGACTATGGCTGTTAAGGATTGCTTTAAATCGCCATTTAATTGCTCCACGACACTATTTCCCTCGGGATGAAATGGAGACGAGTACTGTAGTTGGACCCCCAGCGAAGCCATGGTGTCCTTGAATGCCCTTGAGGCGAAAGCAGGGCCCTGGTCCGAATGGAAAGCCGCAACTGCATATGTACCGATAAAGACTCGCAAATCTTTAATAACAGTCCGAGCGTCAGCCGAGCATTGTGGCCACACCCATACAAATCTGGAGCATGAATCAACAGCAACTAAAATATATTTGTATGCACTATCAGGTGGTAAGGGACCACAATGGTCCAAGTACACACATTGTAATGGTTTCTTTGAAATTAAGAGGGGTGTCTGCGGCGGGCGCTTGTCCGTGGAAACTTTGATTTGTTGACATATGTCACAACAAAGGACATACCTCTTAGTCTCTTTGTAGAGACCTGGCCACCAATAATGGGCCTGTAAGATTGAAATTGTAACCGCCACACGAGCATGTGCAGAGGCCACCCCCTCATGCACTGCTTTAAACAATTGTGGTCTTATAACTTTGTGAGGGATATCTCGTATGTCTACGCCTGGTATCCTATCTTCAGTGTTCAGCATACTTCCCATATGATAATATTTGTTAGGAAATCCTTTAGGATGGGGTGTACCATCAGCCGTAGCTTTCACAGCAGCCCAAATGTCTGCCTCTGGTTTAGAACTCGAGTGAGTCACTGCAGCTACAGTGGCTACCGCCACTGCTGACTTTGTGGCTTCATCAGCCAATGTATTTCCAGCAACGTGTATTCCAATGCGCTGGTGTCCAAGTGTATGTACAACATGGACATTCGGTAGTGTCTCTTTCAGGTCAGCTACTTTCCCCCACAGTAATCTGTGTTTAATGGTGTTGCCTTTGGAGTCTCTGAACCCATTCTGGCGCAAATAATGCAAGTATTCATTAAAGGACTGGACACAATAATATGAATCACAAACAATCAGCGTAGGCTGTGCCGGATCCGTGTGTTCCAGTGCCATCAGCAGAGCTTTTAGCTCAGCCAAATGTGCTGTACGATCCCCTAGGGTCTGTGTAAAAGTATGTAGAGGATAAAATGTGTCCCCTTCCAGATAGCCACTTACGACTGCGCAAACAGCAGAATATTGATGTTTAGTTCCAATTGCAGGTTGTGCCGAGCCATCAGTGTACATGACTCTATGATACTGAACAATAGGCAAGGTATTTGCTGGAACCGGATATTCTACTTCGTATTGTAGGAATTCCTGAGTTTGTAACTTTGGGCCAAAAATTTAGTCTACATCAGTGGCTGTCAGAGACGTAGCCCATTGTATCCAACCTGGATGTAGTGCTTTTGCGTTCGGAATGCTAGCTTTTGTAACAGCCTCTAGGGCTGGGATTGGAGAAACAACAATAATGTGTTTTCCTTGGGAAAGAGGTCTTTCTTTAATAACAGCCATCTTTACAGCAGTGAGAATTTTCTCTGTGGGAGCAAAGTGTTGTTCAGCTGCTGAATACAAATGTGATTTGTATGCAATCGAGACTGTCTCACCTTCATTAAATGTCACATAGGTGAAACCGATGGCCCCAGCTATTTCCCTGATGAAAAAATGTATTTTGTTGTCCCTTGTGTGTAAATGTTGTGCTGCAAGCATGTCTGTCTGCAATTCTCTAAGGATGCGTGCATGTTCAGTTGTCCAGCATTTACTTGAAAAATCTGGACCTATTAAGTCATATAAAGGTTTTATGTGCGCAGCATAATCTGGAATGTAGGTTCTGCCAAAATTTAAGAAACCCAATAATGATTGGAGTTTTTTAATTGTATTCGGTGGTTGTAACTGTGCGCATTTTTCTAAGAATTGTGGCACTAGGCTCTTCCCTTCACTTGACAGCTCATATCCTAGAAACAGGACGCTGATGAAGGCAATTTTTTTTTTTTTTTAAGTTAAATTTGTAGCCAAATTCGGCAAACCCTACAACAATGCGGTCTACCCGTCTTAAATGTTGTAGTAATTCATCATCCGTGAGATATATATCATCTACATAGGACAATGCTTCAGGGTCGATCTTGTGTAAAAATGGCAGTGACACGAGCCACGAACAATCCGGGGCTGTTCTTATACCCCTGAGGTAAACAACATAATTTTTTCTGAGAGCCTAGTGCGCTAAAGCTTGTTAAGTCTCTGCTTTCAGGCACTATATACTGGCAAAAAAAAAACATTGGAAATGTCTAGTGTTGTCTTGTATTTTTTACGCACTATGTTGCTTATTAGTGCAGTGCTATTTGAATTTTTTATAACATAGGTGCGTGTATGACTATTTAGATGTCTGTAGTCTAAGACTATTCTGTATGAATGGTCCAATTTAGCCACGGGGAATAAAGGGTTATTCATTGGCAAGACACAGGGTTCAATCACACCCTGGTACTCTAATTGCGTGAGTATTTCTCTTACTGGTGCTTTTGCGTCATGTTTTATAGGATACTGCGGTTGTGGCTGAGGTTCACTTTTAATGGGAATTACATGGTAGCGGGAGTCTTTATCCCATCCTACGTGATTTCTGTATAAAGCAGGTGCTTGTGCTAGAGCCCATTCAATGGAATAGGATTCAGCTAGTTCCTCTGGAACAAGGGGCGAGAAGTAAGGCTTAATGACATCTTCTCCATATGGGCAGGTAAGG
The DNA here is from genome assembly GCF_031143425.1 of Pleurodeles waltl. NCBI lineage: Eukaryota > Metazoa > Chordata > Amphibia > Caudata > Salamandridae > Pleurodeles > Pleurodeles waltl. Next base: position 1,411,836,250 of record NC_090444.1, on the reverse strand, counting down.
ACAAAGTCATGCGGCCAATCTTGTTCGGCCAACAAGACATCATAGACTTTTACTATGCGATCCCAAAAGAGTGCGTCTATTGTCAGTTCAATGTCTTCTTCTAATTGTATTGTTACTTTGTACACCCTATCAGGCTTGGAGACATGCATGTCCGCTGTTTCTACTTGTATAAAGTCATCAGTTGCTTTCACCTCCAGATGGTCTAGAAGATTCCGGTGAACTATTGCGACCTCTGCCGCGCTGTCTAGCAATGCTAGAGCCCAATTCTTGTTCTTCAAGAGGACCCTCTTCCTGTGTGGCATGTCAGACTGTGACTGCTGCCCCCTTTTTCTATTTGACTTGTGGTTTTTGTTGGGCGGGTTTCTCTTCCTTTTTAACAGTAACCTCCGAAGAGCGTTGTGATTCCTGTCTCGGTTTCATCTACTCTGTTCTTCACTCTGATCAACCACCTCTCATTTCTCTTTTCCGATGAGTCCTGAAAGGAATGAGATTGGCGCGTATCAGCATATTGATAGCTATCAGGCGTTTGGATATTATCTCTATTTCTGAGATTATACCTATTCTGTGGGGTCTCCGTACATGTAGATTCTCCCCTTTCTTTTTTAGGTGTTTGTTGCTTTTTATCCCAGCGTTTGTTATTATCCTCAGGTTGTTGTTTGGGGTTATCTTTATTTGATTTACACTGGAATTGAGGCTTTTGTGGTCTGGCCCCTAGGCTATCGTGACCGATACTTGAATACGTTTCTGCTATTATTTTAGACAGCTCTCGTTCTTGATCTTGTTGCAGAACGTCACAAAGCTGCATGCGCACTGCCAGTGCGACTGCTTCCCCTTTAAGGTTACTTAAAATGATTGAGGACACTGTGGCAAAATTGCCCATCAATTACATCCCCAAATCTAGGGCCGGGGCAGCCCATATTCATCTTGAATTTGTTTCAGCACTTCCGGTAAATTGGCAAGTGTTGGTGTACCGTGTGCGGTTGTGTAGAGCGCTGCAAATGCGGAACTGCAGGTATTACAGTTTTCTACTGTAGGGACCATCCTAAAGGGCAGGCACATCGTTAATATTCTATGTTTATCCTGAGGTACCATATGGGGAAATACTGCCTCCAGCGTATTAATTTTTTGTGCTAACCAAAACGGAGTTTCTTCTCGTTTTGCGGGAACTTTACTCATAATCGGATGTACAGTCGCAGGATTTATACCTGCATTACTGCATGTGGGTGTGCTGGAGCAGCATGTGCTGGGTTTGTATTTAATGTTTGCATCACGAATTGTACTAATCATCTATATATTGCTATTAACTCAACGTATAAGCGACGAACCTCAGCTACTGCTAAATTTCCAACCGCAGGATGTGGTGTATTGGTGGCCTATAAAGGACAGGTAGGACTGTCATTACTTAGTGGACCTAACCTTACTGGTAATATTGTATGGGGTAGGGCTCCATCAAGCCAATTATGTGTGTGACGTGTGTGTGCGTTGGTTGTGCTAGCTGTTGTGAGTGTGCTGCATGAGTGTGTGGCCCTGCCATTAGTCCTGCTGTTTTCTTTGCTGTGTATTGTGTACAGGATATGCTTGTGTTTAGTACATGCATGTGTGTAGCTAAATTGTAGATTGCTTGTGTCGCCATGTATTATGGTGGTGTAGTGTACCCTTGTGTGGTTGTTGTGTGTGCGTCTGTGTGTGTGGTGATGGCTCTGTCATATGCTTTGTGTGGGCGTGGTATGACATACGGAATGTTGTATGGCAGTGTGTTAGTGTTGATTGGTTGTGTGGTGTTGTTATGTGTTGTCATGTGTAGGTGTGCAGTGTAATTGCTTGGCAAAGCGTTTGTGTAGTTGTGGTTGTGATGTTGTTGTGTGACTCAGTGGTGTTGTGTATAATTCTGTTGGACAGTGGCGGGGGTGATGTGTGTGTGTGTGTGTAGGCTGGTGTGTGCATGGCACGTGTGTGCTGCCCGTGGTGTGTGTAGTTTGGGTATGCATGTGTGTAGTATGTGTGCGCATGTGTGTATGTAGGTGTATGTATGTTACTATAGGTGTGTGGTTAAGTGTGTGGCCGTCGCAGGCCGTCCCGGGTGTGTATGTTGTGTGTGTGTACTAATGCCTTTCCCTCCAGTGTGTGCTAGGAGGATGTACTTACGGTTGTTGTCTTCGTTGCTGGTTCCGGAGTTGTTGTGTGAGCAGGAGCAGTGGGTAGACTTCGAGTTCAGGTTCCATGGCAGCTTGGAAGAGGTACGGCTTCCTGAAGGCGAGTGTCTCCTTTTATTCTATTGGTTTCTGTCAGGGTTCCGGTGGCAGTGTGACCGCGGTGGAAATCTTGGTGGTGTGCAGCCTCGTAATGTTTCTGGCAGAAACTTGGTCCCTGCCGATCTGAAGGTGCCTACCACCGTCTTTCGCGGCCTGACTGCACTGGTGATAGTTTGGATGTTTCTTTTCGGAACACTGCCATGGCCATAATATGGCAGTCTTCACTGCCGGTCCGTGTGCAGTACAACTGCCACTGCTAACATGGCGGTCCTGAGACCGCCAAACTCATTATGACCCCCTAATATGTCATTGAGTGCCTCTCTTTCAACTTTTATATCTGGGTCCTCAAATGTACTTTAATTTTAATAATAATGATACTCTACCAACAAAACCTCACGTTTTGATTTGGAATATTTATATAATTGAGAGCATGGCAGTTCAGGATGGACTGTTCTTAGGAGCAGGAGAGTTACTACTGATTTGCATAAGGCAGTCTTTGTCCAGAGTGGCACAGTAGGTGAAAAACGATGGGTTTGAATTCTACCAAAAAAGATTGCCACCAGTTAGACTATTTGCAAGAAATTCTCCAATCACCTTTTGGGCATCTTACGCAATGTCCTATGTGGTATTCTCAGAACTGGAATTCTTGTTTGCTGTGCCTTAGGTTTCGAGCAATACCTCACTGACACGCCCCAAGTAGGCTAAAACAAATCTGGGGTTGCCTATGGTCCCTTCTCTAGGAAGCCTTGTCCGGCAGCTCAAGATGGACTATTCCCATGAGGAGCCAGATCAGTACTGATTTGCATAACTGGGTCTTTGTCAAATGGCAAATTGGGCAAAAAGCGCTGGTTTGGAATTCTACCATGAGTGATTTCAAATTGTTATACTGTTTTCCAACATTCTTCCCATTGCCGTTTGTGTAAATATTATACCTAAGGCTGCAATTATTTACAGATCATGTCATCAACCTACTGATATTAGGAATAAATCCCAGTTTAACTCTTGTGGGAACATGATACTCAGCATGAGTTTGATGTACAACTGTCCAACAAAGTTTGCTCAAATTGTTTAAAAAATGTAATTCAGGTAGTATTACTCAATGTGTTTCACTTACAACAGATGACTTCTTTCTTCAGTTCATATTTGTAAGTAAGATTTCAGTTTCTAGCCTATGCTGGTCATGTAATAGTGAAGAAGGTACATTTCTTCATTTGTTATTTTATTCTTCACTTGTTAATTCATTTTGGAAAAATCCTAGTTAGATGTTTTGAGATTTCTAATGAAATGTCCCCCTCTCTTACACGCTCGTTATAAATTTACTTACTATGTAAAATGATTAGACCTTTTTATTGCTATTGCTTTTAATCAAATGCCTTCTTGTTGGAAGGATTTTTACAAATTGTTTTAGTATTGTTAGAACCATATTCAATTCCCATAGACACAATAGAGTATTTGCTTTTGACACTAATAGTAACATTAGAAATGGCTAGAAAGCAGTTTGGATACTTAATAACATTACAGATTAACTGGCATATTCAAACTTTCCTGATTCCCTCTTTCCAATCTATTTCTCATCTTCTGCTCCATGTTTTCTTTTCTCTTTTCTTTTACTATGTTTTAAAGAATGGTATATTTCACCCTTAACATAGAAATACAGTTTTTATCATAGATATATTGTTTTCTTATTGCTGCTTTATTCATTGTACTTTTATTTTGTATGTACTCAAAACCTATTAAACAACACCACGGAAAAAAAGGGCTAAGGTGGGTGAGCTAACCTTACACATCTGGTTGAGAGTGGGAGCCTCTGTCCTGTTAACATGCAAAAACTGCATCCTGCTTGTGTCCACATCCATAATGCCTAGTATCTATTTTGTAGCTGTTCTCTGTGTAAGTGAGGTGTTCAACAGTCTTGAAGCACCTAGCACCCATCTTTCCCAAATTTGACTCCATATACCAGTGGTTCCCAACCTGTGGTCCAGGGACCCCTGCGGGGTCCGGGAGGCCTCCTCAGGTGATCCGTGACTGCTTAAAAAACTAAATAATATTAACAGATTATTAAAGTGTATTTGAATAAAGTGGCTAAATGTACAATTGAAAATTTTAAAGCTTACTGTAAATTTCAAGGAATTTGAAATTGGAGAATAAAAATAAAATTAGTATCCTCAGATTAATTCGTGGGAGAAGTGCATGTGCATCAAACAGAATATAGTATGATTGATGTGTGGCTTCAGTTGAATTAAGAAAACCTCCAACCTCCCTATTGAAATTACCATTTTTTTTTTTTGCATATTAAATAAAATGTATTATCATCTGTGGACATATTTGATGAATGCTTGTTGCGGTATTTTGCGTGTATTGCTTTGCGTTTTAATTCATCAACAATGTTTAGGCCGGTGGTCCCCAGCTTCCAGTAATGTCTCGAGAAGGGGGAGAGAGGGTCTGATTCCAATAATGATTCAGTGGGGGTCCCTGGTTTCCAGTAATGTTAAAGTGGGGGTCCACAGAAGTCAAAAGGTTGGGAACCACTGCCATATACCATTGACATTATGTTTCCCAGGTAGCCAAAATGTAAAAAAAAAAAATACAATGTGTATGCCTACCATTTATTGTGCAATGCACTATGGTATAACATTTACTGTTATAGTGGTAATATTCATTTAGTTTCTGGTATATTAATGAATCAAGAACCCCCTCATTATCAGGCTTTTCACCTTTACTTAATATTTTACAACCTATGACCTTTGACCCATTTTCCTTGTAGAGTAACATGACATGAATTTTATGATTTATTTCTGTTATTATTTTTTTTGTTTATGATGTTACATATATGGTTATATAGACGATTGAGTCTAGCAAAAAGTGTGTATAAAATAACTTTTCCTAACTAGGGGGCACTCTAAACGAAAGATGTGAGCTATGCCCATGGACTTTGATGTCTGTCAACACAAAGGCTGCCCTTGTTCCAGTCTAGTTGGATTTTTGTTATATGGGGATTTATGTACAGTTCTACAAATTAGTAGCATACGCAATGAAGCTATTAGCCCTTTCATAAATATTACATTTATAATATTTACCTGTGCTAATGTATAAACTAGTATCAAAATTGCTTTTCCCCTTTTAGTACCCCACTGTTGTATTGTTTCCTTGGCTTTTAAGGATCAAGTTGGGAAGCCACTTAAAAACATCACACTTCAAGGGTCTCTGACAGGTCTGTAACAGTATCTATACTGATCGATTCTATGACAAAGCCCCCAAATGGTTCAACAAAACTCATCTGTTTTCCCAATTTGAGGATCCACAGGCTATCTATATATGTCAGGGAGTTAAGGAAAATCTCCCTTAGGGCAGACTATGTATATGTTATCATTCCACATGGGGAGACTCATATGGAACATTTACTGGAGTCCACAGACTAGGATGCAGGACTTATGAATGGTTATGCAAACGCTTTTTATCCCTGACATACACTTTGCCCACCAGACCAGGATGGAAGCATCCTTGCCTACGGGTTTGAGACAATGACTGTGTCCAGTGAGATGTATGGAATTTTATAGGACAGCATGGTTGTGATCACCTGCTACACAAAGTAATACAACAAACAGAGGAATTGAAACATGTTTTACTTATATATATTCCTGTGTCCTAGCTGTGATTTGATTCAAATAGCAACTTAGCTACAATTTATGGAACATAAGCTTGCTGGGGCTGTTGCTTTAACCACATTGCAATACATGTCTATATATTATTTATAAACCTAACCACAATACTTACAACCTGGGCCAAAAAGATTCCACGTGTCTTCTTTCACAAGATTTGCATCAGTTAACACCCTGAGGTGACATTTCTGTAGACAGAAAGGATCAATCATTAGTTTTGCAACATGTGTGTGCTAAGGTTGTAAAGTCCATCAGATTTCAAATCATTTGGTTATTCTTACAGGCTAGTCTACAATCTTCATGGACCATGTATATTGTGATTGTTAAATGATTGTTTCACATAGGAGATGTGTGGAAGAAAGAATGCACATATAGCTTCAGAACTAAATATCCAGCATTTGTACCAGATATGTCTCCAGTTAGAAGACTGAGGTGATAGGAAAATCTCATAATTTATTGTAATCTATATATAATAAGCAATAGTTCTGAGAGCATTTTGTTTTGGATGAAAAATCAACTTCCAGACATGAGCAATATTTATACGCTCTGCAATAATTAATATATTTATTACTATTTTAGAGATGAAAAGGCACAAAAAGGCAACGGGCAATTTACATAGCACAAAATGGCTACAATAGACCTTTTAATTATATTCAAAATCAAAACAAAACAAAAACACAAGTACTGGAAGGTACAAGACCTTTTGATGGACACTACACCGCTTGAGTAATGTCTTGTCGCTTCCGGGCCCCACAGTCCTCTCCCACTACACTCTCCAGCATTTGGCGTATAGTGGGCCACGCTGATTGACGAAAGGGCTGAAAATTCTGCACTATGCCGGCAAGTCGAGACCCCTCCCCCAATGTAAAGAACAGAAAGTAAAATGATGTGGTGTGGATCGAGATGGTGAGTGTATTGTGGAGTGGTCAAGACAGATGACTAAAGTTGAATTTATTTTGCAGATATGGTACAGTGGTGGTTTAGAGGAGGAGGGTGAGAGATTGATGTCAGCAACGGCCCTGTACCTCCCCCTGCCAGTGGCCTGATGGCCCCCACTGGAAGGGTCATGGAAGTAATTCAAGTGCCCCAAAAGACAGTAGGAAGACAGTAAATAGGCATATCCAGGTGTATTTGATGCCTCTGGGGGGGCATTAGAAATGAGTTAAGGGTAAATCTATGAGGTAATTAGCCAGCCCGGCCTTACCCCAAAGAGGTTTGGACTCGGTTATGCCACCTTAAGGGGCCTAAAACTAGAGTTATGAAGAATGAGAAGCAGCAGGAGGTTATCTTTAAGTTAGGCTCAAGTTTTTTTCTTATAACACAGCACCACTTAAGGGGTAGCCTAGAGAAAGCAGATCCCCAGCCACTCTTTCCACTGAGTTAAATGGGTATCCACCTCACAGTTGCCACTGAACTTAGAAAATGCTGAATACTGTATTGGCCATAATCAAGTAGAAGGTGGCAGGACTGCGTCCAGTGGGATCATAGTTGAAGTTGCCGATGAAGGTGTGGGAGGGCTGGTAATGAAGGTGTGGGACTGATGGTGCAGATGGACTGCCATGTTTTGTGCAAGTCTGGCCTGTGCACTCTAGGACAGATCAAAGCAATAATATTGTCCCAACAATAACAACGATTTACCATTAACTCTCAGGGGCCAAAAGAATCCGGCATCAAGGTTAACCAGACCAGCAATGTTGTGGGGCACTTTTAAAGTTGTAATCCAGGGTGTCTGCATAGTAAAACAAATGGTTATCCTAAAAGTGATCCGTATGCAAATCACCTATGTAGAGAGGGAAATCCAAGCCCTTGAGCTTCTACACAACATATAATCAAGAGGTCTTCGCAGACATCAGGACAACCCTCTTGGATTATGAAGAGGAGGTTCAAAGGGAAACAAAATACCTCCATAGCGAAGCAGCAGTGCAATGATATGGAAAGGTTGATTATCCCGGAAAGACATTGCCAGCCCTGCTGCAGAAATCGTGGGTATTTGCTTATGTAGTGGAGCATGTAGACAACAATCAGATTAGGCACACATACCCAGAAGTCCTATGCAGACCATGGCATTGTTTTATTCTCAGCTGCACAGCACCACGGTTGTGCCGGATGCAGAGGCTCTTGCTGCCTATCTACACATGATACAACTGCTATGGATCAACCCTGCCAACCGCCTCTACCTGGACGCCCCTTTCACAGTATAACAGATTACCCAGCTGATACAAAGCCCCCTTAGGGACAGGACACCAGGCCTTGATGGTCTTATGACCACCTTCTACAAGGAGTATGTTTCACTTTTTGCCCCTCCACTCTTAGCTGTATATGAGGACTCTTTGACAAACGGTAAACACCCACCATCGCTTCATGAGGCAGTCATTATCACAATAAGACGTCTATGATCAAAGTTGACAATAAAATCTTAACTAAACTTCTGGCTAACTGAAGGGAAAGGACTCACCTTTGGAAACACAGGGGACAACCACGCCGCCATGGAGCCTGAGCTGCAGTTCTTCCCAATGATCTTCTATGTCCTGCTCCACCACGAACACCAATGACGGCTTAGACGACCACGGTGAGTACAGCTGCCTAGCACACGGGGGGGAGGAAAAAGAGACTGACACACACACGCACAACACACACCCCCAACACCATACATACAAACAGATACAGTAAGAAAACATATTTACACTGTACCCCTCAGGAATAATGCAAGGATGACAGGAATAGATGAAAGTAAGTATAATAATATAAATATAGCAGAAATACTAAAATACAACTAATGGTATATACGTGTGTACAGTTCAAGGGACACTGCCCAGTCCTCAATGCCTGTGGGCCACATCACAAAGTCCAAGGCCAATCTTGTCTCCTGCAGCAACACGGAGAGAACACTGCAGGGGCATCAGTAGGAAAATAGGCAGGCACCTCAGGGGGACAGGGAACGGGGGGGCACCTCAACCGGGAGATGAAAAAACACCACTGGTCCTGGAGGGGGCAACATGCCCTGTGCTCTTGTTCCTGGTGAGAATGGGGTGAGTGGGTGCCATACCCAGTGGTTCTGGAGTGGGCATCACTCCCTGTGCTGTTCCTGGTGAGGATGGTGTGAGTGGGTGCCACACCCACTGGTTCTGGAGGGGGCATTGCGCCCTGTGCTTCTGATCTTGGGGAGTGCAAGGTCACAGTCTCTCAGCTGGGTGTCATTCCCCCAGGAATTTCAGGGGGCAGGCCGTACAACAGCCCATGGAGGCAGGACTATAGACTGTCCACTGGTGATGATGGCTGCTCAGTGGTGGTAGTAGTGCTGCTGGTGGTGGTGGAGGGAGGCTCCAGCCCATCCCCTGCAGCTTCGGATGGCTGCCAACTGCTGGTGGTGGTGGTGCTGCTGCTGCTACTGGTGGTGGTGGGGGGAGGCTCCAGCCCATCCCCTGCAGCCTCGGATGGCTGCCAACTGCTGGTGGTGGTGCTGCTGCTGCTACTGGTGGTAGTGGGGGGAGGCTCCAGCCCATCCTCTGCAGCCTCAGACGGCTGCACAACCATAGTTGGTGGTGGGGCTCCAACTGAGTCCCTGCAGCAGGCCTCTTGCCCTTCCTGCCTGCTGGTACAGGTCCCTTGCCCTTCCTGGCAGCACTTGGGGCAGGCTCCTTGCCCTTCCGGGCCACACTTGGGGCAGGCACACTTTATATGAGGCTGGCAGGTGCCCTGGATCCTTTCCCACCACGAGTGGGTGTGGAGACTACTGGGCCTTTGGACTGGGTGGCTGAGGTACTTACCTGGGTTATTGCCACCCTGACCAGATGTGAAGGACGGGTGGGAGGGTTAGGGAAAAAGTCAATGGCGGAGAGGAAAAGCTTATTAGGGACATTGGGACTGGAAGAGGGAGAAGGTTTGGGAGTAGAGGAAGAGGGAGTAGTTGTAGGTGGTGTCTGTCTACTGTGTATGGGTGCAGGTGCACAGGCTGCATGCTGTTGTGAGGTGGATGGCTGTTGAGTGTCTGAGTGCTTGTGTACCTTGGGAGGGGGGGATAGACAGAGTGGGAGAGGGCACAGGGGATGTGTGCATGGCTGTTGTGGTGGTGTCTGCCAGTGAGGTGTGTGATCTGCTAGGTGTGGTGGTGATGCCAGTAGTGGATGAGGATATAGTGCATTCAGGTGTGAGTTTAGACGGAACTAGGAGGGAGGTAGAGGATGAGGAGGAGGGTGACACAGTGGAGGCAGTGGATGTTGGTATGTCTGCATCTGGATGGTGTTTGTGTGAGTGCCTGTGGGATAATGTGTGGGGCTTGTGTTTGTCTGTGCCACTCTTGGGTGTTGTCCTGTGTGCATGCATGTCTGCCTGTGTGCTTGGGATAAATTGGGGTTGAAGAGAATGGAACTGGGAAGTGGACGTTGAAGGGGGAGGGTGGAAACAGGGACAATGGCTGCCATCAGAGAGGAGGCCAGAGCCTGGATTGATCTCTGTTGGGCCGCCAAGCCAGTGTGAATGCCCTCCAGAAATGCATTTGTCTGTTGCATTTGGGCTGCCAGCCCCTGTATGGCATCTACTATGGTTGACTGCCCTACAGAGATGCATCTCAGGAGGTCAATAGCCTCCTCACTCAGGGCAGCAGGGCTCACTGGCAAGCAGGGCCTGAGGTGCCTGGGGCGAAGGAGATGCCCACCCTCCTGGGTGAGCGGGCACAGGCAACTCGATGAGGGGCTGCTGGGAGGGCAGTGCTGGCACGGGAGGTGGCGGCTGTAGCTGGGGTGGACACAGAGACGTCTGCCACCACTAGGGAGCTTCCATTAGAGGAGATATCAGAGTCTGAACTGTCCCCTCCAGTCTCCGCCGTGGTGCTCCCCTCGCCTCTGTCCCACTGGTGCCCTCACCTTTGGTGGACTCTGCCTCCTGGGTCCTGTGGGCTGCAGCTCCCTCTGTTGCTGGTGCCACTGTTCCTCTGCCAGATGATGCTAATGCACATAAGGATAGGGTGACAAAACAATAAGGGAGGAGAAAGAGGCAAAGGATACACTTGGTCAATGACTGCACCAACACCATTGTTGGCGTACACAGCACACTCACACACAGGGTACAGGCCTACGCACTATGCAATGCACTACCAGTAAAAATGCTAGCCACCAGGGCATGGGCAGGGACACATACCGCCTACTGCAGCACACCCGGGACCCACACAGCCTTGCCCAGTAGTGGATGCCTACAAGCTAGATAGCAGCAATATCACTTCTGAACCCTGACCAACATGGGCCCTACTCTGCAATGTCAGGCCTGGCTTAAGGGAACCCACTGACACACATCCCCCACCTGGGTACCCCCCCACCCATGCGTACGTTGTAATGATGGGAAGTGTACTCACCCCCTTGTGGCTGCTGTGATGCCCTGAAGCGCCCATCCAGCTCCGGATAGGCCACTGCTAGTATGGGGGCTATCGGGGGATCAGGATCGACGGGCACTCCTTCCTCATTGGGAGGCCAACCCCAGCTGGGCCTTTGCCATCTTCCATTCCCAGCGTCTCAGGTCCTCCCACCGTTTCCGACAGTGGGTGCTCCGCCTGCCATAGACCCCCAAGGTCCGCACGTCCTTGGCAATGGCACGCCCTGATGGGTGCTGACCTGCAGAGAAATACACACAATGAAAGGTATTAGTCAGACCGTCCTGCCTGTTACACTCATGGCCCACCATACCCCTTCACATCGCCATTTGCAGACCCAGGGCGCAGCACACAAGCTGTCTGCCGCCCAGGGGCCATCCATTCCCCCCCACACGAGGCCTTCACACACACCATTCCATGCATTCATGCCCCCTGCATCGTGCTCACAGTGTACTCACCTGTTGTTCTGGAGGCCCATACAGCAGTCGGTATTGGGGTAGGACCTCATCCACCAGTCGCTCCAACTCCGCTGAGGTGAAGGCAGGGGCCATTTCCCCAGTCACACGAGCCATGGTAGGTTCCAGACACAGGTCACAGCAGCACATGCAGTGTAGGTCCTCTCCTGTTGAAGGTTAGGTAGCAAGTGAGTGATCAGATGGGAAATGGCGGTCACGTTTGCGGTGGTGCATACAGCCACCGCCGGCGTACAACACCATTGGTCACTGTACCCCATAGGGGCCATGATTATCCAATGAGGAGTTACAATACGGTTCCCGACCGCCTCCCGCAACCGCGCACAATGTCAGCGGAATTACCTCACTTCCACCTATCCCTCCACACAGGACAAGCGGACGCCATTTCGGGGTGGGGGGGGAAGGCAAGCCCTGGATTATAAGTGTGTCACAGTACACAATTGGAGATACAGTACATATGCCACATATACATTAAAAACTGACATCATGCAATGTACTGTTGTGGCTACGTTGTACAGTTTGTGACCGGCTCCTCACTCTTTTGCCCCATAGATTGCTAAGGATTGCAAACGGATGAATAGGAGATGGAGACATACCCCCTTGTACATACCCCTGGTGGACTTGGCAACAATGGAGGACAGGCACATGACCCTCACCTATAGACTTGACACAATCACAGAGCTGTATGCCCACTAGAAGCCTGGCCGCATATCTGCTATCCGTCAGCCCACTGGGATCCCCTCTCTTGTGCAAGGGCTATCTGTGCTCCATTTCTTGGAAACTGGGTCTGTGACAGTGGGCTTGGCAGCAGGAATGTCACAGCCAATGTTCTCAATAGTGCTGACCAGAGTGTTGGCTGCTCTGATTAAACACATGTACAGCTACATTGTTTCCCCCCAGGTGGAGGATTTGGCCACAGTGAAGGCTGACTTCTATGCAATGGGACATATCCCCAACATCATTGGGGCAATTGATGGCACACATATTGCATTTATACCCCCCCATGGCAAAATGAACAGGTTTTCAGAAATGAAAAGAGTTTTTACTCCATGAATGAGCAGGTGGTGTGCCGGGTGGACGAGTACATCTCCCACGTCAATGCTAAGTATCCTGGGTCTGTGCATGATGCCTTTATCCTGAGGAATAGCAGCATCCCAAATGTGATGGCACCGGGTGTGGCTAATAGGTGAGCCCTGGTTCCCACCCAGTGGATGTTGGTGTATGGGTATGGTGAGCCATATGGGACAGTGTGTGGCTAAATGTTGTCCCTCAATATTTGCAGGTGACTCTGGTTACCCCAACCTATCATGGCTACTGACCCCTGTGAGGAATCCCAGGACAAGTGCAGAGGAACATTACAATGAGGCACATGGGCGAACAAGAAGGATAATTGAACATACCTTTGGCCTCCTGAATGCCAGGTTTCGGTGCCTCCATCTAACAGGTGGATCCCTATGCTACTCACCCAAGAAGGTCTGCCAGATAATCGTGGCATGCTGCATGTTGCACAACCTTGCCTTGAGAAGCCATGTACCTTTTCTGGCGGAGGAGGCTGGAGATGGCTGTGTGGCAGCAGTGGACAGTGAGGATGAGGAGGGAGAGGATGAGGATAAGGACAACTGAACTGCAGTGTTTCAACAATACTTCCAATGACACACAGGTAAGACAGTGTAACCTCACATTTCATTGTCATTTTTTCGTTTCACATTGTCACTGGCAAGTTGTAATTTCCCACTTCTATGCCAACTCACTGTACCCTTTGGCAACTCTTTTTGCAGCTGTCCTGATGTGATCCCTGCAGCTAACTACAGGGCTATCCTATGTGAACATTACTGTAAAGTTAAATTGCAATGTTTGAACCTGGTTAAACAAATATATACTTAAATCATTTGACATACTCCATACTTGCATTTATTCATTTATTCAAAGGGTATTTGTTGAAGTGATAAGGAGGAGTGGGGCAAGTGCATTGGGATGAGGTGATGACTGAGGAAAGTCCAGGGTAGAGTCCCAGTCTATTTGTAGCGCAGATGCATTGTCCAAGGGGACATGGGAAGGGGAGCAATGGCAGTTAAAGGTGGACAGGGACACAAGGGTGATAATCAGGATTGTCTCATTTCCTGGTGGGGGTCTTGGCAATAGTCTCTGCCTGGATCACAGATAACGTTTGTGGGGTGGTTCTCCTTCTGCAGGGGAAGGGGTGCTGGTGGCCTGTTGGCTGTGTAGCGGGGCCTCCTGTCCACTAGCAGCAGTGGCTGTGGAAGGCAGTTCAGATGTCTGGCTAGTGGCAGGGGCCCGCTGTTGTAAGACTGCCTACCTCATAATGCTGCCCATGTCTGCCAGCACCCCTGCAATGGAGACCAGGGTGGTGTTAATGGCCTGCAAGTCCTCCCTGATCCCCTGGTACTGTCCCTCCTGCAGCTGCCTGTTCTGCATGTTGTCCAGGATCTGGCCCAACGTATCCTGGGAATGGTGGTATGCTCCCAGGACATTAGGGAGTGCCTCCTGGAGAGTCGGTTCCCTGGGCCAGTCCTCCCCCTGGCGCACAGCAACCCTCCCACTGTCCCTGTTGTCCTGTGCTTCGGTCCCCTGAACAGTGTGTCCACTGCCACTGACCCAAGGTCCCTGATTGTCTTGGGTATGAGGTGTGCCCTGTGGTCCCTGTAGTGGTGGACACACTGCTGATTGACGTGTCCTGGGAACAGAGGTATCGGTACGCTGGGTGGGTGCTGTGGTGGTGTGTGGCTGTGCCTGGGTAACCGACTGTCCTGAGGCCCCTGATGGGCCAGGTTGGTCATCCGGATCCAGGCGACCAGATTCGCTGTCATCACTGTGGGCCTCTTCTGTGGGGGGGACTGGAAATCACTGGTACCTCTTCTCCGGTGACATTGGCTGGGATACCTGTGGGGATTTAAATGCAGTGTTATTGTTTCTGTGTCTGACATATTGTGCATTAGTGGGTTGTCCTCTGTGGTTGTATTTGCCCTGGCAGATTTAACTTGTGTAAGTTGGTATGTGGTGGGCTAGCTGATTCTCTCTAGTGTGCATTCTTTGGTGATAGGTGTCCATGCAGGGCTGGGAGTGCTGTCCATGCACTGGTGGTGCATGCAGGGCTTGGCATCGGGATGGGAGGCAAGGTGTGCGGGATGGAGTGGAGTGAGGGGAGTGAGAGTGAAGGTATGTGATGGCATGCAGGTCGGGGGGTAGTAGTAGTGTAGAGTTGAATTACCAGAGTCCAGTCCTCCTCCTACTCCGGCCAGGCCCTCAGGATGCAGTAATGCCAAGACTTGCTCCTCCCATGTTGTTAGTTGTGGGGGAGGAGGTGGTGGTCCACCGCCAGTCCTCTGGATAGCGAGCAGGTGTCTTGCTGCAATGGAACTTACCTACCCCCGTAGGTCGTTCCACCTCTTCTTGATATCATCCCTTGTTCTGGGGTGCTGTCCCACGGCGTTGACCCTGTCCACGATCCTCCGTCATAACTCCATCTTCCTAAGAATGGATATCTGCTGCACCTGCGCTCCAAATAGCTGAGGCTGTACCCCGATGATTTCTTCCACCATGACCCATTGCTCCGCCTCTGGGAATCGGGGGTGTCTTTGTGGTGCCATGGGTGTTGTGTGAGTAGTGTTGGTGAGGGTGTGCAGGGTGATGCGTTGGGGTGTGTGTTGTAAGGTGCGTGGGTGGTGTATAGGTGATGTGGTGTAACTCTGGTCTTGTCTGTGGTCATGGTGTCTTGTGCCAATAGTTTGTAGTCATAAAGGGTTGTGGGTACTGTGGATGTGTGTTTTATACAGGTGTGGGTGTGGTGTGTGTATGGGTGTCAGGTGTGTGTTATTTAAATTGTCCAATGTGGTGGTGTTTTGTTAGTGTGTGTATAGTTTGAGCGCAGCTGTATGTAACACCATTGTTTTACTGCAATTGAATGTCCACAGTGGTGATTCGTGTGTCATAATGTGATGGTTGTAGTTCTGTTGGTGTAACGGTGTGGGTTTGTTTAACACTGACCTTTGTTGTGGCGGAATTGTGTGTGTGGCTGAATAGTGACAGATTGGTGGACAGGCTTCAGCATTGTCACTGCCTCATCATCAAGCCGGTGGCAACACCGTAGCCCATAGAGTGCAGCAGCATCTCCGCAATATTCACTGTCTGCAAAGAAGACAGTGAACATTGTGATGGTGCTGGGTAGGGGGTTCCCTGCACTGCCCATGCCAAGTGTATGGGCAGTTCAGGGGCTCCCTGTGTCCCCTACACCTGTTCTCTACCAGCCTTTTCATGCAGTGTTCCTGTCATGAAAAGGCTGGTGGAGAACGAGGTCGTAATCCCTAGGGTAGCGCTGTTTGCAGCTATGCCCTGGTGGATTAGGAACTCTTCCAAAAATTAACAGTAACATTCAGGGATGGGGTGCAGTCAATATAGGGGTATTGGGTGTGGAAGTGTATTAATACTCAGGTATTCATTTTGATACTTGAGTATTAATATTTGTATACATATATATTAATTTTATTTAGCAAACTGTTTAAAACATATTTTTAAATAATTGCAATACTAGCCATTGGGGATGGGAATGCAAGGGGTATAGGGGTATTGGGTGGGGAAGTGTGTTAATACTAAGGTGTCAATTTTTATGCTTGATTATTGAAATTGTTATTTAAAAATAGATATTAATTTTATCTAAAATATTTTTAAATAATGCTAATAGTAGCTTTGAGGGACAGGATGCAAGTCATGTAGGGGTACTGGGGTGGGGAAATGTATTACTACTCAGCTATTATTGTAATACCTGGGTATTAATATTTTTACAATAACATAGGATTTTATTCAAAATATTCTTCTTTTATTATGTTAAAACAACTGTAACACCAAGTTCTATGGATGGGATGCAAAGGATAGAGGGATATTGGGTGGATGAACTGTATTAATGCTCAGGTATTAATTTTAACACCCGAGTATTCATATTTTTACAAATAATATGTAGGTTTTTTTTAAATAGCATTTTAAAAATAATATTAAATAGCTAACACTAACTTGTAGGAATGGGATGTAAGAGATGTAGTGGTATTGGGTGAGAAAGTGAATTAATACCAGAGTATTAATGTTCAAATGTAATCAAAATGCACAATAAATAACTAAATTAATTATTTAAAGGGTACATTTAACTACTAAAAGTCAATACATTTTATGAAAGTAAAGTAACATTAAACATTTTTAAAAAAGAGTACACCTTTTTCAATTTTTTTTATTAACAATGATAAATAACTAAAGACTTTTGGTGACAGGTGGTTTGCAAAAGTCACCAAGGCAACAGATTCCGTCAATGTGTTAAAAAAAAAAGTTTCAAACATTTTAAAAATAGGCTGATAATTTTTCAAATACTTAGGAGTTTTTTCACCCCAACCCAGTCACTGTCCAGTGCCTGCCCTGAGGTAAGTCCCCAGCAGAGATAGAAATTTAATTTTTGCCCCCAGTCACAGTCCAGCAAAGCACCTGTCCGGGGGCATGCTCCTAGCGGAGTTGGAATAGTATTCTTTGACCCCAGTCACTGTCCAGCACCTCCTCTGAGGCATGCATCCAGGAGACTTAGTTTAATTATTTTACAGTAACCACTGTATAGTACCTGTCCTGAATCAAAAAAGTGCTGCTTACATCTAAATTCAAATACTTTATAATTGTGTTATAAACGGACTTACATTAATAGGATTCTACTAAATGTAGCTGGGAAAAGTTATGGAGATAATCTAGAATAAATCTGTGAATTTGAAAAAAAATACATTAGTATATGTTTATAGGATTTAACTGGTTTATAGTCTAAGTGTTTCTCTTAACGTCATACTTACTTGTACTGATAGATGCAACATCAAACTTTCATTGCTCTGCAACTGTCGTTGAAGTGTGGGTTCTTGAGCAAAGTCAATGAACTACTGATCACAAAATGGACGTCTGTATTTATACATTTTTGTGTGGTATTTCATCATTTAAACAAAACTCTGTTTTGACCTCTAGTTTTAAAGGTGGTTTGGAACCTGACAGAATTAATATTTATTTAATAAATAACAAATTTAAATAAAGGAAGAACTACTTTAAAAATGAGATACTTGGAAATGCATTTCTTTTAATATTAGGTGTATTGAGGGTTGTATGTCGGAACGACGACTGCCATTACAATGAACAGCTTCACAATGATGGTTTTACAAAGAAAATGCTTTTACAACAAAAGACTTTTCTATATGTAGAGGGTTGATTTTTACCTGTAAAATTCCTGCATTGTCTTGGTAAAGGCATATCCGTTTTAAAATAAAATTGTTCTAAAAGACTTTCGTTGTAAAAGCATTTTAAATGTATATATATAAAATGGGTTGATTCTTAGCTGTAAATTACTTACGTTTTTGTAGTAAATTCAGAACCTAACTATAACATCCTTGTAACCTATGTTTTTTCAGTGAATTTTCATGTTTTTTTAATGTATGGTAATTTTCATTGCTATACGTATATCCAACCACTGTGAGAGTTTGGTTTGGCTATCAAGCTCGCTATTTTGAAATCCATAGGCAACACCGGCACAGTGACTTCGAGGCTTTCTGCATTGTTTTTTTATATTTTGAAAAGTGAACAAAATTGCAACATTAACTTCTCTCCAGTGGAAATTTAGAGGACTGAATCACAACGTGTTGGACCACACAAGCTTGGTGCACATCCACTAATATGAGGAGGGTTCCTGCCTAACGTGACATTACCCGATTATGGGTTCCACACAACTTTAGGTAGATTTATTGGTCCTGAGGAATTGCATTAGATCTTATAGACTGAAAAGCAGGAAACATGTCGACCTAGATTTAATAGTACAGTGAGCCTGTACTTATATTCACTACACTCTAAATTGAGAGGTTTAGTGATAACTACCAACTCTTGTTTTGTTCTGGGGAGACTAGACCTTATCTTACCCCCTCCCCACACTTTTGTTTTTAATGATGACAGAGGTCAGATACATTAATAAATTACATTTCACCTCTAGTCAGTTTTAACAGCACTTTTTCTTTTTTCATACCAATCCTACATCAGTTCACACACTGACCGGCTATTATTCATCATCAAAAGATCTCCGGCAAAGAGCCCCGTGTGGGGCCCGTCATGCATTGCAGTGCCGGCCTGACGAGAAGCATAGCCCAATGATGAAGCATGTCACCAAACGGTGAGTGAGGGCTCATGTTCCAAGAAATTTTGACTCTCAGGAACTTTTGAATTATAGGAACTTGTTTCTTTAATGGAACTGTGTATACTTTCTTGTTTTTTATATGTCAGACGGGAGAATTATACACAGGACCAGGACTTTGTTTCCAAACCTCCCCTACCTTTTCTAGACCCTCTTTTTCTTTGTGTTTGATGGTTGGCCACAGGGCCTGTCCAGAGACCAACCCACTATAAGCACCCAACCTTACAGTGTGCACAGCCTTCTCCTGTGTGCAGTAGGGGGTGTCTGCAAAGGCTGGCCTGCAGCCAGTCCCTGCAGCCAACCCACCCTAGCCATCGAACCCAATGCTATGCATGGCCCTTTGTGCATGCACGGCAGGAATTAGGCCTCAGCCTCTCTGGGTGTGAGAATAGGTGTGCGAGGCTGTATCAGGGGGTGAGAGTGGCTGTCAGAGTGTCTTGTCTGGGTGTGAGAGTGCGTACATCAGCGTTTTAATGGATGCGTCAGTATGTGCATGGGTCTGTGAGTGGGTGTGTGACAGACTGACTGGGTGTGTGAGTGGGTGCGAAACTGTCTGATTGGGTCTCAGTAGGTGTGAGGGTCTGACTGGAGCTGTGAGTGCATGAGGTTCAGAGTGGGTCTGTGAGTAGGTGCGTGAGTTTCTGATTGGGTCTGTGAGTGGGTGCATTAGTGTCTGAGTGGGTATATGAGTGGGTGCGTTAGTGTCTGAATGGTGTGTGAGTGGGAAAATTGTTTGAAAGAGGCAGAGAGTGAGAAAGAAAGGGAGAGAGATAGAAATATTTTTAGGCTTTGATGTCTGATATACTTAGAATGAGCTATTTGTGAACCTTCACACTGAGCTACAGCTTTTTCTTTGTTTTCTTATTTTTTTTTTTAGCCCTTTATGGGCTATCAGGGACCGTGAGGGAGCCTGCAAGGGCTCCCCCCTGGCCCTTCCTAATTTATTTATTTATTTTTAATTAAAAGCCCTTTACGGGCTACCTCGCACTGCAGGAGAAGCCTTAAGGCTTTCCTGGCAGTGTCATTGCTTCAGCAAACACGGAGCTGCTTTGACAGTAGCACCATGCTTGCTAAAGCATTTTATATCTGTCCCCTGCATGTGTGCAAGGGACAGAGATGAAACATTGGATTTTGACAGCGGAACCTGCTTTACAGGTCCTGCTGTCAAAACCTGAAGTGTTTGCTGTGGCTTGGTTGCAGCTGCAGCGCTGCAGCCAGGCTACAGCAACAGTTATGTCCCAAGAGTGGGCACACTGCGACATAGCAAGAGCCGGCCCTGGGGTGTGGTGGTCCCCAGGGCCATCGGTGTCTCCATGAGAGGGGCTGCGCATCCCCCCTCCAACGTTTACATAGCCTGGAGGAGTGGTGGTCACTGGGGCTAATGGGGGCTAAAAACAGCCCCCCTTCACTCTTTTTTCTCTTTGCCCCAGGGGGTCGTGATCCCAGGGGCCTGGGAAGCGGCGGCTCCCCACATATATTTTAAATGAAGCCACGGAGTGGTTCTCCCTGGGTGGGGCCGCAGGCCCTCCCATATATAAAAATGAAAGCCCTGGAGAGGTGGCGGTCCCCATGGCATGGGGGAGGCCACAGGACCACTGCATATAAAAAAAAATTAAAGCTCCAGGGACGTGGTGGTCCCTGAGGTTGTCGGGGGGTCCCAGGGGCCTATAAAAAAACAAACAAAAAAAAACAAGCATGGTAGCCTGCACTTGTTGCTTTTTTTATTTTTTAGCTGCAAATTCATGAATCTTGTGAATTTGCGGCAAAAAGTAATTTAAAACAGTGTTTTTTTGCTCTGGATCTGGAACAGAAACAAAAGGTGAGAGGGCGATAACGACAGTCAAGCAGCTCTTCCCAGAACTATTAGAAAGTCATGGGCACGATAGATAAAGACACAAATTAAAAGACACATTTTTCAGAGGTGAACAGCAGCTTTGTAACAGGGGGAAAGATAGACAACAACAAAGGATACTAACGAAATAGGGAGGCACAAGATGGAGATTAGACTGCGTCTTGCTCTGGGTTCTTGGGTTAGATAGGCAGGGACAAAGTGACTTGACTAGGGTCCTGAAGAAGAAAGGTAGTGAGTTGGTGGGGACAGCTGTTAGTTGGCATGTGCTTGCCAAGGGTACTTGCCCATGGCTTCTGCTATCGGCTGTGCATGCACAGATCAGGCGTCAATGGTGCTCATATCCTTCCTCAGAGAGGGCATTGGTGCAGCTGATTGGTTCCTTCAGGAGCAGCTTGTCAGGGGAGAGGGAATCAAGCATAATATGATCAACTAATTTTCTTGCAGTGTTTTTCATGGGGGTCACTGAGAATGGTTTGCGTAAAAGCAGGAACATTCGTGAAAAGCACTTGCAGTGGTATAGAGCTAGGCACTGAGAACGGTGCGATAAAAAAGAGGAACGCTTCTGAAAGACGCTCTTCAAAAAATGAAAACGTAGTCTCTAAACAAAGCCATAAAATGGCTGCTGTGTAGGTTTAGGAGTCGTTGGTCGGTGCTCTCAGGGAGGGCTAAACCCTGGAAGTCTTGTGAAGTATGCACGTCATGTACAAATGGGGAGAATGCATAATGGAGCGATGAAGGAACCAGCAAACTGAAGCCAGTGGGTGGGCTGAAGCCCACAAAGTAGATCGAGCATTTCTCAGTTTGAGACAGTGCAGATCCGAGACCTAAAAAAGGCAAGAGTACATATCATATTTTCTCTATCACAGGAGCCATTTTTGAAAGTGACATCTGGCAAGACTACCTCCTATTGCAATCTGATGGCAAATGGAGAACTGGTGGTGGAAGCACTGGGAAGCACAGATATAAGGATGACTGACTCTACCAAATCCTTGGAAGAGGTGAATAAAAACTAGACAAAGTATCCAACAACAGTGGAGTGAAGAATCAAAGATATAGTTACACAATGGTGCATCATCAAGGAGGCTCCAAAGACAAGGAGCTGACAGTGCAAATCATGACAGAGTCACTATTGAAAGAATGAAGAAGAGGGTCTACAAAAGAGATGATAGACAACAGGGCCAAGCTGAGGCATTCATAACTTGGGATTCCTTAAAAAGCAAAATGTTATCTATGTGGGTTTGTGGGAGGCTCAATGATGGAGGTGTTGTGGATCTAGGAGTAAGGGGACCCTGTGCTCATCAATTTTAATTATTGTCTAAAATATGAAGAGTCTTTCTAGGATGCTGATCGAGGCCTCATTATATTATCTGGTTTTATGTAGTTAAAAGACAAAGGCAGACTTATTATTCTGATGGGGTGAAAAATTTGTTTTTCCTTTGAAAGACATGGGGTTCCTTTGTTTCCGGACCTTCAACTGTAGTCTATTTGGAACTGGTTACCAAGCAGTCTCTGGAAAAAGACACATAAGTGTGGTGTTTTAAATCACCAAACTGAGATTAAACAAGGAACTTACTGCTAAGGAATAAGAAAATGCCATGGCTTCATAACGTTTGATCCTATTTCCAGGGCTTGGGGGTGGAGAAGAGAATACAGAGAACACAGTTGACGAAAGGTGAAAAAATAATCCATACTATGTATCAGGGTATTCATAAAGATTTAGCTTTTCCCAAAATCAGTACCCAGCTGACTCTCAGACCACAATCACGACTCATTTATACAAGCAGCTTCCAATCCTATCCTTACATTCCTTTTGGATACTGCCACATGCTTTAAATGCCAACCCTGAAAACAACTTGCTGTACCACAGTCACAACACCCAACTCAGCGCTAATGAATGCCACTTTAACCAACACCCTTCTGTCATCCATGTACTAACAAAGTAGTAAACATTCAATGACAATCCATGAAGTACTTTGAGGAACCAACAAAAGGTGAGAAGTGCTACAGAAATGCAACAATACAATACCAATGCTGATCCGCCAAAATCTCATAGGCGTACTAAATCAAGTGCAAGAATGAGAACATCGATCACTCAATTATTACCTAGTAGAGAGGACGACATTTGAAGACCCAGGGTTGAGTTGTATGACTGCTAGTATTGTTGTCAAGGGAGAGGGAATTATACATAATATGATCAACTACTTTTCTTGCAGGAGAAATTCCTGCTTTGCATGCGTATTGCATGGTGGTAACTGTATACATATGATCAGTAACCTATGTGGTCATAATGAGCTTCAAAACCATCCTTTAAATAGTAACTTTTAAGAAGAGGCAAACATGTAGAGGAAAGTCAAATACTATTACTGGAAAGCAGGTTAGCTATATATAATGCTAGTAGGAATAGTTTGGCTCTAGTTTCCATAGCAAAAGCATTTTTTGTTTTGCCAATAACTTTGGCGCTGCATGATGAATCTTCATGAAATTCTCAGAAGTAAAATGATAGTTGGTTCAACTGCTGTCTTGAAAGCTTTGGGGGGATCCGTCAAGCGGGGGCCGAGTAAAAGGGGGATCCCAAAATGTATTTTTCCCCATGCATTCTCCAATTGCAATGTTGACGACAACCACAACCCAAACCACTGGACGGAACTACACCATATTTGGCAGAAGGCTATCTTTTGGTCCAGAAAGTGTGCTTTTTGTGATTTGGTGTAAATCCATTTAGCAGTTTTAGAGATATTAAAGGAAAAAGACATATAGATATCTAGATATATAGGAGCTACGAGGATCCAAGAGATCTCATGCTGATTGGCTGCCAACACTTCAACTAGGAAGTGTTGCCAGGCATTTAGGGCTCTGGGGTAATAGATAAAAAGGAGGGGGTGCACAGGACCCCCCCTCCTAGGGCTGTTTTTAGCCCTGGTGACCACCACCTCCCTGGGGCCTTAATATAATATGGAGGGGGCCATGCAGCCCCCTTTGATTAGGTTCATTGAGCCCAAGAGACCACCACTTCCTGGGGAGGTGGTGCTCCCTGAGGCTCAAGTATCCTAATCAAGGAGGGCCCCACTAGTGCTCCCTCTATTTGTTAAAGTGTGTAAGATCGCACTTGGATTTTTCAACATTTTTGCTGCAGATTCGCAAATCTGCAGTGATTTCGCAGCAAACATTTTTTGTAAAGTGCTTTTTTGCCTTGGCAGGGTCTTAGTGGGACCCCAGCACCAAGGATAGGAAGTCAGGGTATGCCTACCTTGCACTCTTTTCTTGTCTTTCCCAAGGCCATGCATGGAGCAGGGTTGGCTGCTAAATGGGGTTTTGGCCGTAGGGCCTGGCCTGTGGCCACGCCCTGCGGCCAAACCCCGCTGAGCACATCAAAGTCTGTGAGTGGTGTTTGGTGCATTTAGGGTTGGGTGTTTCTAGGGTTTTGGCTGCAGGGCCTGGCCGCAGACTCGGGTGCGAGTTATAGTTACCCTAGGGTGCGAGTGGTTATCTCAAATAACTATAACTCAGGCCCTGAGGTAACTATAACTCGCACCATTGGCATGCACAGTTTTCTCCTCCATAGCTTTACTGCAAATGTTACAGTGAAATTATCAATGATGTCATAGAAGATGCCATCAGTGATGTAATATCTTGAGTAACTAGCAGAGCATGGTGAGGGCGTGAGTTATAGTTACCTTATGGCACCAGTTATAGTTATTTGAGATAAACATCTATAACTGCTGAATTTCTGTGGTTTCAAGTGAGTAAAATGTGAGCCTAACTATAGCATTCCTGTAATATTTGTTTTTTAAGTGAGCGTCTACGTTTTTTTAAAATTCGATTTTCTAACTATAACACCCCTGTGACCTTTGTTTTTTATCAAATTTCGAATTTTTTAAAAACAATAAGTAAGTTTAATTACTTTAATCGAGCCAGCATCCTACAGTATACCTGTAGCGGGTTCGTTTCCTCCACGTAGGATAGATATTGGAATAATTCGACTGACGCAATTGGTGGGGAAAGAATGGTTTATTTATCCGTTATTAAGGTCGGGTTTCATTTGTCCCTGTTTTTTTCTGTCCTTTTCCTTCTATTCAGTCCGCCAGTATCCCTCTCTCTTTCTCAGGCTCCGTTCGGAATCCCACTGTGTTCCGTCCTGATTGGAAGGGATTCTTGACTGGAAGTAGCAGGGGGTCTCCCAAAAAAGTAAAGACAAATGAAAATATGTAAGTGTAGGGTAAGTAGGTTTTTAGCGGGTTAGTAGGAGGTGCGTATCACCCTGCCCGTGTTGTATCTATTGTTCTCTCTTTCCTGGAGAGAGTGTTTCTTTCCTCTCTCTCTCTCTCTCTCTCTTCTCCTTTCTGGTAGTTTGTGAGGTTAGGGGGGCGATTATCGTAGGGGTCCCTCCTTTAAATGTTCTCCCCTTCCTTGCAGGACCTGCCTTTGCCCTTCCCTGCAGCCCCTATGCCCCGTAACCACTGGGGTAGAATTCCCCAAGCCGGGTACGAACGTACCTGTAAGGGCCGCGCCCCTCCGGGGACGCGGCCGTCTCTCTCTCGGTCTTCCGACTTAGTTTCGGCAGGATAGGGAGGCGCCCTGGGTTTTTCCTCCGTTCTTCGCGGGTCTCTTCTTGTTCCCGGCTCAAACTCCGTCTCTGTTTGCTCTCCCGTCGCTCGCTGTCTGTCTCCCTTCTCTTCCGGTTTCTCCGCGCTTAACTTCTCTTGTCCTTCGTCTATTATTACTGCTCCTCCGGCTGTCGTCACGCCCCCGAGGCTTCCGCTCGTGCCCCTGGGGTGTGGGAACTCCGTTTCTGTAGCCGTACTGGGGCCAGCTGCGGTGGACGCCCGGTTACACATCCCCTCCCTTGAATGGGGCTGTTCGAGACCCAGAGGACCCGGGAACCTGGACAAATAATCAGCCTGTCCCATGAGATCCCCCGGGAGATGGCAAACCTGGAAGGAGAAAGGTTGAAGCTCCATGAACCATCTCAGGATTCGAACGTTGGTATCTTTATACCGCGAGAGCCAGGTAAGAGGAGCGTGGTCCGTATATAATATAAAAGATCTTCCTAGGAGGTAGTATTGTAAGCTTTCGATCGCCCACTTAATGGCGAGACACTCGTGTTCAATTATAGGATACTTTTGTTCTCGGGGAAAATGTTTTCTACTAATAAAGACTACTGGATGACTTATACCTTCTTCATCTTTCTGGAAAAGTACAGCCCCCAGTCCCACATCTGAGGCATCGGTTTGTAGATGAAACGGGAGATCAAACTTGGGACATTTTAAAACAGGTTGGATAGTAAGACACCGTTGTAGGGTATGATAACTGCGGGACTGTACGGGGTTTAGGCGTGGGATATTTTTTGGCTGTCCTTTTTTTAATAGGTCAGTCAGGGGTGCTGCTAAAGTGGAGTAGTGTGGTATAAATCTCTGATAGTACCCCACGAGGCCTAGGAACGAACGGATCTCCTTTTTTGTGCTGGGGGTGTCTATACGTAAAATGGCCTCTATTTTATTCATCTGTGGTTTGAGGACACCTTTCCCTATGTGATATCCCAGATGGGAGATCTCATTGAATGCTAATCGGCTTTTGGATGGGTTGGCGGTCAGGCCCGCTTTTTGTAGAGCTGTAAATATTTTATCCAAATGTAACAAATGGTCACTCCACGTTTCGCTATAAATGACGATGTCATCCAGATAGGCGGCTCCATATCCGGTATGAGATCTTAAAATGGTATCTATGAGTCGCTGGAAGGTGGTGGGCGCTCCATGTAACCCAAAAGGGAGAACATTAAAATGATAGAGGCCGGAGGAGGTAGAGAAGTCCGTTTTTTCCTTATCGGCCGGTGCTAAGGGAATCTGCCAGTAACCTTTAGTCAGATCAAGGGTAGACATATATTTGGCCTTCCCTAATTTCTCTAGGAGTTCATCTACCCTTGGAAGGGGATACGTGTCAAACTGTGATACTGCATTGACTTGTCTAAAATCAATACAAAAGCGTATAGACCCATCCGGTTTCGGTACTAACACCACTGGAGAATACCAGGGGACTTTGGGAAGGCTCGATAATGCCCAGATCTAAAAAAAATTCTACTTCCTTCTCTACCAAAATCTTTCTAGCTTTGGGAATACGATAGGGTCTCAACCGAACTACCTTCCCTGGTTTAGTGATAATTTGGTGTTGTACTAGGGTGGTTTTCCCCTGGATCGGCGAAAACAGGTGGGAATGACTGTTAAGGAGTAGGGTTAATTGTGAGTTCTGTTGATACGTGATTTCGCTATTCCTATGGGGTTCCTCAGGCTCAGAGGGTCGGTCAGTGGGACACCATCCTATTTCTAGTTCCTTAACCGTATTTACTAAATAACCCGTGGTTTGATCTACTATAGGTTATTCCCATTTTTTTTAGCAGATTGATATGAAAAATCTGTGACCTTTTGGGATTGTTCGAGAGTTGGATATTGTAGGTAACAGGAGTTACCACTCCTACCACATGATAGGGGCCTTGCCATTTTGCCAACAGCTTGTTATCTGAACTGGGGAGCAGTACCAGTACTCTGTCCCCTTCCTTAAAGGTTCGCAATTGCGTGTTCCTATTGTAGTACCGTTTTTGCTTACCCTGTGCCCTTTCCATATGTTCCCTAACGTTCTCCCAGGCGGTTTGTAATTGGACTTTTAAGTCGTGGGTGTATTCCAAAAGGGCTTTTTCCCTGTCTTCTTCCTCTTCCCACTGTTCTGCGGCCATATCCAATAATGTCCTTGGTTGCCGCCCGAACACTAATTCGAACGGGCTGTGTCCCGTTGATGCTTGTTCATGTGTTCTGATGGCGTACAATACTAACGGGAGCTTCCTATCCCAATCTTTACCTGATTCTGAAATGGATTTCTTTAGGAGAGATTTCAGAGTGCGATTATATCTCTCGACCAAACCATCCCTTTGCGGATGGTAAACCGCCATTCTCAACTGTTTAATCCCAAGCAATTGACAAACCTGTGCCATTAAATTGGACATAAACTGGGTCCCTTGGTCGGTTAATATTTCTCTGGGAAACCCTACCCGGGAAAAAAATCCTATCATGGAATTAGCAACAGTTTTGGTGTTAATGCTGGTGAGGGGAATGGCCTCAGGATACCTCGTGGCGTAATCCACCAATACTAGTATATAACGGTATCCTTTTGATGAAGGAAGAAGAGGACCTACAATGTCCATTCCTATTCTGGAAAAGGGTACGTCAATAATGGGAAGGGGCTGTAACGGAGCTCTTTTCTTTGGGCTGGGATCGACCAATTGACATTTAGGGCATTGTTGACAGAATTTTCTAATCTGAGAGAAGACCCCAGGCCAGTAGAACCTCCTTAACAGGTATTCTTCTGTCTTTTCTCTCCCATAGTGACCCCCCCCCCGGTTGACTGTGGGCCAGGTGTAGTACCTGTATCCAATAAGGCTCGGGTACTAATAGCTGTTTCTTTTCCTTCCCTTTTTGGCCAGCGACTCGATATAACAGATTTTTGTCTATCACAAAAGAAGGACCGGTATCGTTAGGACTTCAGGGTCTGGCATTTTTCCATGCATTAATCAAACTTGGATCGTCCCTTTGACAACTACGGAAAGGAGGGAGACCGGTAAGGGCATGAACCTGTGTAATTACCCCATTATGGTTCGACACCCCTTGGTTATAGGATTTCCTGGTTTCTCGCTTTTCTCTTCTCGTGGGTCTGTATCGTACAACAGGAGGTTGAATTGGTAGGTTAAAGAAGGGAGCATTCTTCCACCAGTTACTCATGTCTTCTTTATTCCTAGTACTATCCAGAAGTATCGAAAAGTCCTTAAAATCCGTTCCAATGATGGCCTCCTCAACTAGGCGTTGAACCACCCCCATCCGTATGGGGGTCTCTTTTCCTTCCCATGAAAGGTTAGCCCAGATTAGGGGATATTCTCTTGTTTCCCCATGTATGCAACAAATGGATACAGTGAGTCCCTGAGGGAAGGCATGACTGTTTATTAAGTCGGCTCTAATTACGGACTGACTGCATCCTGAGTCTATGAGGGCCATAGTCAACCTCCCATTGATTAAGAGTTCTTTCTTGTATTGGGTTTCTTTCCCCCCTGTGAAGAAGACCCTTCCTCTGGTAACCCCTATCTCCATGGGTTCCGGTTTTTCAGTCTTTAGAGGACAAACCCGGGCGATATGTCCCCACTCTCCACAACTAAAACATTGAGGTTGTTGTATGTATGGTCTATCCATGGTTCGAGTTCTTCCTAGGTCTTCTACTGGTCTTCGTCCTAGAGACGAGGTTTGTCCGGGGTTCTGTCGGATGAGATTAGGGGGTGTACGGGGGAGGGGCGTCTTGAACTCGATGGAGCGATGGAAGGCACAGGCCAGCTCAATGGTAGCGTTTGTATCAGGGTTCAGGTGTTGTTTGATCCAATTTCGGGTATTTGTGGGAAGGGCGTCTAGATACTGCTCTAAAAGAACAACCTCAATGATGTCTTCTCTATTGTTCCCGATAGGTCTTAGCCATTTGAGACCCAAATCTTTAATCCGAAAGTATAACGCCCTGGGGTTCTCGGAGTGTGCCCACTTGGCTTTCCTAAACCTGACCCGGTAATGTTCAGTATCAAAGCCCACTCGCTCCAGGATACTTTTTTTTATGTCCTGATATTGTGTTGTGCCCCCTGGGTTTACCGCTTGATATGCAGCTTGGAGTGTTCCCGTGAGTAAAGGGGCGATGTACTGTCCCCATCGCTCCTGATGCCAGGTCGCGGAGGTGGCAACGCGTTCAAAGTTGGTAAAGAAGGCGTCCGGGTCTTCGCCTTCCTGATACCTCTGTAAGACTGAGCTGGGTACATTCGGGTGTGCGCGAGTGGCTGCAATGGTGTCCGTGAGACTTTTCAGGGCATTCTCATGGACCAACTGATTGTTGGCCATGATGGTGGCATGACTTTTAAGGGCAGTTTGTAGGGCTTCTCGTTCGACTTTTGCTTCCTTCTGTTGCTGCTCCCACACAATTTGCAGGCGTCGTTGTCCCTCAGCTAATTGTTGCATCATGTCGGCTATTGTAGGGGTACCCTCCATGGTCTCTATCGATCTTTTCGACTATTCCAATATCCCACTTCTGACACCACTGTAGCGGGTTCGTTTCCTCCACGTAGGATAGATATTGGAATAATTCGACTGACGCAATTGGTGGGGAAAGAATGGTTTATTTATCCGTTATTAAGGTCGGGTTTCGTTTGTCCCTGTTTTTTTCTGTCCTTTTCCTTCTATTCAGTATCCCTCTCTCTTTCTCAGGCTCCGTTCGGAATCCCACTGTGTTCCGTCCTGATTGGAAGGGATTCTTGACTGGAAGTAGCAGGGGGTCTCCCAAAAAGTAAAGAAAAATGAAAATATGTAAGTGTAGGGTAAGTAGGTTTTTAGCGGGTTAGTTGGAGTGAGGGTAGGTATATGTGGTTGGGGTGAGGTACTTTACAATCACTCGGTGCGTATCACCCTGCCCATGTTGTATCTATTGTTCTCTCTTTCCTGGAGAGAGTGTTTCTTTCCTCTCTCTCTCTCTCTCTCTCTTCTCCTTTCTGGTAGTTCGTGAGGTTAGGGGGGCGATTATCGTAGGGGTCCCTCCTTTAAAAGTTCTCCCCTTCCTTGCAGGACCTGCCTTTGCCCTTCCCTGCAGCTCCTATGCCCCGTAACCACTGGGGTAGAATTCCCCAAGCCGGGTACGAACGTACCTGTAAGGGCCACGCCCCTCCGGGGACGCGGCCGGCTCTCTCTCGGTCTCCCGACTTAGTTTCGAGAAGGTAGGGAGGCGCCCTGGGTTTTTCCTCGCGGGTCTCTTCTTGTTCCCGGCTCGAACTCCGTCTCTGTTTGCTCTCCCGTCGCTCGCTCTCTGTCTCCCTTCTCTTCCGGTTTCTCCGCGCTTCCCTTCTCTTGTCCTTCGTCTGTTATTACTGCTCTTTCGGCTGTCGTCACGCCCCTGAGGCTTCCGCTCGTGCCCCGGGGGTATGGGAACTCCGTTTCTGTAGCCGTACTGGGGCCAGCTGCGGTGGACGCCCGGTCACAATACCCCCATAAGCATCCAACCCTGTGCCACAAACAGCCCGTTGGCAGTGCACAGAGGGGCTTGGTGGCTAGGCCATGCAGCCAAAACCCCATAAGCAGACAACCCTGTAAAACTGACAGCCTTTGGAAAGAAAAGAAAAGGGAGTAGAGTAGTAATACCCTGACCCCCCTAGACCAGGTGCTGGGGTCCCCAAGGGACCCTGCTAGGGAAAAAGGCATTTTTTCTCTTTAATTTTCACTGAAATTCGCAGAGGATCTGTAAACTAGGAGAAAATAATAATAAAAAAAAAGCTAGTGTGGTCTCCAACACTTGTTCAGATTAGCCCCCACAGTGACCAGGTCCCGGGGGCATGCAGGAATATTAAAAAGGGTGGGGGAGCGCATGGGGCCTGCCCAGAGGGCTCCTTAGAGACCTGGGGGCCTCCCCCTACCCGGGGCTTTAACAATATTATGGAGGGAGGCCGCATGGACCCCCCCTCCTTGGGCACTTAAATGCCCCAGGGACCACCACCTCCCCAGGTCTAAATTAATTCTTATTGAGGGGAGCTGTGCAGACCCCCCTCAATTGGGCTCTTATGAACTCCGTGGACCACCACCTCCCCAGGGCTTTAACAATAATATGGAGGGAGGCCGCATGGGCCCCCTCCTGGGGCTTGGAAAAGCCCTGGAGATGACCACCTCAACAGATTTAAATTAACTCTTATTGAGGGGAGCCGCGCTAACCCCCTGGGCTCCAGGGACCACCACCTCCCTGGGGGTAGTAACATTTTATAAAAGTGGGAGGGGGGCTAGGCACCACCCTCCCCAGGGACCCCATCCCCAGGGGCCTGGCCACATCTCCCTGGGTGCTTGGTCCCACCCAGGGCACCCAGTGTACAACAATGCACATTATTATTGTTGCATCATCATTAATAGTGCTGCTAACTTACTTGTTTTGGTGGAACTTTAATCATCTGCACATGCTAATTAGTATTATAGTTGGTATGAATATTGCCTTTATATTTGTGGCTTTAAGTACTTGAAGCTTGAATTAGTACTCACCAACATGATTTGTCATATAAATTTTGTTTTTTAATGCATGTACTTCAATTCCCAGAATGCTTCATTACAGGCAGGATGGGCTTCACACATAAATAAACTGAAATGAAGGTAAGAGTCACTAACTGTGATCAAGACTCAGGGCCTTATTAAGAGTTTGGCGGACGGCGGAGGCTGCCTGCCAAAGCCTTTAGGTCAGAAAACCAACACTCCGGTGTTTCCACCCACTGGCCCAGCGGGAAACAGGCCACAACATTGATTACGAGCCGGCAGCAATGATACAGTGCATCGGGTATGACAGTAATTCAAGCAGTGAAAAGCATGACTGGGCTGTCCATGCTATGGGGCCCCCCCAGCACCCCGTCTCTGCCAGCCATGCAAAAGCCGGCAGAGAGGGGACTCGTAATCCCTGAGGCAGCGTTCCAGGATACAAAAGAATGTTAGAAAAACATGTGCGTGCTATAACCAGCGAGACAAACATTACACAGTGGCAAGAAACTTTGAACAATTTCACTTCAGTGACTGCAGGCTTTTGAGCTTCTATGGCATTGAAAAAGTGTTAGACGATCCACAAGAGGTTGATGACATTTGAAATTAAGGAAAAAAAATAATGTTTTATAATAGATTCAAATACCAAGTCCTCCCACGGTTTGAACTCTGATGAAGAATTGTTTGATAATTTAGATTGAATGGTAGATGGGTTCTTATAAGGTGATTATGCAGTTGGTGTACCAGTTTCCCTTATGGTTATTTAGGCTTTTAAAGTAAGGGTAGTTGCAGTTTTAGTGCTTACATTGTTTTTCTCTTTTATTATCTGTCAGGGAGGAAAGGAAGGAACTCTCTGCCCTTGCTGTTGCTGGGGTGAGGAGAGGATGTCCTGGCTGGGACACCCTACCTTACTCTTCCATCTATGAGTTCATGATGGACACTGGTTGACTTGAAGGTTCGAAGTACTTTTCACTTATTTTGTAATCACACTTTCTTTTTGGAAGAGACTGTTACAAACCGCGTTTGCCCACTGGAGCTGGAATTTGATGGAATTTGAGATACTTTTTTATGGGACCCTACAAATTCATTGTGTATTTCATTTATTCTCAATATGAGGGTTTTCACTGCTTCATTTAGACTACCATTTTGGCTGATGGATATTCTGAAAATAGTTTTTGATTGCATAATGTATATAAAGGGTTACTATATTACTGAATATGTTTATTTTTGTAGTCTTATGAAAGCTGTTGCAGTAATCTTGTTCAGTGTGTTTTTGTGACATTCATGTTATGGTAAAAACCTTCCAATATGGCGACCAAGTTACACAAAAGTCACAGTTCTCTTTCTATTGCTATTACACGCTGTTATAAGAACGTGTATGTGTGAGCAAGGCCGGCAGTCCGAAATGCGCTGCATGAGCTTGATTAAATCACTTCAATAAACAAAAAATTATATATATATATATATATATATATATATATATATATAAAACGTGAATAAGTCATCCCCAAACGCGGCAGGCTGTAACAGGGTCGCAAACCCTAAATATTCAACAAATCACTTCAACAAAGTAAATTTAATGTGGCAGAATAAACAAAACAGCAAATAAAACTCTAATGCATTTCAGGAGACAATGCTCCCTTGCCACATTAAATTTACTTTTCAGATAGTGACAAGAGTGGCTGTAACCTTCTCTTCTTTTTAAGAAGTGATTTGTTGAATATATATATATATATATATATATATATATATATATATATATAAATAAAAAAGAAGAGAGAACTCTGGGTAGTTCCCAAGTTTAGGTGGAAAGCAGCTCCAGTAAGGAGGACCCTGCAACACCAGCGACACTCTAGATTTGCTCACCTCAAATGTGTTTATCTAGCAAAGTTTTTAGGCATAGGATCAACACAGTGCTATCCACACCGAGCTATATAGGGACAACGTCTTTCGCCATTTGTACAGCAAAGTCTTTAAGCATAGGGTTGACACAGTGTCATCCTTGCTTATATATATATGTGAAATGAAGGTATATAAGAATATATGTTGGATGGGCAGTTTACAAGTCACCTTAAGGGGAAGGTGTGAGGAGGTTTGAGATTTGCATGTTACATTTGCCTGGATAATTATTATTCTGACAAAACAAAAGCTCCTTCAAAGCATAGAGAACCTCAGGTGATAGGTACTATGGTGTACTAGTTTACCCTGAGCAATCCATGAAAAAATGATTACTCCAAGACAATGGCCCTGATTCTAACCCCGGCGGTCTTTGACCGCCGGGGCGAGGGTCGGCGGGAGCACCGCCGACAGGCCGGCGGTGCCCCGCAGGGCATTCTGACCGCGGCGCTTTGGCCGCGGTCAGAAAGGGTAAACCGGCGGTCTCCCGCCGGTTTACCGCTGCCCTCAGAATCCCCCATGGCGGCGCAGCTTGCTGCGCCGCCATGGGGGATTCTGACCCCCCCTACCGCCATCCTGTTCATGGCGGGAAAGCCGCCATGAACAGGATGGCGGTAGGGGGGGTCGCGGGGCCCCTGGGGGCCCCTGCCGTGCCCATGCCAATGGCATGGGCACGGCAGGGGCCCCCGTAAGAGGGCCCCGCAAGGTATTTCAGTGTCTGCCTTGCAGACACTGAAATACGCGACGGGTGCTACTGCACCCGTCGCACCTTCCCACACCGCCGGCTCGATTACGAGCCGGCATCCTCGTGGGAAGGGAGTTTTTCCCTGGGCTGGCGGGCGGTCTTTTGGAGACCGCCCGCCAGCCCAGGGAAAAACTCATAATACCCTCGAAGGTCTTCTGACCGCGGAGCGGTATTATGGGGGCGGAATTCTGGCGGGCGGCCTCCGCCGCCCGCCAGGATTAGAATCACCCCCAATATGTATAAGGCTATATGTTTGGAAAGAATATATTTCCACACTGATCAAAATGTTCTGCTGCAAAATGACACCAAATAAAAAGTAGGAAATCTCCAATCCTAGGTTTATTCCAATAATTTTTTGTTTTAGAAAATCCGACTTCTGCAGGATTTCCAAATTTCCCTAGGAGCACCTGTGAAAATGTACACCATCTGTACTTCTCCTCCTCTTCCATACTTCGTCGAATTGTTTTTCGAGTGATCAATTCACAGCAGTTAACGTGGTAGACTCAGAATAAGTGTACACACAATTTTTGTTCTCCACAGGAAAACTTTACTTTTCACAAAGGAGGAACAAATGACAACATTTTCTTGGAGCAGATTTAAATGTGTTTTTTTAGGATGGCTGCAGACACACAAAATGTTTGTGAATAAAGTGAAACTTACATGTTTGTAGCTGATGTAAGCTTCTTGCATGTCCGTTTCCTTCCAACCAACATACCCCTTTCCTGCTCTAACGTAACCTTCCAAATTTGGAAAAGGGCTACCATGCAGATTTTTTTAAAACCAAACTAGGATTAAAATCTCTGCAGACCTGATCCTGTGGAACGTTATCAAAGGAGTTGTAGCAAACCAATTTTTGCACACCTATGTCAGATTCACTTAAATGTGCAAAATAATCTGAACTGGGTGTATTGTGATAAAGTAAGTCTAAATAGTTTCTTCTTTCTACTCTTAAACCAAGCACACTAATTAATGTGATGTGAATATTTTTTAATTATCAAGTATTCATATGACAATGATTTCCTTTCTCATCTCTACTCCATATCTGGATCTTCGTCGGTGTGTGCTCATAGGTCATTCATCCATACAGATATAGGGGGTAATTATGACCCTGGCGGAAGGCGGAGAAGCGGCGTAAGACCGCCAACAGGCTGGCTGTCTTTTTTTTTGTATTATGACCATGGCAATTACCGCCATGGTCTCCTGCTGGTTCTCTGTTCTGCCCGCCGGGCTGGAGACCTGGGTCTCCAGCCCGGCGGCCATCACTATACCACCGGCGATATTTTTGTCCCGGCTTACCGCCGTGGATTTCCTGCGGTTGGAACCGCCATGAAATCCATGGCGGTAAGCACTATCAGTGCCAGGGAATTCCTTCCCTGGCACTGATAGGGGTCTCCCCACCACCCACCCCCACCCCAACTCCATCCCCTACACCCCCCACCACCCCTGCCACCCCCAAAGGTGGCAGGGCCCTCTTCCCCACCCCGACCGCCAACATCACAGAAACTCACACACGCACTGCACGCACGCAGGCACCACCAACACACACACACACCGACATACATGCCTACATCCACATGCACAGTCAGACACGCACACCCACATACAAACATACACGCACACATCCATACAGACATACCCACAGACATACACGCACTCATTCCCAAAACATGCAACACCCCCGCAAGCATACACGCACTCACACACCCCCTCTACATACACAGACGCACACCCCCATGCACCCGCACCCACACAACACACAACACACAACACCCCTCACCTCCTCCCCTAATGAACGATCGACTTACCTGTTCGGTCAATCCTCCGGGAGGGGACGGGAGCCATGGGGCAGCTCTGCCGACACCACACCGCCAACAGAACACCGCCACAGCGAATCACAGGACGTGATTCGCTGGGCGGTGTTCTGTTGGCGTGGCGGTGCAGGTGGAGCAACCTCCACTTCCCCGCCTCCCGCCAGTATGGATGTTGGCGGCTCTCCGTCCGTAAAAGGATGGAGAGCTGCCAACGGTCATAATAGGCCGAGCGGCAAACCGCCATCACTGGCGGTCTTCCAAACACCGGTCCCTCGGCAGTCTTGCAAAAAGACCGCCGAGGTTGTAATGACCACCACAATTACCATTGTCAGAAGACAAGCAGATCAAATGGAACGATGGCTTGCAGGAGACCTCATCATTATAGCAAATTCTGCCTAAATGCCGGGGTTGGGCAGTCAAGATTAAAACCTTCAAGAAGAGTTGGAAGGTATGAAGGTGGCAAAGATAGGAAGCAGCCACCTTATTGTTAGATACTACAGTAATGATGGTCTATGTCATATGTACACCAAAGTCCATTTCTCAGGGAAAGTAAAGCTCTATTTTTGTGAGCAGAGCTAATGAAATTCATTAATACTATTAAGATGATCTTGATACATGTGTTGCCACTGTAGAAAACCAAGGAAAGAAGACACACATATTCATGCTATTTTTTTGAAGTTTTTAGGAGCTCAGTGACATCTTTCTGTAACATTATTATTTGAATAAAATAACTGAACAGAAAAAATCAATCCACAATTAGAAAAAAAACACAAGTTGGATTTAAGCAAGAAACCAAGCACCATACCTCAAAAACTTCAAGAGAATTACTGATCAAACCCTGAAAGGGGTCACTGATGTCTTTAAGTTCCTGAATCACCTACAATGAAGAAATACATAAAGTTTTTTTTTTACAACATATGTGAAATATCCTTCAAAAGATGATAACTGCAGTAGCAACCCATAAAGATGTGATAATCGCAAATTAGTTGTCTTTCAGTTTTTCAAAAGCTGTATTTCCATATTAGTAAGGCTCAAATTACTGCAGAAAGCAGCAGGTGGCAGCATTTGGTTTCATCTGTATGACAGCAATAGATGTTGTTGTGCTCTCTGCAATTTATTGGCCATTTTTGAAAAGCACAATCAGTACACCAATGCTCTTAAATTTGTGCCCAAGAAATTTCAATGAATGCAAAATAAAACTCAAATTCATGTTTGAATATCGAACAATGAGTTTCTGTCTTTCTTTTCTAGGAGAGTTTGAGAATTTTAACTAATTTATTTATTTTCTTTTTTTTGCTTTAGGTACTGCTCTTTCTCACCGTACACCTGCTTTTACTTCCACACACCACATTTTTAGGTCAAGCCTACCAGACAGTGCAGCTAAAAGAGAAATACAAATTGTGGGCTTCCCAAGAGCAAAGAGGGACTAGCAGCCCACACATTGCTTACCATTGATTGACTTTACTCTCATTTGTTTGCTTCCTATTCGATGACTTGTCCTATCCATCTTGTGTCTGTCCTTCTCCTAAAGTATTCCAAATGTACTTGTGCCCTTCCACTACTCACTTTTAGGGAACTACTGTTTTCTTTCAGCTTAAGCACTCAATAAGAGTGCAAGTGTTTTCAAGCTTTCTCTAGTGTGCATCTACCCCTCTATGTTGCTCTCTTTGGATCGTGTGCTTCTCTCCCAGCCCACTCCGTGAGGCACTGCCCTTCTGTACTTCTCCCCTGTGTTGCTTTGTCACCCATGAGTTTCTCCCTCAAGTTGCTCTCTCTCTTACTCGTTTGCTTGATTTTATTTTCTGCCGTCCCACCTGCATCATCTGTGTTGCTTTCTCCACCCTCTCATCATTGTTGCTTCACCCCACCCGTACTTCCCATGTTGCTTCCACCCCCACAGTCTCCTGTGTTGCTCCCGCTCCCTGTGTTGCTCCCCCACCCAATTTTTCTTTTTAAAAAACTGTATGTTAGATTTTTTTTTTACTTACCGATCCAACTCGTATCAGTAAGTCCAGTTTCAAAAGAAAGATCCCGCCTCATTTTTTAGCCAAGTGCATGTATGGTGCTCGTTCCTCCAAAATGACCTAGGCTGCTTCGTCATAGGATTTATTTTATTTCTTCTTTAGCATACTACACAGCATCACTAAAAAAACACTAAAAAAGCCATAGGTCCAAAAGGAGAGACCTATTGGCTTTGTGAATGGTTGTTATCTTTATTAGAGCTTAATCTCAGTTTACAACAGGAGAGATACCTTTTTCATTTGAGTTATCAATGTGTCTTCATAGAAATTACCATTCTGAAAATGTATAATAGGAAATGAGACAAATTTACAGGATGTGGAAAGTTAGAATTTTACAAAGTAAAATTGATATTACAGATTGAAAAGCAATGATGCAACATAAAATGGCACACATATTTGTAAGTGTGACATTACTAGTGTGCACAAAATCATGCACCTTCAGTTTGTGTGACAAACTTTGTCACAAAATACATTTCCAAAAAGTAGTATATTTTTCAGGATGATTTATTCAAAAGAAAATTTGAAACACTGGCACAACTGATCAAGTATATTAAAATGTTAGCATTATTGTGAAATGAATAATCTTGACTACGTCACAAATTTATTGACTGATTTTAAATCTAAACACTTATATGTGTTCAAATGTGGGTGAGAATAGTTTCTCAAATGTCTTGGTCCACTAGTCTGACTAACTCAGTTACTATTAAAATAAATGACTACAAAATTAGTTCTTATTCATCAAATTTAGCAGATCCGTGATTATGTCCCTTATGTTTTTTTTTTGTGTTTTTGTTTTTTAAAAAGAGGTTTGGGTACCAACAATAAAGGAGAAAGATCAACTTACATTACTTGTTGTTATATCATTCTGGTATCCCAGGAGTTTCACACTTTTGTCTGCCACCGACAGACCAATTAAAGAGTTCGATTCAGATGCAATCATGTTAAGAGAAACTTTTTCAGAAGGTCTTGCTACAGCTCTACTCCAAGATAACGATACCTGAAAATCGAAAGAGTCCAATCAAAAGGAAGCCTAAAATGTAAATTATATCACAGCTATTAGCAGGTGTCTGAATTATATTTATTAGCGGAATTGGGCAACTTGTGAACCAATACCAGTTTGAGATTATCAAAATGTATTTTGAATTAATGACCAATATGTTTCAAATTCTGATTTTGTGTATATAATTTTATTAAATCATACATAAATCTTGTCTGTGAGACAAGAATATAGGGAAAGGATGACACCCTAGAGAAAAGATGTCAGAATGGTTTCATAAAACAGTAGAGGGGGTGATTGTTGATGAACGGGTCAGAACAGTCTGAATACATTACATATAATTTCAAATGCATATAGATTTTTTTGTATTTCTTTACAAATAATTACAATTCCAGCCCAATGGAGCAGAAGCAATTTGCTCATACACACTCAACATTTAGTCCTGTGGCAAGGTTTGGGCTTAGAATGATGCCTTCTGGGACTAGCTCTGCAACTTTGCCAATAGACTTTGGCACACACTTTCAAAAGCACATTATAGAGACCTGGAGATTACGCTATCTCTCCAAATGCCTTCTTTTAAATGCTGTATAACACTGAACATGAATAATGTCACAATTAAAAACTTATTTAAAGTGTTATAAAAAATATCACCTTGTTTTCAAAGACAGGTTGGATAGGTAAAGACATTACATCATTAACAACTTCTCCATCATCTTGAATGTAGTAAACAATGAGCAAAGCCACAGGTGTCCATGAAGATTCAGGAGTCAAAGTAAAGGCAGACAAATTATTCTTGCCAACAGCTACAATCTGTCCTCTAGATACAACCTGCAAACAAAAAACAGGAATGCTTTCAAAACAAATGTACTTATTGTCTAAGTACTATTACAATTAAAAAACAAAACAATTTTGATTAAAGTCTGTGTAAAATTGTGCCTTCCCGTTTGAAATGCTATGGTGCACCTACAATCTATATTTCCAAGGATGCCCACTGTATCCCACAATCCATGACAATCTTATGGTTAGCAATTACATCAGATGGTGAGTGAAATTACATTCAATGCAATAGGTATTAATTTTCTAAGAAACTGAAAAGTCTCAATCTATAAAAACAGTCTGGTCTTGAAAATGTGTTTTCTATGGATTTGAATTGCTAGTAGCCTAAAAATGATCGAATTCTACAATACTGTATGAAGACAACCAATTATCATATATTTTGCAATGTGCAAACATTTTCATTTTGGCAAACAGGGAAAACATGAATACACACTGTTTTATAAAGAAAACCGATGGTATGGGAGAGTTTAATAACTTAACTTTTGTTAATCACAGCATAGAAACACAAACAATATCTAACAATTTTTTTATTTAAGGAATTAAAAAACAGAAGTAAAAGGAATAAGTGTTTTCTCAATGAAATAACACAGGAAAATGAAAGCAACGTAACTCATGATGCCCTGAAAGTGAAAACAAAAAGACATGTTTCCGTCTCTGTTCTGGGAACAAAGTAGTACCCCACACCTTCAACAGAATTGACTTTGAAAATTGCTGATCTTAAACTGCATTGTTCAATCATAGAAACAAATATATATATATATATATATATATATATATATATATATATATTTACACATCACAACCGAAGCACTCTGTACATTCGAACAGTAGACAGATCAGTCTTACGATTCTTTAACAAATAGGGACAACTATAGGCAGACCAGTTGGTTTCATTTTTGATTATGCATGCGCCCATAAGTCAGTCGGCATCGGTGGGCATGTTTTTTTTTTTTTACCACTACTCACATTTCACTTTTTCTTATTGTTACTCAGTAGCGTCAGGACTCTAGTTACGAGCACTAGACAAATGATTTTGGTTGTTTTTTTCTACACCACCATCATGTGATTCAACGGGTAGTTTTATACTATTCTCGTAGACTGAACTATTCTTAATAGGCCATTACCTAATTAACTACGGCCAACTCGCCAGGGTTTTCTCATTGTTAGCGTATCCTGCATTTTGTTATTTATACCCACAGAATATTGGTCTTATCATGGTCTGACCTGCTCATTTCTGAAAACACCTCTGAGGATGTGAATTTTTAAAGCATTACTTATTCAGATTACTCTACTGAAACTCGCTTATGGAAACACATTGCCATTACTCACGATATGAGTAAACTGTGGAGCTTAGCTACAGATGCGATTATATGATGTATTGGACGTTTTTGGAACACTGGTTGGTTAATAATATATTCTAAATATTTTTTTAAAATATCTCTAATATTTATCATGGGGACTAAGCGCTCCAAAGACAATAATGGTGGATGTTATGATTTTTCTTCTCTCATCTTTTCTTAAATAAGACCCTTAAAGTGTTTTCTATCCTTACATCTAGCTATCCGCATTCAGCTTCACATAAGCTTCATTTCCTAGATTAAATATTTGCACATTTGCTGGGTGCACATATCACACCATCTATATATACACTTCATATCACTTTTGGTGTAGCATGCCATGTTTCTCACTGGGCAGGCACCTGATCTCTTAGTCAGTGCATTTTTTGTGTATATTAGGTTCATACACATGTGTTCATCTCTATACCTTACATGCTTGATAAAGTCACTTTGTGATGAAATACGTGTTGGCTGTCAAGTACAAACAACTGTAATAAGTCTGTCAAGTACGAACAACTGTAATGAAGAACTGTTCGGAAGCATGAATGGAATTGAGTTTTCGAAATAAAAGAAGATATTCAACATAAGACGGATCTGTGTGAAACACATATTACTTCTTGGTTCTCTACTGTTCGAATGTACAGAAAAAGCCACACCTGTAAGGGTGGTGAAATGTTCAACAATGCAGTAAGAACGGAAGATGCCAAGATGTGGAATCTAAATCGTGTGGTGGTACTCAAATGTAAAAACATGTGGGATTAATTTGTACTGTGAAAATTTCTGCTAATGTAACAAATTATGTAGTATTCTTGTATTCATTTTGTTAAGTTTTTTTCTTTTTTTTTCTTCTCTCTTCTCTTTCTTTTTGTTTGTAGAGGGGGAGGTCTGAGGTATGTATATATATTGTAAGAACTTAGAATAGTAAGAGTAGAATCCTAGGGCTGGAATGGAATGTTATGAGGGAAGGTGATGAGATGAGAGGAGTTGTGAGGAGCTGGCATTTGGACGTGTTGGATGGGGCCTCTGTGTTGGAATAAACTTCATTATTTGGACCATGGTCTGCCTCTCCTTTCTTATGGATACTTCACTTCAATTACCTACTTGGGGTGGCCAATAGGTAGTTATAGTTAGGACCATGTTTCCATAGAAAAAAAA
The DNA here is from genome assembly GCF_031143425.1 of Pleurodeles waltl. Classification (NCBI taxonomy): domain Eukaryota; kingdom Metazoa; phylum Chordata; class Amphibia; order Caudata; family Salamandridae; genus Pleurodeles; species Pleurodeles waltl. The sequence goes on along the minus strand of NC_090444.1, from coordinate 1,411,793,583 downwards.
GTGTTTTTGATTTGTCTATATCTTTAGCGTCATTTGATGAACCTTCACAAATGTTTTGAAAAAAGTGCCAGTGATTCTTCTTGTGCATGGAAAGTTTCAGGGTGATCCGCCATGTGGGGGCTGGGAGAAAGGGGAGGTAAAAAACATGCGTTTCCCATGTTAATTCCCATAGAAGTTTTGAACACGACTACAGCTAGAACTTTTGGACAGAATTACTTCAAATTTGGCAGAAAGGTAGGTTTCGGTATGCACATTACGTATTTGGATATTTAGTGTAAACCTGTTCAGGAGTTTTTGAGATATTAAAGGGGAAATACATGTGTATATCTAGGGCTGCAGATCCATCATGACATTTTCACAGTTATTGTGGAGTAGTCGCGAATGCGCACAATATTAGAAATGCTGTGATTGGCTGGCTGCAACCTGGCCAGAAAGTTGTGACTGCCATTTAAGGTAATAGGACGCGGTCCCTGGGGCTGAAAAATAAAAGGAAAAATGGTATAAGGGGTCAGGGTGGAGGTGCCCTGACCACAGGGATGTGATATAGGAGTCTTTTAGGGTGAAATCATGGCCTTATGAAAAAAAATTCGCACCGTGCGATATTCACAGATACGTTGCAATGCTCAGCGCGGCCTCCCTGTGTAATGTTGCGATGAATTCACGAATACCAGTGACAACAAAAACCATTCACAGTCATTCATACACTAATTAATTCACTCGTAGTAGCACTCAGACACTCAAGCACCCATTCACATACCCAGTCAGACCCTCACGCACCCACACACAGACCCATTTAGACTCTCATGTACTTACTCATAGACCCACTCAGACACTCACACACCCATTCACAGACCCACTCAGATACTCATGCATCCACTCACAGACCCACTTAGACACTCACACAGCAACACAGACTCACTCAGACCCTCACGCACCCAGTCACAGACCCAATCAGACACTGAGGCATCTATTCATAGACCCACTCAGACCCTCACGCACCCACTAAGACACTCATGCATCTACTCACAGACCCACTTAGACCCTAACACACGAAGTCACAGACCCACAGACACTTATACACCTACTCAGACACTCATGCACCACTCACAGATCCACTCAGAGATGCACGCACCCACTCACAGACCCACTTATACACTTGCACACCCACTCACAGACACACTTAGAGACTCATGCACCCACTGAAAGACTCATGCATCCACATACATGGATCCCCCCAAAGAATCATGCACACTCACAGATGGACTGAGAGATTGAGTTTAGACTCTCATGTACTTACTCATAGACCCACTCAGACACTCACACACCCATTCACAGACCCACTCAGATACTCATGCATCCACTCACAGACCCACTTAGACACTCACACACCAACACAGACTCACTCAGACCCTCACGCACCCAGTCACAGACCCAATCAGACACTGAGGCATCTATTCATAGACCCACTCAGACCCTCACGCACCCACTAAGACACTCATGCATCTACTCACAGACCCACTTAGACCCTAACACACAAAGTCACAGACCCAAAGACACTTATACACCCACTCAGACACTCATGCACCACTCAGAGACCCACTCGGAGATGCACGCACTCACTCACAGACCCATTTACACACTTGCACACCCACTCACAGACACACTTAGAGACTCATGCACCCACTCATAAACCCACTGAAAGACTCATGCACCCACATACATTGATCCCCCCCAAAGAATCATGCACACACTCACAGATGCACTGAGAGACTCACACACCTACTCACAGACCCACTCAGAGGCTCATGCACCCACTCCCAGACCCACTCAGACACTCATGCAACCACTAACAGACCCACTACGACTCTCACACACAAACTCAGAGACTCACACACCCACTCACAGAGACACACTCACATCCAGAAACACCCTCTTAAACCAACTCTCATACCCAGACACTCTAACAACCACTCTCACATCCACATAAACCTTCTCACACCCACTCTTACACCCAGACGGACACTCTCACACCCAGCGAGACAGGCCGTGTGGCAAACTCCCACTGCACAGGGCCTAAGGCTGTGCTCAGCACAGGGTTGGGTGGTTAGTGGGAGTTGGCCACAGGGACTTGCTGCAGGCCAGGCCCTGCGGCCATCCCCCGATGTGCATGGCTGAAGGCTGTGTGCAGCAGTGGCTGGATTAACATATAGTAAGGAAACTTTCTTTACGTTAAAAAAAAAACAAATTCACTGAAAAAACAAAGGTTACAGGGACGTTATAGTTAGGTTCTGAATTTACTCGCACAAAACCTTAGAAATTCAGCAGTGATAGCTAGAGTCCTTTCAAGTAACTATAACTCGTGCCCTAAGCTAACTATAACTCGTGCCCTCACCATGCACTGCTAATTATCCCAGATATTACAGCACTCATGACAACATTTATAACGTCAATATAAATATCAATTAAACATACCAATCAAATTATTGGAAGAAAAAACTGTGCATGGTGTGACGTAAGTTAAAGTACCTTAGGGTTTGAGTTATAGATACTTGAAATTAATCTAACTATAACTGCTAAATTTCTATGGTTATGTGGAAGTAAATTCAGAACCTAACTATAATGTCCCTGTAACCTTTGATTTTTTAAGTGAATGTATATATGTTTGACATTTCCCATTTCCCATTTTAACTCTCACAGGATTATCTGCTGATCCGCTATCTTCTATTAACAAAAAAACAACTTAATGGAATTACACTAAACTTACCATGCAAGTAAAATTTTACTGAAAGAAGTGTCATAGGTTGGTTTGGTGTATATATCTGTTGAGTAGTTTTTGAGCAATTAGTGTTACAAAAATGTGTTGGAGGTTTAAAAGGGTGAGCAAGTTGCAGATATCTTGATAATTAGAGAGAAATGTGTTGAAGGTCTCATTACAGAATAATGGCCTTGGTCCTCTCATCCAAAAAAAACCAATAAAGCTGAATAAGTCATAAGGGGGTAATGAAACTAACACCTGATCCCCAGGTATGGGACCCCAAAGAGATACATATAAAAGTCATTTAACATGGAGTCTTAGACCTACAATAAGGCTCATAGGTTCCTGAACTCTGCCTTGGGGTATGAAAACCAAGCAGCAAGGCTTGTTTAATTCTTTTTAGATCCCACATCACATTTGTAGAATTGGAACTGGCTTCACAAACCCTGCAAGTGCATTCTACTATAGCCCATGATACTCGTAAGGTTCACAAACCTACACTGGAGTTTGAGAACAGTTCGAATACATTCAGCTCTATTGAACATTTCTGGATATGCAAGGGCAGGAGTATTTTGGGGAAGTACTGGCACAGATTCCATGCTTTGATAAAGGGGACCATATTTGGTCTATATGTACCACTGTTTTCAGTGCATTACTCCCTACCAGTAGGAAGCAAAATAAACAGAGGATGATTATGTTGTCTATATGCAGTTAAAGCAATACACCATTGGTAGGCAGCATCCATAATTTTGGTTTTAACGAAGACCCGTTTTTTCTGTAAATCATTATTCACGGGTTGACATATCAACATTTTTACAATTTGATAGATTTGACTGTTTCAGTTACTACAATAAGAAACATTTGTTAAATTGATGATTTGCTTGCAATTGATAATATTTGGATCCAATGTACTAAGTTTAATTTCTTGTACGTTTGTAATTTGGAAACGTTAAGGCAGATTTCATAGGTTTGACCTGTTTATTATAAAACATTATAACACTGCCAGTTGGCCTGACCTATTCCCTACAAAAAGCCTGTGTTAACAGCAATAGGCTTTTAAGGATGAATGGTTATTAAACTCTGTTAAAGCTCACAGGCAGGACATTTGTTACACAGAATTTCACAGAATACAGTATTAGACAGGTGTTTTGGTGTTGGTGATTCACTCAAAAAACACTTGGGATAGAAGAAATGCACTACAATAATCCAGTTTAGGCTCTCTCTGGAGAGATACTATTTTGCTTTGCCAACTGTCATTTTGTGTACATTTGTACTTTTATCACTGTTTGCCGGATGGTTGCCTTGTAGAAAACTTTCGCTAAGTATAGTGGGCTTGATTTGATTATGTAAAACATGCCTATGATAAAGACAATAGGCCTGACTGCTTATTATGAAAAGTTATGGTAAGGGCAGTAGGCCTGGCATTTTGATTGTAAAAAGCATATGTTAAAGTCAATAGGAATTTAAAGGTGTATAGTTATTCTTGCTCAAAAGCCTAATCTCAGAGATTACCTTAGAAGGCTAGGGTTTTGGTGTTGGTTACCCTGTCTGATAAGCCATGGGTATAAACATTTAGCACTGAGAGACTTTTGCTCTTCCAATTGCAATTTTATGACTGTATGCCTGATGGTTGCTTTGTGGGAAAGCCTACACTCAATACAGAAGGACTAAGTTGGTTATGGTGACAAGCCAACGATAACACCAATTGGCTTAGGAAAATGTTTTGCTAGATGCTACAGTGCTGGTCTGGGCATTATGAACAATTATTTCAAAGACCTTTGGGCAGGCCTATTTATTAGGAAAAGCATATGCTAAATACAAAAGACTGTCACAGTAGATTGTCATGTTGAGGGTTGTGGAAATATATATGGTTACATGTAATCTCACGGGTTACCTCAGCAGGCAGGGGTTTTTGGTGTTGGTCACCCATTCTGACAAACCCAGGGAGCAGAATTTCAAAGTTCTGATTCTTGTCAGGTCCCATTGAGAGGGGTTGCATATTGTTATGCCATCTGTAAATTTTAACATATTTATAATTTTACATAGTATGCATGATGGTTGCTAGTTTATGCCCACTTCAGTAGCCTAGTGTTGTATACAGTGTCAAGCCATTCTTAAAGATTAGACATTTTATCGGTTCACTGTGAAAAATTATGTCAGATTCCTTAGCTGTGATCTGTTTATAAGGAATATTATAACAAAGCAAGTAGACCTTGCTTACTGTGAAGAACGCGTGTTAAAGGCAAGAGGCTTTTAATGGCAAATTGTTATTACACTGTGCTAAAGCTTTTAGGCAGGTATTTTGCTACATGAAATCTCACAGATTACCTTAGCAGAGAAGGGTTTTGGTGTTGGTGGCCCAACCGACCAAACCATGGGGGAGAGATAATTTGTACTATGGTAAACCTTACTAGGCTTTCCTACAAGTTATTTTATATTGCTTTGACAACTGTGTTCTGTATGCATGTGTGATTTATTACGGTATACCTGTTGGAAAGCTTTTAATCAACATGATAGGTCTGAGTTGACTATGGTGACAGGCCAATGACAACAGCTAGAGGTATGATTGATTCACTAGGAAAATATTTCTGATGCCATAGATCTGATCGGTATATTATAAAAAGTTAAGGCAAATGCAATAGGCCTGACATATTGATTGTGAAAACACATATGTTACAAGTTAATAAGTGATTGAGGGTTGTTAGACTCATCATCCTTGGATGTTATTCCCACAAACATTTTGCCTTCACCCTTCCAGTTTTCTGAATTAGAGATTTGTTGGCAGTAGGACGTCGGGCACTTTACCGCTGCTAACCAATGTTAAAATGCTTGTGCTCTCTCCCGAAAACATAGGTAAATTTGGCCTATACCTGACTGGCACATTTAATTTACTTGTAGGTCCCTAGTAAACAGTACTACACATACCCAGGGCCTGCACATTAAATGCTGCAAGTGGGCTAGTAGTCCTGCATCACTCATTTTGACACCCACTAGCATAGCCTTGTAAAACATGTCTCAGGCCTGCCTCTGTAGCCTGCAGTTTTAAACTGCCACTGCAACCTGGTAAACTAAACCTTTTGCCAGGACTTCCTTTTTAATTCATACAAGTCACCCGTAATGTGGGCCTTAAAAGCTCATAGGGCAGGTGTGACAGGTAAGTACAAATGGATACGTCAATACGGAGTTTTGGGGTTTACAGATTTACTCTTTATTTCTTTTCTCCAATAATTGTCTCTTCCTTTTTCTTTTTTTTTAATCTCTCTCTACTACTTTTGTATGTCTGTAGACTGTATTCTTCTTTTTCTTCTTTCCTGTTCCTTATCGTCTTTTCTTAGCAGTTACAGGTCGGCGCCTCAGGGATCCAGGAGATCGTCCACCAGGAGAGGGAGAGAAAAACAAGAAGCCCATTTTAGAAAGGTATGTTTAGCTATATTGTAGGTATTATTCTTTCGTGTCTGGCTTTTCTTTTCCCTTGTTTCTGTCTTTTTCCTTGTTTCTCCTGTGCCTTTTCTTCCCGTGATTCTGTTAGTATCCAGATGGCTATTCACTATTGCCTTTCTGACGCCCTTGCTCTCTATCTCACTGCCTTTTAATATACCTTCTTTTTCTTTAACCTTTTCTTTTTTTTTATTTAGTACTGTGGTTCCTTTCACCCAGTGCCTTACCTTAGTTTTTGTCAGTGATTTTTCATGGGTCTTTTTAGTACAGATACAGAAAAATAGTGCTCCCCACTTTTGGTGCCCCTGTTAACCTTCCCTCCCCAGTTTGGTCCCCGTACCTGGTGAGGCCACGTTCCTCCTGGAATGTGGCCGGCTCCTTTGCGGAGTCTCTCCCTCAGTCGTTTTGATGCGATTTCCAATGTGGTATTCCTTGACGTCCGACGCCAATGTCCTCCATTGTGGTCATCTCTCTCTCGCTGCCTTAGTTCTGCTCCTTCAAGTCTCTGCTCTCCTCCTCCGCTTCTGTGTCGCAGTTTTTTCCCTTTTCTGCATCTCTGCTCTCCTCCTCCGCTTCCGTGTCGCTGTCTTTTCCCTTTTCCACATCTCTGCTCTCCTCCTCCCCTTCTGCGTCCTTCACAAACCTGTTTCCTTGCCAGCATCTTCCTGTTTGTTGGGGTGCCGCCCCTTGCTCCCAAGAGTCGGCATGACGTAGAGGTTTGACCTCTACGCCGGTATGCTAAGAAGTACCCCCAGGGTACCTCCAGTCCGGCCTGGATCCTTGCGCTTCATCACATTCACTCCCCCTTGAGAGTGGCTGTTGGAGCCACTCGTTGGTATGATATCTAGACAGAAAGTCAGCATTGGAGAAAAGGGATCCTGGGGAATGTTGTACCTGAAATAAAAAAAGGTTGTAATGATAACCATCTGAGTACTTGGGAATTAGTATCCTTGTGTTTGTTTAGATAGCCAAGTCAGTGGGGCGTGGTCCGTAAGGAGGGCAAATGAACTTCCTAGGAGGGAGTATCGAAGAGATTTGATTGCCCATTTTATCGCAAGACATTCTTTTTCCACTGTAGGGTAATATTTTTCTCTAGGTAGAAGTTTTCTACTGATATATACGATTGGATGATATTGGCCGTCGTCTCCTTCTTGGGATAGCACTGCTCCTTATCCCTGGTCGGAAGCATTGATTTGTAATTGAAATGATTTGTGAAAATCCAGGAAATGTAAGATCGACTCGGTGGTTAGTAAGGACTTTAGCTGGAAGAACTGTTGCTTCTCTAGTTCGGTAAAAAGTGTTATTTGATATGGATGTCTCTTCTCCAACAGAGCCGTAAGAGGAGCGGCTATGTCAGAAAAGTGTGGACTAAATCGCCAATAATAACCAACCATACCCAGGAAGGCTCTTACATCTTTTTTGTTCTTTGGGACTGGTATTTGCGTGATGGTTTCCACTTTCTCTATCTGTGGTTTGATTGTTCCATTTTCTATTACATAACTTAAATAATTGATTGTATTCTGAGCTATTTTACATTTGGTTGGGATAGCAGTTAATCCAGCCTGTTAAAGGGCTTTTAGTATATCTGACAAGTCATTTAAATGTTCCTCCCATGTCTTACTGTATATTACAATATCTTCTAGTTATGCTGCTGCACAGTCTTGATAAGGCCGCAGCACAATATTGATTAATCTCTGAAAGGTTGCTGGAGCCCCATGCAACCCAAAAGGCAATACTGTGAACTGATATAACCCAGAAGAGGTTGCAAAGGCTATTTTTTCCTTGTCTGCTGCTTCTAGTGGAATCTGCCAATAGCCTTTGGTTAAATCCAAAGTAGTTAGGTATTTTGCATGTCCTAATCTTTCTATAAGATCATCTATGCATGGCATGGGATAGGTATCGAAGTGTGATAGGGAATTCAGCTGTCGGTAGTCTATGCAGAAACAAATAGACCCATCGGGTCTCTTCTAGTTGATGGCGTTGGGAAGGAGGAAGGTTAGTACCAAAGTGGGGCTTGCTTTCTTGTTCCGACTCAGGATTGGTAGGGAATACTGGTATTTCTGACTCTTGACAGGTCGTAACATAGAGACCTACATTAGGGTCTTCTTTCTCATACCACGTCTTCAACAAGTTAATGTGATATGTTTGACTTTTATCTGATCCTACAGGTATTTCGATCCTATATGTTATCGGGGTTACTTTTTCACGGATGGTATACGATCCCTGCCAATGGGCCAACAATTTATTCTCAGTCGTAGGCAGGAGTATTAACACTTTTTGTCCTATAGTTAGGTCACGGGTCTTACTTCTAGTATCATACTGAGCTTTCTGTCTCGTCTGGGTCTATTTTAGTTGGGTATGGACGTCCTCCCATACTGTATGTAAGTTGTCTTTTAACTCGCTAGTATAGGTGAGTATGTCTTATCTCCTGCTCTGTTTCCTCCCACTGCTCCACCATTATTTCTAATATTGTCCAGGGTTGTCTTCCGAACAGGAGCTCAAACGGACTATGTCCAGTGGAAGACTGCACATGTGAACGTATGGCATACAATACCAAGGGTAATTTTTTATCCCAATTCCTACTGGAATAGTTTATGGTTTTCCGCAGGAGATTCTTGATGGTTTTATTATAACATTCTACAAGGCCATCTGTCTGCGGATGGTAAACCGACGTCCATATTTGTTGGACACCCAGAGTCTGACATATTTCGGACATTAACTGGGACATGAAAAGGGTTCCCTGGTTGGATAGGAGTTCTTTAGGGAATCCGACTCGGGAAAGTAATTCTATCATGGCTTGAGCCACGCTTTTCGTAGTCATACTTGACAAAGGTATGGCCTCCGGATATCTAGTTGCGTAGTCTACAAGAACCAGGATATATTGGTGACCTTTAGATGACGGTATCAATGGACCTACCAGGTCCATACTCACCCTTGTGAATGGGGTCTCTATAATAGGTAACAGAGGGAGGGGAGCCTTGGGATCCATAGAGGAGTTATTTGACATTTGGGACATTGTTGACAATGTTTTCTTATATCGCCATATATCCCAGGCCAATAAAATCCCCTTGTTAAATATTCTTCCGTCTTCTCTCTTCCTAAATGACCCTCCCCCATGTTCCCATGTACTAGGCTAAGTACCTGGTCACAGTAATCTTTTGGAACTAGCAATTGGGGTTTCCTGTTCCCTGGTTGAGGGATTACTCAATACAGTAAATCATTGCTGATGTGAAAATACGGATCTACCATGGGATTCTTTTTGGTCAGAGCAGCGTGCCAGGCGTGCTTTAGAGTAGGATCGTCTCATTAAGACTGTCGAAATTGTCCTGCGACCAAAAATATCGGCTTCTTGGAATTAGGTTTAGGTTCATTATTACCATTGTCCTCCCTGTAGTAGGCTATCTTTTGCTCTCGCTTTTGTGACTTAGTTCATTTTTCTCTAGGTATAGTATTTTCTATTTCTATTGAGGAAAAAGGAGCTTAAGTCCACCAGGATTCTGTCTGATTAGTATGTTTTAGGCTTTCCAGGAGTTCGGGAAATTATATATAATCAGTTCCTATGAGTTCTTCCACGAGGTCGGGGATGGCTCCTATGATAACAGATTCTTCTTTTTCTCGTAATTTCATCTGTATGATAGCTACTGGGTATGTTTTACTATGTGTTGTGTACAGTGTGTGATGGTGTAGAGTTAGTCAATTTTACACTACCTTTGTAGAGTGTGTTTGTGGGAGGGTTGGTGACAGACTTCTCGTTCTTGGATCGTGAGCAGTTCAGTTTGGTTTGCTGGGGTTGATGCTTGCAATGCTTGGTGGGAGGTATTGTGGGGGTATAAGGGGATGTATGTTGGGGTTTGTTCTTCTTTCCAAGACATGGCAGTGTAGGAGTGACACATACAATATTTTAGAGTGCAGTCACATAGGCCATTCTCCATCCGGTTCTGGACACAGTGATATCTATGACACTGGATAGGCCCTCGAGTGACACACACTTTGGTTCTGTCCTGGAATGTTAATGGCTTGGGCAACAAAGTCAAGAAGAGGCTTGTGACACGGTATATATGTAGGCTTAAACCAGACATAGCATTACACCAGGAAACACACTTGAGAGGGACACATTACTCCTTTTCTTGGTAGGGGTGCCTACGTCTCCCTGGCACACACAGTTTTTACCTCTGGCTCCAGGGGAGTAGCGGTATTGATACGTAAGACCCCTCTATTTCAGATGTCTCAAACATGGGTGGATCCCAATAGCATGTATGTGGGAGTCCATGGAATGTAGGGTAGGACTGATATTACTTTAGTAGGTGTCCACCAGTGCCCAAGGTTACAAGTCCCCACACTGGATAAGGTGGCAGATACACTTCTGAAGACCACCTCCTCGTTACATATTTTAGGAGGTGACTTTAATGATACTATGTTCCTTGATATAGACCGCTCTAGGCAGACGGCAACCCGAGCTTGACTCACGCCCTTGGTGCACTTTGCAGATACCCCAGGACTCTTTGATGTCAGGTGTCACACTCACACAAGTGTGAGGAGATACTTTTTTTTACAGGGCACATGGGGTTGATTCCCAAATGGACAATGTCTTTGCACCAGCAGGCGAGGTGGGGATGGTGGAAAAGGCAGAATATCTGGCAAGGGGGCTAACTGATCATACTCTACTCTAACTATCCATAGGGTGACAGAAGCAAGTGGGGTCTGCGGGTGGAAATTAAATCCCTGGAACCTGAGAGATGCTGCTGTAGCGTGTGAGCTAAGGATAGATATGGAATTGTACTTTTCAGAGAACCTGGACTCAGTTGAATCTGCCCTGATTCTCTGTGAGGCCTGTATAGCGGTACTTCGGGACAGTGTGCAGAACATCCCTGTGCGTAAGAACAGGCAAGAGGTGGAAGACTGAAGAACTTGAGGGCCAACTGCATTCCCTAAAAGCTATAGAGTAACCCTGCTCCACATTTTCTCCATCAGCTTGCAGTGATATGAACAAAATATAGGGACCTAGCTCAGGGGGAGGTGCAGTGAAGCCAAATAGACACTCACCACTGTCTCTGTGATACAGGCAATAAGGTGCGTAAGCTCCTGGCGTGGCTCGGCAGCCGAGAGCTTGAGGCGCACTGGGTAGGAGCCATTACAACTGTCTCAAGAGAATCGTATGATAAAGATGCCCAAATAGTGGAGGAGTATGCATGATACTATTAGGAATTGTATGCATCATTTGCCCTGCAGGGGGCTGCTCAGATACGAGACTTCCTTGATGCAATAGATACCTGGTATTTTCTGCAGAGGGCTGCATGGACTTTGAGGAGGATGTCACCCTCTCCGAGGTACACTGATCTACTGGGACCGCATCTCCTGGACATGTTCCACAAGGTGATAGATAAAGGTGTGCTGCCTCCAGACCTCCAGCGTGCAATTATAACAGCAGTACCCAAGGAAAGCAAGCCTAGGACCAGTTGCGACTCCTATCGCCCGAATTTGCTCCTGAATGTGGAAGCCAAAGTGCTAGGCATAATCCTGGCAACTCAGTTGATCAAAGTTATAATCTCACTGATACTGGGGATCCATCTGGATTTGAGCCAGTTAGATCCACCCGACTAATCTTGCAATGACTTCACAATTGACTGGCCGGGGTCAGCGATAGGACGTCCCCCATGTCTTCCTCTTTCTATTCGGGGGAGAGCTAACATCTTTAAGATGTTTATGTTCCCCAAGTTACTGTATAGCCTCCAAAGCATTAATTACACACTTCTTAAAGAGATGTTCATCAAAATAGACAGGGAGGTGAGGCTGTTTGTATGGCATGTGAGGCACCCAAGAGTGGCATTACACACACTTCATCAAATCTTATAACAGGGGGTATTTCCCTACCAGATGTCCAGGATTATTAGTGGCCGGCACATTTGAAACCTATTTAATGATTGGTTGTTTGTGAGCTTTGACCACCCAACATATGCACAGGAGGGGGCCCGGTTCCAGCCACAATCCCCCCAACATTATATCTATGGGGGTGCCGGATCAAGTGGGTTATTGCCTGCAGCACAAGTGACAGAGATTCTAGTGCAGAGCTTCTAAGATGGTAGGATGGGTGTCAAAGGTTACCAGGGAAACACCTTTGTGGGATAGGGAATGCTTAAGGAACTGAGTGAACTGTGTGAGTTCCGACTCTGGGACACTGTTGGCATCGTTAAGCTAAGTGAAGTACTAGAAGATGGGACTCTCAGGCCCTTCCCCTCTCTGAGGTGGGAGTACCACCTCCATCAAACTCAGTACCTGAAATTCATGCAATTCGGACATGCTTGGTTAGCTGAGGGGTTGGACGTGCTCTGAATAGCTTGAGGGACGGTTGATTATGGAAGAACTCAAGACTAAGGATATATCCTACACACACAAAACTATCAACAACAATATTCCTGATACCTTAGGCACACTAAGATAGAGATGGGTAACCAACATCGGGGAGACTGAAAACATGGACTGGGTGACAGCTTTGATGCATCGAAGGGAAGTTACCATCAAGTCCTGGCTCCACCTCGTGCAGTTCATGGTGCTCCACCGAATATGCTATGACCATGTCAGACTACACAGGATGGGGAGGGCGGCCTCCCCAGAGTGCTTGAGATACGCCGGGGACTGGGGAGATTTCCTACATGCACTTTGGGGCTTCTCCACCATTCAGACCTACTGGTCAGCAATTGTTCAAGAGCTACAGGTTGTGCTGGGGGTCGACTTCCCACTTGACCCGAAATACATATTTCTGGGGATCCCTATAGAGGTTGATGTCCCTAGGCCTAAACTCCTGCTCTGTAATCTAGGGCTGATAGTTGCCAAAGGAGATGTAACTAGACGCTTGGGTGCACAGGAGGTCACCACTGCGAGTCAATGGAAAGATGGTATGGATTTGGATATGGCTGCAGAAAGAGTTATGTAAGAGAGTAGGGGTTGTCCCTTCAAATTAAGAAAAGTATGGGGTCCTTGGTTGCAATAATGTGGTTATGAGGATTGCGTGGGTGACTATGTGGGTCCAGGTGCTATCACTGTGGTGCAGTGATTGTCTGGCTAACACAGCCCCTCCAGTGGTGTACTATGTGGAGTTTTTTCCTGGATTACTAATATGAGACATGCTGTGCTAGTGTTGCTATGTGGGCTGGTGCCTGCTGTGAGATTTAATTGACTACCCCCCCCCACTTCTTGCTGCCTACCTCCTTTGCTGTTACAGACCTGTACTACTCGATGCTGCCCAAACTGCAACCTTTAACAGAGATTTTGGGGATACTCGATGTGATCTTTTTGTTGTTTATTGTTTTTGAAAAACTTTAATAGAGTTATGTAATATGTGAGATCATTAGCAGCGCACAATGGTGGTGCAAGTCATAGTTAGCTTACAGAACTGTAAATTTCAGTTTTTTTCACTTTTAAACATACATGCTGGTGTTATTTCAAAACCTAACTACAATGTTACTTTAACTTTTGGGTTTTTCAGTGAATTTCTGTTTTTGTTACGTATGCTAACACCCTATTGCCATACTTAGCAACGTCAATTTAACCTTTGTTTTTTTAAGTCCAATTTATTTTTGTTGCAATGGAGAGCAAAGATTCCGATGGGAATTTTAAAAGGGAAAGGGAAATGCCACATCTTTGATTGTCCCCCTTTTATCTCATCCCCTTTTACAAACAAACCTGTGCAGAACCTGGAAAGCCAAAACCAAGTGAAATAACATTTTTTTTTTTTTCATCAAACAGTGCGAAAGTAAATAGCAAAAAAAAAAAACAGCTTTTGAATGGAAATTTTGAGCTAGCAATAAGTATCGCCAGTGTGTCATATTTAATATTTTAATCTATATTTAACTTCATATACATACTACATGCACCTCCCGTGTACTGTCTTTTCCCCCTGGCTGTTGGGCACAGGGCCTAAACGCACCTGTACGTCCTGTGGCCAAGCCAGGACCGATGCCCAATCACCTATGTGTAAAAACAAGCTGCGCACGGCCTTTGCGTATATGATGAGCAGACAACTTAGTGGTTTGTGATGCTACTCATCTCAATTCATATGTGATGCTATTGTGGTTGCTAAAGGTTGGTAAAACGCTTTAAACATCATAAGGGAGTCAATACCTTCAGGGAAACTTACTGTAATCGATGGCTCACTCTTTCCTTCTTACCTGATAGTTTAATTCTACGGAGGGTTTATTCGATTGTATGACCAACTCAAAAGGTATTCCAACCTAGAGAAAAGAGAAGTCAAAGTTTACATAAATATTTTTAGCAGAAAGATGTGATAATTAGTACTTCAGAAAGACTAAAGCAATTAGAGATTCAAACAGAGCAGATTTACAATTACACAAACAGGACAGGTACTTTTCTTAAGTCCGTAAGCCAAAATCTCCTTCATTTTCGTCTCCTAGATCATACTTGCATGCTCCAACTCTTTTCCAAGATTATGCTACGGGCAAGTGAGTCAGATATAAATTATGTTTACTTCTTTTCAACTTCCATTATAACTAGGGAAATTGCGCCTACTATATAGCTCTGGGGTGGACGAAATATATGTATTCTGCATTGCTGAAAGTAGCTGCAGCATTCAAGTAAAAACAGAGCTAACCCCCAATTCAAACACGAACTTGTGTTTGGAAAAAAATCGTATTCAGACTTTAATAACTGTAAGTCATTCTTAAAGAGATAATTGTATGAACCCAGGTGAATTTCAGTTTTTCAATTTATTCCAGTTGCAAATTGAATACCTTCAAAAAGTGAACACATTCAATTTGTGATGACCGTACCATCCAGTGTTGTATGGTATCGGTGACGTGTGCATAAATTACACTGCATTTTAAAATGTGGTCTGAATCAAGTGACAGGCGCTCTGGGCAAGAATTTCCAATGGGGCTCTAAATAGGCGTTTAGGGATTCAGTCTAAACAGGTAAAAGTCTACATCCACGTGTCTCATAAGGACTAAGAAGCAGCATCAGTTGGTGATGGTAATGATCAGCTTCTTCCTTGTTTGGATATACTAGTAAAGCAAAAGACATATCATATATATATTTGGTATGAGTGAATGTATCACAGCTATTTCCACAGTTACATGGGACCCATCACCGCTGTGTCAGTGGTCTCAGCAAATCAGTACACTGCACTAGCATTACTTGGAGATGCAGAGCAATAAAATCCAATTAACAAAACAATTCAATGAGACAGGAAACACAGAGACACTTGGGCAAAGATACACACAATCTGGGGAGGTAGTACATATATAATGTATTGCATTTGGCCTTCTCTGAAGGGTCGGTCCTAAACCTTTTGCCTTCACCTCTTCTGCTTTGTTGAATTTGCTTTTGTTGGCATTAAGACTCTACTCACTTTACCACTGCTAACCAGTGTTAAAGTGCTTGTGCTCTCTCCTTAAAAATTGGTACATTTCATTTACTTGTAAATCTCTAGTAGTAAAATGGTACAACATGTACTCAGGGCCTGTAAATCAAATACTGCTAGTGGGCCTGCAGCACTAAGTGTGCCTCCCACCTATGTAGACTTTTAAACATGGCTCAGGCCTGCGATTTTACCTTATCTGTGCAGGTTTAGACAGCCACTTTGACCTGGCAAAACAAACTTTTAGCAGGCCTAAAGCTTTCTTTTGAATACTTATAAGTTCCCCTAGGGTAGGCCCTAAACAGCCCCTAGAGCAGGGTGCATTGTATTTAAAAAGGTGGACATCTACTTTAAGTTTTACATATCTTAGTAGTAAAAAACTCTCACATTCGTTTTTCACATTTGCAAGGTCTACCTCTCCTATAGGATAACATTAGGTTACCTTATTACATTTAATAAATGAAGACCCTTGACTGGGAACAAGAAGGAGAGTCGTGTTTGGTGTCTGAGGAATTGTCATTTAAATCCTCTTTAATGGTACAGTGAGATTATAAGTCACAGTTCCCAAAAAATATTCAATTTGAAAAAGTTTGCATTTTATTTTCCTAACCATTTAGTGGTTGTAGCCTGTTTCCTGGGTCACATGACCAGCTGTAGTTGCCCATTGTGTATCCCTTCTATACAGTATCACAAAGGAGGGCTGGGTGTTGGCAGGATCTGCCATCTTTGACTTGAGCGGAGCTTTCACCTGCTACACTTGCACTTATAGGCACTGGCTCAGCTCAAACACACAGGACAGACTGGAACCAAGGCAGGGAGACAGAACATTTCCAACAACTCTGTAGGGGGAAACTCCAGAAGCTTCTACCACTTCAGAGGGTCATAAGGTATTAAAAGGGGTATTAAAAGGGGACCTTGGACCCACTCTTCAGATCACTTATGGACCTGTGTACTCTGCTAGGAAAGACTGCCCAGCTATGAAATCTGCCCTGCTGCCCAAGCCCTGCATTGCTGACCAAGGACTGCTTTGTTGCCTATTCCTGCTGTGCTGCACCTGGACGCTTCTGCTGCTGTGAACTGCCCTGCTGAATCCAGCCTGCCTGCGTGGACTTAGAAATCCAGGAAATCTTCAATGGTCAGTCGGCTGGCCCCCTGTTTAAGCCTCAGGGACATAGGAAGCTTCTTCCATATCAACGTAGCTTGCCGCTGACACCGGCCCAGCTCGACAGATCTCGTCCTCGACATTGACGCATTACAGTGTACGTTCTTGCAAGCCCAGTGGCTCCTTTGACACAGCTCCACGTGACACTGGCCCAGTGAGACACATCTTGTCCTCTGCAGATGCATAGCAGCACAAGTCTTCACAGCCTCAGCAGCTCCCTTGATAACTTAAAACGCGAACTCTCGTCAATAGCTTTATCAGCCTCACCGCTATGCAATGCATCTCAACGGTGAACCTCTTATCACAGCTCTTTGCCGACAACTCCACAATGCTAGTCAAAGCAGCTTGATGCAAAGACTTGACATCTTGATGCCCAGGCCATAAGGTACTCTGTCAGTGGACTAAGCTCAGTCCTATGTCTGGCATGTACTTCATCATGATCAGCCTGAATTTGCGAATTGGACCCAGTCTACCGCAACCAGATCGCTGCGGTTCATGTTTTTTTGTTTCTTAGTACTTGATTTCTACAAAACTTCTAAAATTTCTTATCTCCAGTTCTACTAATTGGATCTTTATCTTTATCGTTTTGGTGTCAAATAATTTATTTTTTAACATGTACTCCATTGATCTAAATTGGTTTGGGATTTTTCATGAGTTGTGTTTTCAATTTATTACTGTTTGCGTGCTTCATAAATACTTTACAGATTGCCTTTTGTCCCAAATGACCTGAAGGTTAATCTCAGGTTCATTTAGTGTCTAAGGTAGTCCATCCTGACATGGATTGTGGCTGTTGCTTGATCCTGATCTGTTCATAATCCTCCACTCAGACTCCCCCCGACCCCATGAACCTACAACAACTCAATTTCTCCTACAGTGCGACAGGGATGCATGAACAACCAGGTCAGGCTATACGCTTACACTGAGTTTTCAATTAGTATCACACAGATTGCAGATTGGGGATTAAACATGCTTAAATGTTGGATAAGGAACACTTTACAGTTGGGGGGAAATATACAAACACTAAGAGAAAAGAACTGTTTGCCAAGGGAGGGAATAAATGATCATTCTAACACTAAATCTTAAGAGGGAAACACATTGACACTAGGTGAGGAATTACATTGACATTAGAAAAAATGATATACAGACATAAGGACATAATATATTGGCACAGAGGAAGGTAGTACAGTAACATTGGGACAGGAAACTCTGTCTTGAGGACACAGAATGTGTTAATATATAAAAAAAAAAATACAGACATTAGAAAAAGCAACAATAAGGATGCTCAAGTGAGACACCGATATTAAACATTGTACAGAGAGGCAATTATATTGGGGCAGGAAGGCCACAATGTATGATCTGGGGCATACAGATATTAACTTCCATACTCGGAAAGGGATACACAGATATGCACATTATAACTGAAACAGCAGATCCACTTATCACACCCAGGTGGGTTTAGCAGACACACTTCAACAGATCCTGAGGTCCCCATACCAAGACACCTAAGAGCTCCACAATGCCATGCAAATGAATGCTATACTACACAGAAACTGTACAGTATAACCTGCAAGCACCTTAAGAATACTTTGGCATCAGCACAGAAGTTTACACATGTCACTAGTCGAGAATATGCACCATGTCATTAACTGAGATAAGCTTTGCGTTAAAAGGCCATCATGAAACCATGCCATACTTAGAAGTACAATTAACTCCAACATGTTGCATGCCAACATGCCTCATTACAGCGTCACAAGTATTCCATGTCACTTAATCAGGAATGTCTCATTCTATCAGGAATGTCTGTACGAAAGTACCATCTTGCCTGGCATGTTACCCCCATATTTCACTGTATATATGTTGTTTTAGTGTATGTGCCACTGGGACCCTGCCAGCCAGGGCCCCAGTGCTCATAAGTGTGCCCTGTATGTGTTCCCTGTGTGATGACTAACTGTCTCACTGAAGCTCTGCTGACCAGAACCTCAGTGGTTAGGCTCTCTCTGCTTTCTAAATTGTCACTAACAGGCTAGTGACCAATTTCACCAATTCACATTGGCATACTGGAACACCCTTATAATTCCCTAGTATATGGTACTGAGGTACCCAGGGTATTGGGGTTCCAGGAGATCCCTATGGGCTGCAGCATTTCTTTTGCCACCCATAGGGAGCTCTGACAATTCTTACACAGGCATGCCACTGCAGCCTGAGTGAAATAACGTCCACGTTATTTCACAGCCATTTACCACTGCACTTAAGTAACTTATAAGTCACCTATATGTCTAACCTTTACCTGGTAAAGGTTGGGTGCTAAGTTACTTAGTGTGTGGGCACCCTGGCACTAGCCAAGGTGCCCCCACATCGTTCAGGGCAAATTACCCAGACTTTGTGAGTGCGGGGACACCATTTCACAGGTGCACTGTACATAGGTCACTACCTATGTACAGCGTCACAATGGTAACTCCGAACATGGCCATGTAACATGTCTAAGGTCATGGAATTGTCACCCCAATGCCATTCTGGCATTGGGGAGAAAATTCCATGATCCCCTGAGTCTCTAGCACAGACCCGGGTACTGCCAAAGTACCTTTCCCGGGGTTTCACTGCAGCTGCTGCTGCTGCCAACCCCTCAGACAGGTTTCTGCCCTCCTGAGGTCCAGCCAGGCCTGGCCCAGGAATGCAGAACAAAGGACTTCCTCAGAGAGAGGGTGTTATACCCTCTCCCTTTGGAAAAAAGTGTCAGGGCTGGGGAGGAGTAGCTTCCCCCAGCCTCTGGAAATGCTTTGATGGGCACAGATGGTGCCCATCTCTGCATAAGCCAGTCTACACCAGCTCAGGGATCCCCCAGCCCTGCTCTGGCGCGAAACTGGACAAAGGAAAGGGGAGTGACCACTCCCCTGACCTGCACCTCCCAGGGGAGGAGCCCAGAGCTTCTCCAGTGTGCTGCAGACCTCTGCCATCTTGGAAACAGAGGTGCTGCTGGCATAATGGACTGCTCTGAGTGGCCAGTGCCAGCAGGTGACATCAGAGACTCCTTCTGATAGGCTCTTACCTGTGTTGCTAGCCTATCCTCCTTCCTAGGTAGCCAAACCTCCTTTTCTGGCTATTTAGGGTCTGTGCTTTGGGGAATTTTTTAGATAACGAACGCAAGAGCTCATCAGAGTTCCTCTGCATCTCTCTCTTCACCTTCTGCCAAAGGATTGACCGCTGACTGCTCAGGACGCCTGCAAAACCGCAACAAAGTAGCAAAGACGACTACTGCAAACTTGTATCGCTGACCCTGCCGCCTGCTCAACTGTTTCCTGGTGGTGCATGCTCTGGGGGTAGCCTGCCTCCTCTCTGCACTAGGAACTCTGAAGAAATCTCCCGTGAGTCAACTGAATCTTCCCCCTGCAACCGCATGCAACAAAAGACTGCATCACCGGTCCTCTGGGTCCCCTCTCAGCACAACAAGCGTGGTCCCTGGAACTCAGCAACTCTGTCCAAGTGACTCCCACAGTCCAGTGACTCTTCAGTCCAAGTTTGGTGGAAGTAAGTCCTTGCCTCCCCACGCTAGACTGCATTGCTGGGTACCGGGTGATTTGCAGCTGCTCCGGCTCCTGTGCACCCTTCCAGGATTTCCTTCATGCACAGCCAAGCCTGGGTCCCCGACACTCTGAACTGCAGTGCACAACCTCCTGAGTTGTCCTCCGGCGTCGTGGGACTCCCTTTTGTATCTTCGGGTGAGCTCCAGTTCACTCCTCTTCCAAGTGCCTGTTCTGGTACTTCTGCGGGTGCTGCCTGCTTCTGTGAGGGCTCCCTGACTTGCTGGGCGTCCCCTTTGTCTCCTCATCCAAGTGGCGACATCCTGGTCCCTCCTGGGCCACAGCAGAATCCAAATACCCTAACCGCGACCCTTGCAGCTAGCAAGGCTTGTTTGCGGTCTTTCTGCAAGGGAACACCTCTGCAAGCTTCTACACAACGTGGGACATCCATCCTCCAAAGGGGAAGTTTCTAGCCCTCTAAGTTCTTGCAGAATCCACAGCTTCTACCATCCGGTGGCAGCTTCTTTGCACCCTCAGCTGGCATTTCCTGGGCATCTGCCCAATCTCGACTTTGTCGCGACTTTTGGACTTAGTCCCCTTGTTCCACAGGTACTCTCATCCAGAAATCCACTTTGGTTGCATTGCTGGTGTTGGTCTTCCTTGCAGAATTCCCCTATCACGACTTCTGTGCTCTCGGGGGAACATAGGTGCACTTTACACCTACTTTTCAGGGTCTTGGGGTGGGCAATTTTTCTAACCCTCACTGTTTTCTTACAGCCCCAGTGACCCTCTACAAGCTCACATAGGTTTGGGGTCCATTTGTGATTCGCATTCCACTTTTGGAATATATGGTTTGTGTTGCCCCTATACCTATGTGTTACTAATGCAATCTACTGTAACTTTACATTGCTTGCATTACTTCCTTTTGCTATTACTGCATATTTTTGGTATTGTGTACATATATCTTGTGTATATTTGGCATCCTCATACTGAGGGCAGTCACTGAGATAATTTTGGCATATTGTCCTAAAAATAAAGTACCTTTATTTTTAGTATATCTCTGTATTGTGTTTTCTTATGATATTGTGCATATGACACCAGTGGTATAGTAGGAGCTTTGCATGTCTCCTAGTTCAGCCTAAGCTGCTCTGTTATAGCTACCTTATATCAGCCTAAGCTGCTAGAAACACCTCTTCTACACTAATAAGGGATAACTGGACCTGGTACAGAGTGTAAGTACCCCTTGGTACCCACTACAAGCCAGGCCAGCCTCCTACATTGGTTGTGCAGCGGTGGGATAAGTACTTGCAACTACTTACCACTTTGTCATTTTGTGCTTTTCATAAGAGAAAAATATACAAAACAAGTTCAGTGTATGTACACCTAACCAAAAGGTTTTGCTTTTCTTCTCTTACACTATTTGCTAAGTGCTGAAAAGTACTTCTAAACTTTCAAAAAGTTTCTAAAAGTTGAAAAAGTTTTTTTTTCTGTTTCCTTAAAAAGTCCTGAAACGTTTTCTTTCTTTTATCTGTCCCTAAACCTTTTTCTATCATGTCTGATGTAGGACCTTCTCTTGATCTGGTCAGCTCAGTTTATGACCACCTTAACTGGAAGGGTTTGAGGAGTCTCTGCATTGATAGAGGTTTAGGGGTGGGGAAGAATCCCTCTAGAGAATTGTTATCTAACATGCTTATTGAGAATGATAAGGCCTGAGCTGGCACATCCATTGAGAAGTTAGGAGAAGAGTGTTAGATGGTGACCTTCCCAACCTGCCCCATAGCAGACCACCTAGCATAGCTGGTACTAATGTGAGTTCACATCACAGTAGGGATGTTATTCCTGCAGGCCAGGTTGTTAGGATGCCAACTGTTAGGGATGGGTCTCCCTCTGTTCATTCACATCATTCTTCTGTGTCAAAGCATGCCCAACCCACCCACCCTGATGACAGATTGTTAGAAAGGGAACTCAATAGATTGAGAGTGGAAGAGTCCAGGCTGAAGCTTAAACAGCAACAGCTGGCTCTAGACAGGGAATCTTTAGACTTAGAAAAAGAAAGACGGAGGTTGGGGTTAGGACCGCATGGTGTCAGCAGCAGTATTCCAGATAGTAATCCTGTGAAAGAGCATGATTCTAGGAATCTGCATACGATAGTTCCCCCTTACAAGGAGGGGGATGACATTAACAAGTGGTTTGCTGCACTTGAGAGGGCCTGTGTTGTACAGGCGGTCCCTCAAAGGCAGTGGGCTGCTATCCTATGGCTATCTTTCAGTGGAAAGGGTAGGGATAGGCTCCTTACTGTGAAGGAAAGTGATGCCAATAATTTTACAGTTTTGAAGAATGCACTCTTGGAAGGATTTGGCTTAACCACTGAACAATACAGGATTAAGTTCAGAGAAACCAGAAAAGAGTCCTCACAAGACTGGGTAGACTTTGTTGACTATTCACTGAATGCCTTGGAGGGGTGGTTATACAGTATGGCAGTTGAGTTTCTGACTATGAAAGCCTGTATAATCTGATCCTGAGAGAGCATATTCTGAATAACTGTGTGTCTAATTTGTTACACCAATATCTAGTGGACTCAGATCTGACCTCTCCCCAAGAATTGGGAAAGAAGGCAGACAAATGGGTCAGAACAAGAGTGAACAGAAAAGTTCATACGGGGGTGACAAGGATGGCAAGAAGAATAATGGTAAGCCTTCTGACAAGGGTGGGGACAAATCTAAAAAGGAGTCTTCATCAAGCCCACAAAAACACTCTGGTGGGGGTGGTGGGTCCAAATCCTCTTCTAATCAAGTAAAGAAACCATGGTGCTATTTATGTAAGGTAAAAGGCCATTGGACAACTGATGCCAGTTGTCCAAAGAAAAACACCAAGCCTCCCACTACCACAACCCCTACTGCTACACCTAGTGCCCCTAGTAATAGCAGTGGTGGTGGGAGCAAACCTACTAATAGCCAATCCAAGGGAGTAGCTTGACCACAGAGGCTGTGTTAGTTTCTGAAGGTGCCATTCATTTGGCCACCTTGGTTGCTTGTCCCCTTAATATGGATAAGTACAAGCAACTTCCCCTAATAAACGGTGTTGAGGTTCAGGCCTACAGGGACACAGGTGCCAGTGTTACCATGGTAATAGAGAAGCTGGTACACCCTGAACAACACCTACTTGGTCACCAGTACCAAGTGACAGACGCTCATAACAGCACTCTTAGCCACCCCATGGCTGTTGCGAATCTCAAATGGGGGGAGGGGGGGGGGGGGGGTTACTGGTCCAAAGAAAGTTGTGGTTGCCTCAGATTTACCTGTAGACTGTCTACTAGGGAACGATTTAGAGACATCAGCTTGGGCAGAAGTGGAGTTGGAGGCTCATGCAGCAATGCTGGGCATTCTTGGGGATATTTTTGCTTTGACAAGGGCTCAGGCCAAAAAGCAAAAAGGACAGGGTGACTTGGATCCTGGAACAATGGACCAAGTGCTCCCTAAAGCTAGGGTTAGCAAGGGTAAATCCCTACCCACTATCCCTCCCTCTACAGAGGATTCTACTTCTGAGGAAGAAGAATTTCCCCCCTGTGCAGAACCTTCACCAGAGGAGCTGGAAGCAGACACTGCTGAGCTTTTGGGTGGAGGGGGGCCTGCCAGGGAGGAGCTGAGTGTGGCTCAGCAAACCTGTCCCACATTAGAGGGTCTAAGACAGCAAGCTGTCAAACAGCAAAATGGGGATGTCAGTGACTCACAGAGTTTACTGGGAGGACAACCTCTTGTATACAGAGGCAAGGGACCCAAAATATGGAGCAGCCAGGAGATTCTGTATTGCAGGGGAATGACCAGAGTTCCTCCTAACTCTGGCACACAACATTCCCTTGGCTGGATATTTAGGGCAAATTAAAACATGGGAAAGGCTTGTCCCCCTGTTTCATTGGCCTAGAATGTCAGAGGACACAAAAGACTTGTGTAAGTCCTGTGTGACCTGCCAAGCCAGTGGCAAGACTAGTGGCACACCAAAGGCTCCCCTTATTCCACTGCCTGTGGTTGGGGTTCCCTTTGAAAGGGTAGGGGTTGACATAGTTGGCCCCCTTGACCCTCCTACTGCTTCAGGCAATAGGTTTATCTTGGTGGTAGTGGACCATGCCACAAGATATCCTGAAGCAATTCCTCTAAGGACCACTACAGCACCTGCAGTGGCAAAAGCCCTCCTGGGAATCTTTTCCAGGGTGGGTTTCCCAAAAGAGGTGGTATCAGACAGGGGTAGAAACTTTATGTCTGCATACTTGAAGGCCATGTGGAAAGAATGTGGTGTAACATACAAATTCACCACACCTTATCATCCACAAACGAATGGACTGGTAGAGAGGTTTAATAAAACTCTCAAAGGAATGATAATGGGACTCCCTGAAAAACTCAGGAGGAGATGGGATGTCCTATTACCTTGCCTCCTTTTTTGCTTACAGGGAGGTACCCCAGAAAGGAGTGGGCTTCAGCCCCTTTGAACTCCTATTTTGACACCCTGTAAGAGGTCCTCTAACACTTGTAAAGGAGGGTTGGGAACAACCTTTAAAAGCTTCTAAGCAAGACATAGTGGACTATGTACTCGGCCTAAGATCAAGAATGGCTGAGTACATGAAAAAGGCCAATAAAAACCTTCAGGCCAGCCAAGAGCTCCAAAAGCAATGGCATGACCAGAAGGCTGTTCTGATTCAGTACCAACCAGGACAGAAGGTGTGGGTCTTGGAGCCTGAGCCCCCAAGAGCATTCCAAGACAAATGGAGTGGACCCCACATCATTGTTGAAAAGAAGGGAGAAGTCACCTACTTGGTTGACTTGGGCACTGCCAGGAGTCCCCTTAGGGTGTTCCATGTCAATCGCCTGAAACCCTACTATGACAGGGCTGATCTCACCCTGCTCATGGCAACAGATGAAGGACAGGAAGAAGAGAGTGACCCTCTCCCTGATCTCTTCTCTTCCACAGAACAAGATGCTCTAGTGGAAGGTGTAGTTTTGGCAGACTGTCTTACTGCTGAGCAGAAAGACCACTGCATAAATCTCCTGGGTCAGTTTTCTGAACTCTTTTCTACTGTGCCAGGCACTACTTCTTGGTGTGAGCACACTATAGATACTGGAGACAGCATGCCTGTCAAAAGTAAGATCTATAGGCAGCTTGACCATGTCAGGGACTGCATAAAACAAGAGGTTCAGAAAATGCTTGAACTGGGAGTGGTTGAACATTCTGAAAGCCCATGGGCTTCTCCTGTGGTGCTTGTACCAAAGCCTCATTCCAAAGATTGAAAAAGGGAAATGAGGTTTTGTGTAGATTACAGAGGTCTCAACCAGGTAACTAAAACTGATGCTCACCCTATACCCAGGGCAGATGAGCTCATAGATACACTGGCATCTGCCAAGTATCTAAGCACCTTTGATTTGACTGCAGGGTATTGGCAGATCAAGGTATCAGAGGATGCTAAAGCAAAAACTGCATTTTTGACTATTGGAGGGCACTACCAATTCACAGTAATGGCCTTTGGTTTGAAAAATGCACCTGCTACTTTTCAGAGGTTGGTGAATACAGTCCTGCAAGGGTTGGAGGCTTTTAGTGCAGCATATCTAGATTATATAGCTGTCTTTAGCTCCACCTGGGATGATCACCTGGTCCACCTGTGGAAAGTTTTGGAGACCCTGCAAAAGGCAGGCCTCACTATTAATACTTCGAAGTGCCAGATAGGGCAGGGGAAAGTGGTTTATCTGGGACACCTGGTAGGTGGAGAACAGATTGCACCACTTCAGGGGAAAATCCAAACTATCATAGATTGGGTTCCCCCTACAACTCAGACCCAGGTGAGAGCCTTCTTAGGCCTCACTGGGTATTACAGGAGGTTCATTAAGAACTATGGCTCCACTGCAGCCCCACTTAATGACCTCACCTCCAAGAAAATGCCTAAAAAGGTATTGTGGACAGCTAGCTGTCAGAAAGCTTTTGAGGAGCTGAAACAGGCCATGTGCACTGCACCTGTCCTAAAAAGCCCATGTTACTCCAAGAAATTCATTGTTCAAACTGATGCATCTGAATTAGGGGTAGGGGCAGTCTTATCACAACTCAGTTCTGAGGGCCAGGATCAACCTGTTGCTTTTATCAGCAGAAGGTTGACCCCTAGAGAAAAGCGTTGGTCTGCCATAGAGAGGGAGGCCTTTGCTGTGGTCTAGGCACTGAAGAAGTTGAGGCCATACCTGTTTGGCACTCACTTCATTGTTCAGACAGACCACAAACCTCTACTTTGGCTAAAACAAATTAAAGGTGAAAACTTTAAATTGTTGAGGTGGTCCATATCTCTACAGGGAATGGACTATACAGTGGAACATAGACCTGGGAGTACCCACTCCAATACAGATAGACTCTCCAGATATTTCCACTTATACAATGAAGACTCATCAGGTCATGGCTAGTCTTATTGTCCTTCGTTTGGGGGGGTTGTGTAGGAAAGTACCATCTTGCCTGGCATGTTACCCCCATATTTCACTGTATATATGTTGTTTTAGTGTATGTGTCACTGGGGCCCTGCCAGCCAGGGCCCCAGTGCTCATAAGTGTGCCCTGTATGTGTTCCCTGTGTGATGACTAACTGTCTCACTGAGGCTCTGCTGACCAGAACCTCAGTGGTTAGGCTCTCTCTGCTTTCTAAATTGTCACTAACAGGCTAGTGACCAATTTCACCAATTCACATTGGCATACTGGAACACCCTTATAATTCCCTAGTATATGGTACTGGGGTACCCAGGGTATTGGGGTTCCAGGAGATCCCTATGGGCTGCAGCATTTCTTTTGCCACCCATAGGGAGCTCTGACAATTCTTACACAGGCATGCCACTGCAGCCTGAGTGAAATAACGTCCACGTTATTTCACAGTCATTTACCACTGCACTTAAGTAACTTATAAGTAACTTATAAGTCACCTATATGTCTAACCTTTACCTGGTAAAGGTTGGGTGCTAAGTTACTTAGTGTGTGGGCACCCTGGCACTAGCCAAGGTGCCCCCACATCATTCAGGGCAAATTCCCCGGACTTTGTGAGTGCGGGGACACCATTTCACGCGTGAACTGTACATAGATCACTACCTATGTACAGCGTCACAATGGTAACTCCGAACATGGCCATGTAACATGTCTAAGATCATGGAATTGTTACCCCAATGCCATTCTGGCATTGGGGAGACAATTCCATGATCCCCTGAGTCTCTAGCACAGACCCGGGTACTGCCAAAGTACCTTTCCCGGGGTTTCACTGCAGCTGCTGCTGCTGCCAACCCCTCAGACAGGTTTCTGCCCTCCTGGGGTCCAGCCAGGCCTGGCCCAGGAAGGCAGAACAAAGGACTTCCTCAGAGAGAGGGTGTTATACCCTCTCCCTTTGGAAAAAGGTGTCAGGGCTGGGGAGGAGTAGCCTCCCCAGCCTCTGGAAATGCTTTGATGGGCACAGATGGTGCCCATCTCTGCATAAGCCAGTTTACACCGGTTCAGGGATCCCCCAGCCCTGCTCTGGCGCGTAACTGGACCAAGGAAAGGGGAGTGACCACTCCCCTGACCTGCACCTCCCAGGGGAGGTGCCCAGAGCTCCTCCAGTGTGCTCCAGACCTCTGTCATCTTGGAAACAGAGGTGCTGCTGGCACACTGGACTGCTCTGAGTGGCCAGTGCCAGCAGGTGACGTCAGAGACTCCTTCTGATAGGCTCTTACCTGTGTTGCTAGCCTATCCTCCTTCCTAGGTAGCCAAACCTCCTTTTCTGGCTATTTGGGGTCTCTGCTTTGGGGATTTTTTTAGATAACGAATGCAAGAGCTCATCAGAGTTCCTCTGCATCTGTCTCTTCACCTTCTGCCAAAGGATCGACTGCTGACTGCTCAGGACGCCTGCAAAACCGCAACAAAGTAGCAAAGACGACTACTGTAACCTTGTATCGCTGATCCTGCCACCTTCTCGACTGTTTCCTGGTGGTGCATGCTCTGGGGGTAGCCTGCCTCCTCTCTGCACTAGGAGCTCTGAAGAAATCTCCTGTGGGTCAACGGAATCTTCCCACTGCAACCGCAGGCAACAAAAGACTGCATCACCGGTCCTCTGGGTCCCCTCTCAGCACGACGAACGTGGTCCCTGGAACTCAGCATCTCTGTCCAAGTGACTCCCACAGTCCAGTGACTCTTCAGTCCAAGTTTGGTGGAGGTAAGTCCTTGCCTCCCCACGCTAGACTGCATTGCTGGGTACCGGGTGATTTGCAGCTGCTCGGGCTCCTTTGCACCCTTCCAGGATTTCCTTCATGCACATCCAAGCCTGGGTCCCCGACACTCTAACCTGCAGTGCACAACCTCCTGAGTTGTCCTCCGGCGTCGTGGGACTCCCTTTTGTTTCTTCGGGTGAGCTCAGGTTCACTCCTCTTCCAAGTGCCTGTTCTGGTACTTTTGCGGGTGCTGCCTGCTTTTGTGAGGGCTCCCTGACTTGCTGGGCGCCCCCTCTGTCTCCTCATCCAAGTGGCGACATCCTGGTCCCTCCTGGGCCACAGCAGCATCCAAAAACCCTAACCGTGACCCTTGCAGCTAGCAAGGCTTGTTTGTGGTCTTTCTGCGTGGGAACACCTCCGCAAGCTTCTACACGACGTGGGACATCCATCCTCCAAAGGGGAAGTTTCTAGCCCTCTAAGTTCTTGCAGAATCCACAGCTTCTACCATCCGGTGGCAGCTTCTTTGCACCCTCAGCTGGCATTTCCTGGGCATCTGCCCAATCTCGACTTTGTCGCGACTCTTGGACTTGGTCCCCTTGTTCCACAGGTACTCTTGTCTGGAAATCCACTTTGGTTGCATTGCTGGTGTTGGTCTTCCTTGCAGAATTCCCCTATCACGACTTCTGTGCTCTCTGGGGAACATAGGTGCACTTTACACCTACTTTTCAGGGTCTTGGGGTGGGCTATTTTTCTAACCCTCACTGTTTTCTTACAGCCCCAGCGACCCTCTACAAGCTCACATAGGTTTGGGGTCCATTCGTGATTCGCATTCCACTTTTGGAGTATATGGTTTGTGTTGCCCCTATACCTATGTGCTCCTATTGCAATCTATTGTAACTTTACATCGCTTGCATTACTTCTTTTTGCTATTACTGCATATTTTTGGTATTGTGTACATATATCTTGTGTATATTTGGCATCCTCATACTGAGGGTACTCACTGAGATACTTTTGGCATATTCTCCTAAAAATAAAGTACCTTTATTTTTAGTATATCTGTGTATTGTGTTTTCTTATGATATTGTGCATATGACACCAGTGGTATAGTAGGAGCTTTGCATGTCTCCTAGTTCAGCCTAAGCTGCTCTGCTATAGCTACCTTCTATCAGCCTAAGCTGCTAGAAACACCTCTTCTACACTAATAAGGGATAACTGGACCTGGTACAGAGTGTAAGTACCCCTTGGTACCCACTACAAGCCAGGCCAGCCTCCTACAATGTCCCACATGATGATGGCAACAAGAGAACTAGCTAAGAGGTTCCCTAAGTCCTTTGATAAAAAGTACACCATGACATCAACACAGACTTGCCCAGGCTGCCCTTATACTGCAAATGCCCCAGCAAATCAACTCAAAGTTTCCCAAGCCATCACCTTAGATTTGGTTCATGGCGTTTTCAAAAAGGTGTTCCATGCTGTCAGATTAACCTACACCATGACAATATTATGGAATTTTCTCATACTGTCAAGTCAGGATTTTACTGCAATCCCATCTCAGAAGAACTACAAGCCATTTTCTCATGGGAGTTCAGATAATCAGTATGGCATTGTGCCAGGAAATCTTTCATGACATCCACTCAGAATAACTCAATTCAGTTAGTTCAACCATGCACCATTTCTGTTTCATTGTATTTTCAGATATTTGATGTAATACAGCCCTGTTGCCAGAGAGCAGAAGAGAGCCAGCAGAGCCCATTTTTTATTGCAGCAGGAACAACTCCAACATGAGAGGATGTACAAAGAACAGTGGGTGCCATTTTGAAACATATTGCAGAAATGAGGATGGCATGCAGTGGTTGTGAACTTGTAATAGGGGGCAACTGACTCTACACTCCACTATATACAATTATATATGTACAGATAGGTTGTGATGTAATGGCCCCATTAGTACAGCGACTCCCGATGTTCTGGAATTGACATAATCACACCTAGTGCTATGGACATTGATTTATGTACCCTAATTCACCCGCGACCATGCCACTAGATCATTATTTTGCCATGACATAAACTCCAATTTGAACAAGTCAATCATCACAAATGTGCTCTTTGCCATTTTCTCAGAATTGCCCATGACAGCATCTCATAGAACCCCTTTGCCAGTAGTTCGGTGGCATCCCATATAATCTGCTTATTACTGCTTCTGTGACTAGCTCATGACTGTCCAATGTAATCATCATATATGTGCTTCATGCCACCAGTACAGACGTTATCCATACCATCAGTTCAGAAGTGACAGATGCCATTAGTTATGTAGCGCCTTGATCTACAAGTACTGGGCCACATATCGGTTCAGCAAAGTCCCAGGTCATTAGTCTTATAGGGTAACAAATAGTTCATAAGTATAATGTTCATAGCTATATAAGTTTATAAGTATACTCTGCTATAAACACAGGATTGCCTGAGACAATCAGAACTCAGATAAGAGACTCGTCAGGAATTCTGGTTAGATGTGCCACGTGCAACCATCTTTATGATACCCCATGTTGTTTTCTAAGAACTGTTAAGCTAACAGTTCTGAAACGCCACACACAATCGGCTCTAATTTCATTCATGGTATAAAATCAAAAGTGTCCAGTCGCATTAGCTGATTAATGCTACTAAAATCAGTAATCACATGAGTGTCTCGTACTACTATCTCGGAAATGGCCCACCCATCTGCTGATATGCTACCATATGATACAAATGCTGCATGCTTCCTGTGCCATGAGCGTTAGGTGGGTCTGCATGACTGCAGTCAGAGAATGTAATTTGTTTATATTCAGGTAGTATGCAGGGCAACTCAAGATTTGTGACTGGCTCTCTATTGGTCACGGACAATGTCACATGCTAATGGAGCATTTAAACCAGACCTAAGCTACTGTTCAAGACAGTGTTGAGGTATGAGATTTGCTGAGGCATTTTTAAGTTTAACCTGGAATTCTCATTGATTCTGATGCGATGATGTCACATATTGTGTTATATTAAGTGTGCATAATAAAATAAAAATAACATTAAAAAATAGCCTCGGGGTAAAAGGGGTGGAGCGATGGCACTTTGTCAACAAAGAACGTTTCTTTAACCAAGGCACATTGGAGAACATGAAAACATAAAGCCGCTCATTTAAATACAATACTGTTAAACAGAATGTAGGGAAATTATTACCTTAAGATCCTGTGCTTGTTTTTCAATCTGAATATATGCCATACTAGGTGAGGAAAATATATTCTCTATTCGTAGATGTTGAACAGTGCCCATAAAACTGGCCTGAAATGCAAGGACAACTGAAATAAAACACAGTTCTGACGCCTCAACAAAATTACATTAAATATTTAAAGTAAGCACACAACATTATAGTTGTGAGGATGGGTGCTTAATATAGTGTTTCCAAAAGTCTTAAAAGTAATTAGGCGTCCCATTCTTATGCACAAACCAATGGATGCTAAAACATGTTCATCAACAGACATAAAACATATAAAGCAAATTTAAAAAACGGCAATAGTACACTTTTAGGTGGAGTCTATGAGAGTGCAAGCTGTGTGGTTGAAAAAGCCATATTACTTTCTCCCTTGCCCTCCCCTCCGTTGTTTCCATCGCCTGGCAGGGTTGGCTATATTCAGGAAGCTTTCATGTGAGGGCAGCCTGTGCGATAAAATCAGTCCTGTCAAGTGCCACACACCGTGGGTCATAATAACGCATTTTCATAACGTTCTCGCATCCTCCAAATGCTCACGTATGCAGGCAATGTGTGGCACTTGCAAAGCGCTGCAGGATGAGGTGATTATTGTGTCCGTGGTCTAGCTGTCTCCCACTGCACTAACCATGACGCTGGGGGTCGAGGCTACAGCTCATGTAGTATGATAATGGATGTAACCGTCTGCGCATCACGTCTACCTTTCACAGGAGCTCAGTATAAGCGGAGTTGAATCTGAAAGTGAAGAGTCAAGTAGAACTCTTCACACTTCCCCCCCACTGCTATCCCTTCGGTTGCTTCTGTATCCTGGCAGGTTTGGCTATATTCAGAAAGCTTTCAGGAACGGCAGGCGCAGCCTGAGCGGTAAGGAGAACGGCCTGCTGCTTTACTTACAGAGAGCCCTGGGGCTTCCCGGCTGCAGGGCTGCCCATTTGACAACCGGAGAGTCTGACAGCCTGAGGGGTGTGTTCATGTTTTCATTTTGTCACGTTCATTCAGGCTTTATTGTTGGAGTCATGGCCGCCCCACTACCTTTGTTTAAGATTGAGAATGACACTTTGTTAGGATAGTTCTGCTTTCCGGTTCCCTATGATGAAATTGGTGCTGTGACTCTTCCAGGGTTGGTGTTGCTTCTCACAGCGCACACGTGTACTTGACCGGAGAGGATTTTGGCAGCATTTCCAGCCACCCCAGATTAATTTTCTTTGTTCTCTACTCTCTACTGAGGAAGGGCTAAACCCAGAAACAAGTTTCTAGAGATATACAGCAATGTCTGCACCAACTTTGGTGAAAAACTACAGATAATTTCCAAGTAAGCGCTAACTGTGAAATGCATTTACCAGGATGCAAAGGGGCAAACTGTACTGGGATGTGAGGCAGTGTGCTCCCAACCCCCCTTCCTGTTTAAAAGGCTCCCTAGAGCCAGTGAGCTGATGAGCTTTGGAGAGTCACCTGTGTGCCAGTGAGTGGTTCTTGACCTGGGAGGATTTTGGCAACATTTCCAGCAACCCCAGATTAATTTTCTTTGTTCTCTACTCTCTACTGACGAAGGGCTAACCCCAGAAACAAATGTCTAGAGATATACATCAATGTCTGCACCACTTTTGGTGAAAAACTACAGATAATTTCCAAGTAAGCGCTAACTGTGAACTGCATTTACCAGGATGCAAAGGGGTGAACTGTGCTAGGCAGTGTGCTCCCAACCCCCCTTCTTGGACTTACAGAAAACTCCAACTCATACAGCAACAAAGAAAGAAACCTTGTGATTCTCTATAGATATCACGTTCATTCTCCCACGAGCATGATTGTTTATCCAAAGGCATCACAGACACTGCATTTTTGCAAAAAAGGGTGGTAGGCCCAGTGAAATGTGTACATTGTCTTAATTTATGCAAGGTCGTTATGCACACATGGCTGCTAGCTGTTGACTTAATCCTGAGAAGTGGGCTCAATTTACTAACCTACATAAACTATTGTTACTATTTTGCATCTTTAAAAAAACTTGATTAACAAATAATCTCCTTGCTCCCAGTATTGCATCCTCTGTTCTGTGCTTTAATTCCCAATGTAGTATAAACTCGTTTGACATGCTGCCTTTCGTAGTTAACACTATACTGTCACATCAGAAAAGGAGACCTCTCAAAAAAGTCATACAATAGTGTGCAATTGATGTAAATAATCCATTTGCTCACCAGATCCACCCAAACTCTGTCCCCTGCCATTCACAAAGGAAACAATGTTCATCGTGCACACTTTCTAATCTAGGTGCAGGTGTGTAGACACCTTGATGCTATATACTAAATCGAACAATTTATATGCACCAATAACTACTGATTTATAGGACAAATTTAAACATGCAGTAAGAAGTACAAAATAATTAGACAAATCTTAAAATGCAGTTAATGTTACTAAGTGATGGGGCAAATCTGAACATGTTTAGTAGAGGAAATTATTTACCTATGATACATGGGATTCTGAACTAACATAAATGCCAGTCTCTAATTTCTTTATAATCAGCAACTTGTGACGCACACGTTATAAGCTGTTAGTCAGGTTCTGTTGTCACAATGTCTGCTGCCAGAGCCTGCAGCTGAGTTGAAAGGCAGGTCAGGTCACGGAGCATATTTGAAGCAACGGTTTAAAGCAACAAAAGTACATTGCTTTTCTTTCTGCTGCTCTATTGTTCGACCAGCAATGAAAAGCTGAGAGAACATGTTTATTTTTTAACATATTTTTGATGTGTTTAATTTTGCGCTAGAGGTTTTACTTTTATTGTTAATTTTTGCAAACACGTTCTCTCTTTCATAGGAAAGAGCTAAGCACTAAGGTTTCAGTGGTTTATGAGAAAGGTGACGATGGGGCCATGTAATACATGGAATAAAGTACCCCCTGGCGTACATTATGAGAATATTGAAAGTCACCTCTGAGTTCTAGAACCTCATATAGGAAATTCGGCCTTCGACCTTGTTCCTCTATATGGTTATGAAACTCTTCTGTGATTTTCAATATCCTTATAATGTACAGCTGGGAGTACTTTATCCCTTATATTATGAACATTCTCAACATAATGGTACCCACTCATGCATATTAATTGCATTGCCATAATGGGTGGAATTCGTAACACATTGTCCATTTGACCCTGGCATAATGTTAAAGTTGTTATAATATTGGCAATTCTTGGAATCTTATGATATTATCACTACTGCTATTTCTGCATCAACCTGTAATAATAATGTTATGTGTCCACATTCATTTAACCACTCTTCAATGCACTTACCCATTTATCCTTAAATTCACTTATTTACCTACTAATTCATCATGTACTCAGGCATTCACTCATTTGTCCATCCATGCACCCCAAACCATAATGACTGGGAAAGAAAATAGACTTGAGCCCAAAATAACAGGGCACCCATTAGGAATTACAATGTGACACATGTTTGCAAATTAAGGCAGCATGCTCTGTAAGTAGTTTTCAAGGTAAGGAAGACTGCATGGATTTTTGGGGCTTTGGCCCAAACACTGACCTGTCAGTCCAGCCTGTCGGGCAATGACTGACTGACACAGACCAGACTGACCTTGCCACCGCCATTGCCTCATGCACACATTAACCCACTTACACCCATTGACATGCACGAATTTGCCAGGCATTAAAGAATCACTTTCATTTATGGAATAGCCAAATATATTGGCTCATCACCGCATGTTTTTCTTAATGCCGAGGCAAAACAAGCATTTTTAGGTCTCGCCTAGCAGACTATGGGGGTTATTCTAACTTTGGAGGAAGTGGTAATCCGTCCCAAAAGTGACGGTAAACTGACGGATATACCACCAGCCGTATTACGAGTCCATTATATCCTATGGAACTCGTAATACGGCTGGTGGTAAATCCGTCACATTTGGGACGGATTACCACCTCCTCCAAAGTTAGAATAACCCCCTATGGGGCTCATTACGAACTTGGCGGTTCAGACCGCTATACCGGTGGTGGCCTAATGATGATAAAGGCCTAAGACAACAAGTTCTATGGTTTCAAACACACAGAAGTGGCAAGTATTGTCATCAAAGATCCAGACATAAAGGACAATCTTATACAAGGTGTCGTTTTGGATTTCCACGACCTATCATTTTCAAAGGAAGAATGAACAGTTTTTTATCTGCAGTCAGATGAAAACTACCAAAAATATGCATAATCTCAGAAGAGGAGAGGACTCCAAGTATATTAATGATTATAATCATGTCATTCTGGAATTATGGAATGCAAATATGAATATACAGTTTGTTGCAGACAACTCCATTGGTGTTGCTCACTATCTCACTTCATACATTACAAAATCAGAGAAGACAGATGAAGAAAATGTGGGAGGAGATCTTTCCAGTTAAATCTCTGACCAAGAAACTATACAGCTTCAGTTTGAAAACACTTTTGCATAGGGCGATAAGTTCCTATGAGTGTTGTGACAGGTTGAGTTCAGCTAGTTTGTACCCAAAGTCTAGGGGAGTTGTTTGGATAAAACTAGGCCTTGCCAACACACAAAACAGAGTCTTGAACTGGAGAGTACAGATATAGTAAGAACAAATATGTTGGATACTTACTATCCAAGAAGAAGTCTACACCTAGAAAACAAGTGAGTTTATGAGATTTGCGACACTATAGGTACAGAAACAACGTGACAAGAAATTTAGATGAGGGGACATATGCTGTATTTGGTTACATGGTTGTTTGGTTTGACATGCAGAAGGAAGGTTAATAGACAACAGAAAACTTAGGGTCTGATGTAGAGTTTGGCAAATTTTTTACTCCATCACAAACATGAAGGATATCCCGTCTGCCGCATTATGATCTCCATAGGCTATAATTGAATCATAAGAAGACCACCCCAGTTCTCAAATCAAGTCCTTTTTTGTTAAACTCCCGAAAAAAAGAGTTTTTCTACTTAGCACTTCTGCAACTGTTCACGCTTTGGCATTCTGAAATCGAGTTACTCAGACAGTATGACTGCAAACAAGAGCATTCCGTCTTTCCTAACTACCTGAAAAAGTTAAATGATGAGATTGAACAGGAAGAAACAATGGCCACTCTTTGCAAAGCTCCAAATCCTCCTCCATACATAGCTGCACACTATGCCTTAGCTTGATATATTTGAATCATTTCTCTGATGGGGCGATTATGGAGCTTATATCAGAATCTAAAAATACCATCACAGGCCCTACTCATTTTAGGTTTGGCACCTTGTAATTGATTGCCCCAAGAGCAATCACTGGCAAATGATAAACCCAAATGAATCAAAGTGTTAACTCTAGCAATTGGGGAACCCTTAAAAAAAAAAAAAAAAAAAAAAAAAAAAAAAAAAAAGCTTTGACTCTTCTGAGACTTTTTCCCACATACCATTGTGTAGGTCTTGGTAATATTTATCATTAATTTCCTCCCTTCCATAAAGTCTTCAAGGGTTCCATCAGTTTCTGCAGGCTAATGGGTGTTCTTGACATCAGA
Source organism: Pleurodeles waltl (assembly GCF_031143425.1). Taxonomy (NCBI): domain Eukaryota; kingdom Metazoa; phylum Chordata; class Amphibia; order Caudata; family Salamandridae; genus Pleurodeles; species Pleurodeles waltl. The sequence goes on along the minus strand of NC_090444.1, from coordinate 1,411,756,432 downwards.
ACAGCGTTGTCGGCATAAAGTAACACAGGGACTAAAAGTCCGGTGACAGTACGCACTTTGGCCTGCAGAGCCCTGAATACATTGTCAACCCCATTAACATAAAGTGAAAAAAGAAGCACAGCCATGATAACCCTGGCTTATCCCCTTCTTGACTGTAAAGGAGTGTGTGCATTCCCCATTTGGGCCAAAATGTATCTTGGCAGACAACATCCCATATAAGTTAGCATGAAAGCTAACAATGTTATCAGGTACCCCAGATGAGAGTAGGGTTTGCCATAAAATCGAATGATCCACCAGGTCAAAGACACTGCTGAGTTCTGCAAAACGTAAATATAGTGAGCCAGACCTGGCTGTAGTGTATTTTCCAATAAGTTAGTCCAAATTGACACACTGTTCTACCATCCCCAACCCTTTCTTAAAGGAATACTGAACTTCTGTCAAAATAGAATTATCGGTGGCCACTGCTCTAATCTTTGTAGGAGAATACCCCCATCAGTTTGACAGAGGAGTCCAATAAAGATATTGGACAATAGTACTTAGGGTCTGATCTATCCCCCTTCTTAAAGATAGGCACTATGATTAAATCATCCATTTTGGAAGGGTTCATGTACTCTACAGTTGCATTAAGCATGTAGGTCAGAATATGGCCCAAAGTTCCCCCACAGCCTTAAAGGCATCAACTGGGATGTCATCTGGCTTTGATGCCTTATCCCCTGCACTGCAATCCAAGGCAAAAAGGACTTCCTCCATGGTTATTCCCCAGGGTCTACTGCCCTTCAAACTATCGATCTCTTTTGTGTCACCCCCTAGGGAGCCAAAGATGTCGGAATAATGCTCAATCCACTCATAAGAAAGAGCATGCAAAGTAAGTTCAAGGACTGTGTCATCTTTCAAGAATGGAGCATTTACATTGTTCCAGAACAGGGTGGCATCATTAGTTGCAGCTGCTTGGGCTAATTGTGTCCAGGCTTTTTCCCTGAGTACCCTCTTCTTGTTTAAAGCCATTTTATAATCCTTCCAAAGTTGCTTGATAGAATATGGTCCCGCTGGGAACTAAGCAGTGCTAACTGTAACAATTTAGCGGACTGAGTACATGGAAGATCAAACCGACTGTGCTTCATTTCAAACCAGGGCTTAGACTTTTGATCAGAGAGCCATTAAGTAATCTAGTAATGGCTTCAAACATATGGATCACTAACATATTATCTACCTTGGTTACCTAGAGAGTAATTAAATGTTGCTTAATTAGTTTTTTAGCAGCTTCTGGAGCACAACTGACGGGTCTACCTCCATCCACTGAATCAGGACACCATTCGGCCTGGTAGTATCAATATTAGGAACATTGATATCAATTCTCTGCCTTGCTATATATATCAACTGAGAGACAACTAATGTATTATGCTTGCTGCAGTTTCTATAATTCTAAAATCAGTGACAAAATATCTAAGTAAAAAGGAGACTAAAAAGTGATCAATAATCATACTAACTCCTCTGACAGTAAAACAAGGAATCTGGATGTGGTATCCTTGTGAGGGTGTTCGAAGCACGAGGAGAATGTGGCGAGAGCATGTGGTGATACGTATGGGTGTGGAATGCGGGGGAAAAGCGTTGGGACGAACGAGGCTGGATGCGGAAGGGTCATGGTTGGCAAAGGGCTTTGTACAGAGCGCATATTCTGATTAATAAATACCTCTCACCAATGCGTCCTTGGTGTTCACGTCTACTCGCCACCCTCTAAACTTAACATTGGCGACGAGCGACGTGCGGGCGGCGGAGGAGACACCGTAGGACTTCAATCAGCTGAGCCGGCACCGTAGGACTTAAATGCCCTGAGCCCTAACAACACGAACAGGCCATAGTGATTTATGTTGTTTACAGAAGGCTTGAGTGAAGAAACTTCAAGGTACGATCATAAGATTGAAAGTAACTGGCATTGATCGCACGCGCGCTCCTTCGTGAACAGGCCCTGGGCACCTCTAGTGCACTTTACTAGGGACTTACTAGTAAATTAAATATGCCAGTCATGGATAAACTAATTAACAGTACAATTTACACAAAGAGCATATGCACTTTAGCACTGGTTAGCATTGGTAAGGTGCTCAGAGTTCAAAAGCCAACAAAAACAGGTCAGGAAAAATAGGAGGAAGGAGGCAAAAAGTTTAAACACTTCTTGGGGTAGACACTCTACCTCTCAGACACTTCTGGTCAAGAAACCTGCTGGTGAAGAATCCCTGAACCGGACCTGCCAAGAGGAACTGCCTGGTTGTCCAAAGGACACACTGGGACTGCTTTTCTGAGACGGACTGCTGCCTTGTTGTTGTCCTGCTGCCTTGCTGCTCTTTGACTGTGCTGAGAAGTGCTCTCCAAGGGCTTGGATAGAGCTTGCCTCCTGTTCCCTGAAGTCTCAGGACCAGAAAGACTTAACTCCTGCAACTGGACTTCTTCTGCAGTGAAAATTTGACGCACAGTCTGCTAAAAATGACGCACAGCCTGCCCCAAGGTGAGAAATTCACCGCACGCTGACCCGCAACGACACAGCCCGACTTCGCAAGGAGAAGATCAACGCAGCGCCTGCGTAGCGACCGGAACTTCGACGCACTGCCCACCGGATCAACGCACAGCCAACTCGGGACGACGCAGCCTAACTTCCAGAGAAGAATCGACACAGCGCCTGCTGTGCAGGAGAAATTTCCACGCAATGCCCACTGGATCGACGCATCGCTTGTGACTTCGCTCCGCAAGCCCAGGATTCTACGCACCGTCCCCAGGGCGACAGAAAACCCCGCAACCTGAAGAGGAACTAAATCTGCGCACCGGAAAACAATGCAAAGTCTTCCTCTGTGTGGTCGGTGTGCGAAGGGGCGAAACCGACGCACACCTCCCCTTTTTCCACGCATCGCCTCCTCTGCGGTCCCTTGCAGAGATTTTGAACGCGAACCAGGTAATTTGTGCTTGTAAGAGACCTTTATTGTTTTTAAGAGACATTTATTTGTTTTTCAAAGACTTAAGATATTTTATATCACTTTTATAGTGATATCTCAACATCTACTTGTTGAATTTTAATCGTTTTGACCTGCATCTTATCATATAAATATTATATATTTCTCTAAACAGTGTGTGGTGTATTTTTGTGGTGTTATTGTATGATTTATTGCACAAATACTTTACACATTGCCTTCTAAGTTAAGACTGACTGTTCAGTGCCAAGCTACCAGAGGATGGGCACAGGATAATTTGGATTGTGTGTGACTTACCCTGACTAGAGTGAGGGTCCTTGCTTGGACAGGGGGTAACCTGACTGCCAACCAAAGACCACATTTCTAACAGAATTACACCAAATTTGGTAGGAAGCTTAATCTTAGTCCGCAGATTGTGCTTTTTGTGATTTGGTGTAAATCCATTCAGTAGTTTTTGAGAAATAGGGGAAACAAATAAAGATATCTGGATGGTTCAGCCTACAAGTCATGAGACTCTTGCGGGAGCGCCAATTTAAAAATTGAGCATTCTGATTGGCCTAGGGAGCATTATTTCCCTTGGGCCACCTTGCTCCCACCCAAATGTTGCTGGCAGCCATTACAGGGCTCTGTGACTTAGTCCCCTGTCCTGAGCTTAGCGAAAATAAACAGTATAAGGAGCAGGGTTGGGATATCCTTACCCCCTAGGCCCCAAGGGGGGGACCCAGAGTGACGTCCCACCCCCTGGGGCCAAGAAAATAAGAAGAATCAGCTAAAAATGCCACAATCCCACAAGAATCTTTCAAAACAAACAAAATCAAACAAAATGGCACTGGGCCATATTTAATTATCTTATGGCCCGGGGACCCTATCTCTGGGGCTGATTTCATTAAGAGAAGGAGGGCTGTGTAGCTTCCTTCCCTGAGCCTCCAAAGGTCCTGGGGAGCCCACCCCCAAGGGCCAATGTCATTATTTATTGGGAGGGGGCTGTGCGGCCCCCCTTTCTGAGCAGCCCTGGAGAGTCCACACCCGGGGCCTAAGTTTAAGGAAATGTGGTGGGGACTGTGCAGCCCTCTCTCCCAACCTCAAAATTCCCCAGAGAGCAAACCCCTAAGGCCGATTACCTGAAGAGAAGGGGGCAAGCTGCCCCCTTCCCAGAGCTATTAATGGTCCCTGGGACCCAGTCTCGTGGGCTGGCTCAGCAGCTATGTCCCTAGGAGCCCTCTTCTGAAACATAACAGTGTCCATGCCCGCAGCGGTGCAGGCAGGAAAACGTATGTATGCTCTCGCTTGGTGGGAGCAATTTTGAAAACACCTGCCAAGCAGGGGAAAACACCAAGTCTACTCCCATTTGATGGAAGCTTTGAAAATGGTCCTGCCTGCTGGGAGTGGACTTGAGTTCAATTTTTCTTGCCCACATCACTGCTCCATCATTAGGAGCTGCTTCCTGCAAGCGAGAACACTGCCGGCTCTAGCTACATGCGGGTGCCAACTGGGACCTTGGGGAACCTCCTGCGGCCCCTAACAACAGTATGGCAGGTGCCCTGGGTGGGCTCCAGGGCACCCACCTTTAAGGATGCTGGACCCTGGGGATCTGGTTGCCTGGGCCGAAACTGGCAAGGGGACTGCATGCTCCCCTCATGATAACGCTCGGTCCTGAGGGTGGAGTCCCTGGAGCCGAAGTTGGCTTTGAAGGGGGCTGCATTCTACCTCCCCCTAAAGAATTATGCCAGTACCGGGGGATGGTGTTCCTGGGGCTAAAACTGGCCTAGGGAGGGGGGTTGTGTGCCCGTAACTGCTTAGGAAGCAACCTCCCTCTGTTTTATTTTTAGAAAGGGCCCTGGGGAATGGGGTCCCCAGGGCCTAACAAGGATTGGGGAGTGGGACCTTGCAACCCCCATTCTTATATTCAAATAAGTGACTTTCATAGCTCTAATGGTGTACCTGTTTAAAGTGCTATGTGTACCAAAGAAGCTTTGAAGAGGTAATTCATGATGACATCAACTATGTCATAGGACATGTCATGAATGATGGCATATGTGAGGTCATAAACAGTGCATGACGGGGTAAAAGTTATAGTGCCTCTGTGATTCTTGATGTGCACAGAAAGTTTTGGGGAGATCAGTCAAGTGAGGGCTGAGAAAAAGGGGAGGGGGGCCAAAAAACATGTGTTTTCAATGTTAATTCCCATAGAAGCTTTGAACACAACAACAGCCCAAACCACTGAAAGGGATTACACCAAATTAGGCAGAAATCTAGCTTTCGGTAAGCAGATAATATTTTTGCTTATTTGGTGTAAATCCATTCAGTAGGGTTTGAGATATTGAAGCGAAAATACATTTGTATATCTAGGGCCGCAGATCCTCTCAACCAGGAAGTGTTGGAAGCCTTCTTTGGACTCTGCTTCAGCCGAGTCCCAACAAAAAACACAAAACAGAGGAAAAAGAGCAGGGTTGGTACACCCTGACCCGTTAGCTCTTTTGTTGGGGTTCCAGTGGGATCCCACCAGAGCAAAAAAGCGCATTAAAAAAAAAAACAATTGTAGCAAATTCACTGCTATTCTGCGAATTTGTGGCAAGAATTAAATAAAAAAGCAAGCGCTGCCTCCTGTGTTTGTTTTTTTACAGCCCCCGGATGGCATGTAAAAAAAAAAATAATAATAAGGAGGGGCGCCTATGGGGCCCCATCATGGGCTTATTGTTGTCCCGGGGACCGTCACCTCCCCTGGCTTTAATGAAAAGTAATGTGGGGGCCACATAGCCTCCCCTGCAGCACTGGGGACTGCCACCTCCCCGGGGCTACAATAAAAAACAAGCATTTGCAATGCAACGGGTCTCGCATTTGCTTGAGTTACAGCTATTCGCGTTGTAAACTCCTAACAGGAATTTTCTTGCCACATAGAATGGGGAAAAAACTAGTGTGATCGCCCTGCGTGGAAAATAAAAAGTAGTGCAGAAACAATGCTGAAAACACGGAGCCTTGAATGTTTTCAGTCGTTGGCCGGTGCGCTCGAGAAGGGCTAAACACCGGAAAAGGCATGACGTATGCATTCCTTTCACTGATGAAATCAAGTGGATTTTAAAAGGCAAGCCCACAAACCAATGAAAGTGACAGGCATGACATGGGCGTGGTTAAAAACACAAAGAGAGATTACAACAGGGACGGAGGGCTTGTGTGCTTGACCCTAAAAATAAAAATGATATTGAGCTTATGTAATGTAACTGGTGCTCTAGTGCACTGCTCTCATGCCTTTGGGCCGAGTTGAAACTACATAAAAATGAACATAAAATAACCAACCATATTCCGATGGGACTAACCATATTGTGACGCATGAAAGCGATGATTTGGGAATTGCAGGCCACTTTTTTGGGGAGTGACAGGGCCTAACTCTGGTCCCGGTCCTACCCTGACTACAACTACTTTCTTCTTTCACGGAATAACAAGCCTTGCCAATACTGAACTAGACCTCCTCATCCAGCTATGCTCTCCATCAATGCAGTCAGAATCACAGTTCTGGTAGCTGGCAGAACTTTAGGCGCTATCTCCTGTCTTCTCTTGGTTGATTATCATAATATTTGCAGTGATTTGCGCCACTCTTTTCTTGTGTTGAGTTTTGCGAGGGGTTTATTCTGGTTTTGAAAAAAGAGTTTTACGGATACTCTCCAGGTAAATAAAACGATTTAGTTATGGGCAAAGGAAGACACTTAATTTGCCACGAAAACGCATGATGAGGTACATTTTACTCAAGGGGCTCTACTATGAAACGGGTTCACAGAGGGCACACAATTTACAGTTTAAATGCTCCAATTCTGACACACGCAAAATTAAGCCAACAATTTGTTACAAGATGTTAATAATAACATGGTATGTTGTTCTACTGGGTTAAAAATCAATGGTATTTCTGTTAGGAAACGTACAGTAAGCCAGCCATAAACAAAAAACAAGAATTTGTTGCGCAGTCTTGTGGTTAGAACATGAAACGCCATGACACACAAGTTCTCTAGGGACAACCCATTGTGTGGCCTCAAAGCCTTTCAACCATTCCCCTGCCTCCTGCTGCCCCATGGGTGTTGGATTACCAACACAAATACTAAGAAGGCAGCAGTGCTGAAAACACATAGAGATCAAGGGGTACTGTAAACATTGCATTGCTTGCCGATCGCTCCTTGCAAACAACACTACTTAAATGCTGTAATATGTATGGCAAAATAGCTTAACGAAACAACCTTTTTAAGTTACACAATACCAAAGTTTAAAATTAAATGTTTACCTCTCACAAAATAACGTAGATGAGCCTGGGTGGATCCGAAAGGATTCTACCTACTCAGGGTCCTAATCTATGCGCGTATTGTTTGCTCTTGCTTAATGGTAAAAACGTGCTACATGTCAGGCAAGCTGCATTCTTGCCATGAAATAGAGAAATTCTTAACTCACGGGCTACTTGTGCTCTGGAGGAGGAGCGGGCAGCTGGACTTGGCTCTCTGCTGCTTTGGAAGCTATTTCAAAGGCAGAGTGCTTACAGCGCTGGGCTATCGTGCGACTAAGACGGCTGCAACTCCTGTTTGTGCTGGAAGTGAACAAAGACTCGCTAAAATAGCCCTGGATTGGCTGATGAAATATTTATTGAAAGACAGTAACACCCACCTTTATTAAAAACAAGCATTTGGAATGCAATAGTCTTGTGTTTGCTCAAGTTAGAGCTCATAGCGTTGTAAATTACTGACTGGACTTTTATTGCCACACAGACAGAAAACAACAAAAGGAAGAGAGCGAGGTTGGGCTGGCCCTGGAAAAGCCCCCTCCTGCTGTTGGTTTATGTTTACAGAGGGAGCTGGTGGGGAGGAGGGAATGAACAAGCACCCACACTGTTGAGGTGAAGCAGGCAAATACCAAAAAAAAGTCCCTCACAGAAGAGATAAACAGGACATAGCGTAATTACACATTACTTTGTGCTGCTCCCAAAGTGAAAAAAGGCAGGACAAAGAGGCAAACTGACCACTAGTAAGCAAGGATTTTTGAAGGACACTGCAACTAACAAATCTGAAACATGAAACTCACTCTATTGTATATTTTAGTATACAGCAGGCCCAACGCTAACACTCGACCTATAAAGGGGGTTCTGTAATGGGATAGGAGAGAGAGAGAGAGAGATTGCCATTGCAATGGTATCTCCAGGCAGTGACTTCAACAGAGTCAGACTAGCAAAATGTTTGGTACAAATGTTATAGTTACGTTCGGATGCAGAACATAGTCACTTATTTCTACTTGACACTTATAATTCTATAATATGGTGGCCCAGATACCTTAATTTGCAAATCTTTTGTGTCCGCCATTAATGTAACGTCAATCTGAACAATACCATTCTCAGGAACTGTATGATAATCAGGTGTAATCTTCTCCCTCTCAGTTCCACTTATGATCCATCGTTGATTCCGGTGATAAGTTGACTGCTCAACAGTGACTTCAACTGTATTTGCTCTCTCTTCCACGGTCAGCAAACTGTTGTCATGTCTCTTTATCTTTATCTAAGAAAACAAACGTAAAATAAGTTAAATTCAAGAACATGTTTTTCTTTTTAGCCACATCTTTACCATCTTCACACTCACTGACCCTGCCTCATGGCACTCAGTATTAGTTCCACACTTTTTTTCATGGACTACATCTGCCTCATGAAAAACAGCCTGGAAACGTGCCAGTCACACTTTCAGACTACATTCATGTTTAAGTATTTGTACACACACTTGAACCTTCTGGGAATATAACCAAGGACCCCTAGGGGTTGCGCCCTATAGTCTAAAGGCCTCTGTTGTAAATGCATAGATATTTAAGCTGAAATGCGTCCGAATGGTTTTTAGCTGATATGTCCCAGCTAGAACATCCTGTTACCTCATTTTCATTGGCCTTATTTAGTGACTGTGCCCAAAATTTGGAGGCTACATGGATCATTCAGGTAAATCTCTTTGCTTGAAAGTTCATGCAGATTGGTCAAGGGAGGTAGAAGACTGGTGTGAAGTAGAATCTGCCGCTATATAGTCCCATAGGCATATTTGCTTTCCAGTACATCAAAAACTACCTAACAGGGTTTTAACAACACTTAGAATGAAAATCTATCTTTATTTGGAGGAGATACATTTTCTAGGTATAATTGCTTTCAGTAGTGTTTGAGAGATTTGTTTTGTAAAAAGTTGCCAGGTGGGCTTTGAAGGATTACTCTACTGCACGCTTTGGCTCTTGGGTCCTTCTTTGAACTGAGTCTCCACATTGAGCAAGAACATTAAATACAAAGAAAGCAATAATACATTTTCTAGTCCAAGGCAGATTTTTCCTCAGTGCCATTTTGTAGTCTATGATCTCAAAAAGGATCTGTTGACTTTATCATTCTGATTGGTAGTTGGAGCTCGAAAATGCTAGTCTCAGCAGCCATATTTTTGAAGCTAGGGCCTTGTGAATCAGATTCCAACTCTGGTGTCTGATGCTGTGAGGATTTGGGTTTATTACATGATATAGCTGGGTAGTCTTATCATGCAGTACCCTCTCAAATATCATCTTGGGTCCAGTCAAGAATGTTTACTGAACCTTAAGCTCAACACTGGGTAGTCCTAGCTGCTAGCACTAAGGCTTCTCAAAGGAACAATGTGTAAAGCATTTAACAGTGCCAAATGACAAAATAAGAAAGTCGCATGACAGGAAAAAGACAAGACTTAAATTTATAAAAAATAAAGCATATTTTGATGAAATTGTAGACACCATAATTATTACAATCCAGAGGGCACTGGAAATACATATTTTATAATCAATCAACAACAAGCAAGCTTTGGCCAGCAAAAAGTTGGGAAACGTTTGAAAAGTTTGAAAGAGTTAGTTCAACAACTCCGGTCCGAGTTAGGTGACCAAATCCAGTATGACAGAGGTCTAGGGGGCTAGAATGGACACTTGTGGACAGTTACCTGGCCACCAGAGTATTTTTAAAGCAAGATCCAAACTTTATAGAATGACTGCCATAGACGACAACAGTGTGGTCCTGATGCTGAGGAATGCAGGCTTAAAGGTGCTTAAGGATGTTCCTGAGGTTGTCTGGTCCACGGGGTGAAATCTGGTTGAGTCTTTGATTCACTGGTGATGGGGGGGGGGCGACCCTGTCCATGGATCTCAGGGTCCCAAAAAGTCCTCTTTGTAGGGTTCCAACAGATGCTGATGTAGACCTTGTGCTTTTGCAACACAGTGGTCATGGTGCAAATCTTTGGTGGGGGCTGGTGTCCGCTTTGGGTGACAAATCCAGTCTGAACCAACACTCATGAGTCCAGCTTTAATGCCTCCAGTGCCGTTCTGGGGGACCAGCCAACTGACCCTTGGAATCTCTGATTTGGACTGGGGCTGGGAATCACCTTTCCCCAAGCCAGGCACATAGAACAGAGTCCAAACTCCATTAGCCCAAAGTGCAGTAGGTGCAGTCTCTCCGGTGTCTCAACCTCTCTTTGTGCACTCCCAACGTTATAAAGTGGTCTTTTCATCCTTCTTCCAAGTCCAGTGAGTACTGCAAGTCAACGTGCCATGGGTACCATATTTATCCAAGGAAAGTGCCCAAGGGGACCAGGAAGGCGCTAGCCAATGGCTACTGGGTCCTGTCCTACCTAGTGACAAAGTTCATGTGATGTGTGGCATCTGGCTACATTCTTTCTCCTTTAAAAATGGCATGATGCTTCTTCGGTCATGAGGAGTGAGGTAGCCCACCCTGGAGGTGTGGCTACCTAAGAGCAACACAGCCATGGTAAAACCTGTTGCAGTGGCCCTTTAGTGCCAGGTTGGACACCCAAGTTTTAGTTAGTTTCACGGTCTGAGCCTTTAAACTCACCCACATTTTAATCATTGTAATTTATTTAGCCGAGCCTGTTTTTAGTGCATTGCTTTATATTTTTAATCAGCTGCATCCTTCTAGGAAGACAGATTACATACTTCACAATATTATCAGCCTTTAACCACAACACACATTATATGTCCCTTCTCCTAGGCTGTTACATTTGGTACACAATATGCCAGATTAGATTGTCATCTCAGGAGACAGTTCACATCCTCTAGGAGCATCATGATATCAGGCCTACTCCATGAACCATGTAGGGTTTATTATATAAACAAAACAGAAGCCTAAGGAGGACAGATGGGATTTCTGGGATGCACATCATCTTCAAGCCAACTTTGCTGATCATGACACTGACCCTTCGGCTCCCAAGAGGACTGCCATCCAGACAAGAGGCATCCTATCTAACTCAGGTATGGGGTCAGAGTTCCTCCCTCAGATCAGGACTGGCAGATGGATTACTACCACTATGCTCTCATACATAGAGGTTAGGCAGGAATCAGTAGACTTTCTAGAACCATACACCATGGCGGGGTTGTTTATCATTTTCAAACTCACTGTAATGATGATCTCTGTGCTATGTTTCATCTGCCTTGTCATCACAGCTCATGTTTTATATGCTAGGATGCAATTGCTTCAATAAATAAACTGAAGTCCAGCTTGCATCTCGTCTTGTCCTGGCATGTGTGTCTTTGAGTAACCGAGTGAAAGGGGTGTGATCTGTTCACCTTGACTTCCCTCAGAGTGTCAGGTTTAGGTTGCCACAAATCACTACTACCATGATTGTGGTGGGTGAGGTACTGTGGTCTAGCTAGGAGTTAGGCTGCCAGCTGCCAGACAGTGTGGGGTTGACTCAGTCTCCCACACTCAGTGGTGCTACTGCCCTAAACACGTAGTCTTTTTATCATAATAAGAGCCACAAGACATGGCACTACCACGTTGGTCAGGTACCTATTTAACAGATCTCCTGAGTAGCTCTCTTATGCATTGTCAAAGGTACCCACAGCACCCTTTAAATTGAGATCTCTGTGGTGTTAGGTAAAAACCCTGCTCAGCTCTATAGCTGGGTCCTATTTTAGCCTGCAGGCTGTTTAAGTTTGAACTTTAAAAGGATTTCCCATTTGGTGTTTTTATCTCTGAGCACCATCTTATCGAGATAGCCAACTGGCACAGTAATATTTCCAATTAACTGTAGGACAGCAGCCACAAGATTTTTTACTTGGCTATCTAATAGGGGTGAAGATGTTATGATTTTGAGAATCAAACAATGCGTACAGAACAGACTCCTTCTATTCGTGGGTTACTTTTTCTGCAGTTGATGCAAATTCAAACACTTCACACATACACTGTAGCAAATCCACCTGCACAATACAGAGGATATGCATATTTAGAATTACCACGCACATATCAAGAACACCAAAATTAGGTTCAAGGTGCCTTCCACATGTTATAGATCATGTTAAACTGGGACCCTTTGGTAATGATGAGGCCTCGTGGCTAGTTCTAGCTGCTTACACACCATTTCCAAACATACAAAATTTAAAGGCAGCTGATCTGTACCCACTATATACTAATCTAGTTAAAATATACAGATGCTTCAGACAATTTGTAATGTGAACACTGAATACTGCTCCATTGAGGGCTGCTCCAGCTAACCAGGAATTGGCAACACCTGTTGTAAATCCAGTAACTATTAACGAAATTATGGATAAGGTTCCCACCGAACGTGAAGAAATTCCATTTTGGATTGCATATAAACCAAACCATCTGGAAGCAGTATTTTCCCTTATGGGACCTAAAGATAAACACAGAATTCTCATAAGATGCTTCTCGTTAGGGGTGGTTCCCTCTATAGATGACTGTGACACTTGGGGCACAGTATTTGCTGCAATATATACCACAAGGCATAGTACACCAACACTTGCAAATCTTCCGGAAGTGTTAAAACAAATACAAAATGAACACAGGGCTGCCATTGCCCTGGATTTGGAGATTACATTCATGGGCAATTTTGCAGCTGTCTCTTCAATTATTTTAAGTAATATAAAAAGGGAAGCAGCAGTAATGGCAGTACACCAGTGGCTCAGGGATGTTCCTGCAGTGGACCAGGTGCAGGAGCAACCAAAAATTATAGCCAAAACTTACAATAGTGAAGATAGTTTGGAGGGCCAGACCTAATAAACCACAACTCAAAGGGAAATTCTGAGAAGGATAATACCAAGGTAGTACAAGAGGGTCCTAAAAAGCAACACGACAAACAAATCTACTCAAAATCAAATTAAACAACAAGGAGAATCTCGGAGAAACATTAAAATTTGAGAAATTGTCACAATTTGAAACCTCCTGACAGGTATAAGTATACTGATGCATGTCCTTCTTGTATCTTTGAGGACTTATCAGACACTCGAAAGATAGGTGGGCAGAATGACAAAATGAGTTATGTGAATCTGACATCATGGTAAAAAAAGGTAAAAAAGGAAGAAAAACTTCCACAACAAAGACCACAATTCAAAGAGAAGAAGGTTGTGGGGATTGTGGCCAAAAATGCCACACATATTGAGAACATTACTGAAGAACAGGACATGGGTAGTGACTCCGCTAGACAGTGCAGTAGAAGTCATGATAGTTCACCAGAATCTTCAAGAGATTCTAGAGGTGACAGCAACTATGAAGTTGGAACCCCAGACAGGAAAGTTGCCCCACTTGACAGAGTCTACAAATTAAAAATTCAAATTGAGGGGGACATCAAATGCACAATTACATTCATTCTTTGGGAAAGATTAACACCAAGCTATAACATTTTTCTGGCAGGAAGGGATTGGCTTCCAGAGTTTGTCCGAACACTCCTAGAAATGGGAAATGTCCTTTTGCTTTCTTTCCCAGTCCTTGTTCTGGATCCAGTAAAAGAAGCCTATGCTGCAGTTTGGGCTGTAGCACAGACACCTGCGCTGTACCACAACCATGTGGGCTGGGATAGGGATTCTCCTTATCTCATTATACCAATACTGTCCAACCCACAAATACAACCTCAATGTCCTAAAAACATGATGTAAAAGCCCCAGTGAGGGAAATTCTCTCACAACTTGAGTACCAGGGAGTACCTGAACTATGTGCATCAGCTATGAATAGCCCTTTGCTTCCAGTAGCTAAGCCGGACCATTCTTACAGAATAGCCTTATATTACAGACATCTAAACAGTCACACACACACATTCACCATTCAAAATTCACATAGCACAGCCCTAATCAACAACATTGTGTGAACAAAAATACAAAACAACCTTGGTCATTTTCAACAGTGTTTTCTGCTAAACTATGGAGCTTGATAGTAGAGATCTAAGCGCATTTTCTCCGTTAGCCTCTCACTGTATTTTGTGTCATCTTCCGCACGGGTATAAGAACAGTCCAGAATTGTTCTCAGCTCATGTGACATTAATATATGCGCCTTTGCTACCTTACAGAACCTAAAGAAATCAGTAATGACAACTTAAAGCTAAACTATTTGGCTCTCACATATAAATTCTCTGCCCAGACTACCTGCTGTAGACTATCCTCACCCACAAACCCTTAAAGATGTCAAAGCCATGCTTAGATCATGCAAGCTTGAAAATTCCTAAATTATACCTACCTCAGAATCACTAGGAAAAATACCTCGAAACACCATGAAAAAGAGTTAAACTGGAAATATTATTTGAAATCAAAGCCACACATCCTCAATGAAAGGCTTGCCAAAATTAGTTTGAGAACTCCTATTACAAAAATGCTGAATATCTTCTAGAAATTTCAGACATAATTACATCAAATAGAATATCTTCTATTTCTGAATGCCAGCCAATCATGGGCATGTTCATCCCTTCAGAATGTTGTATCATCGGTTTTGATAAAGAGAAAAATCTGAATGAGAAATTGCATTGATGCATACAGTAGACAGTGTGAGTAAAAGTCTGAAAAACTAGAAAATCTCCACATTCTAAACCTCACCAGTGGAAATAATAATAAGGTACGCTAAATCTTTCAAATTCTGTATAATCTAGCATTCTCAGGGGACAACCTAATATTTGTGGAATAACTCATTGATTTTCTCACAGAAACAAATCTCATCACAATGACACCTTTATGGGAGACTAACGTGCATTAGAAAGATATGAAACTCTCTTATCACTAGAATAAAGACCTTGGCCAGCTCCATTTATTGTGAACACCCGTGGAAGATCATGAAAGAAGTCCTTCATAGTTTGGTGTAGTGGCAATTCACTTGCCCACCAAACACATGGACACCATCTCAGTTTGAGGTAGGGTTTCTGCTAGTGGAACCTCAGCTGGATCCCACAGTAGAAACCTTTGACCTCATGGCCCAAGTGGCACTGAATCACTGAGTCACAGTGATGGTCACACTGCCCTTTTAGAGTGGAGTGGTCCCAGGCAGGGAAATTAATCAGTGGTCAAAACATACAGGGAGAAAACTCTGTGCACATCACAGACAAAAGCAAACTCCTGATTTTGGAGCTTGTATTTGAAAGGTAAACGCAAGAAAGACCAAAACAAGATAGTGCCTGCTCTGTATTTTCCTCATTCTTCAGTGCAGCCACCACACTAGTGGCTCCACTATAGGTAAGAATATTCTGCTAGGCAGGGGAGTGGAGGTCATTACATTCACTGATGTGGTAGGCTGACACGCCAGTCACCTGACATTGAAGACTCTACGTCTCATCTAATTTCTACAGGCTTGTCAGATCACTTTCTAATTCACTCCACTCTTCCACTCTCCAAAATAACACTGTTAGCTCAGAAGTCATCAAAAACAGCAGTCTGGGGTATAAATTCTCCTATTTACAAACTATACCTGATGAAGAATTCAGTGTGCTCACTGCACAGACTACAAGATAGCATAGATAACAAAGACTAAAAAGGTAAAAGATACACTAAAAGGTTGTCAAAAGAAATTAATGACAAAAAGAAAATCTGCAAAGCCATAAAGTGTTTGATGGAAAAAAGTGTTGGCAAGCCGTGCAGCATCATAGCATAAATAATTTTATCCTGGACCACAACATCTTACAAATATTTGGGATTGTGAATTATCTAGCCATTTAGCTGACTATCTCAGGGAGCGCTTGGCAAAGTTTGAAAACCCTTTGTTGGATGGGGGCTCATTAGTTGTAAGGTCTGCACAAGTAATGGGTCCACACTCGACCACTAATGGGAACCAAACACCCCGTTGTAGCGCTGGCCTCTCATAGGGTAGCATTCCAGAGCAGTCCAAGGCTTACTCAAGGGAGGTGATGTGTGCTTGCAATCACCATTCACAAGCACTCAAGAATCACACTCAAATGATTGTCTAGTCTGTGCTTTTTATTTTGATAAAAATAAAAAGTTTATTTATTACGCATACACCACTCAATACTATGCAATAATTTACAAATATACACAAGCTGATTGAATTACTTTTGGATGACATTGCGTAATCATTCTTGTCTCTTCCAAAGGGAGATATAAACCAACCACCCACAGTGCAAAACATTCACTTGTATTCCCAAGCAATATTTGACTGTAACTTGGAGTGAGAGCACCTAATACTGGCAATAAAGTACATCTACTTTGATCACTAGTGGCTGTCAGTTTCATTACTCAAATAAGCATCAACCAAAAACATGTATAGGCATGTTGGATGAATATGTGCTGTTACGATTACTCTCATCATGATCTAAAGGATGTGGGCAAAGGTTCATCATATTCTACATTGAAGCATTCAACATAAAATGGATGGACCGTTGATACAGTCCCTAAGGGACATCACTTTGTTGTTTAACATGGTGTAATACCATCTTTCTTCCCTAGAAGGTCCCTTTTTATATGACCCTACACATGTATCATTGGTCACAACGCTGCAGCCATACATTTGCAAGCACATTCAGTACAACATGCTGTACTTTAACCACAGTCCCTAAGGACTCACATTTCTGTAACAATACATGTAATTACAGCCTTTTTACCCCTAGAGGGTGTTCACCAGTGTAACAATCTATTGTTATAACCATTCAGGCCACAATGGCTGAAGCCATGAACTTCACCCCTAAAGAGCACAGTTCCAGCACCCTGAAACAAAAGCTCCAGCTGGGACATAGCTTGGAAATACATTGGAACCCCTGAGGGGTTATCCTCTCCATGTCCCTTGAAACTGAGGGTGGGGACATTTGAGAGCTTCCTGGGGAGAGGCTGTGCTCCTCCTGCAGTTCCCTTTGCATGGGGTGATGATTTTGCTGGCAACCCTACTCTCCTAGGAATCACCACATGACAAAAAAGTGTTTTTCTGGCCCAGGGGCTTGGGCCAGGCCCCACATTATGAGGTGCTCCCTCTGGATCGTGAATAACAGATGAGCCGCTCTCCCGCTACTCCAGGGAGAGCCGCTGTCGTAGTTTCCTTTTTTCGGGTTTTGTTGAGGGGTGTGTCTGTGGACCCTAGGGAACTGGAGTTCCACTCTAGGCCAGCCTTTTCCATCGACATATAATGGAGCGTCACTACAAACAAGACAGTAAGCACACTGACTATCCCTCACATGTGTACACCCATCTCATAAGACCTACTCCAGGTCTCCACCCACTCTGCATGGTTCCTTCTGCGCCAGGCTACCTAAGCGCAGTGCTTGGGCTGCACACATCAGGAATCCTTACCAGGCAGCCCTCACATGGGTGTACACACGTGTGTACACGTATAACCAGCCCTGGGCATCCTACCCTTGCTGCATCACAACAGCCTTTGCTTACCAAGACAGCACCAGCGTTAAGCATGTACAGCCCATTTTACCATGTGTTTAATGTGTGTGAGTCACAAACTATAGGGCCCTGTAGTAATTTCACACAACACACTTTGATCAGTTGTCCTTTTATTCTATCAGGAGAAAACTCCACTTACAGCAAACCAAGCCACGCTCAGTCCTCAACTTCCTTGGCATCATTCAAGCCCTCCAGACCCCATGATGTCATAAGGGCTCCGCATTGGTGAACATTCTATTTGCTTGGGTCTGGGCTGCACCTGACTCATGGGAATACATCACAGCATTTCAGAATATAACATATACCCATCCCTTCATATACAGCATTACACAAAATAACATGTATCTATATCCCCAATTCCTCATAGGAAACAACTTGCACTACCATCCATACATGACACACAGAGTAACAAACAGAGTTAAACTATACATTCACACCACCACTTACACAACACACACCAACTAACATCATAAATATGTATATATTATATAAACAAAATCTGCGCAAAACCACAAAATAACAACACCTTAGCTGAACGCCCCCTGAACAAATGCGCAAAGTCATCAGACCTCAATACTCATCCACAGAAAAAATCCCCAAAATAACCAGGTCCTCTCTGTGATCTTGCTTTCCTGGCAACAGACACTCTTCCATCACCAATGCCTGCACCTCCAACAACAGATCCACTTTGAACTTCACTACTCGTAAATTCACAATCATTCATGAGCAGCCTTCCACTGCATCCATGTCCCCTCTCTGGGATGAGTTCAAGATAGCACCTCTCTGATACAATGCTACTCTTCTCAAACTCCAAGTTTGACCATGCTCCAACCTGATCCAATTACTTCCAACATCCAACACCTTAAATAGACCTCGAAAGCTGGACAAACCACTACTAACCTCTCCAGATTTAACCTTTGCCAAATCACCGTTACCAATGAGCATGCAGGGTTCACTTTGCGACATGCTCATAGTCCCTTTGCTTCCATCAACCACCCGCATCCAGAAGGGAACAAATGTAGAACCAGGTTGTCTCCCCTACATCATTTCAAAGGGCTTTATCCCAGTACTGGTATTCACTGTGGTCCGATGAGCCCACATCATGTATTTGATAGTCCCTTGAAAAGGTAATACAGCACTGTATGCCATTTCCATCATGCCCTTGACTAACCTGTTGCCTTTTTCCAGCAACCCATTACTTTGGGGATTATACAAGGATTTACATACATGTTTAACACCCAAATCATCAAAAAATACTTAATTTCTGAGGAGGTGAGCTGTGTACCATTGTCAGTAAGTAAAATCGAAGGGCTCCCTCCTCTTCTGAACACCTAACTTGGGACAGCTATTGTAGATTTTGTATTGATGGACCTCAGAAGAGTTTCTTCGACCCATTTAGATTTGGCATCCACTATGGCTGTAGCAAACCTTTCCTGTTCCAGAAAAAAAACAAAAACGGACCAATAAAATCAAAAGACATCTTTTCCCATATGTCCTTTACTTTCGTCTCTTGAACAGAGACCCCTAGACCCACTCTCAAACTCTTTTCTGATTCTTTACATAAGCTACATTCCTGCACCCATGTCTTTACCTGTCCATCCATAAGCAGCCACCAAAACGTTTCCCTCAACCTTTTCACAGTGCAAGTCTGACCCATATGACCTTCATGCACTACGTGTATTAGTTTCAGACGGACAGAGAGGGGTGGCACGGATCAAGTACGTCTCATAAGAGCACCCCGCCCCTTTAAGGATAACTCCTCCACAACTTTTATTAGTAAGGCCTGAGTGCCTTGGGCAAAGAGTTTTCCCTCCTTACTCGTCCTCTGATCAGTTCCACCACTGCTTTCAATGTATTATCATTTTCCATTGCCGTCAGCCACTCAGACTTGGAGCTGCATAGCTCAAACCCCTCAATGGCCTCCATTATATTAGCCACTTCTTCCTCTGTGTAGAAATCTCCTGCTTCTGCAGCTTTGCCTGGAAGTCTGGACAAGCAGTCCGCCACTTTGTTTTTCCATCCTGGAACATATTCCACCTTACACTCAAAATCCTATAACTTCACTGTAAACCTAGACAACCTCCAAGAGCAATTCTTTGTCCCACCTGGCCCTAACACTTTGAGTAATGGTTTGTGATCTGTTCTCAAAACTACTGGGATTCCCCAAATAAAGGAGCGAAAATATGTTGTGGCCCACGCCGCTGCCAGTGCCTCCTACTCTATGACTGAATAGTTTCTTTCAGCTCCCAACAAAGAACGCGAGCCAAAAGCCACAGTCTTCTCCCCTTGCCCGTGTACTTGTGACATTACTGCCCCAATACCAACTGCACTGGCATCCACTGTGATTATGGTTTTAAGACCTGTTTGAAAAGGCACCAGATCTCCTGCATTGGCAATTTCATTTTTGATTTGTGTGAATGCATCTTGCTGTTCCTTCTCCCATGAAAATTTCCTCCCTTTTCACAGTCTTGTGCGTTAATTCATGGACAAACAGAGTGTTGGAAAATGGGTTATTGGTAGGGCAGGTAGGTACCTACACCTAGCAACAAGCCACTAACCTCCACCTAGGTACAGTTAGGTCTCAGTAAATTAATCCCAGCTCAACCCTTGGTAGCTTGGCAACGAGCGTCAAGGCTTAACTTAGGAGACAAAGTGTAAAGCATTCAAATATCACAAAACAGTAATTAAATAAAACACAGGAAACAGTTTAAAAATCCAAAACCAATTTATAAAAATAGTTTATATTTTTATCTTTAAAATGACACAAAAACGATTAAAATCGGTTCAGGGGAACCGGAGATATGAATTTTTAAAGAATTATTACTTTTCTAGCGCTTAGAAACAAAAAGCGCCAATCGGGTCATCTGGTTGCACCTTGACCGGGGCAAAGTCAAACTTTCAGGCCGACCGCGATGGAGCCCTGCTCGGCTCCAGGTCGCGGGAGGCCTCGGTTAAAAAGTTGCCTTCCGACTTAGTCTTTATTTTGAAGTTTTTCTTCACCGGGACGAACCTGCCAGTTGAATCCGACCTCCTGGAGCCCTTGTCCGGATACGCGATGTGGGTTTCCTCGGTGGAGACTTTTACCTTCGGACTTAGTCGTTTTTTCGAGATGAAAATCCTTCGACCGGGGTAAACCTGGATCTTGATCCGACGTCCATGGAGCCCTTCTCGGATACGATGGCTGGGAGGTCCCGGTCAACTTTTTACCTTCGGACTTAGTCACTTTTTTGGATGTTTTTCTTTACCGGGACGAACCACGAAGTCAGGCCGGGTCGCAGTTGAGGCAAGCCGGCTAGAATTTCCGCGGCGGGTCAGTCCCTCTCTGGAGCTTTTTTCCAAAAATTCTCAAATCTTTTCCAAACTTCTGGGGCTTCACCCAGATGTTCTTTTAAGGTTCTTTTGGGGTCCACAGCTCACCCCAAGGGTCCAGAAGTTCTGTGATGGTCCTTGGGGGGTGCGGACTTCAACTCCCAGAATGCACCTGGCGCAAACTCCTTTTTGGCCACTGGACAGTGGTCAGCTGGTCGCTTTCTTCAGGAGTTGGTGCAGGGGACTCTGGATAGCAATTTTTCACCTGTAGCAAACAGGGAGTACCTCCTTGAACCAGTTGAAGCCAGGCAAAGTCCTTCTTATGGTGAAGCCCAAGTGTGCAGCTGGTGCAGTCCTTCTGAGTGCCGGTTCCAGGTGCAGGCCAGGGGTCCAGCAGGGCAGTCCTTCTTCTCCTTAAGTTCTTTCTTCTTGAAATTTGGTGGGGATCTGAGGCGTGGGTGCAGGTCTGCCAGTTTTATCCTTGCTCCTGGGTGAAAAGCAGGGGGGCCCTGGTTCTCCAATCAGGGACAGGGCCGTCCCCCTGTGATGACCACTTCCTGGGAAGTGTGGCAAAAATCCATCCCAGAAGGCAACAGTCTCCAAAAATCCAACATGGATGAATCTGATTTTTGGAGGTTACATCTGGCTGAGCCCACCCACTGGTGTGGCTAAAAATCATAAACACACCCCTCTCCTGCCCTCTCCTAATCTAATCAAGGGGGCACCTAGCTGTCTGGGGTTGCAGGATGTGGGGGTGTTGCTGGGTGCTGCAAATGTCCTTCTCTGCCTTTGAAGACCAGTTTGGCAGCCCTCCCCCTTCCTGCCTCACCATCTGCTGAGGGGAGATTCTCTCCCCCAAGCACATTCCTTTGTGTGAAGCCTGGCCACTTCACACCTCATCAAGGCAGCCTGGCAGAAGCTGCTGCAGGCTGGCCAATCAGAGCACAGCAGCAAAAACAATGCAGAGCTGAAATTGGCAACTTTTTAGGTAAAGTCTAAACTTTTTACCTGGACAAGTTATATTAAATCCAACAACTGGAAGTTGTGGGATTTATTACAACAATCAATTTGATACCAAATTCTTGGTATGTAACATTTAAGGAGACTTTAAAATTTAAAATAAAGTCTGCCCATTCTAGCCTATGAAGGCCATTTACTTCAATGAGGGAAAAACGAATTTGGCTGTTTTTACCTCACCAGGGCTTATAAATCTATTTTTATAAAGTCCCTGCTTATAGTTACATGGCACCCAGCCCTAGGGGCACATAGGGCACACCTTAGGGGTGACTTATATGTAAAAATAAGGTAGTTTAAGACTTTGGAAGTACCTTTAATTCCAAAGTCGAATTTGCATATAACTTTAATTTAAAAGCAGCCAGCAAGGCAGGCTTGTTTTTAAAATGACACTGGGCACCTCAGCAATGCACCTAGGTGTGCACCACCTATGCTGTGGTCCCTAAACCTACATGCCCTACCATATACTAGGGACTTATAGGTAGGTTAACTTAGCCACTTATAATTAGCCTAATTTGCATATCCATTTTACACAGAGCACAGGCCCTGGGACTGGTTAGCAGTACCCAGGGCACCATCAAAGTCAGGAAAACACCAGCAAAAAGAGGAAAATGGGGGCAAAAAGTTATGGGGCCTCTGCAATCAGCCCTGTTTTCTCACACAACCCCCCCCAGCCCACACGCCCAGGAGACTCAGCCCAACCCTGGGAGAGTCTTCCTGGCTTGTTAGGCGAGGAAGACAGTGAGGAAAACTGGCTGTCCCTTTGCAGGGCCTACTCTGCCTTATCTCCTCCTGTCAGGGTCACTCCCTATGGGTAGTGAAGCCATCCCAACAGTAAAAGGACCCAACACAAACTGAAACTTTCCTCTAGGGGGTTCTTCCTCCTTTCTCTCTGCCAACTTGGGTAGTGAGGTGCCCACCTCCCCTACTCCAAACTTTGCTAGGGCAACACCTAGCTTACCCAAAGAGGTCACCCAACACTTGAGCAACCCCACCATGACCAATAGGGTCAGGGGGCCTACTTTGCTATTGGCCCTGGGGTCTGCCTCCCAGGCCAAGTACAGTGCTGCCAGGAAGGCTAGCACCCAGCAGAGGCTACTGACAGCTGTCAGTACCCAGAACCACACCCTAAGCTCTCCACTGACAGGTGGCTGAGCTGCTTTAGGGGCATCTTTGGGGTCCTGGCACCCCTCTTGCTGTCTAGAGTGGGGGGCTACCACCTCCTGTGGCAGACACCCTCCTTCCACTCTCCCTTCTGTCAGTGCAGGGGCAACACCTTGCATCTGGACAGCTGCCTGACTACTCAGGACTTCCTTGGGGTCAGGTGAGGCCTCACCAGTGCCAACTCTGGGCTCCCCCCCTACTGGGGCAGAAGGCCCTTGGCTCCCTGGAACTCTCTTTAAGAGTGGCCTACCCTTCCTTTTCTTCTTTCCTTTTCTTGGGGACCCCTGTCTCCTAACTGTAGGGACTGACTCCCCAGGACTTTGGGTTGGGGGGGCACCCTGGGCGACCACCCCATCTGTGACCAGACTCACCTCTGGGAGGTCATTGCCCAGGATACAATCTAGGGGGAGGTCAGCACTGACTACCACCCTAATCCAGTCAAGGATACCCTCCCTCTCTAGGGGCACTATGGCTACAGGTTTGGAGGTGACCTCCCCTGTGGCTATCCTGACTTTCTTTGTCTTTCCTGGGACATACATGTCTGGCGTCACTAACCGGTCACTCACTATAGTGTGACTGGCACAGGTGTCCCTCAGGCCAGTGGTAGGGATCCCATTCACTTGAATGTGGTGGAAGTGCCTACTCCCACCCTCAGGGATCACCAGCTTACCATCTGGTCCTGTCTCCCAGCTCAATGCTAGGAGGACTTCATCATCTGAGGAATCCTCCTCTATGGCTACACTGGACAGCCCAGTGCTAACCACCTTCTTTGGACAGGCTGCATCTCCTCTGAAGTGACCTGTCTGCTGACAGTCAAAGCAAGCCCTACTGCCCAAGAGCTTTTTTAACCCTGGGTCTAACTGTCTCTGCTGGTCAGAGTGGGATTTACTCTCCTCCTTCTTAGGGTTCTGGGATACAGAGGGAGTCTCTGTGGTGTGCTTACCACCTCCCTCCTTAGGTTTTTGGGGACCTGTCCCCCCCCTTCTTGGAGTCTCCCCCCTGGGACTTGACAACCACCCTGGTTCTCAACCACTCATCAGCTGCCTCCCCTAGCTCTCTAGGGTTGGTCTGCTTAGAGTCCACTAGATGCTGGCGTAACCTTTCTTGGATACAATTGGTCAAGATGTGCTCTCTCATGATCAGATTGTATAACCCCTCATAAGTATCTACTTTGTTACCAATAATCCAGCCCTCTAGTGCCTTTAGTGAAATGTCCACAAAGTCAACCCAAGACTGGGTACTGACCTTCTGGGTGTCCCTGAACTTCATTCTATATTGCTCTGGGGTCAGACCAAACTTCTTGGCTAAGCACCTCTTCATACTAGGGTATGAATCTGCCTCCTCCCCCCTTAAGGTCAGAAGCCTATCCCTCCCTGAGTTGGGGACCAACTCCCACAAAAGGGAACCCCAGTATTGAGGCCTAACCCTTCTCATTTGGAGTGCCCTCTCAAAGGCCCCCAGCCACTTATCTATGTCATCCTCCTCTACATAAGCAGGAACCACCCCCTTGGGTAATCTGGGGCAAACTCCCCCACCCATGGACACCTCAGCTTCTTTATCGCTGCTTCCATCTCTTTTCTCTTTGTATGCCCACTTTTTCTTTTCTAGGGCCAGCTTCTCTGCTTCCAAAGCTATGTATGCTAGCTGGGCCTCCAGCTCTCTTTCTCTGATGGATGGGTTCTCTCCTCCTGAAAGGACCCCCTTCCCACCACTAGCTTTGGATCTGCCCCTAGTGACTGTATTTACTGAGGACCGTTCTTCCTCATCCTCACTTGGGCTCAGATGCCTTCCCTCCCCTGAGTGGTTAGAGCTTGCATCCTCCCTTCTTTCTCCCTCCTCTGGAGCTTCTTCTGACTCTACCTCTTGGGCCTCAGCCCATGCTGTCAGGGATGTGATCAGGATTTGCTTCCTGAGATCAGTGGTTGCAGGCAACCCTCTTTCAATACACAACCCCCTAAGCTGGACTACTGTCAGTGTGGGTAGGCTAGCCAGATCAAGCTCCATGGTTCCCTAGTTTTGTGTCAACAAAAACTTTTTGCAAAAATTGGAAACAAGAATTTAGAAAAATTACAAAAATTCAATAATTGAAATTAATCCAAATTAAAAACAATTTTTGCACTAGGACAATTTAAAGGATTTTTAATTTGTTTTACCTAAAACTGTAACGTGATATTGAACACAAGTACAGGATCCCGTCGCTGCTTCCAATTATGTTGGAAAATGGGTTATTGGTAGGGCAGGTAGGTACCTACACCTAGCAACAAGCCACTAACCTCCACCTAGGTACAGTTAGGTCTCAGTAAATTAATCCCAGCTCAACCCTTGGTAGCTATGCAACGAGCGTCAAGGCTTAACTTAGGAGACAAAGTGTAAAGCATTCAAATATCACAAAACAGTAATTAAATAAAACACAGGAAACAGTTTAAAAATCCAAAACCAATTTATAAAAATAGTTTATATTTTTATCTTTAAAATGACACAAAAACGATTAAAATCGGTTCAGGGGAACCGGAGATATGAATTTTTAAAGAATTATTACTTTTCTAGCGCTTAGAAACAAAAAGCGCCAATCGGGTCATCTGGTTGCACCTCGACTGGGGCAAAGTCAAACTTTCAGGCCGACCGCGATGGAGCCCTGCTCGGCTACAGGTCGCGGGAGGCCTCGGTTAAAAAGTTACCTTCTGACTTAGTCTTTATTTTGAAGTTTTTCTTCACCGGGACGAACCTGCCAGTTGAATCCGACCTCCTGGAGCCCTTGTCCGGATACGCGATGTGGGTTTCCTCGGTGGAGACTTTTACCTTCGGACTTAGTCGTTTTTTCGAGATGAAAATCCTTCGACCGGGGTAAACCTGGATCTTGATCCAACGTCCATGGAGCCCTTCTCGGATACGATGGCTGGGAGGTCCCGGTCAACTTTTTACGTTCGGACTTAGTCTCTTTTTTGGATGTTTTTCTTTACCGGGACGAACCACGAAGTCAGGCCGGGTCGCGGTTGAGGCAAGCCGGCTAGAATTTCCGCGGCGAGTCGGTCCCTCTCTGGAGCTTTTTTCCAAAAATTCTCAAATCTTTTCCAAACTTCTGGGGCTTCACCCAGATGTTCTTTTAAGGTTCTTTTGGGGTCCACAGCTCACCCCAAGGGTCCAGAAGTTCTGTGATGGTCCTTGGGGGGTGCGGACTTCAACTCCCAGAATGCACCTGGCGCAAACTCCTTTTTGGCCACTGGACAGTGGTCAGCTGGTCGCTTTCTTCAGGAGTTGGTGCAGAGGACTCTGGATAGCAATTTTTCACCTGTAGCAAACAGGGAGTCCCTCCTTGAACCAGTTGAAGCCAGGCAAAGTCCTTCTTGTGGTGAAGCCCAAGTGTGCAGCTGGTGCAGTCCTTCTGAGTGCAGGTTCCAGGTGCAGGCCAGGGGTCCAGCAGGGCAGTCCTTCTTCTCCTTAAGTTCTTTCTTCTTGAAATTTGGTGGGGATCTGAGGCGTGGGTGCAGGTCTGCCAGTTTTATCCTTGCTCCTGGGTGAAAAGCAGGGGGGCCCTGGTTCTCCAATCAGGGACAGGGTCGTCCCCCTGTGATGACCACTTCCTGGGAAGTGTGGCAAAAATCCATCCCAGAAGGCAACAGTCTCCAAAAATCCAACATGGATGAATCTGATTTTTGGAGGTTACATCTGGCTAAGCCCACCCACTGGTGTGGCTAAAAATCATAAACACACCCCTCTCCTGCCCTCTCCTAATCTAATCAAGGGGGCACCTAGCTGTCTGGGGTTGCAGGATGTGGGGGTGTTGCTGGGTGCTGCAAATGTCCTTCTCTGCCTTTGAAGACCAGTTTGGCAGCCCTCCCCGTTCCTGCCTCACCATCTGCTGAGGGGAGATTCTATCCCCCAAGCACATTCCTTTGTGTGAAGCCTGGCCACTTCACACCTCATCAAGGCAGCCTGGCAGAAGCTGCTGCAGGCTGGCCAATCAGAGCACAGCAGCAAAAACAATGCAGAGCTGAAATTGGCAACTTTTTAGGTAAAGTCTAAACTTTTTACCTGGACAAGTTATATTAAATCCAACAACTGGAAGTTGTGGGATTTATTACAACAATCAATTTGATACCAAATTCTTGGTATGTAACATTTAAGGAGACTTTAAAATTTAAAATAAAGTCTGCCCATTCTAGCCTATGAAGGCCATTTACTTCAATGAGGGAAAAACGAATTTGGCTGTTTTTACCTCACCAGGGCTTATAAATCTATTTTTATAAAGTCCCTGCTTATAGTTACATGGCACCCAGCCGTAGGGGCACATAGGGCACACCTTAGGGGTGACTTATATGTAAAAATAAGGTAGTTTAAGACTTTGGAAGTACCTTTAATTCCAAAGTCGAATTTGCATATAACTTTAATTTAAAAGCAGCCAGCAAGGCAGGCCTAATTTGCATATCCATTTTACACAGAGCACAGGCCCTGGGACTGGTTAGCAGTACCCAGGGCACCATCAAAGTCAGGAAAACACCAGCAAAAAGAGGAAAATGGGGGCAAAAAGTTATGGGGCCTCTGCAATCAGCCCTGTTTTCTCACACAGAGTAATACTCTACTAAACCCATAAATGATCTCAGTTTGTCTTTATCATTCGGTAACTCTTCATTCACAATCACACTAACAAGATTAATCTTAGGTTTCACACCTTCTCTCGTTACCACGTACCCAAGATACTCTACCTCTTGCAACACAAATTTACATTTTTCCTTGCGTATAGTTAACCGTGCTCAGCAATCCGTGATAACACCTCAGTAAAATGTCATCTTGGAAAAACACAACATTAAATACATCAGAAAATAAGTTCACGATCAGCCTTTGTAAGACACTTGCCACCAAACACAATCCAAATGGGAGTCTTTTGAATTGAAAAGTACCCTCCGATGTTATGAAGGTTATAAGATGTCTGGAATCAGGATGAAGTCGTATTTGGTGATGTGTGCTCCTCAGATCCAATTTGGAAACATATTTTCCTCCTTGCAATGATAAAATAAGTTAATTTATATTTGTTAGGGGAAACTAGTCCATCACCACATTTTCATTAAGGCTGCATATGACTACACAGAATCTCAAGGATCCATCTGATTTTCATATTAACAACCTTTGAAAGCCACTCAGTGGCCTCCACAGCTTCTCTAACATTCTCCTTAAGCATCTGTTCTAAGATTTCTTTCACCATGTTCCTTACTGTAATGGGTACTTTCCTTGCTACATGCTTCACTGGCAAAGCGTTCTTCTTGACCTTAATCTTATGCATATACTACTTAGCAACTCCCAATCTCATAAATACTCCTTCATGTTGTTTCAGGATTTTCTCCAAGCCCTCATTCTTTCCCACCATCACTTGTTTGACTCCTCTAGGGTTGGCTACTACATGCAAATCATACTGGTGTGTCCAACCCAGAGTAAAGGTCCCTCCTCTGCCACGTTTACTCTCCCTTTGGTCATTCTTCCCTTAAACGTGATGACTGCTGTCATATCAAACCACACCAATGTTCAACCCTTGGTATGTTTTCAGAACCACACTAGTGGTTTGCAATGCTTCTTTTGGCCACACAATGTCATATGGCTGTTTTGGTAGAATGGTGCATAAGGATCCTGAATCAACCTTTAAGTATACTATTTTGTCATTGATGTCAAAGTCTGTTTTGAGATATGTTTTCCTTTTCCAGTTGTTATATTCTTCCTCAGTTTCACTGTCCAAGATCATTACTTTGTGCTCTGAGTCATCATCCTCAACCAAAGTATTATTTTTTTTGTACAGTAGCATGGCACGTGTGCAAAGTGTTCTCTTTTCCCACACTTGTGACAATCCTTGCCTACTGCAAAACAAGTTTTTGAATCTCCCATATGATACGTGCTTCCACATCTATAGCACATGCGTGAATTACCTTTGATAGGGTTATAGATTGAGCCTGCCAATTGATTTATTTGCACTCCTATTGGTGGCAAGTACTTTCTTCCGCAGAACATTGACTGAACAACATTAATTATCCACTTCTGCCAATTTAGCAGTTGGATTGTTATTTGCATAATTTCTCTGCAATCACCTCATGCATCTCTCAGACTCCTCCACTACCTCGCTGTGGTAACAGTATCTTTCAAGGATGGATTTCTGGCTGCCCATAATCGTTCTTGCATTTTCTTGCTGCTGCATTTAATGATTAATTGATCACGAATTGTCATTTGGATACAATTCACATAACTTGGCCACAAAATAATCAACCAATTCTGTAGGTCTGGTTGAGTGTAAAACTTGTATCGTATCATTACAATATTTGTAGTCTTGACAAATCTACAAATCTGGTTTGGAGTCGCAGTTTTGCTTCTTTGTAAACATCCTTAAATGCATTCCCTTGGTGATCATGAAACTGTGGAAGATATGTAAAGATATGTAAAGACATGTTGACCCTCCTTGCCTAAATAACCTAATAAAAGTGCTTTCTTCAGCACTGCAGGGAAGTCAGAACCATCCAAAGCTAATTAATAATTTTCAAAAGTGTCTATCCAATCCTCCCATTCAATGGGGAGATCTCCAGGTAGCATTAAAAAAGGTGGTGGAGTAACTATAGATTGATTTATATTCATCTTGTTGGAGTATACACTGCAGTGATATAGGTATATCAATGTCCTGCCAGAATGTATTTAACACTGACATTATGTTTGCTGCACCACGTAAAAATAATATAAATCTGTGATAGTTTAATTCTAAAACAAATATTAGCAAGGACTTGCATTGACAACTGCAATGCCACACTTCACCCACTAGATGGCAGAGGAACACCTGAAATCACTTGACCATTTGATGTAAAACAACCAGACTGCTCCGAAATCAAAACACATGAGAGGAGCAGAACAGAAAGGAGTTGAAATGCGAACATGCAAGAGGGGGAAATGGCGCTGATTATGATCTGTATAAGACAAATGCTCTGTAAAAGTTATTTCAGGCTGGCTGTCACCAATAGCTTCTCCTGGCTTGAGCTTTGTGTCGCCCTTTTACTAAATATGTTGTACACACCTCCCGTCAGCTGTGAGCATACATAGATTCACACACCTCCCTTCAGCATGTGTAAGCATTTATTGCTGTTGAAGGCGCTTCTCTTCACACACACACACACACACACCTTCCCAAAGCATTCTGACCTCCTAAATATCACTGGCTTGTAGCAGCACAGTTACGTGACGCAGTATTTAGTTAGCAGGATAATTGGAGAGGTGTCTTAGGGGTCATTAATCATACCCCCCAATCCCTGGAGATAAGGCACAGCATGGCCGTCACTCTGCAGATATAAATTTCTTTCTGGGTTCTTCTTTCTTGGGGTTCTTCTGATAGCTGCCCAATACCTGACCAAGGGCCAGATGTAGGTAGAAACCAATTTGCGAGTTGCAAATTGCGAGTCCTTCCGACTCGCAATTTGCAACTCGCAAATTGGTATGCAGAAAGGTGTCTCAGACACCTTCTGCGACTCGCTATGGGGTCGCAAAGACCCACCTCATAAATATTTATGAGGTGGGTCGCAGTTTGCGACCCCATAGCGAGTCTAGGCACTCATGGAGGATGGTGGCCTGCTGGAGACAGCAGACCACCATGTCCGTGACTGCTTTTAAATAAAGCAGTTTTTTTTTCTCTTTGCAGCCCGTTTTCCTTAAAGGAAAACGAGCTGCAAATAGAAAAAAATACCGAAACCTTTTAGTTTCGGTTTTTTTCAGAGTAGGCAGTGGTCCATAGGACCACTGCCTGCTCTGAAAAAACATTATTGTGAGCATTCACAAAGGGGAAGGGGTCCCATGGGGACCCCATCCTGTTTGCGAATGAGTTACCATCTACTTGAAGTGGATGGTAACTGCGGGTTGATTTGCGACCGCTTTCGCAGTCACAAATCAACCCTACATCGTGGTGCGACTCGCAAATAGGTAGGGAACGCCCCTTCCTATTTGCGAGTCTGAAACACATTTTGCAAGTCGGTACCAACTCGCAATATGTGTTTCAGCATCGCGCGAGGGCATTAGCGCCTCACAAACGGCGTTTTTCGCGGTTTGCGAGGCGCTAATGCCTTCCTACATCTGGCCCTTAGTCTTTGCCAAATAGATGTAGTATTTAACAGGACACAACACTTTGAGCAGTTTTCCTTTTATTCCGTCAGGAGTAAACCTCACGGCATACCAGGTCAGGCTCAGTCCTCAACTGCCTTGGAATCAGTCAAGCCCTCCAGAACCCATGATGTCATAAGGGCTCCACACGTGGAACATTCTATTTGCATGGGTCTGGGATGCACCTGACTCATAGGAATACATTACAGATACAGAATATAGCAGGCTCCCTAACAGCAAAAGATAAAAAACAGGTGATCCAAAAGCAAAACATCAGGGCGGACCAGAAAGTCAGAAACGTCCTCTCACACCCTTCTGCTGGAAACACCAGTGTTAAACAAAGAAATAATGGCAAATGTACAAAACATACGCCCAAGGTCTCAAACTACAGCTGATGAGCAATAAGAGAACAAGACAGCTAAGAAATCAGAGCCCTTGAGCCTCACCCCAACTGCATTTACTTTGATATGTACATTTTTGAAGAGCTCTGAAGAGTATATCTTATGTAAATAATGGTATCAATTCAACAGCTAAAGTGCTAAGTCACCGGTTTAGGTCTGGTTCGCACAATATATAATAGCTAATAAATGAAATAATAAACAAGCATTATATTTTGTGGAACGCATGTGCCCTCTGGGGCTTGCTCATTAATGCCGACAGCAATCATGATATTTTCTTCACCTACTATCTCAAGGTCAGAGACCTGTAAATGCACATCTTTCACAGACTAACCATAGGACAATATCACCCCAGTCAGTGACTAGGATGGCACAGCTTCCTTCCAGAGATAATATTAGTAATACGTGTAAAACTAGTGAGCCCAGTAGCCATTATTATAATATTTCAACATGTTTTATGCCAAATGACTTCAGAGAAATTGCTGGCAAATTATTGGCAAATCTTCACTAATGTCATGGCTACCTTTGACATACTTGACCCCATAAAAATAGAATAAGCACTGGCATTGGCAATAATTCTGGCTTTAACAGAATGTTGTATGATAATGTATTGGTGTAGAAGCAATGGAATGGAGAACACTATTAGTGTAGTTCAAAAGGTCAGATTACAATTGCACTGTCAAGTTGGACCTAAACTTCCATGTATGTCAATGATGGCCCTCCTACCATCTGAGCTAATGCCAGAGAAAAACTTCTTAAGTGGCTTAAGTGCAGAATCTTGATATGAATATAGGAATCAAAATCAATACAAGTTAACATATAATCACACTTCACAACTCTCCCCAATAACATAATTGTAGTACCATGCATGGGTCACCGTTCGTTCACTAACAAAATGGCTAATCTATTAGTATTGCTTGGAGTTGTACTGCAGAATTTTATAGTGATTCACACCAATGACAGGAACACAAAGCTCTGATTTAACATTTTGTTCCTGGGATGCCCTTCCTGACTGCATGGTTGACATGGTGTAAGGTTAGAAATTGGCCTATAAAGCACATGTTTTATGTGAAATATCTCGGTATAGGCCTAAGCACTCATGAAGATACCTACCATTTTTTTCAATTTAGTTCTGTCATGAGAATATTTGAATAAGAATATCCAGGTCTTATGACTGTGAAGTTTGAGGTGGTTGTCAAATATTCCTATTCTTGCTAGAATCTAGATATTTTATTATTTCACAAGAATTCATAGCTATGTAGATATTTTATAAACCCACCATAAATTTATACCAATGTCCTGCATCATGCATTCCATTTAAACTTATTGAAGCAGATAGTGGGGGAAAGATGCATTTAATCCACATTCAGCGAGCACGCTAAGACTAAGACCGCTTCTGAACTTTAGTGTAAACACAAGTCACTATTCTCTTTACAGAAAGTGGATTAATAAAGGGCGTGGGTGGTAGCTCTCTTCAAATGATAAAGGCACTATTACTAACTAGGTTCAGTTAGGTCTCAATAATTTAAACCTGAGCTCAACCTATGGTAGCCATAGCACAGAGCAGACAAGCTTAACTTAGAAGAAATATATAAATCATTTATCAGTACCAAAACAGTTAAAAGTAGAAGACACAAAACAATAAAAATCCCACTCTAATTTATTCAAATAAGAGAAAATGTTAAAGAGCAAATGGACAAAAAAAAACAAAAAGCAGGAAACTGATGTAGGGCATCAGAGATATGACTCTTTGACGTTTTACATGAAAATAGAGCCAAAAAGGCATTAAGCACCAACTGGAGGCATCTGGTTATGTTTGACTGGTACCTAGGCATGAGTCAAGGCCAAATGTGACAAAGAATGGGTTAAATACAAAAAGCAAGTTCATCCCAGTTGGGAGTCTCACCTTCTGACTTGGTCTTTGAAGTGGAAGTCAGAAATCCTCAGCATGGCAAGGAAGCAGATTGTGTCTGAGATGGATTCCACACGGTCAGATAGCCGTTGGATGAAGTCCCGATGAAGCTTTTGACAGGAAACCTTGCTGCTGGATACTTTCAGCATCTTCCTCTGGTGAACAGTTCTAACTTCAGACTTAGAAACATTTTTGGAAGTCAAACTTCTTACAGTGGGACAAACCACAAAGGTGAATCCCACTGGCGATGCGATGTTGGTGGCTGCGGTTCAGCAACACTCCGATAGTAGCCTTGGTTTATTTTGGCAGAAATCCTTGGAAACGCTTTTAGGATTAGGCAAGATGACTACACTCTGACACTTATTCAAGGACCCTAGGACCTTGGGGATACAACTTGGGGGTTAGGGCTCACTCCAAGGGAAGCCATCAGCAGGGTTCAGGGCAAGTCCAGTTGGAACTGGTCAGTTGTGCTTTCAAAAGGGTTGGCAATATTCAAGCTGGGCTGAGCGCATGAGGGATTTAGTTGCACAGTCCATTGTTAATAAATGCTGATTTGCTGCTGAGAGAGCTGAACCATGTGTAAGGAGTGTGTTGGGAGTGCCTATTTATGGCAGTGGTGTTTTGCACTGAGTGAAATTTAGCACATGGAGGTAGTGAAGAACACTGGGTCGGGTAATTGTCCTTATCTAACCCTATCAAATACCTATGGTTTTATGTCCTCTGACATGGAGAGAATGAGTACATTACTATTCCCAAAGCATGGTTAAAGCGTTCACCCAGCCTTCTCAACTCATCTCCCTGGTGAAGTGTTCCTTAGCCCTCGCAATGGAAAAGGAACCTGGTTTCCTGCAGGACGAATGGCATGCTTCCTTGCTGATGAGCTAAGCTACTGGGTGGGCTCACCTTAAGGAGAGGAATGCAGACATGTACAAGTAATGCAGTGGAATGAACGGTTTGAATGTGAACAATTAAAAGAGGGGGGATGATATTTTGAACACTAATGCATAAAACATGTATGTCTCTGTAAATGAGTAATAAACACTAACCCTTTATCACCCATAGCTCTTTATTACCATTGAACAATTACCACATATGTCAATGGTAAGGGAATATTTATTTAGAATGTGACGTCACTGACAAAAAAAGGTTTTCCTCTTCAATAAACAAATCTGGTATAATGGGCATTCTCAAGCC
Source organism: Pleurodeles waltl (assembly GCF_031143425.1). Taxonomy (NCBI): domain Eukaryota; kingdom Metazoa; phylum Chordata; class Amphibia; order Caudata; family Salamandridae; genus Pleurodeles; species Pleurodeles waltl. The sequence continues at coordinate 1,411,721,750 of NC_090444.1, read as the reverse complement.
TCTTGAGAGCTTCTTTTACTTCTTGTATTACACAAGCTGCCAGCTGAACCTAGTACATGCTCCAGTGGGAACACTCAGTATTGCAGGATAGTAAGTCCAAAAAACAATGCTGAATCACCACTCTGCACAATTTGCAACAAAGTCCTTAGAGACTTACAGTGACAATAAATGGCTGAAGATGTATTTTTGTACCCTACACTGCCATGATAATAAAGGAACTGTTTTACAAATTTCTAGAGTGCCTTTTTTCACTTTGCTACATCATGCATGAGTAAGCATTGTAAGGCAGGTTGATCAATCAATCAAATTTCGTAAGCGCGCTACTCACCCAATAGGGTCTCAAGGCGCTGTTGGGGGTAGTTATTGCTTAAAGAGCCAAGTTTTGAGGTGCTTTCTGAAAGTCAGGAGGTCCTGGGTCTTGCGTAGGTTGGTGGGGTGGAGTTTTAGGTTTTGGCAGCGAGGTAGAAGAAGGATCTGCCGCCGGAGGTGGAACGCTTGATGCAGGGGACTGTTGCGAGGGCGAGGTCGGTGGAGCGGAGCTGGCATGTTGGGATGTAGAAGTTGATTCGTTCGTTGAGGTAGGCCAGTCCAGTGTCGTGGGGGGTTTTGTGTGCATGGATTAGTATTTTGAAGGCAATCTTTTTGTTGATGGGCAGCCAGTGTAGGGATCTGAGTGGGTGGAGATCTGCTCGTGGCGAGGGAGGTTGAGGATGAGACGTGCAGCGGTCTTCTGGATGGGCTGGAGTTTTCTCTGAAGCTTGACAGTGGCCCCTGCGTAGAGGGCGTTGCTGTAGTCAAGTCTGCTGCTGATGAGGGCGTGGGTGACCGTTCTTGGTTCTGGTTTCTATTGGAATCCATTTGAAGGTCTTGCATAGCATGTAGAGGGTGTTGAAGCACGAGGATGATGTGGAGTTGATTTGCTGAGTCATGGAGAGAGACAAGTCAAGTAAGATGCCAAGATTGCGTGTGTGGGTGGTGGGGGTTGGGGTGGTCCTAGGGTGGTAGGTTCCATGCTGTCTTGTTGGGTCCGAAGATGATGATTTCTGTTTTTCCTGAGTTTAGTTTGAGGTGGCTTGCCGTTGTCCAATTAGCAATGGCGAGGAGTCCAGGGTGTAGGCTGTTCTTGGCAGTAGATGGATTTCTCATGAGGGAGAGGATGAGCTGGGTGTCGTCAGCGTAAGAAATTATGTTGAGGCCTTGGGGGAGGACGATGCTGGCGAGCGGAGCCATGTAGACATTGAAGAGGGTGTGGCTGAGTGAGGATCCTTGGGGGACCCCACAGATGGTCTTGTTTGCTTTGGACTGGAATGGGGAGGTGAACTCTTTGAGTTCTTTCGGTGAGGAAGGAGGTGAGCCAGTCCAGGGCTTTGTGGCGAATTCCGGCGTCTAAAAGGCATGTATGAAGGGTTTGGTGGCATACAGTGTTGAATGCTGCAGAGAGGTCTAGAAGGATGAGGGCGACGGTTTCACCCTTGTCCAGTCTGGTCCTGATGTCGTCTGTGCAGGCGATTAGGGCAGTATCGGTGCTGTGGTTTTTGTGGAATCCACACTGGGAGACGTTGAGTATGTTGTTGTCCTCCAGGAAGTGGGACAGTTGTTTGTTTACTATCTTCTCTATGACCTCCGTGGGGAAGGGGAGTAGAGAGATAGGTCGGTAGTTTGTGAGGTCTTCGGAGTCTGCTTTGGGTTTTTTGAGCAGGGCGTTGACTTCGGCGTTTTTCCATATATCTGGGAAGGTTGTGGTCTCGAAGGAACTGTTGATGATGGCCTGGAGTTGGGGAGCGATGATTTGGCTAACCTTGTTGAAGACGTGGTGAGGGCAAGGGTCTTTGTGGGAGCCTGAGGGGATGGAGCTCATGGTCTTGGTGGTTTCTTCGTCGGTGGTGGGGGTCCAGGTGTTCAGCAAGATGGTGTAGCCAGGTGCTGTGGTGGTGGGGGTGGTGGGTGGCAATGATATGAAGCTTTTGTGTATATCTGTGATCTTGCGGTGGAAGTAGCTGGAGAGGGAGTCGCAGAGGTTTTGAGAGTGTGGAGGGCCGATGGTGCAGGATTTGGGTTTGGTGAGTGCTTTCATGATGGTGAAAAGTTCTTTGCTGTTATGTGCGTTGTCTTCTATGCGTTCTTTGTAGACAGAACGTTTGGGGGTCCGGGTGAGCTGGTGGTGTTTGCGCATGGCTGATTTGAGGGCGGAGAAGTTGCTTGCTGATGGTTCTTGTCGGCAGGTTTTCTCAATTTTCCGGCATTCTCGTTTGGAAGTTTGAAGTTCTGCGGTGAACCAGGGAGCTGTTATGTTGGTGCGGGTGTTGTTGCTTTTTTAGAGAGGGGTGAGGGAGTTAGCGCATGTGTCGAGCCAACGTGTGAGGGTGAGGGCAGCAGCGTTGGGGTCGTTGGTAATGGGTTGTGGAGCTTGGGCGAGGTTGGAGATCAGTTGTTCCTTGGAGATCTTGTTCTATTTGCGGTAAGGGAGAGGATGTTGGTGGTGGGCTTCAGGAAGGAGAAGTGAACGCAGTGGTGGTCCGTCCAATGGAGTTCGGTGGTGTGAGTGAAGGTGATGTGGTTGCTGGAGGAGAAAATGGCATCGAACGTCTGACCAGCTGAGTGGGTGGGTGAGGAGACCAGTTGCTTGAGGCAGAGGTTAGTGAGGTTGTCCAGTAGGGCAGTGGAGTTGTAGTCGTTAGTGTTTTCAAGGTGGAAGTTTAGGTCGCCGAGGAGAAGGTAGTCTGTGGAGGCGAGGGCGTGGGAGCTGATGGCATCGGCAATGGTGTCACAGAATGGGGGCGGGGTCCTGGTGGTCTGTAGACGAGGGTTCCTGTCAGGGTGGTGTTGGTGTTGATGTGAAAGGGTAGGTGTTCTGCGGCGTCCAGGGTTGGTGGAGTTCTTGATGGAATCTCTGTGTATGATTGTGATTCCTCCTCCTGGTTTGTTGATACGGTCTCTACAGGTGATTTTATAGCCCTCTGGGATGGCTATGAGGTTCGTCCATGTTTCAGTGAGGAAGGCGATATCGGGAGTGGTTGTGGTTGTGGTGAGTAGGTCCCAGAGCTCGATGGCGTGCTTGTGGATGGAACAGGTGTTGAGTATGCAGCTGAGGTGATTGGGGTGTTTGGTCTTGTTGTGGTACTTGGTGTGAGTGCAGGAGAAGTGGCAGAAGTGACATGCAAATGGTCCGTGGGTGTGTCTGGGGTCAGCTTGGGTGCAGGCTGTGTGTCGGCCGGAGTTGAGAGTGAGGAGCTCTGTGGGGGAATACAGGCATTTTGGGAAGCATGCAGTGCGTGGACCAGGGGGACGGGTGCTAGGCGGGGTCCAGGCGTGGACGGGCGCAGATGGGCTTGCCTCCGGCACGCCAGTGGCGCGGCCATACAGTGGCCACCATTAAGAAGGGGGTGGGAGGGAGGAGCAGCTGGGAGGTGGGTGAGAGTGGCGAATGGGGGCGCGAAGGGGGGCGGGGCCGCAGGGGATGCAGCGGCAGGGATTTGGAGAACCGGCAAGAGCCAGAAAAAACAGGCAGAGAAGCAGAGCAAATGGGCACAGAAAAAAAGCAAAAATACGCGAAACAGAGATCAAAGCAACAGTATACGAACCAGAATAGAACAATACAATAAATACACAGTGAAATACAAGATACGCCTACCACTAGGCAGCAGGGATGAGGCGCAGGCGGGTGCCTGCGGGTGGTGGAGGGCCTCGAACCCTTCACAACAGCAAAGGCAGGGTCACGGAGGCAGGATGGTGGAGCTGTCTGCTGTGCTGAATGTACTCCTGGCCTTAAGTCAGGTTGATAGGACAGGGGAATTGACAGCACATGCTTTTCATCACCAGACTTACATGGTGCTCACCCATCTTCACTTTTGCCCATTGTAGTAAATTCCTTTCATTGTGCAATATCCCTGGTTAGGCCCACCACCCTAAATGTATTTTGGATTCTGAGGTGTTCTGTTATGTGGGCAGGATATGGTTTGGGGAGTTTAATGTCTGGAAGTGTTTAGTTAAATATTGCAAGCTGAGGGCACATAACAGGGCAGGACTGCCTGTTTTGTCCCTGGGGCATTTCCACCGCAGAATGGAGGCACCCCTAAAGATACTGCTACTTCCTATTGAAGGAAGGCACTCATTTAAAAAACATGTTACCAGGATTGCAAAGAAATACCAGCAATGGTTGACCATCTGATGATGAACACTTTCATACCCCGGAGTTACTGAAATCATCATGAGCTGCATTTACCGGAATGAAATGGGGACCTTTTGCTGAAATGCCACCTCTCCCCTTCCACTGCTCACCATTAACAAATTCACCCATCGTGAACTCTCCATCAACACTGACTCAGAAATATGTGGTCAGGCAGGCAGACCTAGGTCTGAGGTTCCTGATTGATAGTTCACAGGTGGGGCAGTACGTAGTCGGGAGTCAAATGCTTGAACAGGAAACTCAGATCAATCTCACAGATGGGCACATTAATACCACAAAGAGCCCAGGAGATTGGTCCCAGTAAATCAAATATGGCCAGAGAGGTGCACACATTCCCAAAACATCAGATGCCACATGAAGTTAAGAGCACTCAGCCAATAAGAACACAGTACGCACAGTAACATGCTGCAAACATGTGCCCCTCATGCAGGACATCTGGGCACGTTACCCACTGGCCCTCATTGTGTCCACGCAAGGTCGAGGCCAACCTGCATTTGTTATTAGGGATCTTATTTATGACAAAGACAACTGCTCACATTCTTCAGCTATAAAAACAATGCTGAAATTGTTTTCTGACATTCAGATAAATAAATAAAAACACTGGCACTTTGAGACAGTGCTCAGACCCTGTTTCTGGAATTGTTCTCCCAGCCTAAGTGTTTAATTAAACTGACTGTCCCGTTTTGCCAAACACCTCTTGTCTTTTTTTTTTTTAGGTAAATTCAAATTCGAGCAACATTTTGGTGAGCCAGATAGGAGCTGACTGGTACCCAAGACCCAACTGCATCCGAAGGAAGGGGACCCTGCCCAGACACATTTGAGCAACAAGGAAGGTGAGCAGACACCACAAATGATTGGAAGTTCTGCTGAATCCACGGTGTGGAGGTCCATCCTGAAGCAATCATCAAAAGGGTAAAAGACTACCTCAGAGCCTTAGTCCCAGCATTTAGCAAACTAGGAAGAAGCATAAACATTTAACCTGAGCACCTTGCCACTGGTAGAAATATGACATGTTACCTATTTTATGTGTCGGAACTGAGTAGTCGCGAGGCAGACTTGGAGGCGTTCCTGTGTAAGTCATCTTTTGTCGACAGTCAGCATGCTAGGAAAGGTGAATGTTGTTTGTTGCTTAGACCGCTGGGCATGGTAAGCTTACCCCCTGGGTGTGATACAGGATTGAGACTTAATTGGTTGGACTGCTGGGCGTGACACAGATGGTACATATAGGCCCTGGGTGTGATTATAGGGCCATCACCTCAACCTTGAGAGGTCTTGTTTGCTTGGACCGCTGAGCATGACACAGATGGTACGCATGGGCTCTCGGTGTGATACAGGGTTGAGGCCTCACCAATTGGACCGCTGGGCGTGACACAGATGGTGTGCATGGGCCATGGGTGTGATATAGGGCCAGCACCTCAATCTTAATTTTTTGTCTAAAAAGGTTTTCTCAGTGCTACAGGTTTCTTAACACTGTTGATATCTGAAAGAAGTGAGAGGTGTTGGTCAATTTGGACCGCTGGGTATGGCACAGATGGTGCTCATGACCCCTAGATGTGATATAAGGTGTGATTTGGACGTTAGGGAAAAATATTTGGATCTGGGAGACTAGGTGTTGCTTGTTTTTGGTCAAGAGGGGCCTGTGGTTGTCGAGTCATTCCTTTTTTCCGCATAAATTGTTATTATCTTTGTCCCGGAGCCAATACTGACAGGGTATCATACTCACTTAATCCTGTGTACCGAGCAGAGATCCTCCTGGTCAGAGGACAGCATGTGCTAAGAGCTAGCTAAGGTATTTTTCAGAATTATCAGTTTTTCTCTGTCAGGTTTTTCTTTTTTATAGTTGAGAATTGATTCATCTTTGATGGTGTAATGCTGGTAAATTAATCAAACTGTGTTTTGTGTTCAGTATTGTGTTTTGTCAATGACTCAATGTGCTATATGAAGGTGTTGCTATTTCTCACAATCACTATTTGATATCAAAGTAATGTTGGCTATTTGATGCCAAATTTCATGATGTTTGAATTAACAATTGCACTTTCTTCTAGGTTGTGATCCTTGGTATGCATTGCTATTTGTGTTTGTGAAATGTTCATGTTGAGCTCATAGTAATAGTTAGAACTAGCAATCCCGGTATATATTTCCCCAATAACAGAGTAAAACTTAAGATACCCTAAAACCAGAAAAGCCAGAAGTGTCTCCGTCTCCTAAATCCTGCCCAACTTATCATTGAGTCACCACTAAAACACATACAAACCAGGATCCCCACAAAGGCTAAAAAATGTAACAAGTTTTACCATGAATGGCACACACACAGGCACACAGTTCTTGACAGTTGAAGATAACAGATCAGGAACGGATCTAGGGAAGCACCCAAAGATCAATAAAAAGAAGCCCAAAGCTAGCCCAAAAGAAGTCTCTAGAAAAAAGGTCATCAAGATACCGGGAACCACTGGGGAGGGTCACGTTACACGCCACATGCCAGGACTAGAGGAATATACACATGACCTCAGGACACGCTGCGATGCCAAACAACATTCAGTGCAACATGCTTCCCCTTTATACATCGCACTGCACACAAATAGGTCGAAAGACACTGCCCACACCAATGGCACCCCCATGCACACACAAGGATACTGGAGAGCTGCTGACTCCCACAAAGTGCTAGTTAATACCTGAAAGTACATACATGCTCACAAGATCACCCGAGAAAAATGGTTTCCGCCATACCCCTAGTCAGTCACGGAGGGGGGGGGGGGGGGCCCAACAACACATAAAAATGAATGTGCCCATGATCAATAACTGACTTTTTTCAAAATAGATACCCCCTGTGGGGCCACCCTCTGGTGCCTCACTAAAACGCCAAAAAGCGCAGTCACTCCTATGAAACAATTGGTGACGATAATATGCAAGGATGCAGTGTTTTATAAAATAACAAACCAATCCTAATTCTTATCCAATGTTCTTATCCAATGGGTCTGTAATCAAGCCTTGAAGTCTAACAACTTTACAGTCGACCAGCAGTTTTCCAGGGGCCACATCAATACTCCAAACAGGATTAAGAACTGCAAATTGCACTGTGAACTTTTTTCAAACTGTCAAAACGAAGAAACCCCCAACTCCAAAGGACTACAGACCTGCAATGCTCTATAAGTTATGTATTGCTGCACATTTTTATATACCCTGTTTACAATGTTGCTGCATCCATTCATTGCCAAAGAACTGCCTAGTCAAATGGAGTGCACCCAGGAATTGTCACAGCACTTGCATAGTGACCTTTCTCATGCAACATATAATTATACCGCACCAAACACTAGCATTTCACACAAGCTGCACAGCGCCCTCTTACACAACACATGGCATCAGCACCTGACCACCATAGGTTTAAAGACATCAGCTGGGACAAGTTATGCCTGTTCGCTAATACTGCATGCAGTAGGCACCGAAAGGCTTTTCTTGTCCCAAGAGGTAGCCCCTGAAAAAGCAAAATGCCTTCTCCACTTATACCTATCTGGGATTAGGGCCAAGATACAAACCAACAGAGTAGAACACCACAGAGTATTAGTGAATGTGACTCAATATGAGACCAATCCGACAGCACTGTACGTTCTTCACCGAGCCTAGCAATAATCAAATTGAGGTAGATATGATGTGCAGGAGGGGCACCATAGGAGAAGACACTATTTAGCCCCAAGACTTTCCAGAAAATAGATTTTTAGAGGTAGAAAAACCAGAAAACCAATGTACAAACACATCCGCTCCCGCTTCTATCTGTGGTTTCAGGGTGGCCCTTAGTGTATCTGGGTCTGTCTTCTTTAATAACAATGGACCCCAAACATGAAATTCTGGTGTAGGGCCATCCAACTAGATGATACAAAAGAAAAAGAGTCCCATAGGGGACGGTTGAAATACAGCATAGATAACCCATGTCACGAAATCTGGGGTACTGAGGCGGATAGATAAACATGATTAGAAGGGAAGGGGCAACCTCTAATTGAACAGACACCTGCACTGTATTGTGTTTCAGAGTTAAAGGAACAATTCAGTTGGGAACAAATGGAAAATGTGCCACAGTCCTGCACATTTCAGACATGCAATGGGTCACCTCCATGCTGATGGATACTTACTGGCAATTCAATGAGTTTTCCTACACTCAGCTCATCCCCGGAAGACGTGGCCTCTGTTCCCTCGTCACCATCCACACCCCGACCCTGGTCATTCCAGGAGAAGATCTGTCAGAGTTGTACCAATACCTGCTAAAGAAGAAGACGACTCTGTTGCATCAGGCGTGATAAAAAAGAACTGTTTATTTTGGTTGGGCTCACTACAAGGGCATTCCGGAAGTATTCAGACTGTTCTCTGTTGCACAAATATCAGCGGGAGGGTCCATATACTTCTTCGCCATGCAGACGATAGTGAACGCCCACCGGTTACAGATAACCAGGTGTAAAATGTTCAAGATAATGAACACACTGATCTCACCATTAATTCAATCAAGGAAGAACTGAGAGCCATCTGCCTCATGGTGATCCAACCTCGATGTGTGTTGGATTTAATGACTGCGATGGAGGGAGAGATGTGTACCAAGTTCGGTGCATCCTGCTGCATGTTTATTCCAGGTAATGAAATGGACAAATGGGCTCGTACTCTTACCATCCAAGCATTGCACCGTTTATAAAGAGACATGCGTGAGGAGGGAGGTGCCCCTGAGATGGAGTGATTCACAAACTGGTTGTCCTGGCTTTCCCAGTGGCTTACCGGTCTCTGCACATCATTGTTGACAATTTTCACATTATTGTTTGTGTGTGGTTTCTTGCAAGCAGTGTATTCCTTCTTAAAAAAGCAGTCCTCAAATTGGGTAAAATTTAAGTGACTAGGGAAGTAGTAATAGTGACAAATCGAGAACAGCAGCCCTTAATAATGTGACAGTCATGAAGTATGATAGTGCAACTGAAAATTCAACTAGAGGGGGAATGATAAAAAAAAAAAAAAGTTCATGTTGATGGGCACCAACATACGTCCACATGTAAAAGCAAAATTGCATCACTGTTATCGAATTCACTGGTCATGAACTCTCCATAAACCCCAACTCAGAAACACGTGGTCAGAGAGGCTCTGAGACTTAGGCCTGAGGTTACTTATTGACAGGTCACAGGTGGGGCAGCATGTAGCCAGCAGGCAAATGTGCAAACAGGAAACTGAGATCAATCCCTCAGATAGTCGCAGCAACAACACAAAGGTCCCAGGAGATTGGCCCCAATAAAACACATCTAGCCAAAGGGGTGTGCATATTCCCAAAACACCATAAAGTTTGGTGCCACATGAAATTAGGAACACTCAGCCAATCAAAACACAGCACGCATAGTAACACCCCACGATCACATGCCCCTCATGCTGCACATCTGGTCATGTTACCCACTGACCCCCCATTGTGAACACAGAAGGTCAAGGACCACCTGGATTTGTTATCAGGGACCTTATTTATGACTCTAAGACAACTGCTCACATTCTTCACCTAAAAGAGATACCCAAAATTGATTAATGGTGCCAGGAGAAATGTAAAAAAACACAGCTCAAATCAACTGTACTTTGAGACAGTCAACTGTTCCCCCGGTGATAGTGTTTAATTTAACCAACTGTTCCTTTTAAGCCAAACGCCTCTTGTCTTTTGTTTTTTCAAGGTAAATTGACATTTCAACAACATTTCTGAGGGTGTTTATGAGCTATGAATGTTGTAAATGACTATGGGGTCATTACAACCCTGGCGGAAGGCAGAGAACCGGCGGTAAGACCGCCAACAGGCTGGCGGTCTTACTTTGTGGAATTATGACATGGCGGTTACTGCCATGGTCATCCGGCGGTTCTCCGTTCCGCCGCCAGGGTGGAGACGACCGCCGGGCTGGAGACCTGGGTCTCCAGCCCGGCGGCCGTCACTATACCGCCGGCGGTATTTGGACCCGGCTTACCGCCGTGGATTTCCAGTGGTTTGAACCGCCATGAAATCCATGGCGGTAAGCACTATCAGTGCCAGGGAATTCCTTCCCTGGCACTGATAGGGGTCTCCCTCACCCGACTCCTTCCCCTATGCTCCCACCACCCCTGCCACCCCCCCAAAGGTGGCAGGGCCCCCCTCCCCATCCCGACCCCCAACATCACTTCACCCATACCCACACGACACGCATGCAGGCACCACCTACATACTTACACGCACACACGCCGACATACATGCAAACATACACACACACAGTCATACACGCACACCCACATTCAAACATACATGCACACATCCATACAGACATACCCACAGACATATGGCACTCATTCCCATACACACAACACCCCGCAGGCATACATGCACTCACACACCCCCTCTACATACACACACGCACACCCCCATGCACCCACACAACACACAACACCCCCCCACCCCCCTCCCCTCACGGACGATCGACTTACCTGGTCCGACGATCCTCCGGGAGGGGACGGGAGCCATGGGGGCAGCTCCGCCGACACCACACCGTCAACAGAACACCGCCACGGCGAATCACAGGACGTGATTCGCTGGGCGGTGTTCTGTTGGCGTGGCGGTGGAGCAACCTCTACTTCCGCGCCTCCCGCCAGTATGGCTGTTGGCGGCTCTCCGTCCGTAAAAGGACGGAGAGCTACCAAAGGTCATAATAGGCTGAGTGGCAAACCGCCACCAATGTCGGTCTTCCACACGGCGGTCAAAATGACCCCCAAAGTCTTTTATCCATGTGTTATGGAGTGAAGTGTATGTATGTGGTGTGGAGTGGAACTATGTAGTTTGGATTTGAATTGTTAGTTATGGAATTTTATGCATGGAATAGTGTGGAGTGGAAATGTGTAGTGGAATTATGTGGCATGGTGTGCAGTGGAATTATGTGGATAGTAATTATGTGGACATTGAGTATACAGAAACTGTTTAGTGAGATTGTGTGTCATGGAGTGTAATTATGTGGGTTTGGTATTTTGTGGATTGGTATGTAGTGGAGTTCAATTATGTGGTGTGATGTGGAATTTTGTGGTGTATATTAGATGTTTGTGGTGTATTGTGTATTTGTGTTGCTGACTTGAATGTGGTTTGTTGTAAAGTTATGTTGTGTGAAATGGAAATGTGTGAAGTCGAATTGTGTGGCACAGAACTGTGTGACAATGAGTGAAATTATGCTGATTGGAATTATGTGGCATGGTGTGGAGTGTATTCATGTGGATTGTTACTATGTGGAATAGAGTGGTTTAATGTGGGATGTATTTATCTGGTATTGAGTAGAGTGTAATTATGTGGAGTTTAATCATGCTGCATTTAATGGTATTATGTGGAGTGCAATTATATTGGGTAGTGTTGAATTGTGTTGGGGTGAATTGTGTGGCGAGGAGTTGTATGGTGTTATATGTCACACTAAACTTACAGATATGCCACAAGGTACCAAGGAGAGTGGAGTTATTCTCTTTATTTCGCATCTTCTTCAGTCTATTCCAATAGGATTCACATTAATAAAGATTACTGGATTTGCCCAAGATTACACAACATAGTCAAGTGAGATAGTTGGGATTAAAAGTCTACTGGTTCCACAGCAAACAATTTAAGCTCCAGATCTTTTCTAAGAAATCAAACGTATATATGGCTGATGATGTGTGCCTTTGTGTGCACCTACCTTGTCATTCAGTGGCTGCCATTTTGGCATATTATTTGAAAACCTTTATATTTCCAAGATGGCTGATTGGTATATAAGAACAAAAACATTTTTCAAAAAAAGTTTGCATGATACTGCATGAATATGCTTGTGTAAGAAGCCTCAGAAAAGCTTGCTAAGCTGAGACAGAATGCTTAGCAGAGCAATCTGCAGCTGAAAAAACACCCATGAAGCACATACTAGCATTTCATAGGTCACGCACACAAACTAACAAGTAATACAACTTTTAACTCACCACAGAGGATTCCAGAGCTAAGAGGAAAAAAAGGAATCCTCGGTGAGCTGGTGAAAAAAAAAAACAAAGGGGGAGGAATGCTCCCAGCTCTTCTGGCTTGAATGGCAATTAGTCGGTGCAGTTCAAGCTGCTGGGAGAGGAAATGGGAGGACAGAAATAACATAGAAGATTAAGAAAAGTGCCGATGAACCACTGATGGCCATAAAAATCAATGAGTAACCCTTCAAACTTGAAGCAAATACATAAAAAGGGATTAAAGAGCTATACAATGACTACACACAAGGTTATGCAGTCTGATTTAAGAATACATGTTTGGTGCGTGAAAGGGAATAACGTATTATAACTATGATGTGCTGCTCACTGACAATGCTGCAGACAACGCCCATTGTGCACTGCTGCAAATCACGCCTACTACTGCACTAATGTGTACAGAGTACTTCAAAATAAGAACATTGTATTAATTTGCAAATGATGCAACATTGTGGACTGCTGCAAAAATGCTATCCTTTATTTAAACACTGGCTCAATCCTACAGGAAAGTCTGCAAACAGTTCCTATAAAGAAAGCTGTTTTCAATATCCACACAACCTTCAAGCCATCTCGTAAGTAGGAGACATTAGCCCCTCTGAGGCCTCTCGCTGCTAGCAGGCCAGCAAACCTATAAAAGTGTTGGAGTGCTACACTAATCATGCCAGGCTTGTCACTTACAGTGAACTACTCCTAATATGCTTTCCTTACTTAAGTTTCGTGTTGCACTGAGTTTTGTTTCTTTTACTACTGTCAGACTTGAGTGGCTGCCACTGACCCTTCCACCAGATATAGTGGAGTCCATGCGGCTGGGCAGAGAGGGGCTGTAATGCGATCTGATCCATAGCCACTTTGGTTACCCCACTTAATTCTATAGGTGAAGTCTACAGAAGACAACCAATAAGATATCTAACATTTAGGTATTACACAACTTGTATGGCAGGGTGAAGTGCAACCGAGCAACAAGACTTGAGAGCATAACAAGGGCATGCGTGACTACCTGGACATGAAAGGGTCACTATGAAGACTGATGGTTGTGGCAGAATAGAGGTGATATCTGAGCTCCCTCTGCCACTTACGGTACTCTAGGTATTACTCTCCAGATGGCATTTCCATGTGCATATCCCAAGGTGCTTTAGTGACCCACCGGGGTGGGTTGGGATAGCGAGGTGGGGGTCTGGCCATTTGATTGACATTTTGACTCACAATAGATGCAGGTCAAGGAAGGCGTGCTGCTGAGGATTGTACGAGCACACAGTGTGGAGGCAGAAGAAGAGGAGCCAACAATGTAGCAAAGTTGGGTCTAAAAGGTCCAAAATTAGGTACTGAATTTAAATAGGAAGTCAGGGGGACCTACCCGGGTGGTGTGTGCGATCGACGAGAGGGTGCGCCTCCACTCACTGAGCAGCAGAGCTCCCCTGTAGCAGCAGCTATGATTGAAGCACAACAGATCATCTTTTAAAGGTATGGCCAAAGGAAACTAATATAAAGGAGTATGAGTTAAAGGCACGAGCATTGATAAAGGGGCAGCCTTTGAGTGAGCAGCAAATTCGATGATATAATAAAGAGTGAGTGGAAAAATAAACAGGCAACAGCAAACACGGGCAGGAAAGGAAGAAAAAAATAGACCCACAAAACACAGATAAACAACCAAAGTGTAAAGATACAGTACTTGGTCAGTGCTCCGTGGGAGGAAACAAAAGATAACAAGCATTTGCAATGCAATGGGTCTCGCGTTTGCTCGTGTTAGAGCTATTAGTGTTGTAAACGCCTAACCCAACTTTTCTTGCAACATTATCTAATAATGAAAACTAAAACAGTTTCACATATACGAGCCGATGGTCGCCATAAGCGTGAAGGAGACACAGAAAAGGAAACAGAAGTTTGCTCGCAGTGAAACATCTGCAAAAGTGCAATTATCCATGCTACCTGCAAAAGTGCAATTATCCATGTAACATGGTCGATGTCATGCAACGCGCTTGACTTTTGTGCAGCGAGATCATGCTGCGTAAGAACAGAAAAGATAAAATAGTTCAGAATCCAGCTGAAAACACGGAGCCTTGTATGTTTTTAGTAGTTTACCAGTGCTCTTGAGGAGGGCTAAACACTGGAAAAGGCATGATGTATGCATGCCTTTCACAAATGGAATCAATCGATTTTTAAAAGGCAAGCCCACAAACTAATGAAAGTGATGGGCGTGACATGTGCATGGTTAGAAGCCCATGTAGAGATTACAACATGGTCCAGATTGCTTACGCGCGCTCGACCCTAAAAAGGAGAGAAAAGAGGAAGGGTTGACCACTAGCAAGAAAGGATTTTTAAAGGACACAAACAAACAAATGAAAAGCAGTGGGTGGGCTTTAAATCTACAAAGAAGTATATACTAAAGTATATACAAGAGGTCTCTAAGGCACAACCTAACTAGAAGCATCTGGGGCACCCCTAAAAAGACATGTTTTCAGCTGAAGAAGGCAATCAACCAGAAACAAGTGTCCAGCAATGGACAAACATACCAGCACTGAAAGCACCAACTGATGGCAAACACTTTCTTACCAGGGAGTTGCTGAAGTTATCATGAAGTGCTTTTACCAGAATACAATGGGGAACCAGCAGTTGGGTGTTCTCCTCCCGCACTGATAACAAATATACTTACCTATGGGAATCGGTACAGTCACTGACACATGCCTGTAGGCAGTCAACAAGCCAATGAAGCACTTCATTGATGCTCAATGTTGGCTTGCTGTTTTTTTATCAGCCGACATGGACTGGAAGCCGGATAGTAGTGCAGGCAGCAGGCCTATGATATGACTAGCCTTCTCAGGCCCTATGAAGCACTTAAGGAAATGCACATGTATCAAGAAATATATGTTATGCAACATATATCAAAGTGGACAAACTTCTTGTAAAGTCAGAGAAATTCAGCTGACCATTAATTGAGCACAACAGATATGGTCTTCACTGAACACAATGAAAAACATAGTCTTACCTTGGCAGTGAAGTTTAGCGAGGGTTTCAGCACTGCTGGATAGTCAGAAAATTCAATGACGTAGTCATGCTCAGTAAACATGATTTGGCTGCTTGTATTTTGTGAAATTCCTGTTTCAACAGAGCAGATTGTGTTAAAAAAAAAGTTTACAAAAGTGTTAAAAATGACATATGCCAGACATTTGTACATCAGATTATTTGTATATTCTATTTTATTCTGGTGTTTATTAAAGCAGATAGGTTGCCAGATAATCTACTGGAGCCCTGAACAAAAAACTAAGTAAGATTTTAAGGCTGCATTTGAGTCTCATGCAACAAATCAACGGACAGTCATTTTAGAAGCTAGTGACACTACAAATAATAAAGAAAATAACATTTTTATAGCACTTTTTTGGACTTCCAAGTTAGATGAAGATCCCAGCTGTTATTGCTTTAATCTAATTTTATTTGCCCCGTGTAGCTTACAAATGCAGTAAGCCAATAAACTGCAAAGCCTTTCATGAGATTGCAAACATGTTCTGTTATAAAGCATCAAGAAACGTTTCCCATTTATGAATGAGAAAATAAAAGATAGCATGAAGTGGTCCACTATGCCTATGTCGTTCTTACAAAGTGAGTCTCACTACAAAAGGGGTGGTATCAATAATGAGGTGAAACTATTTTACCACCTGACCCCCGACGGTCTCTAGCACAACTTGGGAAAAGGAACCTAACACATACAATTAAAGGGGCAAAGCTTAACATTTCCAACACCTAAAGAGAACTGATGTTACAGGACCTAAAGTATGTAAAACAAGGCCAAAAACTATACAATAAAATGTTGGTGGTAGACAGTACTTGGTAAGCAAAGGTATGTGTACAATCACAGAATGAACTAGCTAGTCAGCAACAGCTCACAACAAAATAGGGAGTCAATATCCTTTAAAATGAACTTCATGTGCAAGTGCCTATAGAATAGACAGACCCTGAAGCAATGATTACCTTAAACTGAAAGGCTGCCACAACAACAGGTTAGTGGTATCACATTGACTGTGCTGTGTCAGAGTACTGCAAGAGAGGAGGCAAAAGCAATAATGATAAATGCTAAGAAGAATGCATGAGTCCTACATTTTTGGAACTTCAGGACGTGATATTTTATTTGGAGGCTGGTCACCATATATAGTCATGGTTGTTTATTAAGTTAAATTCAGGACCCTAAAACAGCTGCCTTCTACCAAGGAGGTGGGAATTGTTTTACCAAGTTTTGATAATGGCAACACAATTGCCTGCCACTGAACCTACAGTACCAACAGCTTTAATTCCAAAGGATATTGTAGAACTTAAATCAAATGCTGCACTTAAGTGCACAGCCACAGACTACACAGGAATAACATGTTACAACCATGACATTTGAGAAGATGGTATAAGATTATTTGGATGACACAGAGGTCTCCTTGGATGACGACCCATTAATGCATGGGCATGGGAAGACGGAACAGTAGTCAGAACCTAGCGGCCCGATAATAATGTGTCTGGCATGTCCTGTACCCAGTGTATCCTTGGAGTGATTGTTTAGTGCAGCTGGGGCAATTGCCACGATCGGAAGGACTAGTCTCTCTCCTCAAAATATAGAGATTGACAATGATAATAATGAATAAACATGTCATACTCAGAAATGGTAATGCTCCAGAAGATATAACCACAGATGAGTGAAGTTTCTAAGACTTCACAAGAGTGGGGAGTGATCATCCTCCAGATGACCTCCCTGAATTTCAAGATGAAATCAAAAACAGAATAAATAACACATCAATATGTTTGCTATAACAAAGGAAGCACATGTTTAATTTTTAGATTTGATGTGTGAACAATGTTACTAAACTGAAATGGACCAGTATGCACTAAACAGATAAATAATACCCATTTGGCCTGGTGACTGAGTGCTTATTTACTTTTTTGCACTTTAGCCTAGATGCTTGGAGAATGTTAGCTGCTAAAGACTGAGTATTTTAACTTAATTGTCATCTTCCTTCCATATCCAATCGGCCACTCTCATGATCTTCATGAATGCTGCATTTGTCTCTAAAATTTGACTTAAATCACCCTACCCATGCTATCAAGAATATTGTAAGCCTCTTCCTCCATGTTGTGTGATCTATTGTCCTGTTGTCTCTTTCTACCATCAATAGCTCTCAACTTGGCAAGCAGATGTGGCACACACATCATTAAACTGTTATGGCGTGGTTACAAAAAATTGCTAATTTCGCCATAACATACTCATTATTTATGTCTCAAAGAAACATCATAGTGCAGAGAACAAAGTATAACAATGGTAGGCCAAGGATAGGCAGTGTGCACTCTCTTGTCCACTATTTACACCCTAGAGAGGCTCGGTCTAGCTTTTAGCTTCTACCTTAATTCAACACCTAATGTGTGCGTGTCATTAATATTAATATGTGATTAAACCTATGTCAACATAATGCCTCCAGCAAAGCAATACAAGTACAAATAACATTCAAAGCCTTTTAGACATCACTTGCATGTCGGCTCGGCCACCTGAACAACATGCAGGTCCAGCAGGTACTGCTCAGAGTCAGTAGATTCAGCCCATTGTCGAATGACCTACTGCTGGGCACATGTAACCCTGGTGAAGGGACACAACATACTCTGCACATGTCTCCAATGCTTATTCCTTTCATATAAGGTGTAACACTTTCCAGGCCTGCATCCAGCTGCCAACATGAGGAGAAGGTGGCGCTGCACTAAAGAAAATATGTGCTGCTAACTCCTACTCAAAAATCATATGACTTAGGTAAGCCCTTTGCATCTAGATCTTCTGGAGTATGTCTCCTATAGAACTGGCACCCTGCCTTTCTCTGTTAAAGCGGGGGGGGGGGTTGACAAAAAACAAGCAAAACGGACAGGGAGAAAACCTGAAAAATAAAACAACAGGGAGACAGGAAAGAGACAAAAAAGGAAAGAACATTGGAAAACTTGGAGAGATGGACAAAATTGGGATGGAAGGGGTTTGGATTAGAAAACACAGCTAGGAAGAACTAAGCTAGAGATAAACAATCCGGGGAAGATTGTCATCCTGACCACTGATATCCTGCTTATTCACGATAGGCGATGATGGGTCAATGATTCCAAGTCTTTTCAGGTTGGCCCAACTAGGGCGGAGTAGTTGATGGTTGCCATTCTGAAGGCAAAACGGGCTAATTCGATGCCCAGATGTAAAGTAGTATCTGTTGACCCACATGAAGGGGTAGAAGGAGCAGAGTGTCACTTCAAGCATTGGGCTAACAGTGAGGTTCCAGATCTGCGATTTTTGCATGTTTACTTTAAAGCTCATGTATCAAGGCTGGGAGCAAGTTTGCCGAGTCTGATATGGATAAGATGACATCATCCACATTGAGGCTCGTCAGATGATGTTTCCCAATGAAAGGAATCCCCAATATAATCAGGCTATCCCTCATACGTTGCGCTAGTGGCTCCATGTAAAGGGAAAAGAGGAAGGGTTACAAGGGACAGCTTTGTGTGTCCCTCTGGATGTAAACGGGTGGCAACGAAATACCATCAATCTTGACAAAGGCGCTCAGGGTGCTGTAGATACTACTAACCCTTTTACAGAACCGCTCATCCAACCTGAATTTTCAGAGCACGTCGAAGAGATAGGACCAGGGATGCGGTTCAAAAGCATTTTCTGCATCAATTGATATGAGCAGAGCTCCTTGCATGACTGCCAGGCTTTATCTATAAGGTAAAGCAATCGCTTACCGTTATTCGCATTAGCATGTGGGAATGAAGCCCACCTGATCTGGGTCAATCAAGCCAGGCATTAAAGGGCTGAGATGAAGAGCTACAGTGCTCATAAATAACTTTGCATCTATATTTGAAAGTGAAATGGGTCTGTACGACCCGCAGAGTGCTGGGTCTTTGCCCAGTTTTGGGATGCCTGAGATGACTGCCTCCAACATGGAGTCTGCTGGGTACAGGCATCTGCAAATGAGCTGTACAAGCAGGTAAGGATGGAGGGCCAGCTCTTGGCAGATGATTTTGTAGAATTGCGGGCTAAAGCCATCTGGTCCAGGGGCTTTCATGAGTTTCAGCCTGGCAACGGTCAAGATCAACTCATCAATGTGAATGGGCTGTTCCAGAGCCAGAGCCTCACCTACAAGCAGAGAAGGGAAAAGAATATCCTTAAGAGAACTCAATGGGGCATTACCCGGGCTATCAGCACTAGCATAGAGGGAACCATAAAAGTCCTGAAAAGCTGGTGCAATACCATCTGTGGAGCTTACTTCCGCATCCGGGGCCAGTACGAATTGTCACCAGCCCTGAATATTTCTTGCTACGCTGTACGTGTGCTAGCATGCAGCCACACCGGTTACTGCTCAAATACAATTTATGGTTGAGATGTACCATGGCATACTCTGCCCTGTCTAAATCTAAATGCTTGAAGAGAAGCCAGGAACGTTCAAGCTCCCTCAAAACCCTCTGGGCTCCTGTTGCTAGTGTATGGTTTCAAGTTCAACCACAGTCCTTTCAGCGGTGCTTGGTTGATCTTGGCAGCAACTGTTTTCAGCCTCAGAGATTGGTATTAGCTCTCCACGTACTACCAACTTCAGAGTTTCCCCAAAGAGAGGGGAGGGAAGTCTCCCCATCATCATTAATTTGAATGTACAATGCAATTGCCGCCCTGATGGAGGCAACCGTTATCGGAGTCTGCAGCAGTGAGTTAAGCAAGCACCAAAGGGAAGTTTTGGTTCTAGGAAAGGGCAACCTAAGAGAAAAAGACATAGGTGCGTGGTCAGAGAGTGAACAAGGGGGCAATGGATACCTTAGTGACCACTTCCAGTAAGGGCACAGTTGCTAAAAAATGGTCAATTTGGGCATATAAAATCACCAAAAAAAAGGGGGCGTAAACTTTCATCCACTTATAAGTTCCTTCTGGATCCTGCTAATTATCATATTAATATACCCTATACTGGAGGCCAGCAGCAATGCTACAGAGGGGCCGACCTAGGTGTACGAATAGAGGTTTCCCTTTGACGAAAGTGTAACAATAAGGGAACCCCCTCTCCTTGAGATTGATGAGGCACTTCCCTAACAGTTGCAGGAAGATGCACAGAGGACACAGGTGGGAACTAGTCTTACATGCTAGACATGATAGACATGCTACAGACAGTAAGGTTCTGAAAATGGTTTGCCCTGAAGAAGGCCAGAGGACCAACGCCTTGAAAACTTATTCCTGGCAAGTACCTCCTAGATGGCGAAAACATGTTGGCAGAATGCGTAAGGTGTGGGGATCCATAAAAGATCCACTAGACACCAGAATCACCCTCAGGATTGCAAGGGGTGTATGTTTTAACCCTCTCCAACATCATCCCTAATAAAGGAAAATCTTTGGATAGATGTTGTATTTTTAACCTTTTACCACACTGGTACCCTACTGACCATCAGACACTTAATATTGTCCTATGAGAAGCTAATCCTCCCGTTGAGGCCGTCAGGTTAATAATATCTTAACCAGGCAGGATGTACTAGCTGATGGCGAAGCATACTACCATTAAGTGGGTGAGGCTTTTCCATCCATAAAGGGGAGGCCCTCTAGTGTAGGGTATATGTTAACATGGCAATCAGCAGGAATCAGAAGGATCTTATGAGTGGATGAAAGTTTCCGCCCCATGTTTGGTGATTTTATGCAACGGATTAGGAGTGAGTGGGATCTGTTAGAAGGGTTCTCCTACCTCTAGGAAGTGATTTTCTCAAGTTTGGCATATGTTGTGTGAGTAGCCGATAAGAATGTGTAGTCAATAGTCGATGGGTACAATCTGTGCCACACGTCGTGGAGTCCGCAGTCAGAGAGCCAGTGCAGGCCAGATGTCGAAAAGGCCCCTGCTTGTGCTCATCGCTGTCCAGATCAATCCATGACCAAGTTCAGGTCCCCTCCCACCAAAACTGCAGCATCTGGGGTCTGAAGTATCGTAGCCAAGGAGCTCATAATGAAGGCCTCTTGGTGCTCGTTAGGAGCATATGCATTCACCAGTGTAAAGGAGAAGGACCCCATTGTGAGTCAGAGTGCTAGGAGGTGACCTTTAATGTTGTCTAATGTGGATAAGGTTTCCTCCTGGTATCTATGTGAAAAGAGGATGGCCACTCCCCCCTTTTTTACAGGACAAGAGGACCAGAGTGGACGTGGAAACCACCGGGAGAGCATTTTATAGGCGTCTTTAGTAACTAAATTTCCTTCTTATAATAGACAGATGTCTCCTTGTGACTTCCAGTCTCTTAGTGGGGTTGTTTAGTCCCCATACATTAAAGTTGATAATCCTAATTTCCATGACAGTGTGTGAGAGGTTTAGATGAAGGGTGATACCCTGAAACTGGCCTCAGGATGCTTGTTTCTGGTTCAGCAAGGATCTGGCCTGGCAGTTTGGGCTGGACTGTTCCCATGGGTTACAGGGTCAAGACTGATTTGCAAATGGCTGGGTCCAAACTGGAATGGCAGGGCAAGCAAAACAACTGATGGATTAAGCCCAGATCTGTGACTGGGGATGAATGTTTGATTTGCTCTGCATTCCGTCCATTTCCTGTTGTTTTTGCATGTGTTGCCCCAAGTGGGAAGTGTATGCCCAGACATGGGTCCTGTGCTTGCTATGCCACCAGATTCAAGCTAGCCTGGCTGATGAAGGGTGAGACCCTGGAACCGGTCCCAGGATGCTTGTTTCTGGTTTACAGAGGACCTGGCCTGGCAGTTCAGCCTGGACTCTTCCCATGGGGAACAGGGTCAAGACTGATTTACATATGGCTGGGTCCAAACTATAATGGCATGGCAAGCAAAAAAACTGATGGATTAAATCCAGATCTGTGACTGAGGATGAATGTTTGATTTGCTCTGCAGTCCGTTCATCTTCTGTTGTTTACACAGGATCCAAGAGCTCCTCAATGACCAGCACCGTGCATGCTGATTTGATACAGTTTACAATCAAGTTTAAAGTTAATCCAGAAAGGTGGCCTCAAGAGTATGGGACCCCCTCCTTCCTCAAACTGTTCGTTTCAGGCTCAAAGTCACATCTCTTCTGCAGAGTGATGGCCACCAGGTCTTGGTAACGCATAGATGTGTTGCCCTGGAACTGGAGTGGGTGCTGATCTCAGGCTTTGTGTAAGATTAATTATTTGTCCTGAAGGTCATTCACACAGTCTAAGATGTCAGCAGAGGGGTGCGTTCGCAGGTTTTGGAAGGCCAACTTGGTGGAGCAGGTCCAGTTTTAGCTCCATGTCCACTGGGCCTCCAAGGATGTGACAAAAGAGGGCTCCTACGTATTCTCCCAGGTCAGAGCCTTGAGCAGCTGTGTGTACCTCCCTGAATACGTATGGTATTATGTCTCGAGCAGTTCCCCAAGTCTTCGGTATGGGATTAGAGGTTAACTTGCTGCTCTTGTAGCTGAATAATCTTTTGTTGGAGCAATTCGATCTCATTGCCTCATCCAGCATCCTTATCTTCTAAGGCCGCAACTCTTTTCTCTGACGCTGTCCACATCGCGCCAGACTTCTTGAAGGTTGGAGAAGAGGTCTCTTTTGGACTGTCTGCAAATCCTCTTGGAGGGAGGTAAAAAGTGCTTCCAAGAAATAACGCGTGACAGGATTTTCTGCGTTGCCAAGTTCTTGCATCTGATTGGCACTTGCTGCTGCAGGCTTGCCCCCCATTGGGCCTCCAGGAGTCTTAGGCGTCACGCGTGAAGCATTGTGTGCTGCACAGGGATCACCAAGGGGTAGCAGGGCAGATGTTGCAGCTTCTACCCAGCTTTGTCAGTCCAAGATCACAGTCAGTAGGCAAGAGCAATGTCCATAAGCATTCAAGGCGTCGCAAGACCTCCCCAAGGCACATGTTGTCTGGAGCCAGGTGTGTCATGGCGAGAGGAGAAGCAGCGGCTGGGCCGGGGACGCTAGTTGCTATAAATAGCGTGTTTGCTACACCATATTCCTGGACGGCCCACCAGCACCTGCTCTACGTGTCATAGTGTTGATTGTTCATTTAAGGCAGCCTGGCTCACTGAGGTGCATCAATGTTGTGCAGGACCCAGGTGCTGAGGTGATGGGGGTAATGCTGCATCTGGGTATGTGTCCCGATGAGTCAATAGCCCAGGGGAGGAGGAGGACACCCCAGAATGTGTTTCTGGCTAACAGGGCACCCCTCCTTAACTCACTCCTGTCACCGCTGTTGGCTTCTTCTAGGTCCAGGGCATCCAGGGTTCTGACTGGTCTACTACTAGCATGTGGCGAATTGCACTCTGCCCGTGCAGCAGCAGTGCGGAGATGTAGAGGAGAGGCCCCATAAAAGGCAGCTGTCAGAGCTGCAGCCCAGCAGGACGGATCCGGCCCTCTACCTCCTCCACAAAGCGGCATAACAGGCCCTGCTGCAAGGTTTTCTTTAAAGACAGGAGGGGAAGGATGGGCCCACAGACAGATTCATCTGACTTCAGTGCTTGTGGGGCTGGGTCACATCATGGGCTGCCGCCCATAGCAGGGAAGCGGCGACTCTAGTCGCAACTCGACCACAACAGGTGGGACAGGGGCCATGGGCAGAGAGACCTATCGGCCTCTGATGAAGAGCAGGGCCGGCCAACAGTCCACCCAGGAAGGGCACCGGGCAGCCGAGCTGGTTGCGCCATCTGCATCTTGTAATTTGTGATGCGAGGCCGGGTGCCTCCAAACGTGCTTCAGTCCTGCAGTCAAAGGGACCAACACGTTATAGCTGCTCTATGTATCGGTCACTGTGTGTTTTCACTTCGCGGGGCAGTTCAGTATGATGGATAGGGCGCCAAGCCTGAGTTTTGGTGTGGCAAGGATGGGGAGACAGAGAAAGGTATCTTACTCACCCGCTATCTCAGTCACACCCCCTTGAAGCGGTACAATTTAGAGAAAATAATTAATCAATATT
This sequence comes from Pleurodeles waltl, assembly GCF_031143425.1. Taxonomy (NCBI): domain Eukaryota; kingdom Metazoa; phylum Chordata; class Amphibia; order Caudata; family Salamandridae; genus Pleurodeles; species Pleurodeles waltl. The sequence continues at coordinate 1,411,697,685 of NC_090444.1, read as the reverse complement.
TGATATCAAAAAGGTTATCGCAAGACTGGATAAATCATAAAACTCTCTGCCAATCGAAAAAATATTTTATATTTGTCATGAAGAAAGATTATTGGTATTTGGTGATCCAGTGATCACGCAGTGAAGTGAAATGCTAAGAAAACTTGTATGTGTATACAATTAAAAAGGTAATAGACTAGGGCAGACACTGGACTAGACGGTGTAGTAAATGTTTACGGACAATATCTCAATGATTTTAAAGCCAGACATTCCTTATCATGATGTTTCAATCTCTAAAGGATTAGTGGGATCATCCTTAGGATAAATTCAATTTTATAGAGTCTATGCACCATGGCCACAGTAAGTATGCCAACTGGACATACAAATGCAGCATAGGAAAGAGCCAAACTGGTGAACAGTCCAATCTGTGATGGGGAGTCCAAAGTATTACAACATGTGGAGCCAAGTGTAAGCCTAGATGGTGAGGCACTCAGCAAGCTTCCAGCTGAATAAATGCATCTTTGCACACAGTTCACCCAGCATTGATTGTTACACACTATTCACCCAGGGCAGATTGTTAATGTAAGGGAGAGAAACAGGAAGATAACTTCTTGGAAAGGAGAGCACTGAATGTCCCTGCCCCCAAAAAAAGGAGAGGGGATGAGGATTAGCTGTTGCTGCCAGATGCTCATGTAAATTTATCTGTCAGAAATGCTATGTTGCAATCCGGTTCAGTGTGCCTGCGTCTAAGAAAATCAGGTGCAGGAAATTGATCCACTCCTAATAAGTCAGAATAGAATTCCATACAGCAATTCTGCTCTGCCTGAATCTAAATCCAGGTCTAAGCAGCTTCTTAAGTCAGCTGGGTTGAGTCTCTGCTGGGCCTTCAACAACTTCGACCGGGCAAAAGAAATCTAAATAACTGGCTTGAAGGATGTACCCAACTGAAGTAATTGTGGAGGGGAATCTGGGGAGGGAAGCAGGAAAAGTAGAAGGATGCTGACCAGCAAGATGATAAACATTAGAGGGTAGACCACCAGAAGGGCTGAGACTACAAGGACTGAGCCATGAAGACCAGGACAAAAAGGAACAGGAGTAGGAAGACCTAATCCACAAGGACCATGGTGATCAAGGCCAAAGGGTACCAGAAACAAACAGATCAGGAGGAACAGGACCATGGCTACTGGGCCAGGAAATAAAAAGGATCAGGAGGAAGTGAAAATGGGGAACCAGGAACAGACATACTAGTTGTAGGTGAACAATGAGGCCCTAGACCAGCAGGATGAGGAGGACTAGGAGTGTCTGAGAACATTGACCAGAACCAACGGGACAAAAGGACAAATGCCTGCAGGAGCAGACTTTGGTGGACAGAACTAAGAGGACCAGTACCAGGAGAATAAGGGAAAGTAGAATGAGGACCACTGAAATGAGATCAAGATAGGCCAGGGGAACTGTAGCAGAAGTACGAAGACAGAGAAAAGCACAGCTGGGAAGGACTAGGGCCTGCAAATCCAGGAGATCAGAGATCAGCAGGACCAGGAGGAATATAAAGGACCTGGAGGTCCAAGCCTAGTAGGACCAAGATCAGAAGGTACTTGAGGGTCAAACACAGGAGGACCATAGATCAGGATGATGACGACTACATGGACCAAAGCGACCTCCACTGGGAGAACAAGGAGGATTAGCACCAGGGGAAGAGGGGCAAGTAACACCAGACCCACAAGTACTACTTTTAGGAGAAGCAGGACAGAGGGGATAAGGGTCAGCGGGACAAGACCAGGTGGAAGAGACAAACCAGAGGTCTATGAGGACTAGTGGAACAACAATATATCAAGAGGACCAAATATACTACTAGGGTTAGGGAAACCAATGCCAGTGGGGGAGAGTCAGAAGATGAGATCCAGGAGGAATAGGCAATGGAGTACCAGAACTATGTGGAATATTACATGGACGAGGGGGCCCAGGAGCAGAAGGATTAGGAACAGGCACACCAACAGTAATATGTAAATGAGGGAAGCAGGGACACACGGACTGGAGATCAGGATTAGGTACAGAGGATTAAAAGGTCCAGGAGCCTGTAAAACAAAAATACTAGAATCCAAAGGACCAAGGGCAGAAATACCTGGGAATGACAGACAGAAGACCAGCACTGAGAAGGCCACAACCAGGAAGTATTTAAGTTAGCACGAACAGGAGGTCATGGACCATCAGAATTAGGAAAGCCTTGGAATCTCACTATGGGCCAGGAGAAAATATTGCAGAATCATTAGGACAAGAATCAATAGGACTAGGAGATGTATGGCTACGGGGAGCAGGGTCATAATGAGGAGGATTAAGATCAGGACAAGTGGGGCTGGGAGGCCAGGATACGTAGAGCAGAGATGAAGAATACCAAAAGGACCAGGATCAAGGGCACCAGGTAGACCAGAGCAAGGCGAAGTAGGCGGATCATAATGATCACAACCTGGAGAACCAGTAACAAGGTTATGAGAGCCATAATCAATAGGACTTAGGGGATCAGGAACCAGTGAAACAATTGGGGCAGAGAGGCCAAAACCTGGGGTAGTAAGATCAAGGTAACGAGAATCAGATGCAATAAGGCAGGAAGGAAGACCAGGGGGCCTGGACAAAGCTGATGAGGACCAGGACCAAACTTACCATGATCAGGAGTACCCAAATAAGGAGGACTGACATTACGAGGGAGAGGACCAGTGGGTGTAGTAACAGAAGAACCAAGAAGATAAGGAACAGAGTCAGCAGGGGACAGTACAATCCAAACCAGGAGGACAAGGACTAGGATGGCCAGTCCTAGAAACATTAGGAAACAAGAGGCCAGATGGACCAAGGGAAGCAGTAGGACTTGCACTGGCAGTAATAGTAGGTGCAAGAGGAGTATCAGGACAAGGTAACCAGTGTTTAGAGGACAAGAAAGGAACTGGGCCGTGGGGACCTGAATGCCAAGTGGACAAGGTGATGAAGAGTAGCATAGGGTGAACAAGAAGGATCAGGGGGACCAGAACTAAGGATACCAGTTATAGGATAGCTATAAGGTCATCGAAATAAAGCCAGAAATCCAAATTATAGGGACCAGGATCAAGAGGCTCAGTTCTAGTGGGTGCAGAAGCATAAGAAGGACAAAGACTATGAAAACCAAGAACAGAAGGACCATGACAGAGCCAAAATGAATATAAGAGGGCGAGGACACAGAGGACTGGAGAGACACGGACCAAGCAGACTATACAGATCAGGGTAAAGAGGCCCACTACCTGGCGTACAGGAGGAACTGTGTAAGGAGGAAAAAACAGACCATGGTGATTATAGCTAGGAAGGCAAGGCAGGAGTGCTAGGCCCAAAAAAGCCAAAACAAGGAGGACAATGACCAGTATAGAAGGATGAAGACAAGGAGCAGGAACACCAGAGCCAGGTGGATCAGGGTATGATCAAGGATGATTGGAAAGATCAGGAACATGTGACTTATTGCCAGTAGAACGGTGTGAACAGAATAAGCTAGTATGAAAAAAAGGACAAGGGGTACCAGAGCAGAGAAGCCGGAGGACTACAACAACAGCACAGAGAAAGGTCAGGACCAAGAGGACTGCAAAAAGGGTTAGGGGTTTCATAGGGACCAGGACCCTGGGAGCAGTGGCAGGAGTAATTGGATCTGGATGGCCAGAAAGACCAGAACCAACCAGGACCAAAATGACCAGGCTTAAGAAGAACCAAATGGAGAACCAAGGCCAATCTGTCAGGACCAGTGAACACAGTGCCATGACAAGGAAGAGAGCCAGGAAAATGAGAACATGAGAGGCCAAGTGGAACCAATGGGACCAGGTGGGCCAAAAGCTCACCTATCAAGAACTGGATGAATAGGGTGAACAGGATGAGATCAGAAGGGCGAGGATTATATCTGGCCCTGGTGCATTCCTATAACATTGTAAGAGCACGGGCACAGCTCTAGGAGAGAAAATAGCTTCACCCAGTCTAGAAAATCATTTAATCATCTTTATATTAGCCACCATTTCAGGTAAAGTTAAAGGAGCAGGAGCATTTGTATAGTTAGTGACAGCAATATAATGGGCTTGGCCATTGGTATAAGGTGGCATTCTGAACCATGTTTACTTATTTCATTTATAAAAATGCACTTTAAGCCTGTTTTAGCACTAACCTGCATAAGTAGAAGGGTGGCATCTGTCGTCACTCATTGTTTGAAATTCTGCCTGGTGGTAAGTGCCTGTTTAAATCTGTGCTAACCTTAACAATTCATCATTTCAGCTGTTTAGAACGCAGCTGATTAAATAGTAAAGTTTGCTTGTTATATGCATAGCAACTGGTCAAACTGTGCAGACTGCATGCTATTTAGCTAGCTAAACAAATTTACATTTCCTTGCTATGTGTACAACTACTGGCCAAATCAACCATAAGGATTGCTACTATGCCACTAGTAAATAGTGAACATGCTTTGCTACTTGCATGATCACAACACATAGTATATAGTCTCCTCTACTTAGCCAGCAGGTGAGTAAATAGCGAAGTTTCTTTCCTGGTTGCACTGCTGCTAGCTAAACGGTAACTAATGTCTGCTGTTTAGTCATTGGCTGGGTAAGTAATGAAGTGTCTTTGCCATTTGCAGGGAGGCCATCACATAGTACATAATGTCTACAATTTAGCCAGAGTAAATGATATAGGGCCTCATTATGACCCTGGCGGGCGGCGGAGGCCGCCCGCCAGGATCGCGCCCTCCAAATTACCGCGCCGCGGTCAAAAGACCGCGGCGGGTATTACGAGTTTTCCCCTGGGCTGGCGGGCGGTTCCAGTTAAACCGCCCGCCAGCCCAGGGGAAAACGACCTTCCCACGAGGATGCCGGCTCGTAATCGAGCCGGCGGAGTGGGAAGGTGCGACGGGTGCTACTGCACCCGTCGCGTATTTCACTGTCTGCAAGGCAGACAGTGAAATACATTTTGGGGCCCTCTTACGGGGGCCCCTGCCGTGCCCATGCCGTTGGCATGGGCACGGCAGGGGCCCCCAGGGGCCCCGCGACCCCCCCTACCGCCATCCTGTTCATGGCGGCTTTCCCGCCATGAACTGGATGGCGGTAGGGGGGGTCAGAATCCTCATGGCTGCGGAGCGCGCTCCGCAGCCATGGAGGATTCCAATGAGCAGCGGAAAGTCAGCGGGAGACCGCTGACTTTCCGCTTCTGACCGCGGCTGAACCGCCGCGGTCAGAATGCTCATTGGAGCACCGCCAGCCTGTCGGCGGTGCTCCCGTGGTCGGTGGCCCTGGCGGCCACCGGCCGCCAGGGTCAGAATGACCCTCATAGTAATTAATAATAATTTCTATGGTAATAATAATATACATTATTTGCATTTACCTCATCTGACAATGAGCACACATGAAGAACAGTGTCCTCAAGCATATTATTAACCGGATCTAGGGTTTTATTGACGTCTTGGACATATGGCCAAAATAAAATATGTGGCATACTTGAATGGTAGGTCATTGGGCTACTAATATCCTACACCCAGCCACTGCAAGTCTCCATTCTCTGTAATGTTACAGTTGGGGAATATTCTCGTGACTCAGACAGCTCTTAAGCCCTTGCGGGCCACGGATGTAATGGTTATGTCCGTGGCTGCACCTCTCAGGAGCCACGGACGTAACCACTATGTCCGATTACCGGCCCTCAGGGGAAGCGCTAGAACTCCCCTCGAGGGCTGCCCCCTAACCATTCCAGGTTAGGGCTGGAAGGGGAATCGTTTCCCGTTCCACCCCCGAAACCCCCAATTCCCCCGAGACGTCTGATGACATCAGCAAGCAATAACGTGCTGACCTCATCAGAGGTCACCTGCCATCGCGCTGGAAGCATGCTTCCAGCGCAATGCGGAAGAGAAATGCAAAAGCATTTCTCTTCCGCTCAGGAAGAGGGGCCAGCAGAGGCATGAAAGGAAAGGACTTTCCTTTCCTTTTATGTCTCTGCAAGCATTTCTGCTACCCCATTGCGATGCAATCGTGCAACAGAAATGCCCACTAGACACCAGTGATTTTTTTTTCTTGGTGAAAGGGACATGAGGGGAGTGGCCCCTTGGGTAAGGGCCGCTCCCCAGGAGGGCAAATAATTTTTAGCCCGTTTCTGAAAACCCCTAGACACCAGGGATCATTTTTTTTTTCTTTTTCTTTTTTATTTATGTGTGGGGAGCGACCCCTTAGGCAAGGGTCACTTCCCTGTGGGGGGGGGGGGGGGATTGTTTTTAGGCGGGCAGAAACCACTAGGCACCAGAGAGTTTTTTTATTTTTTATTATCCTTACACATAAGGGGAGTGGCCCCTTGGGCAAGGGCGGCTCCCCAGGAGGGGCAAAATACTTTAAGGCCTTTCCTGCCCCCAGAGGCAGATCGGCCTAATATAATTAGGCCGATTTGCCTCCGGGAGGGCAGAAACCTCTAGACACCAGGGAGGTTTAGGCAAGGGTCACTCCCCTGGGGGGCAAATTATATTTAGGCCATTTCTGCCCCCTTTGGAGGCAGATCAGCCTATTTTTGTTAGGCCAATCTGACACCAATGGGGTCAAAAACAACTAGACACCAGGGATTGGTGTGTGTATGTGTGTGTTTTGTTTGGGGGGGGCTGCCCCTTGGGCAAGGGTCGCTCCCCATGGGGGCACATTACTGTTGGCCATATCTGCCCCCCTGGGGGGCAGATCGGCCTATTTTTGGAAGGCCCATCTGCCCCCAAGGAGGCAGAAAGCCCACTAGACAACATGAAGAATGATTTTTTTTTTAAAAGAGGGTGGGGGTATGACCATACCACCACCCCAAATAAATGAGGCCAAAGTTGTTCTGCCCACCAGTGGGCAGATGGGGCAATTACCACCGATCCACACCCCGGGAGAGCAGAAAGTCTACTAGATGGCATGGAATTTAAGAAAGAAAAAAAAAATAGTGGGGTGGTGGCTACCAACCAGGATGGGGCTGGTTATGCCCCCACCCCAACTGAAGATGGTAACAGTCTTTCAGCTCTCACCCAGCACACTAGAACATCTTATCCCATGGCAAGCAAGAGGACATTTGATTATTTTGGGATTTGGTTTTACATTTGGGCCTTGAGAGGTTGGTAACTCTCTAAATTGTCCCACTTGGAATGGTGAGGGGTGCACTTTTTTGACTTTGGGACACTGCCATGTAGAAAAATCCACAAGTCCCAGGTATCTGAAAACTAAGCATCTGGTTGATTCCAGGGTGGTGTGCTTCACATACACCCCACATCATTTTCTTACCCACAATGCCCTTCAAACCTCCAACTTTGCTGGAAATCATACATTTTTCCCACATTTTTGTGATGGAACCTTCCGGAATCTGCAGGAATCCACAAAATTCCTACTACCCAACATTGTCTTATCTGTACCGATTCTGCTGCACTTGTCAGCCTAAAAATGTTTTTTTCCAAACTGCCCTTTTGGACATGCTTTGGTTCCCCCTCAATTTCGACATGTTTTTGGCTCTTCCCTGTCACACGCACTTGGCTCACCTACACAAGTGAGGTATCATTTTTACCGGGAGACTGAGGGGAACGTTGGGTGGTAGGAAATTTGTCCCGGTGCGTTGATTGTTTAGCTATATTTGAGGTTTGCTGAGGATTCTGGATAAGAAAACATTGGGGGATCCACGCAAGTCACACCTCCCTGGACTCCTTCAGGTGTCTAGTTTTCAGAAATGTCTGGGTTTGGTAAGTTCCCCTAGATGGCAGCTGAGCCCAGGACCAAAAACGCAGGTGCCCCCTCCCCAAAAACAGGTAGTTTTGTATTTGATAATTTTGATGTGTCCAGATAGTGTTTTGGGACATTTCCATTCGCAAGCACGAGGCCTAACCACACAAGTGAGGTCCCATTTTTATTGGGAGACTTGGGGGAATGCTAGGTGGAAGGAAATGTGTGGCTCCTCTCAAATTCCAGAACTTTCTGTCACAGAAATGAGAGGCAAAAGTGTTTTTTGGCCAAATGTTGAGGTTTTCAAAGGATTCTGGTTAACAGAACCTGGTCAGAGCCCCGCAAGTCACCCCATCTTAGATTCCCCTAGGTTTCTAGTTTTCAAAAATGTGCAGGTTTGCTTGGTTTCCCTAGGTGCTGCCTGAGCTAGAGGTCAAAATCCACAGCTAGGCACTTTGCAAAAAACAGCTTTGTTTTCTTTGGGAAAATGTGATGTGTCCACATTGTGTTTTGGGGCATTTCCTGTCTCTGGCGCTAGGCCTACCCACACAAGTGAGGTACCATTTTTATCAGGAGACTTGGGGGAACGATGGGTGGAAGGACATTTGTGGCTCCTCTCAGATTACAGAACTTTCTATCACCGAAATGAGAGGAAAAAGTGTTTTTTTGGCAAATTGTGAGGTTTGCACAGGATTCTGGGTAACAGAACCTGGTCAGAGCCCCACAAGTCACCCCATCTTGGATTCTCCCTAGGTGTCTAGTTTTCAAAAATGCACAGGTTTGCTAGGTTTCCCTAGGTGCCGACCGAGCTAGAGGCCAAAATCTACAGCTAGGCACTTTGCAAAAAACATGTCAGATTTAAATGTAAAAATGTAATGTGTCCATGTTGTGTCTCGTGTCGCGAGCATTAGGCCTACCCACGCAAGTGAGGTACCATTTCTATCGGCTGACTTGGGGGAACACAGAATAGCAAAACAAGTATTATTGCCCCTTGACTTTCTCTACATTTATTCCTTCCAAATGTAAGACAGTGTGTAAAAAAGACGTCTATGTGAGAAATGCCCTGTAATTCACATGCTAGTATGGGCACCCGAGAATTCATAGATGTGCAAATAACAACTGCTTCTCATCACCTTATCTTGTGCCCATTTAAGAAATACAGAGGTTTTCTTGATACCTATTTTTCACTTTTATATATTTCAGCAATTTAATTGCTGTATACTCGGTATAAAATGAAAACCCATTGCAAGGTGCAGCTCATTTATTGGCTCTGGATACCTAGGGGTTCTTGATGAACCTACGAGCCAGATATATCCCGCAACCAGAAGAGTCCAGCAAATGTAACAGTATATTGCTTAAAAAAAATATGACATCGCAGGAAAAAGTTACAGAGTAAAACGTGGAGAAAAAATGCTGTTTTTTTAGCTCAATTTCAATATCTTTTTATTTCAGCTGTTATTTTCTCTAGGATACACTTGTAGGTTCTACACAAATTACCCCTTGCTGAATTCAGAATTTTGTCTACATTGCAGAAATGTTTAGCTTTCTGGGATCAAGCATTGGTTTCACACCCATTTCTGTCACTAAGTGGAACGAAGCTGATAGCACAACAAATAGTAAAAATTGGGTCTGTCCCAGTAAAATGGCAAAATTGTGTTGAAAAATGGGGTTTTCTGATTCAAGTCTGCCTGTTCCTGAAAGCTGGGAATGTGGTGATTTTAGCACAGCAACCCCTTTGTTGATGACATTTTCAGTAAAAATAACACAAGCCTTCTTCTGCAGCCCTTTTTTCCCATTTAAACAAAATATATAATTTTTGCTGTATTTTGGCTAATTTCTTGGTCTCATTCAGGGGAACCGATTAAGTCTGGGTACCTCTAAAATCCTTAGGATGTTAGAAAAAAAGGACGCAAATATGGCGTGGGTAGCTTATGTGGACAAAACATTATGAGGGCCTAAGCTCGAACTACCCCAAATAGCCCAAAAAAAGGCTTGGCACTGAGGGGGGAACAGGCGTGGCAGCGAAGGAGTTAATCTGATGTTAAGTGAAAGTTAAGCCTTAGATAACAAGAAAAAGAAACGGGAGAGAGTGGGTTACACAAAAAAACACCAAGAGTTGTATGGGAATGCTGAAAATAAATATTTCCTTCTTGATGCAATGTTGTATCAAATAGGCAAATACCTGCATAATAAATCTCAAGCAGGAAGGGGCAGCTTAATATGCATATTTAGAAAACACAGGATTTAGAAATGCTGCTGAAGACATTTGCAACAGGTTTATGACACGTCAAAGAAACAATCAGGGCAAGAAGAGACAAGTAGCAGTTAATCACATTTGCAAATCAGAAGGCCCATTTCAGAGACACCTAGCAGAATTTGTAGAGATGCCAGCTTGTAATAGTTTGAAATAAATCTTGGCCATAATATAATAAAAAATAATATTGATGAAAAACACTGCATTAAAATGTGCTGGCATGCCTCAAAGATCCATGCTGGTCACATAAAAAGAGTAAAAAGAGCAGATGGAAAAGTAGAAGAATAAGCCAATGAATCAAACAGATTTGCAGAGTCAAGCTTGTGAAGTTTAAGATGAAGCTCATATTTGCATTGTGGATCCAGAGAGGGGTGAAAATACTGAAACTGGTGAAGGAAACAATGAAGCTGTGAAACTTAAGGTCAGAAGGAGCTCTGATGAAGAAAATTAAATTACTTAAGTCCAGTTTTAAATCAGAGTGAAGATCTGCACAGTGAAAAAGTGAAAGCACGAGTGGCAGCAAGAAGTAGTTTTCAATCCAACCAATGAAAAGTAAAGTTTAAAATCTGAGTCACAAGAGCCCCTATAGGAAGGAAGCAGTTTGCAGTGAACAAAGTAAACAAGGCTAATCAAGGTTCAAGATCAGGTCTGAGCGCTTTGGAAAGTAAAGAGGCTTTGACAAAGACTGCCGGTGAACAAAGAAAAGCTGAAAACAATAAGAACATTTAAAAAAATCAATGTGAAACACAAGATAAGCTTTAGAGACAGTTAGGAAGTTACAATCCAGTGAATTAATGCCAGCATACATTTGAAACTGAATCGGAGAGTGGAGCAGAGACAGAAGAAGAAGTACCTTGAAAAAACAAAGAGCCTATTAAGACAAAGTTGAAGTGAAAGACCGTATTTGAACAAAACGAAGATTTCAAGACCAAAAGACTGAAAATGAACTACTAAAAGTAAAGAAGATTTTTTAAATTTTGTTTTGATTCCCATTGTAAAGAAATAAGAAAAGTGTGTTATTCTTTTAAAGAAAATAGTTGTTACTCTTAAATTATTTGATTCAATTAGAAAATGAAGTACAGCAAATTCTTTAAAATTGTAGGGTTAATGATCCTATAGATGACACTATCATTTTGAGTTAGGATGTTGGTGTATATTACTATCTCTGGTGGGACATGCTTCTATGAACGTCAAATTAACAACTATGAAAAATAAATTGAAATGTGACACGTTAGGTCATAGAGAACATTTAGATAGTGTACTTTAAGATAATATCCATTCTAAAATGATATATGTATATACTATGAAGATTAAGGAACGTTTTGTATCTACTATTCTACCTACATCTGCTAGTGATAGCTCTACATATGTGCAACCGCCAATATATTATTCTATGTTCTGCAATATATATGTAGCCATATCTAATAATGATTACTTTCTTTCTCCTTAGTTGACAGATTTCAATGAGTGTTTGGAAGATCATCCCCTAAAATAGGATAAACCATGCATTATATTATGGTAAATTCCTAAGAACTAAGCATGGAACTAATACTACTACACAGGAGTATGTGTGTTGTTTGAGTAAAGAAGTACATTAGTTTATTAGGAAATATAAAGAGAGGAATGGAAGTGGTGACTGACTGGAAAGAAGTAACCGTTATAATGGAACAAGTAAAGAACAAGCAACAATTAAAGAGAACAAGTAAAGAGGAAGAATTTAGATAGTCAAATATATATCCTAGGCTAAGGATGGGGCAGGATCAAAGGGATGAATTAGTTATGGTTTGTCAAAGGAAATGTAGGAGAGAAAGGGTGTGAATGAAGATATGAAGTAAGTGGACATTATGTGTTGGGGGGAGCCAATCTTGAGATGAATTTATTATTTTTATGGAAAGACTGCTTACTTCAATTTGGTACCTAATTGATTTGGTTCTTGTTATTTGGTTTTAGAGTTTTCTAAAGCTTATCATATGAATGAAATGGATAATGCAGTGGATCTGAAAAGAGTGAAACTGAGCTTTTGAAAGGTAGCTTGAAATATATTAGTGGCTATGATTTATTCTATAGATGTAACAATGAACGATGTGAAAATTAGATGTCTATCTATTTTATTTGATAGATTGCAGTAGATACAGCTAGAGCTTTGATCAGGTAAATGCAGAAATGATTTATTTTAGGGCTATGGTAATGCAGAATCCCTTAGCAGTAGGAATTTTCCTGGTGGAGATTGCACCGTAATAAAGGCCAAGACCTATTGAATGTTTTTTCCAGACAATAGTAGAGTTATTAATCCTTATAATAATACCATAACTAACATCTTTCATGTTCTTCAATCTTTCAAAAGAGACTGGGCTATGGGAAACTGTCAGTTCCTAGGTTAATAAGATAGGCAAGGGTTTTAGTAAGGTTGGTGAATGAATACATAATTTGGGTAGCAGTATTTTAAGATTAATTCTAGCACCTATAATAATTATAATGGTCTGTGCAATCGTCTTATTTCTTTTGTTAATCTTTTCCAACCTTAATATTAGAAATAGGGGTAGCAAAGGTTTAATGACAAAGAAGAGGTCTAAGAAGTATGAGATGGACTTTATTAAGGATCATGTCTAAAATCAGCTGAAGATGGCAAGGGAGAATTCCAGAAGGAACAGAAAGTGACACAGAATAAACAATTTTCCCGATTAGTAAAGTTTTATTAACAAGTTTTTATGAATATAGAATAATCGGGGAAGAGTTTTTTCTAGGTTTATATTTATGTAAAAAATAAAAATGATGAATAATGATTTTTATGTTGGATCTAATATACAAATGCTGAGATAATACACCTACATTTTAAACACATTTAGAAATAGGTGTTTATTAATGTATTTTAGCTGCTCCACATTTATATAAATTAGTTTGGATAAAATGGATGCTGCTCTGACTCTGCCTCTCATTCACCCATGTATTCGCCCCTCCCATCTTCTGCCCTGTGTAACTTTTCTCCTCGCAAATTCTATAGAAGCAAAGACAAGCTGACATAATATATTTTTACTCAAGTTCTTTGAAATAACTTCATAGTGTTCCTAACTGCTGCATTTATTAAGATCCCTGCCCTGTAATAATGTTGTTGGGCCTAGAAGCGTCATTATCAGTTAGAAAGTTTCAATTGTTGCATTTCAATATCTGAATTATAGCATAGCATATTAGATAATGTATCTATGGTTTCACTGGTATATTAACCTAAAACTGGAGTTACATTTTTTGCAGTTGATGAATAGAAGGATAACCACTGTGAAAATATATTGACTCAAATGTTTTATATACGTTTTTCAAAATAATAATCTCCTCTACCTTTTTGGCAATCATTTTGCCTCTAATTATGAATGAATGCATTTCAAATCACAAATGCAGATGCAATCTTAACATCATTTAGGAAGCTGAAGCACAGCGATGTCCACATCTACAATTGAAAGTAATTGTTTGTTTGCTAGTATATCTCATTTATAAATAACCTGGGTGAAGAGGCATTAACACACATGATCACATGTAGTAAGGTGTCACATATTGGTCCCTACGATCTTTAACCATACTGCTTTCATTATTAAGATTCTGAAGAAAGATTTGTGATCCTTTCAACAGTAAATAAAAATAAAACAGAAATAGTAATACACTTAAACAGTACAATATGAATGCTTAATATATATGAAGAGAACTGATTAAATCAGATAACATAGTTATCAATTTGTAATTAATGTAGTTCTTAAGAAAGTGTCAGTATTAAATTACTACTAAATCTATAGCTTGTTACAGGCCATAGAAGTTATATAAACCAAGAACTGTGATTAGCTTGGTAAAAGTATTGAATTACTTACACAACTTTATAGCAGCCACTACAAAGATTATAAACATACCAAATTGATGAAAAGTTGTGCTTGGTTCGTAAAAACACAAGAACCACTAGTTATGAAGGTTGGAACGGATTGACAAAATGTGGCAATTAACATTATAACACTTTAACAGCCGATGCCAACTAAAAAGAACATTAACAGTTTGTTTATTTAAATGTGGCAATGTTTTGCCAAACCCATGAACATAAATTATAACTGTTTATTAAATAATCATTACTGTGAAAAGCGAAAAAATATTTACAGCACAAGCCATCTATCTAATCTTTTAGTGGAGTATATGTTATGGCTTTAAATAAACTTTGGCTTGTTTGGAAGTTTTACTTTGAAAATGGTTAAGCTGCAAAAGTTCATTTTGTAACTGTAATCCCTATTTTTTTATATTTAAAACGTTCTACCAAAACTAAGGGAACTTATAAAATGAACTCACATTTTGGCCATAACACAATTGTGTAATTCTCTACACCACCAATTGCGTGACATGCTTCAATTACTGTACAACCACACTATGTTTTGATGCCTTAGGTACCCACCGCTCAAAACAATGATAGTATACTATTTCGTACAAGATACCTGTAAGTGTTTCAGTGACCACAGCTACAATATCCAAATACATTGTTGAATATCTGACACCATGCTTCTCTTTATAAAACTTGATTAAATAATTTAGCTCTGCAGTACCAAAGGAGAACTTTACAGATCCGTTTATCTAGAACAAACACAAATATTTATTTTAGTTCCCTTTGTGTAAAAAACTATTCATTATTATAAATACAAATATACATAAAATACAGATATTCAAAAACTGTTACCAAATGTTTACAGATATGAGTGTGAACCTTTACCATAGCTCTGCAATAGCATCTACCTCTAGGACATTGGAATAAATAAACCCAAGTTACAACCACAAAAAACATTCTGAACTGCTTTTGATTTACAGTTATTTTGCTATTCGTCACACCACTCATAGTCACATATGTTAAAAAGGCTATATGAGGACTTATAGATATTCTGCAAAATAGAATGTGCCCCATGAATTTGAAGCAAATATCACATTGTGGGCATTTTGTTTCCACAACAGTAATAATTCTTAAGTTGCAGTGCTATGTGCAAAGGGAGAGAATCTTTGCCAATTGAGGCACACCTAGCTATAACGCTGGTTGTCTAGGCGGAGGGATTGCCCCAGTGGAACTGAAAAAGCACCAGAATCATCCTGTTCCTGCTTAACAAGATCACATTTACATTTGTAATGATCTCAAAACCATATATATATTGTTGGAGATTTGATGCTATCATTGTGCAAAGTGCCAGTTCCTTGAGACCTAAAACATTCCAAGGGAGCTGAACAGGACTACATCCTTCCTCAGTGAGGGGGCTACAGAAGTCTCAATCTATGTAGAAAACATGCATGGTCGCTCTTAACCAGCATAGACCCTGCATTTCTGTGTAACTCCAGGTGAGAACTTCCTTTTTACTGTCTGGGAGATAGTGATTGCCTCATGTAACATCTCTCTAACTAGACAATATTGTCTGGCATGGTAAGTATACCATTCATTAATGACTGGAATAGTAAATAATGATGCCTCAGAAAGTTCTGCAAATATATGAAACATAACAAACCTGTTTTAGTATTCCTAATTTTACATGAACTTTGTTATAACAAAAACCTCTGAAAGTAAAGAGACTATATTCAGTAGTCACCACTGTTTAAAACAATGAATATCCTTTGAGGAAATATATAATGATGGGAACTGTAGAAAACATATTTTTACTCTCAATCAATTTCAAGTGGGTCTAGTGGCATATTTAAGGGTACAGTGTATCACAATACTTTATTTCCATAATTAAATCCTACGGTGTGGTACAGTGGGGTGTCTTAGCTTTTTAAAAAGGTCAATGTTATGCTAAATTCCTGGTACCATGGATGTGTACAGAGGTAGTTTACGTTCAAGAGCAGATATGCAGTCTATCCAAAGGAATGAGTCCTAAAATACCAAAAGACATTCATTGCCTATACATTCAAAGATAAACTTCAGAGTTCATCAAAAGGCTAAATATATCACAAAAATAAGAAGCATTTGAAAGACTTAGATAACTATTGTTAATTTAAAATATAAATACATTTTGATTTGTTATTTTCCTCTAATCATAGGTGTTTTGAATACGCATCCTTACGTTCCAATTGCACAGGCAAAGCTGATGTAAGGCTATGTTCCCTCAGTGTGAGACTTTTGTGATTTCTCTGTGATTTGGATAAACATATCACACAATATCACCACATATTTTCTGTCTTGTATGAAGAGGTGGTGTGATTGCTGTCAGAAAAGGTAGCTCAACCATCTTTTTTAATCTGCGGTTGGCCCTCCGTTAGACGCTAGTGCATTTTGGTACTTCGTCTTTCATTTCACAATCTTCCCTATTTTTCCTATTTTAAAGTCAGTATCACATTGCATATAAGCATTCTCACTATGTTGGTTCAACAGTCATTTATGGTGTGTGTCTGCAGTAAGACCAATTTATTCTGTTGCTTTTTTATTTTATTTTTTATTTTTACATGCAATGGGATTCTGAGCTCACACTGAGAAATAGTCTGATTTGAAAGATTGTAAGCAGTGGAATACACTAGGGCCTCACTGAAAACTAACACACAATTACTATAATTGTTGAAGCTACATTGTCTCAGCAAATCCACACCTGCTCTCCACATGGTTACATGTCTTGTTTAAATCTTTACAAAGTTGGAGATTTTACTAGTAGAGCTTTAAGATGGTTGAAAAGAGCTGCAATAATACACCTATTACAGAGCTGTTTTGGTACCTGAAAAATAGAGAAAAATTCACCTCATATGTTTTCTTGATGGGACTTCTCGTATTCTCTGCTGATTCGGGAAACAGAGTTACCACTGCAGTTCCTTTCACAGGCTTTCCATAGGTGTATCTGAAACGTTCAATTCAATGTCAAAGGCCATTTCTTATTATCCGTCTGGTGTTATAAGAAATGTATTACTAAGCAAAGAAACATAGCACATACACCAAAAGTCATAAATGAGAATGAAATACAATTAGAACCCAGTTGGTGACAAAAAACGGTGATTACCAATAGTAACATGAGCACATTTTTCTTATCAAATCTTTTTCAGCTAACGATCTGATATAGTCCTGGAAAACATACTATTAAGCATTTGTATTTAATATGCCTCAGCCACAAAGCATGCAAAATGCATAAATTCATGAGGTACATCTGAGAGTACTGTAAGTCTTTGTGCATACACTGTGTTTATGCAGTTTTGTACTTGAGACCAGGATGTTTTCACAGAAGAGGGTCACGGATTTCCAATACAAATGAAGTAAACTTCACCCCGGTTTTAATTGCAAGGGTATTTGCAAGCACTATGCAAAGCACCATCAGTGTTTTTCTTTGGTGTCAAATTCAGATGCTTTAAAGAGCCTATCTCAACGGACTAGGAGCAGTGTTAACCCCCTTAGGATTTTGGTGCTCCATACCGGAGGCCTCGTCAACAAATACATTCAATTATACATTTAGCAAACTAGGCTCCACAAGAGAAACACAGAATATTATGGCATTACACAGGTTTTTTAAAAAAAGTTAATGGTTTACAGACTTTTAGCAGGAGTTAATAATCAAAATGCACAAGCATCAAATAATAAGCAAGTCAAACTGTATCTTATAAATCATAGGACATTCTAAATGAAGTTGCCTTTAAAGGGCAAAAGAAATAGCAGAAAACAGCAATTAGCCCTCTCACTGAGTGGGCATGCTAATGGTCTATCTGAAAACAAAGGCATCGAGCATTTCGCACAACATGCATGCAGTTCTCATGAAAATTGTCCAGTCAGTGTAAAACAAGATAATACAATTACATATTCAACAGATTCTCAAGGTTTTTTCATACTATAAGCTTTTCTCTGCGTTCTTCAAGTTTACACTATCTGTAACTAGATATGATCCTTGGACTAGTCTACACACTGCAAGTGTCTCTTTGAAGGTGCCATTCATTAAAACATCTCATGATAATCACAAAACATATCTTCACATGGGACCAAAGGAAAAAGAACACTGTGTTCAACAAATAGAACTCCAGCTTAACTAGAAATACAGATGTTCATGTGCCATATAACAAGTTGGCACATAACATTAGAGATTTTGAAAGCCTACAATAGCTATAGTCAATCTAAAATTGAATAAACATACTTTTTCTCTATAAACAGCATTAGCATCAATTTCAATAATGTGTTTATGGACACATTTAATATGTAAAAACATATCCAAATTTCTCTCTCTAGTGTTTCTGGGAATCACCACAAATCACATTCTCCCTTATTGAATTTTCCCATTACACAGACGTTGCCAATTTTCTTAGCTTGTATGTGGACTCCTCCAGCCTTTTCAGTTTGTAATGGAGTTTGTCTTGGATGTCATTTAGCTCAATCCCATCCCTCAACCTCTTTCTTACTCTTGTTGCTGTCAGCTTCTTTGCTATCCTGCAGTTTGACTCACCCTTTGCCAAAATCATTATGATTCCTCTTATAAAAACAAATGCGTATCATACAAATCATAAGAATTAGTATTGGTGTCAATATGCTCTTTAGCATTCCTCCTCCAATGCCACTAAACCAACTCTCCAGCCTTTGAAAATCCTTTATCTATCACTTCCCATTTGCCTTTCTCTTCTAAATCCTTCACCTCTCTAACATTCCTTATACAAACATACTAAATAGCAGGTTCTTCCCCTGATAGAACTTGTTCACCCCTAGCTCGAGACTATTGTAGACAATCATTTCAACCCACCATCTCTGGCCTTTGAAACTAATCTCCTTGTTTTATCGCACACAAATTCCCCCTCTT
The DNA here is from genome assembly GCF_031143425.1 of Pleurodeles waltl. Lineage (NCBI taxonomy): Eukaryota > Metazoa > Chordata > Amphibia > Caudata > Salamandridae > Pleurodeles > Pleurodeles waltl. Next base: position 1,411,678,999 of record NC_090444.1, on the reverse strand, counting down.
TTGTAAAACCAAGCTAAATTTCAGATATATTCCTAACTCCTAACTGCTTATTCTTTCTTTTCATTTTCCTAACCACGTCTTTCCTTACTCTTTCTTCAGCCTTCGAATTCCGCTCATTCAATTAATCTATAAAGTCTTTCTCAGCCCTATTCAACCTACAGGAAGTTTTAAAATTAACACGATTAACAGTGATAATTTGGCCTCATATAATGATTCATGCGCTTGATCCACAGACTTTGTCCATACATTTGGAATTAAAGATGTACACATAGGAACATCATGTAAAGGCTTATCACAATTCCAAAAATTATAGTAAAAATGATCTTGACAATAAAAAAATAACTCATTATTATAGTGCAAGAAAGAGAGCAGGTGTTAGAAATGGGGTTTTTGGTTGGCAGTCAGGTTACCCTCTGTCCAAGCAAAAGCCCTCACTCTAGTCAGGGTAAGTCACACACTATCCAAGATGATCCCGTGCCCACCCTCTGGTAGCTTGGCACGAGCAGTCAGGCTTAACTTAGAAGGCAATGTGTAAAGTATTTGTGCAATAAATCATACAATACCACCATATAGCACCACAAAAATACACCACACAGTGTTTAGAAAAATATATAATATTTATCAGGATAATTGTAGGTCAAAAAGAATAAAGTTGCAATGGAAAATTGTAGAAATATCACAGGGAAGTGATATAAAGTGTCTTAAGTCTTTAAAAAGCAATAAAGTGTCTTTCAAGCACAGAGTACCTGGTTTCTGGTGGGAAATCTCCTCGGAGGGCCACAGGAGAAGAGATGTGCGGAAAAAGGGGTGTGTGCGTCAATTTCTCCTCAGCAAACACAGACTTGCGTCGTTCTTTTCCACGCGGGGAAGTCAGGCGTCGTTTTCCGGCGCGCAGACAGTCTCTTTTTGTGGGTCGCGGGGATTACCAGATGTCCCGGGTCTGTGCGTGGATTCTCCTGCTTGTTTTCCGGCTGCGCGTCGTTCTGCGGGGCTGCGCGTCGAAGTTTCGATCTCACGGTAGGCGTCGCGTCGATTTCTCCTTGGAAGTCGGGCGGCGTTGTCCTTGCGAGGCCGTGCGTCGAAATTTTGGTCTCACGGCAGGCGTCGCGTGGATTTCTCCTTGGAAGTCGGGCGGCGTTGTCCTTGCTTGTTTTCCGGCTGCGCGTCGTTCTGCGGGGCCGTGCGTCAAAGTTTCGCACTCACGGTAGGCGTTGCGTCGATTTCTCCTGGAAAGTCGGGCGGCTTTGTCCTTGCGAGGTTGTGCGTCGAAGTCTCGATCGTCCCGAGGGCGTCGCGTCGATCAGCGTCGGTGTGCGGCGTTTTTCTCGCCGCGAAACAAGCTGTGCGTCGAAATTTTCGGCGCACGGAGCGTCCAAGTGAAAGGAAGAAGTCTTTTTGGTCCTGAGACTTCAAGGAACAGGAGGCAAGCTCTATCCAAGCCCTTGGAGAGCACTTTCACAGCCAGACAGAGTTCAGCAAGACAGCAGGGCAACAGCAAGGCAGCAGTCCTTTGTAGAAAGCAGACAGGTGAGTCCTTTGAGCAGCCAGGCAGTTCTTCTTGGCAGGATGTAGTTTCTGGTTCAGGTTTCTTCTCCAGCAAGTGTCTGATGAGGTAGGGCAGAGGCCCTGTTTTATACCCAAATGTGCCTTTGAAGTGGGGGAGACTTCAAAGAGTGGCTAAGAAGTGCACCAGGTCCCCTTTCAGTTTACTCCTGTCTGCCAGGGTCCCAGTAGGGGGTGTGGCAGTCCTTTGTGTGAGAGCAGACCCTCCACCCTCCCAGCCCAGGAAGACCCATTCAAAATGCAGATGTATGCAAGTGAGGCTGAGTACCCTGTGTTTGGGGTGTGTCTGAGTGAATGCACAAGGAGCTGTCAACCAAGCCCAGCCAGACGTGGATTGTAAGGCACAGAAGGATTTAAGTGCAAAGAAATGCTCACTTTCTAAAAGTGGCATTTCTAGAATAGTAATATTAAATCCGACTTCACCAGTCAGTAGGACTTTGTATTACCATTCTGGCCATACTAAATATGACTTCCCTGCTCCTTTCAGATCAGCAGCTGCCACTTCAACAGTGTATGAGGGCAGCCCTAATGTTAGCCTATGAAGGGAGCAGGCCTCTCAGTAGTGTGAAAACGAATTTAGGAGTTTTACACTACCAGGACATATAACTACACAGGTACATGTCCTGCCTTTTACCTACACAGCACCCTGCCCTAGGGGTTACCTAGGGCACACCTTAAGGGTGACTTATATGTAGAGAAAGGGGAGTTCTAGGCTTGGCAAGTACTTTTAAATGCCAAGTCGAGGTGGCAGTGAAACTGCACACACAGGCCTTGCAATGGCAGGCCTGAGACAAGGAAAAAGGGGCTACTTAAGTGGGTGGCACAACCAGTGCTGCAGGCCCACTAGTAGCCTTTAATTTACCAGCCCTATGCACATAAAGTGCACCTTACTAGGGACTTATAAGTAAATTAATAGTCCAATCAGGTATGATTCCAGGTTACCATGTTTTAAGGGAGAGAGCATATGCACTTTAGCACTGGTTAGCAGTGGTAAAGTGCGCAGAGTCTATAAACCAGCAAAAACAGTGTCCAAAAAAATGGAGGGAGGCAGGCAAAAAGTTAGGGGTGACTACCCTAAGGCTGTCAGGTCTAACATGTGTCCCCCCCAGCTGAAAGTGGGGAGAGCTACCCGACCTCCTGGGAGCTCTCATCGCTAAGGCGGAAGTACCTGGAGAGACCATCAGCATTGGCGTGGTCAACCCCTGGGCGATGTTCCACAGTAAAGTCCATCCCCTGTAGGGAAATGGACCACCTCAAGAGTTTTGGATTCTCGCCCCTCATCTGCATGAGCCATCTGAGGGGCCTGTGGTCTGTCTGAACCCGGAAGTGAGTCCCAAACAGGTAGGGTCTTAGCTTCTTTAGTGCCCAGACCACAGCAAAAGCTTCTCGTTCAATAGCACTCCACCTCTGTTCCCGTGGTAATAGCCTTCTGCTAATAAAGACTACCGGTTGATCTCTGCCCTCCTCATTCAGCTGTGCTAGGACTGCCCCTATGCCATGCTCTGAAGCGTCTGTCTGCACAATAAATTCCTGGGAGTAGTCAGGGGCCATGAGTACGGGGGCCGTGCACATGGCTTCCTTCAGGGCGTCAAAGGCTTTCTGACAAGCCTCTGTCCAATTCACCAACCTAGGTTGCTTCTTGGAAGTGAGTTCTGTCAAGGGTGTTACAATGGTACCATAGCCCTTGACAAATCGGCGGTAGTATCCCGTGAGGCCTAGAAAGGCTCTCACCTCCGTCTGTGTTCGGGGTGGTTGCCAGGCCTTGATAGTTTCAATCTTGGCCTGGAGTGGCTGCACCTTGCCACCACCCACTAGGTGTCCTAAGTACACCACGGAACCCTGCCCAATCTGGCACTTACTGGCCTTGATGGTCAGGCCTGCCTGTTGCAGGGCCTGAAGCACCTCCTTGAGGTGAAGCAGGTGTTCCTCCCAGCTGGAACTGTAGACAGCTATGTCATCCAGGTAGGCTGCACAGAAGGCATCCTTGCCAGCTAGGACCCCGTTAACCAACCGTTGGAAGGTAGCGGGGGCATTTTTCAACCCAAACGGCATCACCCGGAACTGGTAATGGCCATCCGGGGTTGAAAATGCGGATCTTTCCTTGGCCCCCTCAGTTAGGCCGATCTGCCAGTACCCTGAAGTAAGATCAAACGTACTCAGGAACTTGGCAGCGCCTAGCCTGTCCACGAGCTCATCAGCTCGGGGGATGGGGTGAGCATCAGTCCGGGTGACTGAGTTGAGACCCCGGTAGTCCACACAGAACCGGAGTTCTGGCTTCGCACCTGGGGCAGTAGCCTTAGGGACCAATACCACTGGGCTGGCCCAGGGACTACTGGATTTCACAATGACCCCTAGAGTCAACATCTTGGAGACCTCCTCCTTGATGCTGGCCTTCACCTTATCCGACAACCTGTAAATTTTGTTTTTCACAGGGAGACTGTCACCTGTGTCAATATCATGAACACAGAGCTGGGTCAGCCCAGGAGTAAGGGAGAACAGGGGGGAGAACTGCTCCAACAGCTCATAACAGTCTCCTTTCTGATTTAGAGTCAGGGAGTCAGACAGAATGACCCCGCTTACTGACCCATCACCTTCTTGGGCAGAGAGGAGGTCGGGGAGAGGCTCACTCTCCTCTTCCGTTCCTTCATCTGTGACCAGAAGCATGTTGATCTCCGACTTCTCAAAATGAGCTTTTAGTCAGTTCACATGGAGCACCCTTAGGGGATTCCTAGGGGTTTTGAGGTCCACTAGGTAAGTGGCCTCCCCTTTCCGCTCCTTTATTTCAAATGGGCCAGACCAGCGGTCCTGGAGAGCTCTGGGCTCTACTGGCTCCATTACCCACACTTTGTCTCCAGGTTGAAACTCTACCAGGGTGGCCTTCTGGTCATACCATTGTTTCATCACCTCTTGACTGGCCTCAAGGTTATCTTGGGCTTCTTTCCAGAAGCGGGTCATCTGGTTGCGGAGGGCCAACATATAGCTGACCACATCCTGAGGGGGTGTCTTTGGAGCTTTCTCCAATCCCTCCTGGACAATGCTTAAGGGTCCCCTGACAGGGTACCCATAGAGAAGTTCAAAGGGACTGAACCCTACCCCTCTCTGGGGGACCTCTCTATAAGCAAAGAGAAGGCATGGTAAGAGGACGTCCCACTTACGCCTCATGGCCTCAGGGAGGCCACCAATCATGCCTTTCAGGGTCTTGTTGAATCTCTCCACAAGACCATTCGTCTGGGGGTGATAGGGTGTGGTGAACTTGTAAGTTACACCACACGCATCCCACAGAGACTTCATGTATGCAGACATGAAGTTAGTGCCTCTGTCAGACACTATTTCCTTGGGGAATCCCATACGGGTAAATATCCCCATCAGGGTTCTGGCCACCACCGGTGCAGTTACTGTCCTTAGAGGGATTGCCTCTGGGTAACGGGTGGCATGGTCCACCAAAACCAGGATGAACCTGTTGCCTAAGGCAGTTTTGGGGTCCAAGGGACCAACAATGTCGATGCCCACCCTTTCAAAGGGGGTGCCAACGACAGGAAGTGGAATCAGGGGGGTTTTAACCCTTTTTCCTGCTTTACCACTGGCCTGGCAGGTAGGACAGGATCTGCAGAACTTGTCTGAGTGTGTCCTCATTTTGGGCCAATAAAAGTGGGTGACAAGCCTGTTAAAGGTCTTGCCCTGCCCCAAATGTCCTGCCAGGGGAATGTCGTGAGCCAGACCCAGTAGGAAGGTTCGGTAACATTGGGGGACCACCAGCACACGTGCTGCCCCAAAGCCCGGAACCTTAGGCTCACTGTAGAGGAGATCATTCTCCCAATATAGGTGGTGATCGCCAGAGGCGTCGCCGGCTGCCTGGTTTGAGGCTTGTTTCCTCAAACCTTCTAGAGTGGGACATTCTTTCTGCGCCTTGCAGAATTCCTCCCTGGTGGGTCCACCCTCAACTTGCCAGCCAGCAAGCTCAGGTAAGTCACCTAGGGCGGCAATGTCTTCCCCAGTTGGCTCGGAAGCCTCCTCCTCAGGAGCCCCGTCAGCCACTGTGGGGACAGCTGGGGCCGGTTTCCCGCACCCCTGGTCCCTCCTCCTGGCAGCTCTCTGGGCCATCGTTCCAGGCTCCAGATGCCCTTGACTTCTCTCTCGGTCAGCCATGGACCGTGTGGTCATGCAGACCCACTCAGGTAACCCTAACATCTCCAGGTGAGACCTGAGCTCCACTTCTTTCCAAGCAGTGTGCTCAAGGTCATTGCCTAACAGACAATCTACAGGCATGGCAGGACTCACAGCTACTTTCAGAGTACCAGAGACCCCCCCCCACTCAAAGGGAACCAGAGCCACCGGTAGGTGACTCTCGCGATTGTCAGCTACTCTGACCTGGTGGAATGTATTAGGTATTATCTGCTCTGCTGACACCAGCTGACTCTTGATAGTAGTCATACTGGCTCCTGTGTCACGCAGAGCCTCCACCCTCTGCCCATCAATGGTGACCCACTGCCGGTACTTGGAAGTATTTCTGGGCATGTGGGCCTTGGGCACCATTTCTCCTTCTCCCAGGGACACTAGGGAAATCTCTACCTGCTCCCCAAAGCTAGTGGGGTCCATCTCCCCCCCGAGTGCTACACTAGTCAACCCAGGTGCCTGTCCGGTAGTGGACGGTGCCCTCTTGGGGCACTGTGGATCGCCTTTGTAGTGACCATATTGGTAACACTCCATGCATTTGGGGCTAGATTTTCCTGACTTGTCAAATGTCCCTGGCTTTTTCCCAAATCTGGAAAAGGAAGGGTTGCCACCCCCTCCATGGGAATTCTTTTGGGGGCCTTTAGAGAGTTCCTTATCTGTAAGTTTATCTCCCCCCTCTTTCTTCTGTTGGGAACCCTGACCACCTTTGTGGGAGTCCCCCCCAGGTACCTTTTTGGACACTCTGGTGCTAACCCAGAGGTCCGCCTCCTCAGCAAGCTTCCTGGGATCAGTCAGCTTACTATCCACTAGGTGCTGGCGCAAATCTGTATAAGTAACATTAAGCATATGCTCTCTCAGGATCAAGTCATATAAACCTTTATAATCTGCTACTTTGTTGCCCCGCACCCATCCATTCAGTGCCTTACTAGAGAAATCAAAGAAATCTACCCATGTTTGTGTGGTTTGTTTGGTGCTGTCCCTGAACCTCTGACGGTATCCCTCAGGGGTCAGCCCAAACTTGGCAAGTAAAGTGGCTTTCTGGAGTGGGTAGGTGTTTTGATCCGGTGGATCCAATGTGAGAAGTGTGTCCCTCCCCAATGGCGGCACATAACCCCACATAGCTACCCCCCATTGCCCTTCAGGAACCTCATGAGCCCTTAGTGCAACTTCATAAGCAGCTAACCATTTATCTATGTCATCTCCCACCACAAAACTGGGCACCACATTTTTGGGTATACGAACCTTCTTTTCTCCAGCAGGTCCTGTCTGTATGCTGCCACCATTATTGCTGGATTCAGACTGTCTTGCCTTGATCTCCAGCTCCTTGAGACTCAGTTCATGAGCCAACAATAGTTTCTTTTCAGCCAAAGCTCTTTCAGCTTCCACTTGTTTGGCTGCTCTTTCAGCTTCTGCTTGTTTGGCTGCCCTTTCAGCTTCTGCTTGAATCTGTTTGGCTGTCCTTTCAGCTTCAATCTGTTTGGCTGCTCTTTCAGCCTCAGCTTGTTTGGCTTCTCTTTCTGCCCTCCTTTCCTCCTGTTGCGCCTCAATTTTCAGTTTTGCCATTTGCAATTGGAACTCCCTTTCCTCTCTCCTTTCCTCTGCGGTCAGGCTTTGCATGGAGACACTGCTCCCTGGTCTGGAAGGGTGCACAATTGCAGTGGTAACACCATCCATAGATAGTGAAAATCCTTCTGAGGGGCCATTTTCTGGCTCCTCTTCCTCATCATCCTCTAAATGGGCTTCTGCCCAGGCCCTCAGCGCCACTTGAAAGTCCTCCTTTCTGGAGGCCCCTTGGGTGGGTACCCTTAATGCCCTGCAGAATCCTCTTAGTTGTTTGACCGTGTATGTATCCAACTGGACTAGGTCAAAGTCCCCTGTCTGAGACCCAGTCAGAGACATGTTGAGTGAGGATTTAGTTTTTGAAAATTGTCAGGAAAAAAAACGGATTTTCAAAAAGAGAAAAAACCAAGTTGACCTTCAACTGTGGGTAGGTAGTGAAATACTTAGCTACTGTATGTCACTGCACAAATACAAGTCCTATCCTCACCGCTGATCACCAATGTTAGAAATGGGGTTTTTGGTTGGCAGTCAGGTTACCCTCTGTCCAAGCAAAAGCCCTCACTCTAGTCAGGGTAAGTCACACACTATCCAAGATTATCCTGTGCCCACCCTCTGGTAGCTTGGCACGAGCAGTCAGGCTTAACTTAGAAGGCAATGTGTAAAGTATTTGTGCAATAAATCATACAATACCACCATATAGCACCACAAAAATACACCACACAGTGTTTAGAAAAATATATAATATTTATCAGGATAATTGTAGGTCAAAAAGAATAAAGTTGCAATGGAAAATTGTAGAAATATCACAGGGAAGTGATATAAAGTGTCTTAAGTCTTTAAAAAGCAATAAAGTGTCTTTCAAGCACAGAGTACCTGGTTTCTGGTGGGAAATCTCCTCGGAGGGCCACAGGAGAAGAGATGTGCGGAAAAAGGGGTGTGTGCGTCGATTTCTCCTCAGCACACACAGACTTGCGTCGTTCTTTTCCACGCGGGGAAGTCGGGCGTCGTTTTCCGGCGCGCAGACAGTCTCTTTTTGTGGGTCGCGGGGATTACCAGATGTCCCGGGTCTGTGCGTGGATTCTCCTGCTTGTTTTCCGGCTGCGCGTGGTTCTGCGGGGCTGCGCGTCGAAGTTTCGATCTCACGGTAGGCGTTGCGTCGATTTCTCCTTGGAAGTCGGGCGGCGTTGTCCTTGCGAGGCCGTGCGTCGAAATTTTGGTCTCACGGCAGGCGTCGCGTCGATTTCTCCTTGGAAGTCGGGCGGCGTTGTCCTTGCGAGGCCGTGCGTCAAAGTTTCGCACTCACGGTAGGCGTCGCGTCGATTTCTCCTGGAAAGTCGGACGGCTTTGTCCTTGCGAGGTTGTGCGTCGAAGTCTCGATCGTCCCGAGGGCGTCGCGTCGATCAGCGTCGGTGTGCGGCGTTTTTCTCGCCGCGAAACAAGCTGTGCGTCGAAATTTTCGGCGCACGGAGCGTCCAAGTGAAAGGAAGAAGTCTTTTTGGTCCTGAGACTTCAAGGAACAGGAGGCAAGCTCTATCCAAGCCCTTGGAGAGCACTTTCACAGCCAGACAAGAGTTCAGCAAGACAGCAGGGCAACAGCAAGGCAGCAGTCCTTTGTAGAAAGCAGACAGGTGAGTCCTTTGAGCAGCCAGGCAGTTCTTCTTGGCAGGATGTAGTTTCTGGTTCAGGTTTCTTCTCCAGCAAGTGTCTGATGAGGTAGGGCAGAGGCCCTGTTTTATACCCAAATGTGCCTTTGAAGTGGGGGAGACTTCAAAGAGTGGCTAAGAAGTGCACCAGGTCCCCTTTCAGTTTACTCCTGTCTGCCAGGGTCCCAGTAGGGGGTGTGGCAGTCCTTTGTGTGAGAGCAGACCCTCCACCCTCCCAGCCCAGGAAGACTCATTCAAAATGCAGATGTATGCAAGTGAGGCTGAGTACCCTGTGTTTGGGGTGTGTCTGAGTGAATGCACAAGGAGCTGTCAACCAAGCCCAGCCAGACGTGGATTGTAAGGCACAGAAGGATTTAAGTGCAAAGAAATGCTCACTTTCTAAAAGTGGCATTTCTAGAATAGTAATATTAAATCCGACTTCACCAGTCAGTAGGACTTTGTATTACCATTCTGGCCATACTAAATATGACCTCCCTGCTCCTTTCAGATCAGCAGCTGCCACTTCAACAGTGTATGAGGGCAGCCCTAATGTTAGCCTATGAAGGGAGCAGGCCTCTCAGTAGTGTGAAAACGAATTTAGGAGTTTTACACTACCAGGACATATAACTACACAGGTACATGTCCTTCCTTTTACCTACACAGCGCCCTGCCCTAGGGGTTACCTAGGGCACACCTTAAGGGTGACTTATATGTAGAGAAAGGGGAGTTCTAGGCTTGGCAAGTACTTTTAAATGCCAAGTCGAGGTGGCAGTGAAACTGCACACACAGGCCTTGCAATGGCAGGCCTGAGACAAGGAAAAAGGGGCTACTTAAGTGGGTGGCACAACCAGTGCTGCAGGCCCACTAGTAGCCTTTAATTTACCAGCCCTATGCACATAAAGTGCACCTTACTAGGGACTTATAAGTAAATTAATAGTCCAATCAGGTATGATTCCAGGTTACCATGTTTTAAGGGAGAGAGCATATGCACTTTAGCACTGGTTAGCAGTGGTAAAGTGCGCAGAGTCTATAAACCAGCAAAAACAGTGTCCAAAAAAATGGAGGGAGGCAGGCAAAAAGTTAGGGGTGACTACCCTAAGGCTGTCAGGTCTAACAGCAGGTAATAGGCAAATGGTGATGGGTAGCTGTCTCATATATAGGCCGCATATAATGATACACGTGATCCATAGACTTCGCCACTACATTAGGATTTAAAGACTTAAGAATAGGCAAATCATACAAAGGCATTTCAAAATTCCAAACATAAAATACTCAAAATGATCTTGACAATAAAACAATTTCATGATCACACTAAAAGGTAAGAGGTTGCTGTAGAAGCACAAAGATACATGCAACTATAACAGTTATGTACCCCTGTCACCTTGGAGCACTCATTTAGTAATCTAAAATAAACACTGTCTGAAATGTTCCTTCAGAGCCATCTTTGAGTAATATTTTCTTATTAAAACTAAATTGTTCGTCTAAGTATTCCTGGTAATATCTAATCTCAGTTGAAGCAATGCTCAACAAGAGAGTTAATACTCACTAATAAACTCACCATTATTATAGGTACAGCTGGTTCCAAAACAGCTAATATAACTTGTCAACCATTATCTGTGGTTGGCACCATGATGGTCTTGGGTCAGACCAAAAGAAAAGGAAAAATCAAAAATCAATTTGTTGAATCAATTGTGCAAAACATTCAGTTTGTTCCACTATGAAAAGATTAGTTAATTTGAGATTCTAGGATAAAGAAACCTACAACTTCACATGGATACCTGAAGGGACATTCTCTTCTACTGGATACCTACAGGAACCTAATATCTTTGTCTGATTACCTGATGTTTAAAACATACATTTCCAAAGTGTGGAAGTAAGTCACTTCAGTTCATTAATCAACAATTTAATTTAGTCTTTTGCTGTGATACCAATGTTCATGAGAGTTTTTCAAACTTATTTTGGTGACTTTCAGATTTATAAGTTCTCAGATCAGGGACACTTTTAATGAACTAGGTTCATTCAGGTACTAAATACCTTCAGTTGGCCACTCAGTCTCTTTAGTTCTTCTGACTGTTTGTTGTTCACTTCCACTAGCTTTCTGTTTGCATGGCTCTAGTTCTTCCCTGATCGTCTTTAGTATACTTTCTTTAGTCAAGATATTTTTCAGTTTCTCCCCACTTTTCATTCACTTTTGTTGTCACTGCCCTCCCACATCCAAAATACATGCACTTTCTTCCAGTTCATGGCGCACCCTCTCATTTTCAGCTCCTTGATTGATTGTTATTATTCTCGGTTCATTCACCAGATTCTGAATTCAGGATTGTCTTCTCAATCAATCAATAAATCAGGGATTCTTGTACAGAGCGAGCTTATCACTGAGGGATCTCCAGGCGCGGGGGAAGTCGGTCCAGGATTTGGTGGCGAGGTGGAAGATGGAGCAACCTCTGTCGTAGTTGGACTCTTGCTCTAGGCAAAACTGCTGGTTTAAGAATTACAGTACTTATGTTTGTAGGCGACTATGCCAGTCCTACAACAGGTCGCAACTGTCGTCCCAACCCTCCCGGTTTAGAGGCACCACCTCACCAGAAACCCAAACAGTAAAAGGTGATTTGTGGCAGCCTTTACGCATTGACTCAAAAGTGTGGCATCTCAGGGAGTGGTGTGGTTAAACGGAAATGACCCCTTTCACACATAAAAGACATGTCTCAATCAAACACAGGCAATGAAGAAGATGCAGTAAAGTTTTATTTAGCAAAACTGCATTCTGCAATAGTTTGCATGGGGTGCAATGATTAGAATAATGAACATTGCAAGAAACAGAATGGTAAAGGTAAGAGTCATTAATGCAAAGACCCCCACCATCTTGCAATAACATGAAAATACATGAAATGTGAAATATGTCCTAATACCCTAGCATGATAGGCCTAATCTCTGACCTAAGAGAGAGCTAGGTATGTTAAACCTAATCTGCCAATGCCATGTCCTTGAGAAGAGCCTCCAACCCTCGTTACCTTGGGATGAGGTCTCTAGCTCAGACTATGTAAGGACACGAAGACTGGGTCAGCATCAAAACGACAGGCAGCATCAATAGCAGCGATTGCAACTGGTCTGAATCCCTCTGACTATCTGTTTAAATGAGGAATATTTATACAGATCTACTTGGACCCCTGACGTAGGTTTGTTCCCAAAGAATAGATAACAAGGCATGCTTCGGACGGTAATTTATATGAACAATTCCCTCAAAAGCATGAGGACGGAAAGTATCTAAAGTGAACACCTACAGTTTGTTTACCTTTGTTGCTTGCTATTGATGCTTTAGCGCGGTGGCACTGATAACACAAACTAAAACTTGAGTCTTACTAAAAAGAAGGCAGCCATCTTAAAAGATTTAATTAAATAAATGTGCTAAAACAGAGCAAGCTAAGTAGGGTAAGTCATTAGGTGCACGAGTCTGCAAGCCAAAGGCTGAGCTAACTCCTGTTACCCATTAAAACAAACTAGAATTCACTACATCTCCAGAAAGTTTGCGGCAGGTGTGGGAAATGCGGGCCTGGGCTAGGGAAGTTGAGTGGAGGTCTCTGGTTGGTTGGTTGGTGGACAGAGAGGCGGTTGTTGATGTAGGTGGATCTGCCATTGTGGAGGTCCTTATACGCATGTGAGGAGCTTGAAGAGGCATCTCTGCTGGATCAGAAGCCAGTGGAGGGCCCTGAGGTGGGGGGGTGCTGGTTCTTCTGGGAAAGTCTGGCTACTGTGTTCTGGATGGTCTGGAGGCGGTTCATGATCTGTTTGGTGGTTCCGGCATTGAGCACATTTCCGTATTCAAGTCGGCTGGAGATGAGGTCCTGGGTGACTGTCTTCCTGGTGGAGATGGGGCTCCACTTGAAAATTCTGCAGAGCACGCGTAAGAAGTGGAAGCAGGCAGAAGAAATAGCACTGATCTCTTGCTTCCTGGTCAGTTGAGTGTCTAAAATGAGCCCCAAAGTTGAGTCGGTGGTCGGTGGGTGTGGGTGAGGGATCGGGGTGGAGGGCTACTATGTGTCATTCCAGCAGGACTTGTTCTGAAAGAAGAGGATCTCTGTTTTGTCAGAGTTTAGCTTAATGCAGTAGGTCTGCATTCAGGAGATAATGTCATCATAGTGTTTTGGAAGTTGGATCTTGCAGTACCGTCTGAGAGGGAGAGGACAAGCTGGATGTTATTGGCATAGGAGACCATTTTGAGTCCATGGGTATATGTGATATCTGCTTGTGGAGTCATGTAGATATTGAAGAGGGTAGGACTGAGGGAGGATTCCCTGAGGGATGCCATAGGTGATGTCTTTGGGTGCAGAGACATAGGGAGGGGGGAGGATCCTCTGAGTTCAGTTGGGGGAAGGAGGCAATGTAGTTGAGTGCCTTGTTTTAAATGCCTATGCTGTGGAGTCTCGAGATGAGAGTGTGGTGTGAGACGGTGTTGAAGGCTGCGGATAAGTTGAGGAGAATGAGGGCCACTGTAGCCCTTTGGTCAAGGAGACTGTTGTCATCGGTAGGTGTGATCAATGCAGTTTCCGAACTGTGATTGGGCTGGAATCTAGATTGGGATGGGTCGAGAATGTTGTTCTGTTCGAGGTAGTCCACAAGCTGGCGGTTGGCCTTTTCCAAGACTGGTGGGGAATGGAAGGAGCAAGATAGGACAGTAGTTCTTGAGCTTGCTGCAGTCAGCTGAGGGTTTCGTCAGGAGGGGCTTGACCTTGGCGTCCTACAGGAGGTGGGGACGGTGACTTTGGAGATGGGTTGTTGAGGAGTTCTGTGAGTGTGGCTCCAATAGTTTCTCCTCCTAGGTTGTAGATATGGTGCAGGCAGGGGTCTGTGGGGCATCCGGAGTGGATAAAGGTAATGATGGAGAGGGTGTCTTCGGTAAAAAAGCTGCTTCCATTCAGAGGTCCTATAGTGGCGGGACAGAGGTAGGATTGGTTGCGGGTGGTTGAGGTGGGTGGCATGGTGGTCGAAGTTGCTGTAGATGTTGGCAAAGGGCTTGGAGGGGTGGATTGATTTCTCTGTGGCAGAGGACCAGGAGGATTCTCTGATGATACTGAAGAGTTCTCTGGTGTGGTTGGTGCTTGCTTCAATGCAGGTGTTGAGCGCTTCTTTCTTGGTCTCGCTGAGTCGGTAGTGGTATCTTTTGAGGGGGGTTCTGAAGGCATCGAGGTTGGCAGTGGTCTTCTTTGATTACCAGTTTTGCATGAGGCTTTCAAGGGTGGCCGCAGGGGTGGGTCTGGTTTCTTTGAGGGTGACGATCCAGGGAGTTTCTGTCATGTTGCTCCATTTGGGACAGGGGAGGGTGGGGGTCTCAATGGGGCTCCTGGTCATCGCTTGATGGTGAAGTGGACAATGGTATGGTTGGTCCATGTTAATTCAGAGGTGTGGGAGAATTTGGCTAAGTTGCTGGAGGAGAAGATGGGGTTTAATGTGTGTCCTGTACTGTGCGTGGGCATGGTGACCGGCTGAGAGAAGCTGATGCTGCTCATGTTGTCGATGAGTGAGGCGGAGTTGGCGTCATTTGGGTCTTCTAGGTGGAAGTTCAGGTCCCCCAGGAAGATTAAGTGACTGAAGTTGATTGCCAGGGGTGTGATGTAATCTAGGATAGAGTTGCAGAAGCTGTTGCATGGGCCAGAGGGTCTGTAGGTGAGGGTTCCATTGATGGTGGGTTTGGCATTGGGTTTGATCTGGAAGTTGAGGTGTTCCATGATCGCTGTAGCATCATCTGTGGCGGTGCAGTGGAGGGAGTCTTTGTGGATAATGGCGATGCCCCTGTGTCTGTTGGGGTGGATGCGGTGAATAATCTTGTATCCGGGGTGTGGTGGTGTCTGCTGCAGAGGCGAGGGTGAGCCAGGTTTCAGTGATGAACACAATGTCGGGTTTGAGGGTGGTGATGGTGTCCCAGATTTCTATGGCGTGTTTGCAGAGGGATTGGATGTTGACTACTATGCAGTGGAGTTGTGTTTTGTGGCTTGGCGTCTGCTAGGTGAAGGTTGCAGTGATTCTGACGTCACAGGAGAAACAATAGTTGTGGTAGGAAAAGGGGCCTTTGGTGGATTGCGGCGAGGCGGTGCTGTAGTTGGAATCCCATTTCTTTGGCCCGAGGTTCTTGATTTCGGCGGATGAGTACCAGTGCCGGGCTGCGGGACCAGGGGTCCTGTTTCTGGGCATAGTCCAGGCGCAGACGGGCTTGCCCCTGGCACGCCCACTGCACAGTTGTGCAGCAACCGCCATTGAGTAGAGGTGCAAGGCGGGAAACCGGGAGGCTGAGCGGGGGCACAGAGGGAATCAAAAAAGCGGGAAAGAACAGGGAGGCTGGGGGGCTGAAGGGACTAAGCAGGCAGCAAAATTGAGGCACTGATCTGCAGGCCATATGTAGCGCTATGCAGCAGTGCCAGCAAGTACTTACTGCTGAATGAGCTAGACAGGTGGCAGCAGGGCTGAGAGAGGCAGTAGTCAGGGCAGTCTGGGCAGAGGCAGTAAACTGCTGGCGAAAAGTAGCACTATGCAGCAGTGCCAGGTGTGACCAGGAAGGAGCTGGAGGGGCCTTCTCTTCTCTATTCCAAGCTTGAGTTTGACTCAGTGAAACAGTGATTGCGGTCATCACATCTTCAGCGGCTTGTCTCACTCTCTTAGTATGGGAGGCATGAATTTAGTGTCTTAACCGGCCACACTTAAAAGCTGTGTTTGTCACAAACATCACCTGAAAAGGTCCCTTCCATTGTCCCTAAAGACACATTTTCTTGACTAATGTCTTCACCAAAAGTCAATTGCCTGGACTGATGTCATGGCACAGATCTTGTCTTGCTGGTTTGGGTTACCAAGTCAAACTGGTGAGAAACCGAATGTACCACATCTGTTGTAATTTAGCAGTGATTAGATTAAGCATTAGCAGAAGACATCTTGTATTTAGTAACTATTGTAAACATTTTGCGGAATCCATTTTGTATTCATGGCAGCCATTTTCTCTGCTACATGCTGCCATGTGCTCACCATGTGCTCTGTCCTACCTTTCTGTTAAATGCTCTTGAAATCTGCCTAGTGACAAGTTATATTTAGCATCTCTTACTTTCGCACATGCTCAGTAAGGTCTGCAGCTGTTAGTCCTTGGAAACTGTTAGCTCCTCCTACCTGTCGACTGTGCATTTTCCACATGACCTTACATGTATACAAGTCTTGTTTCCATAATTGTACCATCTCATTTTAGCCCCTGTGTGGGTATAAAAGGACCATGCTCTCTCAGTTCAGTGTGCTACTTCAGACATTACCCTAGGGCTGTTTGAACTGTAGTACCACCTCATGAGGTTAATAAACTTTTGTCTTTTATTCCAGTTTCTGTGCCAACTTCTTCCTACATGGTCTGAGGACTTTGTGCAGAGAAAGGTGAACCCCTTGCACTAGTAGGCCTTGCTGAGGCTTACTTCAACAAATTGGCGCCCGAACAGGGACTCATCGGCGACTCGGATGCCCAACGGATTGGTCGCGACGAAGGATTGGGATTTCGCTGCGGACGATCAATGCCTGAGAAGACCCGAGTCTTGCCAACCACAGCGTTTTTCCTTTCTTTCTGATTTGACCATCCAGGTGGCGCCGGTCCTCAACTGAGATCCTTTTTGTTCATTCGTCATGCAGTGACCATTTGGTCGATTTTAGAACTTGGCAGTTGGAACCTGGACACCCTGTGATTGGTAAGAGCCGATTTACGGCACTTGCTGTGGGTTTTGATGCCTGTGTTTGGTAATGTAGTTTAGCACTACTTACTGTGGCTCTCGTGATTTGGGTGACTAGTCAATTTGTATTCTTTGGATTTGATATATAAATTGCAATTTATATAGGCAGGTAATGAGGAGAATTTTCTCCAATTTAATTTTGATTTGAACGGCACCTTAAGTGCTACTTTGATTATAATATTGCATATTCTGCACTATTTTTGGCATGCCTGTTTTTAGCACACTTCGTAGGATGTGTTGCTTTTGTAATGGTACCAATTTGAGACTGGAAGAATCGCAACCGGCACCCCCAGAGGGGACGCCCAATGAAGATATGTATGTTAAACATGGTCTTTCTTCTATAATGTACAGCACATTATGGAATAAATACACCCGCGCGGATCCTGAGTTACGTTGGCCTATGCATGGGTCATTTGATTTGCGAAAGATTGAGTATGTGGAACAATGTATGTGTAAGCGAAAGTCTAGGCAAGATATGTTTGACTGTATACGAATGTGGGAGAAAGAAGCGCGTGGACGAGTGAAGCGTGAGCAAGCCTTGCTTGAGAAAGAGCAGCGGAAGAATGTATATGTGAAAGCATTGGAAATGAGAAAGAAAGAAATAAATGACTTAAATGAGCTAGAAGAGAAAGAACGTAAGCTACAGGTAACTGGCCAATACACTGTTAGGCAACCTCTCTATCCTATCCTTATTAAACCACATGATGATTTATGGTTACTAGATCGCCCTCCACCTCCGTATGTCGTCCCTTCTGCCCCTCATGAGTTACCTAAAGTCTCCAGTTCGGAGCAACAGAAGATGCGGGTCAGTCGCTCTATGCTGCCTGCTGACCATGCGTCTGAGCTTAGATCTATTGCTCGTAAAACAATTTGTAGCGTTGTTTCTGCTTCTGAACTTTTAGACAACATGAAAGGGTGGAAGGAAAAGGAGCAGCTATATTTTACTGAGGCATTTGGCTCAGAAGTTATTGAGCTATATCGGAAATACTCTGATGAGTTAGAGCTCGATGATGTAGGAGCTGATCATAAGCAAATGCGTGATGGTCTTTTTTGTTTTCTCCCAGGTGGCTGATGCAATCAGGCGTTTAATGAAATTACGTATTGTGGCAGTCTGTTTGCAAGAAGAGAAAAGGGCTGCGGACGCAGTTGCACAAGCATCTCAGACCAAAGGGGCGCAAGCTTCCATCTTTGAAACAGATAAGACTATGATAGTTCACGCGAAACCAATGCGGGAGGCCGCGCCTTTGTATGTTCCTCCTAAAGGATTGGGTACAAATGATGATAAAATTTCTGTTGATGCTAAGGGTTATTTTATTTATAATTGGGTGTATAGTCCTTGGAATAGGGCAGATGTAATGGCACTTAAAACAGCATTACCTGACCCGCGGAAAAATCCAGCCGCCTTTTATGAGGAAGTTGAGGGAGCAATTAGTTCTTGTACTATGACTTTGGCTGACATTGATTTATTTTTCGGATTGATATTACCGCCAGATATGTGGAGAACTGTTCGTAAAATTGATGATCGTACAGTTTTTGGGGCATCATGGAAAGAAATAGAACAGATGGACGGGGATAGGGAACCTGCGAAAAAGCCATATCAGTTGATTCTAGATCTTCCTGCAGCCATATTAGTTAAGTTGAAAATGATTATTCCCCCTAAAAAGATAGATTGGACTGTTTTAGCGTCTTGTAAACAAAAGGCAGATGAATCGGTCTCTGATTTCTTTACACGCTTTGAAGAAGCATTTCATGATTTTAGCGGTCAGTCATTGTCAGATGATACGGGCAGACATTTGTTTGTGGAAAAATATGTTGCAAATCTGTTACCAGGAATAGCTAGTCGTCTAAAAGCTAGTGAAAGTTCATGGACTACCTCTACTCCGGTTTCTCTTTTGACTATGGCTCAGTATTATGAACGTCAGGAATTAGAAGCAAAAGGTAGCGAGGAGAAAAAGATTAAAGAATTAAAGACGAAGGTTATGTTGGCTCAAGCTTATGGTCCGCCTTTTAGAGGTATTGATAGAGGTGGACGTGGATCTTATGGTTCTTCTTACAATCGTTCGAATTTGTCTGATGATCAGTGTGCGTATTGTAAGAAATTTGGGCATTGGGCTGCCGATTGTCCAGCACTACGTATTCAGCAGTGTTCACGTGGTCGGGGACAAATGAGAAATCGCTCAGGATATTCAGGACCTAGAAGAAGCACAAATGATCATGCTAGGGTTGATGCTAATACACGAGGGCAGGATGGGTTTAACACTTTTGATAGACGGAACCAATACCAGATGTCTGACCATGTGCAGCCTGATTTCCAAGATTCTGCTTATGCATAGGATTGCCTAGGATGGGGTAAGAAATCAGTTGAAGTTCCAGTAGATCAGAGGGGTCCCTATATTATAGGACATGTTTTGGGTCTTACTGATCAGTTTCTGGTTGATACAGGAGCTACTCGTAGCGCCTTGTCTAAACAATTGATTCCAAGGGCTCCCCTGTCTGGCTTAACCATTACATCGATAGGTTTCGATGGAACACCTTCCCCTAGCCCATTGTCACAACCACTTGCATTCCATGTTGATAAATTTACTGCTCTGTGTCCATTTTTGCTTTCTCCAAATACACCAGACAATATTGTGTGTCTTGATATGCTCAAGTATTTCAGGGCTACAATACGATGCTCTCCTGAAGGGGTGCGTGTTATTTTAAATGATAATCATCCTGTGATGGAAAGAGTTTGTCTTGTTAAAGAGGATGTTGCATTAGCTTCACTCCCTAGTACTTTGTGGGCTACTTCAGATACTGATGTGGGACAAATGATTATTCCACTGGTACATATTAGTGTCAAGGAGGGAGCTGTATTGCCACGTTTGCCTCAATACAAAATTTCACAGGAGGGCGAAGAAGCACTCACACGAATTGTGCATGATCTTATTGCAGTTGGAGTTGTCGAGGAAGTTCTGTGTAATGTTTGTAACAGTCCGATTCTTCCTATTCTGAAAAAGGATACTGATACTAGGATTTACCGATTTATTATTGATTTACGAGAAGTCAATAAGATTGTGATACCACAATATCCTGTGGTATCTGACATCACGACACTCCTTACTTTGGTTCCCCCGACAGCAACTACGTTCTCTGTGATAGACTTGAAGAATGCTTTCTTTTCGATCCCTATTCATCCTGACAGCCGATATTTGTTTGGTTTTACTTTGAATAAACGATCATATAGATTTTGCAGAGTTCCTCAAGGCTATACGGAGAGTCCAAGTATTTATAGTCAGGCGTTAAAATGACAACTTGATTCTTTTGTTTTGCCTGAAGGTGTGGCTCTCATACAATATGTTGATGATATTTTGTTGGCAGCTGATACCCCGGAGCAATGTGAAAAGTGCACTTTGTCCTTACTTTTTTTTATTGCTTCACACCATCATAAAGTGTCACGAAAGAAATTGCAATATTGTAGACCAAAGGTAACCTATTTAGGTCACCTTTTGTCTAAGGAGGGCCGTGCACTTACATCAGATCTTATTCAAGCAATTTTAGACACACCAGTACCCTCTACTCAGAAAGATGTTCGTGCATTCCTTGGTCTTACTTCTTTTTGTAGGCAATGGATATTAGGGTTTTCACACATTGCCAAACCTTTGCTAGCACTTTTGACTAAAGATACTCCAATGCCCCTCCCATGGACAGATGAACGTGAGACTGCTTTCCGGCAGCTGCGACAAGCCCTTTGTTCTGCACCAGTGTTAGGTACTCCAGATTACATGAAGCCTTTTGCACTTTACGTACACAAGAAAGATGGATGTGCATTGTCAGTTTTAGTACAGACACATGGCGATAAGCAGCGTCCCTGTGCATATTTTTCAGCAGTACTTGATCCTGTCACTCGAGCGTTGCCCGGGTGTTTTCGTTCAGTTGCCGCAACAGCTGTCTCAATACGTCAGAGTGAAGGGATAGTTTTGTCACATAAGCTGTTGGTGCTAGTACCCATGCGGTTGATGCTCTTTTAAATCAAACAAAGACACAACATTTAACTAGCGCCTGTATGACAGGTTATGAGTTGACATTGTTGGCTCCTCACATTACACTGAAGAGATGTGCAACACTAAATCCAGCTACTTTGTTGCCATATCCGGTGACTCAGCCTCAGTCACAAGAAACACATGATTGTATATTCCTTACCGAAGAACAGACAAAGGGTTGTGTTGATTTACAAGATACGCCCCTTTTAGATGTAGACGGGGAACTGTGGGTTGATGGGTCTTGTTTGAAGTTGCCAGATGGTACGACCTCAGCTGCATATGCAATCACCACAATACACACAGTAGTGGAGACAGCTCGTATACCACAGAAGTCAGCTCAAGCAGCTGAACTAATAGCTTTGACACAAGCATGTGAGCTTAGTACTGATTTAAGTGTGAACATTTACACAGACAGCCGCTATGCTTTTGGAGTGGCTCATGATTTTGGTTTGCTTTGGAAGGAGAGAGGTTTTCTCACATCCCACGGGATGCAGATAATGCACGGAGAATTAGTGCATAACCTCTTGACTGCATTGACATATCCAAATAAACTAGCTATTGTGAAATGTAGTGCACATAAGAAAGTGACCGATAAGATAGGGCAAGGTAATCCTCTTGCAGACCGTGTAGCACGTGAGACTGCGATGCAGCGAAGTACTACTTCTATGTATGTAGTGAAGTCACAAGCTGAACGTTGGCATAATGCTAGACAAGACGTATTAGATATACAGAAATCTGCTTCTGTGAAAGAACGTGAGCAATGGTCTAAAGATAGAGAATTGGATGATGAGGGCTGTTGGTGGAATAAGCAGATGGATAAATGGAAATTGCCTATAGCTTTTGTACAACCTATGGTTCAGATGGCACATGGGCTGGCACATGTTGGAGCTTCAACAATAACGAAGTTGCTTACACAAGTTTGGGAGCATCCAGAAATTTCCAGTACAGCTAAGAGAGTAGTACAGTCTTGTTTGATCTGCTTACAATACAATCCTGGAAAAGGGACACGTACTCCTGCAGGGGGGTTTGCTACACCAACTGCACCTTTTGAAGTTCTACAAATGGATTATATTCAGCTTGAACGCTGCAACAATTTAAAGTATGTCTTGGTGGTGGTTTGTGCCTTCAGTAAATGGATAGAGGCGTACCCCACAAAGGATAATACTGCCATTACCACAGCGAAGGTGCTTTTGAAAGAATTTTTACCTAGGTTTGGTGTTTGCAGACTTTTATGGAGTGATAACGGACCTCATTTTGTTGGGGAAGTTATTAAGTATGTCCTGAAAGGATTAGGGATCAAATAGAAGTTCCATGCGGTTTTCCACCCACAATCAGCAGGGTTGGTGGAAAGGTATAATGCTACATTGAAGCTGAAATTAGCGAAGATACAGGCTTCCACATCCTTAACTTGGCCGGATGCATTACCATTGGCATTATTGTCTATTAGGTCAGTGCCACACTCCCGACTTGGCCTTAGCCCCTATGAAGTAGTATTTGGGAGACCAATGAATATTTGGGGAGTTCCTAAACCAAAATTTGTATATGATGTACCTTGTGTCCTGATGAATGATTATTTGGCACAGTTAACCGACAATTTGGTTTCTATTCATCAACAGGTTCGAGAAGCACTTCCTGACAGATCTACAGGTGAAGGCCATGAACTCCGACCTGGTGACCAGTTGATGATTAAGGGGGTTATTCCAACTTTAGAGGAGGTGTTAATCCGTCCCAAAAGTGACGGAAAAGTGACGGATTTACCACCAGCCGTATTACGAGTCCATTATATCCTATGGAACTCGTAATACGGCTGGTGGTATATCCGTCACTTTACCGTCACTTTTGGGACGGATTAACACCTCCTCCAAAGTTGGAATAACCCCCTAAGTCTTTTGAAAGATCAAGCAGCTTGGAACCAAGGTGGCGAGGCCCAGAACAGGTGCTCCTTGCGACAAGGACAGCAGTTCGAGTGACGAACCGAAAGAATTGGGTCCATAGTACTCACTGCAAGAGAGTGCTACTTACCTTGGTGGAACCTGCTGTGCTGACCGATCATTGAGAGATTTTGACTACGGAGAAAGGCCGTGCTATATCACCTGACGAATCTGCAGAGGTTTTCCCGGACCATACGACTTCTGGAGTGTCGCGATATAATTTGAGACCAAGGAAAGAATCAGAAAATTGTTTTGAAAAGACTGGTTGAGCTACCACCCTGGGTTAGTAAAACGGAGAGCCAATGTGGCAGGGGGGGGTGGATCAGCCGTGCATTAGAGTAGTGACACCCGTCTTGGCCCGTGGTGAAGAAATCAGCGGCTGCCCAGGGATAAGAGCTCCAACGATTGTTTTTAATTAATTTCTGAAAGGGTCGATTATCACTGTTGCTAAAATGAATAACAAAATGATCATTAGTATTATGGGGTTTGTTGTTGTTTTGGTGGTTACAGCAACAATCACCTGGTTTATTGAAAAGAAGTCTCCTGCTCGTGAGTTTTTTGTTGCCACTACTCCAGTACCAGAGGATCACTATTACTTTACGCTTCCCTATCAGGAGCAGAAGCACCGTCAATCGTACTTCAATAATACTTTCATTCAGATGTTGCATCATACTCATAATGCTACAAATACTACTAACTGTTGGGTATGTGGAATGATACCTGCGCATCAAAAGAAAGGAGGAACACCTTTCATTCCTCTTCCTTTTTCACACAATGGTTCTTGTCAAGCTTGGTACATGCTTTTGTTTACATCTGGAAAACGTACAGAGGGCGGACTTCTTTTTCGCCTTAATAAAGTGTGCTACCAAGACAAAGATGGGTATCCCCAAGCTAAAGGAACTAAATGGGAATCGGAAGAGTATCAACCGGACAATGTTTCAATACCATATGTCTTCACAAATATACGAGACTCTGACAAGAAAGAACAATTTGTGATTTCTGTTACAAAAACTAAAGCAGATTTATGTATACGAAGCATTGGACGAATTCCAGTAGGGATAAGCGATTGTACCTTGATTTTAACTATTGAGAGTGTAAATAATAGTAGTTTTACAGCTTCACATAATACATATTTTGTTTGTGGTAACTATGGATATTACCAACTACCTGTTGGGTGGTCAGGTGTGTGTTATGTATCTTTTCTATTACCCCCTGTGTTTTTGGCTCCTGCATCATATCACCGAGATTTAAAACTGTTCAATTACATCATTAACAATAGATATAAAAGGGAAATAAGTACAAATGAGGTAGACCAAACAGATACTAGCCTGCAACAATATGTTGATTTTAATTTAGGATTGTTCCCCTTTGTAGGTGTTGCGTTAAACAGTAGGAAAGTGAGACAATTGACTAGGGTTGTGGAAGCTGTTACCAATCAGGCAGCTCTGGCACTTGGGAATATTACTGAGGAGCTCCAAGTTGCGAGGATTGTAGCGCTCCAAAATCGTATGGTACTAGATGTGATGTTAGCTGATCGAGGTGGTGCATGTCGAATCATCGGTAGTAGTTGTTGTGTTTTTATCCCAGATCACTCACCTTCAGTATATGATGCAATATCTAAATTGCATAAAATTGCTGCAGAAATCCACACAGAGACTGGTACTTGGACTTTTTCTGGATGGTTTTGGGCTCTTGTTTCCGCCTGGGGCTGGAAACTACTGACTATCCTGTGTGTAATAATTGCAATATTTTTTACATGCTGTATCTGTATTCAGTGTGGTCCAATGTTCTGCTCCATGTGTATTACTGTTGTAATTTAGCAGTGATTAGATTAAGCATTAGCAGAAGACATCTTGTATTTAGTAACTATTGTAAACATTTTGCGGAATCCATTTTGTATTCATGGCAGCCATTTTCTCTGCTACATGCTGCCATGTGCTCACCATGTGCTCTGTCCTACCTTTCTGTTAACTGCTCTTGAAATCTGCCTAGTGACAAGTTATATTTAGCATCTCTTACTTTCGCACATGCTCAGTAAGGTCTGCAGCTGTTAGTCCTTGGAAACTGTTAGCTCCTCCTACCTGTCGACTGTGCATTTTCCACATGACCTTACATGTATACAAGTCTTGTTTCCATAATTGTACCATCTCATTTTAGCCCCTGTGTGGGTATAAAAGGACCATGCTATCTCAGTTCAGTGTGCTACTTCAGACATTACCCTAGGGTGCTGTTTGAACTGTAGTACCACCTCATGAGGTTAATAAACGTTTGTCTTTTATTCCAGTTTCTGTGCCAACTTCTTCCTACATGGTCTGAGGACTTTGTGCAGAGAAAGGTGAACCCCTTGCACTAGTAGGCCTTGCTGAGGCTTACTTCAACACATCAGCTAATCATTTACGGTAGTCTACAACCATATCATCCTTTATGTTCAGGAGCACAGCTGCAAGCACTGACAGAAATCCGAGGTAAGGCGCATCAGGCCATTTCAAGGAGGTAAAAGCACACACCTTGATTTCTTGGATTTCAGAGTGCTATTAAAGTGTTCCACTATCTCTTAAGCTTCTGGTCTCTAACAGCAGTGGAATATTTGGATTACTTTCAATGCTACTAACAGTTTCAATATCTTCTTTCTTAAAACATGTACCAGGATCTGAATCCAGAGAAACTGGTGGGCTGAATCACAGGATCTATTCCCTCAATACAACTTTGGCAACCTCAAGACTGTCACACCTAATAGTTGGGTATAGTTCCACCCGACGGGAGAAGAGAAACTATCACTAAAATTTAAAGGGACCATCAGACTTTCCTAAGTGACTCATGGGTACAACTTTTAGTTTGCTCGCAATTAACTGATGACAAGTCACACACTTTTGACACAAATTCTCAGTAAAGACATGCAAATGAGGATTGTACCAATGTTGAAAGGTGCAGATCATGGCACCTTTTGCTACATGGGTAGAACCATGGAAGTGTCTGGCATAGGGGAAAGCATATCACCGGGTACAGCAGGTCCCTTGAAACCCAAATATCACTCTGATTCATTCTGCAACTCTTTCAATTCTTCATAAAGGTTGACATTTTTCATTAGCATGTTTGAAATGGGATTACTGTCAAGTTAATATTGTTCTTCTTGATTAAATGTACAGGACACATGAGTTCAATACCTTGCCATTTCCTTCGCATAGTGGGCTCCTGAAGTACCAAAATCACATACACTCTTGAGTCAGCACATTTCACAACAGTTATCTCTCTAGGGAGCTGCTACACCTTTAAAAAATCCATGACATATCCTCTATTCTGAATAGGAGTACTAAAGGAGGTTAGGAAACCACTCTGTGAACACTGCTGCCCAAAGTCTTTGACTGTGCCAAAAACATATTGACTATCTGTGTAAATGGGGACACCAACATTATGGGAAATGCAGCATAATCTGGTGGGGGCTATCAGTACAGCCTCTTGTGCTGAAGGCATATTCCACAAATAGGAGGATTTCACAGCACCATCTACTGTGCAAAACAGCATTTGCTGCTTTCAATATTCTCCGTCTATCGCTAAACAAGAACTGTCTATGAACGGAGTAAGATCAGGCTCTTGAAAGCGGACATCTTGAATGTCATGTCTTGGCGCACAACTTGGTAACATCAAGGCTGTCATGGTCATCATCATCATCATTGTTTATTTCACTCTCTGGGAGAAGCAAGAGAGTGTCAGGATTTAATACATTGCACCTCCTGAGAGAAATACTTTCTGCTGTTAAAAGCACTAGTTCACACTTAATGATTGTGTTGTCTGTCATGTACTGAGTTAGAGTGCAGGTCTGTAAGATATCGCCTGAATGTGGGACCATCACAATTGGTGGATGCTATCACTCTCAGTGACTACAACTTTAAGAAACCCAGGAAGAGCTTCGACCACTGGATCAAGTGATCCATAGAAATAAGCCACTGGCTGTTTTGCTTCCCCAAGGGTCTGTGCCAACATAGATAGTGCCTAATTCACAAAGGCAAACTTACACTTTTGTGTAAGTTTACAATTTATTGACAATCACAAAGAGATTTACTAGTCGTATCTTTACAAGTGCAGAGTCTCTACACATAAAAAGATAGGAGAAAAATAATGTTTAGTAACAAATGGCAAGTATTAAAAGAGATGCTTGCAAAAATGTATATAACACTGCAGGACTTTGCTGGCTTCAGGTTTACTATTTCCACTCCAAAATTAACAATATTGGGGAACATGTTAGACTTTGAGAGTGGGGGTGTTAAGGTTTACTATTCACCCTCCAAACTTAACTACACTGGGCAACTAGTTGGATTTGAGGGAGTTCAGAATTAAGATTACCACTCCAAACTTAAAAACATTTGGGAATATGTTGGTTAAGATTTACTATTCACACTCCCAATGTAAACATTTTGGAGAAGGTGTTGAACACTGGGGAGTCCATATTTAATATTTGCAATGCAAACAACCACACTGGGGTAAGTACTGGACATTAGGGGTTCAAACTTACTAAACATTGTAAGCCTAACCACATTGGGGAAAGTGTTGGAGTCTTGGGCATGGATTTACCATTCCTGCTCCATACTTAACCAGAATTGGCAAAGTGTTGGACATTGAGGGGTTCAGATTTACTATTCCCATTCCAAAATAACCACATTGGATAAAGTGTTGGACTTTGATGGCTTCAGATGTACTATCCTAACCAAACCAAACCTAACCAAATTGGGGAAAATGCTGGACTTTGCGTGGTTAAGACTTAGTATTTCCACTCCAGACTACATTGGGGAAGGCATTCAACTTGTTGGAGGAGAGGCTTCAATATACCATTTCCACTCCAATCTTAAATCACATTGGGGAAAGTGTTGGACTTTGGGGGAGAGGGGTACAATGTACAGTTTCCACTCCAAACTTAGAAGCATTATGAAAAATGTAAACATTTATGCTTTTAAATGTAAAACATAACTGATACCATAAATGAATGTTATATATTACACTAAAAGAATACATTATAAATTATCAGAAAACACACACAATAAAAAAAAAAATGGCAAACTACCAAAATATTAAATAAACAATGATTTCCTATCCATATAAAACATATTTTTTTAATTGATCAATTTATTTTAAAAATAAGATTTAAACCCCCCCCCCCCCCAAAAGAATGGCATACATTTAAATCTTCCAATAGCACTGGCAAAGCCAATGGGTCGGACCTATACAAGATCTACTGGCTTTAGCAATGTGTTTTTGCCATGTTGCACACCAGTGTGGCTGCTTTTCAGCATGGCTAAAAGTTAGTGGCGTGGAGTGTCAGAGTGAATTGGGGGAGTAGAGTTCAATTGTTCAGTGGCAGAGAGTGTCGTAGAGTGGGGTGGAATGGGGTGGAGTTGGTTGGAGTGGATTGAGGTAGTGGGGTGGATTGGACTGGAGTACAGTGGAGTGGATTGGAGTGGGGTAGAGTAGGATGGATTGGATTGGAGTAGAGTTGAGTGATTGAGTGAAGTGGTTTGGATTGGATTGAGGTGGAGTGGGGTGGGGCAGGTTAGATTGGACTGGAGTGGGGTGGATTGGAATGGCTTAGAGTGGATTAGTGTGGAGTGGGCTGGGTGGGCTGGATGGATTGGAGTGGTGTGGACTGAACTGGGATAGATGGGGTAGATTGGATTGGGTACAGTGGGGAGGATTTGAGTTGCGTGTGGTGGAGGGCGTCTGAGGGGAGCAAGGTTGTCTGTGCAGTTGAGGGCTGCGTAGTTGGGGTCGGTGGTGAAGGTAGCTTGGTTGTCGATGAGCGTCGAGAAAAGCTGTTCTTAGGAGATTTTGTTCCACTGTCGACGAGGGATGGGTTGAGTGCGGAGGTGACGGGTCTCGTGTCGGAAGGTGAAGTGGACACAGCTGTGGTCGGTCCAGTGCAGAGCGGAGGCGTGGCTGAAGGAAACGTGTTTGCTGGCAGAGAAGATGGGGTCAAGCGTGTGTCTGGCGATGTGGGTGGGAGTGTTCACGAGTTGCTTGAGGCCAAGGTTGGCAAGGTTGTCGAGCAGGGCGGTGGTGTTGGGGTCGTTGTTCTGTTCCAGATGGAAGTTGAGGTCGCCGAGGAGGATGTAGTCCGGCGAGGCGAGGGCGTGCGGGGAGACGAAGTCGGTGATGGAGTCGCTGAAGAGGGCACGCGGTCCGGGGGGACGGTAGATGAGGGAACCTCTGAGGGTGGTCCTGGGGTCGGTGTGAATCTGGAAGTGCAGGTGTTCTGCGGCGAGGGGGGTGTCTTCGGTGGAGGTGGTGACGCTGATGGAGTCTTTGTAGACGATGGCGATTCCTCCTCCTACTTGGTTGGTGCCGGCTTTCCTGGAAATCTTGTAGCCTTCGGGGATGGCTATGGCGATGTCTGGGGCCGAAGAGGCGTTCATCCAGGTCTCCGTGATGAAGGCGACGTCCGGTGCTGTGGAGTCCAGGAGGTCCCAGAGTTCAACGGCGTGTTTGTGGACGAATCGAGCGTTGACCAGGATGCATTTGAGGTGGTTGATGGCGCGAGGGCTGGTGGTCATGGTAGTTGCGTGGTGGAAGATACGTTTGCAGGTGTGGCAAGCGAAAGGTCCATGGGTGCGTTTAGGGTGAGCTTGGAAGCAGGTGCTCGAGTGCCCTGGGTTGATGGCGTGGAGGGTGGTGGGGTCGTAGTGGAGCAGCGGGGTTTGGGAGTGCTGAGGACCAGGGGTCGTGGCGCTGGGCGCGGGCCAGGCGCAGACGGGCTTGCCTCTGGCGCGCCATAAGAGGGAGGGGGGGGAGGGGTCAGCTGGGGGCGAATGGGAGCTGGGGGGCGGGGCGTGCAGGAGGTGGCAGCGGGAAAGCGGAGGGAGGGGGGGACAGGTAGAGGGGAGAAGAGCTGGGGGAGGGGGGTTTAAGGGTGGTGGGGGTGAGTTTTAGGAAGTTTAGGAGTTTAGAGAGAGAGATAGGAGTAAGGTTGGGAAGATAGGGGAGGGGGGGTTGTAGAGGTGGGTGAGGGTGAGAGGTAGAGTGAAAGGATAGGAAGATAGGGGTGGTAACAGAGGGGGTGGCGAGTGGGGGGGAAGATAGAGAGATAGGTAGATAGGAGGAGTGAGGGAGGGAGGCAGATAGCGATAGGTGTAGATAGGGGTGATACAGAGGGGGAGGCGAGTGACGGAGAGAGACGAGGCAGGAGGACAGGCGCGGGAAGAACAGAAGACAGAAGACGAAGAACAGAAGACAGAAGACAGAAGACAGAAGACGAAGAACAGAAGACGAAGAACAGAAGACGAAGAACAGAAGACAGAGGACCACAGAAGAAGGTACAGAAGACAGGAGATGAAGAACAGAAGACAGAAGACCACAGAAGAAGGTACAGAAGACGAAGAACAGAAGACAGAAGACCACAGAGGAAGATAAAGAAGAAGAGGGGCGAAGAGCAGCAGAGGAAAGAGCCAAGAAGAGGGACAGAGAAGAAGAGGTACACGCAGGTCGCGGTGCTAAGGAGAGAGAGAGAAGCACACAGATGAAGAGAGAAGACGGGGAGCAGGAGGGACAGAAGAGTACAGAAGAAGACTACAGAGTTAGAGCGCAGAGGAAGAACAGAGAAGAAGAAAAGAAGCAGGAGAGAGAGTGAGTAGTGCGGGGCAGGGCGAGGGGCTGGGAGGTGGGGGGGGTACTTACTGCGAGGTAGCTGGGCTTGCTAGGAGGTCTCAGGAACCTGGGCTGGAGGCGCTGGAGGAGCTGCAGCGGCAGGGGGATCGACCTACCCTTGGGTCAGGGTCGCTACCACTGTCGCGCAGCGGCCGCCATAAGAGGGAGGGGAGGGAGGGGTCAGCTGGGGGCGAATGGGAGCTGGGGGGCGGGGGCGTGCAGGAGGTGGCGGCGGGAAAGTGGAGGGAGGGGGGACAGGTAGAGGGGAGAAGAGCTGGGGGAGGGGGGTTTAAGGGTGGTGGGGGGGGTGAGTTTTAGGAAGTTTAGGGAGAGAGATAGGAGTAAGGTTGGGAAGATGGGGGGTTGTAGAGGTAGGTGAGGGTGAGAGGTAGAGTGAAAGGATATAAAGATAGGGGTGGTAACAGAGGGGGTGGCGAGTGGGGGGGAAAGATAGAGAGATAGGTAGATAGGAGGAGGTGGTGAGTGAGGGAGATAGAGAGATAGGTAGATAGGTAGATAGGAGGAGTGAGGGAGGCAGATAGCGATAGGGGTAGGGGTAGATAGGGGTGATACAGAGGGGGAGGCGAGTGAGGGAGAGAGACGAGACAGGAGCAGGAGGACAGGCGCGGGAAGAACAGAAGACAGAAGACAGAAGACGAAGAACAGAAGACAGAGGACCACAGGAGAAGGTACAGAAGACAGAAGACAAAGAACAGAAGACAGAAGACCACAGAAGAAGGTACAGAAGACGAAGAACAGAAGACAGAAGACCACAGAGGAAGATAAAGAAGAAGAGGGGCGACGAGCAGCAGAGGAAAGAGCCAAGAAGAGGGACAGAGAAGAAGAGGCACACGCAGGTCGGGGTGCTAAGGAGAGAGAGAGAAGCACACAGATGAAGAGAGAAGACGGGGAGCAGGAGGGACAGAAGAGTACAGAAGAAGGCTACAGAGGAAGAACAGAGAAGAAGAAAAGAAGCAGGAGAGAGGGTGAGTAGCGCGGGGTTGGAGTTGAGGTTGCATAGGCTAAATCTTTCCATTATTTTCTGAAGCAAGTTGTAGAGGGTATAAGTGATCACTGACTGAAACAGAATGCTGGTAAAATCAAGAAGTTGGTGGTGGGTGAAGTTGTAAACCACTGGGCCAAACAATACAGGCCTAATGACATTAGATTTTTTTAAATTATCGATTTGAATACATTATTCCCAGGGAAGGCACATTCATTACAAGGTACAGTACCTACTCATGAACTCAAAGGCAGATGCTAGAATCTAATTTCAATCCTAATCATTGTATTATAATACAATAAAGTGACAGTGATTTTTTGCCCCCCCCTTCCTTAAATTCAAAGCTGCATTATAGCTGCTACTCTCAGGCGCAGAATTTCCATTTCCTACAATATTGAGCCATGCGATTGACCCTAGAATGATACCAGGCTCCCCTCATATTAACCTTCCACATTTTTTCTTCTCAATAACCCACCCCTGGGGCAATGGAACATTTCCAATAGGAGGTAATCAGAGTGCGAGCTATAAGCATGGCTATAAATATAAAGTGCTCAATGCTGGAGTGTTCTGTTCTCTCTACATCCACTGTTCTGATAGGAGCCATCCTGTGTGACAGGGCAATATTCGATTTAGTTGTCATTCCTACTAACTGATCACCAGTTTCCAAAATTACTCTAGGCAATGGAAGGATCAGAACGCGTGCAGCCATCCCCCTTCCTGATCACATTTTGGGCAGTTTCTTGATACTGCGGCAAAACATTTGTTTGAAAAAATGAGGTGTAATATACATCATCCAACCTTTAAAGAAGGCATTGTGATGTAAATTGGCCCCTAATACTTGAATAACTGAAATTGAAATATCTTTCCCATTGCTTTTCATTTAACTTTATCCCAGTCAAAAGTGGACACGATTATTTGGGGTGGTCAATCCCAAACAAACAACACAGGGATTTTAGCTCTGGTGAGCTGAATTACACTAAATTGGCCTATGGGTGGCACCTTGCTCTGATTAGCATTTCATTGTGGTTTGATGTGAATACATTAAGAGCATTTTGTGCCATTTGTAATATAGAAAGTATCATGTGGGCTTTCAGGCGTTATTCCTTTGTACACATGCACCATTATATTTGAGAATGGTTGCACATGTGGTTTTAGAAGGGTCTGAGGCCTGACAACCTCATTCTCATTACTAAAAATTTGCACTGGCCACCATTAGGCAACACAAGGAGTTCAGGAACCATTCTCATATACTGACTGAGAAATATTAATATTTGAGGTCAAATGAGGGTAAGGCACCACACCTGAACCCTGGGATTTAGCTAACATCCCATAACCGTGAAAAGCATTTTATGTGCATAAAATGCTACATTACCATGCAACCTTTAAGAACCAAAAAACAGGTTACCAAACTGCCAAAAAACAAGAAAGCTGAATTTAACACATAAAACAAAAAGAGCTCGGGGAGTAATGTGGGTACGATGGCTATGTGCAAGACATGTTTTCAGACCCCGCACATGGCCAAAGGCTGAGCAAAACAGATTGTGTGGAAATGGGGGTTGGGAACAAGGCATGGCTTGAAGGAAAGCCGTAGGTACCAAGAGCCCGCTGAAAACTGCTAAAAACAGTGAGCCTCAGTTTCTCTAAGTTCGGGGCTCGCCACTGCTCACCATTTCAGTGGTTTCTGGATTTTGTAATGTCACTATAATGTGCCATTTTAGCCATAACGTACAGGGCCTGCTTGAGCCTAATAATTTGTTTTAATCCAGTAAGGAATATGTGTGCCCTCAAAACACAGGCGCCAAAAAATGACACTGACTGTTGACGTACACAAAGACTAATTTGCATTCATGTACACATTAGATCTAAAATGTAAAAGCATTTACTTTTCCAAATAAATATTTACTTTGCAGTGATGGTCCCCGTTAATTCACTTTTGTTCACCGAATGATGCAAGGGTGTTGCTAAAAGAACTTCAAACTTTGGCAATACTGAAAAAGATCAAATATATATGAAAATATATTTTGAGTCAAATCACATTTCGCATTCAAAAAAAGATAGCTTATATTTATAAAACACTTTATAGCTAAATAATTTTTCGACGTTGTTACAAAATGTGGGCAGGACAAAAATGATTGTTTAAAACGGAAATAAAGACGTACAGAGTAAGGAAGGTGAACACATACTGTGAAAACCTGCAGCATATAAAGCAAGCAACACAAGATTAACTAAGAAATGAGACTATTGATTTGAAGATAGTACCTGAATTAGGGGAGACATTT
The DNA here is from genome assembly GCF_031143425.1 of Pleurodeles waltl. NCBI lineage: Eukaryota > Metazoa > Chordata > Amphibia > Caudata > Salamandridae > Pleurodeles > Pleurodeles waltl. The sequence goes on along the minus strand of NC_090444.1, from coordinate 1,411,645,451 downwards.
GCTAGAACGTAAGCATTAAATGTAATGCAATCAAACTGCTATGTGCACTAGTGAGATATTTTCCTTATTTAGTACTGGGCTATGCCACTCTGTGGTGTATTAAAATATGTTATATTAACGTTTTTCTATTCTGCCGTTCCGTTAACTAATATTCGCATCTTAAAGTCCGCTGGTCAGAATTATTTCTCATTTATCAATGAGCACTTTCTTGCTTCGCACCCCTTATATCTTTGTAGATTTTCAGGGACTACATTATTCGTATTGGACTTTATGTATAACGCCATACAAAATGCTTTTTCTCTTCCAGTCGCCAGAATTGAAGCCAAAAGTCCAATCATCTTGAGCTGTTCTCGTTTTCTCCCATGCGGATATAGCTGTCGCTCTACCTGGGATCTTCCACATTTTTCGAGCCTTAGCAGAGAATTTCCGTAACAAGCAGGCTCTCCATAGTCAGAAAGTAAACACCTTTGTAACTGAAGGTCAGTGTGCAACTAGCTTCTGCGGCCCTCTGTGAAGCTTTCAAGTCCTGGGATTACAGCAGCAATACAAGATCCACTCCACAGTGTGGAGATAGGAATTTACTAGCAGATAGGAATTCTATCAAGCAGGTTGCAACCCTGTTCCACTTTCTCGCACAACTCCTAAGACAGCACACTCCAGTTCCCAACGGATCAAAACAAAGTACCTCACTATGTTAGGCAATGCTCTAGAGCGGCTCAGTTGCTCACATGTTCCTTGAGAAGATAAGGTGTGAGAAAACAGCATTTTTGTCAATCAGAGGGGTTCAACTAACTTGATGGAAGGGATTAGCTCCTAGCAGTGGCAGGTTAAATGTTAATGGAAAACTTTGCTACCAATTCAAAAGGGTTATGGCATTTTATGCTACTATAAATCCAACATGTTCATTGGTTTTTATTTCATTTAATTTTCTATAGATGGTGAAAATGATATCCTTAGCGATTTCTGACTGGACACTAGCATAAATCTGTTTAAAGTAAAAATCTGCATTTAAAGCTGCCATTCGCTCAGAGAATAGCAGCTGAATGCATGTTTAGTCTTTGGCTAGTGTAGTGATAGCACCAGACTGTCTGTCATTAATATTGCTATCTTTATTATGTGGCAGACCAGAAAGTTGAGATCCCTTTTAGTCATCCAGCAGCTCTCAACTGACTGCAGAACCTGCAACACTCCAACATCACAGAAATGTTGATATCTTCACATTCCATGCTTAATTTAGGTACAGCACATCCTTTCCCGTTTTACATAACAGCTAAACGAAAGCAAACAAATAACCCTGGCTTAACATAACAACTGTAGGGTTATGTGGTAAAGAAACAAATATAATAAAAACAATAGTTAAACGATAAAATGAAGAGTGCATAAAAATACAGGTAAAATACTATAATAAAAACAGATTGCATTCAATTCGTAATAGGCTGATTACCAAACAATAATTTAACCAAACCGGAGTCCTCCTTACTCAGATTTAATATGATCTTCTGATTGCTCTCGGTCCAGCACCACACCAACCTCTAACACCACCCCCTCTTTCGCTCTGTTCCAGCTGCAACTCACTTCTCAAGTTCCTCAAACATTTAGCATCAGACATAAATATAACTGCACTACAATCTTCATCTTCATCATCTTTACCAGATATTTTGTCAAGATCACCAACTTTATAAAAAATCACAACGCTCCTCCTATTCCACACCTTTGACCAATTTCTAGCATGAGTTAATTACCCTTAACAGCGTAAACACTAAAGGAACCTTTACATTCTGATAAGCCACTAGGGGGGTCATTCTGACCTTGCCCGCCAAGGTACCGCCGTCAGAACACCGCACCGCGGTCGAAAGACCGCGGCGGTGATTCTGATATTTGCCCTGGGCTGGCTGGCGGGCGGCCGCCAAAAGACCGCCCGCCAGCCCAGGGCAAATCAACCTTCCCACTAGGATGCCGGCTCAGAATTGAGCCGGCGGAGTGGGAAGGTGCGACGGGTGCAGTTGCACCCGTCGCGTATTTCAGTGTCTGCTGGGCAGACACTGAAATACTTTTTGGGGCCCTCTTACGGGGGCCCCTGCCGTGCCCATGCCATTGGCATGGGCACGGCAGGGGCCCCCAGGGACGCCGCGGCACCCCCTACCGCCATCCTGTTCATGGCGGGAGAGCCGCCATGAACAGGATGGCGGTAGGGGGTGTCAGAATCCCCATGGCAGCGGAGCGCGCTCCGCCGCCATGGAGGATTCAGACGGGCAGCGGAAAGTCGGCGGTACACCGCCGACTTTCCGTTTCTGGCCGCGGCTGAACCGCCGCGGTCAGAATGCCCAGCGGTGCACCGCCAGCCTGTTGGCGGTGCTCCCGCCGACCTCCGCCATGGCGGTAATTACCGCCATGGTCAGAATGACCCCCTAGATGTCTTTTGAGGTTTTATCTTCACCCACTCTCCAATGGACATGCAACAGTCTTTTCTCTTGCACACCTGTTCATAACCCACAATTATGTCATCAACCAAAGATACATTCCTTATCCACCCTAGGGTCAATTGGTAAAACCTTGTTTCCTTCGCATTAATAAGAACGTAGTATGACCATAACTCCTGCGGTCACAAAAAAGGTGTCCTGACACAGCTTCATCATCGGTCTCCCTGACATCCAACATGCTCTTTGCTGTCATTTCAATCACTCTCTTAATGAAGTGATTTGCTCTTTCCACCATTCCATTGGACTGGGGGTTGTCACCAAAGTCTTACATTGTTTCACTCATTTCTGATCTCACTCTGTAGGTTCGTACATATCTCTCAACCAACATGAGCAATATCATTTTCTGCCATCAATTCATCTAAAACTTGAAGAAAGGGTCTGGCATTGACACTCACAGTGATCTCTGTAACACTTTTTCTTTTGAGCAGTCCCCATACTTCCACCAAAACATCATTGTCTGCTTGTGCTTTTATCTGCTCCTTCTTCAAAATTTAACTATTCAATCAATCAGTACTTGGAGAGTACAGCTAATCACCCGTGAGGGTATTCAGGCGCTGGTTTGCTGAGCTTGGTCGAAAGCCAGGCCTTGAGTCTCATCCTGAAGTCTGTAAGCAAAGGTGAAGTTTGGAGGTGGAAAGGGAGGGTGTTCCAGTACTTGGCGAGGTGGGAGAAGTAGTGGCTGCTGCTGTGGCTATGGTGGATGCATTGGGCCTGTGTAATGGCAAGGGAGGTGGAGCAAAAGTTTCTGGATGGTTGGTGGCAATTCAGGCAATGGATCATGTATGCTGGTCCTTTGTTGTGGAGGGCTTTGTATGGGTATGTCAGTAGTTTGAATTGGCATCTTTTGGGGACGGGGAGTCAATGGAGGTACCTCAGTACCTGCTGAGAAATGTGGGCCCGACTGGGGCAGATTGAGGATCAGTCTAGCCGCTGAGTTCTGTATTGTCTGGAGCCTTCTCATGAGTTCGGTGGTAGTTCCTACGAACAATGCGTTGCTGCAGTCGAGACAACTGGTAATTAGGGCTTGCGTGACAGTTTCTCATGCTTATGGGGAGCCATTTGAATATTCATCAGAGCAGCAGAGGGACTGGAAACAGAGGAGACTCTGTTTATTTGTCGGTTCATGGTGAGTCAGCTGTCCAGGATGATGCTGAGGTTGCGGGTATGGTCTTTTGGTGTGCGGGTCGGTCAGAATTCAGCGGGCCACCGGGTTTCGTTCCAGAGGATGGTATGGTTGTCAAAGATCAGCACTTCCGTCTTGTCCATCTTAAGCTTCAGATAGTTCTCCTTAATCCAGGCTGTGATGTTCTTCATGAAGTTGTGGAAGCTGGTCTTGGTAGTGGCAGGGCCTGCTGAGAGTGAGAGGATGAACTGCTGTCATCAGCATAGGATATTAAATTGATATTGTGGGTTCCAATGATGTTTGCTTGAGGCATGAGATGTTTTCCCACTTGCATCTATACACCCTATAACCTTGATGCTAGTCTCACCAAACGTGCAGACGCATTCTTCGTTCCCCCTAGTTACAAAACCCTCAGTACGGGCTTATGATCGTTCCTCAACACCATGTTCAAGTCCCAAATATATATGTTCTAAAGTGATCCATAGCCCACACGTCCACCAATGCCTCCTGCTAAATAACATCACATTTCCTTTCTGTTCCACTTAATGCGTGTAGGGCAAATGCAATTGTCTTCTCTAATGTTCCAAGGACTTGGGGCAACTGAGCACCTACTCCCACTGCACTCACATCCACAGTAATCAGCATTTTTCACAACATAAAAGGGTGACAATATCTTTGCACAAATGACCTCGTCCTAAACATCTTTGAAAGCCTTGCTTTCTGTCTCAGACCAAATAAATGTTTTTTCATTCCATAGTAGCAACCTTGGAGATTCTGGTTTGCCAGCAAAGTTCCTCACAAACTTTGCATTGAATTCCAGAAGTCAGATAAAAGGCCTCAGTTCATCTTTGTCTTTCAGTTCGGGGACATCCTTCATGGACTTCAACAAATTATCCTTTGACCTCATGCTTTCCCCAAAGATGGTATAACCTAAATACTCCACCTCTTCCTTCAGAAAAAAACATTTCTCTTTCAATGTTAGACCTCCACAGTCCATCAAAAAACAAGTATATCATCCTTTGATCATCTCCCTCAGCATCTTTCTAACCTTCTCCCTAAGTGCTACAGGTACTCTCCTTGGTTTGTATCTCACAGGTTGTGCCCCCTCCTTCAATACAACCTTATGTATGTATTTTTAAGTGCTTACAATTTACCTTCAGACACTTACTTGGCATTTGTTACAATTACCTTTACCGTCACATTCTCCACATCCATAACCTGATAAGGACCTCTTGGATTTAGGATGATGTGCAGATCATATTGGTGTACCCAGCCTAAAATGGGAGGTAATGATTGGGCTATATACACTTTACCCCTGACTCTACTCTCACGAAAGATGATTTCAACCCACGTGTAACCCAACACTTTAGTACTACTAACTTGGAATCCAGTGAGATATATGTTCTTAGGATCTAGAACATAAGTGCCTCCTCCCCCACGTGCCCTCCCACAAGTCTTGTGAAATTATAGTGAGCAAAGACCTCAAGTCTATCATCAAACCAATTAATTTCCCATTGATGATAAATTAAGCTTTTGGTCTACATTTCTTTCCCTTTTAGAACTGTCTAAAATGTCTTCATCCTGCATGCTCAATATTCATTGCACATATTGGTTGTCCTCTGCAAAAGATGCAATTTTGGATGTGCTTTTACCTTTACACATCCTCACAAAATATCTTTTCACATTTCCTGCAATCCTTGTCCACAGCTTAGCAGTTCTTAAAATCCAATGCATGATAATTACTACCACATCTAGTCCAACTCCTTTCAGAACTAAAAGATTTCTTTACCAAATAGCTTCTTCTGTCAAAGTTCCTAATGTTGGAGCTCTTCTTGTTCACTGCAAATAAATCCTCAGAGTACTCTAACTACTGCTGCCTCACCAATTTTCTTTGTATCCTTATGTTACATCTCCTTCATGCAAGCAAATCATTTTTCAACAGTTTTTGCTATTTCTGTAACCTCTTGTAGTGTAGGGTATTTTGCTATCTATAACCTATCTTGCATTTCTTTGTTGTGACATTGTACAATTAATAGATCTTTAATTAATTCATCCATCGTTTTTCCAGATTGACACTTCATGGCCAGTTCCCTGAGTTGCACCACAAATTCTCCAGTTGACTAATTTTGTTTTTGAGGTTGTGTATAAAAGTTTCGACGGGTCATGGCAATATTAACAGTTTCATCAAAACGTAACTCCAACTTTTGCTCTGCTTCCTTATATTCATCAACAATAAAGATTTACAAGATGAACCTGGGCCACTGGCAGGTACTTAAAAATATGCTGGCCCTCAATCCCCAAAGCGGTAATAAGAAATCCCTTTTTGCAGGCTGAACCGAAATTATGTCCATCCATGAGAGCCAAATAATTTTCAGAAACCTCTATCCAGTCTTCCCATTCAGTTGGTGGGGGAATAGGATGTAACAAATCACTTGGGAGGTTGTTTTTGTGATTGTGTGTTATATAAACATTACGGATGGTCAACAATCACTTTAAAAAAGAAATTAGTTAAGCAGCCCGAACTGCTGGATGGAATTACGCTGAATTTGACAGAAAGTTAGCTTTCGGTACGCAGATCATGCGCATTTGGTAGAAATCCATTCAGTAGCTTTGGTGATGTTAAAGGGAAAATAAATTTGTATATATAGGGCCGCAGATCCTTCATGAATATGTAGCGGAAATTTGTGTATTGTCACAAATGCATGTGCAAATATAAGTGCTGTAATTGGCTGGCCACAACCTGACTAGAAAGTTACGGCCACGTTTTATGTTATCAGAGAGGGTCCCTGAGGCAGAAAATTGAAATAAGTGGTATAAGGGGTCAGGGTGGAGATCCCTGAGCCCAGGGGTGTGATAGGGGTGTTTCAGGGTCCAATTATGGGTTTAAATTATTTTTCTTCACCATGCGCAATGTTCAAGGATATTCAAGGATGTGCAAAAAAAAGTAAAAAAAAAACAAAACAAAAAAACACCTTTACTGTCTCATTCATACACAAATTATTTCACTCATACATACACTCAGAGACTCACGTGCCCACTCACACACCCACTCATACACTCATGCACCCACTAAGACCCACACAGACTCACACACCCACTTTCAGACCACTCACACACCCACTCACAGATCCTCTGACAGAGGCTGTGCCCGGCATGGGGTTGAGTGGTTTTAAGGACTTGGCTGCAGGCAGGGGTTGGAATAACATATAGTTATTAGAATTACTTCACACTGAAAAAAACATAGAAATTCATCAAAAATCCAAAGGTTACAGGGACGTTTTAGTTAGGTTCTGAATTTACTCATACAAAATCATAGAAATTCAGTAGTTATAGTTGGAGGTATTTCAAGTAACAATAACTAGCACCCTAGGGTAACTATAACTCGCACATCTATATATTTATTGACTCAGACACTCCCTGGCAGGGTGGGAAGTAAGGGTGGAAACCAGGAAGCACTTCATATCTCTGTATGCGCCTTGGTCTATCTTAGGCGCCTAGACATCTCAGTACCGATACTTCTAAATGTAATGCAGGAATACTGGGAATTCTCAGGACTGAGGTTTAACATACAAAAATCGGTCCTATACCCTTAGGCGACCTAGTGGGCCAACATTTAGAAGACCACACTCTGGAAGGCCTCCCTCGGAAGACTGATGAAATAAAATACCTGGGCGTCCATGTTACCTATGCAGCGCGACAATTTTATAGGCTCAATCTCAGGGTGGTAATAGCAAAACTAATACCCTCCTCATAATTTTGGAACACACTATATTTGTCACTCATTGGCAAAATAGCACTACTTGAAATGGTGATATTGCCGTTATGCCTTTACACTATACAAGATTCTTATTACGAGATCCAACGGTCAGTCTTTCAGGAATTGGACAGGCTGGTGTTGGACCTGCTCTGGCAGGGCAAATGTTGTAGGGTCAGTTTAGCTACACTTTGAAGAGAATGGAAAAAGGGGGGTCTAGAGGTACCTGACCTCGAACTGTATTACTTGGCTTCAGAATTACAGCACCCAGTGCACTGGCTATATGGGTAACCTAATTAAGAAAGGCGCCTACTTGAAGGTACCCATGGGACTCACCTTCTGGGTGAATTCCTAATGCAAGGCAATAGAATACCTAACACACTCTTTTCCTTCTCATTTGACTATAGGGCCGAATATGGGAGAGAGCCGTCAGGAGACTCCTTAAGAGAGCACCCTATGCTAAGGACATGGATATTTGGAGACTAGCCCCCTTCGTACAACTGCAGCAGATAATGTCCATAACCAGGCGGCAAAAAGGTGAGTGCAGTACTCTCAAAGACTTCTACCCCAAGGGCAGATTATAACTTACCAGCAAGCACAAGACTCATTCGCTTTAGGTGCAGAGAATTTTCTACAATTTGCAAAAATTGCAGCATTTACCAGACAACTGTGTCCTGTGTTCCCTGACGTACCCGAGCCTACCCAGACACTCGGCACTCTGCTTGACATCGCCATGGGACAAAGACTCATAACCACCGGTACCAAGCACTGCATGCAGATTGATCCCTGTGGCCCCTGCTGGTGGAGGAGAGGTGGCATGAGTGCCTGGGAAAATAAATAACCCCAAAGGACTGGAGCAAAACACATTTGGGGGTTAAAGCAAGCCTCCCATGAGACTCAGGTGGGGGACAGATATGGTAGAGTGGGTGTGGGCAGAAGAGATACACTTAGGGAGGATTAGGAGGGACAACAAGACACAGGACGTCCCGACGGCCTGGGCAGAGATGACTAGGTCCCAGCTCTTATATGCTGGGGCGGGGCCTGAGGCACCTATGTTGCAAGGATGGGACACCAATTGATCAACATGTGGGTACAGAAATGGGGGAAGCGAAGGGGGGGGGGGGGTTGTGTGCAACCCACAACATAACCACAATAACAGAATGAACCATGCGAGCAGGTACCTTTATTTAATAATGGCTTATTGAGAAGATTAGACCGGACATGGAGGGCTTTGTGGGTGGCTTCTGAAGGGGTAACATGAAGGGTGTTCTAGGTTGTTTTATGATTTAATTGATTGCAATGAAAGCTGTTTGACCTATACTGCAAGATGTGGCAATTATATTATTCACCTATGTACCAGAAAGTATCGGATTCATAACAAACTCGGTAACTTGCGATGATAATGTTTAATAGATAAAATGAATGAACATTTTTTGTTTTAGAAACTTTTATTTTGATACTAAACATGCGATATGTAGTTCCTTCTTATGGGAAATAAGGCTTATTATTTTAAAATAAAGTCTTTCCATGTTAGCATACGGAGCCCATTCACTACAATGGGGAAAAACAAATGTAGCTATTTATCCCTCACCAGGGCTTATAAAACGTCTTTTATAAAGTCCCTGCTTATAGTTACACTGTACCCAACCCTGTGGACACTTAGAGCATACCTTAGGGGTGAGATATGCAAAAATAAGGTAGCTTAGGACTTTGGGAGTACTTTTCATTCCAAAGTTGAATTTGGGGTTAACTTTACCTTAACAGCAGCCAGAAAGGAAGGCCTACCTTTGAAATGACAACGGACACCATAGCATTGTGCATATGGGTGTACCACCTATGCTGGGGTCCCTAAACCTACATGCTCTACCATATGCTAGGGACTTATAGGTAGGGTGGTACAGCCAATTTTAATTAGCCTAATTTGCATACCCATTTAATCAGAGCACAGGCCCTGGGCACCACCAGTGTCAGAAAAACACCAGTATTATTTATGGGTCTCAGCTTCTCCCCTTTTAACCTTCCTTTTTTATGTCAAGGTTCTAGTTCTCTCCTTGCAGGATTTGTATGCTGAAGGTTGAATGTACCTTTTTCTGATCTTGATATACCTTTTGCTATTATCCTTTGCCCTGGGCTTTTTCACTAGGACAAATGCTTAAATGGCCCATACCTTAAGAAGGTTAAGATTAAGATTAAGATTCTTGGAAAAACACGGTGCCACTGGGGCATTTGTGATGTCTTCCGCATAGGGGGTAATCAGGTCACCAGCCCAGAAAGAAAGGGCGCCCATGTCTGTAGAAACATATTTGTCTTATCTTGTAGATCATAAATAAGACGCTCATGTGAGACAGTCTGATACATTGCAGAGATCCACTCCCCGTGAGAGGGTACACGTGTCGCTCGCCAATATCTGAAGATACATATCTTTGCCGTGGCTAGAGCAGTGTGTAACAAGCGACATTGTGGTCTGGAGAGAATAGGGAGCTTCCTGGTGTTGTGTAGAAAGAGAAGATAAGGGGTAAGGGAAAGTGGCAGGGGTAGTGTTTCCCTAAGAGTAGCCCCGACTGCTCGCCAGAAAGGCTGTATGGCTGGGCAATCATGCAAAATGTGAGGTAAATCGCAGCGCTCATGAGGACACCTCCAACAGGAGGCATGATGTAGTAACCCCGCAGTACGGAGCTTCAAGGGGGTCCAATACCAATCGTGTAATGTTTTAAAAAGACTGAATTTTGAGCGGGCCTCCCGAGCTCCACGGTCTCTAGCTTTGATTATATCCGCCCAATCCTCCAAATCATAGTCAACCTGTAGATGCGCCTCCCACTTATTCTTGAGAGAAACCAGGAAGGGGAGCGAAAACAAGTGACCATTTAGCAAGGTTTGCAGGCCTGATACGGCCCCCTTCCTTTGTCCCCGTGTTTCCAAGTAATGAAGTATTGGAGATTGAATGAGAGGATTCCCAAGACGACTCATCAGACAGTGCTTAAGCTGTATCAAACGCCATGAATGGTGTTTGGAGAGCCTGAATTCCTCCTTACGTTCTGAGAACATCTTCCACCTGTCCCCCATAAGGAACTGATCTTCCCTCACAAGACCTTTCAGACCCCAGTCCTTCCAAAAAATGGTCTTTCCTCCAACAAGGAAACCTTTATTGCCCCCCAGATGAAGTTGGACTCCACTGAGTACGCACATGCATTCTCTTCACGCATTCCTCCATACCTTTCCATTCTTCCCTTATGTCCGCTGATCTCCCGCAGGCGTGTTTTCTGTTCTTCCTTCCCTCCCCCTTGGTCACTATTACTATTATTACTATAGTTATTCTTATTACTATTACCATCATTATTATCCTTGTCATTTTCACTATTATTACCATCTTTACATCACCATTATTTCTCTAGTTATCGTGCTCATTTTTATTTTAACCTTGTTCCCGGCTTCTTTCCTCTTTAATTTTCCTCGTTCTCTTTTTTCTGCCTTTGCCTTTTCTGTTACCTTCTTTGATAATTTCCTCCTCTTTCTCTTTTTCCCCTATAGCTTCCAGTTCTCCTTCTCTTTATACACCTTTTTTTCTGGCCTAATTTTGAATGTAATCCTATCTTGTCAGATATATTTCCCTTAAATATGACTATATTCATGTCATCGAACATTACTATTTAGAGACACCCATCTATCCCTTCTATTTGGGTCCCATAGGACATCATGTACCATGTACTAAAGTCAGATGTCCCCAGCTTGGAGGTACGAAAATGCTCTGTGCCTATAGTTCCTTCAACACTCAGTTGGGGTCTTTGGAATGATGGACCTCTAATGATGGGGCAAGTTGGAGAGGGCGGGTCTATTAGTTTTATTAGGAATACATATACCTGTGTTCTTTTTTGAAGCTTGAAGTAAGGTAGATAATTATATAACTTTATATAATTGTAAAATGATGACGATGAATTGCTCTTATGTGCACGTTATGTTATTCTGTTCTATTTTGCTATGTCATTGCATCTCTCCATTGTGGTGCGGTGTTTTGGTATTGTATTACAGATGCTTCATATGGTATATTATACATACAGATGTTAAGGAATTATTGCTAGCTCTTTGTTTCTGTATGCTGTATATTGTTTTGAAAAAATGACAATAAAAATATAAAACACACAAAACAAAAAAAGGCCCGTACCTTATGATGTGATTTTCATAAGCAGAGGGAAGATTTTCCCTTCTGTACATGTCTCATGGGGGAAATGATGCACGCACTTAGAATTTCCGACAATGGGCTGAATTTCATGAACCATATTTTTTCTATGTAGACTGCTACATGACTGGAGATTAGCAATATTTTTAATTTTTCTTAAGTTTTACCTTCTTTTATTGGGGGATTTTTACAAATGTTTACCTGTTTACTTCTCTTAATTGGTTGACGGTAACCTCTGCAGGGTGAAGTTTCTCTTCTGTAAAATATATGTTACCATCTCTCTTTAATTAACATTGGGACCTTTAAAATGTATATTTGTGGGGTTACTTAATTTCCTGTCAGCATTTCCAAGGATCTTTTTCCAGGACTACTTACACTAACAGTCTTAATTGGTTGAACCAAGGTAGGGATATGCATCTTTATCACCTTTAGCTCTTCCGATATAATTTTCAGGAGCATAATTTGTTTTTTGACCTCATCTTTGTTTAAGACTACTGATTCAAAAATTCCATGTAAAGTTTTCTGCCTGAGCAGAAGGGTGTCCAACATCTAGCCCACAGGAGCAGCAGAATGCCTAACAAGGAAAATAACCGCTGATTAGATTGTTTCTGTGAGTGTCATATAAGTTGGGATTACCTTTAACATTAGAATTTCATATATAGTTCTGGTGTGATGAAACTTGCTGGTCATGTGAGCATGGTTCCTCAGTTTCCAATGGCTCCACCATAGAAGTGAGCTCTATCTGTTGGTGTGACAAACTTAATAGAGACATCTGGGGAGATATGGATAACTGGGCCACCAGTGACAGAGGGCTGGAAAGCAAGCTGCTACTCTAATTCAAGAACTTGAGACAAGCCATCTATATTGAATTAACCAATGGATTCAGAGTCTTACTTCATGCCTCAATGGAGAGACTAATGTGAAGCCATATTTAGATTTTTTTCCCCCAAAGTGTTTCCCATCAAAATCTCTTATCGATATGACCAAGGAAACAATGTCTTGACTCTAGTCTGTTGACTTTCTGCCAGGGGCTGGGTAAGTTCACAGTGTCCGGGACACTGGGAACCCATCTTCTCCTCCTGAGTGAAGCTTGAAGCTTTGAGGTGTGGTTGGTTTCTGACCACCATGACCAACCCAAAATTTTACCTTTTCAATGGCAGTTGCATTTTCCTACACTGTTTTTTTGCTATCTGCAACACTCACTCTTCACATGCCCTTAAACACTTAAACACTTTTAGTGAAAATATAATCAGCTTAAGTCATCACAGGCTTGACTCATTGGTGGCATCTGCCTTTCTTCTGTTATGGTAGTCAGCAAAGAGCATATTCCACTTGCTTGACTGAATGTCACTGAAGTGCCTCTAATTTGGTTTCAACTCATGATTGTGATGGACTCCATGACTCCTATGCGAGGGGGAATCCCGGGGTGCCATAAAAACTGGTGACACACAACCCCTTGGTCCGTTGCTCCTCTAGTAAATAGGAGACAAGACTTCAAGATTCTAGGGGAAATTAACGAGCCTTGGTGACATATGTTGCTCTTCTTCATTCAAAAGTTATAGCCATACACAAGAGCTGATTTACACTCCACAGGATCAGCGTACTCTTTGCTCCTCCCTCCAACCTTTACCCACCCACTTTCTTGCATGCAAGGGGTTCTACTGCCTGGCTCTATGCCTAACTGGCCAGATAATGGTGTCCACTGCAACTGTAGCCAGGCTGAGACAGGATTACATTCCAGGCTAAAATGTCTGCTTACAGCTAGAGGCTGTGATGACAAAATGTGTCTGGTTCACACAGACACATGTAGTCAGAGTGCCGGGGCAGAAAGGAGAAGCCGTCAACTACTTGCTACTGGATGCTGCCTGGCAGGTGTAAACGCTCACACATGTTGGACAACTCTTGAGCCCCTGCAGAAGTGGGTATGCTGGCCTACCCAGTCAGAGAGGCACAAGCACACGCCTACCACAGAATGGCAAGACTAGGGAAGGAGGAGCAGCTGTGCATAAGGTAAAGCATTCCCTATTGTTTTCCCCAGTCGTGCAGTACTCCTGCAGGACCAAACAGGCGGGCCATGCTTGGTCCCACATGAGTACCACATGACCTGCTGCACGAAAATCGTTTTTCTTTCTATTTTGACCATGGAGAGGGACGTTTCTTGTTGATATTTCGGCTTGTCAATGGGAACACTCGGTCCCACCCAGATATCACAAACTTTTCTCAAAAACAGCTGGACCGGTTTACAGTAAATCATTAAAAAAAAAAATCTGAGTGAAGATCAAGCTTTCTGCCAAATTTGGTGTAATTCTGGTCAGCTATTTTTTCTCTGATCTGCCTGTTTGATTACTGTGAAACGTTTAAGCAAGGAGATGAGGTGGAGGAACATTTCTTTTTTATTTTATATATGAAAAAAAATATTTTCATTTATATATATATATATATATATATATATATATATATATATATATATATATATATATATAATTCACATAAAACACTCGGACTGCAGGAACACCACACAGCGGTCCCGGGTGGGCTCCGAGAGGCCCTAATAAATCCTCCAACTCTCCTCCAAATAACAGGAGACCCAGGACACCTCCAAGGTGCAAATCAATTTATTTCAGCACACAAATCCAATATATATATATATATATGGAAAATGTCACTTACCCAGTGTACATCTGTTCGTGGCATTAGTCGCTGCAGATTCACATGCTGTGCACATCCCGCCATCTGGTGTTGGGCTCGGAGTGTTACAAGTTGTTTTTCTTCGAAGAAGTCTTTTCGAGTCACGAGACCGAGGGACTCCTCCCATTTCGACTCCATTGCGCATGGGCGTCGACTCCATCTTAGATTGTTTTCCCCGCAGAGGGTGAGGTAGGAGTTGTGTATGCTAGTAATAGTGCCCATGCAATGGAGTGAATACGTATGTACATAATGAAGTTTAAAGTAATATATTTACAAATTTACAAATGTTCAAGATCAACTTCTAAACGCCTACAGGCTCCAGGGGAGGCGGGTGGGCGCATGTGAATCTGCAGCGACTAATGCCACGAACAGATGTACACTGGGTAAGTAACATTTTCCGTTCGATGGCATGTGTAGCTGCAGATACACATGCTGTGCATAGACTAGTAAGCAGTTATCTCCCCAAAAGCGGTGGTTCAGCCTGTAGGAGTTGAAGTTGTTTGAAATAATGTTCGTAGTACAGCTTGACCTACTGTGGCCTGTTGTGCAGTTAACACATCTACACAGTAGTGTTTGGTAAATGTATGAGGCGTAGACCATGTTGCTGCCTTACATATTTCGTTCATTGGAATATTTCCTAGAAAGGCCATGGTAGCACCTTTCTTTCTGGTTGAGTGTGCCTTTGGTGTAATAGGCAGCTCTCTCTTTGCTTTAAGATAGCAGGTTTGAATACACTTAACTATCCATCTAGCAATGCCTTGTTTAGAAATTGGATTTCCTGTATGAGTTTTTTAAAAAGCAATAAATAGTTGTTTTGTTTTTCGAATTAGTTTTGTTCTGTCAATGTAGTACATTAGCGCTCTTTTGATGTCTAATGTATGTAGTGCCCTTTCAGCTACAGAATCTGGCTGTGGGAAGAACACTGGTAATTCTACGGTTTGATTCAAGTGGAACAGTGAGATTACTTTTGGTAAAAATTTTGGATTTGTCCGTAGAACTACTTTATGCTTGTGTATTTGAATAAATGGTTCTTGTATGGTAAATGCTTGAATTTCACTCACTCTTCTTAGAGATGTGATGGCAATCAAAAATGCAACTTTCCATGTTAAGTATTGCATTTCACAAGAGTGCATGGGCTCAAAAGGTGGACCCATGAGTCGTGTTAAGACAATGTTGAGGTTCCATGAAGGAACTGGTGGTGTTCTTGGTGGTATAATTCTCTTTAGGCCTTCCATAAACACTTTTATGACTGGTATCCTAAATAATGAAGTTGAGTGCGTAATTTGCAGGTAAGCTGAAATTGCGGTAAGATGTATTTTTATGGAAGAGAAAGCTAGCTTTGACTTTTGCAAATGTAGTAAGTACCCTACTATATCTTTGGCAGATGCGTGTAAGGGTAGAATTTGATTATTATGGCAGTAATAAACAAATCTTTTCCACTTATTTGCATACCAGTGTCTAGTGGTAGGTTTCCTAGCTTGTCTTATGACCTCCATACATTCTTGTGTGAGGTCTAAGTGTCCGAATTCTAGGATTTCAGGAGCCAAATTGCTAGATTCAGCGATGCTGGATTTGGATGTCTGATCTGTTGTTTGTGTTGTGTTAAAAGATCTGGTCTGTTTGGTAGTTTGACATGAGGTACTACTGAGAGGTCTAGTAGAGTTGTGTACCAAGGTTGTCTTGCCCATGTTGGTGCTATTAGTATGAGTTTGAGTTTGTTTTGACTCAATTTGTTTACTAGATATGGAAGGAGTGGGAGAGGGGGAAAAGCGTAAGCAAATATCCCTGACCAGTTCATCCATAAAGCATTGCCCTGAGACTGATCTTGTGGGTACCTGGAAGTTTTGGCATTTTGAGTTTTCCTTTGTTGCAAATAGATCTATTTGTGGTGTTCCCCAAATTTGGAAGTAAGTGTTTAGTATTTGGGGGTGACTCTCCCATTCGTGGATCTGTTTGTGATCGCGAGAGAGATTGTCTGCTAACTGGTTCTGAATTCCTGGAATAAATTGTGCTATTAGGCGAATGTGGTTGTGGATCGCCCAATGCCATATTTTCTGTGTCAGGAGACACAACTGTGTCGAGTGTGTCCCTTCTTGTTTGTTTAGGTAATACATTGTTGTCATGTTGTCTGTTTTGACAAGAATGTATTTGTGGCTTATTATGGGTTGAAATGCTTTCAGCGCTAGAAATACCGCTAACAGTTCTAAGTGATAGATGTGAAACTGTCTTTGCTGTATGTTCCATTGTCCTTGGATGCTGTGTTGATTGAGGTGTGCTCCCCACCCTATCATGGAAGCATCTGTTGTTATCACGTATTGTGGCACTGGGTCTTGGAAAGGCCGCCCTTGGTTTAAATTTATACTGTTCCACCATTGAAGCGAGATGTATGTTTGGCGGTCTATCAACACCAGATCTAGAAGCTGACCCTGTGCTTGTGACCATTGTGATGCTAGGCACTGTTGTAAGGGCTGCATGTGCAACCTTGCGTTTGGGACAATGGCTATGCATGAAGACATCATGCCTAGTAGTTTCATCACTATTTTGACTTGTATCTTTTGTTTTGGATACATGGCCTGTATTACATTGTGAAATGTCTGAACCCTTTGTGGACTTGGAGTGGCAATCCCTTTTGCTGTGTTGATTGTTGCTCCCAAGTATTGCTGTTTTTGACACGGCAGAAGGTGTGACTTTGTGTAGTTGATTGAGAAACCTAGTTTGTGGAGGATTTCTATGACATATCTTGTGTGTTGTGAACACCGTCTTAGCGTGTTGGTTTTGATTAACCAATCGTCTAGGTACGGGAACACATGTATTTGCTGACTTCTGATATGTGCAGCTACTACTGCCAGGCATTTTGTAAAAACTCTTGGTGCAGTTGTTATTCCGAATGGCAAACCCTTTGAATTGGTAATGTATTCCTTGGAATACATCCTTAGGTACTTTCTGTGTGAAGGATGTATTGGTATATGGAAATATGCATCCTTTAGGTCTAGTGTTGTCATGTAGTCTTGTTGTTTGAGCAGTGGGATTACGTCTTGTAATGTAACCATGTGAAAGTGATCTGATTTGATGTAGGTATTTAATGTTCTGAGATCTAGTATAGGTCTCAGACTCTTGTCTTTTTTGGGTATCAGAAAGTACAGGGAGTAAACTCCTGTGTTTATTTGTTGTTTTGGTACTAATTCTATTGCTTCTTTCTGTAGCAATGCCTGAACTTCTAGTCCTAGAAGATCTATATGTTGTTTTGACATATTGTGTGTTTTCGGTGGGACGTTTGGAGGGAATTTGAGAAATTCTATGCAATAACCATGCTGGATAATTGCTAAGACCCAAGTGTCTGTTGTTATTTCCTCCCAATGTTTGTAAAACTTGGTTAGTCTCCCCCCCACAGGTGTTATGTGTTGGGGATTTGTGACCTTGAAGCCACTGCTTGTTTGGAGGAGTTTTGGGACTTTGGAACTTTCCTCTATTCCTTTGAAATTGTCCCCCTCTATGTTGTCCCCAAAAACCTCCCCGCTGATACTGGCTCTGGTAAGTGGGTTTTGTTTGTGAGGTTGTGGCTTCTGTGGTTTGCCCTCGAAACCCCCCTCGAAATTGTGTCTTTTGAAATGTGCCTCTGCTCTGTGGGGAGTAGAGTGCGCCCATGGCTTTGGCCGTGTCAGTGTCTTTCTTAGGTTTTTCGATCGCAGTGTCCACCTCCAGCCCAAACAACTGCTGTCCTTTGAATGGCATATTCAGCACAGCTTGCTGTATCTCTGGTTTAAATCCCGATGTACGCAGCCATGCATGTCTCCTTATTGTTACTGCTGTGTTGACAGTTCTAGCAGCTGTGTCTGCAGCATCTATTGCTGACTGTATCTGATTAGTGGAGATACTCTGTCCTTCTTCTACTACTTGCTGCGCTCTTTTTTGGAACTCCTTGGGTAAATGTTCAATAAAGTGTTGCATCTCATCCCAATGGGCTCTATCATATCTGGCTAACAAAGCTTGCGAATTTGCAATACGCCACTGGTTTGCTGCCTGTGCCGCCACCCTTTTGCCTGCAGCATCGAATTTTCGACTTTCTTTATCTGGAGGTGGTGCATCTCCTGAAGTATGAGAGTTGGCTCTTTTGCGCGCTGCTCCCACTACAACAGAGTCTGGTGTTAGCTGTTGTGTAATGTACACTGGGTCTGCTGGTGGCGGTTTATATTTTTTTATCTACTCTTGGAGTGATGGCTCTCCCTTTAACAGGCTCCTCAAACACTTGTTTGGAGTGTTTTAGCATTCTGGGTAGCATAGGAAGACTCTGATATTGGCTGTGTGTGGACGACAGTGTATTAAAAAGAAAGTCGTCTTCAATGGCCTCTGAATGTAGACTGACATTATGAAATGCCGCTGCCCTTGACACCACCTGTGCGTAGCCTGTACTATCCTCTGGTGGCGATGGTCTAGCTGGATAGCATTCAGGACTATTATCTGACACTGGTGCGTCATAAAGGTCCCATGCGTCAGGGTCATCTTGACTCATTACTGTATGAGTTGGGGATTGCATCATTGGTGGAGTGGCTACCGGTGATGGTTGCGGAAAGTGATGTGGGGATGGTGGCGGTGTTACTTGTTTAGCCACCTTTGCGTGTGGCTGTTTGTCCTTGTCTTGGAAGGCAAGTTTACTTTTCATTTTGATTGGAGGAAGAGTGCTGATCTTCCCCGTATCTTTTTGAATAAAGAGCCGTCTTTGTGTGTGATCGGGCTCTATTGTCTCTAATTCCTGTCCAAATCTATGTGTCTTCATTTGTGAGGACAGTCCTTGTTCCTCTGAATAGGAACTTTTTTTCGGTTCCGAGGACGGATGTTTCGGTACCGAAACCTTTTCGGCCGCTTTTTTCGGCTCCGACGAAACCTTCTTTACTTTCGGCGTCGTGCTCTCTCGGTGCCGACCCATTTCGGTGCCGCTGTCTCGGTGCCGAATCTTCTCGTAGCCACTCTCTCGGGCCCGAGATTGCTGTGTGCCGGTATCTCGACCGGAGTCGGATGACTTCGACACCAGCTCGCCCTTTTTTGGTACCGATGAACGGTCACCTATTTTTCGGGTTAAGCCATGGCCTGTTGGCAGTGGCGTCCCCTGGGCTTTAGCAGTCTTCTCGTGAGTTCTTTGTTTTGACGTCTTACTCACGGTTTTCAGCGTTTCCTCTGGATCGATCTCCTCCGAGTCCGAATCCTGGGTGGAGAATGTTTCTTCCTCCTCCTCGAAACGCCCTTGTCCTGTCGGCGCCGACGCCATTTGCAGTCTTCTTGCTCTTCAGTCCCTGAGTGTCTTCCTGGACCGAAACGCTCGACAGGCCTCACAAGTATCCACCTTGTGTTCTGGTGACAAACACAAGTTACAGACCAGATGTTGATCTGTATATGGATACTTGTTATGGCATTTTGGGCAGAAGCGGAATGGGGTCCGTTCCATCAGCCTTGAAGAGACACATGGCCGGGCCTACCAGGCCCCGACGGGGGATCGAAAAAACCCTGAAGGGCCACCGGAGCTCTTCGAAATTCAGTGTCAATCTGTTGTAACTAACCCGATACCGAACGCAAACAATACCGTCGATTTTTCCGAGATTCTAACTAACTTTCCGACCCGAAACACGGAGCGAAAAGGAACACGTCCGAACCCAATGGCGGAAAAAAAACAATCTAAGATGGAGTCGACGCCGATGTGCAATGGAGTCGAAATGGGAGGAGTCCCTTGGTCTCGTGACTCGAAAAGACTTCTTCGAAGAAAAACAACTTGTAACACTCCGAGCCCAACACCAGATGGCGGGATGTGCACAGCATGTGTATCTGCAGCTACACATGCCATCGAACATATATATATATTAACCAACAAAAATTGCTGCACTCCCAGAAGTAAAGATTAGCAGATTTCATTAATTCACAGAGCAGCACTTCAAACACCAAGACCAATTGTTTTGCAATATATATGAATATATATATATGCATGTATATAATATATACATATATATATAAAGTCATAATATGTTTTACTCACAAATCAATGAAAAGTAAAGTCTTGTATATGATGCACAGGTCTTTTAATTTAATGTTGAGCTCCAGTAGGAGCCAATTCTGTGCTTCCAGGGCTGGTCTTGCTGACAAACGTTTAAACCTAGTTTGGATCATTCATTTTGTAACCTTTGTAGTATTTTATCAAGATTTGATGGCAGCCCAGTAGTACAATTTTCCCATTTCTATGGCTTGTCAGCTACATGTGGTTCCTGCAATCTGGAAGTGAAACGTTTACTCACTAGGAACACTTACAGTTTCGCCCTCTTAAAAAATATGTACAAAAAATGAAACGCAGTTTTCTTACTCTTTTCTGCGGTAGTCAGGCAGGATTGTAGCCTGGAACGCTACTAGAAAAGAAGCATGTTGTGGTGTCATGCTTCTTGTATAAGAATATATGCTTTAGTTATGTTCAGGCAAACAAAGTTTGGTTTCGTTATTACAGTGATAGATGCTATCTTTTGACAATGTTCATCTGAGTTCTTGGTGAGTTTATGAGTCCTGGGCATATATTTGAAATTGGAACTGATGATGTCACAGATATGCCACTGGAAGGGGGACTACATTGAAGAGGGGCTATTGAACTCCTATTGACAACAACACACTTCTCTTCAAACTGATGATTCCTCTGACTCCATAAACTGATCTTGTGTTAGGATGCAGAGGAAATAATGCATCCATTTTAAAGGCCATGCCAGGATTGCTCATCTATGGAAAATGAGATAAGTATCCACTGGACATGGTGCATGTAAGGGCATAATAATCCACACACCTGTGTAAAATCATTTGAAAAGAACATACTATAAATAGCAATGAGTCACATCGGTGGCCACTTACTCTGCAGGTGCAATACACTGTGGATAGCTCTCTGGGCTGTAATGCCAAGGAAGATCGAGGCTGGGTAAATTGGTCATCCTTGAAATCACACTTGCACATCCAATTAAGGTCAAAGAAAAATCACTACCATGGTTTTCAGTGTGTACGTATGTCCTATCACTCCCCCAGTGTCCATGCCTGTGTCACCCTTCCTTCCTTCCTTCTTGTTTGAGGTGTCAGTGCCCTTATCACCCACCCCTCTTTTTTGAGACCTACAATTAATGTAATTCTTCAGAGGCCCAGTATAATTTGAGCAGTCCTTTTTCATCTATGCAGAAAGACCCTCACTCAATTCCATTTACCTCCCATATGGTGATGTTACAATAAGATTACTATATAATTTTTCCTTGCAATACAGATAATATAAGAGAATCCATATGAGACATTCACCAAGCAAGCTACAATTATCAGTATCTACTAATTTTTATAAATATTTTATGGGCGTGGAGTCGGACACACTTTACCCCGTGTAATATGTTTGCCTTTTTTGTCAGACTATAAAAGGTTTAGTCTAGTCTTATACGAATGCCTGATTGATATGGAAAGACGGAATGCTATAATACACAATAATGCCAAACAGCCATACATTCCTTCTTATGTGCAATTTTCTGTGGCACTACGCTGAAGCTCGGTGATACACATATGGCTGTCTTCAGAATGCTGAAATCATTAAGAGAATTGCAAATCGGTAAATACTTACCATATTCCATTACTGTAAACGTTTGAAAGTGATTTTGCTTCTGGGGAAAACAAGAGAACAGACCATTAGCGACAATTTGAAAGTGTCTTACACATAAGGTCAAAGCCACATAGCTTTTCAACAGTATGCATGTCAACAAAAACGGATTATTTTCATTAGATTTGTTCTGCCCCAAAACAGCAATCAATCAGAGTTTTATGGTGGAGTCTAACCTTAACTGCGATAGCATAATTGTTTTTCTTTTTTTTTAAATCTAATACTAGAGTTTTAGTTTTGTGTACACAAGTATGATATTCAACTTTCTTTCAGCGATTATGTTATCACACACAAATTGTTTCCCGGGTTAGTGCATTTGAAAACTAAAGCAGGTTTCAGCAATCACAACTGAAACAACCGACCTGTGATTCAAGAAACAACCACAAGTTAAACTGAAATTGGCCACCAGACAAAAAGAAAAACTGTTAAGTGTTAACGGTGTCTTACATTGACTAATGGTGGATATTTACCAAAGATGGAGATTTGGCAATGATTTTAGTCGTCAATGTATTTTGTTTTAACAATTCATGTTTGTTTAATCTCATTAAGATTATTAGGCCCGATTTGCAAAGCAATTGGTGAATTAGTTACAGAAGTAGGGTCATTTAGAAGCGATTCCCAAAGTGTGAATTTACACTGGCAAATGGATTAACTCGCAGGTAAAATTACCCCAGTGAGACATAATCTTGAGTATGAAAAATTTCGCAGGGGCGGGTGGAAGGGTTTTTCAGGCTGAGGATGTCTACAAAATAAGGTGAGGGAGCACTTCCAGTTCTGTAGGTGGTTTAACATGATAGGTGTCTCCAAAGGGAATTTTTTTTTTTTTCTGGTGACGAAAAACATATAACAAATGTTTAGCACGTCAATATAAACCGATGTGTCACTTTCAGGCATTCAGAAATATATACTTCTGTATTTTCAAAATATGTACAAATTTACGCATGCAAGTACTCCTGGTCACCTGACAATTATTCTAGGGATACTTTGTTTTTAAAAAAAGTGTATATAGGGATAATGCCACAAGAGGAAATTTCTTACATTCTTTATGAATGGCACCCATTATATATCTATATCTAAAAATCAAAGGTTAAAGTAATGTGGATGGGAGAAAAAGCTTCCCCAGCCAATCAGAAGGATATATATATAATATTCTTGGGGGGACCAAGAAAATTGTGGGTTCCAAAACGTTAATTATCCATATAAATTCTCGGAGGAAAATTAAATTCTTCAATACTGAAAAAAGAGCAGGAATAACAATACATTTGAAAGAAAGTTAGAACTTCACCCATAAAGTGTGCTCTTTTGATTTGGTTTAAAAACATTATGCTGTTTTTGAAAAATTAGCATTTAAAGAGCTGCTCGGTGTGGGCAGTGGGCATGAATGGGTTAAAAAAGTTGGGTATATCTGGATGCTTGAGCCCAATTGTGTCAAAATATATAATTTTACCTAAATAATTGCCATCATTAGACCAATGCAAACATAACATCAGGGAAGGGAATCTTAGAACAAATAAGGTCTACAGGATAGACTTGTAGAAAAAGGAAGCTCTTGTATACAGCCAGAGTTATTTCGATTTTTAAAAAAACAGTCGCCTACAAAATGGACGAAAAGGAGTTTAGTAATTGTGTTGAACACTAGTGAGCTCTGCAACTAAGCTGTACATTGCCGCAAGGGTGGGGGTTTTGCGAGTGCCAATGTAGTTGTAGGAAGAAAACAACTTTGTATAGTGTGGCATGGCGCTCATAATGTATTCAAAGTCTTTGAGTGAAGCTTTCAAACAAAGCCTATTTTTTGTGCCTGGTAAAACCTACAAGGGGTATAAAAAAGGGATGAATGCATCATCTTAGCCCCACAAGGAGAGCAGGATAGCACGGTACCAACCTCTCCCGCCTGAAAAAAAGAGAAACCTTTCCTTTCTGAATTTGATTTCAAAACAACAGTGCAATCTCTGCTCCACTTCCACCTAGATAGAGGCAACTCTTGCTCAAAGGCCTACCCAACACCAAACATCTTACATACTGCTGCATGTCTCATAAGGGGATTGAAGTTCAACCACATCCCCCCCAAAGCTGAACGAGCTACGTTAGCTCCCCACCAAACCCATATCATCTTTAAAAACAGCTGCATCGTATGCAAGGTTCACTTAAGAGATACTGCGATATGTAAGGTCAAGAATCTAAATACATCAGGTGGATAGCTCATCAGAAATAAGGACATTTCCAAACTAGAGTCACAATGTGCAAGGAGGAAAAATCAAGGGCCAGGGCTTCTCCATCTATACTGCTGTATATGAAATAACATTCACACCAACATTACAACAGCTCTAATCCTTCTGCTATTCAGACAGAAGTGGAGGATTCTGAAAGTACACTATCCTCCCACAGGAACTCACGTCATCTTTCTGTCTGCAAACTATACTGAATTGTACTTCTGAACTCTCATGCTTGATCAATGCTCACCTGCTTCAAATGTGTTTGCTTTTCAAAAATACCGTTACATACAAACAATATTGGATAATCAAGGTCGGGAAACTTCATTTCCTTGGCCTTCTAGAAAACACTGATCAACCAGAATTTGGAAATATGCACAGGAGGATATGGCCGCTTCACAGGAGAAACCAAAGAAAAACCTAATGGTAAAAAATGACAGTAAAAGACCAGCACTCCTAGCAGTGTCATTAACAATATGCCTGTTATGTGTATATGACTGAAGTTTTCATTCCTACTGCCTATGCTGTACTTCATTTCAGAATTGGGGAATATTGCACTGTCAGTGGTGAAACATGCCCTCCCAGGGGTCTTGCTGTCCCGGTTTATTGAAACACTTTTTTTTGCATGGGGAAGCCTGTAGCGACTGCCCATACTGTATCTTTTGATCATTGAGAAAGCTTGCAAGCTCCCTCTAGCCTATGCACTACCTATATTATGCACAGCATGGGAAAAGCTTACAACATCCTACTCATATAGGATAAGCTTCTGCCATCGCCACTTTTTCTATGTACTGGGTAAGGCTGCATAATCTCTTTCTACTCTGTATATATGCAGACAATGTTCTCTCTCGCTGCCGTAGTGTGCCATTCTCTGTTAGGTAATTCACTAAAAACGGATCCAGGTGTGACCAGCTGACAGCCTTAGGATGGTCACCCCTAATTTTTTGTCTGCCTTCCTCCACTTGTTGGACACTCTTTTTGCTGGTATTAGGACTCTGCACACTTTACCACTGCTAACCAGTACTAAAGTGCATATGCTCTCTCCCTTAAAACATGGTGACATTGGTTTATACCCAATTGGCTTATTTAATATACTTGTAAGATCCCAGTAAAGTGCACTACATGTGCCCAGGGCCTGTAAATTAAATGCTACTAGTGGGCCAGCAGCACTGATTGTGCCACCCACATAAGTAGCCCCTTAACCATGCCTCAGGCCTGCCATTGAAGGTCTGTGTGTTCAGTTTCCCTGCCACTTCGACTTGGCATTTAAAAGTACTTTCCAAGCCTTAAACTCCCCTTTTTCTACATATAAATCACAGCCAGGGTATGCCCTAGGTAACCCATGGGGCAGGGTGGTATGTAGGTAAAAGGCAGGACATATGCCTGTGTAGTTTATATGTCCTGGTAGTGTAAAACTCCCAAATTAGTTTTTCCACTACTGTAAGACCTGCTCCTTCCATAGGCTACCCTCATATACTGTTTGAGTGGTAGATTCTGATCTGAAAGGAGTAACCAGGTCATATTTAGTATGGCCAGAATGGTACTACAAATTCCTGCTGACTGGTGAAGTTGGATTTAATATTACTGTTTAAGAAATGCCACTTTTAGAAAGTGAGCATTTCTCTGCACTTAAATCCTTCTGTGCCTTGCAATCCACGTCTGGCTGGGTTAGTTGACAGCTCCCTTGTGCATTCCACTCAGACAATCCCAAACACAGGATGCTTAGCCATGCCTGCATAATGAATGGATCTTCCTGGGATGGGACTGTGGGGGGGGCCTGACACTTACATGTCAAAGGACAGTGGCCTGCCCTCACACAATTGACTGCCACAGCCCCAACTGGGGGCCTGGCAGATAGGATAGAACTGAAAGGGAACCTTGTGCACTTCTAAGCCACTCTTTGAAGTCTCCCCCACTGCAAAGGCACATTTGGGTATTTAAACAGGGCCTCTGACCCTACCAACTCAGACACCACTGGACAAGATACCAATGGGGAATAAACTTTACTTGAAATCAAATATCGTCCTCACATTTCTGTGAAGGAACCTTCCAGAATCTGCAGGAATCCACAAAATTTCTACCCCCCCCGCATTGTCGCATCTATACGGATAAAAATTGTACCCCACTTGTCAGCCTAAAAACATATTTTTTTCAAACTGCCCTTTTTTACCCGTTTTGGTTCCCCCTCAATTTCAACATGTTTTTGTCTCTTCCCTGTCACAGGCACTTGTCCCACCTACACACGTGATATATCATTTTTATCAGGAGATTGGGGGGAACATTGGGTGGTAGAAAATGTGTGCAGGTGCGGTGATTCCACACAGAAATGTAGGGAGAATGTGATTTCTTTAGCTAAATTTGAGGTTTGCTGAGGATTCTGGATAAGAAAACACTGGGGGATCCACGCAAGTCACACCTCCCTGGACTCCCTCGGGTATCCAGTTTTCAGAAATGTCTGGGTTTGGTAGGTTTCCCTAGATGGCTGCTGAGCCCAGGACCAAAATCGCAGGTGCCACCCCCGCCCCCTGCAAAACACATAGTTTTGTTGTTGATAATTTTGATGTGTCCACGTAGTGTTTTGGGGCATTTCCTGTTGCAGGCACTAGGCCTATCCACACAAGTGAGGTACCATTTTTATTGGAAGGTGTTGGGGAATGCTGGGTAGACGGAAGTTTGTGTCTCCCCTCGGATTCCAGAACTTTGCAGCACCGAAATGAGAGGAAGAAGTGTTTTTTGCCAAATTTTGAGGTTTGCTAAGGATTCTGGGTAACAGAACCTCGGGAGAGCACCACAAGTTACCCAATCTTGGGATCCTCTAAGTGTCTAGTTTTCAGAAATGACCAGGTGTGTTAGGTTTTCCTAGGTGCTGGATGAGCTAGAGGCCAAAATTCACAGCTAGGCACTTTGCAATAAACAGGGCAGTTTTCTTTGGGAAAATGTGATGTGTCCATGTTGTGTTTTGGGGCATTTCCCGTTGCGGGCACTAGGCCTACCCACAAAAGTGGGGTACCATTTTCATCAGGAGACTTGGGGGAATGCTGGGTGGAAGGAAGTTTGTGGCTCCTTTCAGATTCCAGAACATTGCAGCACCGAAATGTGAGGGAAAGGTGATTTTTTTGGCCACATTTTGAGGTTTGTAAAGGATTCTGGGTAACAGAACATGGTGAGCGCCCCACAAGTCACCCCATCCGGGATTCGCCTAGGTGTCTAGTTTTAAAAAATTCACAGGTTTGGTAGGTTTCCTTAGGTGCCCGCTGAGCTAAAGGCCAAAATATACAGCTAGGCATTTTCCAAAAAACACGTCAGATTTCAATTTAAAAATGTGATGGGCCCATGTTGTTTCCTGTCGCGGGCACTAGGCCTACCCACACAAGTGAGGTACCATTTGTATCGGGAAACTTGGGGGAACACAGAATAGAAGAATAAGTGTTATTGCCCCTTGTCTTTTTCTACATTTTTTCCTTCCAAATGTAAAACAGTGTGTTAAAAAGATGTCTATCTGAGAAATGCCCTGTAATTCACATGCTAGGATGGGGACCCCGGAATTCAGAAATGTGCAAATAGCCAATGCCTCTCAACACCTTATCTTGTGCCCATTTTGGAAATACACAGGTTTCCTTGCTACCTATTTTTCACTCTCTATATTTCACCAAAAGAATTGCTGTATACCCGATATACAATGAAAACCCTTTGCAATGTGCAGCTCATTTATTGGCTCTGGGTACCTAGGGTTCTTGATGAACCTACAAGCTCTATATATCCTCGCAACCAGAAGAGTCCAGCAGACGTAACTGCATATTGCTTTCAAAAATCTGCCATAGCTGGAAAACGTTATAGAAGAAAAAGTAGACGGAAATGGCTCTTTTTTCACCTCAATTTCAATATTTTTTTATTTTAGCTGTTACTTTCTGTAGGAAAACCGTGAAAGATCTACACAAATGACCCCTTGCTGAATTCAGAATTTTGTCTACTTTTCAGAAATGTTTAGCTGTCCATCCGGATCCAGCATTGGTTTCACATCCATTTCTGTCACCAACTGGAAGGAGTCTGAAAGCACAAAAAATAGTAAACATGAGGTATGTCCCAGTAAAATGCCAAAATTATGTTGAAAAATGTGGTTTTCTGATTCAGGTCTGCCTGTTCCTGAAAGCTGGGAAGATGGTGATTTTAGCACCGCAAACCCTTTGTTGATGCCATTTTCAGGGGGGAAAAAAAACACATGCTTTCTTCTGCACTCCTTTTTTCCCATTTAAAACAAAAAAAGAAATTTTAACTATATTTTAGCTAATTTCTACGGCTCCTCCAGGGGAACCCACAAACTCAGGGTACCTCTAGAATCCCTAGGTTGTTGGAAAAAAAAGGAAGCAAATTTGGCCTGGGTAGCTTATGTACACAAAAAGTAGCCAAAAATAGATGCTTGGCACAGGAGAGGGAAAAGGCCAGGCAGCGAAGGGGTTAAAGGCTGTCTTCAGCTTGTAACAGTCCCAATCGTACTAATCATAATGCGTGGAAGCATCCATTGTTGCTCTTTAGATGCCTTTATGAGTCCACAAACCAGAGTAAGTAACTATGAGCAACTGCTCGAAGGATTCAAACTTCAAGTGACTAGAGGCCTCCTTCTTCTCAATTAGAGCATCACAGAGAATTTCATTAAGGGTTCAATGAATACTCTACGGTTTCCCCTTTGGGGATCACTTTGGATATATTTTTCCTGTTTCATTCAAAAACACTTTGCAGTGACGTGGTTACTGGGACTGTTACCATGTTTGTGCAGAGGCCTTAGTTAAGTGAAGAACCAGATAGAGGGGGTCATGGTAATTTTCTATTCTGTCCATCACCATCCTATCCACACTCAAGCTCCCCAATTCATTATCATATAGTCAATAATATTGGCCCTATTTCCTGCCTGAAAAGAGACTTTGGGTGGTTAGTCTGATATTGTACTACTGTTTAAAGGTCTCAGCCCTGCATTTAGAATTACCAAGCACATATGCTTCCCTTTTTTAGTCGCAGTGTACTGCATTGATTGTGTATGAGGGATACTCAAACCAAAGTCCTCTTCAATTACTACTTGGTCCTGCAATACTGGGTGTCATCTAGTATCAAAATCTCCACAGATCAGTATATTACCCAGGAACCTTAGCAACTTGAGTCTCCTACTGTGGTAACATGTATTTCAACCTCCAGATTGGCTTAAAGTAGCAAGTAAAATATTCAGTGCAGTTAGCATTGATGAAAATTCAATGGCACCAAAAGTGGATCCTCTAGAAGGACATCTCAGAGACCAGGCTGGGTTAAGAGGAATATAGTAAGGCATGTAGGAGAAAGAGAAAGATTCAAAAGAATGATTAGGACAATCTATTCTCCATCTGTCCTACAGATGATCACAGGTTGTATAACTGGAAGTGTTTTTCTATTCATACCTCAAAATGGATAGCATGAAGGATTATAGAAGATCTAGTTATTGTGCTAAAGTCTGCTGCCTGTGGCAACTTTGCACTTCTTGCAGATGCCAAGGTGTCATCTCTGACGGGCCAGTAGACTGATTTAAACCTGCAGCACTGTACAAGAGAATGTAACAAAGAGGTGTGGACGCCACGTCTACAAAATTAATAAACTGCAGCTAATTAGGACAGAAATGAAAACACATGATGCATTCATAGGCTGGCACGTCAAGGATGGTACTCAAAAATACCAAATATGCTGATGACAGTTCTGAACTCGGAATTTTATAGACAACTGATGAACACTGAACAAGAGCCTTTCCATCAAGTGGGTTGCTTCCTATCTCAGATGAAAAGATTAATTAGCACAGAAGAAGGTAGAGGCCACAATACATACAATGCATTTTCAAAATGATGAAAAGTAAAGGAGCCTCACTTAATATGGGTGGAACTAGAGGGGTGATTTATATGTAGATGGACACCTCGCCGTTCCGCCAATATTAAATAGCTGTATCATTTATATGCATTTAAAATTAGGGGTAATAAATGTTCAAGAACATTCTTTGACCAGGGAACATATTTG
The DNA here is from genome assembly GCF_031143425.1 of Pleurodeles waltl. Classification (NCBI taxonomy): domain Eukaryota; kingdom Metazoa; phylum Chordata; class Amphibia; order Caudata; family Salamandridae; genus Pleurodeles; species Pleurodeles waltl. The sequence goes on along the minus strand of NC_090444.1, from coordinate 1,411,615,347 downwards.
AAAAATGAAAATTGAAGGACTGCAGTTTTCTGAGAAGGGCAGACCTAGAAGCTGTTCTGTCTGCTGTTTAGATTATCCCCATTAGCCCACTCTTTCAATAAACTCCTCAATCAGGTGGCATAGAATTTAAATTTCACAGGTATTAGTTTTGCCTTCATCTTGACTTTCATGTTATATAACCAAATGGAGATCATTTTCTTCATGGTTAGTCTTTATTACTGCCCGAGCCTATAGGCAAAATAAAGATTTGTCTTTGTGAAGGGGGACATAGGCTTTCCCTCACCTTACTTGTTGGGGGTAAAAGTTCAATGAAAGTTAGGGGAGACCTTGATTTTGGAACTCAAGCACTTTTCTGTGCATACTGCAAAAGTCACTGCATTATGTGAACAATAGCTTAATGAGTTGAACGTTTTTGAAATGGACAACTAAAGGAAGTAAAGACCCAGAGGGAATAGTTTACAAACAAAATATGACATTTAAAATCTGAGAGGCAATGAAGGAAAGTGGTGATTCATTTTGGATTGTGACTTTGAAGAAAATGCAATGAGTCTAAATTGGGGATAAAATGATCTTACAAATTCATACCTAAAAAATGCATGCTACAGTACTACAGATACACTGCAATATCATGATGTGAATTCTAAGAAGTCACAGGTAAGATGCACTGGATACGTGCAACGTAAGTGACACCAGTGCTTTGAGAATTAAGAGCACTTGATACATTCTGAAAAAATGCACAAACTGTAAATAATGCATATCTAGAAAAGTAGCCTAGGTTTTGATAATTAACCTGGCATTCCAAAGACATCTGTAAATCAATATCAGAGCAGAAGTTAAAGACAGACCTAATCAGGGCAGACAGAGATCTGAGACCATAGTGCCATTAAAGGAAAAGGTACTAAGTTACTCTTATTTCCATTATGATTTAAGTGATAATGGTGGATTCAGTCATCAAATGCCATCTTCTAGAATATAGAATTGTGCAGTAGTGGCATTTACATCCCACTCTATGTTCAGAAACAACAGATTGTCATCAACATATATAAAAAAAATTAGTATTCAAAGGATTTCACAAACACCTGACAGAAGTTGCAGTGCCAGGAAGAAATTTGAGTCAGTACCTACCCCTACAGTACCTTAGCAGTTATCTGACAGACGTCTGCTAGATGATGCAAGGGGGTTAGTGCCACACACACACACACACACACACACACACACTCTATACTGGAAGATTTTTGGTCCTTACATCGTGAAGTATATATCAATGTATCATAGAGCAACTGATTCTGAAAAACGTTACAAAGGTGAATGCAGTGATACTGTCTGTCAGCCTATATGATTACCAAATATCAAAACCACTATTGACTGCAACTGTTTACAGGTGGACTCTTCTCTGACAAAGATGCAATTTGTTATAGGCTTTAATATTTATTTTTTTAATAGCCCAGATATCATCTGTTAAGTATGAAAGAAAGAGCAACCGGAAAATTGGGCAAAAGGAAGAGAATAAACTGGCATCCAGATTAGGCTTGTTTAGTACAGGGTCAAGCACTTCCTAGTTCTAAATCATTTCCACTGGCACTATGCTCAACATGGCATTCATCATTTTACAGATGTACACTGCTTTTAAACACTATGGTTAGTCATAGACCATGTTGGGAGTTGAAGGGGGTAACTATCCTGTAGTTTTAGACAAATGCAGCAATGCATGATTATTGACTGATACATTAAAGGAGTTGGAACTTCATGCCAACATTTGTCATTTTCAAGATTTAAATTAAATGAATTCTCCTAGTGGCTCACAACGTTCCCTGGAGGGTGTAATATTCATAGATCAGAGTCCATCATTGATCAGTTGATAGTTGAGAAGATTAGCAAGACAAATGAAATGACACAGACTATTAACCTCTATGATTAAGTGTTGAAACTACTACCATCGGTTCCTAGTCCCAAGGTAAAATCGAGTCTGACAATGATGCAATTTGTCAGAGACTTCAATGATTTTATAAAATAGGCCAGAATCCGCTCCCTGTCAGTTTTGAAAGCTAGAGCAACTGGGAAATTAGGCAAAGTTCATTTCACCCATATACATAAAACTGCTGCTGTATATAACTAATCAGGACACCGTGTGAATTTGTTAGTCACTGGGGTGCTTGGTGAAGGGCAGTAAATCCAGTAGGAAAGTGGAAGACAGTGATGAATATTCAGGTCAAATAACTAAACTTGAGCCATCATTAATTGTGACTACAATAGATTCTCACATAACCAACCCCAACCTGTGCCTAACCTGTCATTAAATAATATTTTCTACCAACGATGAGCATGGTTTCTAGTAGAGGCCTGAAATCCTGAGTCAACTATGTCTCAGCTAAGCATAGAAGAGGAGAATGAAAGGTCCAATGGTAGAATGAACCTTTTATCCTCCAGGTGGAATGAAGTAGTGAATGCTAAATAGCGTTGTATTGTTATGAATGTTGGGATTCAAGTGAGTATTTACAGCATTTTGAGTTCATCGGGCTAATCGCTGACAGTATTGGACAGATATAAACAATTTGAAGAAAAGAGACAGTCATTCTGGTGAAAATTTTCAATATAATTGTCTTTGGCGGGTGACTCATCCAGCATATAAAGGAGTGAGTCATTTGCAGGTCACTAGTGGGGTGAAAAAAGGGCTTGCATTGTGTGCGTCAACTATGCTGACTTGCTGCTGGCTGACCCATTGCAAAACCAAATACTTTTTGAGTTTTATAAGACTGTGTACAAATTCTGTAAAAGTCCACAAATGTATTCATACTTACATTCACTTGTACTTGTATGGACCAATCACCGAGTGGAGGATGTTCAGATAATTGAAAGGTTTGGGAAACAACACCCAAATCACTTTGCTCTTCCAACCACTGTTCAATAAGATTTCCTCGCGGATCCTGGAAAAGAAACAGATTGAGTGCCCCGCTTTGTAAAATACACGTGCTTGGTTTCATACCTCTAGTGATTGTCAGACACCAATCACACTCAAGTTCAATTCAATTCTGAGCATAAATGCATAGAACATTAGGCAGTCTATCTCCAACCTACCCGAATATGTATATTTAGAGAAGCTTCATATGGTTTCAAATCCAAAAACACTGTTAGGAATCGCATCTTCACTTCTTGTCCTGGTTTATACTTGGACTTGTCAGTCTGGATAAAGACAAAGCAACCTTTGCTTTGGAACTCCAGTGAGGTACTGTTTGAAAATACAAGCTGGTCTTCCACATATCCTTCCACATACAATGTATGTACACCAGCAACACTGTTCATTGGCAGCTGAAAAACAAACAACCATTAACAATCACCTTCTAGCATCAGGGTGTCACATTTTTGATAATTAAATAATCTGTAAATATATTTTTTACTTTACAAAGAAATATATACAAAATTATCAGAATATTTCTGTAGGTGCATGAAAACAGAAGTCCCGCTCAATATAAAAATTATAAACCCACATGTAGCCCTTATTCTAGAATACACTTTAGACTGTCGAAAGGTTTAGAGTCTCCAAAAATTCATAGATTAAAAAAATCAATTACTTCAAAACTCAAATGCAAAACAGATCTAAGTGTTTAACATGAAACTCACAGTTAGTATTATTCTTTTTAGAATTATGAAAAATAGTTGTATAGTTTACGTAAAACATTATATAAGGACGATGGATGGAAAATGTGTTTAACAACTGTTTTGCTATATTCCCAGTTTAGCTAACAAAATATATGTGTAAAGCTGTGAAATGTAGTTTTCAATTTTGCAGTTATTTGCAATTCAGGAAAGCAACACATATATATATATATATATATATATATATATATATATATATACACATACACACACACACACACACACACACACACACACACACACATATGCTTTTGTTATGTGTGGTGTAACATACATTAATTCTAACTGTGTCGAACTCATAATCCCTCAAATGTCAACCTGATCAAGCAGCTTGGCGTGCAAGTGTGAGGTACGTCAAGACATTGTGTTACGTAAGTACCAGAGTGTCATGAAAAGTTGTTGCTTGCTCTAAATAAAATCATTTTATTTTGTGAGACAACCTGCATGTATACCAGGTGGAATCCAATCATGTTAAAAATCTATATGTGGATTTGACACTGAGATTTGAAATTCGCTGATTCTCAATGTACTTTTAGACAAGCAATAAACAGCAGTATTCCTATTACACACAAGTGGCAATAAACATTAGTATATTCCTTTTGAGTGTGGTGATGTAAGACAATGTAAACTTAACCATCAATGATAGACGTTATAGTTATTACTTGCACTGTATGATATTTTTGTTACGTGGTGAACATTGCTATTCCTAAAGTTTTTGTTGCCATTTTTAAGAACACCTCCCATTTAACAAAGTTTCTGACACAGCTTAAAAAAGCTATATTGACAATACCTTCATAACAGAGTGAGCTTTCTAAATAAAACAAGGTTCACTGCAGCTGCAAATATATGTTGCTTTTTATTATCCACTGTAATCATTTATTGCATTTTATTAACGTATTTCACCAGCTTCAACTTCAAAATATAATAATCTATGTTTATATCTTTTTACAGCTTTACAGTGTTGCAACTGATGACTTAGCAAGAGAGAACTTCAAAAGACTTCAAAAACTACTATTTACATGGCCTGTTCACAATTGCAGTTGAAGGCGTAAGTTGATCATACAAGTGGAGCAGCTTGATTTATTATGTTGCTTTCGCAATTCACAAAAAGTGAACTTGCACTACTAAATCAATGTACTTACAGCTAATATAATTTGTATATAGTGTAACATTAACAGTGAGTATACCTTCTTCTTACAGGCCTGAGATACCCTGGCAATTTTGTGCACACACTAAAATGTGTTAGTTTGTGCAGCAGTTATTCCCTTATGAGAGTGACAATACGCAGGGATCACCCAAACATTTCATGGTTGGTATTTGAAAAGAGGATTTCATGGGGACAAAATAATAAATGAAAGTACATCTGCGGTAAAGTGAAATGGTTTTCTTGTGTGCAGTTGCACAAGGTGTAGAATTACACATGTAACATGCAAAAATAGTGTTGAATGCAAATTACCAAACGTTTCTACATGCCTACATCTAACAAGCTAGGTACAATATGCTAGGGCAACCAAGTAAACCCCCAGGATACAGGCATACAGAAAAGAATCCCTTGAAGGAGCAAACTTCTGCTTAGTATTTTGTTTAAGGACTAGCGGTAAAGAATATATCCACTCTTCTTATTACAATATGGAATGAATAGCAAATCAACAATAGATTGCATCAGATGTGAGGAGTATTTCTGTATAAATAAATATTAAGTACAATTTATTAATCACAAAACGATATTAATCACAAAAGGGAGATTAATTACAAAAAAGGGTTAAAAAATGAAATAAATCACTTTCTCCCATTGTTACACCTAGATCATGCCATAAAGTTCAAATGGTGATCCGAGGTACCACGGGTATCACCCAATAATATAGTCCTCTTTATAATTCAAAGAATATTTCTTTAACATAAGGGATTTGCAAATCTTTATGATTAAGTAATTGTAGTGATTGCTGTGTCGAAGTTTCAGTCTCCAGTCATCTGATCAGAACATGAGACCATCCTCAGGACGAAGTGATGGATTTTATTACAAGTATGGTGACCCTTGTCAAGTAATGAAACAATGAGTATCCAAAGGGTATAATCCTATAAAGGTCAATGGATCCAGACAATGTTACTTAAAAGGAATGTGCCATTTAGGAGAAACATGGGATACTGAATCGAAACAAACGAGCCAACATAGGAATGAATCAATGTGGTACTCCTCTGTGTCAACAGAATTTCTTGGGGAGAGGTGCTGGCGTTACTCAGCTAAGTCAATCTGCACATGCCGTAGGCTGCAACAAGCTTTTGGAGGGAGCTAGGATTGCGTTTTTCATAAAGAGCACATCTGCACACCAAGAGGTTCCCTTTAGTGCCAGGAATGGCTAAGGCAATAAGTGAATTTTTAAAATAAAAATTTTTTTTTTGCTTTTAGCCAATGGTTTGTTTATATTGGATAAATCAGCTTCTCCAACAATAACGTTTGACAAAATAATGATAAAATAAACATTGACAAAGCTAAACCCATGAAAGCCAAAGCCAGAATAATTGGGTTTGACAATGCTTGTTTAGTATCTTTTTGAGTGTCATTTTTCCAGATTCTAACAAGCTAACATTTGTGATAAGTGGATTTGTTTGGTATTTTGTAGTCGTTTGAGAGCAACCTTCTAAATAGAGCTACTGTACACCTTGTATATAAAATTATTACATAGAATGAAGGCTGGGTAGCAATTCAGTGATTAGTTGGCTCCAAAGCTCCAGATGAGGAATGCATGTGGTGAAACACATTTGCACTGCAAACATCGTTGGTGCAAAGTCAAGTACAAGCTGAAATAGAGTAGATGGACCTTTAGTCCCAGATGGAGGTGCGACTTGAACAAAACAACAATTCATCAATGACATTTAAGTACATTAAGACCTTCAATGATGAAAGAGAATAGTAGATTTGCAAACCAGGAAGTTTTCATGGCAGATTAGCAAAGTTATAAATTCAAATCATTTAAGGGTGTTAAAGGTCGATGGTCAGTATATGGGTATATCTATTGTACACTTCAAATTTATTCAAAGTTAGCCAATATAAAACAAAATGTGAAGAGTTGTCATAAAGCAAATTTGAGCAAATTCACTTTCCCATGAAGCTAACATTCCCTAGTATGTCAAACTAGAGAAAATCAAAAAATGTGCAAGAGAAGTTCAGGCAGGAGATGTCAGAAAGTAAAGCCTTTGAAAGACAGAATCAATTTAGGATTCAGTCAGATAAGTGAGAATTGATTTGCTCAGGAGTCTAACTCTTTGGGCAGGTGTAAAGAAGAGCTTCTGGTCTCAAGAGAATAGAAAGGGGTATCCGAATCTAATAGCACAGCAATACATAATCAAAACACACATTTTGAACAACATGAAACTCTCCATATGATTCCCATGGATGGAATGCCAATCAGAATCAGAATCGAACAGTTTATCTTTGTTTTTGTCCCTCTTTCTAGCCATCACACAATGGAAATCCCAGCAGCAAGGCCTTCAAGAAATATCTCATAGTAGGATGATACATCATAGTGAGCGTGCTCTCAGCACAGGTGCAGCAATTCATTATTCAACTGTCAATGAAATCCATACAGATATTCACACAGAAACTTTAAACAAGAAGAATTCAAAGTTGACAGTTATAGATTGGCTCCTGAACCAAGAAAAAGAAAGAAAAAACACAGCAGCCAAACTCACATTTTCGTATTGATGTGAATTATCTAAACTGAGGACTATATTTACGAAGGTCAAATTTTAACATGAAAAATCACACTGTACATGTATATAGGTGGGAAATGCAAATTAATGTACACTGTGCAAATTGTAAAATAGTGACAGTTTCTCCACACGTTTTGCTACAATAAGGAGATGAAGGTTTGTTAAGCATAGGAAATACTACATGTCGGAAATGTAGGGGTGTTGAGTGCTCGGGATGGCCCTGAATATCTTGTTCTGTATATTGCATTTAACAGATGACTGCTAATTTTGGCGCAGATTCACAGAAAATTGTGATTGCCTGGTATCATTGAATAGTGCTCGTTTGGCAAAGTTGATGATGTCTTCATGGGGGACAATACATACAGGAAAGCAACAAGAAATCTGTTACTATAGTTAATCATTCTCACAATCAGTGGATTTATTAGGAACTGGACAGACTCAAAGTGGAGATGTGGTGGAATGTTTTGATTAAGTAACTGTATAAACTAGCAGTTGTGTAATCGTGGGTTGTAACAGACAGCCATTTCTCTTGATGAAGGTTTAATTAAACTATTATTGTCAAGAAAAGTGTGCATTCAAAGATTATCTGATGGAAGGGATTCACAAGGTGGAAAAGCACATGATTTCTATTTACAATGTGATGACAATAAATCAGTAGACAGCCATTCCGTGTATGACTAGATTTTTTAATTTAAAAAAAAAGAGGTATGAGGGATGTGATCTAATGATTTTAATTTCAATAGCATAGAGATAAATGAGAAACCAAGAGGAGAAAAACAAAATCTCCAAGGGAGGTCATACGAAGTAAAATGGGAACTCTCAACATTGAGCCTTGAATCATACTAAGGGGTGCATTGAGGCAGAGAACAGTAGTTGGAGAGATAGGAAAACAATCTAGATACTTGCCACCAAGGATAAAAACCCACGGTATCACCTTGTCGTTTACCCCATTCTCTCCATAACAGTCCTTTCAAGTTGGAACTCTAAGTACTGCCTGTCCATTACCTAAGATCAGACTCATCTTTTTAACACAGGCCCTTGCTTTTCTTCAAGACTTTGCCTTCCTGTCGGGCACTTATTTATTGCTGGATATCTAGACCCAGTCATCTGATTGACCAAAACAGGTTTCTTTTAACTGTGTGTTGCAATGACTCACTCCCTTTGTATGTCCCCAAACCCAAATGCACTGCAAGGCCGAAACAAGGATAGTAGCACTTTACAAAAACAAAATAAAATAAAAAATAAACCGGATACATTCATCTGATCTAAAGTCACAGGCATTGTCACACCCTCACTCACTATTGTGTAAGGATGGGAAAAACTTATTTGACACCAGCTAACATCCTGCTAACAATATTAAAACACAGGGGGCTTGAAAGGGAACTTTCATGTTTTTAGTTGTTGTACTCCGGCATGCAAAAATTCCCTCATGAGTGACAGGCGTGGTCTCAGAAACATGAATGGCTTTATTGCGGAGTAGTAAAACGAAACAGTTATGCACCTGTGCCCCAGTGATACAATTGGCCCCGGCTGGCCTCCAAAATCCTTAAGATGTCCCTGCACAAGTACGAAAACAACTACTTAAAACACGTTTAAAGATAATAGAGACCTAGAACGATTCCAAGAGACTAACCTGAAAAACAAAGGAGTTCACAATGATAACACATCGTTGAAATCTTCAAAACAGTAAAATCAAGGAATGCTTCCAAATTTTGGAAACAGGCAAATGGGACGGAGTGTCATGTCTCGTCGTGAAAAGGTATATTGCGACATGCACTACGTGCAAGGTAAACAGCGGTGCAGTGTAAGGGCAATGAAATATACGATGGACTATTGGCCTCTGGTTTACATTGGCTCACAGCTCCATCTTGTTGAGTCTGGTTGTGTGCGTGAAGCACTGTTCTGTGTTTTTCCACAAGCTTCTGCAAGCTGCAGGGTGGAGTGTTTTTCTGCTCAACTGCGCTCCATCTGCTTGGTACGAAGGGCGCTATTTACATTCCACGAGCTATCAGTTAGGACAGGGAGATGCGCCTGTAATCAAGGAGGAATTCAAGCTTCACCTTGGAGTCCTCTTCTGGGAACCTGGCTCGTTCTGAGAAGACGTCTTGAAGGGTGAACAAGGTACCGCCGATTGCACAATATGTAAAGGAGGGGGTCTTTTTCTCGAAAAGACTCCTGGGCGTTACTAAATACTATAAAGGTCACAGCAGAGGGATGCAGAATCTCTTTTCGGTGAAGACTTTCATTTTATAGTCATTTGAGCCTATTGTGTGTGTATGTGTAGTATGCATTTATTCTTGCAGCTATTCTCATGTTATTGTTCATGATATTTTAGTGTGGTCAGTTTTGCTATATGAGAACTTGTCCCATAAATAAACTTGATTATTCTACTTATTAAGGTGTTTGAGAGTGATTGTTTCACGTTGTGCCCTAAATTGTCCTGAAGTTCATAGTTCTGTTATTCTGAAGTGTAAAGCAACACAAAAGGAACAGATATACTAATACAGGTGATACTCATATTAATTTCTCCTATGCTGGTAGAAGCACAATATAGCAGGAAAACAAAGTGGCATGTTTCCTCTCATTCTTTCTGAAGCATGTTATTTAGTCCTGACATACGTTAAAGAGGACATTGGAATGAAACTGTTAAAATTAGATCTGGGCTGCTTGATGAGTGTCTTTTTCAACTAAAAAGTACATGCTGAACTTTTTAAATTGACTACTCCCTGTCCTTGGGGCTCTCCTAGGACTACCTTAGGGTTGACTTATATGTAATAATAAAAAGGAAGGTCTGGGCCTGGCAAGTAGGTTAACTTGCTAGGTTGGCATGGCAGTTTAAAACTGTAACAACAGGCTCTGCAATGGCAGGCCTGAGACATGTTTTAAGGGGCTACTGAAGTGTTTGGCACAATCAGTGCTGCAGGCTCACTAGTAGCATTAAATTTGAAGCCCTGGGTATAGGTCGTTCACTTTACTAGGGACTTACAAGCAAATTAAATATGTCAATTATGGATAAGCCAATGTAACCATATTGTTTATAAATTCCTTTCATTAGTTTATTAGGAATACATCAGTAGAACTTCACAACTCTCCCACACCCCTAACCCCCACCCCACCAACCCAGCAATGAGAAGGAGCATGCCACAGTAGTCACATATCGTTATCCAGTAAAACATAGTATTCGAACTGCACAGTTTGTATCCAGGTAGACTTCACTTCAACAATTCAATTTCAGTGACAATGTGATTACCCGTCTACATGCTCTGCACCCTGCCCCTCATCAGGATCCTCCATCCACTGCCACAGACGTACCTTTGTCATATCCCATTCCATCCTACCCCAATGTCCTGTTCCAGTGTAAACTAATCTGGGTCTCACCCCACATTCAGCACGTACCCATCTCATATATTCTCACAACCATTGTTTACGGGTGGCTAGTCAATTTGTAATCCATCATAGAGCAATACACTTCTTTGCTAGAGTTATTCTAGAATCTTTTCCACAAATTTAGTGTGTTTAGCGCTGGTCACCAAACCTAGCACAGAGAGTTGGATCACAGCTGCATCATTAATTCGTACTGGTCTTCCAGTGTCTTGATTACTGCCCCCTAAATTCCTTCACCCTCTGGTACCCCAACAGCATATGTATATAAGTTCCTACTACTATCTTGCATTTGGGACAGTGCTCAGGTTTAGAGAATCAAGCCTTTGTACCCAGCACGGTGTAACATAGTCCCAATACACAGACTTCTAGTGTATCAGTTTCAACCTCACATTGTGTGTGACCCTTCTGCAGCTGTCCAGTATAGATATCCATTTGCGATCCTGCAATTCTACACCTAAATTGTTCTCATTGCAACTTAAATGCTTCCACCCGGGAGGCAGTGTTCGGCAGCAATAATGCATATAAGTGGGTGACCAGTTTGCCTTTTCCTCCCATGAGGAGATACTGGTTCCTGCGGGAACCCATCCAGGCTTTGCTAATAGCTGCAGTGAGGGCGGAATAGGCCAGAAAAGAGCCCCCAGCCAGCTCCCATCTGCCGCAGAAGGCCGCATATGCTACCAAGCGACCATCCTCATAAAGCTCCTCCAGTGTCTGCAGAAAGTCCCATCCCTGCATTGTAAGAAAGAGGCAGCATGAGACTAATTCCCATACACCAGGTGTTCAGTTGTTGCATATAAATATATTCATCTCCGCCTCTTCGGAAGGCCTGTTCACATATATGTAATATTGTCCTGACCTGCAGCGGTAGGATTACCCTCTTCTTTCTGGGAACGAGAGATAAGGCTAGGAGCTTACGTGATCAGGTCAGCTGCATCAAAAGTCATGTCACAGGGTCGGTGTCCCCCTCCAGGAACCATGTTACCACATGCTGTAAGAGTGCTACCCAGTAATAGACACAGAGGTTTGGTGCCTGCTACCCTTCACCATCCCATGGTAATTTCAGGACCTCCAGACTAATGCCCATGTCCCCAGTACATCAACTTAAGTAGTTCACCCAGCCAATGAAAGCATGTATGCAACACACACATTGGCATGTGCTGCGGCACATGTGAGGGTCTAGGTAGCATATTCATTTTGCATGTTGCTATGCACCCTATCAGGAAAACTAGGAACTGTAGCCACTTGTGCATGCTCCACTTCAGGTTATCAGCAGGGTACTCACATTGGAATCATAGGTCGCAGCCACATCCAAACTCAAATATACCCCTAAGTATTTAATTGAGATTATTCGGACCCTTATGTTGGGTAGATCCACACCTACGACTCAGTCTTTCTTCATTGGGTAAAGTGCTAACTTGTCTGCATTCAACCTAAACCCAGGGTGTGCCCCCCACCTCATCAGCCATGGTGTTAACTGCACGTCATGTTGTCTCTGGATTCCACATGGTCAGTAGAATGTCATCAGTGTACAATGAAATGACTACCCGTTTGCCCCCTACCTTTACACCTTCTCCCTCATGCATGGTACGTATAACTTGTTCTAGTGGTTCGATGACCAGGGCATAGGTCAGCGCAAGAGAGGACACACCTGCCAGGTCCCTCTCTCCATCTGCCAGCTTTCCAATACTCTGTTCCTACTTTAACTCTTGCCCTGCTGTCAGTGTATGGTAGTTGCACCCACCTCAAGTAATCTGGGCGTAAGACGTGGTGTCATAATGCTTGTTCCAAGAACACCTAACTAACAGTATCAAAAACTTATCGGCATCCAAGGGAAAGGGTTTACATTTTTAAGCCTGTCTGTCTATCTTCCCTATTTAGAGCTCTAGCATCATCACTATATCAGCGTTTTACACACCCCAAAGGTGGTAGTCATACAATTCCCCCTCATGGTCACCTTAAAGGCTTCCTATATTACTCCAGCAGATCCGACTAAACCCATATTGATAGCAAAGAAGTCCTGTACTTCTTCCCTGTATGTTTGGTCATTCAATGTTCATGACTAGAAGTGCCATTGTGGTATCGATGTCACATAGGCATAACCTTTTAAATCTGCCATAATGGGGTGTGATCTGACAGTGTGGGGTCTAAATAGTGGACCACCCCAAAGTTTGCAGCTTGTTCTGGGTGTATCAGCATGTAATCCATTCTAGAGAAACTGCCATGGGGAGGTGAGTAAAAAGAGTAGCCTATATTCTGACCATGTTTCACCCGCCATAAATCCAGCAGATTCAGTATATCCATACTTTCCAATAGAGCCCTGGAGGCCCTGCCCAGCAGCGTGCCATAGACCTGGAGCTACGAAATTCTTTACCCAATAGACAGTTGTAGTCTTCCATCTACAAGATATCGTGATGTGAATATGGTGCCACAAGGCACTCCACTCTTTCAAATAAATCTGGAGTGTCTACGTTTGGTGCATACATATTTAGTATCACCGTAGTTGTACCTCCAGTCTCCCCACCACCTCAGTATAGCAGCCATCAGCGGCATTTAGTTCAGTGTCTACTCATAGGGGAATGCTAACATCCATCCCCAATAACACCCTGTATGCTGAGGAGGTGGAACCGGAGTTCCATACCCTGTCTCCCCATTTTGCTTGTGTCGTCTCATGTTCTTGCAGCAGGTGGGTGTGACTCCTCCAACATTACCATCTTTGGCTGCTGCTTATGCACATATGACAAGGTCTTTTGCCGTTTGATGGATTCTGGATCCCCTTTATGTTCCAGAATAACACTGTTAACCCTGTGTGCTTAAAGTATGCATCTCTGTGTTTGTCTTCACTAGCAAGTGATTGTGTGGCTGATAGCATACGGTCCTCCTTTCAAACTCAATAATTTAACACCTCCCACCACCAACTGTGTGGCTCGGCCCAACCTGACCGCCACAATTAACATACATGGTGTCAATCTCCCCCTCCCCCCAACAAAACAAATTTCCCTGTTAAAGTGCATTGCTCCCTAGGTTTCCTGGTGTGAGGTGCCCCAGGAACAGCGCCACCATTGATCACCATATACCAGAGAGCAGTGGTACACTCAAATATCGCCCCCACCCCGCCGACTTGCGCAGTATGCCCAATAATCTGTAGTGTACCACCCTCGATTCTGCATGAAGTAGCGTTGGCATTCTCACCCCCCAATGACTGGAAACCTATATCCACATGCATTCCACCCTCCCCTACAATTCATCAATGACTCTCAAAAAACTAAAGGGCTTCTTCAGCATGATCGAATAAATTTATTTTCCTCTCTAAGTCCACTCCTAGGCGTGCCGGAGGCAGCAGTGCATAGGCCCACCCACAATCTCAGGGTTTCCTCTTCACCTCCATAAAGATCTGTGCCTCTTTTGGGTTGCCACACCACACTCTAGGTGGAGGGAAATTCTGTTCCCATTAAATTTGACATACCCATCTTGCTTTTGTATAGCATTCGGGTGATCAACATTTGGGGAAGTGGGCCAGGTTTGGGCCTGCCACCTGGGGTTCTGTGTGTTCTGTCTACATGCACGCCTTCCTCAGTTTCTAACCTCGGAAGTACCGTAAGGAGCCACGTTTCCTGGAATTGCTCCACTGCTGTCCCCTCTGGTAGCCCCTTTATGTCCACCTTGTTACCTCGGGATCTGTCTTCCCAATCAGCCAGCTTGGCCTCCTGCTGCTGCAATCTCCTCTCTTGGTGCTCTAGCAGAGTAGTGTGGGCCCCTAAGATCTCATCCTCCCAGTCAGCTCTAAAGTCCAGGACCTTCACATGTTTTCTCATTTTGTCTATATCTCGGCACAGCAGCACTACTGTGATGGCCACACCATCAATGATGGTCTTGCTATTTTGCCTCTCTCAGCTTGGGCTCTTTGCAGTAGTTCCACCTTGAGCCATTCTAGCAATGCCCCCCATTCATATGTTGGGGTTTGGAGGTTGATCCCAGGCCCCCCTTGTGTTTAGGCAGCCTTCGTACTCAGCTAGGTTGCACTATAGTACTCACAACTCAGTTCACGCCTGCACAGTACCACACCACTCACGAGCATTAGATGAGCCCTGTCAATCAGTAGTCCAAGGTCAATTACAGACCCCCATGGGAAGTAGGGGTGGATGAACTCCATCAGTCATTGCTCTGCTCACCATGAAGGGGGGGGGGGGGCAGGCCCCCATTCATTTGTGGTCAAAATGTGTGTTGGTATAACAAGGCGGGGGCACACCAATACCATCCCTCACAATGTCTCTTAGCGAGGGGAGCCTCCGGGCCCCATGCACACAGCTCTTGCAGGCTCCAATAAGCCACTTGGCTGTGCCCCTCATCTCTTGTTTTCAACGGGCCGCCCTTTGGCTCTCAAAGTGTCCAGCACCGCTCTTTGATTCGGACCCCCGGGACCGCCACCTGCAGTGTACCTTGTGGTGTGGTGCACACCGTTCACCTCCTCTGGAGCCAGAGGTCGCGCTTCTCTGATCCTGGAGTCGGCTCAGTCACTGCTCCCATGTGGCACTGGCCCGCTGCAGCACCCATCATGCCAGGATTACATGTCCAACACCCCCACAGCAGACACCATGGGGAGGGAGCTCTACATTCAAGAACTTGGGGGTCCCAGATTGCAGCTGATGGGACTGAGTGAGGGTACCATCAGCGGTGATCCTTTGGAGCTCTGAGCGGAGATGTCTGCTCAGTCGGCCATCTTGGCTCTCCCCAATGTTACCCTATTTTAAGAAGGGAGCACCTGCACTTTTACACTGGTTAGCAGTGGTAAAGTACCCAGAATTCTTAAGTCAACAAACATTATATCAGTAAAACAGGAGGTTAGAAGGCAAAAAGATAGGGGAGACCACACAAAGGATGCTAGATCTAACAGTAGCATTTTGGGCAAGGAGATATAGGAGCAAGGCCCACAGAACTGGTGATATACTAGTGTGTGGCAGCACTGACTGCTACCACTTTGCCTGCTGCATCAAAGTGTTTACTCTCCTTATCAGAAGGGGGAGCAGCACCAGTGGCTTGGGTTGCTGCTCTCATCCAAGTGGTGGAAACCACCAAAGAGTCTGGGGGGACATGGTCTTTAAAATAGAGAGAATCAGATGGTGCAGGCTTAAACTTTTCCTTAATCATGGGTGTTACCACCCAGTTTTTCATAGGCTCCTTCAAAGTCTCTGAGGCCGATTTTAGCATACTTTAACATAGGAAGAAACTGGAGGAAATGCTCCGCTCTGCAACTTCACCAGGAATTTTCCAACCTCTGGGGTGATGTGCACATCCACTTTATGGTAGGCAACTGCCCGCTGGATAAATGTGGTATGCGATGGCATCGTTTGGTGCGGAAGCCCTTACAGGAATGTGGTCAAGGTCGGGGTCCCCTGTGTCCTCCATGTTTTAGTCCTCCCAAAGATTTTGCACAGGTTGAGGGGAACTAAGTGCTCCTAAGTCCTTTGCTAGAGAGTAAGGACTATCTGATAGGACTCCTCTGACCACTGAGGTGAAGTTGGAGGAGGTGAGGGAGAAGGTGGTGAGGGAAGAGGAGGTGGAGGTGATGAAGGTGATAGTGATGGAGATGATGGTGGTGGAGGAGGTGTAAGAGGGGTCAGAGAATGAGGAAAAAGGCTATTAGTCTTGTCCTTTGGCCTCTTGGAAGTCCCTGGATGTTGACGAATGTCCAATTGTGAAGCGCCTTTCAAGGTGAGTCTGCACTTTTTATGCGAAGTATTTCCGATGGCATAGATCTTGTCTGTGAAGGGGTGGATGATGATGTGCTGTTGTCTTTCATTGAGCTCCAACTGATGCTGGTTTCCATGCCGACAGGGCTTTTGGCTTCAGCATCAGTTCTCTCTCAGACTCAAAGGTTGATAGATTTTGAGCGTCTTTGGCTGGATCCTTTCTCAACTCTGAGACTTTACCGCAGTGGTGACCTGAGGGCAGCACACACCTAGAGGCAGCTGTGGGCTTGACGGGAAGCCACTTATGTGTATTAGGAGTCTGGGTCAGAGTCTTGGTGTCATCTGCACTAAAACGTCTGGTTGTGGACTTGGTAAGAAGACTGGTGTCAACCGAGGTAGACGGGACATCTTTGATCACTTCTTCCTCATCTGAGATTTCTTCCTTCTCTGGCCCCTTAGGGGTTAGACCTGATTATCTCAGGACTAGGTTGATGGGCAGGGACATCAGATGGCTCCCTGTATTCCTCCGCTTAGCTGCAGAATGGGGTCCGCTTCACAGAAGATGTCCTGCTACTCCGATGATGAGCATTGCATCTTGTTGTGGGCGCAGCATTTGTCTCTCACATGTTGAAGAGTCTTTTTACTCCTGATAGTCGAGCAGAAGTCAAAAGTTAGAGACGGAATGGAAATTGGGCCAAGGATACTCCGAGCGGCACGGAGGACATCTCTAGAAGGGTGTCAGTTCCATCACCCTCCGTGCGTCTTCATCCCCCGTCAATGATAAAAAAGATGCAGGGACCCAAAGGGTGTGAGCGCCCGAGGGTCAGGAGTCCTGGTCTTCGACAACAATATCTAGACCTGCTGAGCTCAGAGTGGTAAAAAAAAAATGGAACAAGCACTGGAGTAGAAATCTCCTTGGTGTCGGGAAGGGAAGTAACAGGCCCTTGGACCACGCCGTTCAGCATAGAATGCATTGAGTCTGGGAGCAATGTTGGTACAGGTCAATACATTAATAATGGGGTAGGTGCCCTTGCACATTTATTACCAGAGGAAGAGTCACAGAGACCTTGCAATTTGAAAAATGTATTTGAAGAAAAACAAGTTGCAAGAGTCCAATGCCAACAATGAATGGCAGGAGTATGCAGAGCACGTGTATCTACAGCCACACATGCTTCAAACATGTTTTCCTTAAGCTCAGTAGCTGTGTTTAGTAAGAGGCCATCCACATTCCTCTGCTTTTCTGAAACACGTCCACCAACGAAGAGAAAGAGTTTCATAGGAAGTTGAGCTTTTGGAGGATCATGTCATGTCAAAGAGCAAAATAGGGCAAACATTGCTCAGGCAGTCAAAAATGTGAAGCTGGTCAGCCAAAATACCAACTGTGTTGAAAGGAAGACTGGATGCATTGGAGTTGTGCAAAACACCATTGGAAAAAAACACATTGTTAACTATTGAGAAATATAGCACTTCTGCTATGAATTTGAAAGCAAAAGGAATTTACTTTGAAGACAATAAATGAGATTCATTTTACCACATCCTGTGGTTTTGAGTGAACTCTTTGAATGATAACTAACTATTGCTTTCGTAAGTATTATAAATATTGGAGAAATTAACACTGGACACACAAGCAAGCAGACTGAGGGGAACCACACAGGTAGACTTTGTGTAGCTTCAGGAATTATGTTGAGCTTCACCCACCAATGATAATCAGCAGCCAAATTGTAACAGCATGTTTCGCACGAACCCCCGAAATCTCATAACTACAGCAGGGAACTTTTCAGATCTCCAGCTAGAGAGAAAACTTAAAAGGTTGTTATAGCACTCTTCACACATTTTTGGCTTTTCACTTGTAGGCATGTTAGATCAACCTCATGCTTTGACTAGATGTAACTATATAACTGCAGTGGAAGCAGCAATGGGGAAAGACATGCAGACAGTTTTTTATGTGTCATGGAGCCAAGTCTATACCATATATGTGACTCTATGTGGCTCAGAAGATATGGAGGATATGTGCCATATGGGCTGTATCATTAACAGTGGACGAAGAAGTAAAAAATGTCTATTCACCTATTTGGATCAAAATGCCTTTATCTACCTTGTATAAGGCTGGGTTTCATTCAAATAATGCAAATGGCTCACATCTATGCCTACATACTGTGATAATATGACCCTTTGTATTTGAACAGTGCAGCTCCACTTCAGAACATTTACTACAGCTTATCTAGTTTGAACTGGGTCATGTCAATGGCAGTGCATAGGAAATATTCACATTATTGCAAAAGACACAAAAAGACAGCTTGGTAGCCCACCCTAGAGGTGTGGCAACCTGTGGGCTACCCGCCTATGGAAAAAAAGTTTGTTAACTGGTTTTCCCTCTCTAATCCCCCTGCAAGCCTGTCTACCTTTCAAAGAAGCAGCCCCTCATGAGTGTGGCTGCTACTTGGCCATCAAAGGTTGCTTCTCCTTTGATGCTCACCTTTTGGACCACCACCCCATGTGGCTTCCTGCGAGAGGGAGTGAACACCTTCCTCTGTGGCAGGCATCTGTTTTTCCAGTGCTTGGGCGCCGTTCACACTACTCCCCAGGAAGGCGGCTGCTTTGAAGGGCAACAGGATAAACTGGGCAACCCAGGGGCAAATTTCTAAAAGTTGCTCTTCTTTAAAAGTGACATTAAATTTGACTTGGGCATTGAGCCAGGTTTATTGTCACAATTTATTTGATACCTTGCAGTATAGTTCGCTTCTTTTGCTTCCTCCAGCACCACTGTTGCAGGATTATTATTCTGGCTTTCACAAGGGTAGGTGGGGGGAATAAATCAAATTACAGTTGCAGTAAGGATTTGTGACCACTGGAAAGTTCACACATGAACAGAGTACACAAAATGCTGATTTCTCTGGTCCCTCTGGCTCAAATTGATGGGGTTTGGTATATTTCTCTACGCAACAGCAACCTGAAGTATTACATCAGGTTCTCCTAGTCCCTAACTTTATCTTTTTTTCTTGATAGAATTTATGACTGATCTTTCTCCATTAAGGAAGAACATATAAATCTGCCTTTCTGTCCCTCAGCTTCTAGTGATCTTCTTGGACTTGGCTCTTTTAACAGCAGCATCCTTGTGCAGGAGTATTAAACCAGAGGTGGAGACTTCAATTAGGTAGTCATTTGTAACCATTCCAAAGATGCCCAATCGCCCCATTACCCCTGACAGACTTCTAGGAGAAGCCAATAGGCTAGCCCCCCAGCCCACCCACACAACATACTGGGTATTTTCAAGACAGCAGATTCAAGTTATTGGCCCTCATTACAACCCTGGCGGTCGGTGGAGAAATGGCGCTAATTATCGCCAACAGGCCGGCGGAAAAAAATGGCATTACAAGCATGGTGGTGACAGCCATGCTAAACCGCCACTTCTCCACTCTGACCACCAGGGTGGTAACAACCACTGGACTGAAGACTTCGGTCTCCAGACCAGCTGCTGTCACTACACTGCCGGCGGTATCACGACCCCGCACACCGCCATGGATTTTGTGGGGTTCTGTACCGCCACGAAATCCATGGCGGTAGGCACCATCAGTGCCAGGGAATTTGCTCCCTGGCACTGATAGAGGTCTCCCCGTCCCTCCTCTCCCACCTGAGTCCTCCCCCACACCCAGACCCCCCTGCCATCCCCCAAAGGTGGTGGGACCCTCCTCCCCACCCCCCCAACATCGACACACACACACCCCCTACACGCACACATACACTACAACTACACATACCCGCACACATACAGACATTCCAACAGAGACACACACAGACATACACACACATACTCACAGACATACACGCACACATACTCACAGACATACAGACAGACATGCACACATTTTCAAAACACACAACACACCCCCCGCATGCATACACGCACTCACACACCCCCTCTACACACTCACACCCCCATACACGCACACAACACACAACACCCCCCAACCTCCCTCCCCTAACAGACGATCAGATTACCTGGTCCGGTGATCCACCGGGATGGAACGGGATCCATGGGGGCTGCTCTGCTGCCAGCTCCCCGTCACCAGAACACCGCCACACCGAATCATGGGACGTGATTCGGTGGGCGGTGTTCTGATGACGTGGCGGTAGAGGTGGAGCAGCCTCCACTTCTCCGCCAACCACCAGTATGGCTGATGGCGGCTCCTCTTCCGAATAAGGACGGAGTGCTGCCGCAGTCATAATACGCTGTGCGGAAAACCAGTCTTCCGAACGGCGGTACCTCGGCGGTCTTGCAAAAAGACCGCTGAGGTTAAAATGAGGGCCATTGTCTGCAAGAGCTCTCCATGGGCCTGATTACAAGTCAGTCATTTGTTTTTCTGCTCCGTGCCTAAACACCTGCTTATACACAGGTCTGAATTATCAGTTGAGTGTTATGTAATGCATCCAATTATTATAGGATTTGTTAAATATCTCAACCTTCGTTAAATTTGGGAAGGTCAAACACCCTGAAATTTGACAGGGGAAAATCATACAGTAATTACTGTATCATGCAGATTTTAACGCACTAAACACCAACATCCACATCCACATGCTATTCCCCAGAAACTCCTGATAGGTGCATTCCCATGGGATAGTTACTTAATAGGCCCTATATGTCTTAGATTTGCCTCCAATCAATGCTGCAAGACTGGTTCCTATCCTCCAAGACTTCAAGTGGAACCCCTTAAATGACTCGTACCAGAGTTTTGTCTATCCATGTGTATCATGGGGCATATTTCTGAAGGACTCAAAGAATAACCATGAAATAGGTAGGCGGATGAAAATTTGCATCATGGTGCCATTGGTCCATTCTTTAAAAAATATATGACTGACCTGGCTGGCAGAATGTGCAGGAAGGCTGTTCTTCCAGAATTAGTTGCAACACAATGCGCTCAGTTATCTTCATTGTCTCTGCTGTCAATATAATTTAAAGGGTGGTTGTTTTCAGAGTAGACAGAAACTTTCCAATTGTAATAGCAGTTGATCACCTACACAAGCATTTCAAGTAATAAGCTCCAATGATTAGGATACTTTTACTCGTACTGAAATTGATTATACTATCTAAATATTTGCTAAAATTGTCACGCTCGTACGTTTCACACTTGTTTCAAAACATAAAAACTAAAGCGAGAAAAAATTCTTAGAAAAAAATAATGACGATGAAAGTCAAATACCTGAACTAGTGTCTGTAATTACGTGGCTTGAGGTAGCTATCCTACAAGGCTGTTATTCTGTTTAATCCACTGCAGAGGACTCTTTGTAGTTCCAAACACAGTTCTCGTCTCCTAGGCGCCTAATTCTTTACTTCAACAGACATGAGCGTCAACTGCTTTTAAGTTGAGCCTTGAATACTTGCTTACAGTAAATTTGGAAAATTCATACTACTCTAGTGGAAAAAAAATTGTAAAGGAGAATATAGCTTCTGAAATAAGCGCTCAAGTGGACAATAAACATTTTAGTGCAATTTAGGACAATGGCGAGTTTTAGGGTTTGGAATTTACAGTTTTAAAATATGGTACATATTTCATACTTACTGCTGGTAGTGTGAGTGCTCCAAAAGATCCTAAATGAAAAAAATACAAATAGGTTTTGAACTACAAGCACATAGTGAGGGTAAATAAATACACAGTAATTATAGGCTAGAAATTAATTGTATTGTGATGGACACATCAGTGGCATTACAGTCTCCTTGATGTTCCTATTTTGATATCTTTTTAAAATTAGCATTTTTTAAATGCACCTTAACCACAACAAGACATACACGCATAGTGCATTGCAAAAGCACATCCACATGAAGGAAATAATTTACAAACTTGCCAGTGAATCATCTTACACTGAGGAACAAAACCCTATACCACAATTCCAAAAATGTTTACATTTAAAAAATTCAAGAAAAAACAAACTGAGTCTCTTGATAATGTGAGCTTTAGACAAGAGAGGGAATATCTTAAGTGTCTAAGTCATCCTCATAAACTGTTTATTTCGGATATCAAATCCATAAAACATAAACACAATAAAATGGACCGTTAGATCAGCACATAACGAAAGTTTGACTCATGGCGCACAAAACCACTACAAAAGAATTTGATTAAGTCTTGAGCCTTCTGTGCAAATAGCAGATACAGTGACTTTTCAAAGGCATATTGATAGAAAAACATTCATATAGCAGGTTAGAACTCAATAATGCACACATTTGAAATGTGCCCACGGGGAGTGGCTACCAATGTACACGAAGACTAATGAAAAGGCTTATTAATTCTGAATTATTATGCAATAATGTTTTGAATTTGTATTAGTATATCATAATTAGATTTATGTGTTAAGAGTTTGCTTTATTAAAATTGACGGCTTTAGCTTCGCGGGAGCTTGGGCCTAGCTGCCTGGCCTCATATTAAACTGTATTTTCTAATGTGTAGTTGAAGACGTCAATAACATGGACCAATCCATGACATGGGAACTGTGAATTGTGGTAAATTCTAGCAAGGTGCTTACCAAATTATTGGACAGAGATAACGATGCACCAAACTTTATCCAATGAGGAATTAGGGACTAGTTACACAGTTTTGATTTAACGACATGACCCAAGAAGAAAAGAGGACATTTTCCACAGGACACTTGACATTTGCCACTTCGCCATTCCGGTCCCCCCCCCCTTTTGAGCTACTGAACTATTATTCTTTCAGCGTTTACCTTGATACATTAAACAATCCTTTTCCCCATTCTTACCCAATGCTAACTTCTCCTCTATCTGAGGGAAGTAATATTGCTTAGCTATGCTATCTTGAGACTTTGCCCTGTCCTATCTTTGCTGATGCCGATTAACTTATGTCCTCAGGACAAATACTGACGCTGCTTGCTGATCTGTTGGATTGGTAACTATCAGATGCAAATTGGGATTCTCTATTTGCCTTTTCTTTCTAGGTACCAACTGCTATTTTGATGGAGGCCTTAGTATAGATGTTTTCTAAATTCGTGTTCACTAAAATGTTTTGCATGAAGCCCAACATGCTGATGCTGATTTGAGGTTAGTTAAGGTGTTCATTAATCTTATGCAAATAGACAAATAACTGAGTTCTTGCTTTGTTGAATCATGTACTGAGACTCTGCTAAGTTGATTCATATTAATGATGTGCCTAAATATTGAATGAATATAGTCTATGCATTGATTAATTTGTGCTCTGATTGCTGATTAGGAGTGTTTCTAATGAGTTTTCTTGATAATGAGATTAACAGATATGATATTGGATTGTAACTGACAGGGAAATAAATATCTTAACACTTAACTAAACTGGTGTAGTTATTTATGACTGAAAGGTCATGGTGTGTTCTATTATTGATTCTTATTGATTGTTTATTGATTAGTGATTGTAATTATTGATTGTATATTGATCTGTTTGATTATGTCAAGAAAATATTTCATACTGGGAAGTTCCCAAACGTGGTCCAAAGGTTTGTCAACCTAAAAGCGTCTCCTTGTAAATTTACTTATTAAGGTTCTGACGCACTAACAGTTTTGGTAGCAGAGGTGATGGTTTGGATCACGGTTTGATAACAGTTTTGTAACAGTGCGATTGGTTTGGCCCCCTGGAGCCCCGGAACGAAAGATCAACAGTTTTGGTAGAGATTGATGGGGTTGGTCCTTTGAGGTCCTGGTACGGAGGGTACAAGGAGAAGCGGTTTGGTAGTAGGCAAAGTGTACAGAATAAATTGGGTTTTATGGGTTTTTCTTTTTCCAAATGATGCAAATTAGAGGGATGATGTGTCTCTAAGTCTTAAATGACTTTCCCGGAATCTCGGAGCTTGCTGAAGGGAGTTTGAGTATGTTCTCAGCGTTCTAGTGATAGTGTGAATGAAGTAGGATTTGCGCTTGCACAGCTTATGCATATTGCAGGCAAATTGTGAGGTTTGAGAGGATTTTAGGCCAGATGATGATGTTTTAGTAGGAGTGGGCATACTCCACAGTATGAGAGTAGGGAAGTCGGAGAACTTCATGTGAGTGTGGTGCTTTGTGCTCAAAATATTTCCACGTGGTTGTTGATGATGTACGGACCCTGCGTGGTCTAAGACTCCGGAATATATTGATAAGTGTATGAGACACCTGGTTTATTTTGTAATTAGTTTGGTTTAATAGGTGGATAATGAATTTGACGAGTCGAGTTTGAGTCAAAGTGAGTGAATGAAAACTTCGATGGAGATTTGGTGAGTTCTAAAGTGCACTAGAACAATAATCCATTGACAAGTCGAGAGTAGAATTTGTGCAGGATCTGAGAAGGAGAGAGTAGCGGGCAAGGCTAAGCAAAATCTCTGTAAAGTTCTGAAGCGATTGTGTTACCCTTTCCTGTAGTAAACCGGCAAATTGAGGGTTTTTTTGGGGGTTGGTGATCGCTATATATTGCATTAGTTTTGTGTGAATCGAGAGTGAGAAGACAAGCCGCAAGACTTTGTCAGCCGCGGTGTGTGTGAGTCATTGGAGCCACGCTGGGATAGGTTGGTTAGTGAGAAGGGTTGCGCACGGATTGGCAGCCGTCCGTGAGAGGCAATTGGTTGAGAAGGTAGGCGAAGAGAATTCTGGGAATTAAAGTCACTTCCTGATTTGATTGTGAACAAAATAAAATACGTAAAGATTACATTTTTCAAGGCTTTAAAGAGCGCTTTGAGGGGAGATGTATCCATTACCGCAAGTGTAGGGGAGGTTACACCGCCAGAGGGTACACCGGCTTATATTGTAATGGAGGAAAAGGGTGTCGCGCCATGTCTTTGGCTAAAGCAATGGTGCAAAGTTATGGAGAAAGAGGGGTGCTTAGCATTTCCTGAGAACGGAACATTCAATTTGAGGGTTTTGGAAAATCTGTAGAGGGTGCTAATTGAGCTGAAGCCACCTCCGAGGCCGGCACATTTTGAGGTGTTAGCAATTTGGGAACTAATGGCAATACAGCAACAGCAACAGAAATTTGAGAGGAGAATGAGGAAAGCAGAAAAGACACTAGCAGAGGCTAGATGGGATAGTGCACAGAGAGTTTGGAGGAGAGAGACAATAGATTGAGTTAGGCTGTTTCCAGCGATAACCCCAGAGGTTGAAGACAAAGGGAGGAAATCTACTCGTAAGACTGATAAAAGTCCTTCCAGAGACAAAGAGGCTAGAAAGCCCTCAATAGGGACAGAGGACTCAGATGATGATGAATTCCCTAATCAGTTACTAAATGATCGACCACTGCCATATGCAATAGATGACAATAGACCAAGTACCAGTACAGGTCCTACAGGTCTGACACAAGAGAAGGTGTCAATGGATACGACACAGGCTAGTCCTGTCTCTACACAAGTCCCAATGCAGAGCAGTTTTGGAGTGTCCACCACCTAGGTTATGCAACCTCAGTTGCAACTGCCACAGGTTCAGAGGATTTACCCTGATGTACCCATTTTAGAGACTACCACAAATCTGATGGTGCCGACAGAGCCACTATATGGGAGACCAAAGTTGATTCAGACTAAGCCAACTCCACCTTTACTGCCCCAGGTGCAGCCGCAAATGATACCATGATACACTTTGGTCACAGGACCGCAAGCAGACATGACACCAGTGATGAGCCAGAATATGGGAGTTAGTCGTCCACAGGTTTTGGGAACCAGACAGACACCAGACGCCATATCTTTGCCTATTACGGTTGGCCTACCAATACCATTGTATGCGCAGGCGAAGCCTAGTGTATGCGATCAAGGGGTAATGACACAAAATATGACAAGAGGAGGGTTTGTAGGAAGCTCCCAAGGGACGACTCAAGTGGAACCGACATTTGAAGGATCTAGGTCCCTGTTAGATTTTAGCCCGATTGGAGCTCCTCCAGATGCCATGAGACAATCAGGTTCAAGACTGCTGACACCGCAGATCTCGAATGCGAATGTGCCGCAGACACCTTTAGTGCAGGCTGGGAATATCTAATTGCAATGTTTAAACAGCACAACAGTTGACCGACTGGTTAGACAAGCTTAATACTCCACAGACTACTCCTGTAGCAGCAGGGAGAACAGAAGGAGAAGAGTACCTGAACCATGTGAGGTTGGGTGTGGAAGCCAATTAACTCGTTGAAGGGAGCATGGGCCTGAACAGGCTAGAGTCATACACAGAAGCAGAATTGAGGTACTTGTGCCCAAAGATAACTAGAGAAGTGAGCAGGGAGCACCAGAGGTTGACAAATTTGGCAGACAAGAACGGCGTAGATTTAGAGAATACCAAACATTTGAAGGGAAGTTACAGATTAGATTTTGAGCCAAAGGATTTTGAACACATGAGGTCTACTGGAATGAAAGCGCACCTCAAGGAGATACTGCAAAGTGCACAAGTTTGAGGAGCTTTAGAGAAGTGGGAAGGCAGATGGCAAAGAAAAGAGACAAGAGGAAGAGTGATTGCATAGAGCAGTCAGCTAAAATATTACCGTACACAAGCACGGTAAAGATGATACCAATGAGAGAGAATGCCGGAGGGGTTCTTGTCCATTTACCATGGACTAGAGGTGATATTCTGTCATTTACAAATGATTTCCCCAGGTTGAGGGAGAAACCAATAGAGTGGTACCAGCAGACAGACAGGTTTGTAAAGCTTGTGGAGTGTCTCTGGGAAGACCTGAATACTCTCTTTCAGATCATAGTTCCAGCTGATTTGTGGATTGAGTGCAAAAGGAGCGTAGATTGGCCGACTGAGGAACTGGCAAGGGACAGAATAACAGAGGCGCCGTCACCTGACGTGATGAAGTATTATTATAAGGTGATTGAGTTTCTGAAAACAAGAGATTCGCCCAACAACATTGACTGGCAAAGGATTGATCGAATGGCTCAGGAGGTCAAGGAGTCGATACATGCCTATTATGAGAGGTTGTTGAAGGCGTTTAAACATTACAGTGGTACAGAGGTTATTGAGGCGAAGGACATGAGTCACCTTGAGTTCAGATTCGTGGAAGGGTTAAGACCTGAGATTGGCCAGATGATTAAGAATCATTTGATTTGCTGGCAAGCAAAGCCGATTGATGGTGTTGCAGTATGCGAAGTACTGCAGCGATGAGATTGAGTTGAAGCAGAGAAAGTTGAAGGAGAAAGCGATGGTGATGCAAATTAAGGCAGCACAGACAGGGATGCAGGGAGGTTTTCTACCGCCGATGGTACAGCAGCCGCAGGGAAATGGCATGTTTCAGGCGCAGGTGAGAGGTAGAGGTCAAGGAGGTTTTGTGAACCGCAGTCCCGACTTGAACACTGTAGTGGTTCAAAACGATGCACAGGGAATAAAGAAGATGTTACCTTGTCATGCTTGCGGGGTCGTTGGACACTGGAAGCGGGAGTGCCCAATGATGGTGCAGGATGGTGTTATTCAACAAAGCAATGATGTCAGTACATTCCAAAATGTGAAAGGACCGAGATTGAGAGGTCCAAATCCAAATTTTCACAATAATGTAAATGAAATGCAAAGTTTGCAACCCATGCAGCAGGTGCAGGTGCCACGTATACAGTCAATACAGTTACAACAAATGCAACAGCAGGTCCCCATGGTACCTAGACAGCAAATGCAAGTGCCTTTAGCTCCAATGGAACAGCAACAGGTGATGCTTCCTCAACAGGTCAAAGAATGAGTCAGAATAACACAGTACAACAGTAACCATTGCGTGGTGAGAATGGAATAAACAATGAATGGTCGGATGAGAGTTCAGATGGAGAAGAGTGCAGGCTTGCAGTATCCTTAGAGGTAGATCAGAGAGGACCCTATGTTCAGGGGAAGGTTATGGGTCACAAGGTTTCATTCTTGGTTGACACAGGTGCTACACACTCCACAGTCAGAAGTGCAGAGGTTCCGAAATTTCCCCTTTCTGGATGGACAGTTAAGGTAGTAGGGGTAGCAAACCAACTCCTGACTAACCCGATCACAGATCCGGTTCAGGTTGAACTTTGCACTTTCCAAGGATTACACAGATTTCTGGTTTGCAATTGAAGTCCTGTATCCCTATTGGGAAGAGGCTTATTGTGCAAGACGAGGTGTTCAATCACCTGTTGCAATGAGAGAATTGAGGTCCAGACAAACAGTGATGATGAAGGGGAGGAACAGGGTTCAGAGCCTGAAACTGAGACCACAGATGAGGAATATCCTCTGTTTAACTACTTTCCAATGTTCACAGTGGCTGATCTCCCGGCAGACTTGCAGGGAACAGTTCAAGAAAAGGTGTGGGATTTGACAGGGAAAGAAGTAGGGCTAATAAAAGGAGTAGAGCCAGTCAAAGTCAGTGTGAAGCCAAACGCTGTGTTCCCCCAGATACTGCAGTATCATATGGCGCAAGATGTTCTTATAAAGGTTGCGTAGTTAATTGCAGATCTTGTGAAACGGGGAGTCTTGAAAGAAGTGATGAGCAGTCCATGTAATTCACCAATAATGGGACTGAGAAAGCCTTGCGGGAAGGTTCAGATTGTCCAAGATTTGAGGAAAATCAAAGATATAGTGGTGAAAAGTTGCCCCGTGGTGCCAAATCCGGCTGTGATTATGTTTCAGATTCCATGCGATGCAGAATGGTTCACAGTAATTGATATGTCCCAAGAGTTCTTTTCTGTGCCTCTTCATGAGGACAGACAATTTCTCTTCAGTTTTAAATTCTTGGACAAGGTCTACAGTTGGTGTCGGATTCCTCAAGGGTTTTCGGAATCACCTTCCATATTCAACCAGATACTAAATATGAATTTGGAGTAATTGGAGCTGCCTTTCCAATCGACTCTAGTACAGTACATTGATGACTTATTGATCGCATCCAAAACGAGGGATGAGTGCAAGTACGATCTGATTGCCTTACTGAATCACTTGGGAAAGAATGGGCACAAGGTGTTCCCAAATAAATTGCAATACTGTCAGAAAGAGGTGAAGTACTTGGGTCACCAAATTGAGAAAGGGTCAAGGAAGTTATCCAGGGAAAGAATAACTCCATTGTTACAGATGAATCCCCCAACAACATGGAGAGATGTTAGAATGTTTCTAGGAATGGTGGGTTACTGTCATCAGTGGATCCTGAATTTCTCAGTCATCTCCAAGCCATTGGTGAGGCTGACAGTCAAAGAGGGGCTGGATGTTATAGTGTTGGGAGAGAAGGAAATGAGAGCGTTTACTGAGTTAAGAGAGAGCATGTGCAGGGCTCCAGCTTTAGGTATGCCTGATTACTAAAGTCTTTTGTTCTGTTTTGTCATGAACGTGATGCATGTTCTTTGTCTGTCTTGACACAGGTCCATAGAAGTGTAACCCGACCAGTAGCATATTTTTCAGCTACTTTGGACCCAGTTGCAGCAGCCTTACCGGGTTGTCTGCGTGTAGTAGCAGCAGTTGGACAAAGTCTCACACAGTGTGAAGGCACAGTGATGGGACATCCTATAACAGTCATGGTCCCTCACTCAGTTGAAATCCTGCTGACCTGTACTAAAACGCAGCACATGACAAATGCAAGATTGACCAAATATGAAATGATTAAATTGGGGTCACCAAATGTAACATTAAAAAGATGCACAATGTTGAACCCGGCATCTTTGCTTCTAAGTGAAAATACAGAGGTTGAAAATCTGGAAGATGTAGAACATAATTGTCTTGATGTAACAGAAATGTGCACGCACCAAACCAAGGCTTGATATTAAAGATACCCAATTGGAAGAAAATGACCAAATTATCTTTGTTGATGGCTCATGTTTGAGAGACTCAGTAGGAGTGCTGAGAGCCGGTTATGCTGTATGCACGATTTCTGTTATCCTGGAAGCGTCCTGGCTTCAAGGAGTGTATTCCGCTCAAATAGCTGAGCTGATAGCTCTTACAAGGGCTTTCCATGCCTCTGCTCAAATGAGTCACTATCTATACTGATAGTCGATACAGATTTGGGAATTGTTCATGATTTTGGTCAACTATGGTCACAGAGGTTTTTTTTGACCTCTTCTGGTTCGCCAGTGAAAAATGGTGAAAGAATTAAGGAGTTGTTGCAAGTGATTCAGTTACCTCATGAAATTGCCATGGTGAAATGCAGTGCACACCAGAAGTCACAAGATTTTGTTTCAACGGGAAATGGATATGCAGATCAAGTTGCAAGGTTGTGCGCATTGAACTCTATATCTTTTAAAGATCAATGGGAATTGTTACCTCAACAAGAAAATGAGACATGCACAGGTTACGCATTAAGGGTGATCGACATGTTAGAAGAGTTGAGATTGTTACAGGGACGTGCCAGCAAAGATGAGAAGCGTTCTTGGGTTAGGATGTAATGCGTACAAAGACCAGATGATTTGTGGGTTTCAGATGAAGGGAAAATGGTCTTGCCGAACAGTCTTTTATCACAGTTTGCAAGGTTTTATCATGGTGAAGCACGCATTGAGAGGGATGCCATGATCAGGTTGTTCAAGATTGACTGGTTTAACCAGAAGTTTAGGCAAGCTGCAGAGGTGATTTGCCATTGTTGCGTCATCTGCCAACAGATGAACGCGGGGAAAGGGACAGTGGTGAATTTGAGCCACATTGGGAGAGCTGGAGGTCCATTTAGCAGAATGCAATTGGATTTCATTGAGATGCCTGTGTGTGGAGGTTTGGGGTAAGTGTTGGTGATTGTGTGTATCTTTAGTCATTGGATTGAAGCGTACCCTACACGCAGAAATGACAGCCTCACAGTAGCGAAGCTGCTGCTTAGGGAACTGATACCACGTTTCGGGTTTACGATCTCTTTAGAATCAGATAGGGGAAGTCACTTCAACAATGAGGTGGTTAAGTTACTGTGTGAAGCATTGAACATTGAGCAAATGTTGCATTGTAGCTACCGCTCTGAAGCATCAGGACTAGTGTAACAGATGAATGGTACCCTGAAGTCGAGAATGGCGAAAATGTGTGCAGCCACGAATTTGAAATGGCCCGACGCATTGTCTTTAGTGATAATGTCAATGAGAAATACACCTAACAAGAAGACAGGACAGTCTCCACATGAGATTCTCATGGGCCGAGCTATGAGACTGCCCGCAGTGCCTGCGAATGCTCTTGTGAATATCACAGATGATATGGTGTTGGACCACTGCAAGGGTCTGGCTGATGTGGTCCGCTCTTTTTCTCACTAGGTCCACCCTGCCACCGATTCATGATCCGGGACACAACCTGAAAGCTGGTGATTGGGTTGTCATCAAGAAACATGTAAGGAAGACGTGCTTGGAGCCACTTTGGAAGGGACCTTACCAAGTGATACTAATGACTACCACTGCTGTGAAGTGTGCAGGAGTTCCGAACTGGATCCATGCCAGTCACACAAAGAAGGTGACGTGTCCAACTGATGAGGAAGTTGAGTTGCTGAAAGTACCAACAACCGACAAGGAAGTCTAAGGGCCAGAGAGTGATCGAAGGGGAACTGAGACAGAAGGAGAGCCCATTGAGGACGGCTTGGTCACTCCAGCAAGAGACGAAGGAGAGGAGATCAGGAGGGGTGACGGTGAGCCTATCTCAACTGAGGTAGCAGGAGAGCTGAGTCAGAGGGAGGTTCTCCCAGAAGTAGACAATTATGGGAATGAGCCAGAGTACTTGACAGACCCAGAAGGAGTTGAGGCAGAAGAGAGTCAGAGTGTCCAGACTCCTCCTGAGCAGAATGCAGGTCCATCAAGCAAAAAGAACATAGAGCCAAGAGAGAGAGAAGGGTTGCCACAGGAAGGATCAAAGACCAGAGAGATACTGAAAGGAGACAAGTGGCCAGAGTAGTAAGTGAAAAGGGGAGAAGTTGTTGTCGAAGATGCAATAGAAGTAGGAGTTGACATAACAAGGAGAGAAGATCTAAGTGAAGGAGAGTTGCAAGGTGATCGCAAGTTGAAAAGAAAGAGAGTAGCAAATAGAAGGTACGTAGGTCCTGAATGGGCGTATGCAACTAGAGCTGAATGGCAACAGGAGTTCTTTGCGTTTTGTTTTGATCAAGAAGTCCCAGTTTAATACTTTGGCACCTGAGTCTGGCTGAAGAGACTGAATTGGTGTAAAGATGTGAGCAAAAATTGAAAATTGAGAAAAGAGACTGAGAATTTACCGGATGAGACTTTGAAAACCTAAATTTGACTTTTGAAAAACGATTTTGACAAGCTGCTAACCTGAACTGACAAAGGATCCTGGGAGTGAAACTGAAAGCTGTAAATATTTTGCTGAAAAAAAAGATGTTGCTTGTTTGACTTTGCATCGGAAGAGCGAAAATGTTTTAACCATCCTCTGTTGTTGTTGTTTTGAATTAACCATCCTTCACTTTCTGATTCTTTACAGATCATGGCTAACACTAGACAGGAGAATAGAGGGAGCAGGCGCTGTAAATATTTGGGTGTTGGTTTAGGTATTGTGTGTGTGATATTGATTGTGGTTGTGAGTATGCCTTAATGGAGTGTGACTAACAATTCTTCAGTTGCTGAAACTACTATGGCACTAACATCTTGGGAGAGGTTTGAGCTGGATGAGAGGTACTTACATGAGGGAACTAATGCTAAAGGGGAACTTTCTACTAACGTTTTCTATCGCTTGCTGAGTGAGTATGTTGAGACAATGGAAGCAAAAGATTGCTTTGTGTGTACACAGATTCCTGTTTCGGTACAAGAAGGAGTTACCTATCATAGCTTGCCATTGACCTATGGGATAAGTTGTAGTCTGTTACTCACAAGATTTTATAACCAGGAAGAGATTCAATACTTCAATTCAACTCATGAGCTTGTGTTTTCCTATGTGTCCATAATAGAGTATTTTAGTGGGATAGCTAGATACTATAGTATAAAGTTAAAGGATTCTTTGAGCCAACATTAACAATTAGTACATCTTATACTCACTGGAATAATTTGACATGCTTGCTTACACCGGTAGAGAAAAGCTTTTTAGATCACACAGATGATAGAAGGAAGGCATTCAAGGGTAAGTTAGAAAAGATTACAGCAGCAAGTTTTTGCTGGTAATGAAGGGTATGGTGCAATTAGAGAGCAAGGGAAGTTAGCTTTAGATGCATTACACATAGGAAAGCTTTGCATATCTAGGCCGAAATCGTATTATGACAATGTGTTTGTGGGAATGAGCGAATGTAGGCATGTGTTTTTGTTTCAGATTAAATGGACGTTCATGTTGAATGGACAGGATCCGGCGATCCCAGGGATCTACTATATATGTGGGTTACACCGTCTTCCAAAGGGATGGTATGGGACATGTTTTTTGGAGATAGTTTTCCCAAAGATATACCAAGAGAGAGACTGCTGCTGGTGTAGTGGGAGACATATTTGGGGCGATAAATCCTTCAGGGGGAGTTATCTTGAATTCAATAAAGATTCAAAAGTTGTCTACTATTGTGGCTAACATGCTGACAAATTTTTCAGGGGCTATACTCCCGATGGATACTGAACTTGCTGCGGACAGGGCTATGACTCTTCAAAACAGGCTTGCTTTAGACATTCTTTTAATGAAAAATGGCGGAGTTTTGTAGAATGCTTAATGAGCGTCATTGTTGTGCATATATACCAGATAATAGTAATGAGATTAGAAGTATGCTTACTAACTTGACTAAGGATAGTACAGACTTGAAGGAAATGAACGAACCTGGTGTTTGGGAAAAGGTTGGAAAAGGTTTTGCTTCAGTGGGGAATTGGCTTAGCAACATTTGGCATGGGATATTGTCTAAAATAATACAGGGAATATTGATTGTTATAGCTTGTCTATTCGGATTGTGGGTGGTATGTAAAATTACCCAAAAAATAAAATTGAATATGGTGAAAAATAATAAGAGGAGGGAAGAAAAAGAAAGGAAATAAATGTTCAGGGAAAAATCAAAGGGGAAGCCAATAAGGGAAGAGATTGAACTGATAGAATTTTAGCTGATGTAAAATTTGTGGGGAAAGGTTTTGTGATGACAAGAGTCATCAGAGGAGGAAAAGCAATATTAATACGAAAAGCTTGAAATATATTGTGTGATGAAGCCACATAGAAAATGTGTTAACATATAAAATAATGCACGTTTGAAATGTGCCCACAGGGAGTGGCCAGCAATGTACACGAAGACTAATGAAAAGACTTATTAATTCTGAATTATTATGCAATGATGTTTTGAATTTGTATTAGTATATCATAATTAGGTTTATGTGTTAAGAGTTTGCTTTATTAAAATGAAGGGCTTTAGCTTAGCGGGAGCTTGGGCCAAGCTGCCTGGCCTCATATTAAACTGTATTTTCTAACGTATAGTGTGCTGTTTTCCTGAAGGGCACGAAGCTGTACTTTTCCAAGAGTTATGTGTGTGTAGCCGTAGTAAATTCTTTCTCATGAGAAACGGCTTGCTCAAGGCGATGTTCTAGCTAGCTGCAACAGTGTAATTTGTAACAGGTGCAAAGTTAACCGTACTAGGAGAAGACAATGAAGACACTGACTGGTGCGCAAAGTGTAACTTTTCTACCTGACATTCCAACCAATGAAGACGTCAATAACATGGGCAAATCCGTGACATGGGAACTGTGAATTGTGGAAAATTCTAGCAAGGTGCTTCCCAAATTATTGGACAGAGATAACGATGCACCAAACTTGATCCAATGAGGAATTAGGGACTAGTTACACAGTTTTTATTTAACGGCGTGACCCAAGAAGAAAAGAGACATTTTCACAGGACACTTGACACTCGCCACTTCGCAATACCAGTTTCCCCCCCCTTTTGAGCTACTGAGCTATTATTCTTTCAGCGTTTACCTTGATACTTTAGACCATCCTTTTCCCCATTCTTGCCCGATGCTAACTTCTCCTCTATCTGAGGGAATTAATATTCTTTAGCTATGCTATCTTGAGACTTTGCCCGTCCTATCTTTGCTGATGCCGATGAACTGAGGATGAAGACTGACGCTGCTTGCTGATCTGTTGGATTGGTAACTATCAGATGCAAATTGTGGTTGTCTATTTGCCTTTTCTTTCTAGGTACCAACTGCTATTTTGATAGAAGCCTTAGTATAGATGTTTTCTAAATTTGTGTTCACTAAAATGTTTTGCATGAAGCCCAACATGCTGATGTTAATTTGAGGTTAGTTAAGGTGTTCACTAATCTTATGCAAATAGACAAATAACTGAGTTCTTGCTTTGTTGAATCGTGTACTAATGAGACTCTGCTAAGTTGATTCATATTAATGATGTGCCTAAATATTGAATGAATATAGTCTATGCATTGATTAATTTGTGCTCTGATTGCTGATTAGGAGTGTTTCTAATGAGTTTTCTTGATAATGAGATTAACAGATATGATATTGGATTGTAACTGACAGGGAAATAAATATCTTAACACTTAACTGAACTGGTGTAGTTATTTAGGACGGAAAGGTCATGGTGTGTTCTATTATTGATTCTTATTGATTGTTTATTGATTAGTGATTGTAAATATTGATTGTATATTGATCTGTTTGATTATGTCAAGAAAATATTTCGTACTGGGAATTCCCCAAACGTGATCCAAAGGTTTGTCAACCTAAACGCGACTCCTTGTAAGTTTACTTATTAAGGTTCGTGCTAACAGTATCCTGATACTTGGAACAAAAGACACCATGGATTCCATACATAAAAAGCCCAAATAGATATAAGCATAGTGAATGTAATGCACAGGTTTATGTTCAGAGTAGAATTTTCAGTTAAAAAGAATAAAAAAAGATTAATACTTTATTCTTCATGCACCTTGATATTAACTTGGGAAAATCAGTCTCCATGCAGGGGTAACCCTGGTAGACCTAACTAATCTATCCTGCTGTCACAGATCTATTGACACATATTGCAGGTGGTGTGCAACAATAAGATTTCCGTGGAGATACTGGGTGCCTTTCAGGAACGGTTTTCTAGGTTAGAAGAGAGACTCGTCTGGAACAGTTTACAGGTAAGCCAGATGACATGCAAAAATTTAGCCATGCTAACCACTACCAATTGCCTTGTATCAGATTTCAAGATTCTTAGGGCCACATCATATTTCCTTAGTCCTAGCAAACAAGCTACTGGTATAACCCAATTTTTATATGGGGCCCAATAAGCTAAATAAAAAAAAATGAATATGAGCTAAAGTTTCAGTGGCAAGGTTGGATGCGGGGCATATGCTACTTGAACCAAAGTAAAAACAAGACCCCCTTGAGATTTCAAGGGGATCTGTTTGTCTTAAATATTTGGCTAGACCAGGTCATCTGTCCCACTTCTCCCATCTTTGGCAGCAGGGTCGAGGTACAACATCCCAAAATGCTCCAACAACCTATCTGTATGAATACTGAAGGCTACTGTGAAGGCTGCAGAACGACTGCCATATGCAATGATGCCCAAAAATACATTTGAATCTCACAATTTAACTGGGTAAACGAGACCTTGCCTGGCCTTGTGCTCCCCAACTGTGAATCAGGCCCAAAGTCAGAAGGTAAATCTTTTGAAAGGGACGATCTATTTATTGCTGTTCCAGTGGCAGGCAAACATTCACTATAAAATCTAGACAAAGTCTCATGGTGCATACAGTGCATCTGCAAAATATACAATATTGCTTTATTTGTTTTTGCTTTTTTCAATATGTTAAAACAAAAATTCTACAGGAGCATCACATGATACAGCTAATGCTAACCCTGGGCACTATAGTAGAATCAAGAGGAGATTGGAGAGATCTGCTTCCGTTGAAAACACAGCTAAGATAACTGGTACTTTTTTCCTTCCTTAAGAACAGCTCATCTTAGTGAAGATATAACAGCTCACTTGCCCATCCTGATCTGCCTCTCCCTAAAAGCCTGTCAGGCTGATCAGGTCATCTCTGTGGCTGTTTTAAATTAGAAAACTCACTTTTAGATGTATGTGATGAAAAACCTTAACTATGAGCCACTTCCAAGTCAACAACACTGAAAGCCTCAACTAATGGCCTTCAATTTTGACCCACAACAATTTCTCAGCATTGAAAAATTGTGACCAGCATTTACAATTTCACACATATAGATGTATTAACAAAGATATTTCAATGGACAACACTTGCACTGACATTCTAGAAAATAGAAACTAAAACGTAAAGGATATTTGTTTGGCAGCCTTACATTTAAATTGTATTTAAAACAATTCTGCCAAAGTACGATTGTTTCAGGAAACAGTTTAAGACATCAATTACATATTTGGATTCTGTAGCAAAGAGGGAGGGCACTCTTTAATATAGCCTTACTTCACTTCCTACCCCACAGTTCAGAATCTCCCAAAACACCATACCTAATTGCACATTTAATGTACAATGAACACGTTATGGTCCATTTTATATGTATTTATCGAATATATTTATATAGCACAAACCTAGTCACAGGATCCATGTATCGCTGCAAATGAAGCAATACAACAAAACATTCTTTATCATATTTTATTCTCCACATTGTTATCATTCTTGCAAACATTAGCAAAGCCAATATACTTCTGCAATTAAACTGCTTTGCTCTCCCAATGTTTTTTTTGTTTGTAAATATAGTCACCTTGGGTGCTTGTGCACATCTGGTGGCCATCTTTAAAAGAGTTTGCTCAATCACTAGAAATACATAAAAAAATGGAAGTCATGGATGAGTGTGTATTGATGGAGGCCTACTTCATAAGCATTTGAAGTAGCTGCACAAGCCCATTCAAAGTTGGCCATATTGGCAACCATCTTTCAATGGATTTGCAATACATGAACAAACCCATTCAAAGCGGGCCAAGTGAATATGCATCTGTGGCATCAATCTTTGTTGAAATAATACAAAGCCATTTCTAGGTGCACTGTGCTTGTTGCACTTGTGGGTGACCATCTTGAAATGGATAAATAATCTTAAGATGGGTACCCAAAGGCAGTGCAGCAGGTGAATAAACTTTAAAAATAAGTAAAATTAGTTTGAAGACTGGTTTGGAAGTAATGAGAAAAATCTCCCATAGAGCTTAATGAAGAAGCAAAGAATAGTGTCTGAATGCAAGAAACATCAACAGTGGAAGCATACAAGTCAATCAAACAAAACACTACGAAACGTAAATGCTGCATGGTGGGAAAATCAAAATATTAGAGAAC
Source organism: Pleurodeles waltl (assembly GCF_031143425.1). Taxonomy (NCBI): domain Eukaryota; kingdom Metazoa; phylum Chordata; class Amphibia; order Caudata; family Salamandridae; genus Pleurodeles; species Pleurodeles waltl. The sequence goes on along the minus strand of NC_090444.1, from coordinate 1,411,576,856 downwards.
AAAGCCATTACATCAAGATGAGACATCTGAGACAAACAGCAAATCCATTTCATCATGAGTAAGAGGGTGACCCAAAAACCACTATGTATTTTGGAAACAACAGGTTTGTCCAATAGGCACCTAAGGCTCCTTATATTTGCTCTAAAGTACCACATTATCCCCTGCACAGAATACAGCACTACAGGCAGTTTCTATAGCCAGGGCTACTCTTCATAATTTAATTGGATGCTTGAAAGTGGGCAAGTGGTATATGATCTACAGATGCACGCTCTACATATGATTGGGTGGCTTTCAATACGAATGGTATAATTTCACCCAGAGCCATAACTCAAAGCCACAATTGCAAGTGTATCTGGACCTGGAATTATCAGGTAGGCCAACTCCAGACCTGATACTTCTAGACCTGGAAATACCAGACCTGACTGATACTGTAGGGCAGTATCTGCAGGCATCTGAACTGTGTGGCTCGTCTGAAACTTGCAGAAGAATTTAAGAACAGAATGGGCTTCCCCAGATAGAATGAAGCCTGCCCTGACCCACCACCCTTCCATTACTCCACCTCCCACCAGCCCTTTTCTAGATACATTCCACCTGCACACAGCAGGTGGACCAAACATGTCTGCAGTTTGCGCCCCAAAATCAGTTAAGATCACACTGTAGAGGACCCAAGAACTCCAGGGAAATGTCATTGTTCTGATACTGGGTGGAAAACTTGTAATCAGTGGATTCTGGTGCAGGAATACCGGCCAAACCTGGGAATTCCACCCCTTTGGTATCCTTTCTCAAATATCTGACAAATTCATAATGAGAACACCAAAAAGCAGTAGTGGCCCTACCGGCAAATTAATATACCACTTACGTAATCAACAGAGAAACCATCAATTTTCACTGGATCATGAATTTAATTCAAACAAAATCAATTTGTTAATTTACAACACCTACATATGTACACATTTACACTCTGTATTGTCATTTTAGATTTTGTTTTTAGAATTTTAAGACCTCCGATTCAGACCAGACCACATAACAATACAAACAAATGACATAATAGACAATAGATGGGTGTAATTAAATATTTCCCAGAAGGCACACAATGAGAAACAACACTTAAGAAGATATCAAAATCAATGATACCTTCAATTTCAATTTCATACCTTCAATCAATCAATTTATCAATGATAAAGGTGAGAGAGTGGTAATGCTATCATTATTATACAATATAAATTAATATATATATATATCCTACAGGCAGTTGCCAGTAGGTAGTTATAGTTCCTAGCTTCCATAGAAATTTTTTTTTTTTTACTTGGCTACATCTTTGGTGCCATTTGACGAAGTTTCATGAAATTTTACCAAAAAAGTGTCAAGTTGGGTCTTGTTGTGCATGGAAAGTTTCGGGATGATCCGTCAAGCAGGGGCTGAGTAAAAAGTGAGGTCAATAAAAGTGTGCTTTCCATGTTAAATCCCATATGGATTTTCAACACAACTACAGCTGGAACCACTGGACAGAATTACACCAAATTTGGCAGAAAGGTAGCTCTTGGTTCAGCAAGCACCCTTTTTGGTATTTGGTGTAAACCCTCTCATTAGTTCTTGTGCTTTTAAAGAAAATTCTAATTTGTATAGTTAGAAGCTCAATTGAATTGTGAATAGTAAGATCTCCTGCAGAAATCTGATTGGCTGTCAACAATAACTAGGAAGTGTGGGTATCCATTTTGGGACTCTGCTTCAGCTGTGTCCCAGTTAAGAAAAGGCAAAAAAAAAAAAAAAGACAGGGGGACAGGGTACTACTACCCTAACCCCTTAGCCTTAGTCCCCGATTCTGGAGATGTGTTCTTGATGCACAGGAATATGTTCACATCTCTGCCAGGGCAAAAAAAAAAAAAATTTCATGGCGCAGTTCACAAAAATGTGCAAACTTCGCTGTGAATTTTTTGAAAAAGCGCATGTTTTAAATAAAGCCCCCAGATGGGTCAGGTCCTGTGGACTAGAATATTATATTAAACAAATGGAGGGGGTGCATGCTCCCCTTCCTGGAGTGATCAATGGTCTTGAGGACTGCCATCCCTCAGGGCCAAATCCTGCTACCTCCAGAGGTGCCCACCCTCAGGAGGTAGCGGTTTGCTTTTCCTTGGCAGAAACTGTGGCAGCTCCTGCCAAGCAAAAACAAACACTCCACTTCCAACAAGTGGAGGTGTCAAAATGTTCCTGCTTGTGGGAAGAAGAGTTTTTATCTCTTTCCCTGCCTGCATGCAGGCGGGGAGAGAAAGAGATGAAAGTATTGTTCGCGCACGCAGGAAGCTGCATTTCCACCAGCCCCCTACAAGTGGGAGCAATGCCGGCGGCTGCCGCAGGAGGGGAGGCTGCTGGGACAACAGAGGCCTTAAGGCACCCCCACGGTCCCCCATACTTTAAAAAAAGAAATGACTCCTGCCTTGAGTATTTATCTTGAGTCATTCTGGCATGATACTCATTTCATAGAAATTAAACATCAACAGGAAGACTTACAAATATAAACAATGTAGGTACCCCAGTTGAAACTTCCGTTCTGTGAAGTAATATTTACCCTAATTTCTTGTGCATGGTCAAGACAAAGCAAGTGTTTTTACTCTGCATTTCCACCATGAAAAGTTCTTTGTGAACCTTGATGAAGGTGTTTGCATAATTCCTTATTTCAAGTGCAATATCTAATGTAGTGACTGTGACAAATGGGTTCTTTCTTGTCATCTGCTGCTGAGACTAGAGATTGTGTTATCCCTTTTAAAAGCTACAATTATGTAAATGGCCCAGAAGCCCAGCCCTGTTGGCCCTGCCCCATATACATTAGTGGGATATATAAGTCTTCCCCCCATTTTCCCAGGAAGATGGACTGCTTACTTAAAGAACCACCCAAGCACATTTCCCAAAGATTTTGGAGACAAGTTATTGATGCACAGGAGTATGATCACATCTCTATCAAACAAAGAGGCACTTCATAAGTGGTGTAGGGTAGGCGGCCAGTCCTTGTAGCCTCATCCCTACTGCTCACAGCCAAAGGCCGTATGCAGCACTGGGTTGGGTGGCTATAAAGGGTTGGCCGGCTATAGAGGGTTGGCCAATCCCTTTCACCATGCACAGCAGTGGCTGGGTTAACGTAAGGTAATTAAAAGTTACTTAACATTACAAAACACATAAAAATTCACAAAAAATAAACCTAAGATTACAGGAATGTTATAGTTGGGAAAACGTATTAAAAAAATAAATAGAAGTTCATTTAAAAAAAACAAAAGTTACAGGGACCTTATTGTTAGGCTCACATTTCAAACGTAAAAAACATATAAATTCAGCTGTTAGAGTTATTTCAAGTAACAATAACTCGTGCCCTTGCCATGCACTGCTAATTACCCCAAATATTGTAGCACTCATGACATCTCTTATGACGTTATTAAAAATATCAATCTAACATTAGCAGTCAAGTTACTGATGAGAAAACTGTGCATTGCCAGGGCACGAGTTATAGTTACCTTAGGGCATGAGCTATAGTTACTTGAAATAACTCTAACAGTTGAATTTCTGTGGTTTTGGACATTTGAAATGTGAGCCTAACTATAACATCTCTGAAAGATTTTTTTTTTTTTATTATTTAATTTAAATTTTTGTCCCCAACTATAATGTGTCTGTAACCTTTGTTTTTTAGTTAATGTGTATATATAATTATAAATCATATGGCATTAACTACATTTTAGTTATAGTTAGGGTTACCAGAAAAATTTATTTTTCTGATTTTTTTTCCCTTAATAACTTTGCACTGTCATGAAGTTCCTATTATGGTAATAAGACTGCTTGTTTTAGGGTGGTGGCACCATAGAGAGTGGGTGACTAAATCAGTCCCACACCACTTTGGAAGATGTCTAATTCATGGCTAGCCTGCAGTGCCTCACCCGACCCTAGAAAGGAAGAGGTGATTTGTGGCAACCTGGACTGACACTCTGACTCCTCAGGGGAAGTCATGGTAAACAGATCACACCCCTTTTACTCAGCTACTCAGAGAGGCACACATGCCTAGGCAGAACAGAAGATGCAAACTGGACTTCAATGCATTCATTGAAGCAATTGCACCCTAGTACCAAAAGCGTGAGCTGTGATAATTAGGCAGGTGATACATAAAATGGTGATCATCGGTACCATCAGTCTGAAGCAAACAAACAACCCTACAATATCTGTATGATCCTAAAGCCTATAGATTCTTATCTACACCCTATGTCTAGCATCTGACAGCATAGCGGTGGAACTCTTCTTCCTGTCCCGATCTAAGGGAGTGACCCCAACCCCATACCTGAAGAGGGTGGCAAGGATCTGCCTGTTGTCTGAATGGCAATCCTCTTGAGTAGCTGAAGAGTCTGATCAAGATCAGCAACACTTTTGATTGTATGCTGTTCACCTCAGGATGACCATGACTGGAATGCCCCTTAGGCCTATGTGATGTTTATATAATAAACTCTTCAGTGTTCTAGGAATGAGCCAAATGTCCTAACGCGTCTGGAAATGGGATACTGGTTTCAGTGCTCCTGGATCAGCAATATGAGTTAGAATATCACGTACCGAGCATGACAGCCTTGAACAGGGCACAAACTGCATTGCGTACAAATGGCTAATAAAAAGTGCATTGCGAACAACTATGTCTTCTTAAAATGAAGCAGCTGATTATAACATAAAAAAACTATTAGCTAAAAACAAGCCTCGCTAAAAAATAGGAACCTATGTGCCCGAATGGTAAAGGCACATGCAATGGGCCTAAGGCTGAAACAAGTGTCCAACCCAGGCATAAGGCCAAAATGAAACAAGTTAATTTGTAGATAAAGGTGCCAATCAAAAACCATCGGAATCCCCCAAGAGGTCATCAAACACATCAGTGGATATGGAATCGAGGATAGACCCCACTTCAGCAGACGATAAAACCACCAAGGCCTTGTTCAAAAGGTTGAAGGAGCACAGGTGATCTGCTCCCTGGCCCATAGCCATGGCTGAGGGGGCAGCATTCCATGCTGTGCCACATGTTGAGTCACCAGGAGCCAGTTGATCCACAAAGGCAGGCTCGTAGAAGTTGGCACGTAGCAACAGCAATCTCATAGGACAGGTCCGGCAAGGAAATATCATGAGATTTATGTCTACAGAAAGTACTTGTTGCAAAGCAAGACACTTCCAGTGCGTCTTCAAATTGGCACCATAAGCAACGGAAGACAGTCTGTACACAGCAGAGAACTGGTCAAAATGAGAATGACCAGTGCTTATCAAGTTCTTCAAATAGTGATGCTCTAAAGTACTGCATCATGTGTTCACGACACAGTTGGGCTGGTGGGAGATTCATCAATCCTCTTAGCTAAGATGGGGCAGCCACTGTGAATTAAGAACAAAATACTACCATTTAATGCCAAAACTATTGGGAAACCTCCAAAAATACTTGAAAAAAGTGAGTGTATGGCTGAAGGAGTAACACCAAAGTCAGTCTGGAATGTATTGACAAATCGAGACCCTACGAACAATAATGGAGGGAGGTCTACCCTTATAACCCTACTAGACCTGGTTAGGGAATATACAACAAATATGGAATTTGTCTGCTAGTAGGAAAGAATCTATCACTTTAGTTCACACACAATGAGGCTCTTAATCCCTCATTGGCAATGAAAATAAATTTCAACGAGCGGCCAATTAGTAAGTATGTAAAGAACACTTGAATTAGGCAACAGAATAATGCTGAGGTATTTATTGTTTGATTAATTATTACACATATACCATTTTCAGAATTTCAAAGCACAGATTGCAGAAGCAGCTTGAGCTGAAAACAAAAGGTAAAGAGATTGGAGTTATCTAACAGGAGACAATACGTTTGGTCACTATATAGTTGACTCAGACACAAGGGATTATGAATTGCAGAAAGGGCCCATATTTGTTTTTTAATTAATAGAACATGAACACCACTTTGACATCTATGTGGTGTGGTGGATTTGAAAACTCACAATGGGGATTCCACTTTTCTTTTCCATTCTTCTTTGAATAAGCATCTGTCTTTTTAATTAGCACTCATAAGGTGGAGGAATTATAGATTGTTTTTATAGTTTTTATCATTTTGGTTTTGTTTAATAGGCATTGTTGTCTCCATTAGTCCTGATGAGGTCCAAATATGAAGGGGCAGAAACGCGTTGACTTTTGTGATATATTGCGAGGTTGTAAGGAAATGTATTTTACCTTCAAGGACTGCAGGACACATTTCTCTACGATTTAGGATGAAAAGTCCACAGAAGTTGAGATGTGTTTTTTTTTAGTGCAACCATCGTACACATGTGGGTTATAGTATAAACGGCGGATATAACCACATTGTTTTCAAATTAGGAGAGCAATGACATATATACTTTTTTGTGATATATAGGCTTTGATTATACATGTTGGATAATATATGTCTGAATTTGTTTTTGGTTATATGTATATATGATGCTTGTTTTTAATGATTTTTCATCCTTTTTTACAATGAATTAATAAACGCAGAGATTTATTTTCATTGCCAATGATGGATTAACAGTCTCATTGTGTGTGAACTAAAGTGATAGATTCTTTCCTACTAGCAGACCAATTCCATATTCGATGTAAAATCCAGAACCTACAGCATTAAAAAAAAAAGTGTACAATCCCAGTGGCGCATTTAAAATGAATCAATCAATTAATCAACCAATCAACCAATCAACATATATAAAGCGGGGCTAATCACCCGATAGACTATCCAGGCGCTTGCAGGCCCCGAAGGCTAATTCGAACGTCCAGTTCTTGAGGGCCATTCAAAATTCTGGAAGTGAGGTAATGGTCCGGAGGTGCCTGGGGAGGCTGTTCCAGGTTTTTGCTGCGATGTGATAGAAGGAGCGCTCTCCACTTCTGCTTTGGTAGATGCAGTGAATATGGACATGTGAAAGTGAGGCAGAGCATAGTCTTCTCGACAGTTGGTGGAAGTTCAGGTGGTGGTTAATGAATGTGGGTCCTTGTTTGTGTAGAGCCTTGTGTGCGTGGATCAGCACCTTGAATTGACATCTCTTCTGTACAGGGAGCCAGTGGAGCCGGAGGTGGGGTGTGATGTGGGTTTGTCGGGGAAGGCCAAGGATGAGTCTGACTGGGGTTCTCTGTATGGTCTGAAGTCTCTGCAGGAGGTGTGCGGCGATTCCTATGTAGAGAGCGTTGCCAACATCTAATCAGCTGGTGATGAGGGCCTGTGTCACTGTGAGTCTCATGTGTAGGGGTAGCCACTCAAAAATCTTACGTAGCATTCTCAAAGTGGGAAACCATAAGGAGGAGGTGGCGTTGATCTGTGATTTCATGGTGAGCTTTTTGTCAATGATGATGCCGAGGTTTCTGGCATGGATAGAGGGAGTGGGTGCAGGTTCTAGGTCTGATGGCCAACAGGAGTCATTCCATGTGTTGCTGCTGTTGCCAAGGATCAGTACTTCCATCTTGGAAGATACAGGCAGTTTTCTTCATTCAGTCAGCGATGCTTGTCATGCATCTGTAGAAGGTGGTTCTGGTGGTAGAGGGGTTGTGGGCGAGTGAGAGGATCTGTTGAGTGTTGTCTGCCTAGGAAATTATGTTGAGACTGTTGGATCTGACGTTGTTCGCCAGCAGGGTCATAAATGCGTTGAAGAGCGTGAGGCTGAGGGATGAGCCCTGGGGGACACCACATGAGATCTCCTTGGGTGCGGAGGTAAAAGGTGGGTGGTGGATTCTGTGCGATCTTCCTGTGAGGAAGAAGGTGATCAATCTGAGCTCATCCCCCTGGGTGCCAATTTGGTGGAGTCTTTCTATCAGCATATGGCGGGATACTGTGTCAAAAGCTGCTGAGTAGTCGAGGAGGATCTAAGCTACTGTTTCTCCTTGGCAGAGGAGAGTTCAGATGTCATCAGTGGTTGTGATCAGGGTGGAAGCCGAATTGGGAGATGTCAAGTAGCTGGGTCTGCTCCAGGTATGTCATAAGTTGCTTGTTGATGATTGTTTCCAGTACCTTTGCTGTCGCAATGTCTGGGACGGATGCGAGGTTGAGCCAAGTAAGGAAGACTGTCGGATGCAAGGGTGGTGAAGAGGTCCTATAATTAGGTGGAATGCTTGCATAGTGAGCATGTATTGAGAAGGCCTCATGCAAGTTGGTGTTTTTTGTTCAAGTGGTGTCTGTGGTGTGTTAGGGGTCGGGCTGGTCGGTGGGCTGGTGTGTGTGCTGTGGCTGGTGAACTGTCAGTGGGTGCAGGTGAAAGGTTCTAACGTGGCACCTGGGTCAGCGCAGTGGCAGTGTTTGTTGTGGAATCCAGGATCAAGAGTGTAGAGCTCAGCGATGGTTTAGGGGGAGGGAGAGCCAGGGACAGTGACACTGGGTATGGTCCAGGTATGGACGGATGCAGACGGGCTTGCCTTTGGGGTGCCAGCACTGCAGCCTGCATTAAGCAGGTCTTGGGGTGGGCAGAGCCTCTGTTGGCAGGAAGAATGGTGAGTGGGAAAACACAGTCGAGAAAACCACAGCAGGAAATCCCAGGCAGCTGCAGCATCACTGGATGAGTCTGGAACAAGCAAGAAGTGGTAGCCACAGGCAAGTGGCAGGGTAGGTGTCCAGCTGCTTGTCGAAATAGACATTGTAAGCAGCGATGTGCGGCCACAAATCCACTACTTTTATCTCACGCGTGGGAGGTAAAAGCACAATTCCACAACAGGTCACTAATCGAAAAATAGAAATCACATATGCGACACCTGCTCTCATTCCACAGCGGCATTGATCACTCAGCATCAGGTACCTCCATTTCAAAAGTAACTGAAATAATGGTCAAATCAAAGGGATGAGAATACCCTTCAAGTAGCAAGCTAAGTTTTCTACTGACGCATTGCATTCGCCATGCAGTACCACCAGTTTGCAAATCATTGAACGGCTTACAGAAATCTCACATTCACTTCTGCTGAGAAAACCTTCTTGCCGTGCAAGCTTTTAAAATCAAAGGGCAACTCTCACACCTCATGGATGTCGCTGTCCCCCATCTATTCAAACCTGCCAAATGGAAGATGTTTCAAACACGGGGTGAACTGCAATATCGATTTCGCCCAGGAAATCACCCCATGTATTAACTACACTGATGATGGTGTTTTGGCTTCAGTGAAAGGCAACTTTTCTAATTTTTCTAAATTAAGCATGCTGCAACTAGCTTCCTTTAGTTATTTGTTTTTTACATGCAAAGTTAAATGTGGCAAATAACTATTTAAAGTTAACATGCTTTATGGGCACGCGGACGGATTTAAGAACCTGTAAAGTCCAACTCAACTGCATTATGGACCTAAGTTGACTTTGTCCACGGTATAAAAATGACATATTTTGAATAATGTCAATAGTAAAGGACATAAGGTTGTTTAATGTGTCTGTGTGTGGACAGTGAGTTCATACCATTGTCGACAAACGCTAAACCTTTCTCTAAATTGTCCTTATCTATTTGCCTTAAAGGTGCAGCAGCTTGTATTTTTGAAAGCTTCCAAATGTCAATTTATAATGCATACAGAAACATTTTAGAGCATGGTTTTCTCTGACCTAAGAAGAAATCTTGTCAGTCAACATCTTCAGAAAAGAGAGAAAAGTGTTCTTATACCACTGTTAGTGTGGACATAATTTACCCATGCTGTATGTTGTGATGATACTTGAGGGCTGCGATGTGACATAGGGGTCCGGTCTGCTTGCTCTAAAACTACATGTGGAGTTGATAAAATGTGCATGACAACCATTTGTGTCCACTTGCCACAGTCCCCACCCTTTGGAATCTGAAAGTGATGAATTAAAAGTACCGTTCTGAATCATACCATTGAGCTGTTTTTCTGAAATGTTTGCAAGTTTCTGCCAATTGTCAAATCTAGCTATAGTTGAAATGCTGGGCACGTTCCTTTCTTTTACTTTTACTAGCCCAGTTTTTTGCTGAACGGGGTCATTTAGAAAAATAATTTGCAAAGGAATTAAACAAGCTCTAAATAATATTTCTGTGCCTTGTATCTGTTAATCCTTTGTTCCCTAAACACATTTTATGTCAATTGACTTTTTTGAATATTCATAGCCTTGTACAGACAACTGGGAGACAAATGACTCCAAATAAATTAATTTAGTGTCAGCAGTATTTTCAAATTTGGCAGTTTGAAAAAATAGGACTCAGCATTCACAGCATCATGCCCGGAAAGATAACTGAATTTTTCTACGTATGTTTTGGAACTCCCCACAAATGGAGCCGGACCATATTCCTATTGTGTGTAATTAAAAACTACTCATGGAGTACTACCCCCGTTGGAGTATTTCCCCCAAAATGTGCAATATTATGTATATATATATATATATATATACACACACACACACACACACACACACACACACACACACGCGCGTTTTCAAACACAGTATAACATTCAAACTCAGAAGTCACAGAATCAACTGTTTTACATCCCAGTCTTTAGAAATAACCCCAGGTGTAATGTAGAGATTTTGAAGACATACGGAATTTGAATGATTTCAGTAAGAACAAATATCTCAAAAGATACTTTATCCCAAACAATCCCATCAGGAACTAGAACAGCCTAAACATTCACAAAGGACAAGTCTCTTTGCACTTTATTAGAAGACAAATAAGGCTTATTGGAAACAAATCTAATCCATTGAAGGACGGCAAGCAGTGCCAAAAGAATCCAAAGATAGTACCATGGGTGAATCAAATTGTTGTTTTTAAGCCGGTGAAAAAGCTCACATATCCCAGATGCTGGTTCATTAGCTGGTGTTGAAAAATCTGAAGAAAGATCATTAATATCGGCAAAGTAACCAGAAGCAGTCTGTGCTAAACTTGGAGCCGGTGCAGGTAAAAGAGAACTAGTAGATGTATACAGGGAGAATTCATCATAGAAAATAACATCCGTTTGAGATGCACTGAAAAAATGCAGATTCATTTTTTGCACATTATTTGTCAATGCAGCACTAACAGGCATCAACAAAAGTTCATTCTCAGACCTCACCAAGCTCGGGTAAGTAATTTCAGAGGTGTTTAATGCTAAGAGAGGTATCTCCTCTATAGTAGTGAAAGGGACATGGGAACTACCCAGGAATTCTCATGGTCTACTTTGCAGGATTGGCCATATGATACAGTTTGACACGGTCAATGGAGACAAAGCGGTTGTATTTAGAACCAGGTGGTGGTGGTAAGATGACATTTCTTGTACAATGTATTACAAGAATCAGGCCACAGTAATGGGCCAGGCTCCTTTTTCAAAGGTATCTTTTCTTGTCCTAGATCCCCAACTTTTGGTATCCAGCCAGTGGATGTTGTCAAATCCCTCATTCCAAAAGTGGTGGAATGTTCATCACAAAACTTCTGTACTTCTGACTTAACAGTGAGCTGCTCATTTATGTCAAATTGTGTTTCTGCCTCCACTGCACCTTTGGCATTTCTAGGTATTGATAAGCTCTGTATTGCACAGGTGTATTTGCTACAGTGTATGCATGAAAGCTGTATGAATCTGTAGTGAATGCAAGAAAGGTAACCCATGAAAATAATGTTTCTGTTCTGTACGCATTGTGTGCCTCTACCACAAACATAACATCCACACCTTTGTTGGTGAGACTGGATGTTTGTAGTTTACTGAAATTACAAATGGTTGTTATGCCATAGCTACAAAACAAAATTCAGAGACAAACACCAAATGTGGATTTTTTTAAAGGTTCAAACTTGAACAATCTCCAGACTAAAATAGGTACCACCTATTCAGCTGAGAAAGATTTCCCCTATCACCACGGATGTCTCTGTGGAAGGCAATGTGACGTGTGAGAGAGAGTTACTCAGGATATCTGCTAAGTACCAGACCAAACGTTGGAAGCGCCATGTCATGCGGTTCCTATTATGATAGTAAGACTGTGTGTTTTAGGGCAGCAGCAGCACCACTGAGTGTGGGTGAATAAGTCATTCCCACACAACTTTGGAAGCTGTCAGCCTAACTCCTGGCCAGCCCCAGTGCCCCAGTGCCTCTCCTGACCCTAAAATGGGAGAGGTGATTTGTGGCTGCCTCAGTGGAAGTCGTGTTGAACAGATTACACCCATTTCACTCAGCTACCCAAGGACTCGTATATACCAAGGCAGAACATGAGAGGCAAACTGAACTTCAATTACTTTAATGAAACAATTGCACCATGGTATAGAAAGCATAAGCTGCGATAATTAGGCAGATGAAACATAATATGGTGATCATCATTACCAACAGTATTAAGATGATAAACAAACACTATCTTTGTATTATCCTAAAGCCTACAGATTCCTAGCTACACCTTATGTCTAGGATCTGACAGCATAGTGGTAGTAACCCTTCTGCCTGTCCCGATCTAAGAGAGTGACCCCAACCCCATACCTGAAGAGGTTGGCAAGGGTCTGCCTGTTGTCTGAATGGCAATCCTCTTGGTTAGCTGAAGAGTCAGCACAAGGATCAGCGAAGGTGTTGACGGAATGATGTGCATCTCAAGACCGTCATGACTGGAATGTTCTCTGCCCCAATTAGGCTGATGTGATGTTTATATAGTGAACCCTACAGTTTTCTAGGAACAGGTCTGATGTCCTAATGTGTCTGGCAATGGGGGATGAGCTCCTGGACCGGTAATACAAGTTATAATATCGAACACAATAGCTAAAAAGAAGCCTTGCTAAAAAACAAATAGGAACCCAAAATAAATGTATCTGAATTTTAAAGACACAAGCAATGGACCTGAGGCTAAAATAAAAGTGTCCATCCCAGGCACTAAGGAGAACCCACAACAGCACCTGTTTGACGAATGCCTGCAAAACTTTGCAGACCTGCTGCCCCATCTCATTGTAGGAGTATTGAAAGTTTACCAGGGTTTGGTCGGAGAAGTGCAAAGAAAGAAGTGGGGGAGTCCCAAAACAGTCTCAAATTCTAATGCATTTTACATAGATGTTTGTATTCAGAGAAGTTTGAAAACAGATAGTCAGTTTTTGCTGAAATTTGGCAGCATTAGATATTAGGATGCACAGATTATTACTACAGGTAAGTAGAATAAGTATTTCTTAAGGTATAAGGTTATTCAATTTAGTGATGTCTTGTAGCACAATCCTTCTAAAGGTAGAAAAGAAGCCCAAAGAATAAACTAGACTGGACATGTAAATTTTCAGATGTACTACATGAACAACTGAAAGACTCATTTATGGTCACATGCTAATGGAAATCTATAAACAAATACATAATCAATAGAATACATTGTATTCTACATAGGTTTTCATTGTATGCTCTATGGTTCACTAAATAAAACGTTGTCCAACAAGCCAAACCAAAACCATCTTCCTTACGTACTCCTGTGCAACAAAATGGAAAGGTGACCTAGCAGTGACCAACTATATGGAGGACCTGATAATTGGCCATTAGGAAAAAAAAAAATCTTAATTTTTATACCAACAATTATTGACTTTTTTTGCTTTGTGCTTCATATGTAGCCCAATCTTACTAAAAGTAGCAAGGAAGCCAAAAACAATCTAGACTTCATATATAAAGTTTCACAATTACTATATGAACAAATAAAAGACATTTATAGTGACAGGATTATGTAAATCAATAAGCAAATACATAACAAATACAATAGATAAAAGAACGGAATCAAATAAAATCTGATTTCCACTCTGTAGTTATAATTAGTGTTCCGAAAGATAGGAATTCCTCTGATATGAGTCCCTATAACTTTCAACCTGTTTCAAGAATCACAACAAAGTTTTCCAGACCTATAGCATTTTCTACATTTTGACATTATGCAAATTTTTGTGGTGAATGCTTAAGGGAGGGCAAAGATAAAAGGGTGGCCCCAAATGCATAAACTGGTCCAAGAAGAATCAAGAGGCTTTTGGAGAGAAGCTTTTTCTATATACAGTATAGTCAACAACACAGATGATCATGTGAGCTAACTGTTTTTCTGACTGAAGGGCAGCATATCTTAGCAGTGTATTTCTTTCAAAGTCCAGTCCGAACTATTTGTGTTTTGATGTATCGAAAACAGCAACAGTGTAGAAGGGACTACCCATTTCCCCAAGAGCAGTTATTTGGCTCTAACATATTAGTTAGATGAGGTCTACATTGCTTTCTTTTCTAGATGTATGTGACTGGCGCCTTGCAAAACTATTCCCTTTTAACAGTTAGAATTCCTGATATATTCTCAAATCTTAGCCATAACAAAGCAGAATGGCTTTGGGTATTGCACTAACTCAACTTACCTTCATTTCTTCACTGACAAGAAGGAGCAGCAACGGACGCTATTTCAAAAATGTCATTTTTTTTGTGGGACTAATATGTGCACTGTTCCATATGGATTCCGCCACCTTCAAAAAGAGGTTGCATACGTATTATAATGGTTCTTTCAGCAAATCATTTATTAATAATATAAATAAAGCTGCAGGGATTTAAATAGTATCAATAGTGGAAATGAAACAGTTTTTCAAATGGCTAGTGGGTTTAGTTTGGTTTTCTCAAGTTTCACAGAAATGTTTCCACTCATGGAGACAGGAGGCTTTCTCCTACAGGACAGTGCAGCCGATCAATGTAACCATTTAATTTTAAAAAAACTGATCTGCTGAACGGTTGTTTATGGGCAGCTCTTCCCAGATAGACTGAATTTAATTTATTCATATTCTCTGGTGTGATGAAATGCTGGGTCAGGAAAAATAATGCAAATAATTCACGCACAGCCTTAGCTACCTACCCAAGAAGACAGAAGTGCTCTTGAATGCAATAGAACTTCTTCTGGTTGGTAAAAGGGATACTGTAAAGAAAATAGAAAATTAACGTCCAATGTACCATCCTGACCCCTAATGTTTTATGTAAGAGAGCACAAGATCTTTGGCTCGAGGAAGTTCCAGTTTCAGGTGTCTAAGGGCTTTCCAAGATCGGGCAGCAGCTTGCAAGTGGTTCCCACATGACTTCCTCATCTACATGAGACCGTATCTCACTTTTTAACACTTGTGGACAAGATATTTCGGCATCAAGTCAATGCTGAGGGTCATGTCCACTGCAATTGTTGCTCATGTGGGCTTCCACCACTTTAAAAGACATTATTGTACCCTTAAAAATGAGGCCACTTTAAAACACTCAGCCACATATGCAGTGTATATCCCAGAACACCTTTATAGGAGGACAATGAAGGACCTCTGGAAGGGTGTGATGCTGAGGTCCTCACTACTGTACCTACTGCTACCGATCATCAGTGTATCATATCCTAGTAGCAAGGATATTATCATCTCCACTGGGTGGGAAGGGGCATTTTGCATTTACACCAATACAGCAGAGTTAGGTTTTTTGATGGGCTACTTCATTAAACATGGAGCCTGTCCTTCGCCTGCCTTGAGCCACTGGAGGGCAAAAATCCATAGGAATTCAGACTGGATCGAAGTTTGGTGAGGCAAATTGACAGCTCCAAAAAAAAACCTGAGTCCTTTTATATATATACACTGCAGAATTGCACCAAATGTCTACACTATTTCAGGTCAATCGATCAAGGGCAAAGAGGCTTAATGATAGTTTAAATATAATATCAATGTAGACCTTAACATTTAGGTAATTGTAATAAGAAAAAGTGGAAATAAACACACATGCAGATACAGCTTTCATTTATCGAGAACAGTATGCAATTTTAACTGTCATATCTGCACATGGACACAGTATATAGATCTTACACAGGTAAGTATTGATACCTTTGTAGTTGGGCCTTTATCAGCAACTCATGACCGCACGCCACAGTCTCAGGCTATTTCATGCACACAATGCTTCCTACCTAATACCATCAATCAGCAGGTGCTACATGGACCCAAGGCAGTCATCATTAACGCTCTGCTTCAGATGTGGAATTTTCAAGTACCAGTAAAGTTGAAACAGGGAGGCAGCTTCCTTTCACTACAGCCTAAGCCAGAAGCTGGCAATATCATATTGACGGTGGTGTCAAAATCAGACAAAGACAGAATGCTAACCCAATTTCAGATTAAAAAAAGGAAGATAAGTAGAACAAAGAGCATACAAAATACCTGTCAGTTAACAGTGCATCTGGCATCAAGGGACAATCTACAAAGGAAGCCCAAAGTGCCACTACCCTAAACAACCACTATCCAGAAGTAGGCCCTCCCTTCTTTCAAGATAAAATAAGTGTTGAGGTACGGAAATCTTGCCTGAAGGACTCCACTGCAGTTATGAATTGTTATTTCACACATTTTTGTCTATCACTGTGTATTGTGCCAGTAAGGCATCTCCAGAGTGAGTGTGAAGGCCAGGTGTGCTCCAATGCTCTCTTTGGCTAGAGGTTTAAGCTGTACCTCACCAGTCGGGTTCAATAAGTCTAAGTCAAGTAATTTGGGTATTGTAAATCAGAATATCGACCACAAAAATATTGTGGTTGTAAAATATAGCTGTCAAATCATTGGAGAAAGTCCATATGTTGGAGGAGTAGATTTAGGAGGTCATTACAACCCTGGCGGACGGTGTTAAAGCGGCGGTAATACCGCAAACAGGCCGGCGGGAAAAAAAGGGAATTATGACCGTGGCGGAAACCGCCAACAAAGACAGCCACTTTAACACTCCGACCGCCACAGCGGTACAGACAAGCAGCGCGGCGGTCACCGCCAACAGACAGGCGGAGGACAAAGTACCGCCCACATTATTACAACAGGCCAATCGGCCACCTTTTCCGGGGCGGATTCACAGTGGATAAAAACACGGCGGAAACAGCCATTTCAATGGGAAAACGCTCACCTTAACACACTCCACGAGGAAGGAGGGCACCATGGAGCCAAATACTCCCTGCGATAGTCTTCCTGCTCCTCTACGATCATCAGCAACACCGGCTCCGAAGACAACGGTGAGTACTGCACCTACGACATAGGGGAGGGGGAGGCAAAAGTCAGGGACACACACGCAGCACCCCCACCCCCACCCCGACCCTCGCACACAACAACACACACACCAATGCATTTACAAACATTACGGTAACAACCCCCAACCCCCCCGGAAGAATGCAAAGACACATGGAAATGAGTTCAACCATTGTAATGTATCAAAATACAGTAAGCAAATATATACAGATATATATACACATTCAAAAAATTATACATCACGATTAGTAGTGCATGTATGCACCATTCAATGTCCGTGGACCACTGGGCCCAAAATGCATGGGTGAGGCCCACACACATACCTGTCCAGAAAGGGAGAGAACACTGCTGGGGCATCAGATAGAAATACAACAGGCACCTCAGGGGGAAGGGAAGGGGGGGCACCTCAGCCGGATGACAGCACCACGCCAGATCCACGTCGGGCTCCATGCCCATTGATGTATCCTGGGGAGTGCAAAGCCACAGTCTCACAAGTCTTTGCTTTGGGTGGTTTGCCCACTGTACCATCCTGAGGAGTGCAAAGCCACAGTCTCTCAAGTGGATAACAGTCTCCACTGGTTCTGGAGGGGGACTGGTGCCCAGAGTGCTTCATCCTGTGCAGGACAGACCGAGTGGATGCTGTTCTCCACTGGTTCTGGAGGAGGATTGGTGCCCAGAGTGCTACATCCTGTTAAGGACTGAGATAGTGGATGCTGTTCCCCACTGGTTCTGGAGGGGGACTGGTGCCCAGAGTGCTTCATTCTGTTAAGGACTGAGGTAGTGGATGCTGTTCTCCACTGGTTCTGGAGGGGGACTGGTGCCCAGAGTGCATCACTCTCCCTGTGACGGTCCCAGTTCCGTCACCGCCCCTGCCGCACATGGGCTAGCGGTGTTTGAGTTGGCAGTGCTTGCCCTGTTCAGCAGTGCTTGCCATGGCGGTCTTTGCCCTGTTCAGTGGTGCTTGACTTAGCAATTTCTGACCTGTTCAGCGGTGCTTGCCATGGTGGTCTTTGCCCTGTTCAGCGGTGCTTGCACTGTTCAGCAGTGCTTGCCATGGCGGTCTTTGCCCTGTTCAGTGGTGCTTGACTTAGCAGTTTCTGACCTGTTCAGCGGTGCTTGCCATGGCGGTCTTTGCCCTGTTCAGCGGTGCTTGCACTGTTCAGCAGTGCTTGCCATGGCGGTTTTTGCCCTGTTCAGCAGTGCTTGACTTAGCAGTTTCTGACCTGTTCAGCGGTGCTTGCCATGGCGGTGCTTGCCCTGTTCAGCGGTGCTTGTCATGGCGGTCTTTGCCCTGTTCAGCGGTGCTTGACTTTGCTGTCTCTGACCTGTGCAGCGGTGTGTGCCATGGCGTTCCCTCATTGCCCAGCGGGGCTGGGGCTGCCGGGGCCCTCCTGGGCACTGACTCTGGCGGTGGTCTCCTGACTGGTGACGACTGGGCTGCCCTCCTGGGCACTGACTCTGGCGGTGGTCTCCTGACAGGTGACGATTGGGCTGTGGTCTCCTGACCAGTGACGATTGGGCTGCCCTCCTGGGCACTGACTCTGGCGGTGGTCTCCTGACCGGTGACGATTGGGCTGCCCTCCTGGGCACTGACTCTGGCGGTGGTCTCCTGACCAGTGACGATGGGGCTGGCGGTGGCATCCTGGGCAGCGGGGATGATGGCGGCCTTCTCCGCCGTGCTGCTCTTCCCAGACTTTGGCGCTTTCTTCTGCCCCTTCCCCACCTTGACTCAACACTCTCCCCGGGACCCTTGTGAGCGGCTTTGCCGGCAGGAGTCTTCCCCCTCTCCCGTCGGGCACTGTCCAACTTCTGGTGCTTCACAGGGGGGGAACTGGCTGTGCTTTGGCTCCGTGTCACACTGGCTGCCCTGGTGCCCAGTGCACTCCACATACCTCTAACAGGCACCACTGGTACCGGAGATTTTTTGGCTGAGGTGCTAGTACGGGACCTATGAATTGGAGGGGGGGGTGGTGGGAAAGAGGTCAACGTTGGTCAGAAAACGTTTCTGACGAACACTGGGACGGGTAGCTGGAGGGGGTCTGGGAGTGGAGGAAGAGGAGGTGGTTGTAGGAGGTGTAACTTTTGATGATTTGGGTGCAGGTGCATGTTCTGGAAGCTGTCGTGAGGTGGATGGATGTTGGGTGTGTGTGTGCCCGCGTTTGTGTACTTTGGGAGGGGGCATCACAGACACACTGGGAGAGGACACAGGGGACGTGTAAATGGTAGTGGGGGTTGTGAGTGCAGGTGAGTGGGGTGTGGTGGTGGGTGTTCTGGTGCCAGTCCTAGTGGCTGTAGTGGTAGTGCATGCAGGTGAGAGTGTAGACGACACTGGGAGGGAGGAGGGAGACGAGGAGGAGGAGGGGGACACAGTGGAGGCAGTGGATGTTGGTGTGTCTGTATGTGTGTGTTGCTTGCGTGAGTGCCTGTGGGATGTGTGGTGCCTATGTTTGCCTGATCTGCCCTTGTGTGTTGAGGTGTGTGCAGGCTGGTCTGATGGTGTGCTTGGGATAGGCAGAGGTACAGGGGATTGGGTCTGGGTGGAGGAAGTAGGAGGGGGAGGCTAGACATAGGGACAATGGCTGCCATCAGTGCTGAGGCCAGAGATTGCAGGGTTCGATGATGGGCAGCCTGACCAGAATAAATGGCCTCCAGGAATGCATTAGTGTGTTGCAACTCCCTTTCTACACCCTGGATGGCATTCACAATGGTAGACTGCCCAACAGTGAGTGACCTGAGGAGGTCAATGGCCTCCTCACTGAGGGCAGCAGGGGTGACTGGGGCAGGGGCTGAGGTGCCTGGGGCGAAGGTGATGCCCACCCTCCTGGGTGAGCGGGCACGGGGCGAAGGCTGAGGGGCTGCTGGGAGGGCGGTGCTGGTAGGGGGGGTGGCGGCTGTACCTGTAGGAGTGGGGGGCACAGATGTTGCCGCCACCACAAGGGAGCTCCCATCGGAGGACGAGTCCGTGTCGCTGGTTGCTGATCCGGTGACCGCTGTGAAGCTCCCCTCGCCCTCCGTCCCACTGGTGTATTCTGAGTCCGTGGTGTGGCCCTCCATGGCCATGTGGGATGCAGCCCCCTTGTGCTCCGGTGCCACTGTAGCTCCGCCTGATGATGCTGATGCACAAAAAGGGGTGGGGAAACAGAAGAAAGACAGGTTGAGTGCATGGCTTACCGCTACCGTTGGCGGACAATACAGACACAGCAGCCCCCTGCACTACGGTGCGCTCTGGGCTCTACAGATGCAGTTCCTGGGATATGGCCTACATGGCTATGGTGGACATCTGCACACATAGATGACACAGGGGCATGTATACCTGTACTTGGCACTCTACAGAGGTGGGGTGGAGTGCCACATGGCCTGCATTACGGAGGGGCCTAGCCTACGGAACTCGCCCTGGCCTAGGGAAACCCACAGCCCTCCTCCCCCACCCAGACCCCTCCGCTGCATGCAAAGTCAGCAGAATGAGAGTGTACTCACCCCCTTGTGTCTGCTGTGATGCCCTCATGCGCCCATCCAACTCAGGGTAGGCCACCGCCAGGATCTGGAACATCAGGGGGGTCATGGTGCGACGGGCACCCCTCCCACGTTGGGAGGCCATCCCCAGCTGAGCCTCCGCCGTCTTCTTGCTCCAGCGGCGAATGTCCTCTCATCTTTTACGGCAGTGGGTGCTCCGTCTCTGGTGGACCCCCAGGGTCCGGACGTCCTTGGCGATGGCACGCCAAATATCCTTCTTCTGGTGGGCGCTGACCTACATGACATGTACAGGGGAAGAAGAGAAGTCATTACCAACTGCACCGTCGAAGTGAGTGGCCCACATCCCTACCCTTGCCATGTGGCACATGAATTCACAGTCCTTCATGCTCGCAAAACACTGCCCCCTTCCTTCTTACATCCAACCCTCTCCACCCAGGCATAGCCCATACAACTTGCACCCTATGTACTCACCTGTTGGTCTGGAGGACCGTAGAGTAGCATGTACTGGGGGAGGACCCCGTCCACGAGCTTCTCCAACTCCTGTGCAGTGAAGGCAGGGGCCCTTTCCCCAGACGCACGTGCCATTGTCTCTTCCAGACCGAGGTCACAGCAGCACTTGCAGTGTAGGTCCTCTCCTGTCGTAGATCAGGTATCGAGTGATTGAACAGATAGAAAATGGCGGTGACGTCCGCGGCAGTGGGTATCATCACCACGCACTTTGTCATTGGCTCCTGGGACCCATAGGGTCCAATGTTAACCAATGCAGCATTGTGCCACGGTCTTCGACCGCCTACCGCGACGGTGTACAGCGCCAGCGCAGTTACCTCACATCCCATTGTCCCAGTTTAGAGGTCAGGCAGCCACCATTTCAGGGGCCCACATGGCTTCATTTTCAACTGCGTCACACATACCTAGGCCTGGACTCAACACCCATACAGACAACTTTTTGGATTTTATTTCGTGTTCTGTGTAGCTGTGGGTACATACCTCTGAGTTGCTTGACTCTGTGGTCGCTGTTGTCCTTCCTAGGCACCGTCAGCTGGGACATGTGAGGAGATGGCGGAATCCTCTGGTGTACCGACCGCTGGTGGACCTGTTGACAATGGAGAAGCGACATTTAATCATCACCTACAGGTTTGACCGTGCCACAATCCAGGAACTGTGTACCCAATTGGAGTCAGACCTTATGTCACCAATCCGCTATCCCACAGGAATCCCCCCTCAAGTGCAGCTGCTATCAGTGCTCCATTTCCTAGCAAGTGGGTCATTTCAAACAACAGTGGCCATGGCATCAGGGATGTCCCAGCCTAAGTTTTCCAACGTGTTGTCCAGAGTGTTGTCTGCCCTGCTGAAACATATGAGGAGCTACATCGTTTTCCCTCAGGTGGAGGATTTGGCTACTGTTAAAGGTGACTTCTATGCCCTGGGACATATCCCTAACATCATAGGTGCCATTGATGGGACCCATGTAGCTCTGGTCCCCCCCCACAGGAATGAACAGGTGTACAGGAACCGGAAGAGTTATAATTCGATGAATGTACACATGGTATGTTTGGCAGACCAGTACATCTCGCAGGTAAATGCTATGTTCCCTGGCTCAGTGCATGACGCCTACATCCTGCGGAATAGCAGCATCCCTTATGTGATGGGTCAACTCCAGAGGCACCGGGTGCCTATTAGGGGACTCTGGTTACCCCAACCTGTCATGGCTATTGACCCCAGTGAGGAATCCCAGGGCAGAGGAACGCTACAATGAGGCCCATGGGCGGACTAGGAGGGTGATCGAACGCACCTTCGGCCTCCTGAAGGCCAGGTTCAGGTGCCTCCTTATGACGGGTGGTTCCCTATTCTACTCACCAAGGAAGGTGTGCCAGATCATCATCGCCTGCTCTATGCTTCACAATCTTGCTTTGCGACGCCAGGTGCCTTTTCTGCAGGAGGATGGTCCAGATGACGGTGTTGTGGCAGCTGTGGAGCCTGTGGACAGTGATGAGGAGGAAGCAGGGAAAGAAGACATTGACAACAGGGACTCAGTCATACAGCAATATTTCCAGTGACACACAGGTGAGAACACTTTCTTTACTAATACATTTACTTTCACACTTCTACCTCTATCCTGTCTGTCAATTTCAAGCAGTATTTGGTAACTGAGTTGTACATTTCCATTACGGTTTCACAGGTGTGGTTACCAACGTGTGTCATCTGCTTGCATCCTTCATGGACTTGTGATGTGTGACATAGTTATGTTGACATTACATTTTCGAACGGATTTTGTCATTGTCATACCTAATACACATTTTCAAAATCACAGACTGACTCCAGATTGTGTTGTGCTTCAAGGGTGTTTATTGAAGTGCTAATTTTTGGAGGGGGTGGTAAAATGGTGATGGGT
Organism: Pleurodeles waltl; assembly: GCF_031143425.1. Taxonomy (NCBI): domain Eukaryota; kingdom Metazoa; phylum Chordata; class Amphibia; order Caudata; family Salamandridae; genus Pleurodeles; species Pleurodeles waltl. The sequence goes on along the minus strand of NC_090444.1, from coordinate 1,411,554,077 downwards.
GATGGTTGAGGAATGTCCATGGCAGAGTCCAGTCTATTAGTCTCACAGGTGCACTGCCCATATGGGCATAGGAAGTGGAGCTGGGGCAGTTCCAATATGGACAGGGTTACAAAGTGGGACAGTGGGATGACAATCAGGGTGGTCTCATTTCTTGGCGGGGGTCTTGCCATCGTGATCTGTCCTGTTCCTGGATCTCAGGGACCGCTTGCGGGGTGGTTCTCCGTCTGAAGGGGGTGGGGTGCTGGCGTGGTGGTCCTGTGGCGGGGCGTCCTGTCCACTAGCGCTGGCGGAGGTGGTGGGCAGTTCATCGTCCAGACTAGTGTCAGGGGCCCCTTGGAGTGCCACGGTGTCCCTCATGGTGTTCTGTATGTCCTTCAGCACCCCTATGATGGTGCCCAGGGCGGAGCTGATGGTTCTGAGTTCCTGCCTGAAGCCCAAATACTGTTCCTCCTGCAGGCGCTGGGTCTCCTGAAACTTGTCCATGACAGTAGCCATTGTCTCCTGGGAGTGGTGGCATGCTCCCATGATGGAGGTGAGGGCCTCGTGGAGAGTGGGTTCCGTTGTCCTGTCCGCCCCCTGTTGCACAGCAGCCCTGCCAGTTCCCCTGTGTTCCTGGGCCTCCGTCCCCTGGACTGTGTGCCCACTACCACTGTCCCCAGGTACCTGTTGTTGTTGGGGTGGTGGGTTATCCTGGGTTCCCTGTAGTGGTGGACACACAGCTGATTGACGTGTCCTGGGGACGGAGGTATGGGCCCACTGGGTGGGTGCTGTACTGGTGTTTCCAGAGGGTGGAAGGTCAGTGTTGGGCTGTGCCTGTGCGAGGGGAACCGGCTGTCCCGAGGCCCACGATGGTCCGGGCTGGTCATATGGATCCAGATTGGCCAGAGCTGCTGTCATCACAGTGGGCCTCTTCTGTGGGTGGGGTAGAGATGCCTGGACCCTCCTGTCTGGTGACGTTAGGTAGTGGTCCTGCAGGGGTGTAAAAGCATGATTATTGCATCTGTGTGTGTCACGGTGTGCAATGGGTGGGTGACCGTGTACCCCAGTGCTAGCATTCCTGTGTGGGGCTTGTGTGATGATGGTTAAGGGGTGTTATGGGTATGTGCAGTGGGCATGCTTTAGTGATGGGTGTCCATGCTTTGTTATGTCATGCAGGGCTTGGGGTTGGGATGTGTGGTTTGTGTTATTAGTACATTAGTGAGGAGATGGATTGATAGGGGAGGGGGTGAGGGGGGGTGTGATAGCATGCAGGTAGGGTGGGGGATATGATAGTTAAGATTTGACTTACCAGTGTCCATTCCTCCACCGACTCCTCCGAGGCCCTCTGGATGCATAATGGTCAAGACCTGCTCCTCACATGTTGTTAGTTGTGGGGGAGGAGGTGGGGGTCCGCCGTCAGTCCGCTGAACCGCGATGTTGTGCCTGGAGACACAGAACACACCTTCCCCCGTAGGTCGTTCCACCTCTTCCTGATGTCATCCCGATTTCTGCGTTGACCCTGTCCATGATTCTTCTCCATAGCTCCATCTTCCTAGCTATGGAGGTGTGCTGCACCTGTGATCCAAATAGCTGTGGCTCTACCCGTACGATTTCCTCCACCATGACCCTGAGCTCCTCCTCCGAAAACCTGGGGTGTCTTTGGCGTGCCATGGGGTGGTGTAGGTGATGTGTGGGGTGGTGTATGTGGTGATGAGTGTGGTGATGTGTACTGGTGTGGGGTGTTTTGTGCGTGGATGTTGTGTGGGTAATGGTGTTGTGTGCCTCTGTGTGGTGGGGTTGTCTATTGCTGTGCTCTCTCTCTCGCCTTCATCTATAATTTTTGGTCGTAGGGGTTTGTGGGTGATGTGGGTGTGTGTTTTATATTGTGTTGGTTGTGTGGGAGTGGTGTTTGTATGTGTATCAGGTGTGTGTATTTTGAATTGTCCAATGTGGCGGTGTTTTGGAGATGTGTGTGTAGTTTGAGCGCGGCGGTGTGTACCGCCAATGGAATACCGTGGTTGAAAGACCGCCGCGTGGACTCGTGGGTCGTAATAGCATGGGCGTGTTTCTGTTGGCATGACGGTGGAGGTTTTGTTTTCGCCAGTTTATCACTGATCTTTGGTGTGGCGGACTTGTGTGGGTGTCTGAATTTCGGCGGATTCCGAGATGTGGGTCATAATAGCTGTGGTGGAATTCCGCGGCCGCGGCGGTGTATTGGCGGTCTTCTGCACAGCAGTAAGCGGCTTTTACCGCCAATGTTGTAATGACCCCCTTAGTATTCTAACTCCAATACCACATATTGTGGAAAGTGAATATATGAAAGAAAATAGTCCAAGTTAATATTACATTTCCAGGGCTACACCAACTGAGTAGCTAAGAATAGTTTGTTGACAGACGGGGTTATGTAAGATTTAATATGCTAACTGTAAATAATTTTGAAGAGTACATTGTATACATTAATATGAATACTGTATATCAAGCAGGATGTTTTGTAAACAATGTAATATACATTATATATTTGTAAATATAAATTATTTATCTAAACATTACATTTATTTTAAGATAGTTGATCAAATGTTAGATAAGGAAATGTGTAAAATATAAATATTTATAATTTAAAAAACACAACCCTAATATTTGCAAATTACATAATCAGGTTCCTTTTATATATTAATTTAAAACTCCAACCCACTTAGCTAAAATTAAATATCTTTACATTTTAAATACTAAAATAAAAAGTAATATTAACATCCTCAATTTTAAAGTGTAGCTCATTAATACAAATAATGTATACAAGCAAAACAATAACAAATCTATTTTTTAGATTGATACACTAAATAAATCCAATTATGTATCTAAAATGTTTAATTTTACAATACAAATTAAAAATATCAAAAAGAAATCTGCTACAAGAAAATCTGTGCAATTAGCATATGATACAAATAAAACACTACCCACTCTATATGTATTCGGAACACTACCCTTCTGATCCTCAATAAACCCACAAATCAAAAATAATAAACAATTAAAAAATTTAAAGAATAATTATATGATAATTAAGAATAACATTTTGTGCAAAGTAAAAACATTTCAAAGACCATTAAGTGATAATTGTGTATGCAATAATGGAAAATTTATATTATTAACAAAAGTAAAACAAACCAATAATTACCCTCAATGTTATTTCTCCTGATGTTTTCACAATGACAATATTCTGACCACAACGTTAGAGTCAAGCAATATTCTGGAATCTTAATGTGGGATTAATGCACAACACTTGCTTGGTCTGTAGTTCTCAATGCCCTGGGCCGGCTCTGATTTGAGTAGTGGACATCGATGTACAATGGAATAGGTAAGCAAAAACACTGAAATGGCATGCTATCATTAGGAACTTCAATTTGTTAGAAGCCAGTCAAAGAAAACATACACTGTTCCATGCTGTGTGGGAAATACTGAAAAGTTGGGAGACTGGTGTAAATGAAGGCCAGGATCACACACAGTGTATTGTGATGTGGGGCAATGAAAGTTAATAGATTCAGCCAGAAGATTATTAAAGTCAAGAGACACATTAGAGATGAGGTGTTATGGACTCTTGCAGGATGACACGTTTGTGATGCTAAACTTCCTTACCATTCTTGAAGATAGGAGAATGTTAGTGTTAACGCAAATGTCTTAATTAGAAATTATTAATGAATGTTTGTGTGTTTTGAATAATGAACTTGGTAGAAAATGAATAACTTAGAAAAATAATGTGCACGTTTGAAATTGTGACCTCGGAGAATGGTCACCAGTATTTAAAAATTGTACGAAATGAGTGATTAGCATACATGAAAGATTGAAAACGTATTAGATTAATGTAGTAATATGTCATATTGATAGTTATAAACTATGTTCTGCAATAATTGTAGGCCTTAACTTAGCAGTGTCTTGGCCTAGTCTTGCCAGGCCTCATGCAGAAGCTGTATTTCTTAATGTTCAAAGGAAAATGGTGACAAAATTAACTAACAGTGAACTGCTCATTGTTTAATAAAATGCTTAACGGGAGCTTCTATGGGAACTGACGGTCAGGAGATGATGTCTCTTGAATGTATCGAAAAGTGTGTAATGTACGCTAGATGTACTTTCCCAGGAATCGAACAACGAAGACACTGACTGGAGAAGAAGATGCAACATTTTTGATACCTGACAAGCCGGATGATGAAAACATTGTAAAGCTGACCAATCAACATGTGAACTGTGAAATATTAGAATTCATAGATTTGGTACATAGACATTATTGGTTATGGTAATAACGTATGACTAATTGACCAATTGGAAATTGGGGGATAGCCTGGATGACTTTGATATAACAACGTGACAGAGGGAAGGAGACCCAGAAGATGTTAGGGGAGAGAGACCATATTTCCGAAATTGATGCGATATTAGGGAGAAGAGATTTGAGATTCTGTCATTGGGCTCATACTCTCTGACTGAGAGCCTGATGAGATGTTGATCGACTGATGACCTGAGGACGAATACTGACTCTGTTGCTGACCCATACTGTGGATGGGTAGATATGACAATGTGACTGAAATGTTTTTTTTGTGCCTTTTCTTTCTAGGTACCAACTGCACTGTCTAAATAGTATTATTAGCTTGATGGTTTTCTAAATTCTTGTTTCTAAATTGTTTTGCATGAATTCCCACATGCTGATGCTAATCTGGGTTAGAATGAGGGTTTCCTTACATGACGTTTGATAGATTACAGAGACAAATGGTTGATGGACTGTGTTGCTGAACTTCATGACTAGAAATGATGTACTGCCTTTGATCCTTTCATTGGCCTGTGTTAATGCTTTAGAATGTACTCTGATGCAAGCTTTGATTAGTTTATGTTTTTGGCGCCTTCTAACAAATTGATGCTGGTTTTTATTTGAATTAAATTGCGTTTGAATTAATCTCATGACTTAGTATTGTAACCAATAGGGAAATAAAATTACTAAAACGTATATTGAGGTGTGGTTATTCTTGGCTAAAAGGTCATAGTGTGATGATTATTGCTTTTATTGACTTGAATAATTTTGACTAAAGGTTATTGAATTTTGTGCATTGATTATTGAGAACATTGGTCATACCATAGCTAGGATACTCCATGCAAATCAAAAGGTTCATCGACCTATACCCACCACCTTGTAAGTTTACTTATTTAGGACCGACACGCTAACAGTTTCTGGTAGCAGCTTGATGGTTAGTTTCCTTGGAGAACTAGTTATGTGGTGACTGACGGTTATGGTGGTAGTTTAGGATTGGCCAGTTATTCATTAATATTGAGATTTGGATTTTTTTTTTTTTAAATGGCAATTGTAGCAAAAATGATGTCCAGAACAGACTTTCCCAGATCCTGGATCCTGCTAGTAGTGTTGGGTATGTTCTCGGCGTTCTAGTGATAGTGTGAGAGAGATAGGTTGTGCTTGCACAGCTTATGCAAATCACAGGTGAATTGTGATGTATGTAAGGGAAGTTAGGGAGTCTGCGTACTCCAAATAAAGTTTTAGTAGGAGTGTGCATACTCCGCAGTATGAGAGTAGGGAGGTCGTCAAACTTTGCATGCGTGTGGCGCTTTGTGCTCAAAATTTTCCACATGGTTCTTGATGTACAGACCCTGCATGTTCTAAGACTCTGGAGTATATTGACAAGTGTAGGAGACACTTGGTTATATGTTGCAATCTATCTGGTTTAGTAGGTTGACAAGTCAGTGTGTGAGTTAAAGTGGGCGAGAGAAAATATCGACTGAGATTTGGCGAGTCCTATGTCCATTAGGACAGACCCATTGATCAGTTGAGAGCAAAATTTGCAGGTCAAATTTTGCTTGTGAATCTAGGAGACCGAGAAAGAAGAATAGCTGCATGAGCGAAAGGGCCAACAGTGAAAATCCGTAAGGTCTCTGAAGCGATTGTGTAACCTCCCTGTAGTAAACTAGTAGATTGTTTTTGGTTTTTGGATTTTGGTTAGTGCTCGCAATATTTCGCATTAGTTTGTGAGGTTCAGAGTTTAGGAGGACGAGCCGCAATACTTTGTCAGCCACAGTACGTGTGAGTATGACGTCATTGGAGCCGCGCTGGGATAGGTTGGTTAGTGAGAAGGGCCGAGCACGGATTGGCAGCCATCTGTGAGAGGCAATTGGCTGAGAATGAGGGTGAAAGGAGTCTTGGGAGTAAAAGTCATTTCCTGATTTGATTCGAAAACACATAAGTAGAAAATATGAGTTTTTTTTAAAGCATTTGGAGTGCCCTAAAGGGAGATACGTATATTAAAGCGACTGTAGGGGAGCCTACACCACCTGAAAATTCTCTGGCTTACATTGTGATGGAGGAGCGAGGTGGCACGCCATGTCTTTGGTTAAAGCAATGGTGCAAATTGACAGAGAAACAGGGAGTCTTCGCATTTCCTGAGCATGGAAAGTTTAATTTAAGAATTTTGGACCAGTTGCGAATGTTGCTGTATGAAACAAGGCCTTTTCCAAGACCAGCACAGTTTGAGGCATTAGCGGTTTTGGGAGCTGATAGCAAGAAAATAGCAGGAAATAAAATTTCAAAGGAGTGTAAGAGAGGTAAAGAAGTCTCTAGCAGAGGCAAGATGAGATTGGGAGCAAAAGAAATGGTGAGCGGTGACACTACAGGATGGTAAGTTGTTTCCTGCTATTACACAAGAAGATGAGACGGAAGGAAAGAAAGCGGCTAGTGATGAGAGTTCGTCTGGAAGTAAAAAGGTGAAAAGAGCTTCCATAGTAGAGGAAGAATCAGATGACTAGGATCGTATTACTTAGATACTGAGAGACCAACCTCCACCATATGCAGTGCATCAGGGGGGTCCGAGTACAAGTTCTGATCCAACAGCCCCAGCACAGGCAATGAAAACAGTGAGTCCAGTACAGGTTAATAATGGACAGGTACAAAGTGTGGTGCAGGGTAATCCTAACGTGTTAACTGCTTCGGTAGTCCAGGCACAGTTGCATCCACCACCGATACAAAGGATTTATCCTGAAGTGCCGATTCCTGAGACAACTTCAAACTTGGTGCCTACCTGGTTCCGAGACCATTACTGGTCGAGGCTGAGCCGACTCCCTTATTGATGCCCCAGGCACAGCCGCAAGGTATGCTGAGATTTACACTAATAACAGGAACACAGTCAGATTTGACTCTGGTAATGAATCAGAGTATGGGAGTTACTCTTCCACAGAATGCAGGTGCAAGAGCAGCCCCAGATGCAATATCGCTGCCGACTACCATTGGTCCAGCGGTACCATTGTTTGTGCAGAAGAAATCAATCACAGGAGAACAGGGTGAGATGTCTCAGAGTCTAGTGAGGAGGGGAATAAGTGAGCAGGTTCAAGTAGTCTCTTCCATGGGTCAAACCTTTGATGGATCGAGGTCATTGATCGATCTCAGTCCACTTGTTGCACTTCCTGATGCCGTAAATGACCAGAGTGCAGGTTAGAGCCTATGACACCGCAACACCCAAGTGTAGTGGTACAACAGGCGCCATAATCAAATGTGAGTCACATTACGTTACAAGGGTTAACAGCACAGCAGTTGAACGAGTGGTTAGCTAGTATGAACACCCCACAGAATGTGTCCAAGAGTGAAGAGCAGATCGATCGTATTAGATTGAGTACGGAAATAAGTGAACTAGTTGAGGGAACAATGGGGGAAAACAGGTTAGAATCTTATACGGAAATGGAAATGAGAAACTTATGTCAAAGAATCACAAGAGAGGTGGGCAAGATACATCAGAGATTGGCAGATCTGGCAGAAACACTTGATATAGAAATTGGGAAAACAAAGCATTTGAAAAGGAGCTACAGGTTAGAGTTTGAGGCAAAGGATTTTGAACACATGAGGTCAGCTGGAATGAAGGCACACCTTAAAGAACTATTGCAGAGTGCTCTAATTTGGGGAGCATTAGAAAAGTGGGAAGGCAGATGGGCAAGAAGAAAGATAAAGGAAACGAGATTCACAAGAAGGGTCTAAAGGTGTACAAAAGGATAAGGATCCAGTAAAATTTTTACCAATGAGAGAGATTCCAGCAGGGCAGTTTGTTCATGTTCTTTGGCACAGGAGTGATATTTTGGCATTCACAAATGATTATCCAAAATTAAGGGAGACACTGGTTAAGTGGTATCAGCAGAGAGACAGGTTTGTGAAGCTTTTGAAATGCTTATGGGAAGACCTGAATACCTTACTGGAAATAGTGGTTCCAGCTGATTTGTGGGTTGAGCGTAAGAGAGCAGTAGATTGGCCGACAAGTTAACCAGAAAGGGATAGAACCACAGGTGCACCATCTCCTGAAGTAATGAAGCACTATTATAAGGTGACTGAGTTCGTGAAGATGAGAATTTCGCCTAAAAATATTGATATGCATAGGATTGACAGGACAGTGCAGGAGGTAAAGGAGTCGATACATGCATATTATGAGAGATTGTTGAAAGCATTCAAGGAGTACAGTGGCAAGGAAGCGATTGAGCCGAAAGACATGTTGCATTTTGTGTTCAGGTTCATGGAAGGACTGAGACCTGAAATAGGTCAGATGATTAAAAGTCACTTGATTTGCTGGCAAGCAAAGCCGATTGATGAGGTGTTGCAGTATGCGAAAGACTGTAGTGACAAGAATTGAAGTAGCAAAAGCTGAAGGAGAAAGCGATGGTCATGCAGATTAAGGCAGCTGAAACAGGGGTGCATGGAACTTTTGTTCAACAGATACCACAGCAGCAGGGAACTGTCGTGTTCCAACCCCAGATGAGAGGTAGAGGTCGTGGAATCAATATGAATCGTGGACTGAATTGAGTACTGTAGTGGTTCAGAGTAATGTGCAGGGATGAAAAAGATGTTACTGTGTCACATTTGCAGAGCCGTGGGACACTGGAAGTGGGAGTGTCAGATGATGGTGCAGGAAGGTGTTGTACAGCAAAATGGTGATGTCAATACATTCCAAAATGTAAGAATGCCAAGAATGAGAGGTCCTAATCCAAATATCCAAAATAACATGAATCAGATGATAAATTTTCAACCCAAGCAGCAGTTGCAAATGCCTCGTGCACAGTTGACACAGTCGCAACCAATGCAGCAGCAGGTTCCTATGGTACCTAGACAGCAAATGCAGATAGCTCAAGCCCCAATGGAGCAGCAACAAATGTCGCTTACTCAACAGGTCACAGGTCAGAGACAGACAGAAGTAGTAACACAGTGCACCAATTCCCGTTACACAGTGAGAATGAAATAAATGGTGATTGGATGAGGAGCCATGTGTGCTTGCAGCCTCCTTAGAAGTAGATCAGAGAGGACCCTATGTAAGAGGAAAGGTGATGGGTCACAAGGTCTCATTTTTGGTAGATACAGGAGCTACGCGCTCTACAGTGAGAAGTGCAGAAGTTCTGAATTTGCCCCTTTCAGAAGAACGGTTCAGGTTTTGGGGGTAGCGAATAACCATTTGACGAATCCGATCACAGATCCAGTGCAAGTTCAGATTGGCAACTTTCAGGGACTGCATAGGTTCGTAGTCTGTGATTCAAGTCCAGTATCCCTACTGGTAAGGGACTAATTGTGTAAAACAAGGTGTCAAATTACTTGTTCAGTTGATGGAATCGAGATTCAGACCAATAGTGATGATGAAGAAGACCTAGCTCCAGAAGTTGAGCGTGAAACGGTTAATGAAGGGTACCCATTGATTGAGTTTTTCCCCATGTTCAAGGTGAAAGAGCTTTATTCTGATTTGCAAAGAATGGTACAGGAAAACGTATGGGATCTGACAGGTAAAAAAGTAGTTTTCATCAAGGGAGTGGAACCAAGTAAGGTTACTTTGAAGCCAAGTGCAGTGTTCCACAGCTTCCACAACACAATATGCCACAAGATGTCTTGATGAAAGTGGCACAAATAATTGGAGATTTTGTGAAGCAGGGAGTCTTGAAAGAAGTGCTGAGCAGCCCATGTAATTCACCGATAATGGGTTTAAAGAAGCTGTGTGGGAAGGTGCAAATTGTTCAAGATTTGAGAAAAGTAAATGACACTATGGTCAAGTGTTGTCCCGTAGTGCCCAGTCCCGCAGTAATAATGTTCCCTATTCCATGTGATGCCGAATGGTTCACTGTGGTTGACTTGTCACAAGCTTTCATTTCTGTGCCTCTTCATTATGAGAGTCAGTTTCTCTTTAGTTTCAAATTCCTAGACAGAGTCTACAGCTGGTGCAGACTTCCTCAAGGGTACACACAGTCACCATCCTTGTTTAATCAGATCTTGAAAAGGAACTTGGAGTCATTAGAAATGCAGTTTCAATCGACTCTGGTGCAGTACACTGATGATTTGTTGATTGCATTCAAAACAAGGGATGAGTGTAAGTACGACTCGATTGCCCTGTTAAATCATTTGGGAAAATGTGGTCATAAAATGTCACCACTGAAGTTGCAGTACTGTCCGAAGATGGTGAAATATTTGGGTCACCAGATTCAGAAAGGGTCGAGGAGAATTTCCAGGGAAAGGATCACTATGATATTGCAGAGAAGTCCCCCGACTTCACAGAGAGATGTCAGGATGTTTCTGGGAATGGTAGGTTATTGTCATCAGTGGATTCCAAATTTTGCTGAGATTTCAAAGCCATTGCAGAAGCTGACGCATAAGGATGTTACCGATCCCATAACATTAGACCAGGAACAGATGGAAGCGTTCACTGAGTTGAGAGAGAGTTTGTGCAGAAGTCCAGCATTGGGTATGCCAGATTACACAAAACCTTTCACATTGTTTTGTCATGAGCGTGATGCATGTTTTTTGTCTGTCTTGACTCGGCTCCATGGAGGTCCTCATCACCCAGTAGCATATTTTTTAGCTACCTTGGATCCAGTTGCAACAGCCTTACCAGGCTGTCTGCGTGCAGTTGCCACAGTTGGTCAGAGCCTTTCACAGTGTGAAGGAATAGCGATGGGATATCCCCGGACTGTAATGGTCCCTCACACAATTGAGATTTTACTGACAAGAATGAAAACACAATATTTGCCTGGTGCCAGACTGACAAGGTATGAGACGAGCATTTTAGGTGCTCCTAATGTGACACTGAAAAGATGTACAGTGCTGAACCCGGCAACTTTACTTTCAAGTGACACTGCCGAAATTGAAAAAGAGGAAGACATTGAGCATGATGGTTTTGTGCACAACTCAGTTACCTCAAGACAAAGACCTGACCTTAGAGATACACGATTGGAAGAGAATGACCTAATTGTCCTTATTGATGGTTCTTGTCACAGAGATAGTATAGGGACTTTGAGAGCAGGATATGCCGTGTGCACAATTACAGGTACTTTAGAAGCTTCCTGGCTTTGAGGAGCATATTCCGCACAAGTAGCAGAATTAGTAGCTCTTACTAGGGCGTGCCATGTATTTGCTAGATTGAGAGTCACTATCTATACTGATAGCCAATACGGATTTGGAATAGTTCATGATTTTGGTCAATTGTGGTCACAGAGAGGTTTCCTGACTTCTACTGGTTCACCAGTGAGAAATGGTTAAAGAACAAAAGAGTTGCTGAATGCAATACAATTGGCTGAAGAAATTGCATTGGTGACATGCAGTGCACATCTAAAATCGCAGGACTACGTGTCACTGGGGAATGGATATGCGGATCAAATGGGAATTGATGTCTGAAGAAGACACTACATGTACGTGTTTTGCATTAAGGGTGATCAACACGTTAGAAGACATGAAAGCTTTACAAAGTAATGTTGACAAAGAAGAGAAACGTTCATGGCTCAAGATGAAATGTGTTTAGAGACCGGATGAGCTGTGGGTATCCGAAGAGGGTCAAATGGTTTTGCCAAATAGTCTGCTGTCACAAATGGCGAGGTACTATCATGGTCAGGCAGACATTGGGAGGGATGCCATGGTTCATCTGTTCAAAATTGATTGGTTTAACCCCAAGTTTAGACAGGCAGCTGAAGCACTATGCCATCGCTGTGTTATTTGTAAGCAATTAAATGCGGGGAAAGGGACTGTGGTGAATTTTAGCCACACTGGAAGAGCAGGAGGTCCATTCAGCAGAATGCAATTGGATTGCATTGAGATGCCTGCGTGTGGAGGGTTGAAATATGTATTGGTGATTGTGTACATTTTTAGTCACTGGATTGAAGCGTACCCTAAAAGAAGGAATGATAGCCTCACAGTAGCGAAGCTGTTACTTAGAGAGTTGATGGGAAATATTAATTGTAACAGTTTGCATATTAGGAATATAGGGATTATGTTAATTGTGTCAAAAGATTACATTGAAAATGTCTAAAAATAATCAGAGGAGGGAAGAACGAAACAGGGAAAGAATCTTTAGGGAAAATTCGAGAAGAAGGCAAAATGTTGAAGAAATCGAGTTATAGAATTTGTAAGTGGTAAAAGTAGTGTGATGACATATTTAGTCAAAGGAGGGATTGTTAATGCAAATGTCTTAATTAGAAATGATTAATGAATGTTTATGTGTTTTGAATAATGAATTTGGTAGAAAATGAATAACTTAGAAAAAATAATGTGCACGTTTGAAATTGTGACCTCAGAGAATGGCCACCAGTATTTACGAATTGTACTAAATGAGTGATTAACATACATGAAAGATTGAAAACGTATTAGATTAATGCAGTAATATGTCATATTGAGAGTTGTAACCTATGTTCTCCAATAATTGTAGGCCTTAACTTAGTGAGTGTCTTGGCATAGTCTTGCCAGACCTCATCCAGAAGCTGTATTTCTTAAAGGTCAATGGAAAATGCTGACAAAATGAACTAACCGTGAACTGCTCATTGTTTAATAAAATGCTTAACTGGAGCTTCTATGGGAACCGATGGACAGGAGATGAAACCATAGTAAAGTGGACCAATCAACGACATGTGAACTGTGAAATATTAGAATTCATAGATTTGGTACATAGACATTATTGGTTAGGGTAATAAAGTACGACTAGTTGACCAATTGTAAATTGGGGGATAGTCTGGGTGACTTCGATATAACAACGTGACAGAGGGAAGGAGACTCAGAAGATGTTAGGGGAGCGAGACCTTATTCCGAACTTGATGCGATATTGGGGAGAAGAGATTTGAGATTCTGTCATTGGGCTCATACTCTCTGATTGAGAGCCTGATGTGATGCTGATCGACCGATGACCTGAGGACAAAGACTGACTGTTGCTGACCCATACCGGGGATAGGTAGATATGACAATGTGAATGAAATGTAAAAAAAGTTTGTGCCTTTTCATTCTAGGTACCAACTGCACTGTCTAAATGGTATTCTTAGCTAGATGGTTTTCTAAATTCTCGTTTCTAAATTGTTTTGCATGAAGTCCCACATGCTGATCCTAATCTGGGTCAGAATAAGGGTTTCCTTACATGACGTTTGACAGATTACAGAGACAAATGGTTGACGGACTGTTTTGCTGAACTTCATGACTATAAATGATGTATTGCCTTTGATCCTTTCATTGACCTGTGTTAATACCTTAGGATATACTCTAATGATTTGTTTATGTTTTTGGCGCCTTCTAACAAATTGATGCTGGTTTTTATTTGAATTAAATTGTGTTTGAATTAATCTCATGATTTAGGTCCTCATTACAACCCTGGCGGTTGGTGATAAGGCGGCGGTAATACCGCCAACAGGCCGGCGGCAAAACAAATGGGATCACGACCATGGCGGATACCGCCAACATAGACAGCCACTTTAACACTCCGACCGCCACGACGGTAGCAACAAACATCACGGCAGTCACCGCCAACAGACAGGCGGAAGACAATGTACCGCCCATGCTATTACAAAGCACCAATCCACCAGCTTTTCCGGGGCGATACAGACGACATCAAAAGCACGGCGGAAACACTACACTGAACACTCACCTTTCGACACTCAACAAAGAACCATGACACCATGGAGCCCGAACTACAGGTCCTGCTGATGCTGGTGTATCTGCTAATATACCAGGAGTATCAAAGAAGGAGGTGGCGATGACCACAGTGAGTACTGCACCTAGCACACAGGGGAGGCGGGGGAGAGAGTGACACACACACGCAACACCCCCACCCCAACCCACAACATCATACACACAAAAACATGCAGCAACATTACATTTACGCCCCATAACCCCCTGGAAGAACGCAAGGACAAAAGAAATGTAGTGAAATAAGTGATATTTAGAAAATGCAGATAAAGTTAACAATTGTAAACAACAGTATATACAAATATTTACAATATGTACAGAGGGCCGTACACTGTACTTTGCAAATGTCCGTGGACCAGTGGATCATAAAAACATTGGCGAAGCCCTCACTTGACTCCTGCCTCAAAACGGAGAGAACACTGCAGGGGCATCAGGTTAAAAACACACAGGCACCTCAGAGGGAAGAGGGGGCCCCTCAGCCGGCAGATGGTACTACACCACTGCTCCTGGAGGAGGCAACATGCCCGCAGCGATGTCCTGGGAGTGCAAAGCCACAGTCTCTCAAGTGGGTGGTTTGCCCACTGCTTGGTCCTGGGGAGTTCAAAGCCACAGTCTCTCAAGTAGGTGGTTTGCAAACTACTTGGTCCTGGGGAGTGCAAAGACACAGTCTCTCAAGTGGGTGGTTTGCCCACTGCTTGCTCCTGGGGAGTGCAAAGCCACAGTCTCTCAAGTGGGTGGTTTGCCAACTGCTTGCTCCTAGGGAGTGCAAAGCCACAGTCTCACAAGTGGGTGACATGTTCCACTGGTTCTGGAGGGGGCCTTGTGCCCAGTCTGCTTCGTCCTGCCAAGGACAGGGGAAGTGGATGCACATCTCTACTGGTTTTGGAGGGGGCCTTGTGCCCAGTCTGCTTCATCCTGCCAAGGATAGGGAGAGTGGATGCATATCTCCACTGCTTCTGGAGTGGGCCTTGTGCCCAGTGATGCTGCACCTGGGGTGTGGCAGTTCACATTCCTTCACCTGGGTGTCGGAGGCACGAGATGTGCGGGGAACAGGTAGCATGATACTCCATGGAGGCAGAGCCAGACTCCATCCTGCGGCGACTTAGGCTGCAAACTGCTGGTAGTGCCAGTGCTGGTGGTGGTGCTTCAAGTGGTGGGTGCAGGGACCAGGCCGTCTCCTGCAGCCTCGGATGGCTGCCCACTGGGGATGCTGCTGATGACAGATGTAGTGGCACCGGCTAGGCATGTGGCAGTGCATTTGGCCGTGCAGGTGGCGGTGCCTGTGGCAGTGTCTGCGGTGGAGATGCTTCTGGTGCTGGGCATGGTGCAGGTGCAGTAGTAGTAGTAGTGGAGGAAGACACCAGGCCGTCTCCAGCAGCCTCGGACGGCTGCCCACGGAGGATGATGCTGCTGACTGTTGTTGTGGCAGCGGCAGTGCAGGTGGTGGTGCAGATGCCTGTGCTTTCCGCGGTACAGGTTGCTGGGCTGTCAGGACTAATGGTGGTCACCAGTCCCTCACCTGGAGGCTCCGAGCCCTGAAGTGCCTTGGCTTTGGTTTTTGTGCCCTTCCCCACCTTGGCAGATGCTGCTGGGACCTTGGTATTGTCCTCTTGAGTCTTGGAGGAGGCCTTGCTGGGTGGTTGTGCGTCTTGTCTGTGCTGCATGCTGGCCCCTTCACCTTGGCTGGTGGCGGAATCAGTTGGTCCTTTGCATTGTTCAGTGGCACACTGCCAGCCCTGACCGGTGTCTCCTTTGATCCCCTGGGACTTGCAGGTACCACAGCTGATGCAGAGTTGGTGGCTGAGGTGCTGGCCTGGGATATTGGCACCCTGGCCCTAGGAGAAGGACTGGGGGGGAGGCATAGGGAAGAGGTCAATGTTAGCCAGGAATAGTTTTTTTAGACACACTGGGACGGGAAGATGGAGATGGTTTGGGAGTGGAGGAAGAGGTAGTGGCTGTGGGAGGTGTACGTCTGCTGAGTTTGGGTGAAGGTGCATGGCCTGGAGACTATTGTTAGGTGGATGGCTGTTGAGTGGGTGTGTGCCTGCGTTTGTGTAGGAGGGCTCACAGACACACTGGGAGAGGACACAGGGGACTTGTGCATGGCTGTCGGGGTGATGACTGGCCGGGAGTGGTGTGTACTGATGGGTGTGCTAGTGATGGAGGTAGTGGCTGATGATGTAGTGCATGCAGGTGTGAGTGGAGACTCTATTGGGAGGGAGGTGGACAAAGAGGAGGAGGGGGACACAGTGGAGGAAATGGATGTTGGTATGTTTGCATGGGTATGGTGATTGTGTGAGTGCCTGTGAGATGATGTGTGGTGCTTATGCTTTCCTGAGCCACTTTTGTGTGTTGATTTGTGTGCATGCTGGTCTGAAGGTGTGCTTGGGATTGGGTGAGATAGAGGGGATTGGGTGTGGGTAGTGGAAGTTGGAGGGGGGAGGCTGGACACAGAGAAAAATGGCTGCCAACAGTGCTGAGGCCAGAGCCTGAAATGCTCTGTTGGGCCGCCACCCGAGAATGAATGCCCTCCAGGTATGCATTTGTTTGCTGCAAATGCCTCACCCTGGATGGCATTCAGAATGGTTGACTGCCCAACAGAGAGGGATCTCTGGTGCTCAATAGCCTCCTCACTGAGGGCATCAGGGCTGACTGGGGCCGAACCTGAGGTGCCTGGGGCGAAGGAGATTCCCACCCTCCTGGGTTAGCGGGCACAGGAAATACGCTGAGGGGCTGCTGGGAGGGCGGTGCTGCTAGGGAGGGGTGGCGGCTGTACCTGTTGTTGGGGTGGGCACAGAGGTGTCCACCACCGCCAGGGAGCTTCCATCGGAGGAGGAATTGCTGTCACTTGTCTCCCCTCCTGTGGCCGTTGTTGAGCTCCCCTCGCCCTCCGTCCCACTGCTGCCTTCACCCTCGGTGGATTATGTCTCCAGGCCCATGTGGGATGCAGCTCCCTCTGTTGCCGGTGCCTCTGCTCCTCTGCCAGATGATGCTAATGCACACAAGGACAGGGTGACAAAACAAAAAGGGAGGGAAGAGACAGAAGATACACTTGGTCAATGCCAGCAACAACACTACCATTGGAGGACACAACACACAGGGAGCAGCCCTATGCACTAGGCCATGCCCAACCAGTCACTAAGGTAGTCACAAGCCCATGGGGTACAATGCCTAACGCCAGCATCTGCACACCTGACACCGACAGGACCCTGCCCAGTAGTAGTTGGCCACTTGTACCATTGGGGTAGGAGTGCTTAAGAGCCTGCACACAAGGGACCTACCCTGCCATGATCGCCCTGGCCTAGGGGCACCCACCGCCCCATCCCCCACCCTGCTAGCTCCTAAAGCGCACAAAGTCAGCTTTCTGAATCTGCACACACCCCTTTGTGGCTGTTGTGATGACCTCAAGTGCTTATCCAACTCCGGATAGGCCACCGCCAGGATGCGGAAAAAAAGGGGGTTCATGGTGCAAGGGCACCCCTTCCACGTTGGGAGGCCAGCCCCAGCTGGGCCTCTGCAATTTTCTTCATCCAGCAGCACAGGTCCTCCCATCTCTTGCGGCAGTGGGTGCTCCGCCTATGATAGACCCCCAGGATCCGCACCTCGTTGGCGATGGCACACCAAATGCCCTTTTTCTGGTGGGTGCTGACCTAGAGGGAAAAGACAGTGGAAAATGTAATTATTCACCTGTCCGGACCGTCATACTCATTGCCCACCAGTTCCCACCAATCCCTGACACACATACACTGACCACCTCTCATGCAGCACTCAAGCCAGGACGCCTTAGCACCCCCCAACCTGTGGCTTACATCCACACCACTCTAAACAGGCATTGCCCACACATCATGCTCACAGTGAACTCACCTGTTTGTCTGGAGGACCGTAGAGTAACGTATACTGGGGTAGGACCCCATCCACCAGTTTCTCCAACTCCGCCGTAGTGAAGGCAGGGGCCCTTTCCCCAGACACTCTAGCCATTGATGGTTGCAGAGTGAGGTCACAGCAGCACTTGCAGTGTAGGTCCTCTTCTGTTGATAGTCAGGTAGCAAGTGAGTGAATAGCTAGAAAATGCTGGTGACGTCCGCGGCTGTGTGTACCGTCACCGCCGGCGTACATCACCATTGGCTACTGGGACCTATAGGGCCAAATAATAACCAATGCGAAGTTGAGCAGCGGTCATCGACCGCCTACCGCGACGCAGCACAATGCTAGTGCACTTACCTCATTTCCCCTTGTCCCTCCTCACAGGTCAGGCAGCCACCATTTGAGGTGGGCACATGGCATAGCACCTAGCTGCATCACAGCACATATTGGCATCTACTGACTCTCGAATTCGCACACTGCTTCTGTGACATTAATTCAAAAACAGTTGTGCCATCTATGTGGAAAATGACCTTCTGCTCACCGTTCTCCTCCATAGGCTATAACTGCTGAGGCAGATGATGAGATGGTGGCATCCTCCGGTATACAGACCCCTGGTGGACCTGTCAACAATGGACGACAGATACTTTATCATCACATACTGACTTGATGTGCCACAATCCAAGAACTGTGTGCACAATTGGAGCCAGACCAGGTGTCAGCTATCCGTCAGCCCACAGGAACACCCTCCTCTAGAGCAGGTTCTGTCAGTGCTCCATTTTCTGGCAAGTGGTTCCTTTCAAACTACAGTGGCCATGGAATCAGGGATGTCTCAGCCAATGTTCTCCAAAGTGTTGACCAGAGTGTTGTCTGCCCTGCTGAAGCACATGCGCAGCTATATCGTTTTCCCCCAGGTGGATGATTTGGCAACAGTGAAAGCTGACTCCTATGCCCTGGGACATATCCCCAACATCATTGGTGCCAATGATGGTACACATGTGGCATTTGCCCCCCCCCGTAGAAATTAACAGGTCTACAGGTATAGAAAAAGTTATCACTCAACAAATGTGCAAATGGTGTGTTTGGCGGACCAGTGCATCTACCATGTGAATGCCAAATATCCTAGCTCAGTGCATGACACCTATATCTTGAGGAATAGCAGCATCCCTTATGTGATAGGGCAACTCCAGAGGCACCGGGTGTGGCCAATAGGTGAGCCCAAGTTCCCCACACAGTATAAGTTGGGGTCTGAGTATAGGGTTGTCCCTAAGGGGTAGTGTATGTCTAACAGTTGTCCCTCGATATTTGCAGGTGACTCTGGTTACCCCAACCTCTCATGGCTACTGACCCCAGTGAGGAACCCCAGGACAAGGGCAGAGGAACGTTTTAATGAGGCACATGGGCGTACAAGGAGGATAGTTGAGAGAACCTTTGGCCTCCTGAAGGCCAAGTTCCGGTGCCTTTTCTGCAGGAGGATCAGCTTGGAGATTGGCTTGTGGCAGTGGTGAAGCCTGTGGACAGTGAGGAAGAGGAGGCAGATGAAAAAAATGTGGACAACAGAACCAACATTATACAGCAGTTCTTCCAGTGACACACAGGTAAGAGACTGTAACTCAAATTTAAATTACAGTAAACGTCAGGACATTGTACATGGCAGCCTCTTACCCTCTGTCTAGGGACACTGACTGTTCCCTTTGGATTCTCTATTTTCAGATCTGTGTACCCCATTCTGGCTACTGCTATATGTACTGCTGCCCACCAAAGGTCATCCTGTGGTATATTTCACTGAACATAGATGTTGCAATGCTTTGATAATGTTGTAATAATGCATCTTTCTAATCATTACACTGACTCCAGTATGGTTTCTGTTTTAAGGGTGTTTATTTATTGTGCAAATTAGAATGGGGGTAAGTGCAAGGGGCTGGGGTGATGGTGAAGGAATGTCCAGTTAGAGTCCAGTCTACTGGTATCACAGGTGAATTGTCTAATGGGGCATTGGAAGGGGATCAATGGCAGTTCAAGGTGGACAGGGTGGCATAGTGGGACAGAAGGGTGACAATCAGGAGAGTCCTATTTCCTGGTGAGGGTCTTGGCAATGCTCTCTGTCTTCTGCCTGGACCGCAGGGACAGTTTGTGGGGTGGTTCTCCTTCTGCAGGGAGTGGGGTGCTGGTGGCTTGTTGGTCCTGTGGCGGTGCCTCATGTCCACTAGCACCGGCTGAGGTGGAAGGCTGTTCCTCGGTTTGGCTAGTGTCAGGGGCCCTTTGTTCTGCCACTACATCCCTCCTGGTCTTGCCCATGTCAGCCAGCAGCCCTGCAATGGTGACCAGGGTGGTGTATATTTTGGTTAGGTCCTCCCTGACCCCCAGGTACTGTCCCTCCTGTAGCCGCTGGGTCTCCTGTAACTTGGCCAGTGTGAAGTATGCGAGGGAAACCAAAGTTGAAGGGAAGACGGTAAATTTTATTTAAAAGTAGAAATGTCCCCGATCTCCAAACGCGTACCGAGGCGGCACACGAGCAGCAACCGTTTCCTCTTTACGGCCGCGCTCGCTCCGCTCTCCTGGTGTCGCGCTAGGCAACACCAGAACGGCCGCGCTCGCTCCACTCTTACGGTGTCGCGAGTACAACATTGAGTTTTTTTTTCTTTTTCAAACAATACAACCCCCATCTCAACAGAAAAAAATACCAATATTTACAAAAGCTATAAACCAGAATAAAAAAAAATAAACACATAAGAAATTAACGTTGCCAGAAAATACATCGAAATTACCCGTTGTCTAATAAATGCAGTTAGGAAAACACACCTCATACAGTAACTCATTGACGCAGTTTCCAAGACAATTTTCTTACTCTGTTACTCCTGCGCACAACCAAACCTTCACCAGTACTGTCACTCAAATCAGACCGTTTCACTAAACCAGCCCCACTTACATTCGAATCAGACTGTCTTACTAAATCACCCTTATTTACAAACTGAGGATCCGATCTCCCTTTCAGTTTGACAACCTTGGATTTGTTCCACCACTTATCGCCCTGAACCCTTACAGCATTACCCAACACCAGTTCAACCCTAACCGGTTCAGAAAATTTGGAATTTCCCTTTTTAACAAAAGTAGGCAATTTTACTGCAACCCAATCGCCTACTGCAATAGGCGACTCTTTTGCACCTTTCTTGTTGTCAAAATATCTCTTTTGTGCACACTGTTTGTTATCCACGTTAGTTTTGATAATGTCAGTACGGTCTCCAACATGCATATTTTTGAAAAACTTGGACATCCACCCTGGTTTGATTTGCGTATTGGGCTTTCTTCCTTTCAAAGCTTCAAAAGGAGATACCCCTGTGGTGGAATGAGGAGTAGTTCTATAAAACCACAGCATTGCTTGGACCGACGCCTGCACATCACACCCATTCTTGAACGCCCATCTGACACAATCCCCCAACACACGGTTGAATCTCTCCACCAAACCATTCGTTTGGGGTTGATAAAGAGAACATTTCAGATGTTTAACATGCCCTTGCTCCAAAAATGTTTTAAACTCTTCAGATATAAATTGAACTCCATTGTCCGAAATGACTTCCTCTGGAAACCCTTCACTCATGAACACTTCCCTCAGAAATAGCACAAGAGTCTTGGCATTCGGGTCCTGAACAAATTTGACATATGGCCACTTTGAAAAATAATCAACAATAACATACGCATAGCGCAACTTACAATTTAGAGAGTGAAAAGGTCCTACCATATCAACCCCCAATTTACGCCAAGGACCATCAGGACACATTATGGGCATTAAGGGTGGTGTTACAGGTTTCAAACACTTGTCAGAGTTGGAACACACTACACAATTTCTTACTAATTGATCGATTTCATGGTCCATTCGAGGCCACCAAAAACTGTCTCTCACTCGTCTTTTTGTCAATGTGGCCCCCAAATGACCATCATGCGCTTTCTTCAATATAGAACACCTCAAACCTTCCGGTGGAATTAATTTGTCGTTCCTCAAAAGAATACCATCCTCAATTGTCAACTCATCAGAAACCTTCCAAAATGGCTGAACGGCCGACGCCAAATCCCTCTCATACGGCCAACCCTCAACTATACACTTCATAACTGTGCACAAGTCAATATCATCAGCCATCTTCTCCTTCCACTCTGACTCAGAACATACAAACACTTGTTCAACCTCAACTGCTGCAATCATACAACATTCGTCATCCACAAAATCATCAACCAACGGGCTACGCTGACTGGGAAATCTTGACAGAAAATCTGCCCTCACGTTACGCCCCCCAGGTATATGTGTCACTTCAAAATCATACTGCATCAATCTCGCTACCAATCTAGTAATTCTGGGTGTATCTGTTTTGTCATTAGTCCCTTTCAAAATTGAGACTAACGGTTTATGATCTGTTTTTAACAAAAAGTGTCTCCCCCACACATAACACCTGAATTTTTCAATGGCCCAAACACAAGCCAACAGCTCCTTTTCGATAACAGAATAATGCACTTCTGGTGTTCTTAATACTCTAGAGGCAAAACCAATGGTGTTTTCAACACCATCAATCATTTGAGTCAACACTGCACCCAAACCAAGATTGCTGGCATCCACCGTAAGACAACATTTAAACCGTGGATCATACGGCTTCAACACCTTAGCCTGTGTCAAGAGGATCTTGATGTCCTCAAACGCTTTATCACATTCTGAACTCCACACAAAACTGGTCTTGTCTTTCAATAGATTGGATAAAACTCTCACTAGACTCGCATACTCCGGTATAAACCGAGAGTAAAATTCACACATACCCAAAAACGATTTAACTCCAGCCTTGTCTGTAGGCTGAGGAGCGACTGAGATCGCATCAATCAAACCGGGTTTGGGACTAACACCCTCCTGACTAATTACATGACCCAAATACTCAACTGACGACTTCATGAAATGACATTTCTCTCTCCTAAGAACCACGCCATGAGTCATAAATTTCTGTAAAACCTGTCGTAAAACATTGTCATGCACTTGCTGGTCAGGTGCATAAATTAATACGTCATCCTGGAAAACCACCACGTTGGAAATCCCCTTTAACAATGTACACATGATTCTTTGAAACACCGAAGCCGCCGATGCCAATCCAAATGGCATACGGCAAAACTGGAAAACACCAAAAGGCGACACAAATGCTGTTAAAAACCTGGACTCCGGATCAAGTTCTACCTGATGGTACGCGCTAGCCAGGTCTAACTTCGTAAAAATCTTCGCACCTTTGATAGTGGACAACATTTCATTGATATTGGGGAGAGGATGTGAATCTACCCAAATTTCCTTGTTGAGTGCTCTCAAGTCCACACAAATTCTTAAATCCCCATTCGTTTTCCTAGCCACTACTAATGGAGAGAGCCACAAAGAGGATTCAATTGGTTCTATAATCCCCTTGTCCTGTACATTTTCCAGTTCCCTTTCTAAATCTTCTCTCACACTAAAAGGAACAGATCTTAATTTGTGCTTGACTGGAATAGCATTGGCTTTCACTTTTATTTTATGTTTAAACCCCTGCAACTTTCCCAATTCACCTGAAAAAACCTTAGGAAAATCATTAAGAAGGACCTCAATCTCCCCCAAATCTCTTAATACTGCAATTTGCTCAGAAGTACCAGGTCTCAACACCATTCCAAACAGGCCCTGATGGAACCAACCTAAAATATTCAACCCTCTAGCCGCTACATAGACTTTACCAAATATGCGTCTCCCCTTAAACTCGAGAATGTCCTCAAAGAAACCTTGAAGTTCAATCTTTCTCCCTTCGTAGGACACTGGAGCCCTATCTGGCGGTTCAAGAACACGCTCTCCCCAATTCAACTTGAACAATTCCAGAGTAATCATGGTGATCCTAGCCCCTGAGTCCGCTAGCAACCGCAACGACTTGTCTCCCACTCTTATGCACACATAGGTATCCACACAATTATCCGGATCACCAATCTTAACCGCTCCATCAACCACACTCAAAACCATGTCCTGAACCTCTCCCATAAGATGCTCCACCGCTTCATCATTCTCTTCCAACACCGTCATGACAGAATCTCGTTTACCACCTTGACAAACTTTTGCAAAATGCCCCAACCTGCCACAATTCCTACATTGGACACCCACAGCTGGGCAACTCCTAAATCCTTTTTGATGCATAGGATTACCACATCTAAAACACACATTTTTTTGTTTAAAGAACACATTGGAATTGGCAAACTTATTGTTTTTCTGTCCACAAGACTTGATCCCAGTCTTTTTGTCATCCTTGTTGACAACCACATTGACTCTGCTGGACATTGCCAATTCTATTTCCTTAGAAGACTTGATAGAAGATTCTATGCTCTTAGCAATCCTTATCGTCTCCACCAATGTTGGATTTTCCAGTGATAAAAACTTCTGTCTAATAGACTTGTCTGTCCCTTGACAAATAAACTGGTCTCTAATAAGTTGATCACCCAGTACTCCAAACTGGCATTCTGCAGCTAGAACGCGCAACGCCGAAATATATGTGTCGACATCTTCACTTGAGCGTTGTACTCTTTTAAAAAACTTGTGTCTAGCCACTACCAAGCTGGGAGGAGCATCAAATCTGTTGCTCATTTTCTTCACTGCAGATTCATACTCATCCATTTCATCATCCTCTATAAGTACTTCAGGTAGTTGCTTGAAAATCACTCTTCCCTCAAAGCCAATAGAATGGAGCAGCAGACATTTTTTTCCGTTCTGGCCTGTAACGTGATGCGCCAATCGCCCCTAAATATGTTTCGAAGGCATCAAACCATTGTTTCCAACATATAGCTGGGTTCACCTGGACTGTCTAGAAATGGCGGTGGGGGCAGGACCGATTGCATGGTGAGGCTACCCAAAAATATTAACAAAATAAACAAATATAACTGTACTGAAAAAATAATTATGATGAATTGTCTGCAACACACCAGAACGTAACTGTTGTTTTTTTTTTTTTTTCTCACATCAAAAGTTAGATTTCCAGCAAATGTCCGCTACCCAATCCATAAACCTTCTGAGAACAGTTGTCTTAAGTCTGTAAAACGCTGTTTGAAGACAAATACTGTGACAACGTAAAATAGCGTAGCTCAAACCATCAGTAGACCAGGTCCATACCTTTTTTTAAATTTTTTATTTAGTAGTAAATAAACTCCTTAGTTTGCGTTGGGCTTATTTTTGCGTGCAGTTGGAGTATTTCCTTGAAGCAAAACCACTCCCTCTTGTGCTGAAAACTTTTTTTTTTCAGTTTTCAACGTCGTCACGGCCTCAAACCTGGAATTGCCACAGACACAAGACTTTACGCGCAGGTCCGCAGCGTCTGGAGATCCTCGTCGCCAAATGAAGTATGCGAGGGAAACCAAAGTTGAAGGGAAGACGGTAAATTTTATTTAAAAGTAGAAATGTCCCCGATCTCCAAACGCGTACCGAGGCGGCACACGAGCAGCAACCGTTTCCTCTTTACGGCCGCGCTCGCTCCGCTCTCCTGGTGTCGCGCTAGGCAACACCAGAACGGCCGCGCTCGCTTCACTCTAACGGTGTCGCGAGTACAACACAGTGCCTGGCCCATGGTTTCCTGGGAATTGTGGTATGCACGCATGATGTTTGAGAGTGCCTCGTGGAAGGTCAGTTCCCTGGGCCCGTCCTCCCCTGTCGCACAGCAGTCCTCCCAGCTTTCCCTGTTGTTCTGTGCCTCTGTCCCCTGAACCGTGTGCCTACTGCCACTGACCCCAGGTCCCTGATCGTCCTGGGTTTGTGGGGTTGCCTGGGGTCCCTGTAGTGGTGGACACACTGCTGATTGACGTGTCCTGGGAACAGAGGTATGGGCCCGCTGGGTGGGTGGTGTGGTGGTGTTTCCTGAGGGGGGGAGGCTCTGTGGTGGTTTGGGAGTGTGGCAGGGTAACCAACTGTCAAGAGGTCCCTGATGGGCCAGGTTGGTCATCCAGATCCAGGCGTGCATAGCTGCAGTCATCACTGTGGGCCTCTTCTGAGGGGGAGGAGTTGGATGTAGCTGGCACCTTCTCTCCGGTGAAGTTTAGTAGGGGTCCTGTTGGGATGCATAGAAATTGTTAATGTATCTGTGTGTGCCATCTTGTGCAATGGGTGTGCTTCCCTGAATGATTGTGCTTTCCCTGTCAGCTTGGCCTTGTGTGAGTGGTGATTTTGTAGGCTGGGTGAGTATCTCTATTGGGCATGCTGGGGTAATGGGTGTCCATTCAGGTCTGTGATGGGGCTCTGTGCATTGTTGTTGCATGCAGGGCTTGGTATTGGGATGGGTGGGTTGTGATAGTGGAATATATGTGAGTTGGAGTGATGGTAGTGAGGGAAAGGGTGGGGGTATGTGATGGCATGCAGGTAGGGTGGGGGATATAGTAGTAATGATTTAACTTACCATAGTCCAGTCTCCCTACTACTCCTGCGAGGCCCTCAGGATGCATTATTGCCAAAACTTGCTCCTCCCATGTTGTTAGTTGGGGGGAGGAGATGGGGGTCCACCACCAGTCCTCTGTTCAGCAATCTGGTGTCTTGAAACCACGGAACGTACCTTCCCCCGTAGGTCATTCCACCTCTTCCTGATGTCATCCCTTGTTGTTCGGTGCTGTCCCACGGCGTTGACCCAGTCCACGATTCTCTGCCATAGCTCCATCTTCCTTGCAACGGACGTCTGCTGCACCTGTGATCTGAATAGCTGTGGCTCTACCCGGATGATTTCTTCCACCATGACCCTTAGCTCCTCCTCTGAAAACCTGGGGTGTCTTTGGGGTGCCATGGATGTGGTGTGAGTGATATGTGTGAGGTGATGTGTGGGGTGATGTGTGGGGTCATGGGGTGTATACTGTGATGTGCGTGGATGGTGTATGGCTGATGGGGTTCTGTGCCTCTGAGTGGGTGCTCTTTGCTTGTCTCTCTGTGCCTGGTCTCTTTTTTTCCGTTTTTAATGGGTTGTGGGTAATGTGGGTGTGTGTTTTATAGGTGCTATGTGTGTGAGGGTGAGTGTATGTGTGTCAGGTATGTGTATTTTGAATTGTCCAAAGTGAAGTGGTTTTGTAAGTGTGTGTGTATTTTGAGCGCGGCGGTGTGTACAGCCAATGGATTACCTTGGTTGAATGACCGCTGCGTTGATTTGTGGATTATGATACTGTGGGGGTATTCCTGTTGGTGTAACAGTGTGGGTTTTGGTAGCGACAGTTTATCACTGACCTTGTGGCGGACTTGTGTGGGTGTCTGTTTTGTGGCGGGATTCTCTGTGTGGGTCATAATACCCGGGGCGGATTACCACAGTGGTCATGGTATCTTGGCGGCTGTTGGCACGGCGGTAGGCGACGTTTATCACCAGGGTTGGAATGAGGCCTTAGTATTGTAAACAATAGGGAAATAACATTACTAAAACGTATATTGAGGTGTGGTTATTCATGGCTGAAAGGTCATGGTGTGATGATTATTGCTTTTATTGACTATTGAATAATGTTTTGACTAATGGTTATTGAATTTTGTGCATTGATTATTGAGCACATTAGTCACACCATAGATAGGATACTCCACGCGAATCAAAAGGTTAAACGACCTCTACGCGTCACCTTGTAAGTTTACTTATTAAGGACCGACGTGCTAACATTAGCTTGGCTACACTTCTGAACAAGGCAGGCAATGCCATTGTGCCCAAAGTAAACAGTTATGTATCTTTCCTTTGCATTCTTTGCTGACTGGATCTCACTTATTGCTGGCCCATACACAATAAAATTTATTCTACAAGCCAGGGCCCCAGCAATTGTGTTTGATGCAAAAGTACTTACTGAGCAGGGTAACAATGTGGAAATTTTCTCCAGGAAGGACTATGCAGGTAAATACACGCTGATGCATAAACATTAGGCCAGACTGTTGGTACCTGCTCTCCTCTGCTATTTCAGAGAGTTAACCATGTGATATGAGGGAGGGAGAAAAGCGGCTTCTTAGATGCAGAGAAATCCAGTCTCAGGTTTCAACATGGGACATGGGGATGGAGTTGTATTCTGGGTTGGAAAGAGCTGATTTGTTAATTTTATGAAACTTCATGTTTCAGTGATAACAAGTTAGGATTTATGTGGAATTTAAAGGTCAATTTCTGTGAGGAATCAAGCAAATAAGTGAGGCAGGTGGCATCAAGTAATGGCAAATTCCGCGGCACACCTGGAAAAAAAACACATGATGTTTGTGCCATATGCACTCTTAGGTTTTAGCTCGAGCTTAATCCCCTTCGCTCCACATACTTCATTTTTGTTTGTGCATGTTATTCTACAGTGCAGCTGGCTAATTCAGTATTAATTCAGTATTACTGAACCACTAACTTGGCTTCTCCATATAGTCAGATTCAAAGCACTGAATCACTGCTGATGTCTGAAAGACAGCATGCCCACGACCTGTCATTACATAAATGTAGCCTTGATGATGGCAAATATTGTTAAAAGGTTCAACTTAACAATGTCCCTCACTAGGTTGTTACAACATCCCTTGTAACAACATCCCTTGATCAATCCCAACTCATCAATGGAAGCCAACATTCCTGAAAGAGCTCCATGACCTGCTGATGGAGCCAGGTAGGTATGAGGGGAGTGGGAGAACAAACATTACAGATGGAGCTGGATGTGTGACCACCAACTACTGGCTCTCTGTGGTTGGCTTCCATGTGTCAACAGTAGTCATGTGTGGAGGGAGAGAGAGACAACTACTTCCTCATTACATTTATTTACACCCATGGGGAAAGGATGCTGAACTCCTTCACCAAAATTTAAGACCATGAAAGGTTGAATTTGAAAAATACTAAAATAGTGTAAGTATTCAAATTGACAGCACTATCAAGTTGGGAATAATTCTCTTGGTTACAAAATGCTCCAGATATGATTAGAATTGGAGAACTTAAATATTCTAGTCAGAACTAATTTTCCTCAGAGGACTGAAGATGAAGATGTTGGCCCATAAAGATTTATGTCACACATAACTAAGTTTCCCTGCCACAACACAAATCAGGCTAAATGGACTGGTACAGCTTGTTGTTGGTGCTATGAATGCACAGTCAAGTTTCTTTACAAGCATAGATGTGCTGTGCTGGCCAGCAATGCAAATTCTGTGTCCATATATCGAGGTCTTTGCCAGTCCTCTAAAATTGTTAGACAGCTATCTTGTGGGTGTCTTCACAAGAGGCCCATTTGCGATGAGGAAGCAAATACAATCTCCAAATCTAGCACAATTAAACCTCAAACAAGCATACAGACCTCCAGTCATTACCATTTCTTAGTCAGACAGCTTTTCCTTCAAGCATATTCAATAAATTATACCTCACCAAAACACAATCATCAACTTGAAAATGTTTCCTTGATATAGAATAATATCCAATGTTTCTTTAAACAAGTGTTTCCATTTGGTTCTTAACAACCAACAACAGGTACAGAAACTGTTCAAGGGTTACATATGTTTGTTTCAAGTGTTCATGAGGTTGCTGAAATGACTGAGGGGGCGATATGTCTAATATGTTGGCTTCTGTGAGTAAAGGGTGTCCAGGGGTGTGGTGTGGCCATGTGGTCATCTCAACTGCAATGTGGGTGAACTTTATGTCCAGGGATTATGAGATTTGGGGGGTGGGCAAGAGGGGAGAGTAAGGTTTGCTTGGTTGGTCTTGCCTGTTTGGAGACTCACACAGGCATGGTCATGTCAATGACAAAATGTCTTGTGGGTGTGGGGAGGGAGGGGCCCAGGGGAGGTATTAAAGATGTCAGGCAATGGGAGAGAGTCCAGCATGTAAGGACCGTAGTACTGGGTTCATGGGGGTAGATCATCATTCCGGTTGAGTCCGAGTAAGTGGTCTAAAATAGGGAGATGGAGCGCCTGTGTATATGCCAGACCGCTTTGAAGCGCGAGGCCTCACCCTCGGCCCTCACCATAGCTGTACTGCTCTGTACCATGCCTCTGGGTTGGGGGGTTGCGTTCATCGCCACTGTAGGATAATAACGCACTTGGGGCGGAGTAATGCAAGGCTGTGAAATGCTTTTTGACCGCTATGTGCTTACAATGTTTGAAAATTCCCAGAGCACAGGCCTCCCTCAACTGTATGTGTCCAGGATCTCCATTACTTCACAGAGCGCTGCGTGGATAGTCTGCCAATATGTGGGGATGGTCAGGCAGGATCATAGTATATGTTGCAACTCAGCTGAGAGTACACTGCATCACAGGCAGCCCAGGCGACCAGTGGAGAAGTTAGAGTGGAGTTGATGTGGCTTTAGATAGGCAATATGAAGGATGTTGAATTGAAAACTTATAACCGGACATTGCGGGAGACAATTTGAGGGAATTCAATGGCCCTACCCTGCTCAGTTTCATTAAGTGCCCGTCCGATGTCCGCTTCCCATTTGTCTTTCAGTGATCTTAGTGGGACCCCTGAATGTTTCCTCAGTGCCCTGTGGAGCCATATTAGGAGATGATGTCCAGTTCCTATAGTTAGTACGGTCTGTATGAAAGAGTCAGTGGGAGGCTCGGCATCCACTATGGAATACTGGGCACCGATCATGTACCCAATCTGGGGATAAGTAAGGTATTGGCCCCTGGGGAGAGCAATGTCATTGATTAGGTGATCAAGAATGAGAATTTGTCCGTCCTTGCATAAGTCGCCAATGGTGGTAAAGGAACAGGTGTGCCAGGGTGTTAGGTCTCTAACTGAGTGAGCGTTTGGAGGGAAGGGGAGGCCCTGCAGGAGAAAGGCAGGAGTGTAGAGTGCAGTGACAAGTAAGGATAATTGCCCGCCAAATGCATTTGTCTGCAATTGCCACAAATAAGGATTGCTGGTGGGAAGGGCTGTGTGAAGCTCTGGGGGATAAGGGGCCTGAGCCTCCATGTGTTTCAGATGGGTTGCTCTGTGCCAGTCACCACGAGAACCACTGAAGCTGGACTGCCTGGTAGTAGGCTATGAGCGAGGGCCACTGGAAGAGAGAATAATAAGGGGAACAGGGAACAGACCTGTCTGGTGCCTCGTTTCACTGGGCGTGCTGGAGAGATTATTCAGCCCAAGCGACCTCTGGATGGAGGGGTTGTGTAAGGAAGCCATGTATGCACAGAGACAATTGCTTATCCCCAGGTTGGGCAGCACTTGGAAGAGGTAGTCCCACACCAGGGTATCAGAAGCCTTTTCTAAGTCTAGAATGAGGCATGCTGCATAAGGGAAGACTAAGGGGGCTTGATCCATCAGATAGCTAGGCCGTGTTTATATTGGGAGGTACTCTGCTCAGGAACAAAGCTATTTTGCTCAGGGTGTGCTAGGTTTGGCAGAATCTGGGAATAGCGTTCAGCCAATATTTTCCCCAGGATTTTGTAGTCGGTGCCTAATATAGCAACTGGGTGGTAGGATCCAAGGAGGGGCAGGTCTCTGTTGGGCTTTGGTAGTGATATTAGTACAGATTTGCATAAGGATGGAGGCAGTATTTTTGCATGCAGAGCTTCTTCATACATCTCGGCTAGGTGAGGGGCAAGGTATGGAGTTGAAGGTGCTATAATACTCGACTGGGAGACCATCCAGGTCAGGGTACGGATAGCCTGTTTGTCTGGGAGACCATCCTGGCTAGGGTACGGATAGCCTGGTCGACAATTTGGGTGATCAAGGGTGCATCTAGTTCCCTCCTAGTGGAAGATGTGACTCTTAAGAGGGGCACCCTGAGAGGAATTATTCAATCTCTGTTGCAGGCGTGGAGTCACTGCATAGGCCGAGGAGTACTAGGTAAAGAAAGCCTCCAGGATTGCTTTTTGGGTGTGGAAGTTGGTGCAGGTGGGGGAGGAAATCTAGAGGATGGACCCAAATGGGAAAATCTAGGTGAGCTAGCCACAGCAGGAGTCGACCCAATTTGTCTCCCTTCCGATGTGTTCTGGCTTCATAAGCTTTCAAACTGAAGCAGCGCAGTTGTTCTGGGATAGTCGCATAGTGAGTTTTGGCTTCCATGAGTGCCCTTTTCGTGGAAGCATCAAAAACTACCTCCTTGCCCAGGTTGGTGACATAACATTCCAACTTTACTATCTCACTGTTGAGTGTCTTGCAGACCTCTGATATTTCCTGTATGCAATGTCTGCGGGTGACCACCTTTAAAGATTCAGACTCAACCACCAAAGAAGAAGCTGTTCCGCGGTTATCGGAGAAGTACCGTGTGATGTGCTCCTTTGGCAATCGCCACATGGGCACCAGAGGGAGTGGGGCATTCCATGACAAATGGACTGAGTGTGCGTCATGATCAGAGAGTATGCGGCATAGATAGTGTGCACGATGTATAGCACCGAACAGGGTGGCCGAAAAGAGGATATGATTGAGGAGTATTTATAAGTCATGCACCGCCAAGTAGAAGAATTAAACGTGTGTGAGGGTGGATGGACCTCCATTAATCTATTAACACCCATTGATGGGCTCATTTCTCAATATGTGATGCCTGCATGTGGGGGGTGCCTAAGAGTGTGATGGGTGGGAGCAGTTCAGATACAATACAAGTAGGCAGTTGTAGCCTCCTGCCAGGATCCACGGGGTTCCTGTTTTCTGTGCAAGTGTTGCGATAGTGTTGTCCAGAAGGCCTCCTACTCTGTGTTAGGGGTGAAGCGACCATCTACTGCAACAAAGCGGTCCACCCTGCCCACTATGGTGTCGATGGTCTGGAAGGGGACTCTGGATGAATACAGATGAGGTCCGGTATGCATAGGCGGAATAGGTAGTGGTGATGATTTGTCCCCTCCAGCATCTATTCAAGTGTTGCAGTTCTGTCAATGTGATGTGCGTTTCTTGAAGAAAAATTATCTGGGCTTTTTGGTGTTTTGCATAGGAATGATTGGCATAGCTTTTCTTTGGTGTGTGCATCTCCCGAAAGTTCTGGGTCAGAGGCCGTGTTTCCACCTGAGGGGCCATGCTGTGGGTGAGGTGTATTTTCCTTTAGGGCAGTCCACCCTAGGCGAGTTACTGTGCAAGTCCATTCTGCATCCACCTTACTCCGGTCTAAATGTGAGAGGGTAAGGACAGGGGGAAAATACAACATTACAACAATCAGGACGTACGGCAGCAGGAGCATGTCCAAATAGGACGAAGTCTTGTTCCACATGTGAAGGTGGGGTTGCGGCTTGGCAGTGGGGGGGGGGCGATCCAGATTACAGCAGTGAGCGGTCACCTAGTAGTGTGGGGAGGATGGCCAGGGCCTGACATCGGAGGGGGTGAAAGTGGGGGGAAGTGGGAGAGGGGGAGGTGAAAGGGAGCAGTATTTGAGGGATAAGAATGCAGGAGCTGAGTCAGATTATAGTGCCTGCTGTCTGCAGGGTTACAAGTGAGGGAGTCAAGGAGCCAAGGGATGGTCCACCTGTAGTAGCCGATTGTTCATCAGTCAAAGATGGAAGAACCTCAATCTTCCTCTGAAGAGCCTCAGCGACACTAATGCCCACATCGCCCTCCACCAATCAACAATGACATGTTCTAGGGGAGTGACTTTGTGGGTTTGGGGGGCAGGGAGGCACCCTGTCACTCCCGGTGCCATCTCCGCTGCCCTTTTCTGATTGTCTAGGAGGTCCCCCCTCCTCGGGTCTTCAACGATCTGGCTTGGAATGGATCTAGCCAGTCCCAGATTTCTTTGGGGTCCGTAAAAAAAAAGAGAGACTTGCCCCCCAAGAGCAGTTTGAGGTGGGCTGGGAACAGTGGAGAGTATTATAATTCAAGTTTGCAGAGTCTTTTCTTTGTGCTCAAGAAAGAAGACCTTTGGTGTTGCCTGGCAGGTGTATAATCCTGGAACAGCATATCTGTTTGATTGTCCAGTTTTAGGAGGCCAGCCATTTGTGCAGCCTGTAAGATGGCATCTTGGTTCCTGCAGTGAAGAAGTTTGGTGGACATGGGGCAGGGGGTCAACCCTGGGAATGGTTGCCATGTCAGGACCCTGTGTGCCCTTTCAAGTGCAGAAAATGGACTGAGATCTGAGGTGGGGACAAAGGAGTGGAACCACTAATCCTGGAAAGTCAGTGAATTGTGGGACTCCAACAACTGGGGTTGCAACATTAATAGCTCCCTTTCACCCTGTGCCATATGGTCTGACAGTTTAGGATGTCCATTGCGGAGGAATCCGAGTTCAGTCAATAGGGTTCCCACCTTCGACTCCATACATAGGTGGGAACTCTTGAAGGCAGCATAGACCTTATTGAGTCTGTCATCAGAAGGCAGCGAGCTGTCCAATGGGTTGTCAGCAAGGGGAGTTTCTGGCATGCTTGTCTGTGGCCCTGTGGCCAGGTGTGATGAAGTGGGTGCTCTTGTCCAGTACCAGTCCAAAAGGTCAGCCTGGGAGAGACAGGGGCCACTCAAGTGAGCCTGGCAAGGCAGGGGGTGTATTAGTAGCAGGTCTTCTGGTGAGTATGATGGGCTGCCAGAGGGCAGTGGAGGACAGCCAATGCTATGGCAAGGGTGTGAGTCTGTGAGGTTCTTCCAGTATGATTGGTCGCAGTGCATCCTGCTGTGTTCCAGAAAGGGGTGGCAGGACAATAGAGTCACCAACAGTTTCTGACAGTGGGAGGCTGGTTTGGGCACACCTATGCGAGGGCTGTGTGAGAGGGCTTCTTTGAGACCTTGTTGTGCTGCAGATGCCAGTTTCTGGAAGCTGATGGTATCCTGGGTTGGAGACAGAGTATAGGGAGAGGACAATGTGTCCAACTGGGAAGTGTTGGGGAAGTGTGTGGGGGGGAGTCAGTGATGATCATCCCAGTTTCTGCAGTGGTGTTGGGCGTCCACTCTTCTCACCTCCATTCTATCAAGTGGGTGCACCGGACTCCCTGCTCCCTGGCTGGTCTTTATTGATGGGTGTTGGGGGCAGAGAGAGGAGCACAACAGTCACTCTGCCCAAGGAGGGGGGCGGGGCCATCAGGACATGTGTCATCATCAAACCTGTTGTTTTATTATGTTGGGCCCTCCTCTCCTCACCTATCTCCAATCATACCACCGCTGACTTTTGTGAGGATGGTGGAGTACAGTTGTTTGGCCCACAACCATCCTTTATGAAGGCTGCAAGGCCTGCGACTCTGCTCTAGGCAGCCAAGCCAGGGCTTCTGATGTTTGCGGGCGGGTGAGGTTGGACTCAGCAGGGATCGCGGGGGCCCTTGCATGACACTTTGGTGGTCTCCTGGTTGAATTCAGGTGCCCAGTCTGCGCCATCCTCAGGGCTCACAAGGTTTAGCAGGTACCTTCACAGTCAGGGGACACCACTGGGCTGTGGTTCACAAGGGCGGCCCCCGGCAGATATGCAGCACTGTTTTGCTGCCCTTCACCACCCCCGGTCAAGTTGCCGCCATCCAGTCTGTGTTGCAGAATGCATCAGGTTGCTGATGTATTTTGTGAGGCCGCTCACCCTAGGGTCAAGAAGGAGCAGAACTGGCATCCGACCTTAATCAGCGGGAAGGTTGCTGATGAGTCTCCACTATAGCCAGTGCCTCCCATTGGATTTGCTGTATTGAGACCCCTTAGCTGCTTCCCCAGCCCTCTACTATCTGTGGGCAGCAACAGTAGGAGTGATGGCGGGCCCTGGGGGAAGAGTTTCTCAGGATCAAGGTGGCTGATGGGGCAGAGCTTTAAGCATGAGCGACCATCATTTTGGTTGACCACACCCCCCAACATTATTACATTGCTAAACTAAATCTGAACATTAGCAAAAAGGGGCTGAAATATTTCAGCATTATCAAGCCACATCTCCTTCACACACTTGCTATTCAATCAGATTTGAAGGAATGCCTTCAAACAAGATATAATCAGCAATTATGCTAGATGAAGTTTAATTGGGATAGATGGTAGTGAACCACATCACATTTTATGGAATTTGCAAGCATAGAATCCGATTCTCAAACTGCATTTTGGAGTATGTAAAGTTGTTCTACTGTAATACTATTTACTTACTACAAAATGAAATTCATAAACCTGTGGGTGGAGATCTGTGTCTCCGTCTCTTCTATCTTTCCTCTGCAGAGATCTCTGCACACATAGGTATATGTTTTTATAGTAAATGTGGAAGGCACCGGGGGGGGGGGCTAGTAGGAATTGAGGAATAATCACTACTAAGTGGGTGGGGTTAAAAGAAGATGATGGAGGAATTTAGGGAGGAAAGGGATAAAACAAAACACACATCCACAAAAAAGTATGACTATTTCAATTCAGAAAATACACTTATACATTTATCACACCAATTACAGTATCAGAACAGGCTTAAAAGTACTGCTGCACAGCACTGGAGTAAGTTGAGCACCACCCACAGCCAACCACATCTACTGTAACATAATCCCATAAAAGACAATGGGGACTAAACTAACACTACTCAATGTAGCTCATAGTGTGGATGTCTGTTTTTGCTTTTTTCTTGATATTACTGAATTTATTTCTATTTTTTATAGTCAAATTTGTATCTGGAGAAAGGTTTCTTTCCAGCCAAAATGCATAGAATAAAACTGCGCAATAAAAGATGTTGCTTACTCAAGAATCATGCTTTTTCTTCGGTATATAATGCTATGCACACACAAATCCAACATAATCTAATTAAGCAGAATTAGGATTATGGCATTTGTTATATAAATACAAAATGTAAAAAAATATATAAACATTTTGATATATTGAAAATAAGTAAAGTATTTAAGTTAAATACATAACTTTTAATCAGGCTTAGTACAAATCATTCAAAAATAAAAAAAATTGTGAGGCTGGGTAATTGTATTTTTAAACTATTGCTTCAAAAAATATTCATAATTTAAATCTGTATGTTTAAAATATTTTATAATGTATTCCACATTTAATTTGAGCAAATGCTGTGTTTGTCTTGTATTGTATTAGTTCCAGGTCAATAGCAATTTTAGATTATTTCATATTAATTTATTGTTTATTATTATTCATTGGAGATCCCCACCAATAGGTGAGAAGTCACTACACTCGTACATTCAGTCCCAGGAGTGTCTACCCCCTCGGAAAGGGTGGAGACATGTAAATTAAAACTTAGGTGTAAATGTGTACTCCAAAATAGAAAGAAAGTGTGGGGCGTGGCCATGGATCCGAACATGGTGCACGCTTGATTCTTCAGCTCCGGAGGGGCCGGCCGAAAGACTCCTGCCAATCGCGCTAGCCCGGGCCGCCCTCCCTCGGGGCACGGGCGCGGAGCTGCGGATAGTCGGGCGGCGCGGCTGGGCTCCGGCCGCGGTCCTTGTGCAAGCCGCGGTCCGGATCGGCCCGACCGACGAGAGTGGAGGCCTGCGGTCCCTCCCCGTCCTTGGAGCCGCGGCCTTGAGTATTGGCGCGGGCCGCGGCGGGAGCGGAGTGGGCGACCCGACGGCGACCAAGCCCGGGCCTCTCTGTTGGATCGAGGGGCCCGGAACAACTGGCAGGGCTGAGGGCCCTTGGAGTCCCTGCCCCAGTGGACTCCTTCCTTCTGGGGACCAGCGGAGCGAACACAGCTCCGATACCCCAGGGGCTGACCCGAGCGGAACCCCGGCGGAGCGCCGAAGCGTTGAGACGGTGTGGTGGACGGAGGGCCTGACGTGGGGCCGCCTGGAGAGTCGCTGAGAGGGGTGTTGGCCCCCAGGGGTTCCCCGTAGGGGGGGCGCGCCCAGAGAGGAGATTATAACTTATCGCCTGGCACGATGGGCCTGTGGAGCTGCCGGAGGCCAAGAAGCACCATCAACTACTGATTGAGGATTATGGGCACGGCCAGGAGAATTGCCTTGGACACAATAGAAACACTCAAGAGTGGGTGAGTGCCCCGCATGGGGAGACAACCAAGCTGCGGTTGCGGCGCGTGCCTTATCCCGGTTGGCGGAGTGGGGCTTAACGAAGGAGTGCGCGTATGAACCAGAACGGAGGCAGGTGGCAACTGCTCACGGTTGGCTAACGCAGTCCCCTCCCCTTTGGGCCTAGACGCTGGGGACGGACAGTGGGCCGCCTGGAGCTCGGCCTGGGCTACCCGGGTTCAGTGGTTAAAGCAGCTGAGTCTGAAGCGAGCGAACAAATTAGAAGCAGGAAACAGAAAGACGCTCGGGCCACATATCGGGCCCTTTGGGGTATACCCCCTTGCCTGACCGATGCCCCCCAAGGGCAGACATAAGAACAGAGCCATGGACCATCCGGCACCACCTGGGGACAAAGAGATGTCCTCGCAGAGCCAGTCACAAGCCAAAGTGCAAGACACCCTTGACAAGATACTGGGAGCTATTGAAGACACAAAGGCAACACTGCAGCGCGACATCAATCAGGTGGCGATAGACGTGGGCCTCCTGAGAGCGGACCATCATAAACTGGCTGACAGAGTTAAAGAAACGGAAACAATACTGGCTGATGTCGTACCGAGGCAGAAAGACGTATCGGCAGAGGTAACCTCTCTGGCCGGTAGAGTGTCAAGGCTTGAACAACGGGCCGAGGACGTGGAGGGAAGAAACAGGAGGAATAACGTGCGTGTGGTGGGCCTTCCTGAGGGGACTGAAGGGACGAACATGGTGGAATTCCTGGAGAAATGGCTGAGTGCAGTGGTCGCACCGGGTTGCCTGACCCCCTTCTACACACTAGAGCGAGCGCATCGAGTGCCGTCGAGACCCCTTGCTCCTGGTAGACCTGCCCGTGCTGTAATCGCTAAACTCCTGCACTACAGAGACAGGGACATCCTCCTGCAGAAAGCCAGGGAAACGGGCCCCTTCAAAGTAGCCAATGGGGAAGTGACACTGTTCCCAGACTTCACCCCAGATGTCCAGAATAAACGCGCCTCATTCCTTGCGGCCAAAAGAGCCCTGCGAGACGAGGGGATACAGTACTCGCTGCTTTACCCAGCAAGACTAAGAGTGTTTGTGGAAGGGAAGACTACGTTCTTCCAAACCCCGGAGGAGGCATGGGAATGGCTCGAGAGGCATGGATCCCAAACGGCGCGGCCCGCGCACGAGAGCCCTGGAACGAACAAGACCCGCCGGGCCCCGAGGGGAAAGAGATCCAGAGATCACCCACGACTGGCGCCAACGCAGACACAGAGAGAGACGGGCAGGAGGGCGGCCTTGGAGGCGGCGCCCTGAGTAGGTGGAGAAGCGTCCCCCCAGGAGGGTTCTGAAGAAGAGTCCGATGACACAATCATATCCTCTGTTGGAGACTCCGAGAGCTTGTCCCGCGCTCCGAGGGTGACCCCACAGACAGCTGACGAATTCTGTTAGCTCTGCCCTGCGGTGGCGTCCAGTGACAGGATATACCGAATGAACATGTGGCCCCTCCGGACCTGGCCACCCCCCCCCTGACTTGACTCTCGCTTGTCCGACTTGGCTGGCGAGTATTGCAGTTATGTGTTTGATCACGTTGCACTGTTGTACAATTTTATAGGCAACCTACAGTTCCGGAGGCGCCCTGGGGTTGGGGAGTTGGTGTTTGCAGTTACGAGTTAAATTGGCAACATGGGTGGGGTGGTCCGACCGCAGTAGGGGCACGGGAATGTGGGGGGACCAACCAGAACTCCGGGTGAATATTCAGCTTATGCAAGAGGCGTCCTAATCTAGATTAGAGCGGGAGTCCCCCTGACGATTGATTCCTCCAACATAGTTAAAGAGGGAAGGTTTGTCATACTGGAGGGGATGTTACATGGGTCCCCGCTGGTTTTGAGTTGCATTTATTCCCCCAATCAGGACCAAGTCTCATTCATAACGAGCCTGTCTAGACACCTTACTCGCCAACACACAGGGGAAGTATTAATAGGAGGGGACTTCAATGCAGTACTAGATATAAACATGGACAGGTCCACCCCGCCACTCCAAGGGGCAACATCAACCAAGATAGCACAAAGACTAGCTGAGTGGCTGGGTACTTGGGGGCTGGTAGATGTCTGGCGGATGCAACACCCGACCGTCAGAGACTACTCGTTTTACTCGGGCCTTTACCAGGTGCACACCAGAATCGATAGGATGGTCTGCACTGCGGGACTGGCCCGAAGTGTGACCCACTCCGAATACCTTGCCCGTACAATATCAGATCACAATCCACTATTGTTAACGTTGAGGGTAGCGCAGGACAGACCCCCCATATCATCATGGAGACTGGCCCCCGCAGCGCTTGAGGACCAGGCATACAGAGAGGCGCTATGCTGCCACCTGATAGAATACATTGAAACCAACAAGGGATCCACTATTTCCAGAGCCATGGAATTGGAGGCACTCAAAGTGGTGATGAGGGGTTTCTGCCTTGGGCAGTCGGCTGGGGTGAGGCACACACTAGAGAAGGAACTAACTGCCCTGGAGAAGGTCATACAAGAGGGGGAACTGAGACAGGGCCCGGTAGTACAAGCAGAGGAAGAGTATGACCGTGTGCGCAGGGAACACTCCCAAGTAGAAGAACGGCTCAGATGTCACAGCACGCAAAAATACCTGGCATCCCTACAGTCAGAAGAGGGGAGGTCGGGTAAACTTCTGGCATGGCTGGTGCGTCCGAATGGAGACAGCAAACCCATCACAAGCGTACTAGACAGAAAGGGGATTCGTAGATTCAGTCCAGGCCCCATTAATTACACATTTAGAAATTATTGCATGCACCTGTATAGGAGGCCTAACAATCTGGAGACGGGAATTTTTTTTTGATGCAGATCCCCCTGCCTATGCTGAGCCTAGAGGACAGGGACAACCTAGGGAGGCCGGTGACTACGGAAGAGATAAGCGATGCGATGGCTCAGCTGGCCCCTGGGAAGACCCCTGGCACGGACGGTCTCCCTATGGATTTCTATAAAAAATATAAGTCCTTATTAGTCCCCAGATTGGCGGAGATGTACGCGGAAGCGGCACAGTGTGGAGAACTACCGTGCACGCTGCGTGAAGCGTTAGTAGTGCCACTCCCCAAAACAACCATTAGGGAAGCATCGGTGGCTGACTTCCGCCCATTATCGATGCTAAACAGCGACTTCAAGATCCTCAGCAGGATCATGGCTGGCAGACTTCTCCCCCACATGTCCAAACTTGTACACGATGACCAGAACGGCTTCATCCCTGGCCGCAGCACCTCCCTGAACCTCAGACGTATTTTCTCCATCTTACACATGCCAGACGAATTGAAACCGCCGGCTGGGATCCTGTTGGCGGTGGATTTCGAGAAGGCTTTTGACTCGATTAGGTGGGACTATCTATGGGCGACAATGTTAAAAATGGGCCTGGGGGAGAATTGGGCTAGATGGGTGGACTTACTATACTCATCCCCACTAGCGAGAGTGAAGACAGGTAGAACAATCTCTAGTGCATACTCAGTGTTCCGCGGTACCAGACAGGGATGTCCCCTATCCCCGTTGTTGTTTGCCCTGGTGATTGAGCCTTTCGTGGCCAGATTATGTGGAGAGGGTGTGGGTAGGGGGATTGAATGGGGGCCGACCGAGCACATTGGCTCTCTGTATGCAGATGACCTACTGATCTACCTTAGGGACGGAGCGAGCGGGCTCCCCTGGGCCCTAGAGGTTTTAGAGGACTTCGGGATAGTATCGGGACTGCGCCTTAATCGCGGCAAAACATGTGTGTTTCCCTTGACACCTGGTTGCATCTGCCCAGCAGAATGTCCGGTAGACCTGAACTGGGCCCCACAAAGCTTTAAGTACCTGGGTATCCAGGTATTCCACGAATTGGGAGACCTCAGGGATGGTAACCTTGGCAAAGCGCGCTTCGATCCCTTGGATCTTCGGTGGGGTTTTGGCGCTCATTGAAATTATCGGTAATGGCCAGAGTGGCACTGTCTAAGATGGTTATGCTTCCCCGACTTCTGTACTTTTTCGCCAATTTACCACTGCGGATCCCCCCGGCATGGTTCCGCGACTTGGATGTGTTGCTCAGGGAGCTAATATGGGATGATGGACGCAGACACACTGCACTTGCGACTGTAGGCCGACCCACATGGGTGGACTGGGGGCCCCTGACTTTGAAGCATACTACTTGGCATCCCAGCTGCAGTGGGTGGCCGGCTGGCGGGCAGAGGACGCCTGGAACTGTGTTCTCCCCAAGGGATAACAGATACGGCATGGATTGCGGCATACATGACAGGCAGGAAAATAGCCCTCCTTGGAAATAATATAATGATAAGTGTTGCGATGGCTTGCTGTAAAAGGTGCGCGAAGAGGGTGGGAGTGGGCCCGCCATACTCCCCAGCTTTACCACTGTCGGTGCTGGCTCTGGAGTCTGGGGAGAAGAGATCGGGAAACCTGGGGCTTGGTCCTTGGACTGCAGCTGGGATTGAGACAGTAGGTGGGCTCTTCGAGGGGGCTGTACTGAAGGGATTTGCAGACCTATCGGGAGGCGGTGTTCCCTGGGGTCAATTCCTGCTTTTCGGGAAATTAGTGCACACTCTGAAAGCCCACTGGGTCACAAAAAATGCGGAGCCCTCTGCCCACAGGGTCCTGCATCTACTGCTGACATCAGGGGAGGAACCCCACTTGATCGCCAAAATATACCGAGCCCAGGTTGAGGCAACACTAGATCCTTTACAGTCCTTGAGAGAACGATGGGGGAACACGATCGGGCGGGATTTGTCTGACTCAGAATGGAACAAAACACTGGCTTACCCCCAGGTGGTTTCGCGTAACACGCGCTTGAGATACATTCAATACAATTATTTACATAGGATGTACCTCACACCCCACCGACTGTTCCATGTATACGGAGGAGTCCCCAGGACATGCTCAAGATGCTGGGGGGGAAATGCGGACTTTGATCACATGGTGTGGGGATGCCCAGTACTTCAATCTAGTTGGAGGGAGATACTGCCTATTTTATCTGAACTACTGGGGATAGAATTGCAACTCACCCCTGAGCTGTGCTTACTGGGTCTTAAACCGACTGCGCTGGGCGGAAAGGTAGGGAGACGGTTCCTGGACCTATCCCTGGCCCTCTACAAGAGACTAATCTCAAGGGGCTGGAAGGCAACAGGCCACCCTTTGCTGACTGACTGGAAAGGAGACGTTACAAGATGGTCTAGGGCCGAACTACAGGTCCTGAAAGCAGAGGAAGCCAAGGGCATCCGCCAAGTCCCCATTGCCCCGGGGTGGGAGGACTTAGTGACGAGCTGGGATAGTCTACTCAGGAGATCAGCAAGCCCCGAAGCAGTAACAGGAAATACCTAGCATACCCTAAGAAATTGACCAAGTGGGGAAAGTTCTCAAATAGGTACCTTCAAGGTGGCCAAAATTATAGATAGACCACACTGTGAGAAGCAATACAAAAACGACAGAGTTGTTAGCTGACACACCACTATTAGAAATGGCGAATGAAGTGTATGCTTTGCCGTCCCCTCTGTACGCTGGTGCGCCCTGGCCTGGCCCCCCGCCTTCTGGTGCTTCTGTGCTCTCGTGCCTTAAACACCAACAAACACAAACCCCACCCACACAAAGCCGTAAAGTTGACCACTTGGAGTTTGTTTTTCTTTTTCTATTATCACTCTCACTTATCTCTCTTTCCCTCCTTTCCCCCCTCTTTTTCTGTTTTACTCCTCCTTTGCCTTCTCCCCCAAGTTATAGCTCAGAACGGATTTAAGTTTGTTAGTTAATTACTAGATCCAAAACTAGAGTGTAATAAAGTGAGAATCACAACATAATAGGTTAATGAGCACAGTTTATTAAAACCAGTGACAAACATACACATAAAACATGATAAACAGCACCAAGGTAATAAGTAACGAACTAAAGGAAATGTATACCTCAAATGTGAATTGTTAAGTGATCATGTATAAAGTATGCAAGATATTATCTCGAACAAACAAACAAATGTAAAGCAACAAAATGTTAATAAAATATATTTCAAAATGAAAAAATAAATAAATAGAAAGAAAGTGTAGAGTAAAAGAATATAAAAAGAGAAGAGTTAAATTTAGATTTAGTAGTAGATTTACATTTTATTAGATCTACATGGTTCTACATAAAAGACCAGCATACAAGAAGTCAATTTTTCATTTTGATTCTTGACCTTTTCAAGTCACCT
The DNA here is from genome assembly GCF_031143425.1 of Pleurodeles waltl. Taxonomy (NCBI): domain Eukaryota; kingdom Metazoa; phylum Chordata; class Amphibia; order Caudata; family Salamandridae; genus Pleurodeles; species Pleurodeles waltl. Next base: position 1,411,510,335 of record NC_090444.1, on the reverse strand, counting down.
AGTCTAAGGAAATGTGATCAGTGCTGTATAAGATAGGATGACTGAGACTCAATTCCCCCCTTGATCCCATGACACAGATTTTTATCTTTTATCTCCCCCTCTCATTTAGGTCATGTAAAATCAACTTACTCTATGCCCATTAGATGACAACTTAATATTCAGTGCCATCATTTGACAAATACCAGCTTCAGTTTCTCTATTGACATTCCAGACCATTTGAGGTGGGAAGAGAAAGAGCTCATGATGTTTTCTGTAGGCACACCATAAGATATTTCACAATGCTTAATCCCTCATGGATCATGCTATTCTTTTCATGTTATTAACTTCTGAAAGAAAGATAAATCATTCATTTTTAATACATGTACTTCACAATTGTCTATGGCTATATGACCCTGAATCGTTGATTACCTATTTACAGCTAACTCCTATTAGAAAAAGAAAATCCTCCTCCAACTCACCTGATTTTCCTCAATTTTTTTTTTAAATCTTCAAATGTTTCTAGTAGTATAAAATAACATCTAAATGTTTAACTGGGCGTGACAGCTTTCAGGGTCTCCTTCATTACTGGCTGTCTTCTTTTCACAGGAAGGACATACCCTGATTACAATACGGGCATGTGTGCTTGGCAGAGTAGAGGGTTTGTCTCCCTCTCCCAACTTTATCAGTTTCCAGCAGAGTGAGACAAAACACTTCTATTGTGGCCTGTATTGTTTTATTTAAATTTAAATAAATATATAGAGAGAATGAAGTACCCCTTTTCATAAAATAGAAGGATATTGCAAATCATCAAGGAGTTCCGTGACCACATGGAGGAATGAGGCCGAAGGCCAAGTTCCTTTATAAAGTATAGATCTCGGAGGAGACTTGCAATAGCCTTATAATGTACAGCAAGGGGGGCTTCTTACAAATCATATAAAACCTTGGGGTTGCTCTTTTATATGAAAGCAATAAAAATGTTAGCAGATACAAAGAATAAAGGTGGAATCTGTATGTAAAATTAAACAAACAAAAAGCAGTTAGCAATGTGTAGCAAAACAACACTAGAATCAGTTTAATGAAACTTGTTTTTAACATTCTGTAGCTTAGAATGTGTAGGTACATGCAATGAGATCTTACCTTTTCAGTAATTATCTATATAGCATGCAACAAATGTGTATGCTGCCATAAATATCTTTCTAAATAGCTCCTTTCTGATAAACACTATTGCTAGTGCAGGTGTTTTAATAAACATTATTAATGTGTGTGTTAGAAATGGGGTCTTTGGTTGGCAGTCAGGTTACCTCCTGTCCAAGCAAGGACCCTCACTCTAGTCAGGATAAAAGCGAATCACCCTCAGCTAACCCCTGCTTACCCCCTTGGTAGCTTGGCACGAGCAGTAGGCTTAACTTCGGAGTGGTAGGTGAAAAGTATTTGTGCCAACACACACAGTAACTTAATGAAAACACTACAAAATGACAACACAGGTTTAGAAAAATAGGGAATATTTATTTAAAGAAAACAAGACCAAAACAACAAAAAATCCACAATACACAAGTCAAGTTATCAATTAAAAAGGAAAGAGTCTTTATGTAGTTTAAAGCACACACTAACACAGTTAGTGTGAAAATGTACCTTGGGTGCGTCAAAAATAACCCTGCACGGCGAGTGTGCGTCAAAAAGGGCTTGCGATGCATCGATTTCACTCACTAGCGAGACCTTGCGTTGTTTTTCCTTTCGTCAGCTCACGTCGTTTCTTCTCTCCACAGGAGAGCAATGTGTCGATCCGGTCAGCACTCTCAGGTCCGGGCAGGCCTTGCGTTGTTTTTACACGGCCAGTAGTACTTACATCAGAAATCCAGCATGGGTTGCGATCTCACCAGCCTCCGTCAGCAATGCTGTGCGTCGTTTCTCCAACTCCATGCATCGATTCTCGCGTTGCAATTGAGCGTCGATTTTCAACCCCAAAGCCAGTGGCATGTTGATTTTTCAGCCGCAGATCGGAGTCACGTCTATCTTTTCCCCGCACGGCGTTCTGCTCGTAAATTTCTTCCTCTTAGGCTGGCAACTTCTCCTTTCAAGGTCCCAGGAACTGGATGGGCACCACAGGGCAGAGTAAGAGTTCCTCCAGAGACTCCAGGTACTGGCAGAGAGAAGTCTTTGCTGTCCCTGAGACTTCAAATAACAGGAGGCAAGCTCTAAATCAAGCCCTTGGAGATCTTCACAAGAAGGAAGGCAACACAAAGTCCAGTCTTTGCCCTCTTTCTCTGGCAGAAGCAGCAACTGCGGGATAGCTCCACAAAAAACAGTCACAGACAGGGCAGCTCTTCTTCCTCATCTCTTCAGCTCTTCTCTAGGCAGAGGTTCCTCTTGGTTTCCAGAAGTCTTCTAAAGTCTGTGGTTTTGGGTACCTTTCTTATACCCAATTTCTCCTTTGAAGTAGGCTTACTTCAAAGTAAAGTCTCTGTTGAATGTGAAATCCTTCCTTGCCCAGGCCAGGCCTCAGACACTCATCAGGGGGTTGGAGACTGTGTGAGGGCAGGCACAGCCCTTTCAGGTATGAGTGACCACTCCTCCCCTCCCTCCTAGCACAGCAAATGCAGACTACACCCCAGCTCCCTTTGTGTCACTGTCTAATGTGAGGTGCAACCAGCCCAACTAACAAACTGACCCAGACAAGGAATCCACAAACAGGCAGAGTCACTGAAATGGTATAAGCAAGAAAATGCTCACTTTCTAAAAGTGGCATTTTCAAACACACAATCTTAAAATCAACTTTACTAAAAGATGTATTTTTAGAATGTGAGTTTAGAGACCGCAAATTCCACATGCCCACCCACTCCCAAAGGTAATCTACACTTTAATCAGATTTAAAAGGTAGCCCCCATGTTAACCTCTGAGATGCGCCGGCCTTGCAACAGTGAAAAACAAATTTAGCAAAACTTCACTGTCAGGACATATAAAACACATTACTAGGTCCTCATTATGAACACAGTGGTAAAAACCGCTGTGTCCATGCTGGCAGTCAAAACACTAACCGCCAGGGTCCCCGGATCCCCGCCGGACGTATTAGGAACATTCCTGTGGGCCGGCGGGCGGAAACATTGTTTCTGCCCGCCGGCCCACAGGAAGGCCTGGCCGGGACAGAGCCGCCGGCAATGCCTCTGTTCGGCGGGTGCAGCTGCACCCATCGCGCAGATCACTGCACAGGGGCCCCTGCACTGCCCATGCCAAGTGCATGGGCAGTGCAGGGGCCCCCAGGGGTGCCCCGTGCACCCCTTCCACCAGCCTTTCCCTGGCAGGTTTCCCCATCAGGAAAAGGCTGGTAGCTGAGGAAACACTATCCGAGGGGCAGCACCGCTGCCCTGTCGGATAATGTTTCCATCCGCCGCCAGGCTGCCTGATGGAGGCAGCCTGGCGTTGGGTGAGGGCTGCCAATGGCAGCCCTCATGGGGTACATTATGTGGCTGTGTGGCCCGCCACACCTCCATGTTCATAATGACCACCTATATGTCCTTCCTTAACCACACACTGCACCCTGCCCTTGGGGCTACCTGGGGCCTACCTTAGGGGTGTCTGACATGTAGGAAAAGGGAAGGTTTAGGCCTGTCAAGGGGGTATACTTGCCAAATCAAATTTACAGTTAAAACTGCACACAGACACTGCAATGGCAGGTCTGAGACATGATTACAGAGCTACTTATGTGGGTGGCATAACCCGTGCTGCAGGCCCACTAGTAGCATTTGATTTACAGGCCCTGGCACCTCTAGTGCACTTTACTAGGGACTTACTAGTAAATCAAATATGCCAATCATGGATAAGCTAATTACATACACATTTTGTAAAGGAGCACTTGCACTTTAGCACTGGTTAGCAGTGGTAAAGTGCCCAGAGTAACAAAAACAGCAAAATCAGAGTCCAGCACACATCAACAACCTGGGGAACAGAGGCAAAAAGTTAAGGGAGACCACGCCAAGGATGAAAAGTCTAGCAGAGTGTTTATGTATTCTGAATAATAAGTTTGTGTAGAAAATAAAATAACACAGAAAAATAATGCACGCTTTTGAAAATGTGATTATGAAGAATGGCCACCAATGTTAATGAAATGTACTAATCAATGATTTAATAAAATGAAATGTTGAATATATGTTTGACTAATGTAGTAATACTGTATGTCATATTAAGGGTTATGCAGTAAGCTTTAGCTTTATTAATTGTAGGCCTTCATTTAGCAAGTGTCATGGCCTACTTGCCAGGCCTCATGTAAAAGCTGTATTTCTTAACATTTGATTTAAAAAAAATGGCTGTCCTAGACAGTTAAACTGTGATTTTTAATTTTGCATAATGTGCTCGTAGCTGAAGCTTTCTCATGATAACCGAGTGCTAGAAGATGATGTTCTCGTTAATTTAACATTTTATGTGTAATGTGTGTGAGACTGACTTTCCCAGGACAAGAACAATGAAGATACTGACTAGAGTGGAAGCTGCAACAATATTGTTACCTGACAAGTCGGATGATGAGGACAATGCAATGCAAACCAATCAAGGACATGAGAACGGAGTAATATTAGAATTCAGAGATTTGGGATTTTAGTTTTATTGGACAAAGTGTGAACATGCGAATAACTGACCAACAGGGATTTGGGAGGTAGTTTAGGTAGCTTTGACTTAACAACACTGCACAGGAGGATGACGGGCCGTTTTCTCTATTCTTTTAGAGGGTTTTACCTTTATTCTTTTGAGTACTTAAAGACTTTGGGCCTGATTCTAACTTTGGAGGACGGTGTTAAACCGTCCCAAAAGTGGCGGATATACCACCTACCGTATTACGAGTTCCATAGGATATAATGGACTCGTAATACAGTAGGTGGTATATCCGCCACTTTTGGGACGGTTTAACACCGTCCTCCAAAGTTAGAATCAGGCCCTTTGTGTTTTCTGAACTTTGATGCTGAATCCTGATGACTTGCTGATCGACTGATATCCTGAGGACGAAGACTGATTGTGCTTTGCTTATCCATACTGAGAATAGGTATTATTATAAACTAAACTGTAACTATCATACATATTTGCTTTTTCTTTCTAGTTACCAACTGCATTGTTTGATAGAGCTATAGTTGGATGTTTTCCCAAAACTGTGTTACTAAATTGTTTTGCATGAAGCGCAACATGCTGATGCTAATCTGATGTTAGTTAAGGATCCTCACTAATGGAATTATGATAACGGGGACTAATGTTCGATGGATTTCTCTGCTAACCTTCATGAACATAATCACATTGACGCAGTTGACAGTGTTACAGATTTGCACTATAACCTTAGAATGTGTTGTAGTTCAAAGTTTGATTAGATTACGTTTCTTCTGCCGCTTTGGACAGCCAGTATTGTTTCCATATGTGCTTAATCTGATTAAACATCTGATCAAATTAATCTACATGACTTTAGCATTGTTAATTTAAGGAAATAAATACTCTAACTTTCACTAAAAGGTGCGGTTATTCATGACTGAAAGGTCATGGTGCATGACAATTACTGACTATTGATTATTACTGTCATTGATTACTAATGATTACTGATTGTGTATTGATTATATACTAGAGCTATGGTAAGAACATCTTAATTGCGAGTGAAAAGGTTCATCGACCTATTCGTCTCCCCTTGTAAGTTTACTTATTAAGGTCAGACTCGTTAACACTATTCACTGAAAAACAGAGCAAAAGCCATTTTTTATTTTAGTTGTTTAAATTGCATCTGTATTTATGAACTGTGCCCTGCCTTCCACAGTGGATCCTGGTTCTGACAGCAGGCATTGTGACATCAGTACTCAACTTTAATAACTTAATAAAGTTGAGCAGTTGCATCATTTCTTTATAACAGGCGACTGTAGAGATGTTATATGTTGCATGTAATAAGGAAATATAAAAAGTATATGTGCCACTATAACGTCCAGCAAGAGTGCCTGTATTAAAACACACCACAACGCTAAAGCAACCTTCAGACCGCTGTAAGACGTAACTAGCAGCCGTTGCGTGCAATGAATCACTTCTTTCATGGATCTTGAAAATGGGGGTGCAAGGACTAGTAGTATGTACCCACTAGGGTTTTCTGATGCAGTAGTGCGCTGCTAGAAGAAAGGACAAATGGAGGAGAGAACG